>NW_026442138.1:11795000-13282814 GCF_026898425.1 Galleria mellonella
AACCTCCACGTGGTTCCTCCTTGAAACCATCGTGATTAATTTTAGTGGAATTCGTCAAGATGGGCTAACTGACCTGCTTTCATCGCCACCTATCAGCCCTTACTGGTGCCCCTCTAGCGTATATCGATAGCGCAGACGGGGTTATCATTCCATTATCACCATTTAAAAAAAATCTATAGGAATTTCCCCAATTACATTTTTCAAACTTCTCAGAATACCCTCTTTTTAAATATTGTCGCATTTGAACAAAATTTAAAAAAGATCATAATAGAAGGTAACACTTCGCAGTTTCAGAGATGTTTCCTGTCACAAACGATCAGATTATGGCATGAGTTCCCTGTTGAGGTTTTTCCAAGAGACTACAACATGAAAATCTTAAAAAAAGAGATATAGAGATTTCTTCAGGGTCGGCAACGCGCGCTTAATGCACTAGCTTGGGCAGGCGTTCTTAGTCTGCGGGTAACCTCTTACCATAAAATGAGCCATATGGTTGTTTGTGACCTCAATAGTATAAAACAAAACACTATAGATTACAAGACATCCAATAACATACAAAATACAGAGTACAATTTAAATTACATAAAAAATCATATATGTGCAAAAAAATTTATGTGCCTATACAAGTTTGTATCTTTGGCCAACCCTATTCACAACAAAGGCGCGTTAACTACGCATATGTTTACCAAACATAAGCTGCGCCAGATGAATAAAGAGTAATTTGCATATTAAGTGCTTCTACTGGTGTTCGGACAGAAAACCAAGAACCAATAGCTGAGCGCGCTTAAATTCGTCAAGAAAACATCACCATCATATTTGTTGACCATGATAGTTTGAACACCTTAATAGAAATCAGTAAAATATTCAAATATTAATTCAAATTTTACGATGTCTGATCACAGATATGTATAGATGAGTCGACAATCAGACCTTTTGTATTGTATTGTAGTTACAAATCAAAACCGGTTAGTGAATAATTTAATGAATTTTTTTATTCACTTGTATTTAAACATTTATTTATACTTTATCGTACACAAAAAAAAAATACATACACATAATTTCTATTAAATAAAGATGTAAAACAGACGAACTTAACTCTGTAAGAGTTCTCTGCCAAAAAACCCTGAGTGGAAAGGAGTATTAATTACCCCAAATAAATATGATTATTTTATGGTGAAAAGAGGTAACTATCGTCTCTATAAATGAACTAAAACATAACTACTTTGTTAGTAATCAAGACTTCTGGTCCCACTGCTAGCAATATACCCCCTATCAGGTTTACCTACACGTGGTTCTAACCAGGAAACCATCGTGCTGAATTCCAAATGTATTCATTATTTTTTTTTATTTAAACAACTTTATTGAAAAAAATAAAATAAGATACAAAAGGCGGATTTAATGCTAGTAGTATTCTTTACCAGACAACCTTAGAGATGAACAGTGAATCACGAACATTCACATTTCATTATTGGGTACTTTATTATTCATCACGACGGGCTAAATGACCTGCCCTTTTATTCTCACCTTTTATTTCTCACTGGTGTCCCGCCAGCGTATACTGTTAGCGCCAGGCAGGGTCACCATTCCATTATCATACATTAAAAAAAAACATATATGACATAACATGGCATACATAAAACCATATTAGTTTTTTTTTCTATAGTTATGCCTTAAGGCTGATGTACAAATTACCAGCGATTTACCCTGGTTTCGTACGGTTTGTTTTGAAAATAAAATAAACCCCACATCACCTTCTAATAATGTACCTTTCTACAAATGACATAATTTATAAAATCGGTTATGTACTTTTGAATCTATCCATTACAAACAAACAATCGTATCTTTCCTCTTAACCCTTAAAAGCCTGATTTTTTAAATCAAATTAAAAAATATATCAGTGTATCCTTTACTGTGTTTGGGAAAAAATAGTAAAAAAATCAAAACGATATTTTTATATATTTATTTTGAACATTTGGTATCATTTTTGATACTTTAGGCATTACGGTAATCAAAATATTTAAATTTATTTAACAATGAAACAATGCAAACCCCGATATCAAATTTAAAACTTCAGGTATTTAAGGGTTAATATATTAGTTTATAATAAAATAGATAAGACAAATTCATACAATTCTAAAAAAAAATCAGAAAATATTAAATTCCAAGGTAAATAAGCATTATTTATATACGAGAATCAGTTAAATTAAGATACTGTAACAAAATCCAACGCGACTGATGAGACCAATTTTTAAAAGAGACGTCTCGAGTCTCTAACAAACTCAATTAGGGAACTAATTTGAAATACGTCATCGCTCGTAACTGTTTTTGACTGAAACCTAATTATGGCGACAGACAGCGAAGGACCTTTCCAGCCCAATCAATATCTCTTGTGACGCTGATGAGGTGATAACTCAATATCTGTCAAATAATCCAATCATAAACGAATATATTTTACTGTTAAATAGGATCTTTACTAGTGTTATAAACGTGAAAATGAGCTTGTTACCTCTTATGATCCTCATCTTACCATCATCATCATATCAGCAGTCTGCCCATTGCTGAACATAGGTCTCCCCTATTTGAGAGGAAGGTTTGCCAGTAGTTGCCACGTTTGGCTTTTGCTGATATTCTAAGAGAGATGCTGCTGCCCATCCTTCAACCTTAAGCTTCCTTAGTCGCCTCTTACGACATCCATAGGTCAGGAAGGAGTGGCCCATTTTATGCTGGGACCAACATGGCGATGAGAACTTATGGTCGAGAGATGAGCAGCCTTGTCCTTCTTAAAACATCACTAAAGGTCTTAAGACCTATGTCCAGTAATGGAGAGAGGGTGGTGTTTTTAAACATTTGGAAAACTAAACGACATAAAACGAATTCAGTTTTAGTATGTGCAATTATAACCTTTATACAATGATACTACTAAATTAGTAAACAATCTAAAATTAAAGTTCTTTTTTACCAATTTATATAGACCTAAAAAATGAAAGCAAAATACATGGTGTGTTAAATGTACTGGCACCAGAAACGGGATAAAAACATGAGCAAGTGACAAAAAAAACTGTTACGCATAATTCTAATAATATCTCCATAATTAAAACAGAATAAAATAACATGGGGGGCCGTATGTGCTGAACTGTTCGTTTGAATATTAGCATTCAAGACGACTCGTAACATGTGGTGTGGATATGAGCAATTTGTTGAGAATCACCATCTTCCTACCCTTATCCCAATTATTATTTGGGGTTGGCGCAATGTTTTTTTATCCATATTACAAAAAGATTTGGCTTATAGTTTTACGACCGGTCGTCTGCCTGACGTCAACCTTTATTTTTTTTGTTGAGAATCTATTATTTTAATTAAATGTTTAACTTTCAAAAGTTTTTATGCTTGTATGTTACGCGATAACTTCGCAATTGTACGTACTTACATCTACATGACCAACCTATTCGTTTATCTGCTGAATTAAAATACTCATTAAACTATTGACCCCGGATTAGCTCTTGATGAATGAACGATCGAAAACCCATTCGATCAACCATTCCGTTCCATATTACACTGCTTAATAGCTATTTAAACGCCACATTACGTGTACTAAATGGATTATAGGCTCTTAAAAATTTGGCCAATTTTTGGTTTCATTAGTTTTTTAGTATTTCTGACTATGACAAGTAATTTTAATATTTTAAACTTCTATATTCTATCTCTTATAAATATACAGAATCTACGTCAGATAATCCATGAGCGAAATGGCAAAAAAATATTTATTGGACAAATCCGATTGATCAAGTTAAAAGGTTAAAGAAATGGAAGACATGAGGTAAATCTAAAAAATATTTGTAGAAAATTCTCTGATTCTAAAAACCTCTTTGATTTATAATCGCGTTAGCTCTAAATTATATAGCTGGAATGTGATATTTGGGTGTAAATAAACAAGAAGATGAGAGATAAATATAATGGAAAACAAACTGATGGACCATCTGATAGACTTGAACAATACCATGAATATCATGCGCTGCTTCTTGATGATTGTTACATATAGGATACGAATGAAACAAACGCTGGTTATTAATAAACCGTTTCTTGTCGCCAATGGCAAGCACGTTAGCATTACTTATGCCCACATACATCTACAACATCTAATGTTTCACTCTATAAGAAAGATTATGGTGTTAATTGGTAATTTTACTGCTATATCCCAACTTTCCAACCGAAACACAGGCGTTCAAGCAAAGCTATTTCACAGCTGAAACACAAGCATGGTATGTCGTTCAGCAATTAGTATCTATTAAATGATCAGCGGCCTTTCGGCCGACGTCACCAACGGAGTACGCCGTAAAACAGTGAACGCGTAACTCGTAACGTAAACAGAAACGAAACGTATGTTAATGTGCACTTCGTGACGCAAGTTCAAGGACTGAGATGACGAACGCACGAACCGAACGGTGGAACTAGAACGGCCGGTAAACGACCGAGACGTCACGCGGTGGTCAGTCTATCGCTTTCCATTTACGAGGTCTTAGTTTCATTTTACTACTTTAAAAGTATGGTAGACGCCAAAGGAAATGTTATAAAAATGTACGGAGGTTAAACCAAGTCAATATACACTACATAGAAGAAAAAAACAATCAAAAACATATCCAATTTTCATTCTTCTCTTTTTTACAGTTTCGTTTCGTTTTATGGCTTAAAGTTAATTTAAATTTCAACATATGTTATACAAAGTAAATAAAACATGGTGTAACATTAATACCATTTTGATTTGGTTGATGTTGATTCTGAGTGTAAAAAGAGATGGAAATTTTCCCAAAAACTACAAGCACACCAGCACTTCGACAAATGATCCCAAAAACTTGAAGCAACTATGGAAGGCCTTTGTCAGCAATTTTGATCACATTCCTGAAAGAAAACGTTTACTTATTTCAAAGAACACTTTTGTTGCAATAAATGTAAAGTCCTCTGACACAAACATTTGCGTGTTCTACATATATAAAATCACAGTTATCAGTAATTCAATTGAGGGGTTTTTCACCTCACAAGTTTTTAAATATAAGTGCGAGGAACAACAATTTAGAACTAGTTTACGCGGTAAATGACCGGCAGTTAAGACGCCGTTATTAATCTTTGGGTTAAGCGTCCGGGTTGGCTAATTTTGTTATAGATTTCAATTGACTATTGGATTATTAATGACAATTTTATTTTATAAACACGTATAGAAATGAGGACGAATGCGTATGCTGAATTACCACTCCGCTCTATATGCGACCTAATTCTGATATCTGACATCATGAAATGAAAATTAGACTTAGGACTAACATACTTTTTACTTTTTTTTAGAATTATTCGTATTTCACTCTACGGTTTCGCTGAATGTGTGCTAAGAACCCTTCAAACTTAAGCAGAGATCTAACTGAGTGCCGGTATTTTGAGTTCTGCCCTATGGATTAAAGATGAATAAACAAGAAGGAGAAACGTCCTGGTACTGTGCCTGATGTAGCGTGAATATGTCTTGTATGTTCAGTTGGTGTGTATGAAAGTATTATCCAATAATTTTGATAATACATACATACACGAATCTCTCTTACTTTTAATTACAGGTTCGTCCATCATTAGATTGCTAAATCGATACGGTCACAGGTAAAGAATCATTTTACTTGCTACACTTGAACATTAGTCTTTCATAACGAACTTAGAATGGCAAAGAAGTAGAAGACCTACCTGAAGGTCACCATGGATATCACAAAACCCATTATGACTCCTCATATATTGCCTTTGCTGCCGTTACCATTCATTCCTATTATTATTAGTACCAAGAGATACTAGGAAGGTGGGTATGAGCGCTCACTAACAAACGGTACAGAGCTTACCAACTTACCTAGAATGACACAGTATATACAAGTCGGGAAGAGACTTTAATCACAGTCATGACCCCACCCGAAATCTCAAATCTAAACTTGAATAAGACAAACATTTCAAATATTTAAACGGCTCTGATGACCCGACATCCATCAAGACAATAATAGTCATAAAGAGAAGTTTAAACCACCAGTACTTTAGTTAGTTACTTACTTATTACCTCGGAAATAAGGATCAAATTGGAATATAAAATGTGTTCTTTGTTGTTTTAATCGTTTGTACAAATATAAAACCCGTAATGTATTGTTTAGCTTATAACTGTATTCATGACCCACTATTGGGTCATGTTGATAAGTTCATCACAATTTATATTTAGCTGCAGTAGGTATTGGCGCGGTTACTAGTAGGCCATGATAAAAGAGTAAATCTATATGAGTAATGAACGTCTTGTTTACTATAATATAAAATAATGATGTTTTATTTACAGTTTACTTGATTTACTTCCTTAAGCGGCATCAAAAAGAGAAACCTGGTGATGTACTGAGTAATGATAGACGACGACGCAGTTAGGTCAGTAGCCCCGTAACGAATAATCCAAAAAATAAAACATAATCCAAGAAATGACCACGATAGTTTCCAGTGAGGAGTGCGTGGTGGTCAACCTGATAGGGTATACTGCTAACAAACCAAAAGTCCTAATGTATAAAATCTGAAACTTTAGACACCTTTTCCTTAAACAAAACCAAGAAACCTTTGGGGTTTTTCAAAACTCCCAAAGAGAAGGTAAACAACGATATCGATACGAGCAAACCTGCGGAATTAAACCTATTAATAGCGAAAGTAAAATATAACACCACTATTAATATTCAGTCTAGCTTTTTTTAAATCTAGACTAGGTCTTGATTAGAAAGTGGTCGGGTGACTCCAATAGCGTTCAGGTCAAGCAGTGAGTGTAAGCGATATCTGAATAAAAGAGAAAGTTTCACGAATAGACTATTCATCTGATACTCAGTACTTTTTTTATGGGTGAAAATGGTATGGTAACCCCGCCAGCGTTAACGGGATACGCTGGCGGAGCACCAGTGAAAGGTGACAGATGAGAATGAAAAGAGGCCAGTTAGCCTATCATGATGAATTCATCAGGAATTAACTATGATAGTTTCCAGGGGGAACCGCGAGGAGGTCGACCTGGTTGGGTATATTGCTAGCAATGGGATTCTCAGTCTCCATTACTAACAATCCCTTTCCCCCCGATACTCAGTACTATATTGTTATCTTATTGCTGCGACTTTGTTCACGGGGTTCTTTACTTCCTATTAGTTTTTCAGCTTCGTTTGCGGACCCGGGATATGTTCACTGACCGGGACAAAAGCTTATGTCCTTTCCATCCTATATATTATAGTAGGTATGTGTACACCAATTTCATAATGATTGGTTAAGCCGATAAGATATAACAAAACAAACGACAATAAACCAACAGATATTGCTTATTTATTAAAAATAAAAAAAATTATCGACTTCAGGACATTCTAAATTCGTCTGTATTTTGTATGATACACTGTATTTTCATCATTTCTAAAACAATTTCGATGCTTCTTTTTGCATTTTCTGAATATACTACCGTCATGCCCATATTTTGAATTTTGTGGCGATTGAATCTGATACTCTTTTTTTTGCAAAACAATCATACATGTTTATAAGAGTCACACAAATCTCCACCAACTTATAGATAATAAAAAAAATACTAATCCGATAAACTAGCGATAAAGTTATTATCAATTTAAATCCTTTTTCTATCTAATACAAAACGAGTCACGTGTCCAAGATAAACAGTCTATAAAAATATGTTTACAGTTTACCTACTTTTAAATCTGTTTATTATCAAATAAACGCAAAATATAATCTAAAAAAATACACGGTCTACAAAACTACAATTTCGATAAAAGGATTTCCTAAAACGTTTTTAAAAACTGAATATGCTAGGTTCACGTGGATAAAAGCGCAAAAATTAACGCTAGCACAGTATACAATGGATTTTCTATTTACATATTTTAGATTTGCATGCCTACAATTTTAAGGCAATTAAACAGATGCCAAAAAGTTTTGTCACATGGCCCTTATAATGTCAAATGTCTGTTTAAAGCAAATAAATATTTGATTTCATTTCATTTCTTTTCTAAACTTTATCAAAATGGTAAATTTAATATGTGATACGAGGGACATGGCAATAGTATCGATTCAGAATGTGTGACGACATTGCTGGATGAATTACATATATGAAATACGATATAGTTACCAAGGGACTAGAATAACTAAATAGCAATGAATTAAAACACATTTTGTCGACTCCAAAAATAATGGACGAAGGAAGGCTAAATGTATTATACTTCGTAAGAAACATAATTTTAGTTTAAATTAATTACAATGCTAATATTAAAATACATACATACATATGCATGTATGTATTTTAATATTATATATATGTATATACATATCTGTCACGCCTGTCTCCGATTACCCTAATGGGAGACAGGCAGACAGAAACAATGGAACGCCAAATGCTTCAATTCAAACAAACCTAATAATTTTATAAATATATTTATGAATTAATTATTTTGATATATATGTAATTTACCATATTGCACTAAAATAATTATTTAATTATTTAAAAGGCCATCGAGTATCGAGTTCTTCAAAAGAAGGATATAGGTTTCTTTAGAGCCGGTAATGCACGCATAATGCCCCTGCTATTGCGAGCGTTCATAGGCTACGGTAACCGCTTACCATCAGCTGGGTCGTATGCTTGTTTGCCACCTTAATTGTATAAAGAGTATCATTGCACATCCTAAAGGTTGAAGGGTAGGAAATGCCATCCGCATTCTGTACATTATTATAATCGTAAATTGGTACCGTGTTAAGGGACGAAGAATGTGTGATGTATCCCGAAACATAAGAAAAAATTAAACACGAGTTTTAACTCCATTCTTTAACTAAGTCAGTGAAACAAACTGAGCGTAATTACGCTCATTTCACTTATCACCGATCAACATCAGCATTTTACCATCTTGACGAAACCAAATCCAACTAGACTCATGTACGAGCACTTACGCACCGTGTCTAATTGCTAATCCGTGTTTATGATATAATTGGCCAGTCATATTGAAATCTTATATTTTAACCAGTAATGTGAGACCTATCAAGATCTCGAGGTTACACAGGCTTACTGCCTTCATGCTATATGATATCTAATGTATGCGAATATAACTTGATGTAATCGTACAGTAAAATCTGGGGGGGGGCCTACCATGAAATGAAATTCCAAAGTTTCGGACTCAATTTCGTGTTTTTGTTTATACATAAATCGGCCCAGTAAATGGAGCTTAACGTTTCGTTCGTCATAAATCTTACCACAAAAGTCCAAAGGAATAATATTTTAATAATCTTCATGTTTTCAGACGGTAAGTATTATGTTATTTTAAAATCAAATTTGTATTTCGTTCGGCTCCGAAATTTCAAAAAACATTTCATGGTAGGCCCTCTGTTTTCAACCAACTTCAAAATAAAGGAGGTAATTTTGCAAAACATACCGTTAGGGATCTTAATCTAAGGGAGGTTACATAGATAGAGCCTCGAGTCTCAAAAACGGGTCAACTTTTTATCAGCTAATTGTCAAATTAGCTAACTAAATAAAATGAGTGTTTACACATTAAACAGATGCAAAAATTATAAGACAAATATAGACGTTGTATGGGGATCACTCATAACTATCTGTCACGCAAAATTGTATAAAAAAGTTGACTCGTTTTTCTGGAAGCATTTCTATGGAGACACTATCCATATAATTTAAGGTTAGGCCGTATGTTTGCCACCTCAGTGGTGTTAATAAAATAACGGAATTCTATTAAAATTTTACGTATTGTAAATTTTAATTTTCATCTGACTTCAAAAAAAGGAATTACTCGATTCGGTTGTATTTTTTATATTTGTTATCTTATACTCAGTCAGTTACAAACCGATTTGGATTTTTTTTTTATCTAAGAAGATATACATATTTACAGATTGCTTCCAAAGAAATTTTATCAAAACCGGTTCAGTAGTTTATTAGTCTTTAAATGAAAATAAATGAATATGCTACAAACGAAGATTTTTTTTTCTGTGGTACACAATCTTATTTAGTAAAGAACTATCAAAAGAATAATTCCTAATTCTCCTGGTTTGTATTTTTTTTTTATTTTGTATTACGCAATACCTTCGTTAATTCTGAACTAATTTTAATAATAACATTTGTACATTTTCAAGCGAAACGGTGTATTTTTATGTTTATTTGCCCCTTCAATAAAGAGAGATTTATTGTTTGTAAACCAAAGCATTATTATTGTTTTTCTTTACCATAATGGCAAGCAATAAATAGGTAGGTGGAAAATAAAATGTTTTGTTTATCGACCGTGGAGACCTCCGAGCGAGGTACTATTCACATATACAAGAATCTGTTTCATTGAGTAGTGACGGGTAGGCTCTACGACATTTATTCTTGGCTGAGTTCTTAGTATTATATTACTAATTTTTGACTTTTTGCAGGCTGAGTATTTATGTCTAGAATCATAATCACAACAGGAATATAATAACTTAATGCCTTTATGTATCCTCGTTTTAACAGTACTGCATCTATTTGTTGATTACAACAATATTCAAATCTGTACCCAGATGCAATTATATACATGCAGTGTTTATTGATAGATATATATGTTTTATTTCATGTAAAAAAGAAACCAACAGACTAATTAAAACAGAGACAATATCATTAATATTTTTAAAGTCGTCTGATTGGGTATCTTGGTCCCAAGTACAATCGCCAAACATTTGGCAAGCAACTATATGTCGATTTGAAGGATAAGGCAGTGAAATTACTGGGTACGGAAATATAACATCTTAATCCTTTAGAATGGCAACGCATCAGAGCAACAATGTATTATCTGATTTTTACGGTGCTTTGTTCATACTTACAGATGACGATTACTACTTTCTATCAGGTATCAGCGGCTGTTAGCTTGTTTGCAGGAAATTGCAAAATTTTATTAGCTAAGCACCGCATAACTCAGCCACATCGAGGCTGAGTTATGCGGTGCTTAGCCATCACTAGTTCTTTGTCACAATGTTTACATCACGTTGTCAATATAGGTATATTAAAATATTATATGGTCATTATTCTCAATAGATTCTTAACTTACTGCTTCGAATAAAATTTCTATACACAGAGTCGTAAAATTTCAAATTTGTATAAATAAAATGATTAATACGTTAATACAAAGTGGCTCAGATGCGAAAATACCAGTTTATTGAATTTAAACAACCTTAAATAAAAAAATGCAAAATAAGTATTGTGTTTCTTCATTTGTACACAAACTTTTCTAAATAATCCGACTGCAATCTTACCCAAATCCAATCCTTAAATTATTTAATGAAAAAACTCATTATTTTTTAGGTTTCAAATTAGAGAAGGTATTGTGAATGTTATACAAGTTGAGAACTTACCACTTTTTTGGAATTGAGACGGTTCTTATTTCACTTTAAAAATAAACATTATTCTTTATTTGATGCGTTTTTATATGGTACCTTGAAAATTATTTTTCTCTTTTCAATATTTTAACAAGTAACACAATAATATTAAGAAAATTTGCTGAAATATGAAACAATTCAGCCAAATACATATTACAAAATCTTTCAACGTACGCACACATATAATAATATTCTCGGAGACGAAAATCGCTCGAGGCTACGTAAACGAGAGAGACTGTTTAATCTCTCCCTTACTTTGTGGTGATCGCTTATTAAGTTCGGGGACGAGACAAGAAAAGGAAATAATATTTCAACAGTGTAATCAGAAAATAATTATGAATTGTTTACGCATTTTCTATATTCACGTGCTATCTAGAACGGTAGGGAAAACAAAAGATAATTCAATACTAACTGCATCGCGCTGTTTGGCCCGAGTGAATTAGGACAGTCCTATATGTTAATTTAGGACCAAACTTCATTCGAAACCCTTCAGCTTAATAAGTTAAAGTAACGAATAACCAATAATATAATTTTTTATATTTATAATATTGTATCATCTATAACTCTCATTGAAATTATATACAAATTCTCGAAAAGAGAATAAAAACAAGAAATAAAACCAGATAATAAATATCTTTAAATATATGAACCAATGTAATCATCATAATAACCATAGCTTGTATAGGAAAAGACACGTGCCCATTGGGATGTTAATGAGTCGTTAAAATGAAATATGATATCGATAGTATTGTTCATGTCATAGACGACGATTAGAAACTACTTTCAATCGAGTCAGCTTTTTTGTTGTTCTAAGTTTCTTAAAAAAAATTAAGCAGATATTTAGTAAATATTTTAGTTTGCAATAAGGAAGAGTAATATAGATATCAATTCGAAATATATATATATATATATCGGGTTCCTTTGGACACTAATGGCGGAAAAAAAGTCACACCCATTTCGATATCGACCATATCGGTCGGACATCTATGTATTTTCAAATATGTTAAACGTCTGTTACCCAATGTTATATTTTGGATAACAGGCTTTTAACATATTTGTTACTGAACCAGTATTAAGATATTGTAACTAAAATATATAGATATTACTATGTCTTACCCACCAGTAGGTTGCAGTCCGTTGCTTGGAAGTACATTTTAAAACACGATTTGGGAGAAATCAAAAATTTTAATATTTTTAAAAAATATATAAATTAAAGTGACACTTGGAAGGATGTAAGTATTTTGACAATACCCCATACATTAAAATCCGTTTAGGCATATAAGTGTCATAGTGGAATAAACGAATTCACACACATACATACATGTACCCTGAAAACATTACACTCCTTTTTTGAGTAGTTGTGTAATAAAGACCATGGTTCCGAGCCTACTGCTGAAAGCTTTATTGATTTTTGTAACGCGCCCACTAGGGGAGACTGCCGTTGTGGGGAAATGGGGAAGCGGCTAGGGCTAGACTCCTTTATTCTACATAAAAGTTATTGGAATATAACGGTCTGCCTCAACCCTTTTTGTATTGATTTCAATCAGTGTGGTAAACACAGATGGATGTAAATGCCTAGATTTGTATGTAAACTAAACATGTCACTCACTAATGAACTACATTCATTGTTATAATACAAGTATTCAGGAGAACCGAAGTCGTCAGCCGTAAGTAGAACGAAGAATTTATTCCGGATATCCTTACTAATATTATAAATATGAAAGCTAGTTTTTTTTTTTTTGTAATGGATGATAATGGAATGGCAACCCCACCCGCGCTATCGGTATACACCGGCGGGGCACCAGTGAAGGATGATAAGTGAGGATAAAGTGGGTCAGTTAGCCCATCGTGACGACTTCAACAAATGTGAAAGTGAGTTTGTTTATTGGTTACTTGTTAACGCTTTAACGGCTTAACCAATTACTATAAAATTTGGTAAACACATACTATATGGGATGGACAAGATTATAGGCCACTTTTTATCCCGGTTAGTAAACATATCCCGGTCACGGGAACAAAGTCGTGTGTAAGAGTTAATAGCAAACATTAGGACAGAAATTTTGTTGAATCAAAAATAAAAAATAAACAACCAAAAACTTAAAGCTTACCAAACTATCAGGTGAACGTACCATGTTATAGGTAGAATGCTTAGGGACTCAGGATCTTTTATCGTTTACCTATGTTTCATTGGTAATAATATTCCGATTCATTGATAGAGCACTTCCTTTAAAGGATAATATAATAAAAATAGGTTTTTATATTATACTTAAAACGGCAAACAAGCTGACTGCCCACGCAAAGAGGTAACCGTCGTCTATAGACATATATAGGTACCATGGAGATCACAGAATATAGCACAACGTCCATAGTGGTGCCATGGAAATTGTGCTACATTGCTGCTCACGCATATAATAAGTATATGATATATACTTTTGCCCGCAACTTTATACGCGTGATCAAAATATATTTATTGACAAGGATAAAAAAACCTGTATCCTTCTCCATCATAAAGCGGCAAGAGGTAAGAAATATTAGTAAGCATTTGCAGTCATCTCAGGAGAATCATTTATAAAACGTCCTCAGTTATTGTTATTATTCGTCATACTCGTGAACGTGTGCTTCTTGTAAGACTGGTCTGTTCTAGAATACTGTGATTGATTGTAGCTTAGTAGCTTTTTATTTTCTTTTTAATTATAAATACGACGTTTGTAGCAGTCATTTTATCCATTCATAATTCTTTTGTTGTAAACTTAAGTTGTATTTTAAAAAATTTGCAACAGCAGTATTTCTTGCCCATTCTTCTCAGCTGAATTTACATTCCAAACTGGGCGGTAGTTTATAAAAAAAAATTACTATTCTAAAATGCTTATTATTAAGTTTATTAAAACAAACTTCTGAAATAACATTGTCGTCATATAAACATAGTAAAAAATAAACTATTCCTAGTAAAACAATCTCCAAGTCGTATACAATGTGTGTTTTAAGAATTGTACATATTATAAAATGAGAAATATCAAAGTACGTTTGCACACTAAAAATCTCGTATGCACGCTTCAAAAATGTTCATACATATAAACAAACCTTTATCGCAATACATTACTCATGAAAGAATTTTATTTCAGAACACCACCGTTAGTGTACTGCGAGCATTGCGTATAAGTTTATCTTTTAAATTGCCTCTACATTACATGTTCTTTAATAAATGTTTACAATGTACTTACTACCGTGATATTTAGGCAATTATATTGGGTAAACACATTTTCACCAACTACGAAAAAATAAGGTCATTTTGTTCGTGCGTACGCCAATTAATCCGAGATTTCTGGGTCAATCTGCGTGATTTTTTTAAATTTTCAATTATGATATTTTGACCAAAAATTTATGTTCACATTTCATTAAGAAGTTCAAGAACAATAATAAATTGTTCTATTGTATTTTGCTATAAGAAGTTCGGCGACCCTCAACACGCAATAATAACAGTCAAAACAAATACAATTACATAAACTTAACGACAAAACAATCCTAATAATCGAAACTCGTTGAATCGACAACCCTAACCGTACTTATCTGCCATCGGCCGGCTGAACTAATAGGTAAAATCGGACCTTCGTGACCGAATTAGTATTCAGCACCAGGGACTGCGATTTTGGTCTCTAATCCCTGGTAATACAGATTGCGAAACGTTTTTTTTGACCGCAATCGACTCGTGTTTTGCGGGTAAACGGCGGGTCGGCGACCCCGTCGAACGCGAAAGTGAAATCCGTCACTTGTTGCTATGGAATTGAACGGAAATGCCGTCCAACTAGGAATTAGGTGCAAGCAGGGCTGTCATGTACTGTAAAGGAGATGAGGCCTACTGAGAGGATTTTCTTTTTCTGTACAGAGAAAGTGGTAAGGCCTGCATAGACGATGAAAAATCTGCGATGCAAATTTGCCCTTATTAACGATACTTTGATTTAGATGCTAAAATACATATATATGTGAGAATACGCGACTTAAACATTTATTCTTGATATTGGCACTATCCGACTACTCTGTACACCATTTGATGTAATTATAGAGGCTTGCATAGACGATGAATCTGAAGAAATCTGCGACGCACAATTTGGCTGTTATCATATTGATATAGAATTTAGATGCTAGAATACATATGTCTGTAAGAAAACGCAACTTAAACAAACATTTATTCTTAATGAATACAATGTTCCTGTTTACATATTTTGATAGATAAAAAGCGCATAAGACTGTGTTTCATCTGCGCCGTATCTAATCATTAAGAGTTCTACCATGAGTGTCATAAAGAACAAGTGGGGAAAGGAATCAAAGGCTCTCACGCTTTTACGACCCAACGAGATGACTGATAGGCATTATTTGTAATCCATCGCCCAATATTTATACACTTGGATTCACACCAGCAGTGTGATGAAACCGGTGATATATTTTGAACGTCAAACATTTGTGCAGCTGGCAGTTAGAATTTATCTAGTTTCACTTTGTATACAAATGTCGTCTACACTCGATTTTCTGTTTTCAAGCAACTATACAACAACTGTATTTGTTGCAAACAACTGTATTTGTTGACGGATCTTCTCAGTTTTCATGGCTTGACTTGGTGATTCAGGAAATTGAGATTTCTTCTAGTCTCTCATAACGTTTAAATATCATTATTAGACGTTCTCTGCCTCGTCTGTTCAGACAGATCCAGAACAGTTTGTACGAGTACTACATGGTCAACGCTCCTTTTTTTCCTTTATCCTTTCCTTTATTTTTTTCTCCTTTTTTCCTTTATCCTTTATTCTAAGTATACAATGATCTGATAGCATAGTTCGCGGGAAAGGAAACTAGTGAGGTTATAGTTTGCAATACACCCTCTGTCGGGTAGATCACCGTTAGCCCTTCCCGCCTCCTTGAAAATCATTATGGTTTATTAATAGTGAATATATCACAATGGACCAAATGACCTGACTTCGATCTCACCAATCGTCATCTTTCACTTGTACCCTGACAGTGTATACCAATAGCGCAGGCTGAGTTAAAGCTGAGCTGAATTAGAGTTACTGCAATCCCATTACCAAAAAAAATAGACATAGTTTCTCCATAACCTATCTTCTTGACGCATTTATTTACCGTAAGAGTCCTGAAGAAAGTCAAGACATTAAAATATCCTCACGCTTTTATATTACGGCCCACATGACATGAATCATATATCTGTCCCCCAATGTTTGAATTTAAGTTCATTTCACTAGTGCGGTAATTAACGAGGATTGAGCGCCAAATATTTGAGTTGCTACCATGTAATTTATATCGTTCAACTATACATAGTAGAAAGTAATCTTATTTACATTGTTATTTGGATCGGTTGACTTAACAGTGTAGGTAGAGCCGAGAGTTAAAATCCTTTTATCGTATCATAGATTAAACTAATAACGGAAACATTTAGAAGCAACATCTAAACAAATTTAGCGATTTACATCACCATTTCAGCCATTATCTATTTATTGTTGGACATATTTTACAAGAATAACTGTTTGTCTACGCAGGTCTTTAGCGACTTACATATTATATAGATATTCAGAATAAAACCTTGATACTATTCTCTACCTACCCTCAAGATTAATATTCTAATAAAAAATAAGTGATATTAATTTCCTGGGAGCGCAAACACTTCCAACGATTCAGATACAAGGAACATCCGGGAATCTTCTGGAAGTATGTACAAGATTTGCGTGGGTCGTAAAATAATTCTGTCGAACATGTTTCCTTTGCGTTCTGCAGAAATGAAAATCAAAGGATATTACGACTAATATTATTATACAAAGGAAGGAAACAGTCTGCATACAGACATAAAACAGAAACGATTTTACAGAATATTTATATCTATACATATTTAATATGCCAATATAAAATTAGTATTAGAATTTTATTCTTTTGAAACCCTTATATTACGAAACGGTAGACTGTGATGAGGTGATGAAATGATGTAGACACGGAATTTAGTAGCGAAATATATCTATTGAACAGCGAGCAAGAAACAATAATATGTGTCAAAAAATATAAAATTGAAATTACAAATAATAAGAATATTCTAAAAGTAAATGTATATAAAAAAGTATAATAACGTCTAAAGAGTTTGCATCGGCCGGTCGCCAATACCTTATAAATAGATGTTTAAAAATTTCAAACCTTTCGTCTACATATCTGTTTAAGGCATCAAAGCTTTCAGATGTATGGAGCAATTTCCTGGGAATACTTACACTTTTTTAATAAAAAAAAATCATTATACTGTATTCAGAAGAAGCGAAGACATCCCACAAGAAAATAAGTTAAATTAAAAGCCTCTTCTGAGTCGACTGAAAAAGGTTCAAACAAATTATCTCAAAATTGTTTTTAAGTATGGCGACAGCCCTAACATAATGTTTCCAGTAGGTCGTAATTCTTATGTGAGCTGAGTACTAATGTTTACTTCATTTGGCATTCAGTTGGACACGCTAATTCGGAGCTGGGATCGGGTTAGGTTTGTCATTGCGGGCTGATTTTGGTCTCCTTTTATATGAAGGTGACTGTTGTGAAACCGTTTGGAAATTTAATTTACGTAGGTAAAAAGTGGATAAAGAGTAAAGTAATATAAAGAGCATCTATCTAAGTAAAGTTTTAATTTTCTTTGACTTCACATTAAACCAATATTAGCAAAACTCAGAACACACATGTCTCAAGGATTAAGACGTTCGATCTTATCCAAAATTGGCCATGCATACTATGTCATAATGTACAATTATTTATTTTATTTGCATGTGCCATGTCCTGTAGTCTCTGCATACTACTACATTGAGTAGTCTTATATATTACTTAATTTTTTTTTTTATATCTTCTTTCAATTTTCTTCTAGCAGTGTGAAGGAATGTATGTGTAGTCCCAGATATATAGTCCTTCGTCTTCCTGGTTTTATATATTAAGTAAACCGTACTTACGAATATCCTTAACAGTATTATCAAGTTGACCCATCGCTCGATCATTAGGTTTCCTTAATCACCTCTAACAACACCCACGGGAAAGGAAGGGTGTTGTTAGAGGCGAATTCTATGCCGGTACCACACGGCCAAATCACGACGTAGTAAAATAATAGTATTGACATTGTGTTTATTTATACATAGCGTAATTTCCCAGATCCTACAATACGTTTTGGATTATAGTGGTGACTTCGACAGAATCCGAAACTAGAATATCCTCATTTCGAATTCTAGTTGCGATTCTGAAGAACTAAAGTGTAATACGATGGTTCAGAAAGCAGAAGTGGCATTATGATGACCACGGATCGTCGAACCGACATTCGACGGATGGAAAGATCGATTGACCATTAAATGTGGGAAATTGTAATTGACGTTGACCTTGAATTTACCACCACCATGTTACAGCACTTGGCTCTATTATCGTTTAGATAAACTTAACAGGTTCTATTCTCCGTTTAGCTAATTTAAGAAACGGATCTGTTCTAAATTCACGTGGACGGAGTCCCTACAATGTTGGAAAACTAAGTAAAAATATACAGGCAAAATAACAAACCAATGTAAACGTAGATCATTCATCGTGAAACGTAAAACGTTCATCACAACTGCAATGTAGCGTCATCATAGGAAATTACCTGAAACAAACAGCACAAAACAAATAAGTCATAAATGTATACATACATATAAAACACCTGTAATATTCAGACCGGCACATAAAAACATATGGTCTACAAAAAAAGGAACTTCTATTGTGGAAAAACCAATTATTTTGTTTTAAAAATTAAACCACTGAACCGATTTTTTTGTAAGTTAAAAAAAATATTTTCCAAGGTTTATTACAGAATTCAAAATATACTGAAAAAAAAAAAATATTTAGGTTAGCATTGGAAAAACACATTGGTTTTTTTTTCAAACAGCTTAGAATAGCAAACAAGCTGACGGGCCACGTGATGGAAAGTGGTAACCGTCGCCTATAGAACTACTCATATTAGATTCATATTAGATTCATATTAATGCTAAATACGTTAAGACATTATTTTTATACATATATGTATTTTTCAGCCGTCAACTATCCACTGCTGAACATAGCCTCCTTCTTTTTTGCCAGCAGTTGCCATGCTTGGCAGACGGGTTAGCAACCGCAGTTAGACTTTTAAGAGGGAGAAATGTTTTAAGAGGGACGCTGCTGCTGATCCCTCTAACATTAAGGCTCTTTTGTCGCTTCTTACGACACCCACAGGAAAGGAACGGGAGGTCTACTCTATACTAGGACCACATGGATAACACATATATATGTATGTGTATAATACTTAATTATATACCATAGAAGTATTACATAACATTAAGCACTTGAGCATGATATAAGATCTCTCTCCTAAACGTGACAGTAAATGGCTGAACGATTTATTAGTGCACTAATATGAACACGAGATCGTCCAACACAGATACACATACAAATGCGTGTCATCTGAAACTCGTGTTATTACGACTCGCTCGGCTTAATTGTTTCACATTAAAATGTAATTAAACTCACAGCTGGAAAAACACCAAATAGATTAATATGAACAACAGATGTGTAGGCATATAAAAGTAAATTATAAAATAAATCTTATTAATATAATAAAACTGTAACAAAACGATATCAGTACATTACGTTATATTTTAGAAAAATAATTTAACGGGTCTTGATAACCCAAAAAATATAATTTTTAGAAATTTTGTGTCAATCTGCCTGTACGAGTATGTTTGTTCGGGGATCACGTAGAAACTACTAAACCAAATTGGATGCAGTTCTCACATTTGTACTCTTGAATGTCTAACTTATAAATTAGTGTATGGTTTAACTTGATACGCCATCTAGAGGCGGTCTTTTTAATTAGATTTCCTACTTTTGAAAATCCACACATACAAAATAGCGAGTAAAAACTAACATTATAACAAATAGGTTATCATAAAATGTCTAATACTCAATCTAAGCTAACATTATAAAGAGGAAAATTTAATTATTTATTTGTAATATATATAAAAAAATACTTAAACAAAATTTTAAATTCTTTCACCTACTGAAAGCCCCTACATACCATTCGTGTTTTAACCGTGAAGCACTTGTGTTTGCATGGCTGTATTTCGGTTTGAAGGGTGGAATACAGAGGAATAATACCTGAGTTCTCAAGAATGGCAACGCATGGGGGTTATTATGGGCGAAACAGTATACTCTGTTATGTCCATAGTACTGCTCATGTCTATAGGCGACGGTTACCACTTTCCATTAGATGGGTCGTCAGCTTGTATGTCATTCTAAGTTGCATAAAAGATACTTTGTCATCGAGCAACATGGGCTTATATTTTATTAAAAAAAATATCCGTGCGAAGCCAAGGCAGGTCACTAGTACATCGTAGTCATTATATCAATCCATCATATTATATGAAATAGAATATCCGCTTTTAGAAGAGACAATATTAACTTACTAATACTAAGTCGAACAAGGTGTTTAATATTCGAGTACTTTAGTGGATTATATTTATATTTTAAACAAATTTATAGTATATATTTCAAATTTTCATTATAGTTCATTGTACTTTTTTAGACAGTTCAAAAATTTAAAAAATGAAGTGATGACGCATATTCTTAGATACATCATAACCTTTTATAAAGTTCAGATTATCTATAAAAAAATAAGAGTCTCGAGGGAGGCTATTCGCCCAAAGATGTGGTGTTTCAATGCTAAAGGAAAACAAAGTAAATAAGCTATCCTTCCTACAATAAACATAATTACTTAAATTTATTATAAATTATTTATATTTATTTTTATTTAATTTATAAGTAAAATTAATGTCGTGAATAATAATTTCATATTCCACTAGCACTGACTCTGCTCAATCAACAACTGAGCCAAAATCCGGACTTGGATATATTTACTTGTAAACTTGTCGAATTTCGCAGAATGGCAATAAATTATTTAGAGAGTGTCTTATAATTAAATGTTTGTATATATTGTAATTGTTAAGGGAGAAAATTGGGAAACTGTCAGTCTCCCTTAATTGGTAAATATTAATAAATAAATATATTTATATATCACTGAACATACTGCCATCCCAAGGTATAGGAAATAGAAAAGCAGTTTATATAATAACTATCATCAGATAAGTAAGAAAAAACTGCCAGTATATATTATATTATAATAAATATAATGTATGCATGTGTGTATCTTTATATCTCAACCGAGCATTTGGTATACCACCATGGTTAAACCGTATTTCTAATTTACACGATACAGGCTTTTGCATGCCTAGTGTGTAAGTCGTAGAGTTAATCATCCATGTAAAAGTGTTTTGGCAAATAAATATTCATCTCAATTTCAAATATTCATTACATAAATAATAATAATAATAAATACTCTTTATTGCCAACTTCAAAAATATCTTAATGTATTTATGTAATTACCAAATAATAATAATGAAGGAGATATACAATGGGCGTGGTACAATTAGGGGTAAGAATTCAGTTCTAAATTTAAACGCAGACAAAAGAAATTACTTTGAAGTTTACTTACCTATACGATCACAATGGAATTCATTATTTCGAAGAAAATTGTCACAATAGGAACGTGTGTTGAATACGTACAGAGGGAGCGTTTGTATAAAGTCCTCCAACTCACCTAAGAATTCAGCCGAGAAATAGCACGGTTGTTTCAATTTGAAAGGGACTCTTGCGTGGGAAGTTTTAATATATTAAACTAAAGAAACGGCATCGCATGGCGGTACAATGGCGTCACAGCGCATTCAGCGTACGAAGGCATGGCCGCTGTTTTAGCTATAGACAAATAGACTAATTTCTATCAGGCGGTTGTTTGATATTCCACATCCTATAAAACTCTTTCCTGGAGCTCTGCCCACGTGAATTAGTATGTAAAATATACTTTTTCTAATTTACACACAAATAGGACACCAAAGGTCTACAATTAAACGATTCCACGGAATCAAATCAACAATGCAGTTTTTCAAGAGGTCCATTTTTAGAAAATAATATATAGTAGTGTACACAAGGTACCTTTACAGTAATGCTTATTTATATACACTCCACCTCCTTATTCGGCTGTTCACCGTATCGCCACCTCGGCATAGAATATGCCACCCCTTCCTGTGGGTGTCGTATGAGGCGACTAAGGGATATTATGTTCAAAGATTGGGCAGCAGCGTCCTTCTTAAAACATCATCAAGGACCTAACTGCGGTTTCAACCCGTCTGCCAAGCGTGACAACCACTGGCAAAACTCTACCAATTATGGGAGAGGCTTAAATTCGGCAGTGGACAATTAATGACTGATATGGTATGAATTAGGCCGTTACATAAAAGCGTTACAGTGTATTTTTTTTGTATTGGGTGAGAATGAAATAGTAACCCCACCCACGCTATCGGTATAAGCTGGCGGAGCATCAGTTTTTTTTTTGTTGGATGAAAATGGAATGGTAACCCCGCTTGCGCTAACGGCAGAGGACCAGTGAAGGGTGATAGATGAGAATGAAAACAGGCCAGTTAGCCCATCATGATAAATTCACCAGGAATTAACCATGATAGTTTTCAGGGGGAACCGCGAGGAGGTCGACCTGGTTGGGTATATTGTTAGCAATGGGATTCTTAGTCGCCATTACTAACAATCCCTTTCCCCCCTAGCGGGGCACCAGTTAGATGATAGAGGAGGATGAAGACAGGTCAATTGGACAATCGTGAAGAATTCAACAAGAATTAACCACGATGGTTTCCAGGGGGGAATCGCGTGGAGGTAGACCTGATAGGGTACGTTACTAGCAATGAGGCTGTTAGGACCCGTTACGAACAATCACTTTCCCTCTTACAGTGTAATGTTACGATATAAAATACTCATGTGCCAAATCATTCACATCCGTTCAGCCGTTTAAGCGTGATTGAATAACAAACATCCACGTTTTTAACTTTCACATTTATAATATTAGTAAGATTGCGATCCGATGCGATGAGTATGTTTGAAGAGAAGAACTCGTGCAATATTTACATTCTGGTAAATATAATACATGTATCATTAGATACAAGAGACTAGATAGATAGATACTTTTTATTGTTTCCTCCAAAAGATTACAATAGTAAACATATTATAAATATAAACAATTACAAGAATTATAATTATAATTTTATATTTCACAATCGCAACGTGAAGTACAAATGTACATTTCACGATTCAATAAAATTCCCCTCATTTCTCGTGGATGTCGTAAGAGGCAACTAAGCGAGGAAGAGGGATGGGCAACAGCGTCCTTCTTAAAACATCTCTAAAGCCTAACTGTGGTTGATAATCCGCCTGCCAAGGGTGGCAACTATTGGCTAAACGCTCCAAAGAGGAGGCTTTTGTTCAGCAATGAATAATTAAAGGCTGATATGATGACGATGGTTTCCAGAGGGGGGAACAAGGGGAGATCGATCTGACAAAGTATATTGCTAGCAATGGAACTTTAGTTCGCATTACTAACAATCCCTTCCCCCCACATACCTATTTCGTAATCATAAAATTCCTTTACACAACATTCCCAATGTAAATAGTAAGAGGAAATACATAGATGTAATTTCTCATAGCGGTCCTAAGCAAACTGATACACAGCACGTGTAATACATCAAAAGCAAATCCCATAGTATCCGTTTGTTTACGGTGTCATATATTTACCATGAATGTTTTCAATCGATCAATATCGAAATATAGTATCACTTTCATCCCTTCCTGGAATTTTAATAGAACTGGTACGCAAACATTTCAAGCTTGTCTGAACCCTTCACTGAACACTCGAGATATTCCGTATAAAAGCGGAGTCAGAGATGCTGTGATATGGACGAAGTGTAAATAAACATAGTAAAAACAGACGTATAACAAGAGTAATTACTGTGGTATAGAGTACGCAATCTCGGCCTACGTTATGCGATATAGGTCATTTACAAATAAGACAAGCAAAAAAATATAATCGACTGTTTTTGCTGGCGACTTCATCCACGAGATCGGAATTTTTTTACTGACCGGGAATAAAGGCCTATATCCTACTTAATCCCATATGGTACGTGTATACCAAATTTCATAGTGACTGGTTAAGCGATTAAGGCGCTATAAGGTAATAAACAAACAACCTTACTTTCACATTTATAACATTAGTAAGGATTAATACAAAAACTTTATGCGTAATTTAACTATATTCGACAATTTTATACACTATTATTTTGATAAACATATATACGAAGATTGTTTACCAATTAAGTAACAACAATATGTATAAAAAATATATTTAATTATCATAAGAGTAATAGAATAGTTAATAAAAGAATTTTAAGTCAAAATATAAAAAAAACATTACTATATTTTAATGTTTAATTAAGGCTCGCGCTCACGTCACGCCGCTCATGATTAAGGACTACGAATTGATCCTGAAACTAGTCGAGCATTTTCGGTCTAATTATACGTTACATTAAAATATAACGTGCTTACAAAACTTTTAACTATAAAAGATCACTACGTTAGAAATGAATGCATAATGTGGTTGGATGCGCTCAATTTCATTGTCATTTTCAAACTCGGATTATACATTCCGTTTTTCTATTACCGTGTTATTATGTGAAAATTAATTGTGTATCAGCAACAATTAAAATTATATTTATATTTTTTTTTTTAGGGAATTTCGTCATGTCAACATTTAAACTTACCATCTTTACGTTTGCATACATAATCTAAACAATGCTAACAGTTTTTAACAGTTTAATATTAAATTTCTTCAAAAACTTAATTACTACTAATAGTTTGTGTAGTGTATATATAGTGTGCAAATCTCTAGAAAATATTATTAAAATTTATTCAAATTAAAGCTTTATTCTTTCTAAAATAAAGTACAATTCTCCAATACGTGACTACGTACTAATAATAATTTACCAGAATAGATAACTTGTAAGACAGACAAGAACGCACACTTGTATATATGTATATATCTAAACACAGGTGTTAAGAATTCGTAATGATTTAATGGTAAATAGATTATCAAATGTAGATAAGAATCTGTACGTGCAACGATTCCGTAATTCCGATCCGTACGGAGTACAAAAACTGTTGATAAGTAAAATCAATCTTAGGACGTTGATATAAAGTTCAGTTTGATTATGAATCTTAACGATACGATCAGGGTCTCGATTATTAGCTAAGATAATGTAAACATACGTTACTAACACGTTAGCGTCTAAAATGACAATTTTATACTAGTAAATTAAATACCGCAAAAAAATCAATGCTTTATGTTATGAAACAAATTATGTTGGCTAATAATTCCATTATTTTATTATTTTAAATTGTGTTCTACAAAAAAAAAAAACTACTTCAAATGTTTTAAAATCAGTTATTTTGTTTGAAAATTATAAAGGTAAAGTATACGCTAGCATGGCACTAGTGATAGATTATACGTAAGGATACAAGAAAGTTAGTTAGCCCATCGTGACGAATTCCATAAGAATTAACAACGATGGTTTCCAAGAGGAACCACGTGAAGGTCAACTTGATAGCGTACATTGCAAGCAATGGGGCTGTTAGATCCCATTACTAATAATCATTGAGATCATATCTGAATTGGCGAATGAATTACGTAGGACACAAAAAATACAAACGAATCGAGAGGTTCTCAATTAGTCCTCCTTTTGGTAGCAGCTTAAAAATACTAAACACTGAAGTGCGCTGTGAACAGGAAAAGTTTGAGAAGCTCTGCCTTAAAGTAATAAATCCCAGTTGAGTGCACAACAATGATAGTGGGTCGAAAACAAACACGTAACATATCTAGATAAGTCCCTCGTCTGTACGTTACTGACTCTAACATAATACGAAGGGACGTTTCGTTGAGCGCCATCAATCACAGTTCCCGGTAACAATCTTCACGGAATGTTAATATCACTTTATTCTAATTTTCCCAAACATTTTATCCCCTCTGTGTAAATTTACGAGTAGTCGTAAATAATTCTGCTGTGTTACGTTTTTATTCGAATACTAGTGATCCAGCCCGGTTTCGCACGGGTATATAGAATTTTCAAAAATAATGTCCCATTTGTGTTTCAACCATGAAGCAGTTGTGTTTGCATAGCTGTGTTTCGATTTGAAGGGTGGGATATAGCGTGAATTTACTGGGTACAGAAGAATAACACCTGAGTCCTCAGGAATGGCAACGCATGGGGGGTATCATGGGCGAAACAGTATACTCTGTTATGTCCATGGTACTGCTCATGTCTATAGGCGACGGTTACCACTTTCCATCAGATGGGCCGACAGCTTGTTTGCCATTTTAAGTTGTATATAAAAAAAAAGGTTGATTTTACAGTTTAAGCGATTTCCAAAAACAAGAAAAGTCTCAATTCGCCTAATTTTTTTGCTGGTCATATTATGCAAATTAGGTCGCCAATTAAAAACAGATTTTAATCATCCATTTTGGTATCGATACGGCTTGCTCCCGTGTATTATTTGTAGAACACAATATTGTCTGTTATTTAACAGAATCAATTAGAGTAATTACGACAATTACGGGAAAGAAACGGATCGCCTAATTTATGCCAGGACCTACACGACTAACGGCTAATATAACAATATAATAGGGGGAGGGATTGTTAGTAATGTGGACAACCAGACCCATTGCTAGCAATATACCCTGTCAGGTCGATCTTCCCGTGGTCCCCCGCCCTGAAAACCATCGTGCTGAATTTCAGGGCAACACGATGGGCCAACTGACCTGCTTTTTCATTCTTACTTATCATCTCTCACTGGAGCCCCGACAGTGTATATCGTTGGCATAGGTGGGTACCATTTCATTATCATCCATTAAAAAAAAATATAACAGTGTAATAACATGAAATTTACACATAAATTCCGTTCATACTTAAAACTAGTTCGCAAAATTTAAGAACACCGCTGGCTAAATAATTACGCGAATAACACGTTTGTAAGACGAACTAGAACACTCGATACACACATTCAGCGTGTTCAACGAGCAGCCAAACAAATCACTTACGTGAAACACGACATACAGTCACGCAAAACATCACGCACAAGCTCACGTGCGTTTGAATGGCTAATTGAATAAACAGAATTAATCCGAGCATTGTAATGGGCGCACATTGCGTCGATAGGACTGCAAATGTTATACATGTAGCATTTTTTAAAACAACGAGGACGGATATCAAAAAAACGCTGTGCCAAATGACAACCACCATAATGCACTGAGATCAATACTACCAGAGACATTGCATAATGCCAATTCTAGTGACATGAAAATCTCGAGTTCACTGCCACGTCTTGGCCATTAAAACGGAACACGGAATGCATTTTTCTCGTTGTTCCGCCATCCCTGGACATATTTTTGAAGGGTATAACCCTTCCTCTTAACGAGGAGTAAAGTTATCATCCATAACCATATCACCCACAGTTGGTACGAAATTACGGATTTCAGGAGAAAAGGATTATTGGTAATGGGGTCTTAAACTCTATTGATAGCAATATACGCTAACACCCGGACCTTGACGCAGTCTCCCTGGAAACCATCCTGGTTAATTTTTGTGCAATTCATCAAAACGTGCTAACTGATCCGCTTTCATCCTCGTTTATCATCTCTCACTGGTGCCCCGCCAGTATATACCGATAGTATAGGCATAGTCACTACAACAACTCCATTTATTATCTATATCGCCGATACCATTTCCATCGAGTCCAATATCTATATGTTACGTTCCATAAAAACGGTCTACGCCACTTCCTCGCGCGGATACTGCTATTGTAAGTATAGAAAAGTTAGAAGAGGAACACGAATAAAGCGAAGTCAAGAATATATCCTGTATTGTGAAGAGAATACGTAATCAGGGTTTGGTAAATGCGAAACGACAACCACGAGTATGTACAGTACAACAACGCTGTACAGTAATACAGCGTTGGTGGGTATTAAATCACCTAGGACACATCCTCGAGCCATTTCCTTGTATTCAACATAACAATTCATTGTACATCAGCGTACAGAGTCATACAGCGGGCCCGTATTGGTCACGGTAAATGTATTCGGTTCTCACGGTTGACGACAAGGCGGAATAAGCCACAGTTTGTACTCTTATTCAATTGAGATAATACTGTCTGTGGTTGGGCGATAACAAAGATGTTTCTTTGCTTAAATAAAATTTACTGACAATGAGTTTCATGTTCGTCATATCAGCCTTTAACTATCCATTGCTGAACATAAGCCTTCCCCTTGGGAGGGTTTGCCAATAGTTGCCACGCTTGGCAAGCGGATCGGCAACCGCAATTAGGCTTTGGAGATATTTTAAGAGGGACGCTGCTGTCCATCCCTCGCCTTCCCTTAGTCGCCTATTACGACACCCACGGGAAAGAAAAGGGTGGCCTATTCTATGCCGGGACCACACGGTACGGATAGACAATAAGTTTACTTTTTAGTAAACACCAACTGACATATTATATTTTGTTTTCTATCTCCACCTATTAGGTCATGCCACCATTTTTCGTCTATTTTATCGACTATATATATAGTTAGATTATGTTTCGGAAATTAGCGTGAACAAACATCGTGCCTTGAGATTTTTATATATTAAGTTTTATTAACGTATATTCAACACTCGCTCCATTCCTAGTTTTTAATCGCAAACTTATTAATATATATATGAATTAAGTTATGCTATTGTAAAAACAGCAATATAGAAATAAACATGTTTGATAAAAAAAAAGAATAATCAAATTCAGTTCTCAATAAGATTGACTAACTTGAGATCTGTTTACTTCTTTGTTATCCTTCAACTTATTTTAAATACATAAAATAAATTTATTCATATTTCATACTAGCATACGAGTACATACATAGCATATTTTATATTCAATCGGCAACAATGACTATATGGTTTAACTGTTAGTACCTGATGTATGGACTTATCTTGATCGTGGTAATCTATTGTAAAGTTTTCCCACGGTTAATTCTTGATTGATTGATAACGTAATCTTTGTGGCCATAACCGTGAAATGAGTTATATATTTAAAAAATATTATGTATTGTTTATATAATATAGACCGCAAAGTTCGTGAATTCAAATATAGCTGATATAAAACACTGCACAGCGATTCAAATTTCGAAGGCTCTGATGATGAAAACTAGTGGTGTCATATTCATTTTTAAAAAGACAAAAAATAAGCAACTGCGACATCCCGAATCAATCCGCGAATATAAAAAAAAAAGTACAATTCAATTAATTCTTTCTACTTCAAATGAATTACTTCTTTCTTTATACACATTAAGAAGAAACCTAAAAAGTAATAAAAACCAGTTCAACACCAAAAACAAGAGAAAAATGTATGACGAATTATTTTGGGGACAATAGCGAAAACAAGAAAGGCATAGCGGTTGCCCGAGTGACCCGATATGGTGTGACACTGACGAACTCGACTGTGACAAACGATGAAAAAAATAAAAATTGGCCAAATGTGAGTCAGCATCGCGCACCGAGGGTTCCGTATAATGAACAAAAAGGTTTGCAATAAGATCTTTTTTATAATGTAACTACGGTTTTCAGATTTTCCTTTTTACTTGCGCTGTACGACATTGCTTCTTGCCAAATTTCATGATTTTAGATGAACGGGATGTATCTTATAGGTTTTGATTCCTTTGCAATACGCTATAATCTTTCGATAGTGGTTATTTAGATATTTGATTTTTTTTCATAGCTTCAAGTAACTGTTAACCTGAGTATTTGATATTAATTTCAGCTTGATACCTCCATGCGTTCCTGAGAAAAAGACTCTTGACAGACGGAGAACAAAGTGATCATATATGGGTTTCGTTTTTCCTTTTGAGGTATAGAATCCTAAAAATAAGACGATGCTAATATTGTACTGGTAATGTTATTCTTCAATGGCAAACGCATTAATATTTATTGGTTTCAAAACGGATACAATAAATCTTCTGCTGACACAGTATTGTATTCGACATCCAGATGATAATGAAATGCCTTTTAAAAACGTTCAAATAGATATTGCTACTTGAAGAAATATCTTCTTATTACTACGAGATATTTCGTAGATAGATTAGATTGAAAATATTTAAATTTAGAATACGTACTGGAATATCTACATGTTGATTTATTCCCTAACGAGCAGTTTCTTTGCTCTGCCAAGAAATTGTTTCTTGGCTTCTGCTTTAATCGTCGCAATATGAACATGAAATCAACACGGAAGCGAACCCTAATTGTTTGTAAATAGAATTGTCAAAATATCTTACCACATATTTATGAAATTGCCTTCTATGTTAAACGACGCCCTAATATAGTTACTAAATACACGTCGTTGTGATCAACCCCGATTAGGAGCTAGCAAAACTACACAAAGACAATGATTTTGTGATGGCACCGAAATGTTTACTAGAATAAAATACCCAAGAAGATGCGAGGATGTTGTAATTATATTAAATTAAAGAATCAATTTTATAAATCTCTTGTAAACTCAAATTATTGTATAAATGAATTTTTAAATAACATCTACGCGCCTACTTGACAGATCGTTATTATTGTTTGTAACATTTAAATTTTATTTATTATAATTATTTTATTTATTCTTTTTTTTTATGTCTCTTTTGTGTAATGTATTGAAATATATAACAATTTAATGTGCCTACCAACTATTATATATTTACATAACGCCCTATCCAAGCATTATTAGTCTTTGAAACATGCTTGAATGACAAACAATCAAACATGTTACAATCTTTTACATTAATAATGTTAGTAGGTAGACAATAGATAGTCTCCCTTTTTTATAATATCTTCGGTATTGGAAATGTAAAAATGTACATAGATACAAAATTCCATACAAAAAGGAATGCCGTGCATTTATTCCTTATCGCAAAGAGGCAGTCTCCTTAAACATCGCTCACAACGATCTGTTATCAATAAGGGGATAGAAAAAGGCACTGATACATACAATATGAATTTTATATTTATATCGTAGTTAATTTATATTTCATTTATTTATATAATTATATTCTAAGTCTTGTATTGACACTAATTTTTACCTGTGACTTCGTCCAAGTGACCAAAAAAAATTTTTAATGGATGATAATGTAATAGTAGCCCCACCTGCGCTATATATGCGGTGTACACTGGCGGGCCACCAGTGAGGGATGACAGGTGAGGATGAAAACAGGTCAGTTAGCCCATCGTAATAAATTCCATAAGAATTAATCACGATAGTTTCTAGGAGTAACCGCGTAAAAGTCGACCAGATAGGGTATATTGCAAGCAATGGGTCAATTAGACCCCCATTACTAACAATCCCTTTCCCCCAGCAATGTAGCTGTTAGTAATAGAGTCCCTATTACTAATAATTCCTTTCCCACTGTATTATATACTACGAGTATGTAATATGTATGTACCGATTGAAATAAAACAAACAGTAAATATTAAGTGGAGCAAACTACAAAGCATTAGTGAAAACTGTATTTAAATCGATTAAGCTGTTTCTGAGATTAGCGCGCACAAACGTACAGACAAACAGAATATGACATAGGTTCTATTATGTCCATAAAATCCCCCTATAATAGTTTTTCTCGGGGGAAAAGGGATTGTTGGCAATGGAGTTTGACAGCCCCATTGCCAGCAGTAGGCCCTATTAGGTTGACCTCCACATGGTTCCCCTTGGAAACCATCGTGAACAATTCTTGTTGAATTCATCACGATGGGCTAACTGACCTGCTTCATCCTCACCTATCATTTTTCACTGGTGCCCCGCCAGTGTATACCGATAGCGCGGGTGGGGTTACCATTACATTATCACCCATTAAAAAAAAAAAAAAAGTTTTTCTTATATATATTCCATATACAGACAGCGACCAGTTACGATTTTATTATATATATTGATTGATCGATTGATTAATAAACAGTTCATGAAGCAGGTAATTAACAACCGTTCAATTTTGCAATCTATGTCAGTTGTGATAAGTTGCAGATTAAAATGGCTACAGTTTCGATAAATAACGACTAACATGCTATTGAATAATACACAGCTAAACCAATAAACTGATCTACATCAACAACGCCTTGAAACTTGTATCGTGTGTGCATTCAACAGAATGATGTAAAGGCAATAAATTATATTAATATGTATTTTTTTAATTATTTTACTAGCTTTTATCCGCGATTTCGTCCGTTTGACCTAAGTATATTTACTGATCAGAATAAAAAATAGCCTATATCTTTCTCCATTCCATATAGTGCGTGTATACCAAATTTTATAGAAATTGGTAATGGCTTAACCATTTATTTGGGTTTCGAAACAGCCAACTGAGGGAAGGCGAGAGATGGGCAGCAGCGCCCCTCTTAAAACATTTCTAAAACCTAACTGCGATTGGCAATTCGGCTGCCAAGCGTGGCAACTACTGATAAACCCGACCAAGGGGGAGGCTTGTGTTCAGCAGTAGACAGTTAAAGCCGGATATGTAGATGATGATGATATAAACCATTAAGGCGCTATAAGATAAATAAAAAAACTCACTTGCACATTTATAATATTAATAAAGATGCACATAGTCATAACAAACATTTGACAACAGATAAAAAAGACTGAACTATTCAGACGACAAAGAGCTGAGTAAAAAACTTGTGAATTCAATGTGATGTGATTCACGTGCTTAGCTCAAAGGTAGCTGTGATTCATGGCTTATATCTATACAAAAAGTAAAAACTGAGTCAAAGTGTAAAAATAAAATGCGGATTACAGTAATGGATACTATACAATGAAACGAGTACTATAGTAGCACTGTACATGGTGGTACATTACTAACAATCCCTTTCCCTCCAGAAAGGTAGGTTAGGTTTCGGTTTGGTTTAGTGAAAGCCCGAAAAAAGATTTTTTTTTATATTATCCTTACATTTACCAACTTGTGTTGGTAAATCCTATGATTTACTAGTTCAACCGAAGATTTACTAATGCACGGGTTTTTAAAGTAACATATTATGTATAATTAAATCACTTCAAAATTGAGCAAAAACGCCAAAACCTTCCAAAAAAAAAATTTTTTTTTAATTCTATAAAATGAAGAACGAATGAGTTCAGAATACACAAACTCCAGCCTTCACATGGCACAGATTAATTACTAAATAGATTATATTTTATATATGTATTATGTATAATCATGTTATAACTACGTATAAAATATTTTTTTTTGTTTTTATTTTTTTGTTTTATTATACAATAAACAAAGATCAAAAAGCATTGGTGCTTCATAAACCGAATAAAATTTTATAACTACTCAAAGACTTCAGATGAAAAAGTTTGCTTCACAAAGTATTTCAATAAACGCGGAAAAAAAAAAAACAGAATGAATTGCCGAAAAGAAAATTCCATATTTCATACGTACAGACAGACAGTTTATTTGTCCCGCGAGTATCGTAACGCGATCTCTTAAAGTAAATTGGAGATGAAACCGCACGATCATTTCTCTTAACGAGGGCGAATTATGTTACAAAGAAAATTGAGCTACAAATTTAGGTAAAGATTTATTTTGGGACAATTTCCAAAAGGAGCCACGACATACATCATACATACGACATAATACTATATCTTGAGAGTCAAAACTCTTAACCAGTCAAAATTATTGACTAGCAAAATCAGTCAAAAGTACTTTTGACAGTATGCTTTAGTCAATAATACTGTTGACTAAAATAACAGTTAAAAGTACCTAACCCAACCGCAAATTTGCAATCAAAAGTACTAATAACCAATAATTTTCAGTTAAAACCACTTTTGACCAAACTGTTCAGTCAAAAGTACTTTTGACTGATTTTGCTAGGCAATAGTACTTTTGACTGGTTAAGAGTTTTGACTGCAACATTTATAACATAATATGTATAGCTACTAGCTACTTGTATGTCAAGCATACTTATTATGTCACCAATCCTAGACTATAAACTTATAATTCTTAGATTCACCATATTATCATCATATGCGGTTAATCATTCACTGCTGAACATAGACCTCCCCCTTCTTAGGTTTTGCTGTCATGTTTTGTTGTCATGCTTGACAGGCGTGTTGGCAATGGCAATTAGGCTTTGGTGATGTTCTACAGAGGACGCTGCTACTCATTCCTCGACCATTTAGGTTCCTTAGTCGTCTCTTAAAACACCCACGAGATAGGAAGTGGTGTCCTACTCTATGCCGGGACCACACGGCAAACTTTTAGATTGCTAGATTTTAATAACACCGCAATCAGCAGTATTTACTTCAAATATTAATTTTGTAACGATTGAAGCTGCTGTTTCTTCGTTGAGCAACAAACTGTTGTAAAGCAAAATCTATTATTAAAACTTTTTATTGCACCAAAAATACATAAAAAATTTACAATGACAATTAGAAAATTCAAGTGAAATACAATAGCATAAAGTATAGATAAAAAAAAGTCATAAACATTAGACACGATTCCGCATTCTTAATTCAATTTTCAAACCGATGTTCTACGTCATTCACCGCTGTGTTCGTCACGACTGAACTCTGTTTTTTGCGAATAACATGAACTTGTGAATGAATTGACAATTATACCGAAACATTGTCCTTGCGGTTCAACTAAAGTTCAGAACATTGTTATTCAGTCGCTGTGCTCCTTCCCAAGCAATTTGAGAACAAGAACGAATCATTATAAATGAATACAAAGTAGAACTACAGTAAAATCTTTCTGATATAATAAAATTATAACTTGATGTCTATACATGGAAGAAATTAAAGAAAAATTAATGTGAGAGATTCTAATAAGACCAATAGATGCCAAAACATTATCTAAGAAACTACATCTGTCTGCCTGTATGTTTGTTCCGACATCACGCGAAAGCTACTGCACCAAATGGATGCGAATTCCAGAGATGTATTTCGGATATTGCTGAAGGTCTAACATAAACGGTGTCGTAAGAGAAGACTAAGGTAACTTAATAGTCAAGAGATAAGTACACGCGTTTCTCTTAAAACGTCACCAAAACCTTACTGTGTCAGCCAAGCGTGGCAGCTAATAGCAAAAAACAACAAACAACAACAGTGGACAGATAACAAGTGACATGATCATAATGATGAAGTAATTGATTGAATTAAAACTAATATGAAGTTAAGAGGTACGAAAGGTTAGCCGAACGTATTACCTAATAAACTGTGATACCAACACACAGCGAACCAAATAATTGTTTAGAAATAATATATATAAAAATAAAGAATAGAATGTATTTACTTTTAAAATATTTCTAATAAAGATTTCTAACTTTATTGAAATTACAATGTTCTTCATTTACAATCATTTGATACCAGAGGGAGACTTTGTACAAAAGTCGATTGCTTGGGTACCTCTGTCCTATTCGTGTTTTTACAGCGAAGCAGTTGTGTTTGCATGACTGTGTTTGGGTCGGAGGTGTAACACCTTAGTCCGTAGGAATGGCAACGCATGGGGGTATCATGGGCGAAACAGTATACTCTGTTACGTCAGTGTTACTTGTTCATATTTAAGAATGACGCTCACCACCATCCACCAGATGGGCCATCAGCTTGTTTGCCATTCTAAGTTGCATAAAAAAATTGAGTTCCATAAAATAAAAGGTATTTGGTGGCTGTCCCGTTATCTCAAAAGTTCTAAAAAATACAATAATACATTTTGAATGTGGAATGACTTTCTAATAAATTTGCAAAATAAAATCTCACTGGCGAGACCACTGGAGCTTTGCAAATTGCATTTTTGTATTCGATTCAGGCTTTGGCTTACATCCTGAGTTTCTCTGTACGGAACAGTAAATAAGACGGTAGCGAACGCGACACTTTCCCCGCTACGGTCCCCGGACTCGGCTTAATTGACCGATGGATTTGAAGGTGGGCCTTTTCACGAGCCAAGCGCGAATCAATATCGATTGACAATCCTTACTAATATTATTAATGTGAAAGTAAGTCTGTTTATTGGTTAATTCTTGACATCTTTACGACTCAACTAATCTAATAATGATCAAGAACCTCCACGTGCTCCTCCCTGGCTAACTGACCTGCCTTTTCACTCAACCTGTCATCCCTCACTGGCGCCCCGCCAACGTATATCGTTAGCGCAGGCGGAATTACCAGTCCATTATCATCCATTAAAAAATAATAATGATGATGATCAAGAATATAGTATGTAGAGGGATTTTGGCAACTTTTTATACAGGTGATATAGAAATTATTAGTATAATTTTAGGAAGAATTCTAGAATTCTATCAGTGAGACTAAATAAGAGTATTTCTTCTTAAAAAAAAAAACTAATCGAAAAACGTCAAAATATATAGATATTCCACACAAATTTAACGCTCTATGATAATATGGGTAGCTCTTCTTTCTTAAGGAAAAACCTGATTTCATTCTCATCATCATCATATCAGCCGTTAACTGTCCGCTGCTGAACATAGGCCTTCACCATAAGGGGGATTTTGCCAGTAGTTGCCGCGCTTGGCAGGTAAATTGACACCCACATTTAGGCTTTGGTGATGTTTTAAGAGAGACGCCAATTCGAGTGGTGGGCCACTGTGCGATCAGTCAAAAAGAAAGGGGTGAAACATCTATGTACCATTTAATTAACCTACTTGATGCAAAAGAAAGTGATGATGTTGACAAGTGGCTATTTGATGAATATGTACAATATTTATTTACAGATGCCAGAAATAAATAAATATGCAACATCTAGTTGATTAACCGGTGCATTTTATTAATTTTAAAAACTTAAAACTAATATTATAGGATTAAAGTGTCTTTTTTTATTGAAGCGAAATCGAATTTGTCACTAAGCAGAGTAATATAGCATAATTTCCCACGGAAACAGGAGACAATAATGGATGTAGTTGTATATGTAAAGTAGGTGTTAATTACGAATGACACAGCTTACTAAAAATCTTTAATATTTTCGGTGATTACAAAAAATGTAAGTCTCCCAAGTCCCAAAGGGGAAGTTTTGCCGGTAATTGCGATACTTGTCAGGCACGTTGGCAACCCTAGTTAGCCTTTAGTGATGTTTTAAAAAACATTCTATTGCCCATTCCTCGACCAAAAAATTTCTTTAATCGCCTCTTACGACATCCACGGGAAAGGAAGTGGTAGCGATAGAGGCACCCATATCAAAATTATAGCTAAGGTGATAATGTACAAATACATGACATATTGATGTTAATTTCATTTGGATGTTGAATACTTTAGCATCAACAACCATACACGGTTGTACGGGCTTTCCTAATAATGACTCATGCACGCACACCGCTCGGCTCATATTACGCGCCTACGTTGTTCATTATTTATTGTACCAATGATTAGTTACGCAACTTTATGTATATTATGATAATGCAAAATTGTGTTCTGCGAAAAACAAATCGTGACAAAATATTAGAATTTAGAACTTTTTTTTTAATACAACTTAGAATGGCAAACAAGCTGACGGTCCACCTGATGGAAAGTGGTAACCGTCGCCTATAGACATGAGCAGTACCATGGACATAACAGAGTATACTGTTTCGTCCATGATACCCCCATGTGTTGCCATTCCTGAGGACTCAGGTGTTATTCCTCTGTACCCTGTAAATTCACTGCCATATCCCACCCTTCAAACCGAAACACAGCCATGCAAACACAACTGTTTCACGGTAGAAACACGAATGAGATAGAGGTACCCAAGCAATCGACTTTAGTACAAAGTCTCCCTCTTATTATAGTGCAAATGCTACACATCTCATGGATACATTCAATATATAATACCATTCTTCTTACTTCTTACCTCGTCTTCGCGCTAGCTTAGTTGCGGAGTACGCAGAGAATAAATATTATATTAAAGATCTTACTCTACCTTACCCTATTCCAAATTACTGTATACTTAAAAATAATATTTGAAACAATGTTTACGACATTAATTTATTAGCGACTATCAAAATGGTGGAGACTCTAAATTCGTCTGTATTCTAAACTGACTTCAAAAAAGGTAAATTAGGTTAATTCGGTTGTAGTTTTTTTTATGTTTGTTACCTCATAATTTCGTCATTTATATACCGATTTAGAAAATTCTTTTTTTTAATCTGAAAGGATATACTTTCAGATTATTACAAAATAAATTTCATCAAAATTGTTATAATAGTTTAAATCAAAATAACTGATTTCGCTACAAATAAGATCAGTGTTTTTTTTTTATGGAAAAAGATCTATTTTTTTCTATATTATCATAAAATCAACATGAAACCATCAACCTTAATTTTTACAAAAATAATCCAAATCGTTTCAGAATAGGTAACGTTATCGCGTAACGCACAAACGGACCAATTCAGAACTTTCGCTTTTTGGGAATCGCTTAAAAAATATTCAAAGAGATACGGGTAAGTATAGGTATTTATAATTATAAGGGTGTTTATACAATGTACAGGAAAGTCGGTTTCCGGCTGAAATAATAACACTGTTTACAATAATGGTGTGTTTACACAGCCTCTGTCGATTGGTATGATGTTTGAAATGTGAAAACATATTTTTGTACTTTGTTTGCAATGAAATTAAATTAAATTTAACAATGAACTATGTATGTACTTTAACTTACACGTCAGACTAAAAATCATAGGTAAAATGTTTCCCCGAAATTTCGGGGCCGAACGAAACACAAATACACACTGTTTAAAAATATTACAAACGTTAAAATATCAATCCTTTGGACTTTTATGGTAGGATTTATGACGAACAAAACGTTAAACTCCATTTACTGTGTGGATTTCAGTAAGAACGAAAACACGACATTGAGTCCGAAAATACGAAATTTCATTTCATGGTAGACCCCCTATACCTGTGGAAAATAATCTTTGTTCTTCCACGTTACATAAAAAAACATTGTATGTTTGTCTATGATACGAATGCAGAACCTTTTTGAATGTAGAAAAACAGCATTTTACATAGATAAAAAACTTGATGCTGAATTAAAAAGAATAATATTAAGTAGGAACTTTATATTATTCTCAATTTCGTGTATAATATAGTATATTTTATATATGTGTTAGTTATATATATATTTATTCGATAATATATGTAATTTTGGTGTGTATGTATATCAATAATTACTAGTACAGCATTCGAGTATTCTGACACTTCCCTATGGTTGACTGGGAGAGAATGCTTTTAGCATTAAGCCCGCCATGTACACATATAGGTACTAATGAATAAATAAAATAGTAAATAAATAAAAAACAAAAAGAAAATAAAATATTACGACTGTCGTTTAGTTACGTGTACAATTCGCATAATGCATGCATTTCCAATTCAAATTACATATTATCTATCCAACATACTGTCACGTCATTACATTCGATTAATGGTTGTGAGGCGATTATTTAAAAACACAATGTTTATATAACCTGTTACTAGCAACACCAGAGGTATTGATTTCATAATGGCCGCGGTATTAATAGTATTAATTCTACTAATGTTATGAATATGAATATTATTTTATGGTAGGGTTGCCAACCGCCCTTTTCCTAGGAAATTTTCTAGTTTTTAGAGTCCTGGATAAGTTTTTTTAAGTAACTTCCTGAATTTTTAAAGCGTCCTGATAAGGTCATGTATATTAAAATTCGCGGACGATTTATAATTTACGGATATTATTCGAAAAATTTTAAATCTTTAATTAAAAAAAAATATTATTATTATTACTCGAGTTTAATTTCCCCAATTTTCAGTACATATTACTTAATTTTTAAATATTCCAAAGAGGGGTTTTTTTAATAGAATGATAACCCCGCCTGCGCTAACGGTATACGCTGGCGGGGCATCAGTGAGAGATGATAGGTGACGATGAAAGTAGGTCAGTTAGCCCATCGTGATTAATTGCACTAGAATTAACTACGATGGTTTCCAGGGGGAATCATGTGGAGGTCGACCTGATAGGGTATATTGCTAGCAATGGGGCAGTTAGAGCTCATTACTAACAATCCCTTTCCCTCCTCCAAAGAGGGTTAACGTCAGGCAGGCGGCCGGTCGTAAAACTATAAGCCAAATCTTTTTGTAATATGGATAAAAAAAATATTACGCCGACCCCGAATAATAATTGGGATAAGGGAAGGAAGATGATGATTACTAAATTATTCATTATATCAGCCCTTAATCATCCACTGCTGAACACAAGGGGTTTTTCCAGTAGTTACCACGCTTGGTATCAATCCGCCTAATTGGCAACCGCTGTTAAGCTTTAGAGATGTTTTAAGAGGAACGCTGCTACCCATCCCTCGCCTCCCTTTGTCGTCTCTTACGACAGCTACGGGAAAGGAAGTGGTAGCCTATTCTATGCCGAGACTACATGGCCATTTAATTTTTATTTAATTATTGCTACTCAATTATTTAATCTTACTTTTCAATTATCCTGGTTTATCCAACATCAAATCCTTGTTATAAGTAATAGCGTCTAATTGCTCCCTCACTAGCAATATGCCCTATCAGGTCGACCTTCACGCGGTTCCCCTGGAAACTATCGTGGTTAATAACTATTGAATTCATCACGATAGGCCAACTGACCTACTTCATATTCACCTATCCATCACTTGTGCTCTGTAACTGTACACCGATAGCGCAGGCGAGGTCACTATTTCATTTTCACTTATTAAAAAATTCAATAAATCCTTGTTTGCAAAAGCTGGGGTGGGCAACCCTATTTTATGGATAATAATGGAATGGTAACCCCGCCTGCGCTATTAGTTTACGCTGGCGGGGTACCAGTAAGGAATGATAGATTAATATAAAGGTAGGTTATTTGGCTTAACGTGACGTATTCACTAAAATTAATCACAATAGTTACCAGAGGGCGCAATTGTCTTACCAGTTTTGAATGTTTGATACAGAGATTAACTATAACTAGGACTAACATATAGGATATTTTTACATAAACAGATGACCATACCCGTGGAATATATATAGTAATAAACAGATCACGATAACGGGACCAAGTAACGATCTTTGGGTGACGACCTATAACAATTTTATATTGAAAAAAAAACTTATATATGTATTATATTATAAAAATAAATTAGCGAAATGTACAAGATTGTAAAATAAGGCAAAGTAAATACAAAAGATTCCAATGGGTCAAAGTGCCAGATATAGGGGGTGAGTATCACATAATATAACATCTATCAGTCCCATTGCTAGCAATATACTCTGTCAGGTCGACCTCCACGGAGTCCCCCCAAGAAATCACCGTGCTGAATACTAGGTGTATTCATCACGATGGGCTTACTGACCTGTCTTTCCATTCTCACCTGTCATCCTTCACTGCTGCCCCATGAGAGTATACCGTTAGCGCGGCGCGGACGAGGTTGTCATTCCATTATCATCCATCAAGAAAAAACGTGCGGGATAAACTCATATGCAGAATAAAATGTAAACTAATTGGATTCAAAAATAGAATCATTAAAATCTATTCACAATCGACGAAGATTACAGAAAATGGCGAATTGAAATCTCTAAAATAATCATCTTCGAATTTATTAATAACAACAACGGAAAATACTAATTTACCAAATATTAATTTAAATTAGTTTACAATTATGTACAATGATCATATATATATATATATATATATATATATATATATATATATATATATATATATAGGTTAATCACATAACTAGTGAAGTGCGTCAACCTCTATGAAGCCGCGAAGGTCAGGTTATGATTGGTGCGATTGACCTCCGATTCACATAACTACGTCTCATTAATTCATTATGAACAGTCATATTTTCGTATTATGTGGCTCGAGTCTGTTATTTGTAGCGGAACATGGGGAAGGCGATGATTAACAGTCGACGACGAATAAGAAAAAATTAAGAATAATAATGATAATGACGGTGGCGAGGATCAAAACTACCCAAAACTGGCATGTATGCATAAGAGATGTTATGTGAATATAGCTAGAGGTAAATGTTACGATTATGTTTAAAAAACCGACTTCAATTTTCATTTATGCCGGCTGAAGAAACCCAGTGACCCGGAGGTCGTCGCCTCCGGAGTTGAAGCTGGGGTAGTGGGGTATAGCCCGAGGCCCCTACCTCGCCCGCCCACACATCAAGCGGCGGCCAAGAGATGTCCATGTTATTGTTGTAATTTTCATAAAATGTCATAAAATTTGGGATCAATCTGTAAATATATCCTTTCAGATAAAAAAAAATTCCAAATCAGTTTACAAATGACGTAATTATGACGAAATAAACTTTAAAAAGAGATACAATCAAATTGAGAGCCTCCTATAGGCAGAAAATAGAGACCAATTTCAACTGATTTCAAAAGAAACACTGACGCTTTTTTTATGCGACGAAAATGGAATGATAACACCACCTGAGCTATTGATATACACTGTGGCCTTTGGTACTTAGTTTTCTTGTCCTCTCCACAAAGGACTCGACGCGAAATCAGACAGACATGATAACAACTAACGTAAAGTCAACGAAAAATTCTGAATTTTAAATTAATTCATTGTTTTATCATCACCTTAAAACATTTCCTTAGTGTAGGCCTCCTTCAACCTTCTCCATTTCTCTGAATCTTGATCTGTTTTGAGCAGTTTGAGAAATTAAATTCATAAATTTAAATGCGCGTTAATTTTAATTAGCGCGTTTTGTCCTTTCATCGGTGTTTTAATCGAGACCCTTTTAAATCTAGAATATAAAGTTCATTAACCTACCAAGCTGTACATTTGAAGTCTTTGTAATGTTTGCAAAAATTTATTTACCTACATTTTCGAACTATGTTCTCATGGGATAGGTAGAGGTAACAGAGATCAAATGAACTCGTATTAGTAATTCCTTTCAAACATATAGCTAGGCTATGAAAAATCCTTATTATTACATTATGACAGTAGGTAGATTAGACATACATTATTACGTCACTACTACTACTACTAATTAGTATTATATATAAAATAACATATGTGCTAAATTAGGATATAACATACCCTTGTACTAAATTTCATTCATTTCGGTTTAGTATTTTGTGTGCGAAAGAGTAACAAACATCCATCAATCCATTGTTACAAAGTTTTTTATTTGTAAAATTAACATCGACAAAATAATAAAGTACTATAATTTGTAAAAATCGTGTGAACTGTGAATGACCCTGATCTAGAATAATAATACGTACTTATAAAATAGACACTTGCAACAGAAACCTACATATCTGACAATATCGCATTTATTTGATTATCAGTAAAGATATATATTATTTACATTGATAACTCTATTTCGTGTGAATTTATTTAGAGGCTAAGATTCAGCATTTATCATCCAGAAATAAAATTTAATAGGTGTTATAGAACATCATTGAAATTTCTGAGTGGTAAGTTATAACGGTATAATGTATTTACAGCTTTTATGCCTAAAATACCAGCCATGTAATTCCGACATAGACCAGGCCGACCATTCCTTTTCCGTGGGTATTGTAAGAGGGAACTTAATGGTCAAGCAGCAGCGTTCTCTTAAAACGTCACCAAAACCTAACTACGAGTGCCAACCCGCCTGTCAAGTGTGGCAAATACTGGAAAAATCCTCCAAAAGGAAGGCCAGTGGACAGTTAGCGGCTGATATGTACAAATCATGGATTGGACTATTTCTATTTTATAACTAACTAGCGGTCCGGTACGTGCTTTGCTACGTATAAAGTGAAATAATAATAAAAAAAAAATTTTAATGAGCGCATGAATAACAACATGTTTGTACTGTCAACACTGAAAAAAGTTTCAATTTGACAGCACAATCGCCATCTTAAAAAAAGTTAGAATTTGACACAAAAATCCCCATAAACAAAATGATCCGCCATTTATTGAATTCATTTGTTACAAAAAATGTGATAAATGGAGAACCGCTCAACCGATTTTGTGCAAACTTCACATAAACCATCTACTAAATAGTCCGAAGAAAGCCTGAACTTTTGGTTTGGATAGGTGAGCCCGTTCTTGAGTTATAAAATTAGAACGAAAAGTGGCATTAATGTATAAACCTATATATAGATTATATTATGTTTACTATTATATATACGTATATATATTTATAAAATCAGTAGGCACTAATTACTCATAAACATGTTTTGCTTTGTTTACTTGTCTACGTCTTTAAAAAAAATAAAAAAAAAACATAAGCGATAACATTAGGTAAACAATAACAATAGCAAAATCAATCAAGATAGAAATGTTAAAGAAAATTATAAATTATTAAATCAAGTTGTTAGAATAAAATTTATTCCGTAAAATCCACAGACAAAATAAAGATAGATGCCGCAAATAACTCAGTTTACACGAAAACTAAGCGTGTAACTATTGAACTACTCGTCTTGATGTTACAAAAACTATTTATTTTATTTTATTTATTTATTTTATTTATTTATTTAAGGAACACCAACAGCATATTGCATTATAACATATAGGTATAACAACATTAAATACAATACAATATTAATGCACATGCCTATTATAGGTATTCACAGCATTCACTTTAACGTAATTATACAGTGTAAGAAATTTAAGTAAATATCAAATATAAACATGTAATCTAAGTTGTAAGCAAAATCAGAAAATAAGATTATGAGTAAATTAAATTAAAAAAAATATTAAAAAATATATATATTATGACAATTAGAGTTAATGTTCATAAGATTGTTGTACAAAGTGCTTCAGCAATTTATTCATGTAGGAATTCGAATTATCGTACACTATATCAATTTCAGGTAATTTGGCATTAATTTCATTGTATGACGCACTAATCCTATTGACAGCAAAACTCCTCTTTTGTTAAACTATTTCGTAAATAAAATCAGCAATGCTGCTTTTGTCTATCTCTTACAAGTTTCATACACGAATCGAATAAAGTTCGAGGAAGATGAACATTTGTTATGGGAACTAACGTGCCCATTATTAGCAACACGCCATATATGAGATAATGATGATAGATTTGTCCCGGTGAGCCAACTGCAGGGCAGTTGGCTCACTACTTTATTACCTATAATATCTCACTGGTACCCCGCTAGCGTACATAGCACTATCACAGGCGATGTAGCATTCCAATTTTATTTTACAATCTAACAATTTAGACCGAGTCAATCAGACTCTATTGTACCAATTTTAGGATCAAAATTAACAAGAAAATTACATGCAATTACTACATCTATTTAAACGCATCTCTGTGGTCAAATCAATTATTTACACCGCCCACTATTATAAATATGTTTATCTAAGCAATAAACCGTGATGTTTACGATCGTATCTATCAATCCAATCACAACTTTATCGCTAACACGATTACCAACATTAAAATATCTGGCGTTGCCCCTATAACCTACAAAGAGTTATGGTACTCTGAAAGGTATTGTCTATTAAATTTAGTGGCATGACAAAAGATTCCACTAAAATGCCATTGGCTTTTATGAAACAGGTTTTTAGGTTAATTACTAACTTTGAACTTTAATACCGAGCAAATTGTAAAACAAATTAAAAATCTATTATAGAGTTGCTTGAAATAAACGGGGTTTCAACCTCGATACAATCACATATTATAAATTCTATTTAAAGTAACAAAAAACTACGTCAATATCGTTAATGTTTAATTAGACAAATATTTTTACTATTTTGTTTATTTATTTAAACATTATTGCAAAATAATAAATACACAGTAAATTTTCATAAAAAGTCATACAAAAGGCGGCCTTATCGATATGCAATTTCTTCCAGACAACCTTTAGGTAGAGGACATTGAGAAAAAAGACAAAGGGAAGGTTGTTGATGGTTTGTAAATAATTACTGATTGATAGATGATAATATTTTTTTTTCTTTAACTAAGTGTATGTTAGAAATTTAAAAGAGAATTTGAACCCCGGAAACGTAACATATTTCTATATATTAAAACTTTATTTATTTTTTAATTAGTATAAGACCTTTTTGGGTGTATGTACGAAATTGTCTTTTCAAAAAAGACATTGTAAATAAAATAATAAATAGAATTAAAAAAGATTGTTGAAGTAGTACATTTAGAAAAGTAAATTCGAAAACTAAGAAAAATACCGAATTTTAAACTATTTCTTCATAATTTGATAAGATTTCACTTATCATGACATTTTATCAACAAAATTCTAAATTACTTGAGAAGAACTGAGCAAATATTGCAAGTAATCGAGTCTATTGTAACCACGTAAGGGAAGGGATGATAACACAAAAAAGACAGTAGAATTGAGAATCAACTTCTTTTGGAAATTGTTTAACAAGTAAATTTTCGTCTCTTCTAAATTTAGATAATACATTGCGAATCTAAAATTAAAAAAAAAAAGGAGAACTACCTAACTAAAAATAGTGAAACAATCAATACGATTTTGCAATTCCATTTACAAATCATTTCAAGGGCTAATCGAATAAAATAACGATATTACGTAATCAGTAATCACGATCAATAATGAAAAAAATGAACAACTTTCTCGCATTACACAATCGTAAAGAGATGTTAACACCATCCCGTTAACTGAATGTCAACTCTTGCGCAAGTACTTTCACTGAGTAAACGATAAATATCGCAACTCACCATTTACGAGTCAGAAAATGATAGGTACAATCGGAATATTAATTAAATATCGTAAAATCGCATTTCATGCATTACAAGCGAATCCAAATTTTAATTCGACACTAATACAATTATTACCAATTTATAGTTTCTTCCATGAACAATAAATATTGAAGATAAATCGGGAAAATATGAGATAAGTCTATGATTGACAATAGATGGTGAATGATATGTCGGAATAATAAATCATGTAGAATTTAGAACACAGTTAAATTATGTGTCATTTGTCATTCTAATCTGTTCCTTCATTGAATAGGAACAAATATCCATACTTCTTCCTTTACCTCGCTTGGAACCAAATTATATTACACTTATATACTCATATTGATAAAACGTTAAAATTTGAAAGTAAAACAAAAAAAACAATCTCAAAATTAACTTTAACATTAACTTTATTCATATATATATATATATATATATATATATATATATATATATATATATTCAAAATACGTCACAGAATCCGAACCAATATTTCAAAATATACAAAATCACTAAAACGAACATCCTTTATGAATCATGGCTTTAATAAATCAAATACAACAGTGCGTTGACAGGAAACGTGCCGGTTTCATATAAATAATGTATGCAGTCCACACAAATTGCTCACGTCGGGTATTGTTAACTTTCAGCGATGCGACAGAGTTGAATAAACTAGACTCATTGTAGCTAATTAGTAATCAGAATCAATTTTCTAATCAACCGTTTAAGCTTGAGAAAAGAAGGACAGTATTACTGAGCCTGTAGCAAAGTAATATTTTTTTAATCTATGCTCTCGTGGTATCGACGAATTTACCAAAGCCAAGAATGGAAAAGACACTCCAAGTAATATAAATTGTGTATATTTCAATTATAATTGTAGTATTATTAATATTTGTTGAGGATCTAAAGTAACATTTTAATAACGTCGTCAATAAAAAAGTGCAATATATGAGAAATCTAAAATGAGTCATATGATCTACGAGCGTAATATTATATCAATAGGTATATTGCATTAGAAACAACTAAAAGAATGTACCTTAGCTTTAACATTCTATCGAACCTTTGTATACGTTAAATCCTATTTAGTGAGCGATGAGGCTCATCGCTCACAAATAGCTGAATTAAACATTGTACAGTTGTCTGAGTAGAGTCATATTTCGATTCTACTCAGAAAATTATGAAACACGCTGACATGACTGATGCTAGTTGATGCTTGATGCCTAATAAAAACTTTGTAGTAGGTAACTAACTGTGATGGTATTTTTGTTATCATTTGGCGATATTTTAAGCATATAATTATTTTAAAACCAATTACATACACTATTCTGTGGTTAGCTATATTCTGTGGTCACGAGTCTTTTTATAACTTTATGATTTTTTATGGTTTATTATTTTATTTATAGACACAAGCATAAACTCAGTTAAAATAGATTTTATTAAACCTATCTTTACAAAACTTATCGCGTTCAATAAAGCAATCTAAAGTTTACCAATAACAACACTTTATTGGTTAATTAATAAACATTTTGAAGGGTTATCGAAGAATTCTCATGAAGCCTTGAACAACTAAGAAATCAGCGCTGAATGTAATTAAAAGTTATTCTTGCAAAGTTAGAACATTTCGAAGAGAAATTAAATCGTGGTGTATCTAAGAATACCAAAGAGTCAAGTAAGCCAATTAAATTTCAAAACTTTACTAATTGCCTTTATATGACTATCATCGCAAACATGAAGATTTTCACGCAAAAAAAAGTATTTCTATTGTATCTATTACATGGATAAAATAACTTCACGGATAACAAAGTTACGATTTGTTCATTAACCCCAAAAAATAAAGCCATAATACGCCTTCAGATAGTCTTAAGAAGGTAATGATTTTGCAGTTAAAAAAATCTCTCAAATTAAATTACCAATTTCAGACAACGCATACTGATATTTCGTAACATCATTCGAAGTTTAAATATAAAGAAAAAACAATAACAGTCAGTTCATTAACCTCAAAAATGGCAACCTTAATATGGCACCAGCCAGACAGTATCACTTTAGATACGCGTCACAAAGACTTTATCTAATACAAACAATACAAAACAAACAAAATAATATATAATTATGTAAAATTACTTATTACATGTTGTTAAATATTACGATACACGAAATTGTCACATTTCTGATGTCACGTGCGAAATTGCCGTAAATAATATGTAAGCAAAAACTGTGTTGTGACATACACAAATTACATGTACATTGTGAGAGGAACAAGATCGTGGTGTAATAGAATAGAATTACGGGATTGTGACTGTACTACAGAGTCTGCATTGTGATTATTTTCGAGTCGATTTCAACGTAAAATATTACGCTACAAACAACACGTCTGTTGTATAATCGTAGAAAAGATACTGTGATCCATTAATGATAAAAGTTTGCTATAAATGTTTTCATAATGGATATTATCTATTCAACTCAATTTTTCTGATGTATAGGTATACAAATGCGTACCTATATATCAGATTCAGTAATTGGCTAACATAACATAACAACTTTACCAGAGGGAGACTTTGTACAAAAGTCGATTGCTTGGGTACCTCTGTCCCATTCGTGTTTCTACCGTGAAGCAGTCGTGTTTACATGGCTGTGTTTCGGTTTGAAGGATGGGATATGGCGTGAATTTACAGGGTACATAAGAATAACACCCGAGTCCTCAGGAATGGCAACGCATGCGGGGTATCATGAGCGAAACAGTATACTCTGTTATGTCCATGGTACTGCTCATGTCTATAGGCGACGATTACCACTTTCCATCAGGTGGGCCGTTAGCTTGTTTGCCATTCTAAGTTGTATAAAAAAAAATTAAATGTTAGTTAATGATCAAAGTAGATCATTTTTTTCTTAATCAAATTGTTTGCAATCAATATTGGCCCTTTACGAACCTTAAATTAAAGTAGTTTGTTATATGGAAGATAGTTTTACATTATGCTTCATATAATTATATCAGTAATAATTATAAATACCGCGCGGAAAAAAATTCTCCATAACCCATGCGTAAAACAATTATTAAGTGATTATGGCAACGTAGCAACAAAAACAAAAAAATTAAATAACAATTGCGTATAAATTGAATAGCGAATGAGAGCAAAAAACTTTTACCACTCACACCCTAAACGACGCCTGGAACACCATACCTAATTGATAATTTATTAAAAAAAAAAGCAATTTTCGAAATGGTTATACAAATAAATCGTGACAAAACAACAGTTCATTGCTCGATATAATAACAATGCAACGCGATAATAGTACTGAACATGAAATGTGCCTGTAGGTTATCGTCGGTGATTTTTGATCTGTGGTTCTACCAAGTCGCCTAAGGACAAATACGAATTTGTTTAGTTTATTGCACACCTTAAAAACATGAGCCTTCCAATTACAGAAGCGATCCACTGTTACACCCAGAAATGACACATCATGTACTTCTTTAATTTTTTCACCTTTATATTTATTTCGGTGATAGATTTTTTTACGTCTTAACACAACTTCAACTTAGTACGCGGCTGACCTGGTGATGAGCGACTATTCCTGCATCATTTAACACTTGCATCATCGATAGAATTGCAGAAGTAAATTTCATGAAAGTCTCTATGTCGTATCTCTTCGAAAATATTGTAAGGATATAGCTTTACTGCATTTTATTTATGCGAGTGTCAATTTAGCATAAGGTCCACTTGAAGGTACCGTCGTAGTTGAAATTGATAATGAATATTATCCGTTAGATATTTCAATTACAATTATAACTGTAAGATTGTGAAAACTTAATAAAATCCCAGTCAAAATTTATGTCGTAAATGAGTAATATATTTTTTTTCCGACATAAACAGATGGCTTACACAGATTTATCTAGCTTCGATTTATAATACTTTTTTGTGAAAGATTTTCTTGGTTAACAATAAGGTCAATTCTGATCATAATTTCTTTAAAATCCTTAAATGTATAAACGCTTTCGTCGTATATTTTTTTATAAATAAACTCAAAATTACTTACAATATAAAAATTTTAATAATCTGTTTTTTTTTTCTCAGGTAAATTAGAGTTAATCTATAAACTTGAACATTCTTGTTTAAAATGACTCAACACGTTCAAGTCAAGAATAGAGGAAATCGAATGCATGACTCAACAGCATCCAAATTCAGGTACAGCAATGAGAAAGCTGATTTAGCAAATGTTTGTACATCTAATTGGTGTCCTCGAATGTTTTATGTCTGTGTTGTTAGTTGCGTAATATAATCCATTTTTGAACAAGTGCTCACAACTTTTACAACTGTTTGTTTTTGTCTTAAAGCCATTTCTCTATTTATAAATAGAATAGATGATAAAACAAGCGTTTTAAAATAGTTGGCGAAGAGATTCAGCAAATGACTTCATAACCTCTAACTGATCATGTTAAGGTAAAGAGTACCAATATATATTCAAACCAAATACTTACTGAGATTTCCTTACATCGAAATGAAATATCAAAAGATAATCATGAATACCCAGTGCCAGAGACCAAAAAGTTTTAAAGAATCATTCCTTCAAAAATTTATCCTGGTTAGATCCAAACGCTGGTTTTTATTTACTTTTGACGTCAAAATATAAATATTAATCTGGAACCAAACATTATGAACTATATGAACAAAAAATACATACAACTGATACATAATTTGTACAAAATTTTATTGTGCAATAAAGAATAAATAATAATAATGGACTGCAGAAGTTATCTTTTTAAGGAGATTGATATAAATCTCGTTTTACTTTTTTATAAATTCATTGTTCATTTTAATTAATACAATAAATTCTTCAATTTATAAGTTGACATTTATGATTGATTGTCAGGCTGTCAAATTGTTATTGACAGATCCTGTTTTTACGACTTCTTAAATAAATGCTGCAAATGGTTCAATAATAGTCAGATTTCTCATATCTACTTCTTGCAGTGATTCAGATATCTAGAAAGAATATAGGATGTAACAATGATAAATCGATAGAATGTAAATGTAAACTAACGAAAGCACTGGGAGATCTAAAATAAACTACTATAATTAGTCAGATCGTACTTACATAGTGTTTGATGGCGGAATATTTTAGAAAAAGCCAACGGATGTAATAGAACGGAGTATTATTTCGGAATTATAGAAAAGAAATAAACTATCGAAGAATAAAAAAAAACCTGACAAGAAATGGCGGGTTTAAAATTAGATTTTGTATAATATATTGCATATATATTGCAAACACATAACACAAGGGATAAGTAAAAAGTAGCCGAAATGCGTGTGCCCAAAAAAAGTGGATAGGAGTAAGACGTGTATATATAGAGGGCACATTACTCGTTATGGCAAACGAGCTTGCACCTCTCATAATAGCAAGCAATAACCGTCGCCTATAGACACGTTATATTATTAATGGAGTACAGAGGAGTAAATGGCACAAACATAATTAGAGTGGTGTAAAACTAGATGTAATTTCGCCGTCTCGTGTTTCTGTACCGTTACCTGCAATCAGTTCGAACGTTGGATCGACTTTTTGTACTAGTTCAATGAACCGTTCGCATCAAATCTTGTAACTTCTGAACGGGGTTTTCGATATTAATCAATGAACTTAACCAAATATTATTGTAATGTTTCCCACCTTCTGATATGATATAAAATAATATTCTACAACGGAGCAGAAACAGCGAAACTGAACATGTATCCCAAATAAACATGATTCGAAATTTTGGGCCTCCCACACAAAAAAAAGCGTCCATTTTATTGTCTTTTCTTGACATAATGTTGCTGTATTAATAATGGTGAGTTTCAATTCTCGATTTTTTTACAAGTATGCTAATGATTTCCATCTTACTATGTAGTATCGAAGCAACATGAATTTAAAAAAATAATATACGGTAAAGTTCAGGGGGAATCGTCAATTTATGTAAATAACGTATCCCCTATTTCTACTATGAAATAGCAACGCGTACGCTTTAAGTTTGAAGGGTATCTGCAGATTGCTTTGTCGTGTTTCTGTAAAAAGGGGTACATATTTGATACAATGCCTAACATCTTAATTCTCAGAAGCGGTAACACATAAAGGATACTAAGTAGGTATAGATAATATATAGAAATATTTATATATGTTAGTTGCAATATCTATTAGTGGTCCAATAACGAAAAGTCAGTTTTTCAAAAAATAATATCGAATAACAGACAATACAATCGAAAATAAATATCCGACCGTTATGGGCCAAATCGAAATGGGTGATGACCATTTTTCGGCTATCAATGTCCAGTGGAGCTCAATACATAGATACAGGATCGGTATCCGGATTACCCATGCCTAATACCGAGGTTGTCGCTCGGATGCTCATGATGTTATTCCATAGATGATAGTTAATATTCTCAAATAAGCTTATCAGTCATTGCCAGGAGTATACAAAATATATATGTAGTGCAGTAATTAACATGCAAATATGATAATGTATCAAATTTATCACGAATTAGTGAGATGATGATGTACTCAATTATTTTTTATCTAAAGCTATAAACTTTTTGGCGGCTGGCTATTTTAGCAATAAATATGACTGGCATCGACTTAAAAACTGGCACAGATGGAACAAAGAAAAACACCAAAATCCAAACATTTACAAATTCTTATGGAAAAGAACAAATGCGATACATTTCAAGCAATTTTTGAAAGCCACCGCGTGAGTTTGACATCTGACCGTATCAACACTGTAATAAAAGCTTTGAAACGTTGCTAACATTATGACTATTGTTTAGTTTGAAATAATGCATTCTCTTCGACAGCTAACATTATACATGTTTGTGTGCCAACAATTTATATTCTACTAGCTTTTGCACGCGGTTTCATCTATGTGTTCATTATATGTGTATGAATTATTGATTGTAGACAATTGATAAAACTTCAAAGACATCTCAGAATATGACAATATATTCATATAACAGTTTTTCATGCCAGTACAATGCCCATTAGACAAGTCATCAATTAATCGTTTACCATATAAAATTAATAATATAAAAAATATATACTCTCCTTGTGCTTTAAACCTAACCGCGTTTCAACAGGGACACCGAAGTCTAAAAGGAGTACAGAAATGTAAGAGAAGTTCTATCTAGAATTTAATAAAGGTGGTATTTAAAGTTTAAAATAGGATCGCATTAAATTCGACTTAGGAGTGAACAGCGTGATGATGACCTCAATTTTTTTCATCCTCAGAGGGACAAAAACTTGCCCAGGGGCGCTAGGTAGGATGACCCTGAATTTTGATTTACAAATTATTTTTCATTACTCATAACATAGCTATGTACCTACGTACCTATTAGATACTGAATAAACTCGCCGACCGGCTCGCCCTTTTATGGTATTATCAAGGTGCTATTAATTAAATTGATAGAGCATAGTGTTTCGTTACATAATGGTGCCTAGATATCGCCATAATAAAGTCAAACCGGTCGGTGTGTTTATTTAATACTAGTTTTCACCAAAAACTTTGTTCGTGACAGAGGACATAATGTTGACATCTTTCCTTGACATATAATAAGTATATGCAAAGTTCAAAGACTCTAATCGTTAGGTATAAAAAAGGACAATTGAGATTTCACATTCATGTCAATTTAATACGAGTATAATTTCAAATTAAAAAAGAAAACACTCCAGTAATTTTTTCGCAACTATTTTCTTTTGCGAAGTACAAATACCCTGATGACCAAGACGACGACATCTCTTAGACGCGATTTAAGAAAAAAAAAACTTTTAAACTATTTATGAAACAACGAGACGAGACGAGAAATAAAATCGATTTTTGTCAAGTATAGTTTTTATTTTAGACAGAAGTTTAATATAGTATGAAGATAACAGAATGATAAAATTTCAATCCAGTTGATAAGATATTTAGATGGTTCCCAGACAGACTAAGGCATTACAAATAAATAACACCAGAACAATTCCGTTAATTTTCAGTACTTCAAAATATTAATGGGATTCCTGTGAAACAAACAAGCTGAAAGCAAATAACTGACGTCCGTAAGTAACAATAATCCATCAATGTATCCATGGTATACTGATAGAGCAGGCGGGGTTACCATTCCATTGTCGTCCATAAAAAAAAAACATGTAAGTATATTAAATTTGCTGAAAGAAATCTATTTTAGAAATAAGCTCGCCCTTGTACACTATATTCGACTATAATGCCTTTTAGAATGCTTTCGGCATTCGAAATGAGGACATGGAGGAGAATGGAAAGGACAAGCTGGACTAAAAAAGTAACGAATGAATAAGTCTTGAAAAGGATGAATGAGAAAAGAACATTAAAAGAAAAAACAATAGAGAATAAACGAGCCAAAATTCTAGGTCATTTTATACATGACAATTTTTAAAGAACATACTATAAGGAAAAATAGAGGGCCGAGGAATAATTACATGGAACAGATAAAGGAAACACTAGATGTCATGTCGTATAGAGAGGTCAGAGACATGGCCTGTAATAGAGCTAGCTGGAAGAGAATGCATGAATTAATTGCACCGACAAGAGGAAACTCTTAAATGAAAAGAGAGAGAATGAAAGATAATACTTTTTATGTACATTAAAAAATAAGTAATACATGATTTATAACTGTTAGCACAGCGTTGTTATTACTAAAAAAAACAGGTGAGTTACACAATATCACCGCGGTACTATAAACATCGTCAATTCATTCTGTCATCGACTAATTATTTGTAGAACGTGAAACATTTTAAATGTGTCTATAAGATGTCAACAGGGGCCGTCGGTTCAAATATGAGGCGTGAAATGACATGTTCACAGAATAATTACGTGCCTCTCTCTCTCTGCTGTGAAACTGCAGTGCGTGAAATTAAGCAATCGAAATAATTTATTTACATACTCGTAAACGAAAATGAATTCTCGAATGTATATGTGTACTCGTAAACGCATCATCTTACTAATATAATAAAATTGTAGATTGGAAAATATCTATAATGTGTAATATAAAAAAAATATATATATATATAAAGGGTTTCAATAAGACCAAAAGATTGTGGGTGATCATGGGCGGCGGTAGTCACTTATTACCATCAGGTGAGCCGCACGCTCGTTTGCCCCATGTTTAAAAAAAAAAAGGTGCCAAAAAAATAATTTTTATAAATCTTGTCTGTCTGTATATTTGTTTTAACATCACGCAAAAACTATTTCACAAAATTGGATATGATTTCCACAGTTGTATTCCTCAAGGTCTAACTTAAAATCTGGAATACGTTTCACCTTGATACGCCGAATCCAAGCAAATAGTATGTAATACATTATAATATCAGTATTATTGAATAAAGTACGCAATAAAAAATGCGAACTATTTTACATAAGCCAACGAAACTATGATAATCGCGTGTCTGCAACAAGAAAATACATAACAAACGAAATACATATTTAAACACGGACAGACAGATTTTAAGATATTTCTAAACGGGTTAACTGGAGCGTGCAGCTCGTTAGTGCACTTGCGACCAAAACAAAACAAGTGGCAACCTTGCTGTTTACTTGGTAGCTAGTATTAGTGGATTCACTATATAATGCATCGTGCAACCCTGACCTCGATGTGTACATTTTTGCCGTAAAGTGCAACACTTCATACGATATACAGGGTGTTACAAAATCGGTAAGTACTTTTAATAATACTAAATTTTGAAAGTGACACCATGGCATGGTTTATCGAAAGTTTAAAAAAATTGTTCCTATTACATTATTATACTTGCCGTGTGGCCCTGGCATAGAATAGGCCACCCATTCCTTTCCTGTGGGTGTGGTAAGAGATAACTAAGGAAATTTAATATTCGAAGGATAGGCAAAAGCGTCCCTCTTAAAATATCTCTAAAGCCTAACTGCAGTTGTCAAACCGCCTGCTAAGTGTGGTAACCACTGGTAAAACCCCCTACTGGCTCTCCAAGTCTCTACTTATGTTCAGCAGTGGACAGTTAAAGGCCGATATGATGACGATAGCAGTACTATACGCAGATAGTTGTTTAGTTTCACGAACACTTTAATATCATTATATTATTATTATAGATTGTGAATAGATGGTCCATGATTATATAGTTAAATTTTTTTTTCTATTTCCAATTCGTACATGAATCTTATTATTTTGAAAGTGGGAAAGACTAAATAATAATAGGTCTTTGTGTACCTACAATGATTAGATAGACCAATCGCATGCCATCTTATCAATCTGAGTATTATACATGGAACGAGTTAGGAATGTCGATGATACTCGAGAGATCTATTTAAAGTAGAAGTAGTGTAATATTTTTATATATTTATATTTAAATATTATTCCATATTTATTTTATTCATTTATACATACATACAAACATATCTGTCACGCCCGTCTCCCATTAGGGTAGGCAGAAACAATGGAACGCCAAATGCTTCGATTCAATCAAACCTCTTTCGTTTCTTCCACATTCATCAATCATAAAAAAATATTATATATTTTTATTACATATTTTTTACATTCATAAAAACGTCAAACATCTCATAAACCTATTTTACCTATTTTGTCTCTTTCTTTTACACTAAATTGCCAATTTAAAAGAAAGTGTTGAAATGGTTTAGGTTTTTACAAATAAGAGAGTTAATCTCTCAAATTATTTACAATACAGTTTTAAACAACATATTAATGTTTTAGATAAATTACGTAAGAACGTCTCTTTCTTAATTCAGCGGCGTCCTATCTATAACATCTTGCTCGTGGCTTTGAGGTCGACTTGTCCAGTTATTTATATTGACAGTGTCCAGCGACCAGTTTACGATGACAGCGTGACAGATCGTGTTCAGTACAGGAATGTAACTTTTTCGATATTTTTGAAGACAATCCAAGAACGTGTTTACTGTTTTGACAAAGTATTTATAAACCACTACCTTTTTGATCATCACTTGATTTCAACAATGACCATTTCCAGATGGCGTATCGAGGTAAAACATACACCAGAATTCACGTTAGACCTTCAGGAACATAACTGTGAAAACCGTACCTAAGTTATTTCAGCAGTTTTTTGTGATAATGGAATAAACATACAGACATATAAAACTTCCAAAAAATAATGTTTAACTCGTATTTTTAATAAAACAAATTTTTGTTTAGGTATAAACAGATGTTAAACACGTTCGTTTAGTAAAACGTCTAACTGTCCATCGCAAATTTAAGTTTTTTGTAGTAAGACCACTGGTGTTTATCCAATTTCTCCGACCTGTAATATAATTTACTCCCGGACAAAATTGTGATCAACAGAACGTGAAATATCTATTAAAACCTGGCCTCTATACTCAACAGTTGTAGGTACGGTGGTCCGGAATGAGTCAATCACGTTACCCGCTCATGTGTCACCCCCCACAAGTAACCGAGACAAAGCCGACCTTGTGGTCACCCGCCACTCTGCGCTGGCGCATCAATTACTTGCGCCATCGCTCAAGTGTTAAGTTACGAGCGAAAATCAAATTTAATATTCAGATTCATTATGGGATTATTTAAACATGTATTTTTTTCTGTTTTTTCATATTATTAACAATCGGATACTCTATAACAGCCATAATCAGATAATATCTTGAGTGAAAATTAACGTTACAAGGAGCAATCAACTGACATCTCTTTCAGAATGACTCTATGAAGCTCTTGAAACGTTACCTAATCCTTAATTCCTTACTAATACTATTAATGTGAAAGTGAATTTGTTTGTTTGTTGCTATAAAGTAACACTTAATCAATCACTATACTATACGAAATAGAGAAGAATATAGGCTACTTTGAATCTCTGGTAATGCATATGTCGGTCATACGGAAAAGTAGCGGGAAAAAGGTAGTATAATATGATAATATTATACGCATTGTCACATATTTGGTATACAAAAAATACCAAATTTTGTACGTAAATATTGAATGTTATTGTTGTTGTAGGTGTCAGTCAATCTGTCATATAATTTCGCAATGGCTGCCGCTACGAAGCGACGATGTCCTGAAAGGGGTGTCAATGACCTCGATGATAAAAATCTTTGATAAAAACGACTGTATGGTGTTGTATTGTCTTGAATCGTAAATGAGGAGTTCTGACAAGGGTAAATTGTCACTGTGAATCGTACCATTATCACATCATTGCTTTTTATTTATTTACGAGTGATTCCTGGAGCTTTGCCTGCGCGAATTAATATATAAAATACCTTATATGTTAAGTTAGGATATAACCTCCCCGTATATCAGATTTCATTCAATTCCGTCTATTTATTTATTTATTCATAGGAAAGCAACAGAGCACAAATTAATACATTAATAAAATAAATATTATAATATTTATTTTATTAATGTATGGGCATAATGCTTACGTAGGCATTTGGTTCTTTCTACTCACGCCGTAAGGGTACATCATCACATTGATAAATTAGTCTATAATAATATTATTATTTCAGCCGTTAACTGTCCACAGCTTAACATAGGCCTACCCCATAAGGGGGAGTTTGCCAGTAGTTGTCACGCTTGGCAGTCGGGTTAGCTAACGCAGTTAGGCTTTGGTGATGTTTTTTTTTATGGGTGATAATGGAATGGTAACCCTACCCGCGCTATCGGTATATACCGGCGGGGTACTAGTGATGGATGATAGGTGAGAATGAAGCAGGTTAGTTAGCCCATCGTGACGAATTCAACAAAAATTGTTCACGATGGTTTCCAGGGGGAACCACGTGGAGGCCGACCTAATAGGGCATATTGCAAGCAATGGGGCTGTCAAACTCCATTGCTAACAATCCCTTTCCCCCCGCTTTGGTGATGTTATAAAAGGAACGCTGCTACCTATACCAATTAAGCGTGATTGCGTAATAAATATACAAACATTTTTACAATTTTTTACATTCATAAAACTCGTATAAGTAAGTTTTGGAACACCGACTGATATGTAATCAGCAGGGGCATATATTATCGTTAACAATTTTAAAAAATACATTGTTGAACTTATTATTTAACCAAATTTACCAGTACACTATATTCATAACATTAAAATAAACAATCTAAAAACAACATACCATGAATAACTAAGCACAAATATGTAAAACCAAGAGAGATTGAATAGTTCTGTTATTGATAAGTTGACTGAACCTTTCACTTGAAGTGAAACGTAGTTTATAATCAAATTTGTGTTAATTTGGTCCTGTTTCAAAACAACATTTAAATTTCGTGTTAATCCGATTAAGCGACCTGTATTTATACACCAAAAACAATTTATCTACGCGGTATACCAAATCTCTTACGTCGTAAGTAGAAAAAAAAACAAATGCAAACCTACATAAGCACTATATCCCTGCATAATATTATTTTTTTTATAATAGTTTTTAAACAAGCTGACGGCCCACCTGATGGAAAGTGGTAACCGTCGTCTATAGACATGAGCAGTACCATGGACATAACAGAGTATACTGTTTCGCCCATGATACTCCCCATGCGTTGCCATTCCTGAGGACTCAGGTGTTATTCCTCCGTACCCAGTAAATACACGCCATATCCCACCCTTCAAATCGAAACATAGCCATGCAAACACAACTGCTTTACGGTTGAAACACGAATCTCCCTCTTTTTTTTTATTAATGCATTAATTTGTAAACTGTTGCTTTGCTATAAATAAATAAATACATCTCTCGGTTTCTGCAATTCCCTTATTCATTTCATAGGTGATTGGTAATTCTGAAGATTCCAACTTTCTTTACTAGATGGTAAGTTCTTTTGTTCACACCTTGGACCAAGCCCGGTTAAATGCCTTCAACAAAAGGAAATCGAAGAACGCTATAGCGGATTTGCATAACTGGTGTTTTTAGGAATCCCCAGACAAGTGGCCAAGACGAAACCAATATATATTGTCATACCTAACTGTGCGTGTACAATGTACATTTATATATTATTCATTGATCACATTTAAAATTAATAGATAGTTTCCAGGGAGAACCGCGAGGAGTTCGACCTGGTTGGCTATATTGCTAACAATAGGATTCTCAGTCTCCATTACTAACAATCCCTTTCTCCCCTTTCGTGTTATATTGTTAATTAACGTCTACCTCTGAAACTGTTTTAAATAACAAAATTTTGTAAATCGTATTGTTTGCTACACTTGAAAGATAGGATAGTTTTAATATTGATAAGGAGGAAAACTTTACCCTGTAAAGGGTTAAAACAAAGTGCCCCAGGTCAATAAGCGAGCGTAATTCCCAACCAGTTAGCTGTAAGCTGGTATACAATGCCCACAACATTCTCTAGGAGACACTAGCGTTTAAGTAAAATAGAAAATGATTGAGAGGCAGTTGAGTGCTTTATTGAATCTTATCCAAGACGGTTTAACTGGAGATATTTATACGATATATCAATCAATAAATGATTAATAATAATTAATTAATAATTCAAATAATAAAGATTGCTCTCAGCCATAAGACCGCCTTACTGTACTTATACAATTGTATCTTTGTGTCTGTAAATTGTCTTGCTTATTTCCTATATTGTATAATGCAAATAAAGTATACTCATTCATTCATAAATGCCACTTCTTTCTGAACCTCATTTATAAGTGAGGATATTAAAATAGCTACAGAACCCTATTGTTTCTTATCCAACATGTTATTATCAGGTTCTTTTATTTTCACTTAACTCGCTGACCTTAGTTCAACTTAAGCCTTTTTCAGTTATCTCGACTAAAAGCCCTTGAGATAAAATTTATTATTAATATCCGCATTGTGATAACATTGTATAGAATTTATTTTTAATTGGGTGAAAATGGAATGGCGCACCCACTGTGCTAACGGTACACGCTGACGATAAGTGATGATAGGTGATGATGAAGTCATGTCAGTTGATCTTTACCAGGAATGAATCACGACAGTTGATGATTGGAGGGAGAAAGACCGCGATGTTATTACATAAATTATAATATTATTTGTACCTACAACATGTAATCAGTGTTCTGTGGGTTGTGATAATGGCATGTGATTATACCTTAATAATAGTAAATATAAGCTATGATGTGTCAATATTATATGAGTATTTTTTTTATGGATGATAATGGAATAGTAAGCCCGCCTGCGCTACCGGGATACGCTGGCGGGGCACCAGTGAAGGATGATAGGTGAGGATGAAGCAAGTTAGTTGGCCCATCGTGACGAATTCAACGAGAATTGTTCACGATGGTTTTCAGGGGGAACCACGTGGAGGTCGACCTAATAGGGGGCACATTGCTAGCAATGGGGCTGTCAAACTCCATTGCTAACAATCCCTTTCCCCCTTATATGAATATATTATACCTCAATATTAATTTAAATAAAGTCCTATCCGAAGGGCTCTTGCTGAAAATCAGCGCTGTAGCTCCTCGGCTGCAACATAAAGCTGAGCGGTGAGGGAGAAGGTGGTTTGTAAGTAATAGGGTCAAATAGCCCCATTACCTATTATACCCTGTCAGGTCGACCTCCACGTGGTTCCTCCTGGAAACCATCGTGGCTAATTCCAGTTGAATTCGTCACGATGGACTAACTGACCTGCTTTCATCCTCATTAGTCATCTATTACTGGTGCCCCGCCAGCGTATACCGATAGCGCAGACGGGGTTACCATACCATTATCATCCATTAAAAATAAAACGCTAAGTGGGGATCAATTCGGCAAACATTACCTATCACTTTCACCTCTTACACATGTTATATTACTCTGTATAAACCTTTTTTGAAAGTGTCACAAATGTTCGGTGAACAAACTATTATTATTAAAGGCAAACATAAAATGCAGTAAAAGGTAATTAACATTTATATGTACATATGTATATTACTCCATTATTCTCAATATAACCTTGACTTTAAATGTGGTTACAATCGAGTTTAATTGAGTGTTAATTATCAAGTTAAGAGTACTTAATGTAATTGTATAAAAGAAACAATTTTGTGACTCCTGTGTTCACTATTAAAGTTTTTGCAATAATTAGAAAAAAAAAGAATAATAAAACCATAACATACATATGGACAAAATATCTATACTTATAATAAATCTGTAGAGAGGTCAATTCTGTACATGAAATATATTTCCAAAATAACTATCAGCGGGTGATTAGTAATCGATACTGATGCCAAAAATGCAATCAGTAAAATTTTTGTCTATCTGTCTATATGTTCGTTATAGAAACAAAAACTACTCGACGGATTTTAACGAAACTTGGTACAATTATTCTTCATACTCCTGGGCAGGTTATAGTATACAGTTCATCACGCTACGATCAATAGGAGCAGAGCAGTGAAGGGAAATGTTGGGAAAACGGGAGAAGTTACTCCATTTTTAAGCTTCCGCCGCGTGTGCAGCCTTAATGACCACTTTTTAAAATGTTAACATGTCCACCCGTGTGAAGCCGGGACGGACCGCTAGTACTAAATAAAGACGTGGTAAATGTATTAAAATAAAGTTCACTCCCGTTCCGTATGGTAACGTTTCCGTATACACTGTGTCGCGACACTCTTGACCGTAATCTCAATTTTCTTGTGCGAAAAACTTAATGTAACTTACTATTGTAAATTATAACTATCTGTTCTCCTTTAACCAAAGGTTGTCTGTAAGAAATTGCCCTAGCGATAAGACCGCCTTTTGTACCTTTATGTGTATATTTCAATCTGTATTTATGTTACTGTATTTCACTTGAATTATTCACTTGTCATTGTATATTTTTATTTATGGTGCAATAAAGAGTTGAATAAATAAATAAACAAATATTATTTCAGTCATTAACTGTCCACTGCTGAACATAAGCCTTCCCCATACGGGGAGATTTGCCATTAGTTGCCACGCCTGGCAAGCGGGTTAGCAATCGCAGTAAAATTTTTAGAGATGTATTAAGAGGGACGCTGCTGCCCATCCCTCGACCATACGTTCCCTTAATCGCCTCTTACAACTCTAACGGAAAAGGAAGGGGTGGCTCATTCTATGCCGGGACCACACGGCTAAAAAAATCTATATCTTATATGTAATAACATATAACTTTACTGGCCGATAATTGTTTAAGTAGATGTGTTTTGAACTGGAGCCGTGAATCGGCAAGTACAGTGTGGAGCGACCTGCAGCCAGAGGGATTGACGACATATGTAAGCTTGCTGGTAATGAGGTGGTAATTACTGGAAGCGAAGAGCCAAATATCGTGCTCAATAGCGTGCCTTGGGATAGGCCTATGTCCAACAGTGGACTGCGGTAGGCTTATTGTGATTGTGAGATGACCTTTTCTATGACGTAATAATCATAATGTATTTTTTGTTAATGGATGATAATGGAATGGTAACCCCACCCGCGCTTTCGGTATACACCGGTGGGGCACCAGTGAAGGATGACAGGTGAGGATGAAGTAGGTCAGTTAGCCCATCGTGACGAATTCAATAAGAATTGTTCACGATGGTTTCCAGGGGGAACCACGTGGAGGTCGACCTAATAAGGCATATTGCTAGCAATGGGGCTGTCGAACTCCATTGCTAACAATCCTTTTCCCCTCCAATCATAATGTATTAGAGTTCAGTAGTTAGTGGTTAATAGACACATAAAATCCCCTTTCCCGTAGGTGTTGTAAGAGGCGACTAAGGTGACTTAAAGCCTAATTATGGTTGCCAACCCACATGCCAAGCGCGGCAAATACTAACAAAACACCCCTTATAGGGGAGGCCTATGTTAATAGTGAATGATGATGATGATGAGACGCATAAATAAAATAATAATGCGGATTAAACATAGACTTTACTGGGTACAGAGGAATAATGGATACAGGGTATAATAAGAAACCTGAGTCCTCAGGAATGGCAACGCATGGGGGTATCATGGGCGAAACAGTATACTCTGTTATATCCATGGTACTGCTCATGTCTATAGGCGACGGTTACCACTTTCCATCAGGTGGGCCGTCAGCTTGTTTGCCATTCTAAGTTGTATAAAAAAAAAGAACTTAGAGACACTATTTTGTTTAGAACCTAAAATGAAACGTGCGATCGGCACCGCACAGAAACACACGGAATTTATTTTCAATTGAATAATTCCTGCGACCTTGCGTTAAAAACGTAATCAAACGGTCACAATTTATTGTGAATCAGGCACATCCTGACTCCTGTCCTGAGTCCTGACTCGACACCCACATGTGGGTGATTTTCGATGCAATCGTTTGAGTAATTTCTATCTGTATCTGTGTGGGGACTAGCAGCCCCGCCGTTAGCAATATACCCTGTGAGATTATTTTAGTGGGTGAAAAAGAAATTTAGACCCCGCCTACACTATCGGTATAATAATAATAAACTCTTTATTGCGCACAGTAGAGATGTATACAAGGAGTATTTATACAGAATGTGCATATACAAAAGGCAGCCTTATCGCTAAAAGCACTCTCTTACAGACAACCTGGTAAACACTGATCCCATATCCACTGTATATTTAAAATTATGGCAAATTTTTATAACGAAATCTCAATAACTACTTTTAATATGAACAAATAAAAATAAACTTAAGAAATTTTTAACAATAACTATAAATAAGTTAAAATTACCTAAAATTATTTACAAACTATGCCTTTTCATACCAAATATAAAATCCTATTAATATAACAAATGTGAAAATTTGTAAGGATGGATGGATGTTTATTATTTATTTATTTATTATTATAATGCATTCATGTACATAATATAGAGTTGTTACAATGTTCTTATGATGAGTAAGTACACGAAACCCTGTTTATAACTTTTTCATGTAAAAACTACAAATTAGATTTGAATAAAATTTTATAACATGGATAGGTTATATCGTAACTTAGCATATAGGATACATTTTGTATCAATTTACACATGCAAAACAGTGGGTTACAGCTCCTACAAAATATATACTATGCATGTGTAGTCTTGACAAATACCAAGGAGAAAAAGTGTGATTATACAAAAGTTAGTTAATTATAATTATGTGCCTACTTAAAGAGCTGTTTGTCACAAACCACTAATAAAGACATTATTGATGTTCATCTTAACAATGTCAGTGCATTCATAATAGCTCTTGTTATCTAATACAAACATGCCGTGTCAATGCTGTTAACTATGTTTCCTACTTCTTATTCAAACAATAAGCCATTATAGAGACTATAAAGGAAACAATCTAAAATATAAGGAGAACATTTGAGAAACTGTATGACTCAATGTGTTTTCCATTGTATAAAACATTGTTAATATATTTTAACTTTAATAATAAATAACTGTAACACAAAAACTGACCTCAATTGCAGCAAAATCAGTCATATTGATTTAAAAATTGAACTATGGACTGATTTTCATAAAATTCCTATGGATCCAATCTGTATGTATATCTTTTAAGGTAAAAAAAGAATATTCCAAATTGGTTTTTAACTGATAAGTTATAGAGGTAACAAACATAAAAAAAAAAAATTAAATTGAGTAGCTCCCTTTTTTGAAGTTGATTGAAAATTTTTTAATTTATATATTTTTTTTTTGTTGACAAATTTCATAAACTTAAACTGCACTGATCACTATGAATAACAGTTTAACACGGTCCTAACAATAGTCCAGCATTGTTAATAAAAATATGAAAGTCAGTCTAGTTATTTTTACAATATAAATAGGTGTAAACACCTGTAATGCTTGTAAAAAAATTTAACATTGAAATTAAAAAAGGAATTCTACATTGTCCTAAGGTTACTTTAAGTAACTCTAATAATGATTAAACAGAAGATACCTTTTATTGTGAATACAATAAATAAAAATGAGATACATTAAATATTTTTACACATTTTTGTTTAAACTTTTCTGTTCTTTAAATGTTATTATTGAAATGACCATAAAATTTTACCTTCTCATATTACTGATTATTTTAGAATCCAATACACATGGTGGCATTCCTTAAGGGGGCTATTGATGGTCAAATTGTTTAGTACTGGCACATATATATTGTTACTATTAAGACAAGATGCGTGTCATTCCTGGCATTAATAAGTCCATTCAATAGTTTATATATATGATGTGATTCTTATGTACTGCCAATTTTTTATTTATTTAAATTACTATCTCATACAAAGTAATAACATTAGTATCTGTAAATCACTATGTGTATTAGAAAGATATGAAATCAACACACATGCTCACATCCAATTAATTTGTTTTTTTTTTTTTTTTGATAACAATGTTTCCTCAAATATAAATATTTAAATTGATCCTTTATACATTACAGTAAATTACTTTTTAAATGTATAAATAATAAATAAATAATGAGAAACAATAAAAGATAGAAAACAATTATTAAAAAGGAGTAAACTAAATTTTTGTCAGTTCAATTCTATGAAAATTACATCCTGAACTGACAAAAATATAATCTTATGATACTACAGAGTTCAAATAATTTATCTACACTGTCATTCATAAATATAATAATACATATATATTTGCAAGCAAAAGAAAGCCTATGACTTTACAACACAGAGAATCCTAATGTAAAGTGTTGGGAATAATACAATGTTATGTTACATGTATTTTTGGTTCCTATTTATATACTATTATTATTATATTTTACTACATAAAAAATGTATATAAATACAACACATCAGAGATATATTTTAAAAGGGATATTGCAGGAATATTGATAAACCACTTAATACAAATGGGTCATAATTAAATTAGCAACAATACCGATACGATAATTGACCCATTAAAAGCATGATAACACGCCGGGTGCGCTGTGCCATGTAGGTATATAATATACTAATATATCTTCACTGGCAGCATGATAGGTAACTCAATTAAATATCTTTAAGTTAAACAAACAGTAGGTAATAACTCATAAAACAATGGCATATCGTATAACAATAATTGTAATATAAACATACGGTTTATTTCATAAACCCACCTGGGTATACAGTTCGAGGGCGTCCTGTCCACTTCCCAGGCGGCAAAAAGTTTCATGGGAACAGGTTTCGATGCATTAGTCATCTTCTCCGATTTATTTTTCTCGGTCATTTTAGATCAGCACCGGGCACAAGTATTCACAGCACAGAACCAATGTCGGCAGCGACTCGCATTATTATTTGATCACTAAACACAACACTGAATTCATTTTTATTGTGCATAGACGAACACGGAGACGACGCCGAAGCAAACACAATAACACAAAATAAATTTTATTGTACTTTATACTAGTGATTAGAGAGGAATCGGATTGCGAACGACCGGACCGAAGGAAAGCGTTCGATACATTTGACAATTGCCTGCACAATGTTACCATATTATAAGTTGAAATTATCCTATTCCTTCTTTTCATATTAAACAATAATAAGTATTTCGTCCAAATTCTATTTTTCGAATAAATGAATAAGAATTATATTCTAATTACATAAGCAAATTTTATAGTCTTTGGAAATACCCAATGACTAATAAATTATGGCCGGTTTTCACCAAAGAGTATAATATTTTTTATCTTATATTTAAATGAATTATAACGTTGTCTCCGTTTTTTAATTGGGTAATTATTAAATATCAATATTGTAAGAATATAAATAAAAAATTTGCACGTCTAAATTTGTAGTAAACATAGTACTTATTATATTCTGCCATCTATCAATAAGAATAGTAGTGTTGTTATTAATAAATTATGGTTATAAGAATTTAAAACGATTAAATAAAAATTTCGTCATTTATCTACGTAATAATATTACATTCGTTTTTATCCCTTAAAAGATCACATTCCATTATTATTAGCAAGTAATATTTAGCTGGTAATACAATTATTTTCTTATGTCATCACTAGATGTCGTACAGTGACTACGATGCGTTTAAACAAAACGGAAATAAAAGATACGTTCAACGTTCACAAAAAATCCTGTTTGCAAAAATATGCGTGAGAATTTGTATCCGTTAAATTTGACCATAGACATTCTAGTTCTAATTACTAGACTTATTTCAGGTCTCAAATTCAGCTGCATGTTTTGTGTATGTTACCAGTCATCACGAAAAATCAGTATATATTTAAGAAATTGGTAACTACATTGATCCCATACTAAATTTAAATCATAGTAGGTAAATTTCCAAATAGTATGCATCATTTTATATAAAACTATTGAAATAATTTCAAAAAAGGGTGTTCTCAATTTGTCTGCATTGTTTCGTGGTTAATTCTGAAACGTTTTTGATAATTCATTTGTATGAATTAGGACTACCACGTGGAAGGAACGGCAGGTAAAACTCATGGTTAATTAAAAAACTTTTTGAAACAGAGAGCTTTTATTTTAAAAAATGCAAATAATGAAAAAATATACTTAAGTAGGTATATATGTATGAATTAACAATATCACAAAAATACATACGATAATTAAGTACGTACATTAAAAACAATAATAAACAAATATAACAAATCTATTTGGAATGTAAAAGAACACAATGGCACAATTTCTTATACTTACATATATTTGAACTTATATAATAAAAAAGAAACTGTTATAAAACAAAGGTACATAAAGGACTAGATTTAATATTACTCGTGATAAAAGCTTATAATTACTTATTTAGAAGTTATTTAAATATTTGAACCCAAAACCTAATGGAAAATATTTGTATAAAAATGTAAAAAGGGCAAAATCAAAAACATTGTCCACATTTATACCATAGTGAAACAAATGTTAATTTGAATTAAGAACAATCTTTTGTTCTTAGATTTTAACACTCGAAAGTATTATTAGTCGGTTTGAGTGTTTTTATAATTATTAAATTTTTTTTTTAATACTACATTTTCTTACAAAAAATCCTCATACACACATGTAGCAGTTGTCATCATGAGAATACTTTAAAAATATTTGAAAATTCTTTTAAAAAAAGATATTTTCTCATTAACTAAAATGTTTCAAATATTTTTAAGAACAAATTAATATTATATTTAATATTCTAATTTTATTAAAAAAAAAAAGAAAAATATATTTTTCGACAATTTTACAAAATGAGTATAACATTTGTTCAAATAAATTTAGATACAAAATGAACTTAACATTTGTGGGTTGGCGCAACTAGCACAGTACTATATTCACAGTATCCTATGCAGCAATTTCATTAATATCTTTTGCAATATTAGAATCATCACCACACTGTCTTACAACAAATGGCAAATGTGATCCTTATTTTGCAAGTAAAAAAAGAATTATGTAAATTATTGTTATAAAAAACTGACAGTTTCATATGGTAAATATGTGGAGCAAGCTGGGAGGTGGGTTCATTTAGCGACCTCTGGTGGACAGTCGGGTTGCGCGGACGGGTGGGCCGCTCGGAACGCCGGGTGGTTCTCTAGCTCGCGGTCGATGCGCAGAATTATAGGGAACGGACGAAGATCTACGTGGAATCTGAAAATATTTTATTATTAATATTTTTTTTTTTAAATAGGATCAAAAAACAGGTTTAAAAAATGTATCAAGTATATTGGCAACACAGAAATTTCACCATATAGTCCAATAATTTAAAAGGGATGAAAGAGCATTCTTAATAATATCATAAAATTAAGGAGAGAAGCGATTGTTAATAATGGGGACTAGCAACCTCTTTACTAGCAATATACCCTATACGGTCGACCTCCATGCGGTTCCCCCTGGAGACCATCATGATTAATTCTTAGGGTATTAGTCACGATGGGCTTACTGACCTGCCTTTTCATCCATGCCTATCATCCTTTACTGGTATCCACATAAACAGTATGCACATACTCTGTGTATACTGTTTTGCCCATGATACCCCCATGCATTGCCATTCCTGAGGACTCAGGTGTTATTCCTCCATACCCAGTAAATTAACTCCATATCTTGCCTTTTAAACCGAAACACAGCCATGCAAACAGCTGCTTTACGGTTGAAACAAGAATGGGACAGAGGTAGCCAAGCAATCGACTTTTGTACAAAGTCTCCCTCTGGTAAAAGGTATTCTATTTACCTGTAATTGCATCACATGACTTCACTAAATAAAATATGTGCGTAATTTAAGTAAGAACTCGACAAACCTTCTTGCATTAAACACTTGAGGTACCAGGCAACAATCGGCCAGTGTAATTTCATCTCCCACACAATACTTCCCAGCGGAGGCCGACAATAGTTTTTCAACTGCACGGAATCCCCGTGTGATCCATTTCTGTGCCCATTCTTTTTTCTTTTCTTCCCCAACGTGGATCAGGACCACGAGATTCTGAAGGGGTTGAATACCTGAGGCTATCACCTGAAAATAGTAGAAAAACAATTTTGCATTAGAAAAAAAAAATAACAACAACACCCATTAATGTATATGGTAACTATAAAAGGGATAATCAAAAGCAGTTCTAAATTAGCAAATATTTCACATATACAAAACACATGCAATTAAGAATCTGTATTTTTTTTAAATTATTTAAAAACAAAAAAAAAATATTAGGAACAATTTAGAAAATATTATTTTTTTTATTTAAATTTTTGAAAAAAGTTGTCATACGAAGAAAGATAGATTTTTTGCCATTTGTCTAGAGTCTAGAATGCCCCAGTGACAACTTCTAGAATATTATAATTAACAAAAGTAACTCTCTACATCTGAGGTAACATTTTATTTGCTTAAAAATTAAATACTAATTATTATTACTACTTTTTTTATAAAATACAGTAGTTCCCCCTATAACACGATACTCTTATAATGCATTTTCATATTACGTGATTACAATCCCTCATATAACACGGGTATTCCACCATACAACGTGGGGATAGAACATCTATTAAAAAAAAGATGTCTTTGGAATGTTATAACAGATAGCTCCCACAGGGAATAAATATGTAATAAAACTGTTAATTTATTTGTATTCAACTGTTTTTTAGTTACATATGCATAAAATATTTTTTATTTAAAATGTGCTTAGTTTGATTTTAATAAGACACATAATTAATTCATTACAGTTCTTTTCTTAATATTCGATATAAACCCTATTTTAATGAGAAGAGTTAAACATGAATTATTTGTACATAATGCGTTATACCGGCTCGTACAAGCACATTATACGAAAATATTCCTACAACACTTTTCCTACAATGCGAAACGAATCTGCCATGTTATAGGGTGGATTGTACTGTTTTTAAAAATTTATTTAATATATTATTAGTGAATTTCTTTATGAATTTGACTTAAAAAAATAATCAAAAGAGTGCAAATGGACAGCCAGCATCTGAAAAAATGCATGAAAGAGTGAAAATATGTTTCAGTAAAATAGAATTCCAAAATTTCAGTTAATTTTGTTATATTTTCACTATTGCCATAGTCTTTTCAGTATACATGTATAATTTAACTCTACATTACTCACCTCACATATTTCCCTAACTTTTGCCCTTTTAAAACAGTCTTGAGGCATCAGAGGCCTCTGAGGTCTAGTCTCCTCCAAATAATGCATGATACTCAGAGATTCCACAAAGGTGTGCCCATCTGAAAACAGCAATATGGAAAATATTTTAATATTTAAAATAGTATAGAAGAAAGTCAACCTGTGATTTCTAATTTTAGCATATATACATAATCCATCATACCTGTCTCCAGTATGCAAAAATAATGGAACATCAAGTTCTCAGATTCCAATTAATTATTTAATGAATTCTAGTCTTAGCAAAGATTAACAGATAAGATTAATAAAGATATTGTAAATGCTGTTAGTGCCAGTAGCTGCCACTCTTGGCAAATAAATTAGCAACTCAGTTAGGTTTTTAGTGATTTTTTACAAGGCATGCTGCTGTCTATCCCTTAACCATTAAGTTCTTTTAGTCAACTTTTATGACACTCAAAGAAAGAAAGAATGGATTTTTAGAAGCATTGTTTAGATGTTTATTACTAAATCATATATTTAATGGTTTAAACAATTTGGAAAACATTTGATATTAAATGACATCCTAGATTAATAGTCAATATGCTTTTGAATATAATATAATAATTTAATACCTATACAGAGAGATGGCACTTGCTCCATAGGGTTGACTTCCCGGTACTCATTGCAGTGTTGCTCCCCTCCGCCTTTTATAAGGCTCACTGCCTTTATATCATATGGTATTTCTTTCAGATTCAGCGCGATCCTAACGCGCCAAGCACATGAGCTTCGCCAGTATGAATATAATACTGGCTGGAAAAAAAAATTATCTTAACTTTAATAATTAATATGTATACACACACATAAATACACAACTAAAATTATGTTATATCTATAACAACTATACAATATCAATAAACTGTAGTCACTCTAAACATTAAATATTAATTTATCACAAATATTAATTACCTTATGTTCTATAGCACTCATTCTTTTTAAAAGAGTATACAAAAATTAAAAGACCTCGTCTCTTCAGACGTATTAAACGGAACTAGAATATTCTTTAGCTCAGTTATGTTAAATATAATAAAACCAGTATGTAAATATACTACAAATCTCAATAAACTGGAACTATTTAATTACCTTAGCCATGCTGGAAATATTTCCGTTATATTTAGAGTAGTAACTAATTTTGGCGGCGTTTATAGTACTTTTTTATAAAATATAAAAAGCAATTAATTGTTATGAAAACGTAAAAATTTCGAAATATCCCGTAATCGAAAATCGAAGCAAAATACTAAATTATATCTTTTTAAACTGATAGAATGGGTGTTTTTGGGTTTTGATTGATTTGATTCCAATGTTGCCAACTCGAGGTTAAATTTCAGACTTGACAGAATAGAAAAGAAAAGAGCTCAATTAGATTAGTCCAAAATAATATCGACCAATATCAAAATAATATACAATAATTTAGCAATTTCTGGATATGTTTTTCAAGAAAACAAAATCTTCTAGAACATTTTTTTACCACTTATGTGTGTGTATATTATCCTACCATTTAGTACATATGTACATATAACACAATGACTAATTTAAGATTGTTTTCCATAAAAAAAAACTGACTGCATTTGTAGCAAAATCAATATCTTTTGAGACAAAAAAAATTTTCAAATCAATTTATAAATAATGAAATTATGAGGTAATAAATATTAATAAAGTCGGCCGATCAAATTCATGCAAGATTATTGAATATTATTTATTTATTTTATTTATTTACACTTTATTGCACCAAGTAAAAAGATAAATAACAAATACAGTAAATATTAATGAGAAGTGATTCAAAAGGCGGCCTTATCGCTAACCAATCTCTTCCAGACAACCTTTGGGTATAGGATATTGAGAAAAAGACAAAGGGTAGTCAAGTTATAATGTCGATAATAACATTTCGCTTAGTCATGAGGATATTGAAGTAAGGGGTGTCTTCTTTAAACAAAAAGGTAAAAGTTTAACATTGACTGATTTATGTGAAGTTTTTTTGAATAAAAATTGTTTCATTGCTGCTAAGGATATGAAATCCATTTTCTCAAATATCTTCCACATCTTGTAACTAGACATATTCTAGACCACATTTTAGATTAATTTTAGTAGGAGGTCGTCCTATACTACATTTACCCGTACAGGATCGCCACTCAAGAAACTTTTCCCTATCAGTTATAGTAATGTTGTTTATATTACCAACTAAGCACCAAATAACTAAGTTGATAACACTGATGCAGGCTGCGACAACTGTAGTGGTGTAATAGATAATCATTGAGAATCGATTATATATCTCAAAATCACTTCATTTGATTAATGTCCTGTTTGAATTGTTTATTTTTATCTATATATGTGTATTGTAAATCGGACGAATTTGTTTATTAGAACACGCAATTCTCTGTGATTAATACTGCGATTTGAAAATTCTTTATACATTTGGTGGACTATTTCTTAACAAAGGTTCGTAAGGAAGAAAGGCAAGAAGCGACGAGAAACAACTAGTATTTACTAATTGATTCTCACTAATGATTATTAATTGACACTGGGAAATATTAACAGTATTGGAAACTTAAATTTCTTCGAATTTTGTTTATAGTTTCCGATCGAGACAAAAATCAACTTACAAAATCAAATACAATACCAAGAAAAACAATCTCGACTTTTTCAAGTGCCTAATGACTAAAAAAATTTAATTGCACAAGTAAATGAACAATTATTAGAGATCAAAGAGAACAAAATTTAGTCAGTCTCGGTCGGTAGGTGTTTTAAAAATCGATAATTAACCGAATAAATCAATTTACACAAACGTAGAGTTTTGCTATTTTTAAGTCTAATCAATTCAAACGCACATATTATTATTTGGCTAATGTACGTATTCGGATTTCGGACTGTCTAATTGCTCTTAATCTATGCATAGCCAGGAACTCATAAAATTTCGTGAATAATTTATTAGTTTGATAACTAAGAAAAAGATCACTACAATCTTGAAACAGAAAAACTTATCATAAACATTTAAAAGTAATAGAAAATATTCAAATAGTATGGTTAGTATTTAAGTATGACAAGTATTCGAAACCTATGTATGAATGCGTTGTAATCAAGTTCTATGTATTGAGTACTTCAGTGCCTTAATATCTATTAAGTATTCAAGTTAGTACTCAATCTAGCCAGAGTAAGTGTCACTACATCACTACTGTCACTTAATTTTGCTTCTTCTTCATGCATGGCATGTTACAAATGAAATTGTTTAAAAAATTATTATAGTTATTGATACATGGACAATTATTTGTTTTTGCTTCAATAATGGGTAAGAAGAATAAGTCTGGTTCAAAAGCCAATGTATTTAAAGTAGCAGGAGCTAAAAGTTTGAAAAAAACAAAGGCCAAAGCAGTTAATTTGGGATTAAAAAATGTAAGTTTGTTTTTCTTTATTTTTTTTCGTAACATACGTTTCTATTTCATATGTATTGTACATAGGGATGTATGTGATTAAATACGATGTCAAATAAAATTACTGCAGATAGCTATATGTGTATTTAATAAAAGTGTTTGTACTATTTCCAAGAACTTTATTATTTTAAATATATAGACGATGCATTGTCTATTCACAATATTCCATTGAGGGTTCCTCAGACTTATGAAAGAAGTTTTAAAAAGTCTACCTTAAATTCCTTTGCCTAGTATGTAGTTTGTTTAAACTAACCTCAAAATAGTCTTCTTTTTTAATAGATAATAATGGAATGGTATATGCTGGCAAGTCACTAGTAGGGGATGATAGGTGAGAGTTAGCCCATCATGATGAATACACTTGGAATTCAATATGTTGGTTTGCAGGGGGAAAAAATTATTTATAAAGAATGGTATGTAATTGCCATCCGTTTGTATATCCTTTAATAACCAGACACAGTTAACTGTTTAGACACAGCTAAGTTTGCAGTTCTAAATTCTTAGGATATGAAAAATCTTTAATTTTATTATATTAAAATTTATTATTTTGTCAAACAGTTGAAATGATGTAAGTGTAATTTGTTCCACAAATAGCTTATTATCAAATATAGAATTTTGAATAATTTCAAATTCTATCATACAGTATAATTTCCAAGCATTTTTATAACTTGTTGAGCAATTTTGTGGCATTCTCATATGGTTATCAGTGTTAGATCATGTTTCAATTCCATAGATCTTCGCTAACATCACACACTAGTAAGGACTTGTATGGTATTCTGAAATAAAATTATCAGCTCAGCAAAGCTGGATTCACTGACTACAGGCCAGTTAGTAAACTGAAATATGTTAATTTTTTTTTTCAGATCAAACAGAAGATTTTGGATATTGATAAACAATTCTTAGAAATAAACAAGAATCCCAAATCGAAAGAAAAAGCTAAGCCCGAAGTAAAGCCAGTGCAGAAAAAGCCTGAAAAAAATATAACAAAAGAAGAGGTAGCAAATACTGCTGAACAAATAGTGAAAATGGATTTATGAGATATTGTTATATTTACTCTGTAATATATTTATTGTAAGTTAAAACTGTCTTTTTATTTAACTACAATTTATTTATTTACTTGTTTCATAAATTATAATTATTTTGTATGTCACACATGGGACAGATAGAGGAGAAACTAGGTGTCATGTCTGATAGGAAAGTCAAGGTATGGCCTGGAATAGAGCTGGCTGGAAAAGAATGCATGAATTAGTTGTCAATATACGAGGTCTGTCCGGAAAGTTCGTATAAAAGTGTTCTGGAATGCGAGAAAGAGGAGTGGGGAGGCCAGGTAAGCGCAGGACCCCTTCCTTATGTCCCTAACAATGCTTCAGTTCTGGTCTGACCGCCGTGCGGTGCGAACTGGCTTGTCACGCCATCTGTGAAGTTACCTCTTAACGAAACCCCGTCGGCATGGAGCCCGCTTCCGTTGAAGAGCAGCGCGTCGTAATCAAGTTTCTCTCGAAACTCGGCAAGAATGGCCGTGAAATTTTTGCCGATCTCAGAACAGTTTATGGGGATGATGCTGTGAAGGAACCAACCGTCCACAAGTGGCTAAAAAGATTCAGAGAGGGCCGAGAAAGAGTTCGATGTTCGGGGGATTGTCCATCAAGAATTCGTCCCTCCAGGCCAGACAGTTGATGGAAAATTCTACGTCGATGTGCTCAGACGCCTCAAAGCCCGTGTGGCACGAGTTCGTCCAGAATTGGCGCGAGAGGGGCGTTGGATTCTTCACCACGACAATGCCCCTGCCCACACCTCTCTTGTTGTCCGTGAGTTTTTGAGTAAAAATTCCATTACGGTGACCGAACACCCCCCTATTCGCCGGATTTGGCCCCGTGTGACTTCTTCTTGTTCCCAAAAACCAAATTGGTACTTCGGGGGCGGCATTTGGGGGACATAAATGAGATAAAAAAAGCTACGACGGGGCAGCTGAGAAACCTACAACCAGAGGACTTTCAAGGAGCCTTCTCACAGTGGAAACGGCGTTGGCACAAGTGCATTATGTCACAGGGGGAGTACTTTGAAGGGGATAAAATTGATTTACCTGAATAATTGTAAAATAAAATTTTTAAAAAACTTTTATACGTACTTTCCGGACAAACCTCGTATATATATAAAATACATTATAACCTGGCTACTGCGTTGCCAGGTTGTATTGACTTTACTAAAGTGGGCCTAGATCTAGAAATTTCACTAATCTAGATAATATACAGCTGGTTATTCCTCAAGTGGTAATTGGATTGATTTTTATGGTAGTAGGTAGGTATGGTATGGTAACATCTATGACTTTAGCACTATATCAAATTGTCTATACCAAAGTGTCAATCTTGAGTTTATAATTTTATTTACGTGGTTGGCGGCCATTGAAATGGTAAGGCATTTCCTATTGTACTACTGCTTCTGTATCAACTAGTTGCCTAATATTAAATACACTATAAACAACAATTTAATGAATAGATATATGTAAAGACCTAACCACCACTCTTTTTATATAAAAGGCAATTTTATAGTGCAACAGAGGGCCAATGGGAAATAAAATCCACATTAAAAAAAATTAAATAGAGTGAATTAATATAAGAACTTCATGTTGGCTGCCTTTTTCCTTTTATACTACTGAGGTGGCCTTGTTTGCCAGATATGGTCCATCTGATGGTAAGTGGTTACCATAGCCTGTAAACGCCTGCAATATCAGGGGCTCGTGATACTAACACTGAAGAAACCCCTTTACTCCTTTTTTGAAGAACTAAATTAGGAGGGGAAGAGCATTGAAATAAAAAAAATGTTAATTATGTCTTTTATTGTTAAACTTTAACAAAATATAACATTATTAAACACTTAGACTAACATATTTAGATTTTTAGTTTACATTATAATTTATTTGTTAACGGTGGTGGTAGTACATTTCGTCTCAGTAGGATAGGAATATGTATCTTTCGTTGTCGCGTAATTTTATTACGCAAAAGAAAGCGATCGTACGAAATAGAAGACAAATATAAAAGCTACTGCATCATTTATGAACTATACTAATTTACATGAACGATGCCTAGCTTGTAAGTACCCGATAAATATTAGAAATGCATAGAACTAGAGTATCACTGTCTCGAGTTTATTCTTCATCAGTAACGTCTGGCTCCGCTTGTTCATCTTCGCTTACTTCCGTTGCGGGCGCTGCTGCGGGCGCTTCTGTTTCTGCTGTCTCTGTTGGAGCTGCCTCAGGAGTCTCGGGTTCCTCTACGATAGGCTGAGCTTCCTCCGCAGGGGTTTCACTAAAATGTAATAAACATTTATGCTTGCGATTATATTTGTAAATGAGAATATTGTTAACTGTTGCCCTTCTAATTAATACTCGTATTGGCCTCTGATTTTAAAAACTGGTTAGTATATCTGAATTATATTATGAGTGTACATGAAGTATAGGATGTACGTAAGGGAGGATGCTTGTAGCACTCGGTTATCTCTGTCTACCCCCTAAGGTACAGAGATTTGGTTACATTTTAACAAAATGGTAAACCTATTATTATTTGTTAGCAGCCATTACCAGTTGATGGGAAACTTGGATTGTTAATAAGTTTTTTTTGTCGGAATTGGAAGTCGCAAAAGTCCTAAAATACTTTCATTCTAGCTAAATAATAACTATTACTACCATCGCCGCCTACTGCACGCGTACAGCGACAAACAGCCCGCTGATCACCCAGTGAGAGCTCGCGACACAGTCGTGATTTGCATTCATAAGTAAGGGCTCCTCTTGATTTCATTTGAAGTCGACATAAATAATTATAATTGTAGCTCTTGCAGATTAGACTTCTTATTTGAGTCCCCATACATATTCTAAAATATGTTTTAGAATTGCACACGCAATTCTAGACATCATTTGTGTTGTTTTTCTGTTCACTTTTATAATGATATAATAATTTATATTACCTGGATTCTGCATCCACAAATTCATCTCCCGTGGCATCGGTTTTTGAAAGCTCCTCGAGACGTGCAGCCGCCAGTTCAGATTCTTGTCTTGCAATTTCTGCTAATTCCGCAGCCTGTAGATCAAAATTAATTTTAAGGAATTATTCCTATTGATACAAGTAAATTATAATAAAGATAATATAAGCATATAAAATTATCTATTTTTAATTTTCGACTTTTCTATTTTACTTCACGGTTTTCGAACTCTTTTTAAACCACCTTTGTATAATAATGATAAAAAAAAAAATCAAATCGGTCAAGCTGTTTTCGAGTTATAGCGAGCCCAGCAATAATTTATTTTTATATATATTAGTATTTACCTGTCGAGCTAGTTCATCTTCTCGCTCTTCCTGTGCTTGCTTCTCTAATTCTTCTAATCTGGCAAGTTCTTCTTGTCTCCTTTGTTCTGCTTGCCTTTCTTCTTCCAACCTGGCTTCTTCTGCTAATCTGGCTTCTTCTGCTAATTTCGCTTCTTCTGCTAATTTCGCTTCTTCTGCTAATCTCGCTTCTTCTGCCAATCTCGCTTCTTCAGCTAATCTCGCTTCTTCTGCTAATTTCGCTTCCTCAGCTAATCTTGCTTCTTCGGCCTTACGTGCTTCCTCTGCAAGTCTCGCTTCTTCAGCGAGTCGTTCTTCCTCCGCCTTTTTAGCTTGCTCAGCTAAGCGAGCTTCCTCTGCCAGACGAGCCTCTTCAGCCTTACGGGCTTCTTCTTCAGCTTTTCTGGCATCTTCTTCTGCTTTACGTTTTGCTTCTTCGGCCTTTCGGGCTTCTTCTTCGGCCTTCTTTCTTTCAGCAGCTTCGCGCTCGGCCTGAGAAAATATATTCTAATTATTATCCCATAAATTATTTCTAAAATCGTAAGGCAACAATACCAAAGTCATTTTGAATTTTATTTATAGAAATGTTTATTTAAATAATGCTTATATTTAGATCACAAATATTTTTAGATTGTTAATTTAATGCTGTAGTAGTATTATTTAAGTTTGGGTTGTTTTAATCTGTTAACATCCCCAAAAAACTACAGTTACTCTTTTGATATAATACACATTACAAAGCAATTCAGATATTTTATTGATTAGTATCACTGTTTATTTATTTATTCTTTATTGAACAATAAAATTTGAATAAACGGGGTACCTTATATCATATGGCATTACCATACTTGCCATAATGTACAAATAGAAAACGTATGATTAGATATCGCACTTCTTTGTATGACAATAGTCATTGAATAATCTAAAGGAATTTGCATTTTTTCAAATATAAACTATGTTATTTACCTGAGCTTTGCGTTCAGCTTCACGTTTTGCTTCCTCCTTCAAAGCTCTGAAACAAGCGTCAGATTTTAAATACCTATTTTCTTTTTACTAAAAACAAGGTCTATTGCAAAACAAAACCGGACACTTAAAAATTTGAAGTAAATATTGTTTCTTGAAAATATTTAAATTAAACATTAAATGCTTTCAATTTAATATGGTCTATAATGGTCCATATTGCACAGTTTTTACTATAATTTAGCAGAGATATATATTAGGAATATTTTAATATGTATGTACATATGTTTTAAGAAAATCTCAACTTTGCAATACGACGCCTAAATGAAGTTATATATACCAATGCTAACGTATCTTTTAGTAGGTATCCTACTTACGCTTAGATTGTATAGATAGAGTGTCTCCATACAAATGCTTCGAGAAAAGCGGGTCAACTTTTTCATACAATTTTACGTGATAAATAGTCATGAGTGACTCCTTTATAGCGTCTATATCTATTATGTTTTATATTTTTTGCATCTTTTCAATGCATAAAACTTATTTTATTTATTCAATTATTAAATATAGATAGACGTTACATTATGTACTTAAATATATAGAACACTAATAAAAAACGAGTCAGCTAAGCTAACAAAAGTTGACCCGTTTTTAGCATTCATTGCTTTATCTATATAATCTAAGTTCTAACGATACATTTATTAAGTGTCCGTTTTCCAACCGACTCAAAAAAAGAGATCCCAATTCTGGTATTTCTTTTATGTTTGTTTCCTCAAAATCCAGGTTTCCGTTTTTTTTTTTTTTTTTATCTAAAAGAATATATTTTTAGATGAGTTCAAATCTTTAATAGTTTTGAAAATAGGTTTAAATTTAAATGGGTTTATTATGATTGAGTCGATTTTTCTACTTGTTTCTTTGCAAAGACAGTTTTAACTACTTAGTTGCTCACTTCTCCTCTGCAGCGCGAGCTTCTTCTTGCCTCTTCCTCTTAACCTCGGCCAAGTCGACTGTTGATGTCAGAACAGGTTCAGCGTTTGTCGTGCGGAATCTTGCTTCTCGTTCTGCTTTAGCAGCCTTTAATTCTAAAGCTGGGTCTTCCATCAACTGAGGCGCCTGGAATTTACGGCTCGGCCTCCATGGTAGCAGTTTCACTGCACCAAAGCCAACGTTATAGAGGTCCAGTCGCAACTATGACTGCTAAGAAATGTTGGACTAGTCTACATATAATTTCTAGAAACAGCCCAGCATTTCTGAGCAGAGAGCAATGATCATGATGCTCAAAAATAGAGAAGATCAAGCATCGCTGCAAAATACGCTCTGTCATTAAGCTGTTAGAGACCCCAGCACTGAAGCTCGCCGGCAAAGCTTGAATCGTATGAGTAGGTACATCGCTATGGATGCGTTCTGTGGTGCTTGCTTCATGCTGTGATGCTTATGAATGCTACTGTTCCTCCCCAATTTTTTCGTTTGTGAAATTACAAGCTCAGCTAATTTGCATCGTATAAAGTCTATATACGATCATGGTGAATATTTATGAAGGTGTTGCCGACTTATTTAGCCGGAGGACAAGTGTTTTTGATTTTTATTAATGTATAGTTTGAAGTGTTGTAGACATTGTCATTATTATAAAACTTACTTGTTGTGTAGGTAGGTATCCGGAATCAAAGCATGTTGTTCGCTTGGTTCATTTTAGTCAGAAGCTTAGCATTATTAAAAGCCCATGGATAGAAGCATGTTTCGGAGGCAACTGGCATGCAAATAAAAACAACTAAATTTTTCAATAATCTTTTAATGTTAAATAAAATCAGTTCTGTTAAGTGAAAACGAGACGTCTCGGTCACCGATATAAAAAACGGCGCAGTACCCCGCGCTATCACAACGATGACTAGAAATAAAAGTAATAGAAAAATAATGTCGTTCGTTGAATTCGTCGTAAAAATAATTTAAAAAAATTAATATAAAAAATAGATGATCTGGGTTAGTTGGAGAGTTATACCGAGATCAGAGAGCGCGAAGAGCGGACGTGGCGCGGGTGCCAGCACCGACCACGGACGACCATGGCCGACCGCGGCGGACCGCAGCCGACCGTGGCCAGCCGCGATCGGCACCGGCGCCCGCGCCGCGCCGCGGCCAGCGAGGGCCGAGCTACGCGCACTGCGCCGCCGTCGGCTGTTCCGGCGCGCTGCCCGCTGCAAGAGACACCACACACATTGTTAGGACACGGATTTTATAGTCCATTTTAAAACTGTTTTATCACTCCGACGCCGTCGGAGCGCGAAATTGACTTTTAGATTTGTTTAACATCTCCTTTTATAAATTAAGCGAAGGGTAGAAGCGAGCGTTAGTGATGCTATTGTTGCAAGGTACCTGTGGCCTTCTCTACGGCCAAACCGGCAGCCGCGAGTCTATTCTTGGCATAGAAAGAGAGGAGATTCACGTCGTCCCTGATGCTAAGTTCCTTGTAGAGTGGCCTGCGATTGGAGAAGGCCTTTGAACCGGAGTAGTGCACGCACGCGAGGTTACCGCGTCCTGGCGAGAACACCTCACGGTTACACGGGGTCACACTGGAACTGTTAGACTACTGGGTGATAGGTAAAACGAAAGTGGATCTCGCTAAGAAGGTGGGGCCACACTTATCAATAAGGGTACCTCCCATCTCGTGTCCTTTGTAATATGAGTATTCGTGTATATATTTTTTGTGTACAGTATGTTTGCATCTATGATCTCTAATACTAACCAGTGAACCTTTTGGCAGGTTCCTTGTAGAAAGAGATATTGTGGATGTTATTAGCGACGTTGCGGAGTGGCACAATCAGTTTTGCTACGTACGCGTCGTTGCTGAACCTGTATGGCACTGGCTCGCCATATGAATACCTGTCAAAAATAATTTGATGAAACAAATTTCTATAATAATAAGTAGATAGTACAGTGATTTCAACTAATGTTTTGCTGCTTACATCCGATGTATGTATTTTTAATCGTAAAAAAATGCCCACCAAGACATCGAATGTGAATATATCGTAAAACATTTTATTACTATTCAAGACAGCAAACATTAGCTGGCATTTAACCAGTCTATAATTAAATGTGTGATCCACACCGCTCGGATGGTACGTCACACGCTAACCACGCAAGTACAAAATTTGGCTGTGTGATCGACGCCGACGCAGAAAATATCCTCGGAAATATTTCAAGATCCTGACATTTCATAACATTGGCTATTGACAAGCTGCCGGTGATTGGATACAATATGTCATACTTTGTAGAAGTGCGAGGACAGGTGAGGGCACTGCCAAATGATGTGTGAATGATTAGTCTCCAATGTCAGTGCCAGGGCGGTCGGTTGATACACGTATCAATGGTCTATTTTTGTATAGTTACATCAAGCCAAGAAAAACTTGACCCAGCGTTAGAACAATTACGAGGGTACAGCAGGTAGGCAAGGTCGGGATTTGCATAACACGTGCTAATCGTGCTATCATCCGTACAGCAACTGAGTGGTGTAGTCAGAGGCCTTGCCAAGCCAAAACTTGACAAAAATTTTTGAATTTTTCTTTTGGGTGTGTACATAATTTTTTTTATTCTCACCTACCACTTTTATCAATCTTTCTTGAAGAAAAATGTTAAATTTCCTGAATTTTGAATTGGTATACATTCTGTTCAGTTTCTATATGGTTCGTTAGCATTCCAATGTTTAACACAGTAGGTAGAGTCGAAGCCAAGATGTATGTTTCTTTGGGGTTTCTTATGAGTATATAGTGTTTTGAATTGTTCTCATGACCGCGGAGTTTGTTTTTAGAGTATGTTTTTGTATTTTAAACTTTCTTGAAGAAAATTGTTCAGTTTCTTGTTGTTGGATTTAATTTGTTCATCATATCATCATTTCAGCCGTTAATTGTCCATTGTTGAACGTAGACCTCCGCATTGGGAGGTTTTGCTAGTGGTTGTCACGCTTGACACATGGGTTGGCATTTGCAGTTAGGCTTTGATAACGTTTTAAGAGGGACGCTACTGCTCATCCCTCGACCTTTAATATGCGTTAATTTCTTACGAGTAAATAGTGTCTAATGGTAGGACAGACGCAGCACGAGGCACCACGGAGCGGGCGCGCTGCAGTAAAGCGGCAGTGTCGGCGCGAATACGGCGGCTTTCGTCTTCAAACGCCTGGAATCATGTACATAGTGGTGATGTTAATTATGTTAGTCATCATTTCAACTATTATTTGTCAGTCATTATTCACTGCTGGACATAAGTTTCCCCCATAGACTGCCATAAAGAACGGTCCTAAGCCACCTACATCCACTGACTACCTATAATGCATTTCAGGTCGTCACTCCATCTAGTGGGTGGTCGTCCTACACTGGGTTTGCCCGTACGAGGTCACTACTTAATAACCTTTTTTCCCCATCGGTCATCGGTTCTTCGAGCTATATGACCAGCTCATTGCCACTTCAGCTTCCTTATATTGCTTCATTATGTTAGTAATATATAATAATAAGGAATTTTAATATTTATTCCTTGGGTATAGGGTAGTTATTGAATAACTTGTGATAAGAAATTTCGCGTAAACGCGCTAAAAGTTATTTTTCATTTTCATTACGCCAATGAAATTGATTGAAAAATGAAAAAGATCAATATATAAAAAATTTCGAATCATTAACATCGTTTTTTTATCAATGAAGCTGAACATTATACTCAAAGAAGCATAAATAAAGAATTGAAAATGCAAAAAAAATTAAAACTTTCCTCATATTGAATGATGTTATTTTGGGAACTCAAAATTTTTATATTATACAATTCGTTTCTTTGAGAAAGATTTGGGAAACTTTTAATTTTCAGAATACTAAGATTCAGATACCATTCAGCGTATTACCCAGACAATTACTAAAAAGAGATCTAAAAGAAGTTATCAAATGAGGAGACTTTGTACAAAAGTCGTTTGCTTAGGCACCTCTGTCCCATTCGTATTTCTACCGTGAAGCAGTTGTGATTGCATAGCTGTTTCGGTTTGAAGGGTGGGATATGGCAGTGAATTTACAGGGTACAGAGGAATAACACCTGAGTTCTCAGGAATGGCCACGCATGGGGGGTATCATGGGCGAAACAGTATACTCTGTTATGTCCATGGTTCTGCTCATGTTAGCGACGGTTAGCACTTTCCATCAAGTTGGCCGTCAGTTTGTTTGCCATTCTATTGTATAAAAAAAGATGATAGCATCAAATTAAAATCTGAAACATTACCTTAGTACTCTCTGATCTGAAGAATTCCTCAACGGCCGACACGGCGAGGGTGGGTCGCGTGCGATGCGTGATGCGGTCCAGCTCACGCAGCACGACCGACGGGCGCACGCGCACGCGGACCACGTGGTGCGGCGGCTCCGGGTATGTGACGAGTCGAGTCACGCTGCGAGTCGTCGGCCGGTATATCAACTCGGCCTGTACACCATTAGCATTTATACATTTTTGTTTTGTTAATGTTCATACTTTTTAAGGGTTGCCATCTGTACAATCAGCATACAATAACAGTGCCGTCTGTATTGTTAAATTTATCGATAGATACGTTATCGCTATTGTATATATAAGATAGAAGGACGCAAACACGTGAGAACGTGAGGCGTTTTGTTCTTATTCATGCGCGCGGTAACAATATTTTTTTTTTACATATTTAGCATTATTTTACTTTTACAGTGGATATATTTGTCTCCTTTATTGTTGCAGGACACGGAAATCAAATACACTGATTTTTAAAACTAATGTACTAAATATTTGATTTGAAATTCTTTTATAATTATACTTAAATTAAATTCAACTGAATTTTGAAACTATAAAACCCTAACACTATGTTACACCATGAAGAACCATCAAAGGAAGTCAAACAGGGACAAATGGCAACCCTGTAAACATAAAATGGATTACTAAATTGCTTATAAGCTATTTACATTGCAATTATACTTTTTCTATATTAATGAATAAAATACTGATTGTATTTTATTCATTAATATGTAATATTTCTAAATATTCTATAAACAAAAGCATTAGACATCTATTTAAAAACAAGCCTAATAAATACTGATAAATAAAAACTACAATTTATTACATTACTGTACAGAGTGTAAAGTTAATTATATAACAATAAGAAATCCTGGACAGCATATGCGAGTAATAAATTTACAACTTTCCAAGGGTGGGCAATTTATAGCAATATCTACCTAATATATTTTAGTTACAATATCTATATACTCGTCAAATAAGGAATACGTTAAAAGTCTGTTATTCAATATAAATTGAAACTTCCGACCGTTATGGGTGATGTCAAAATGGATGATTACCTTTTTTCCGTTATCAGTGTCTAGTAAAACCCAATATATAGATATCGGATTAGTAGGTATGCATATTATTCATGCCTACAACTGTCTTTAAAGACGATTAATTTTTTGGACCTTTCATTCACAATCTACTGCTACGACCGTACAGTTTATTTTATTAAGAAGGATCATTATTTTGTATCCAACCTTTTACCCTTGGAGAAAATAATTTAGTTTTATAATTAAATAGCTTTTTACCCGTTACTTCGTATGCGTGAATTCCCTAAGTAGGGTAAAGGTAATAAGGTAAACCACTACTGGATGATGAATCAAAATAATATAATATACACCAGATTATAAGTTACACTTTAAGAAATATAACTGTAATAACTACATCCAATTTGGTATAGTTATTTTTGCGTGATACCGGAACAAACATACAGACAGACAAAAATTATTGTTTTGGGTTCTATTGCTCTTAAAACCTACTTGATTTTTTTTTTATTTCCTATCTACAAAAAAAGGTCAGTTTTTTTTATATTATTTTAAGTGCTTTTACCTTCTTCAGGTATATCAGTACAATTTGATTATGTTAAATTGGTATTGTATATATCCTATAATAAAGAAATAAAATAAATAAGTAAAATTATATTAGATATATAAAATAACTGGATTTCAAATTGTTATATAACATTATATAAGTTTACTGTAAAGTAGTAAAATCAAAGTATATTCTAAAAAAATCAATGTTAGAGGAAAAAACTTCAAAACCAAAGCCAGTAAAAATGTTGAATTTAGATAGAAATTATAAAAATTAAAAAAAAAAGAAAGAAAACTCATAAAAGCGGAGCGTTAGATATGTATGTATAGCTATAATGAAGTCGTATCAAAGCGTAACTACTGTAAATCTAAAATGCAAAACTCAAAAACAACACAAACGGTGCAGAAAAGTGAAAATAAATAATGTTTAAAGCTATATAAATTTTTATTGTTAAATTTTATGACTACAGTTATGACTACATTAATTTTGTGTATTTTTGTTTAAAATGATGAAGGTGAATGAATAAGCGACCCGGATTGTCCTTAAATTAATATTCGAACGTTCTCCACAAAAATAATTTTCGTGTAAAATTTATGAAATGACAAATTTCAACAGGACTAAGAAAATAAAAAAACTTTTATCGCGGATACTTCTAGAAATATTCATCAAGAATGATTTTGAATGCAATTCTAAGCATTGTGATAGGATATTACAGAAGATAGTAAGTGAAGAGAATACATTACTTAAGTACGCGAGTATTCAAGATCAAAGATAGATAACGTTTCAGGCAAACTTTTGGCATCGGTCTATTGTCAGTATAGAAGTCGATTAAAAATATAACCATTTCTTAAATCGATTTAGAAATTAAGACGATAGTAATTATACATTATTAGCTTTACCATAAAGATGTAGGAATTTTCCGCCGCCCACACACTCTCACTTACTTTATGGTCCTTCGAACCGGACTGCTCACCAAACTACGCGCTAAATATTACGGTCTTTTCAATAGTTAGTTGCGTAATACATTTATTTCAATATCATACAAAAAGATGTAGTTGATACTATCTGTTTATTATTAAATAAATTTTATATCTGTTTTCAAGACGGACCATATTGCTGTTATTAATGGCGCGATGACTCATTTGCGTTCATCTGAAGCGTGGTATAAAATTAGATGCATACGAGCGCCACAACCGACCCGCCCCACTTGTAATATTGTAACAATTACACACAAAATATGTGCGCGGATAAAACAGCGGTTTATTGTTTTTAAGACTGGCTGTGACCTTCGATTTAAGAGGGGAGAAGGGATTGTTAGTAACGGAGATAGCAATCCCATTGCTAGCAATATACCCTATCAGGTCGACCAAGCAGTTCCCCCTGGAAACCATAATGATTGATTTATTGATGAATTCGTCAGGATGTGCCAACTGACCTGCTTCATCCTCACCTATCGTCCCTCACTGGTTCTTCGTCAGTCTATACTGATAGTGAAGGCGGGGTAACTATTCCAATAGCATTCATTAAAAAAAACTACAATTAGAGGGCAATTGATTGTTTTTTTTTTTTTTAAATCAAGGTTCCAACAAAGAGGCATTATGTCTTTACGATTTGATACAGGGGATATGGCGTCTGTTCGTTACTGGTATTCTCCTGGAGGCAAATACTGAATATTAGGATAATACTATAGAAAGAAGGAGACTGGTTTGAGTAAGTTAATTTAGCCGCCGAGCGGGTAGCCTCTACGTTATCTGGCTGCTCGTTCGAAGAAGGGCTACGAAACCTAAATGGTATTAAGAAGCCCATTACTAGCAATACACTGTGCAAACTTAAAAGCCACGCAGTTCCTCCTTCAACCACGAGGTTAATCTTGATAAATTTGTCACGAGGGACCAACTTATATTTTTTTATCCTCACCTACCATCTTTTACTGGCCAGCATATAGAGTTAGTGCAAGTGGCGCGTACTATTCATAAAAAAGAACTTACAATTAGGGGCTAAATACCCTGAATTCTAGCAGACAAAGTTGTATGTTAATGCATGTATATCGAATTTCATTCAAATCTATTCAGACAGCCAAACTGCTTTCGTATAAAATTTATGTCTATAAATATTGATAAGAAAGTGATATAAAACAGACTTAGCTACTGCACTTGATATCAATGAATTCTTCAATGTAGACTAAAGTAATGTAGCCGAATTGTATAACAGACACACGTCTAGACAGAGCAATGCGTCCCGAATTATAATTTTATCGTTCGGGAGATGCTAAAGGTTGGTTATGGACCATTGGTTATTGTTTTTACACTGTGGTTGTGATTTTGATAAGTAAATAGATGCCTACTAATGCTCACTTCCAAGTCCTAGGTTATATCATTATGCCAAAAAGACACGTTCAAAGAGCTGTAGTGTGATACAACTAATAACAAAGGAACATTTCTCTTTTTAGAAATAGTAACAGATTAAAAATAATAGTGTATGATACCCTTTAGACAACTGTACAAATCTATGGTTTTTAATCTAGCATAGACACACATAAATAGAAAGGATTAAAGATGGTACTTCTGCTCACTCTCATAGTTTGACTGAATTTATATAAATATATAATCTAAATAATACAGAAATTGGTAAAAACAAGAAACTACGATCTTTATAATATACAAGTACCTATTTCTTGGCAGGCGTTGTTATTGCCTAACAGGTGTATAATATATCGTATGTCAAGATTTCTCAGAGCAGAGGCATTTGGATGTTTTGCTTGATCTCTTCATTGTTTTACTACGTTATAATTGAAATTATCAATGTGAATCTCCTTTCTTTTTTATTTCGTCGTATTTATTGGCAGCTTACATTTTTAAAGTAAAAATATTGGGATTTGACAAAAAATGTACCTACACGTCAAAAATAGAGAACATTTTTATCTCGTCGTTCGTATAAATTGAACTGCTGTATTACATCACAAAGATCAAAAGAAATGCAGTTTCCAACAACTAGGTATCTACATAGCCACAGGCACCTCTACATTTAAATTTGACTACAAACATATAAAGTGTTTTGGCCAGTCGTATAAAAAGTGATGACATTCACAAAAAACAATGTTGGTAGGTGTAATTGCCAAGAGAGATTTTTTACATCACTAACAAATATACTTGATGTTAAACCCTTGTATCACGCCCTTGGTATGCGCTACTACTGATGGTTACTAGGAGCCTAGGATAATATTACAAGAGGTGTGCGAGGTGGACGTTAACCCCCTCCACTCTCTAATATAATCTATCGGGGTAAAGGGATTGCTAATAATAGAAATAAATAGCCTCATTGCTAGCAAACCTATCAGGTCAACCTCTTTGTGGTCCTCTCTGCAAACACAGTGAATTCATTATGATGGACTAACGGACGTGACTTCATCCTTATATATTATAATTACTGGTCCCAAGCCAGCGTATACTGATAGCGCTGGCGGAGTTATAATTCCATTTTCATCCCATTATGAAAAATGAGATCTATTAATATTCCTCATTATAAAAAAACATTGAAACAGAGCTGACCGGCGACATATTTCTGTATTTAGTAGTGATTCTATGTAAGTGATCCACTATATCACCTTCTTAAAATCAAGCGAGATACCTATTCGGTTATTCTCTTTTTTCTAAGATCTATCGCTTGTAAAACGTTTGCAAAGATGTATTAATACAAATTCCAATGTTTTAAGGTTAGGTACTTCTATCTTCTCACAAATATATTTCGTTTTACAATGTTCCTTAGTGTACGAAGTTTGTGTACAGACACTAGTTAGGACTCGATTCTTTATTGTACACAAAACATACTGTTAATCACAATTAATTATAAACATAATGTACAAAGGCGAGGTTGTCTCTAATAAGAGATTTCTTCCAGCAAAACCTTTTCATGTAGATTGTGTTATTTTAAAAATATTTTTTTTTATGGTTTTTCTTTATTACAGACACATGTATATGATAGTTCGTGGACTATATTAGGTTAAGATCATAAGCATCTGGCATATGTTTTCATTGTTCAAAGTTTTCGAATCGCGTGTGGAAATAAATACCGCTGTTCCGTTTCTAATAGTATGGGATGGGTGTAGTGGCCACCCGGCCTTGGCATCGGTGCCAAATTCTAAATCCCTTGATCCGCTTCCAGTCTTTGTTTTTTTAAAGGAATCTCCTCATCCGGTGTTTGGAGACTGGAAAGACAGTTTTCAAGGTGAATGTTGATTTTAATATTACTATAACGTCGGACTACGTCTATAGTTTTAATATTGATCTACATACGGATTTGTTCTTTTTCTGTTGCTGTAAATATTTGGCTCAGTTTATTCATAATTATTTTCTCTGACAGGACTGTAAATCTATGCAGTTGTATTATAAGCGGATAGGTAGATTATTCATCTAACTTCAAGACATTATTTCTGGCTAGCCTTAACCCAATTCATCAAAGAACATTGCAGTTTTAATTCGAACATAGTCTTGCAAGACATTACTTTTTACGCCGCCCGTATCAAATAGCGAGGACGGGATGCCCGAATGCACTTAAACTTTTTTACGGTTATTTTTTAAACTATAGCTAGACCTAGTTGAACGATGATACCCATCGTTAACGAGCTTTTTATGAAAAATCGTGAGACGCTGTTTAGTGAGACACTAGTGTCATAATAAAACTACTAAAGTCAGCTAGCTGCATGCCCCGGCTTGTCATGGGTGTACTATTCCGTACGATTTTTCATACATTTCTTTTTATCCGAATCTTGTCCTGACAATTACAAAGATAGCAAAAAAAAAATTGCCAAATATGGTATGTGCAGCCATTCCGAAGTAATGAGCTTACATGCATTCGACAAATGTTTTTATTTATATAGATGTGCCACCACTTTGATTATTGGTACTTAGAATTTGATATATAACCACAAAGCTTTTCGAAATAAGCCCTTTGTTTCCAATTATTAGTACATTTCTAGTTGATTTGTCTGGGTTCTTAAGTCAAGGTTTTGCTCGTTAACACAAGTGTTCAGTGACTTATACGTTTCAAGAGAGTTCTGGTCATTGAGTAAGTATCTTTTGAAAAGGCAACTAAATATAGATACATAACTGAGTCAACTCAATGGATTCTACAGTGGACTTGAATATTTGTTTACGTAAACAACTAGTTAACACTGACGAAAAATAGTTAAATAAGTAGGTCAATAATTTCATCAGGAATGGCAACGCATGGGGGGTATCATGGGCGAAACAGTATACTCTGTTATGTCCATGATACTGCTCATGTCTATAGGCGACGGTTACCACTTTTCATCAGGTAGACCGTCAGCTTGATTGCCATTCTAAGTTGTATAAAAAAAAAAATGTTAAGTTTGTTATCCAAAAAGGATAACAGATTTCTTAACATATTTGAAAATAGATATCTTACTGATATGGGCATATCGAAACTTTTTTCCCGCCATCCATCCCAGAGGAATCCAATATATAGATATTGGATCGGTATCTACATCACCCATGTCTATTGATAATATCTACCTGTTATTTAAAGATATCGAAGCTCAGATGTGGATGGTAATACATGCTCAAATTTGGATGGTAATACATTACCTAGGATACAAATAACATATAAGAGGAAGAAAAGGCATAGTTAATAATGGGGATTAGTAGCCCTAATGCTAGCAATACACCCTATCAGGTCGACCTCCTGGCGGTTCCCCTGGGAACCATCGTGTTCTAATTCCAAGTGAATTCATCACGATGAGCTAACTGACCTGCCCTTTTATTCTCATCTATCATCCCACACTGGTGCTCCGCAAACGTATACCATTCTATTACCATCCATTAAAAAAAAACGAGAAAGTTTTGACGTACACACCTACGTCTGTCGTTAGTGTAAAAAACTGAGAAGACATATACAGTGCATATTTTCGGTGCATAATATATTTCAATCGTTTACATTTCAATTGAAATATTTGGCATACTAATTGCAATAAATAAGTTTCTTGCGAACGTAATCTTTAGTACCTAATTGCTAAAGCCGTTACTGGCACATTTAAATAAAGGAAGTCTGGTTACAGCGTCTATTACGCACAAGAATTTTTTTTAGATAACGACCCATTTCATTGTGTTTCCTTTGGCTTACTGCCACTTCAAGTGATGCTGAAGGTTTACTGATGCTTCACGTTTAGGTATTTCATCGGAAATTTATGCAAGTTTTTATTTATTTTCATTTATAGTAGGTAATATGTCACGTGTGGGTATATGCAAATTTATTAGATATGTGAAAACAAAGCAAAACAATCCGTACGTAAGCTCAAGTGTTTGGTCTGAAAGATGACGATAAAATAAAATTTAGTTATAACATGATAATCAAGGAACTGGCACAAATAGTGTCTTTACCTCGACGCCTTATATGTACTTCAGTAAAAAAAAAATCTTTTTTAAGAATTTTATTGAAGAATGTAACGGATAGTGCGCGGGATATTTGATTCCTTTTGACGCAGTGATGTTTTTAGAAAAAAAAAATATTACATAGTTATATATAAATATAGTATACGGAATATCAAGTCATAGATATTTATCTTTTTTTTTATATATATATATTATTTATACCTTCTTCAGGTATATCCTATATTATTATAATAAAATTGTAACCAAACAATGTTTGTACATAGAAGATATATAAGAAAAATTGGTAAAAAGAGTCTCAATAAAAGCAAGGAAAGCCGAAGCAATAATTTTTAGTAATTTTGTCTGTCTGTACGTTTGTTCCTGCAGTACACAAAACCCACTGCACCAAATTAGATGCAGTTTTTACTACGGTTCTACTCTTTTAAAGTTTACTTTGATACACCATTTAGAATACGCAGTAATGGACAGAAAGTTAGTTAAGAATGGATAACATTAATAAATAAATAAAATAATAAAATAAGATCAAAATAAAAAGCTTTTTTACTTATTTTTTATTTACATAGATTTTTTTTTTATATAGGTAAGTATATTTATTGAATAAACAAAAATATAGTTTGAAGTCAAAAGTATGTATTTAATAGCTCTAACCAAAGGCAACGCCAATTACACGATCTAATAATATATTATTTTTGACTGTATGCAAAAATATACATGATTATGTGTTCGCGCCTGGCGGATATTATGCGCATGCGCCGTTTCATATGCAATTGGCGCGCAGCTATTTTCATCAGCGCGCGTTTATTTTGTCGGTAAACATTATTGTTTTCGATGTTTATCGTTTGTACAATGTAAAGTCTACAGTTTTTAATAAAAATCCTATGAAATAATAGTATTTTGAAAACTTTGTCACTTTACATTTATTTGTTCAAAGTTAAGGAGCCATATCTCTGGTTCAGCAATGGCTACGGAAATTTGATCAAGCCGTTATCCTATAAGTAAAGGGTAAAAGTACTTTATCCTATAATTATAAAGGAATTTAAAAAAGAAAAAGGTTTAGCAATTCGATTGTATATTTTTATGTGTCATCTGAGAACTCCTTCATTTATACTTATATATCGATTTGGAAAATTATTTATATTTTTATCTGAAAGGAATTTGGAGATTGGTCCCATAGAAATTTCATCAAAATTTTTTTTGTAGTTTGGTTTATAAGTTAAAATAATTGGTATTACCTCGTTTAAAGTCGGGTTTTTTGTGAAACAAAAAACTATATTATATACATACATAAATTAGGGAGCTAGATTATTGCTTCTGAATAGTTAGTACTTTCATTTGATAAAGATGAGGGCCTACCACGAAATATTTTCCGAAATTTCGGGGCCGAACCAAATATAAATTTGATGATAAAATTACATAATAAATACCGTTTAAAAATATTAAAAATGTCAAAATATCGTTGCTTTAAACTTTTATTTTAGAATTTATAACGAACAAAATGTCAAGATCCATTCACTGGACCGATTTCGGTATGAACAAAAACACGAAATATTTATTTACCCACTTATAACTGTCTTTCATAGTCCGCGAGGAATATACTGTACAGCAACTTGGCAACATAATATGATTAAAATGAATAACAAAACGTGTGAATGCTTGAATTGGGTCGCGTTTAATTTAGCTATTGGACGGCAATCTCGTCTAACAAGACATTTGACTTATCAGTATTAGATTTATTGTTATTTAATTAGATTGCCCTTCAAAAAGGGCGTATTGAAGTTTCTTGGTATGGCAACACATGCATGATCGTTCTGACGTTGATGTCGTACAGTATCGAAATGCCATTTACGGACCAAAAAAAAAAAACAAATGCTGAAGATAGGCTTCTCCCATAAGGGTTTTGTCAGTAGTTGCTACGCTTGGCAGGCGGTTTGCAACCACAGTTTATCTTTACAAGATGTTTTAAGAGGGTCGTTGCTACCTATCACTCAACCATTAAGTTCTCTAAGTCGCCTCTTACGACACCTTTTAATAAATGATGATGTTAAATTTTGACAAAAATTTGTATGAGACCAATGTATTATAAAGGTCTAGAATCGTAATAAGATCTTGTTTATTAAAGTTGTTTAGTAATAAATATTAATAACTAATGTTTATTCATGAAACATGAGGGATGGGCAGAAGCGTCCCTCTTAAAACATCTCTAAAACCTAACTGTGATTGCCAACGCGATTGCCAAGCGTAGCAACTACTGGCAAAACCCCTAAGAGGCTGGCTTATGTTCAGCAGTGGACAGTTAAAGTCTGATGGTTTATGTAAACTTAATATATACATAAAATAAGCATTTTTGATTGGTCATTTTTTTAAGAATCTACCACCCAATAATTGATCATACCAATTTTAGTTCTTTATTCTACTTATAAATTATATGAAATAAAAGAAAAAAAAATTGTTTATAGATACCTGCATTTTGAATAAGGGTTTATCTCTGGAACAGTTCTCTTCCAGACCACGATTGGAATAATAAATATTAATAATAATCGATTTATTTTTTCTTCACAATTCATTAGAGTAAAATATAATGAGATAAGCTTATATTAAATAATTTATTCATTTATACATTTGCACACATTAGAACATGTCTACAGGGCGAGCTTAATGCCTGATGGCAATCTCTACTAGTCAACAGTTACGTTAAACAGAGAGATTAAATGGCGGTGTGTAGATTTAAACAATAATAATGTAAGTAATTACTGTAATTAGATATTAATGAAGGCAGTTTAATTACAATATTCATAATCGATGTATTTAACATCGAAATAATAATCTGGGCCCATAACCTGGCAAATTCTGATGAGGTGGAGTGCAAATCGGAGGCGGCTGTGCATGAGTGGCCAATACGGTGCACTTGAAGCATTTGCTGAACAAATGTCTATATATACAGTGCTCTTCTATATACACGATGATGATATCGACTCACCTGCGAGAGCTTGGGTATATATGTGATGTACGGGACGTGATAGTACGGTAGTAATGAGGATAGGTAGTAGAGCGACGTCAGCGGCTGCCGGGGCCGGTGCAAATGGAAATAATCGTAGTGTTAAAACGAACAAGTACTAGTAGGTAACGTTAAGGCCCGAGCGCACGACGGACATGTTCGGCACGCGAACAGATTGTCCTATTTCTGCGCAGGCCATTATAAATAGTAATAGTAAATTCATCTGTCCTTTATTTATAAATAGGAATACAAAATGAAGGTATATTTATGATAAGTAAGGCTATATCTTCACCACCCTATAATTATAAATATCTGGATACATTAATGTTGTGTGTATAAATTTGAAATAACTAACTTATTATATATATATATATATATATATATATATATATATATATATATATATATATATATATATATATATATAAAATTAACCAACTATTAACCAACAACAACACAGTGTTTTTTTGTATATATTTAGTTATAAAATATATTTAATTATTATATAAAGTATTAAGAAAATACCTACACCTGAAATCTACTGCAGAAGTTTAGTTCTCATATTTAATACTATAGTGTACATATAAATATATGTCTTTTTAATTCCCTAATTGATTCTAGTTTAAGAAAATGAATATTCTAAATTTTAAATGTCTATTAGGTAATTATAACTTCAATACTGTGAATAAATAACTAAGAAATTTAAAGTATTGTAATAAAATTTGACTTCTTAATCACTGGTAGTTAATGTAATGTAAATATATATGACATACTGCATATTCTGTCTGTGTATTAAAATTTGAGTACTTCTATCTAAAAATTCGTAAACAAATTGTAAATATTATCATAAAATCAACGTAGTCACGGTTCGTGGAACGTCTACGAACTATTTCTGGAGTTGTTTGTTATTGAAACGAATTCGCGTAACAAATCTTATGATTTACGTAAAAGATTTATGTGAACAATTTATCTTTAAATATAATAAGTACTCGGTTATAAGTAGGAGAACACAGACCAAAGGTAAAAGAGAACAAGACAACAAAAAAGATTGTGTTAGTAGGTAAAGAAAGATCTAGTTCATCCGATCTTTGTACCTATCCACAGGTGTTTCGTGTGAGGAACATAAAGTACACAGGAAATATTAGAAAACGCAAGCTTTATTAAAAATTTCAGTCTGGATCACATTGAAATAAATTAAAAATAACATCTAAAAGCTCTATTAAGATTCGCGTCCACTTCTTGACAATTGAAAGTAGAGCGATCACATTGCGTTATAGCGAATACTGATTAGGTTACATATACGAGTAGGTAGGGGGCGCGGGAGAGGCCACGGGAGGTTAGGAGTGTGGCGGGTCGGGGTCGGGGTAGGGAGCCGGGGCGCTACACGCGGTAGTGGTAGTGGCGGTAGTTGGTGCCGTAGGGCAGGCGGCCGCTCGCGGTCGACGTGTAGGAGTACCCGCCGGGCCCGCCGAGACTGCTCGACCGCTCGCTGGTGTACGAGTAACCGCCGGGGCCGCTGCCGGAGCGCCGCTCCACCGTGTTGCTGTAGCTGCTGCGCTGCGGCAGCCCGCTGCCCGTCGAGCGCTCCGTCGTGCTCGAATACGAGTAAGAGTACTGCTCCTCGGCACGGCGCGGCAGCGGGTCGCGGTCCACCACCACGTAGTGGCGCGGCGTCTGCAACAACCGCGCCCCATTGACACCACCGCCGACCTCCCCCACCGCCCACCCTCGCACCAACTCGACCGACGACTAGCTATCTAGCGAAAGCGACACACGACAAACGATCCCATCGATCAATACGTGGCGTAGTTGCTGTAATACACATGCCGGTGCGCCGGATGTTGCGGGCGGCCGTGCGCTTGCGCGAGCAGGACGTCCATGTGGTCGCGCGGCGTGCCCAGCGGGTCGGCCGCGTACGACCGTTCACGGTGCTCGACGGCGGACAGGACGCGCGCCCGCGTCTGCTCGCGTGGCGATACGTACGGCGCTAGCGGCGCCAGCTTCGCTTGCGGCTTCGGCGGGATGTTCTGCTTGATCACCGGGTCGAGCACAGAGGCGCGCGTGCCGGGCCTGGTGCGGCGCCCGAACGCCGTGATCGGATCCGGCACGAGGCTCGGCCGCGGCACAAACGGCACCTTCTCCCAGTCCCCGATCGTCGGCCGCTGCAAGCGTAGAAGTCGCCGTTAGTCGGGCGAGCGTCTCTCCAGCCGCGGCTATATTTGGCGCGCTCGGTAGCTCCGCTTTCCGACTTAGATTCTCGATACAACATGACCCACTTGCGGAATACTACCACGACAATGTCTATGCAGATCGATTATACCGAAGTAACCTAGTTCTAGGAGGATCGTACTTAATGATAGCAATAATGTTTACAAGCGGGTTCTAACGAGATCCTGTTGTCACAGCTAACTCACTCACAGCTAATAAACAACCGCCTGCCTACTTCTTCGATTGCTGGACAAGCTGCTTACACTGAGGTGTTACGTTGGAAATTTAAAACAATAGATATCAAAGGACACGAGCGAGGGTCGAGATGGTGCGAGGGGCGTCCGGCTCCCGGGAGAGAGTGGAGCGAGGTGCGGTGCACTCTCAGTAGAAGGTGTTAGAAGGGCGGTGGCGACACTCACCGTCACACTGTAGCTGGATGTGGGCCGGTAAGGGCGGCGGGTAGTATAGAAGTCACTCTCGTACACCATGGCTGCGACTTTTCTCGTTCGACTGTAACTCGCGACGGTTGTTCCTCGACTGAGGGAGCGCGCATTGGCGCGACGCCGTCGACCTTATTTTTAGATCACTGTCATTGCAATTTCCACGTCACTCCCGAATCTCGCACGAGTTTTACTCTGGATTTACCTATAAAATATAACAGTTTCGTGATGTCACAAGTGGGTGAAGGATAATCATAACTGAGGAATGCAAGGAAATTACAAGGGTCTGATTAAAATAAACGCCACAAAATGCAACGTGTGGGTGGTTATTCTGACTCAGCACCAACAACCCTCAAACGTCCGTTGCGATTCGCGTAGGATGGAAATAATGCGTAAAAGTTAAAAAAGGGTATATTATGTTTTGTTTACATTACGTAGTTACCTATTTCAAACAACTTGTGTAATGTTTTCGTAGGTGACGTCTCTTCTAGAAACATCTTCATTTAATATTTTATACTTATTCAATAATATATTCCGTAGTGTTTATCATACATTTTTAATATTGTTTATAACTGTATAGGGTACATACTTAGATTATATAGATTATAGCATCGAGTCTCAAAAATGGGTTAACTTTTTGTCAGGCAATTGTCAAATAAGCTGATTCGATTTTTTATCAGTGTTCCATATACATACGCACATAATGTTTGCTTGGGTACCTCTGTCCCATTCGTGTTTCAACCGTAAAGCAGTTGTGTTTGTATGGCTGTGTTTCGGTTTGAAGGGTGGGATATAGCGTAAATTTACAGGGTACAGAGGAATAACACCTGAGTCCTCAGGAATGGCAACGCATGGGGGTATCATGGGCGAAACAGTATACTCTGTTATGTCCATGGTACTGCTTATGTCTATAGGCGACGATTACCACTTTCCATCAGGTGGGCCGTCAGCTTGTTTGCCATTCTAAGTTGTATAAAAAAAAAGTATATTCATTCAGACCAAAAAAAATGAAATCGGTTTAGAACCGACAGAGTTATGAGGATAGTAAATACGAAAAAAAAATCAAACCGAATTGAGAATCTCCTTCTTTTTGAAGATCAATATCTCAGAAAATTTATTCAATAATTTAGTTTTTAAATCAAAATAATTGTGATTTTACCACAATTGAAGTAGTTTAATTTTTGTGGAACCTTAATGACTCGGCACAATTTCTAAAAAGCGCTGTTGTGACATCTAAACATATGGGCGTTTGTTTTAACAGTAATTTGCCGAGGGAAAATTAAAAAATAATTATCTATAACGGGAACTAGTACCTACTCGCTAACAAAAATATAGTTAATTTAACATTGTAACAACTCTATATTATGTAGATAGATAGATAATTTATTTGCATTACTTACAGCACACAAATTACAACATATATTGATATAGATAAAAAGCGAGATATTTTTTTTTTTTTTTTACAACACAGGGGGCAAACGAGCATGCGGCTCACCTGATGGTAAGTGACTACCGCCGCCCATGATCACCCACAACACCAGCGGCATTGCAGGTGTGCTGCCGGCCTTTTAAAAAGGAATATACTCTTTTCTTGAAGGTTATGTTGTCGTATCGGTTCGGAAATACTGCTGCTGGAAGTTGATTCCAAAGAATGGTTGTGCGTGGAAGAAAGTGCCTTGAAAAACGCACGGTGGAAGACCGCCACTCGTCCAGATGATTGGGATGAAACTTTAGTTTGTGGCGGGTTGTACGGTGGTGAAAATCAGCAGCAGGTATCAATCCGAACAATTCCTCAGAACACTCCCCATGATAAATTCGGTAGAAGATGCACAGAGATGCAACATCTCTGCACAGTTTCAGTGGGTCAAGTCGGACAGTAAGGCGTTGACTATCGATAATTCGAGCCGCCCGACTTTGAATGCGGTCTAACGGAAGGAGTTGGTACTGTGGCGCTCCTGCCCACAGGTGAGAACAGTATTCCATATGCGGCCTGACTTGGGCTTTATATAATTTCAGGCGGTGTTTTGGCATGAAATATCGTCTCACCCTATTGAGCACTCCTAACTTTTTGGAAGCTATCTTAGCCTTCTCCTCCAGATGACCGCAAAACTGGACGTCGCAAGATATATCAACGCCCAGAATTCCTAGACTCGACTTTTTATCAAGGGAAGTGCCCTGAAAGTGAGGAGATACGACAAACGGCGTCTTTTTTGCGGTAAACGCGCAGACTTGTGTCTTTTTGGGGTTAAATTGGACAAGATTTTGTTCACCCCAGATCGAAACTTGATGGAGTGAAGTTTCGATTTCAGACACAAGTCTATTCCGGTACTCATCGGTATGTGCCCGCGAGATCTTTGCATGACCGGTATATAATGTATCTCCTGTACTGTCGTCTGCATAGCAATGAATATTACTTATCTGTAACATATCATTGATATGCAGAAGAAACAGAGTCGGAGATAGTACACAGCCTTGCGGGACACCAGCATTCAAAGGTTTTAAATCAGAGCATGCTCCGTCGACTACGACCTTAATGCTACGTTCCTTGAGAAAACTGGCGACCCAAATGCACAGTCTCGCAGGCAACCCAAATGAAGGTAGCTTTGAAAGCAGCGCTCTATGCCACACCCGATCAAAGGCCTTCGCAATATCCAGACTAACTGCTAAGGCCTCTCCCTTACTCTCGATTGCCACTGCCCATCGGTGTGTTAAGTAAGCTAAAAGATCACCGGCCGAACGTCCCTGTTGAAAGCCGTACTGGCGATCACAGATCAGCCGGTGCTCTTCTAGGTACCGGAGCAGTTGACGGTTAATGATGGATTCCATAACCTTCGAGAATAAGGAAGTGATAGCTATGGGCCTATAGTTAGCTGGATCTGAGCGATCTCCCTTTTTAGGGATCGGATGCACCAGAGCAGTCTTCCAAAACTTTGGGACTATGCCCGATGAGTAGCTAAGCCGAAAAAGACGCGTAAGAACCGGAGCCAACTCTGGTGCGCACGTCCTAAGCACAATTGGAGGAATACCATCAGGCCCACTCGACTTATGGATTTCGAGGGAGAAAAGTGCTCTACGCACTGAGCTATGCGTGAATTTAATGTCAGGCATAGAGCTCCTACAACACGTGATGGTCGGTGGTGGTTTCTCCCCGTCATCCAATGTCGAGTTTGACGCAAAGATGGATCCAAGAAGATCGGCCTTTTCTTTAGCGTTCTGGGCCAACGAGTCATCCTCCCTGCGCAAAGGTGGAAAAGATGACTTACAGAAATTCCCTTGTGCAGCTTTGGCAAGAGACCAGAAAGCTCGAGTCCCAGAGGGCAAACTAGCCAATCTCTTGCCAATTCTACTAATATGCTCTGACTACGCTGTGGCTATAACTCTTTTGAAAGACCTAGAGGCAGAGTTATACTTCTTTTTAAGAGCATTGGTGTTAGGATCTCGCGACGCCACACCTTTAGCCCAAGTTAGGAAGCACTCCTGTTTTAGACGAGATGCTGTTCTACAGGAGGCTCCATACCAGGGCTGGGATTTCCCGCCGACGGGCACCACAGAGTTAGGAATAAATAATTCCATTCTCTGAAGCACCACATCAGCAATGGAATCGGCAATGGCGTCGGGATCATCCAGTGTAAAGCAAACCTGCCTCCATGGGTAAGATGCGAAAAAAATCCGCATCTCATCCCAATCTGCCGACCTGTAGTGCCAAATGCGACGTCTACCCGTAGAACGAGGTGGAGTCGGACTCGTAAGAGGCACTTCGCTCCGCACCAAACAGCGATCCGACGATCCAAGCGGGGCTTCAACGGAGATCACATAACAACATAATTTATTAAAAAAAAAATACATAAAGCTAAATACAATTTTTTATTTGTGCGTGTGCCATAACAATACAAAATGGTCACAACTCAGTTTATTGCTTCGCCCTCAAAAGAGCAAAACACTGAATGCATTATAATAATAAATAAATAATTTTAAACTTTCGCGTTGTTTACACATATTTTTAAATACACGCGATGAAAAAGCTTTTACAAGGCAAATTGTACATACCAACATACCTGCTTCTATATTGTTCAAAAATTAAATTCATAATTACCTTTTTTCTTTAAAGATCTTTCATCGCGTTAAATCCCGATTGTGTATTTAAAAACAGTAATATACCTTGTCAGATAGAACTTTACGCGGCTTCTCTCTTCCAAAAACCGTCATAATTAATACCTAGGGTTTTTATGGACTTCATCTAAATCTTCGGGGGGAGAGGATTGTTAGTAATAATGTCTAGCCATCTTATTACTAGCAACTAGCAATTAACGCCAACAGGTTGACACCCACGCTATTCGTGGAACGGGGTTTATACTACCAACCCCATTGCTAGCAATATTCCTCCTGATGGTTCCCTCTAAAAACCATCGTGCTGAATTCCAGGTGTATTCGTCACGATGGGCTAACTGACCTGCATTTTTACTCTCGCCTATCATTCTACACAGGTGCCCCACCAGCGTATACTGTTAGCGTAGGCAAGGTTACCATTCCATTATCATCCATTAAAAAAAACTTTCATTAGGTCCCCTCCAGTCCAATGTCATTAAATTCTATCCCAGTTTGTTGTGATTTTGAACACGACTTATGTTTTAAAATCTTGTTAATTGAACGCTTCAATCTAGTATTGTTTTTCGATTCAGCGCTGTAGTGCCTCAAATGCTATGCTTAGTACGGACCTCGAATTTCACAGAACATTGCGACACTGCATATACGTACACTTACCTTATAATTTTAAATTTTAGTTTCATTGAAGCTAGTCACAGTCGATGCTTTATAAATTGTATTGTATTGCTTGTTTTGTTTTGGTTTATAATTAATATTGTTATAATTTTTTCGTTTATGCTATTGTGTTACCTAATTAATAAATTTTTTTCTTCCATAATATAAAGAAAACGAAATTAATTTAAAAGCGGTTTAGCAACAGATGTAAATTTATTATTTGCTCTGAAGTTGTAAGTAGGCGCTTACGCAATACTCCATTAAAATATCGACAGTATAAGGGACTACATTAAAAATAGGCATTTATATATTTTTGAAATGAATAAGAGGCACAACGTATCTATCTGGTTGTGCTTAATCTTAAATCCGATCCGAGAGTAAAAAATCTAGGAAAAAAATCCTAAACCAAACGTCGTTTAAACATACCTCTTAAGGCCGCTGCTGGTGTCATTATATATCTGCAATATGGTTCTGATACTTAAAAGCTCTACACACTTCATTAACCAAAGCATTCATGGTGGAAAGGAATTGTTAGCAATGGGTATATTAGTCCCCATTGCTAGCAATATACTCTGTTGGACCAACCTTCTCGTGGTCCTACCAGAAAACTATCCGTTACCATAGGGAGACGTTGTACAAAAGTCGATTGCTTGGGTACCTCTGTTCCATTCGTGTTTCTACCGTGAAGCAGTTGTGTTTGCATGGCTGTGTTTCGGTTTGAAGGATGGGATATGGTGTGAATTTACTGGGTACAGTGGAATAACACCTGAGTCCTCAGGAATGGCAACGCATGGGGATTATCATGGGCGAAACATGTTAACATAACATCTCTGTTATGTCCATGGTACTGCTCATGTCTATAGGCGACGGTTACCACTTTCCATCAGGTCGGCCGTCAGCTTATTTGCCATTTTAAGTTGTATAAAAAAAATAGGAGTAAGCAAATTCCATCTTCATTCATTAAAAAAAAAAGTCAAAGCGTTTTTTCAGTAGTATAAATAGGTATTATGTATACCTATAGATATAGTTGTAATTTGGTAATAACAATGACAAGGGGGAAAGGGATTGTTAGTAATAGAGACTGAGAATCCTATTGCTAGCAATATACCCAACCAGGTCGACTTCCTTGCGGTTCTCCCTGGAAACTATCATGGTTAATTCCTGATGAATTCATCATGATGGGCTAATTGGCCGGTTTTCATTCTCATCTATCACCCTTCACTGGTGCTCCGCCAGCGTATCCCGTCAGCGCAGGCGGGGTTACCATACCATTTTCATCCATTGAAAAAAAAAAATACCAATAACAAATTGTGCTTGTGCATCTCTAAAATCTAGACCCTTTTAGTTTTAATTATAGTCTTTGATAAAGATGGAAACAGCTACAATAATTTCAGTGCCACTCAATTCATAAGAAAACAGAAGAATAAAAAACTAATAATAACGCTTCAGTCTCATTTCTCTGTAATGTTGTCCTATGTAAGTACTTCTAGAATTAAGAATTCATTGGAATCTAAAAGATTTTGTTCCACAAATAAACCGACAACAATTGTGACCAGTCTTTTTAATTTAAAAACTAAACTACTAAACAATTTTAATAAAATTTATATGTGACTAATCTGTAAGTATATCCTTTCAGATAAAAAAAATCCAAATCGGTTTACAACTAACAGAGTTACGAGGTAACAAAAATTAAAAAAAAAAATCGCATTGAGAAATTCCTTTCCTGAAGTCGGTTGAAAATTAAAATTTATATTACAGTTAAATTATTATTTTAAGAACCAGTGTACATTGAATTTTAATAGAATTACGATATTTTTTTAATACCACTGAGACGGTAAACAGGCATAATGCCTGATGGTAAGTTTATTTAAACTATCAAATGAAATTGGCAACGTTAGAGGTAAATTTATAGAATGGTATCTCAAAATGGACTCCATCGTCAGATATGTTCAGTTAGAACGGGTCTTATTAAGTGAGCTTTTTCTTATCAGTGCTATAAAGGTTTATGGAATCACGGAAGGAAGAAAGGACTCTAACAAAATTTACATGCGATACATAAGCTAGTATATATGAAAAGGTGAATGTAAGGCTTTCACGATTTACTAGCATCGATTTTGATGGAATATAACGAAGACAGCCAGAGTCCAAGAGTGATGTTAGGACAAACCGTGCCTTAGTTCTAGTACATACTCGTATATGCCGATCATACCATGGCGAAGGGTGGTCACAATAGCGAATGTTAATAATACAACAATAATCAAAAGTAATTGTAAACTTAAACTATTTATTTCTTCTTTTACAAAATGACCTTTAAGAATTTACAATAAATTTCTCGTAGTCCGAATAATATATTGTGCAGACTTGAATCACAGAGTCGAATCGAACGTTCGTTTCATATAAAATTTTGGACCCAGAAATAAACATAATACAGTTAGTTATAATGGTAAATCAAACACCCGTTGTCCCAGACCCACTGCTTTATTGACTTACCAGTGTTTCCATACAATAAATCATAACAAGGTCAAACAAAACAACATGTGCCGAACTTAATAATTATAAATAGGTCAAACTGTCTGGCGCGTCTTGTGAGGAGTTCTGGGGTATATACTCAGTCTGCCAGCGCAGGGCGCCAATAAATATCAACGTATGTACACGAGGCCACTCGCGACACTACCCCCCCTATATATTTATAACTTTTTTAAATTTATAATTTATTTGTTATGTCCTATCTATGTAGGTCGACTAACTTCGGGAGCCGTTTACCCGTCCGAGCGCTGGCCGTAGCGGGCGAAGCGGCGACGGGCGGCAACGGCTGGCGACGGCGGGCGGCGACCGGCGACGGCTGGCGACGGCGAGCAACGACGGGCGACAGGCGACGGCCGGCGACGAAAACACTTGTCACACGGTTACTACTGAGACCACTTATATATGCCGTATGCCACCTATGGCGTTCACATAGTCCGTCGCTTGGCACATACAGTTTCATGTCACCGACTGTCACCGTTGTCTGCCCCGACATGAGCTTCGATGGATTTATATACAATATTGCCAACTTCGGGTTGTTTCTCTTGGAGACGTGTGACAATATTGCAGATAGATGACGATTCGCTAGTCTAAATGGACATATTTTCACGCAGTACGACGATGTACAATGATCAAGTGTTAAAGGTGAGTGTTAAATGAATCGCTATTGAGGTAGTTGTTCCATCGCCGTTTAAAAAAGGTAACAGTGTGGAAAAACACAGATTCATAGATCTCCAGTACAAGCAAGTTAAAAACACTTAGTTGCTGTAATTACGGGGGATCCGGCCGTAAATCCCCTTACAGCAAATAAGGAATACGTAAGTATCACTGCTTCCAAAATTAATTAGGCTATCCAGCCGACTCTTTACAAAAAAAAAACATGCTAAATGGATATGGAATCGTCCCGTCGCTTCATTGCGCTCTTGCACTCCAGTGAGAAAGAGGCGAAGAAATAGTAAAGTTCGTTTGACTAAGGCAAATTTACATTGAGTCAGTTACTAACTCGAGACGAGCTAGTACTGATCCGATACTGTCACAGTGTAAAATTATTTTAAAGGCAGATTTACATCAGGACAGGTACCGACCTCAAACTCTAGATGGTAAATGTAAATAAATATGGTACTAACTGGCGATAGGGGCTCATCTCGAGTTTTAAGTCAGTACAATGCTTCAGTGCCGATATAAATATTTAGGCGCTGACTTTAAAATGTATAAATATTCTGAAGTCAGCGTTGACCTCAATATTTAAAGGCAGCACTGACTTCAAAATGTACAAACATTAGGAAATAAGCGCTGGGCGCGCTAGTGGGATGTGTAAATGTGAGTTTACGCCGGTGGAGGGTGCGATCAGTGTACATCGTTCGGTGCGGGCGCGGCTAGCGAGCTCATGGCGTGGCAGCGCTACTGCGAGGGGTACTGCGCGGAGGGCAGCGCGGCCGAGTACATGACGGGCGGCGCGGCACCCCACGCCGCGCCCGCGCCGCCCGCGCCGCTCGCGCCGCCCGCGCCGCCGGGCATGCTCATGCGGTAGCCGGCTGCAAAACAAATACACCTATCTTAACACCTCGCGGAACATATTTGAATTTTTTTTACATATAGCATTAGATGTAATGATATGAGGATGAAACTCGGCAAGTGAAATGAACCCCAACCCAGTAATGATAACCAACTTAGTTCCTAAAACTGAATACATCAAGAAATATAATAATTATAAGACAATAATTGTTACAAATTTTTTAGGAAGTTAATAATGTGATTTAGATTTATAAGATTGAAAAAAAAAAAAAAACAAATATTACTTAAATTATGGCAAAACCAATTATTTTGATTTAAAAACTAAACCACTGAATCGATTTTGATAAAATTTCAATGGAACCAATTTGTAAGCACATTCTTTCAGATAAAAAACAATTTTCCAAATCGGTCTAAAATTGAGGTAACAAAAATAAAATAATACAACCAAATTGAGAACCCCCCCCCCCTCTTTTTTTAAATCAGTTGATAACAGAAATTGTGTGATATCTTCAGTGCATAATAAAAAAAAACACTAGCTATATATTCAAACCCATTCAGTGGTTTTGGGACAAACTTTCATATTAAAATTAGTAGGGCAATAATAATCTAATTGTAGTAACCCTTTCAGACCTAAGATTTTTTTTCTTTCAGATTAAATATATTTTCGTGTTTTGGAGCCAAGCCATCTTGCCGGCACGTACGAGACTACTGCACCACCTAACCATTAAAATGATTTCTTATTGGCTGGTTTAGAATCTCACTATCATGTTATTTCAGTTTCGTGCGTAAAAATGAATTGCGCGCGGTTTTAGTATTTTTTAAAGTTACAACTCACGCCCGTATCGTTCAGGTCTGAAAGGGATAAGGAAAAATATAGTTACTATAAGGCTACTGATAACAAAAGTGAGCAAACTTTTTATCTTTACTACTAATGTTAAAAAAAAGAAACAGCAAATAGTCAAGCGTGTGATGACTCACGCACATAATAATCCGAGTCCTGTAAATAAACTTGGATGACATCATTACAAATTCAATATGTCACACATACAAATCCATATAAATGTTATAAATGTACTCGTAAAAATGAGTTTGTTTCTTTCATTATTTGTTACGCTTGGTGTCTTAACCGTTAGCCCAATTTTCTTGAAATTTGGCATATACTTTGGAGATATTAATTGGTATGGAGAAAAAGATTATTGCGAACAAAGTCGCGGGTAAAGACTACTAATTAAATATAATGTGAAAGTAGCTGAGAGTTTCAGATAACGACCTTATCTCTTGTACACGAATATACCTTCTTGACCTACTAACTAACGTATACTGCGACAGATGTTAAGAGATAACGAAGGCATTTCCTAATGAGTAGTAAGTAAGAAGTCTCACAAAACGGAATAATTGATTATTTCAATTATTTATATTTACAAACATACCATAAAATCTTGGTACATATCTTTACACCTATTAATATTATATATATATATATATATATATATATATATATATATATATATATATATATATATATATATAATTTAAGATTAAGACATCACATTAGAAACCTCTAAAAATTATTATTGTTTCTCTACTACATTATGCATGTATTATAGATATAAACCTTTCTCCTGAATCACTCTATCTATTAAAAAAACAGCACCAAAATCCGTTGCGCAGTTTTAAAGATATAAGAATACATAGGGAGAGACAGCGGGAAGTGACTTTGTTTTATACTATGTAATGATGATAAACTTCTTAATGATGTAAAGTTTTTTTTTTTAAATTCATAATTTATGTAAGTTTTTGTTGTTGTCAATAAATGTTTTCTTTCTTTCATTTTTATTTCATGTTTATTAGCAATACTCAATAAAATGTAACCAATCTAAGGTAATATATGTATAATGAAATAAAATGGTAAACATAATGTAATCGATTGACTGACATATTGAATATTATATGTATTGCTATTGTTAAAATGTTAATGAACATAATGCAAGTGAATAAATAATTAAATTAACACTGACATACTGACATAACATAATAAAATAATGCAAATAAAATTAGTATTATGGATTCAACAATTACATGCCTTACGTATGGCGAAACATGTACTTTGTATCTCATGTTTTAAGTGAATAATAAATAAATAAATATAAATGCGATAGTTTGTTACAATGCCAAAGGATGGGTGGATGTTTCTCTGTCATCATTTGTCCTCCATTAAATGGATTTGAATGAAATTCGGTACACGAGTAGGTTATATCCTAATTTAGTAGATAGGATACTTTATATCCATGTAGGTGAAGGCGTGGGAACAGTTATAGAAACGTCTTACAAATTGTGTCGTGTTAAAGATGTATGAGCAGTTTCATTTACACAATTTGTTCATTAAAAGCTTATCGAATTATGTCGATATGAGAATTTGAGAATAATTGTTATTTACGAGGAGAAAGTAGTGATTTAAAAGAATGTAGATTTAAAAGAACGAAAAATACATACAAGAATTATATCATAGAATTGTTCGCTAATCTATACGAGCAGTAAAAATATATTTGGACTGAGTAAAATTTGAATAAGCAAAGAACAAGCATTCGTCTATATGGATTGACTCCACTTTAGGGCTCCATAGACAATCAAATGATTTATTCGTCAAAATATCTTCTGTCATTAGTAAGCCAAGGACTTCCATCTCTGTCTTACAAACGATAAAGTTTATACATAGTTGACCATCTACGGATACCTTTTAAAAACAAAGTTAGGGGTTTTATGGGTAAAAATGGAATGGTGACCCCCGCCTGCACTATAAGCGTAGGTCAGTTGATCCACCATGAGGAAATCGACAAGAATAAAGCAGAAAAAGGATTAAGATTCTTACCAGCGGCGGCAGCTTGCGGGTTGCTGTAGGCTGCGGTGTATTGCTGGTAGTAACCGGGCGCCATATATCCTTGTAACGCAGGATAACCCTGTAATTAATAAGGACACTTTTCAACAAACAGTCATCATGTTTCGACACAAATATATTATGATTATCTTTGGTAATATAGCTCGGGAGAAAAAGGTAAAAAAAAAAAAGCAAATATGTAAATATTCTCATAAATATATTAATATTATGTATAACAACTGATGATTTGCGGGTTAACACGATGCCTCACCTTTAAGTGGCCACGGGATAGATCCCAGCACAATACGGACATTTACATTTATGAATAAGTCTCTTTGTTGGTCTGAGTGTTTTCTGTATAATGTATATTTACAAAAGGAACGTATTTTAACATCATGATCATACCAGCTATTAATTCTCTGTACTATATTTAAGTATATTTATAAATAATATGTTTGATATCCATGGTACTGGCTTTGCTTAGCTGGGGACAGCTGTTAACTATCCACTGTTAAACATAGGTCTACTCCTACGCTTTGACCATCAAAGGGGCTCGTTACAAGAGGGTCATTGCCGCCCTTCCATCGCATGTGTAGTATATTTAATTATATTCATTATTTATTATAACTTATTACACTTAATGGTTTACAATATAGACGAATTTATATGTAAATAAATACATATTACTGGTTTCTATTTCAACAACAATGAACATACATTGGTATATATGAAGTATAAAGGATATATATATATATATATATATATATATATATATATATATATATATATATATATATATATATATATATATCGTAACATATAAATACTCGTGTACAAATTCTTACTACCTATACGTACAGAACAGATATGGCTAGATGAAATAATGACGACGTACCATTGTTATTTAAATTTATAACCACAACGTTCTTATTAGCATAAAATCTCAACACGTAAATAATGCGGGTGATTGGCCGATAGAAATATATCTTACACCCGTTTTTGTTTTTAGAAGCGAATTCTAAACGGAGAAAATTCTTATTTCGAATATTTTTTTTTTGTTACTATGTTAAGAATTCTGACCAATTCTGGCCCTCTAGTCAAATGACAAACTTTGGAATGGGACAGCGCATGTAGCTATCTAATTCCATCTCATAGAGTTAATAGTGATTCCATAGATAGATTCGTTCATCACTTGTTTAGAAGGCTAGAACCAAATTTGATAAATATGATTACCACAGATTAGGTTTACTACTTTATAGATTCCACATTAATTTTTAGAAAGCATTTTACAAGATTACTTTCTTTTTTTTTTTAACATATTGCCAGATCACCAAATAGTTAACCAAATATAAAATATGCACAATTATAATCGACGTGTATCAATATAAAAGATAATTTAAAACGAGTACAAAACAGGAAATTCGGATGAGCACTAGTTATTTTTAGAAATAATTTGATGTACCGCAACAATCGAATGGGTGTACACGTATTGCAGTTTAGTGAAATCTAGGTATGATGTCGAAAATACAATTTTATCAACTATTATATCCGTAAAAAAAAACTTCAATTGTGGCAAAACCATTTATTTTGATTTAAAAACTAAACTATTAAACCAATTGTAATAAAATTTCTATGCGTCGAGTTTGTAAGTATAGCCTTTTAGATACAAACGAATAATACTAAATAGGTTTATACCTGACGGAGTTATGAGGTTACAAACATAAAAAAAAATGGGGGAAAAGGGACTGTGAGTAATGGAGACTGATAATCCCATTGCTAGCAATACACCCAACCAGGTCGACCTCCACGCGGTTCCCCCTGGAAACTATCATGGTTAATTCCTGATGAATTCATCATGATGGGCTAACTGGCCTGTTTTCATTCTCATCTATCACCCTTCACTGGTGCTCCGCCAGCGTGTTCCGTTAGCGTAGGCGGGGTTACCATTCCATTTAAACCCATAAAAAAAAAACATAAAAAAAATACAATCGAACTAAGAACCGCCTTCATTTTGAATTAAAAAAAAATTTTACGACCGATAAGAATAGAAAAAAAAATGCCTTAAAATTCTGCATAGAGATTGCTTACGTCCTATAACTTCTATATCCTCCTATAGTTTCTATATTATAGTAGAATCCTATAGTTGTTATAAAAAAAAAAAAAACATATTATAATTAAAAACTTCTTCCAGTCTTATATTTTTAAATCCATATACTAGACGCATACATACAAACTATCAGAGATAGCAAGAATAATTAAATCGAATAAAAACTATACAAAAATGTCACCAATGTGTACGCGGACGCCGATTTCTTTTCAAGTAGCATTCGTTTACATAACATTAAAAGTACACTTCTACAACACGTTATCGGCTAAAGTATTCGAAGCTAAGTTTATCACGCGACTATATTTGATCAAATATTGTTTTTATGTTCCTTAGATTTGGCTGTACAAATAAAAGTTAATGTTTTTTTGTTGGTAACCGCATGCAATTATAAATGTCTCGATGATTTGACTTTTTCAAATGTTCGTAATATTGTGATTTTGGTTTTTAAATAAAAAAAAAAAATCTTGCATTAGAATTAACAAAGCTATCTGAATATAATATTCAGGTCTAACTTCTTCTCAAGTAAGTAGAGAAAGCCGCATACCTATAATCGCCGCTTTCATGTTAATATAAACTTTATTACGTATTTTTTTTTAATACATTCGAAAGGAATAAATCTTTTAATACCATTAGCAACATCTGCAGTGTATAAGTATTTATCTATTGAATCTAGAGACAGAATATAGACATTATAATGCTTCATATGAAGACCCCAATATAAGGCTTGTGTAATTTAAAACAAAGCCCATGATTGCATGTGTAAAATGTTTATATAACTATGCTGCGAATGCGAAGAGATAACAGAATGGTCGCACATCTGGTTGTTAAATTAAATTATTGAAGATTGATATTATACTTATATAGGGATTAAGCTAACATGACATTAGAATTGCAAAATTTAGAATATCAACTTATAGGTCAGAAACGTTTTGGAATCCAAAAATAAAGATTTTTGGTTATTCAAACTCTTTATTATTACAACTTTTTTTTTATTTTCAGTCAGTACCTACCAGTGAACAATTCATAAACTATAAAAAAAATATAAATAAACGAGGGTCAATGACCTACACGGGGCCTTTTATAAGCAATATTTTTAAGCAAACCGCATGACTGTTTATGAGTAAAACACTGTATAATGAAAATATTTTTTTCCTTCGTGTACGTGCTTAGAATAATACACAATCATAATAATTCACAATATTAAAATTACTTCATATTAAATACAAACCGTGTGCTTATATTAAATATGCAACATAGAATGGGCCATCCGTTTCTTTTCCGTGGGTATCGTACGTAAGAGGCAACTAAGTGGACGTAATGGTAGAGGGACGGCTAGCAGCGTCTCTTTTAAAACACCACAAGCCTAACTGCGTTTGTCGATCCGCCTGCCAAGCGCGGGAATTACTGGTAACATATCCCTAATGGAGACCTATGTTCAGCAGCGGACAGTTAATAGCTGATGATCAGCTTTTTACCTGCTACATAGTAAGCGTAATAGGAAAATCAATAATTTTGACCTTTTCTCGATGGAGCATCAGATAAAACGTCTAGAAGAACTATTTAAGTTAGACCTTTACCTAAAAAAAAAGTAAAATCACCAATCTTGTTATGTTTTTTAATCGGTTTCAAAATCGTGATTCTCAATTCGGTTGAATTTTTTTTATATTTGTTACCTCATAACTCTGTCTGTTCTAAACAAAATTGATATTTTTTTTTATCTGAAAGAATTATGGATACTTACAAACTCGTCTCATAGATTTTTTTTTTTTAAATGTGTTCAGTAAATTAGTTTCTAGATGAAAATAACTGGTTTTGGCACAATTGATGTCGGTTTTTTTTATGGGACACAGTTTTGATCGGTATTCTACGATACGATAAAGATTACTCGCATGTTAATTCAATGCAAACATAAAATTATGTCGCTGTTTTCATTTTGTGTAACATACTATTAAATTACAAATTTTGATGCAATCGAATTAAAATCAAATCGAAATAACATCGCAAAGTTTTGCCCAACGGAGACTTTGTACAAAAGTCCATTGCTTGGGTACCTCTGTCTCATTCGTGTTTTAACCGTGAAGCAGTTGTGTTTGCATGGCTGTGTTTCGGTTTGAAGGGTGGGATAAGGCGTGAATTTACTGGGTACAGAGGAATAACACCTGAGTCCTCAGGAATGGCAACGCATGGAGGCTATCATGGGCGAAACAGTATACTCTGTTATGTCCATGGTACTGCTCATGTCTATAGGCGACGGTTACCACTTTCCATCAGGTGAGCCGTCAATGCAATTTTCGATTTACCATTATTCGACAGTCTGCCATTTTATGAATACAATCATTTTAATACCATTTCATATTGATTTCAAATTGTTTATCAATTTAGATTTTTTATATGCAAAGATTTATTTGTCAGCCGTTTATAGTCAAATATGGGTAAAAAAAAGCGAAACAATTTGTCATAACAGTATTGATAAGACGTTATTGCCGTACAAAATTGTATAATTGCAATGTTTTAATTTAGTTACGTCCAGATATTGTAGATTTTTAATTTTTTCTTTATTTCATCATACATTTATAAGGAAAACTCGTTGTCCTGTTCCTGTTAGAATAAAAAAAAAACCGTCGGACTTACATTACATTTGAAGAGTTATGAGGTACCTTCTTCTTTTTTAAGTCGGTTGAAAAGTATCTTTTAATTGCCCTAGGATGCTATTCACGGAAGAAGACGCATAGAAATGTAACAAAAAAAATATATCCAATTGAAATTTCAAAATTTTAACGGTAGTACTGTAATATGTATATTGAAAAAGTAAATAAGTATTTTTGTCAGTTGTTGCATACATTTACTAAATTGGGTGATGCTGTCTAATATGTACCAGGATTGAAGGGACAGGTTGGCCAAAATGAAAACAACCGATATACCACAGGATATAATTAACGAGTTTTAGTTTTGACGCTGCGCAATGTATTTAAAATTTTGCGATTCACACGACGCGTTACAGGTATTGCGCGGTCAATAGTGCTACTTCGTAGGTAGTTTTCGTACGCTTGTGGCGTTGGCTTTATACAGCTGATTCCACCAGTCGTCGTAGAATTTTAGTGCGTATATTACATTGGTATTTCATAGTACTTCACTATAAAATATTATTATATCCTTACATTATAACATGTTGTAAGATCATGATTTTAAATAAAAAAGAGGAAAATAATTTGTAATTTTCCGAAAAGAATTTCCACTGGTTTTCAGTACAGAATATTGGTCTAAATTCACCGTTTCAGTTTTTGCCAACCTGTCCCTTATAGCCTGTATATATAAGTAGTGGTAAGATCTATAAATATAAATATAATTATTTACCTGAGCATACCAATATCCCATTCCTTGTTGATATGGATAGGGGTACTGCGTTTGTGCACCCATCGTCGCTGGCGCCGCTGGCGCATTATTCGTACTCTGTAATTCAATACAAACACACATTATACGTATCTGTAACATGTACTGTATAGAAGAAAAAATGCTCTATAATTATTTCTAAATTGTATTTTGGCTGTTTTCCAAATATGTACTCTATTTTCAACTCAATATAGGCGATTGTTATGTGTAAAAGTAATTTGTAGTGTTCTACATCTTTATAAAAAAAAAAGTAATTATTCTTTTGTTATCAATAAATTGCATCTTTAAAACCACTTAGATACAGATAATGTTAGGTATATTTTTTTAATTTATCAATAATTATTATCATTAATATAATAGATTTATTTTTTACTTTTCAGATGCAGAATATAGAACAATTGTCTTTCGCCCACAGTTTATTTCAGTTGCATATTACAGAATAAACATAATAAAATACTTGTCAATTTCTGTTACTGACAGAATATGACAGTCATGCACATTAAATATTATAATAATAATCAAATAATTTGGGCATTTCTGTTTTAAGCATAACATTTAAAAATCAAATAGAAAAATCTTAGATAATTAATTAAATCAAAAACCTTTTTCTTTTGTCTATATGTTGATTTTATACAAAAGTGTATACCAGCAAATGTACCTATCATGATTGTGTATTAAAAATATGACAAAAATAAAAAAAATATGCAAATAGTTTTGTGTGATATTTGTGAAAGTATTAACCTAAAAATTCGCAATGCCAAATGAATTAAGTCTTTTCCAAACTGTAGTTCAGCATGCTTAAATCGACCTTGCATCTATTAGAGAAATTCAAAATTGGTTTTCTTATGTAAAACACAGATTAATTTTATAATTATAATATTTGTGAATAATATTTTAAATTAATCATAAAATATAATTTCAATATTAAACAACTATATATTTTTTTAAATATAATGAAATAAAATTTGTAAATATACAATAGTAAAGCATAAAAAAGGACTGTGTATGTTTTCTATAATTTATATTACAGAAAACAAGAGTTTGACAATAAAAAATAGTATAACACTTTATTGTCTACTGAAACAATGTATAAATTTGTGATTGATTTATTAATAAAAACTTACTCAATTCAAATTAATATATCATAACTGGATACAAGTCCCTCCACACTAGAAAATTTCACATAATACTGTCAAGATAATCATTCTATATTCAATATTATGTGTGATAATCATTCTATATTCCCATATTAATTTAAATAACATTAAAGCCTATCCAAAGTGCTGTCGCTGAAAGTCAATACTGTAGCTTCTCGGCTGTAGGATAATGGTGTGCAGGGATCATTTTAGCAAACAATATCTTTACGTACCTACCTTAAGTTCAACAATATTTGTTAATAAACTATTATTATTAAGTTCCATTAAAAATCTCTACAATTATTATAGATTATAAAGCAAGATTGTTGTTACTGCACGGTGCCTTAAAGCTCATACAGTCATCATGGAATTTGGCATTTATGTAGTATAGAGAAAGACACTGGCTACTTTTTATGCATTTAACAGAGGCCAAATTACACAAACAACTATTATGTATAGCTGAACAGGAGGAATGTCTATATCGTAATCCCTTAAGTATCTTACCACTGATGTTGATGATGATGAAAGGCATCATTTAAAATAGTTTCAGAATCTAAATTACATTAAATTCATTTCTTATCATTGAGACATTGCGAGAAGAGCAATTTTGTTGATCCTTTCAATAGAGGGGGAAAGGGATTATTAGTAATGGAGACTAGTGATCTTAATATTAGCATTATAGCTTGTCAGGTCGACCTCCATATGGTGCCCCCTGGAAACTATTGTGGTTCAATATGTATTCATCACAATGGGCCAACTGACCTGCTTTTGATCCATAGCATAGGCGGGGTTATACTATTTGATATCATGCATTAAAAAATCCTTCTAATGTTATAAATGTGAAAGTTGTTACTACAATATTAGCATAGAATTAATTTGATGTTACCTCAAAACCTATAAACAATGTTTATAATAATAAAGAGAACTTAAATATTTTTATCATATGGACAAATATGCCTTCATTTTCTGTTTTATTAATGAGGTTGCTCTAAAAGAGCACCAATACATCATGTACCATAATTTGTAGTATTCTATATTATTTGAATAAATAATTTATTCTATATAATATAACCTCATTTTATGACTATAAATATACAAACCTGATTATCACCACCTCCATTCTCTTTCCCCCAGAAACATTTAACTGTATGTCCACTAATTTCTGTATTATGTGTTGCTTCAATGGCATGTGCTGCCGCTTCTTTTGTTGTGAACCTAATGAAAGCATAGCCTTTGTCCCTGAATACTCTTATATCCTGTATCTGGCCAAACTGTGAGAAAGTGGTTTGCATTAGTTCCTCAGTAATAACATTGCTTGTGAAACCTCCACAGTATACAGTTGTGTTGGTCGGTGAACTCTGGTTATAAACCTCATCAAATGTAGGTTGTTTGGCTCTCTTGCTACTCGGTGCACCCTCGTTTGGCCTATTTGGTGGGGGCTTACGAGTCGACCAGTTCGTGCGTATGGAGCGCGAACCCAGCCACTGACCGTTCATTGCTTGGATCGCCGCTTCAGCATCTGCCTTCTTCACGAACGATACAAAAGCGTATCCTTTGGATTTCAGCGTTTGTGGGTCACGGACTATCCGGCAGTTTGATATCTCGCCGAAAGGCGCAAATGCCTCTCGTAATATGTGCGTTTCGATTTCTGGTGATAGATCACCAACAAATATATGATGATGATTGCTAGTATCCGTCTTGGGTTGATTACCGGGACTCGTAGCCCAGTTAACCTTCATTTCTTTCTCAAGAAACACTCGTTTATTCATGGCGGCCAGGGCCGTAGCAGCCGCCGAGTGACTTGTAAATTCAAGAAATGCATATGGATCGTTGCCCGGTTCACGAATTATCTTACAACCTTTTACCTCGCCTATTTGTCCGAACAACGCGCATAGAAATTCTTCTGTCACACTCGCGTCTAAATTACCGACGTAGAGAGTTTTCGGATGGCTTTCGTCGCCCATATTAGCTTATATCGTAATCTAGCGATTACTTAATTACGACTATGAACACTAATATCGAAAATAAACGCTAACCGACGTTATTTCATCACTTAAAACATTGGATGACGGATAAAAAGAAGGAAAATGTATCAAACAGCGTTAGAAATTCTCGAAAGACGTTGCTGTTGACTCGTGAAACGTTCACTTTTCGGAAACAAACGCATCTATAGACAAGTTTCCGGTGGAATCAGTTTGAAAAGGTGGCGGGAAAAACATAATTTACGAAAAGAATGTAGTTTTCACGTTATAAATTTTTTACAAATATAAAATATATTAATTATTCATACATATAACGAAATATAAATATTATATCACTAAGAAAATGGAAATTTTAATTTATTGAGTACGACCACAGAAACAATATAAACCAAATATTCATAGACTTGAAGCGTAAAGATAAACTTTTCCGGAAATGAGTGTCATTTAGCAGTCTATGACTCACCACGAAAGTGCTGTTTCACTTATCCGATTACACATTAAATTTTTACACTGATTGGCTGATATTGAGACATCTATAAAACAAACCAATCCTGTGAAGTTTCGTTGTTACCACAGATCAAATATATGAAATTAAATTGCAAGATTACCAGTAGCAAAATGTAGTACATACTTTTGAAATTAATGAATTTAATTCAGATGTTATTACAAATATTTTAATATACGTAAAAGAGAGAAATTAATTTATTTCATCATTAAAAAATTGTATTGATAACATTTATTTATATTATTGTAATATTGTTTTCCTTAAAATACTGTAAACTGCTTAATAAAAAATGAAACTATTTTGTGTTATACTACAAAGCTATGGGCGACGACATGTACTATATTTTTTTACATTTTTTTTTATATTTTATGTACATTTTTGTCATATAATTGAAATTAATTATATGTCAATAAGTCATATAATTAAATCAATTAATTATGTATGGGGTCCATTAATGCATCTTAGTTTTTGAATTTGACAGAAAAATGACAACCTAGTGATACTGAAATTGCAAAATGTTGTCAACTAGCGAGACTTTTATTTTACTTGTACAACGTTAAAACTTTATTAGTAAAATAATGATTATGCATGACTTAAATATATTAAGCAACTACTAAATTAAAAGGCTTATTTATTTAAGTTCTTTCAGTACATTTTTGTAATAGATTTTATTCATGAGGTTATAGACCGCTTGTTCACTTCGTACACGTATGCAGTGATTCTTGTGTTTAGTTTTATGGTTTCTGATTGAATTATTTTTGAAATGACGTGATATAGACCGTCTGTAGTTAAAAATCATACAATGCTGCCCCTCATTGAAAAAGATACCCGGGTCCCGCGCGGTACTTTGGGTGGTTACAGAGAAAAATTTCCCAGTTGGCTCAGACTAATTTACTCTGATAAGAATTCAAGAAACTTGTTTCTATTTTTATTACTTAATTTATCATTTGCTTTTGTTGAACTTTTCTATGGCATATGGACAAACAGTTTGGGTAAGTAAAATATATTTGTTTTAAAATTTAAATCGCCTATTTTTAGCAAACTTTATTCACTACCATTTCCAGTTTGTGTTGGAAAAGTATGGTATTAAATATATAACATGTCTTATAATGTTTGATTTTTGGTGTATAATTTAATAATAAATATTTAATGTTCATATATTTTAATGATAAACCACAAAATAAAATGAATCTATAAGTCTACCATATAAATTCAGTAGTTGTTTATTTATTCTAGATTCTTATTATTCTTTTTATAGAACTCACATCAAATTTTATCTTTTTAAATATTACCTAAATAATTCTAGGTATAATAAAAATCAGAACAGTAAATTAACTGATATTATATTTTGCAGGTCTCATCTCAGATTCATTCCATATGTTCTTCGATTGCACGGGACTGGTGGCTGGTCTGGCTGCCTCCTTGATATCGAAGTGGAGAGCCAACAGTCGCTACTCATATGGTTATGCCAGGGCTGAAGTGTTGGCAGGCTTTGTAAATGGATTGTTTCTGTTATTTATTGCATTTTTCATTATGAGTGAAGCGGTGGAACGAGCTATTGAGCCACCAGAGGTAAATCATTATTCTATTTATTCAATTATTATTATTATTAAGTAAAATATTTAAAAGAATATCTATTTTAGTAATCTATCAATTAAAGATGCTTTTAATGAAAATGATCTGTATTACAAAAGGAAAAATTAACTTGTAAGAATTTGTCTGTGTACTATAATGATACAAATCTGAATTATTCTTATATCAGCTAAAACTTATGATATTTTTTTTAACATTGTTCAATTCTGCTAATAAAAGATATGTGAAAGTTTGTCACTGTGGATGGATTACTCTAACTCGCAAAAACTACTAAATGGATTTGAAAATAAAGTTTGATAATCAGGTTTATTATTTATTTAAATAACTTTATTGACCAAAAGAAAATATGATAGGAAAGACAGACTTAGTGCTATATCCTAACTTAGTACACATTTATCCTATCTTTATGAGCAGATTTATTCAGGTGAAGCCACAGAATGCAGCTAGTAAAAGTTTTAACTAATATAAAATACAAACAGTAATTCACAGTTATCTTTTTATTGCATTATGCGGAAACTGTATTATTATTTATAAAAATTTACAAACTTATTTTTCTCTTAAGGGTGTTTTCTTTAATCAAATTTTTGTTGAGGCATTAGTACTTCGGAGTGACTATGCGAGCCTCATAGGGATTGTCTGAAAGTCAGTCTGTCAGTCCATCAAGGACACCTTTACCCGCAGATATTGCCGTCTTGCATTGTGACTGCCAGGTTGACCCAGTATAAAATTGACATTACCTTTATATAATGGCATATCACCCAGAATCCGCGGTTTCAGGTTACAATTCTGGCCGCATTCCACCAGCAAATGTAGAAGGTCTTCCACTTTGTCACAATACATACAATTTGGTGATTGTTTCATTCTTATAAGATGATAAAATTTGTTGAGTGGAAGATGACCAGATTGCATCCTGAACACTATCAAGGGTGTTCTATATATACCCATTATACTAGCTAGTTGATCATACTATGATTTGTATAAATGTTATATCTATTACAAAATTAAAATACTTTCTCACTCACTCACTTATCTATATATGCAAAACATTCCATCTTGGTTATCCCTTTATAGACTCTCATGATACAGTTTCGTCTAGTGCAGGGTTCAATGTAGCCACGTTCCTTCCTTGTGTTTAATAAATAAATTCAATCCATGCAAACAAATAGACATAAATAAAAATTATATTAGGTATATTTATCTGGCTCTTATCAAAAACATGTATTACTTATTACATTATTATGTATTTCATTTCCAGCACTAATCTTAACTTATCTCTAACTTAGATAAGCTAGCCAGCACTCAGCGGTTTTATATCAATTTTACATTTTTATGCGTCTAGCTTAGATGCATGAAAATTTATAATTTATAAATATATTTCATGGATTATTTTAAAATATGAAATACTAACCCATGCTTGCGTTATTTGTATATGTTGACAGGATACCAGTAAGGTATTAAGACAGATCAAACAGTCCATCCTTACAGATTTTTCATTATTAGTTTATCACTGTAGTTTCTGATGGGTTAAAACAATCAGAATTTAATTTGTTTAACTTATTTATTTATTTATTGGAAAACCAACAGCTTACAATTTATAGCTTAAAACAATAACAACTTATCCATATAAAAAGCCAATAACAGGTTTTCACTGACTTAGCGATATAAATTTGTCGTGGCTGGAGTAATTATAAAATTTAGAAGGAAATAAACTTATTATTATTAACTTTTTAATATAAATATACTACACCGTTAATAATCCCTCCTTTACGTGGGAGGTCAATTAAACTCAGTGGGTTATCCAAATACAATCCTATTGTAAATCATGTAAGGTAGACACTTTGTAACCTCCCAGGTGTGCCTAAGTAGAGATCCATTTGATATATTTTGATTTTTAGGCTTCCGTACCTCTAAAGGAAAAACGAAACCCTTATAGGATCACTTCGTCGTCCGTCCGTTGGTTCGTCTGTCTGTTAAGACCTTTTTCCTTAAGATTGTGTGAAAGTATCAAGTTGAAATTAATGTCACGTACTCATGTTTGCAATCTCTCAAAGCAGTAAAAATGAAGTTTCTAAATCGACGCAATCAAAAGATACGGCCGTTCATTCAATTTATATCGCATATTTTGACATTCGCAAAGGGAATCAAAATTTAGAATTATGAAATTTGGCAAGAAGCAATGTCATGTAGCATAAATGAAGGAAAAAAATCCGAAAACTGTAAATTTGTAGTTATTTCACACAAAAAAAAATTAAACTTCATAATTCTGTACGGAACACTCGTTGCGCGAGTCCGACTCGCATTTGACCGGCTTTTTAGTTATGGGGCCGCTAAACACCATGACCAGGGAATGTTATTAGCGTACTATTATCGTTGCCAGTAAGCTCGGTGTAGGGTTTTATTTTGAGGTGTTTTTTTTTTTTTAATGAGTGATAATGGAATGGTTACCCACCTGCGCTATCGGTATACGCTGGCGGAGCACCAGTGAGGGATGATAGGTGATGAGGAAAGCAGGTCTTTTAGCCCCTCGTAAGCAATTCTGCTAGAATTAACCACGATGGTTTCTAGGGGGAATTGTGTGGAGGTTGACCTGATATGGGTGTATTGCTGGCAATGGGCCAGTTAGACACCATTACTAACAATCCCTTTCCCCCATTTTGAGGTATTCCATCAAGAGGACCATTAGTTCGTTTTGCATTTTAAATTGTATTAAAATGGGTACTACAAAAAAAAAACGATTTCAATTCTGGCTAAAACAGTTGTTGCGGCTTCTTTGATCGGTTTTCTCGCTAGCCGCTAAGACATTCTACAATTAAAACTGACAGCTTGGGACAAAACAAAAGGACTTAGACAAAGACCGAAAGGTAGACGGACATAATTTTGAGACACAAATTTTCCTTTTAATTTTTAATACATTTGACGACAAATTCGGACCTTTCGACTTTACAAACGGTCTATCGACCTTTCAATTCTTTTGATTTAAAAACTTAACAACTTAACCGATTTTAATAAAATTTCTCTGGAATCAATCTACAGTAGTACGTTACACAAATACAATAGTACGTATATCCTTTCAGATAAAAAAAAACGGATTTTCTACATCGATTTATTATTGACGGAGTTAATTAGGTAATAAACAAGAAAAGAATCGATCGACAACCTCCGTTTAAAAGTCGGTTGAAGTATCTTTAATTTATGGAAATTTTGTTGCTTACTGAATTTTTCGCATATAATCATGTGGCTTAATTAGACACATTTAATTGTAATGGTTAATGATTAAATTGACTCCACTGCAATTGATTTTCAAAGAAAAACCAATCTTATAAGCTATATGTAATAGTTGAAAATTGATAGCTGGGCGATTTACCCATATGCAATAAAATGATAAGCCAACTTGTTCATGGCTTGAACGTATATTGTAATAAATCAAGAGGATGCCCCATTAATTACAAGTTACCTACATGTAGTATAGGAGTACTTAAATTTTTTTATATAAAACTAAGGATCTACTTATGCTTATAGAACATATTAGGACAAACATTTTGTGATTTAAAGATTTAAACACTATAACTAATTTTGACATTTCCTTGCTGGCTATTGAGTTAAAAAGCTTTAGCCTTCCATATTGACGGCGTGTTCAGCTATTGTGTGGCTCATCATTTTTTTTGTTGTTTTTCGACCTATGTCGTCGAGTTGTCGTCGTTCGAGTGATTGGACACCCACCTTAGGATTTGAGTGTAAGGGATTGATACCCTTTAATTTAGTCTACTTTCACGCAGTTCCTCCTGGAAACTAACGTGCTTAATTATTGCGAAATTCGTCGCGATGGGGTAACTGACATGCCTTCATCCTCATCTATCACTTCTCTTTGGTGTCCAGTCAGCATATACCGATAGTCCAGACGGGGTACCATTCCATTCTCACCTATTAAAAAAAGTACATTATGTAATTTTTTTTATAAAGGCAAGAATATAAATTAATTTTATTTACGGCAATACGTAGAACACATCAACGTTGAAGGTTGCTAAAGATTTCTATTTCAACAGCAACTTACAACAACAATAATCCTTAATTATTTCAAATCATATTTCTCCCTTTCTATTCTTCGCCATGTGGCTTCGACATTAAATAGGCCACTCTTTTTTCGTGGGTATCGTAAAGGAACTCAATAGTCGAGGAATGAACAGCAGCGTCCCTCTTAAAACATCAAAACGTAACTGCGATTGCCAATCTGCCTGCAAACGTGGCAACTACTAGCAAAACCCTCCAATAGGGGGAGGTTTAAGTTCAACAATGAACAGTTGATGGTTGATGTGGTGGTATAGGAAGAACTCTTCCACAGATGATTTCATTTATCGTCTCCCACTGATACCTCACCAGTGTAAACCAATAGCTCAAGCGGAATGAACAATTTATTTTTATTATTAGAAACGAAAATATTAATAAGAATAAAAAAAAAACCTAAAGTACACGTAGTTGCAGTAAGTTACAAATAAGTTTCAACACCGCTGTTGAAATGTCAGTTCTCGCCAATCGGTTACGTATTATATTTTTCTCAACTCGTTTACCTGATGCCATTGTACTGTTCGTTGTTATTGTATATTCAATATAAACGTGCAAAATAGAAAGCTCTGTTCCATTTTCGATTACTTTATGGGCACATTTAGCCCTTTATTTATAAAAACTACAATCTACAAATCTATTTTAACTATTACACTGTTTTTTTTTTTTTAACTTTTATTCAAACTCAGAATTTGGCAAACATATAAAAAGACAAAACGGTTCAAATACCGTTAAAAATATAGCCAAAATAGGTTCATGAGAGGTTTGACATTTTATGAATAACTTTGTTAATAGTTAAAAGGCTGTAGGTAGGATAAATGTAACTTTTTAATGACCTTACGTACTGTATTTGATCTGTGGTATTTGTTTAATTTCATCAAAAAGGATTCAGTAGATCGTCTTGAAAAAGTAATCAGAAACTATTACAAAGATGACCATCGCTCCTTAGAATTTTGACAAATTTAGTTGCAAAATATTTATTAACGATCCAAAATTTGGCATTAGTGTTATAACATTGAACAATTTCCTCAACAAACACGAAAAATATGAAAACGATTTGTTTCTTTCTTGTATAGTCTTTTACGTGACTTCACAGTTTTTACAAATATTCAAAAAATATTTTTTTAATATGTCGAAAATGTTTCTGAAATAGTAACTGTATTTAAAAAAAAATATGTGTAATTTTCAGGTAAAGCACGAGCGTCTACTCGTCGTATCGATATTAGGGTTCCTTGTCAACATGGTTGGCATATACGCCTTCCACCACGGGCATGGGCACGGCCACGGCGGTCACGGACACTCCCACGGCGGACATGGCCACTCTCATAATCATAATCACGGGCACTCTCACGACGAGCCTGAGGCCCCAACGGGATCTGGCTCCGCCATTATGCGTGGGGTGTTCCTCCACGTGCTAGCAGACACCCTGGGCTCGGTCGGGGTCATCGTGTCCGCTATACTCATGCGTATGTTCGGATGGATGCGGGCAGACCCTATATGCTCCATGGCGATCGCACTCCTCATAGCTGCAAGTGTAATACCTTTAGTTCGTGATTCAGCAGGTGTGCTCATGCAACGGACTCCAATAACAATTGAGCGTGCACTACCCAACCTATTTACGCGTGTAGTAGGCTTGGCAGGTGTTCACGCGGTCCAAGAACCCCACTTCTGGACTTTGTGCAGTGATGTTCACGTAGGGGCCATCAAATTGGAAGTGGCGAGAGAAGTGGACCCTAGATATGTGACGGAACAAGCCACAAGGATTTTCCGTGAGGCGGGCGTGAAGTATTTGACCGTCCAACTAGATTATTTCCCGCTCTGATCTTGAGCTTAATAATAAATAGTGAATGTACAGTTTTCCATGACGTGGAAATTAATGTATATAATGTAATTTTATTCTCCACAATGTTTTTTTTTTTTTTTAAATGTGATGCAGGTATTTATTTTAACCATTCATTTTTATTTTCAACGATAATGCAGTTAGGATGGTAATAAAGAATGTGTGGTATAACAGAGACATCGCTCGTGTTTGTGACAGAGATCTTGAGTCACAATACCTAGTAATTTCATTGGCAATTAATAAACTCACGAATAAGGGCTTCTGTTGAGCTCATAATTGACTATTTTCGTGCCCGACTGAGAATCCCCTTTAAAACGCGAGTATAGCCAACATAACAATACAGTACGACTTACAATAGTTATTTCTCAACAATACAAGCAAGATATTTGGTGGTAGTAGAAATATGTGAGATAGAAAATTTTTCAGGTCACCCACTGGCAAAAGGTCCCATTAATTTTCATCGTGTATTTATCAAACTGATATAGCTACAAAAATGTCTATTGAAGCAAATGTTATATGACTCATAGCCAGTTTGTTGGTTGTTACTGTTACAAAGTAACCGTGTTAAAATAAGGAAAAATAATATAGTATAGCAAATTATTATTATTATATTGTCATATTTTTATTATTTATAATATTTTGTTATGAATTTATGTAAAGATTATTTTTTATTTTATAAATATTTTACTTACATCCTCAATATATTGTACATAAGGCAATTTAAAATTCTTATATGTAATGTGTAATTTAAAACTATAACAAACTATTGCATTTCTCTACCTTTTATTATAAATTTATAATATTACATTCCACATTATTGTTAAGCAAAAATTATACTTTTTATAATGGAAGAAAAAACAACATAACTCAAGGGGAATTCATGTTTAAATTAAAATTGTGAATAGGGCAATAGCAAGTTTACAGTAATGGGTATCAAACACGAAAAAAAAAGGGAAGCATTCACCTGAGTATCTAGCTAGGTCGATTTAAAGACTATAGTTCTATAGCATTTTATAGCGAGCATTTACAAATCTGTCAAAGTAACAATTACAAGAGATTACGTTATATACAATCTATATTCGTAGCATTTTAGAGATTAAATTAACATAGAAATTAATTCAAATCCACTCATACATCTCATAGAACAAACATTATTTACCATATTCCAAAAACTTTTTTTTTTTTTTTGTATTGGAAAAGTATGAACATTACTATGGACTATTATAAAAAGAACATCATGGAGATGTTTGTATACAGAAGATACTCATGGAAACCCTGAGGCCACAACACTGATTATTTATAATTTTTATGAATATGTAGCCAGAAACTCACAAGATTCTTTTACTTAAACTTGTTTAGAAATACTTAGCTAATACTACTTCAAAATTGTGTATAGACTCTTGTATTTTGTACGTTATCATATATAATAAAGTGATATACATAAAACACTTATATGTGAGCCGAATAGGGACTTACGCCATTTTTAATTGAGAACGAGGTTGATTTTTTCTATTTAATATACTTAAATTTTATTTGGATATACCAAATTTACTAAAATTGTTTTTCTTTCATAGATAATATGTTACCCGATATTTTAGTAGTTCAGAGCCGATTTTGATAATTGTTTTTTTAATTGAAACGATTTACAAAAACGGTTCACACCCAAGTTGGTCCTATCATCACATCAGCCGTTCACAGCTGAACATAGGCCTACTCCATTGAAAAAAGGGTTTTGCCTGTAGTTGCCACGCTTGGCTGGCGGTTTGGCAATTGCAGTTACGCTTTGGTGATGTTTTAAGAGAGTTGCTGATGCCCATCCTTCGACCATTAGTCATCTCTTATGTCATACACAGGAAAGGAAGGGGGTGGCCCATTCTATATAATAATGGTAATAAATTCAGCCTTGTGAAGTCAATAAATTGGTAACATTATGTGAATTTGATTTTTATGGAAACATCAGTTTCAATAATAAAACAATTTGCAAATACACCAACATTGACTAGGATTTTTATTTTAAATCTAAATAAAAGTTTGATATCTGCTATATTTTTCTGTTTATTACTCTATATTAATTATTAGATTTTATTGCAAATTAATAACAAAAATATTCAGTATCATGTTTAATTATATAGGTTATATATCAATATATTTATTATCTCCCAATAAGTATTATAAAAAGTAAAATACTGAATATAATATTTTACTATACTCGCCCTTCTATACAAAACATTGTTTTAGAGATTTATGAATTATTTTCAATGATAAATAATTACATAATAATACATTTTAGTAACGGATTTTTAGGGCGACTCTCACTGGCAAATAGGTTTTATTAGCCAAAATATTTAAATTTAATTTTAATATATTAAAAAAAATTACATGCGTAGTCTTAAATATTCATTGTGTAATAAAAAGAGAATTGGTGCAATTTGTATGAGATATACGAAAATTAGGTCACACATAGTTTAGGCAGGATTAGTCATAATTTAAAGATATACTTTTGTGTATAAATTGTGGGATTAAGTCCGGAATTAGTGCCAGAAATAAATATTGTACAATTTGAATCGAGCTGGTTGAAAAATTATTTTGTTTTCACGATAAAGCATAGCTATGTAAACATATGCATATAGTTTGTCAATGATGTATCTATATGTTAAAGCTTAAAGCATTTATGTTATTGTACATTATTATCTCAAATGATCGTTTTTAAGGGCCCCATCCAGTTATTTTCCAGGCAAATTATTATTTGCGGTTTGCCTGGCTGGTGTCCTCTACATCGATTTCTGTCAGTTAATCTCGATTCTAATACTTCCCAGTCCACTTGGTAGAAAGCTCGCGTTGATGGTGTAATATTAAGTAACCCTATGTACAAGTGAACGGGGAATCTACCATGAAATGGAAATCCGAATGTTCGAACTTGACGGTGTTTTCATTCATATCAACCTAGCAAATGGAGCTTCATATTTAGTTTGTCATAAATTCTACCATAAAAGTTCAAAGGAACGATATTTTAAACATTTTTAATATCTTTAAACGGTACGTATTAAGTAACTTTAACGTTAAATTTGTTTCGTTCGGTCCCGAAATTTCGAGAAAAGTTTCATGGTAAGCCCTCAAGCTACACTTATGGATATGTTATCTGCACTAATAGATGCATCGCGGGTGACGACGCAAAGCGTGGACGTACTTAGTTAAGTCAACAAGTAAAAACATTTTTAATTGTTACCAATTTGTTTTATGGCATAGTCGTTAAAATTGGATATAATATATAGTTTACATATTATGTAAACTATTCAAAATTAAATTTCTAAGCTCTAAAATGTGATACCCACTTATGAATTGACTTAGATCACTATTATATTTTTATTTATGACCACAACACAAATTGTGGCACTACAGAACATTAATTTGTACGAATTGAAAGATTAAAACTAAGTTGCCAAAATATAAAATTTTATTTATCACCGCACCTATCCCAAATCCATGCGAAGCCATCGAAATCGGTCAATCAAATAAAATTGTTGGAAGAAACGTTGTGATTTATTGTATAATAAAACAAATAAAATATTCAAAGTAATTTTTTACATAAACATTTATGAACTGAGTAATTTACAACAAAATTATTAAATAAGAATTCATTTAAGTATTGAAAAAATTTATTATATTAAAATATATAACACAAGATCTATTGACGCGGATAGAGTAGCATGCTTGTGATGAATGTGATTTGTTCTATCTTGGAACTCCTAGATACTATCCTTGTTGACAGAAACTTGTAAAGATTTCAATACAATATATATTACCTATTACACAAAAAGGTAAATCATATACTAATCAACATGTATATAATTTATTACAATAAGCGAGACTCGCTCGCATTGATAAAAAACTAAACTGGGATGAAAATGTAAATTAATGAAAAAGACAGGCACACCTTAGAAAAACTAATACATAAATATAGTTGTATATAAACAACTCCTTCGCCTTATCTGTACAAAAAACAAATTCATAGACCAACAATAGAGATCATTCTACGAGCCCTCAAACCTCGGTACCAAACTCCTAAGTTTGCATGGAACTTTATCCGCGACTGGTATAATTTAAAGTGTTATTCGATAAGCTTCTTCGCCTTGAAGTACCGGCGGAGGTAGAGGACCTGCCACGTGGCGAGTCCCAGGAGGCAGACCATTGAGAATATGCTGAAGAATAGGACCCGGTTGTTGGTCGACTCTGGAATAAAATGATGACAGAGCCTGTGATGAATTATGACTGTTAGTTTACCAAGATATATTTATAAAGATGTATTCCTTAATTTCCGAAACCATTTTACAGTTTAATTAAGATCTTGCCTCTCAAACTAGTATTCATAGTTTTTCGAGACCCAATGTGGAATAAATATAAATCATTATATATATATATATATATATATATATATATATATATATATATATATATAATTTGAATATCATATCTACCACTATTGTACCCATATCGATGTGTTGGTGGAGACAACCGAGAGCCAAAAGCTTCTGTTTCTACTCATCTCTTGCTTTATTCACTTTAATAATTCATCTCATGAGCACACGCCGGTTACGGGGACTCTCAGACAATATACAATCTATGTGGTAATTGATTTCTTACCATTAGTGTCCCGCATCTCTTCCTCCCGCTTTCTCATCAACGTGAAGTCTTGGACGATGGCCTCTGACAGATCTTCTAGTCTCTTTAGTTCCAACTCCATTGGTTTCAATTTGGCTGCTTCGCCAATCTGTTAAAAATCAAAATTACATAATTTTTATTTTTTCTATCGTCAGATTTTTTTTTATCGATTATACATGTTTGTCGAGAGTTAAATAAAAATCTGTAATTTTTAGAGTTTTATATTAATAAAACAAGTATATGGCTCGTCAGAGGATCAAACTTGTGCAAACTTTATCGTCATTTGGAAACGTCAAGTGTGCTTTCTCTGGAAAATTTCAACCTTGCACTTTTATACAAGCCTATTAATCTATACTCCATAATATATTTATCAGTTTTTTTTTATTATCAATAAATATACAAGTTACAGAAATTATGTTACATTAGCATTATGATTTAAGATGCCGATTGCAGCCCTGGGCGTGAATTTGGCAAGATGCCAATTACTTCCTTATAAGAAATGCTTAATATTACTCCAGAACATGCTAACAGTAACTCGCGCACATGCAATCAGCAAGGGCTTCTTTTTGAATGATGGAATGGGAACCCCGCTTGCATTATCGGTATATACTGGCGAGGTACAAGTGAGATTGAAAAGCGGGGATGATGTCAGGTTAGTTGGCTCACTACGATAGTATACAGTAGAGACTGCGAATTCGACTTAAGGCTAGCAATGGTATGGGGGAAAGGATTGTTAACAATGGAGACTCCATTGCTAACAATATTATTCCCCCTGTATGCTACTGTAGTGTACCACAAGGTAATTCGTCACCATGAGCTAACTGACCTCACTGCTTGCTCACCTATTATCACTCACTGGTACCGTACCAGTATATGCCAACAGCATAGGCGGGATTACCACTTCATTTTTGTCCAATTAAACCCAGTAAGTACTACATGTGTCTTATGATAATAATCTCTTTGGACAATTTGTATAATTACGATAACACTTCACATACAGGTAGGCTAGTTGAGTTATTAATTGTAAATGTGGAAGCAAATGTCTGTCTATTTGTTTTTCAAAGCCAAATGGCCATTTAAAATTTCAATGAAAGGCAAGATGTTTCTCAGAGTGTAAATCTCTTGAAACGTAAGGAAGGGCAGTCTAATTTTCAAAATCCACTTCTAAAAGAGTGAAATAGATGAACAAAGTCTGAGATAAAAAGTTAGTTATTTACACATTAATAAAGGAGATACAAACATTAAAATTTTCTATTACCACCAGAATATCACAAAATCTCACACAAATTGGGGAAAATCTGTGTTAGTTCAATTAGTTTATTCATATGAAAGTAAACTTATTAATTACCCATTTCTGGTAGATTGTAGATTGTCACAGAAGGCCCACCGACAAATAATGAATACAAATTAATGTCATATAATACACATATAGAATTTTATTAAGTACATATTCAATCTCGAAGTGTGTTTTAAATACTTTTTATTGAAACTGGAAGTTTGACCATTTATTTTTTAGTATAGCGATTTCTAAAGTGGGTTCCACAGAAAAGTCAACAGGGTTTCGCCAAATTATTTATGTTTTGCTGTCAAATAATATTATAGTTAAGGATAAGTATTATTTAGAAATAGCGCAAAATGTGTGATAAGAAAAATTAAAAATATAACTGAGTAACTGAAGATAAAAAAGTTACTGCTATGTATGTAGGTAAGTGGTTATTAGTGGGTAGGTAGGTAATATTTCTAATAAATGTTTGTTCTTATTTAAATTACCCTTTGACTTATAATCATTTGATGCGGGAGTTTTATAAAATATATTTGTAATACTTTTGCTACCATTAGATGGTGTCAAGCATAAAAAATTATCAAATAAAACCACATTGCAACTGTTGCAATGCAATTTGTGCATAGACTTGGATAAATAAATTAAGTATAAAATAAAAAAAAATAAAAACATTTTTGGCTATAAATTGGGAGTAATAAACAGAATGCCTATTGTACCTGATTAAAAATTTACTGCAATTAAAGCTCCTACACAGACATAAAAATTTAAAGATTTTATGAAAACTTGTGGTATTTTTGGAAGGATATAGTGGGAGGAGTTCATCTTCATTATAATTTTAACAAGGCAAATAGTTTAAAAGTAACACAGTTTTCATATAAGCACAGCAGTGTTGTAATGTTATCTATGTCTGCACCTAAACAGAAAATTGGCAGAATGTAGTACTAAGAACAATTTTCTCCCTGTACATCAAGTAGTGCTAACACTATTTTATTAATTCTTATTGGCATTATATTAAAAAAAAATTAAATAATGACAGAATTATAATAATAGATTTTAATTTTATAAATAAAAATTGATATTAATGTAAATATATCACTTTTTTTATTTTGTACCTTCATGAGTAGAATATAACTTATCTTCTTAAAATGTTTATAATGGCATCACAGTAATTTAAATTTATTGCTAATGAAGATTTTATTTGCTGATAATATAATTTATTATTGGCTAGTTATAATATTAATAATAGTTATTAGTAATTAAAGTTAATAATAATAATATAATAATAATAATTTATTTCAAAAATAAATGTTACATTTTAAATATAGGTAAAACTCTGCTCCCTAAATAGGTAAATCCTGTACTTTAGGATAAGCAGTGCTCTTCCCTATATGGCACAATGACACAAAATTATACAAATAAAGAAACAATACAAGTTAAGGTACTAATACGGTAATAATTTAATTTGCCCAAAATAATATTTTGTAAATGAAATCTTGACTGTGTAATTTGTGAATGTATGGAATGGATGAGTTATTTTAAAATGGCAGTCATAACCTAACATACTACTAATAACAAATCCTCAGTTTCATCATATGTCTTACTTAATAGCCAATTACTAACAATTCTTTTGCATATATGTTTAGTTTTTGAATATATAGATAATTCCTTATTTGCCTTTTTATATAAATAAATATGGTCCCAAAAATAATAAAAACTTCCGAATAAATGATGTGTGAAATTTATTATAACTTTTTAAAGCTTGAACATCATTAACTCTTCTTTTATGCTCAGAAATATTTGCATCAAACTGATATATAGAATGTTGTTTACTTATAGTATTAAGAATATATAATTTACGGACAGAAAGAACATTACATTTTTGGTATAGCAAGTTTGTGGGATATTGAAAATCATAGAAATTAATAACCTTTAAAACAGCTCTCTGTGCAATCTCAAGATTTATTAGAACTGTCTTAGGAGCACCACCCCAAGCAACTATACAGTAGGTCAAAAGGGACTGACACAATGTAGTATAAGTTAGTTTTAGAATTTTCATATCTGCAACTTGCCTCAGACGTTTGAAAATGTAAATAAGTTTCCTAATTCTACAAGTTAATTTATTTATATGCTGTTTAAATGTTAAATTATTATCAATAAATACACCTAAATATTTTATTAGCTGTGTTCTTTCCAAAAATTTACATGAGCATGTTCTATTGTTTTTTAGATGTAATGGTAAACAAGTATGGGCAGTAATACATAAATTAACAGACGGTTGAGTAGACTCCCGGATGGAAAATGCAAGATATTTAGTTTTTTCTGTATTTAGAGATAGAGTATTATTAGTAAGCCATTGTGTGACTTCATTAATTCCCTCATTTGCAGCACGAAATACCTCCTCCCAAGTATCTGCAGTGAAAAGGAGAGCCGTATCATCGGCATAACATATGATATTACCATGGAGGGGTTTCAGTTTACATAGATTATTTATATAAATTAAAAATAAAGTAGGGCCAAGAATACTGCCCTGAGGGACACCATAGGTTATGGGAAGAGGTTTACTCCTATAATTGCCTATTGCAACCATTTGTGTTCTATTTGAAAGATAACTCTCAAATAGTGCAAGCTGAGTACCCCTTATTCCACTTTTCTCCAGTTTATGTAAAAGTGTAGTAACAGAGACCGTGTCAAAAGCCTTAGCAATGTCCAAGAAGATCCCCAGGCATTTTTTACTGATCTAGGCTACTAGATATAAAATTTAACATCTCTTCCACTGCATCATCAGTGGACCTTCCTGAACGAAATCCAAATTGATTATCTGACAAAATTTTATTTTTCTCAAGAAATTTTATTAGTCTAATATTAATAATACGTTCTAATATTTTAGATAGAGACGGAAGAATTGAAATTGGTCTATAATTTATTACACGGTCTCTATCACCACTCTTGTGAATTGGATAAAGTAGGGAAATTTTTAGTGCATCCGGAAAAACACCCTGGCTAAGACATAAATTAAATATGTAAGTTAAATATGGAATTAATTTATTTTTAAATTTTTTAAGAATTACATTAGATATGTTATCCCATCCAACTGAACAATCATTTTTTAGGTTCATTATTAATTGTGAGATTTCATTTTCGTCAGTACTGAGCATAACAAAAGAATTAAAATAATTATTACCGGAAGAAACATAAGGAATATTAAGATAATTTTGTCTAGTCTGGGGTATCTTTCCTGCAAGATTTTGGCCTACATTTGCATAATAGTCATTAATTTCATCAACTGATAGCTGGGGATCATTTAAATTTATAAGCTCATGAGGTGGTTGTTTATTTTTAGCACTATGAGTTATATTTTTTAAAGTTTTCCATAATTTTTTACTATCATTACCAGCTTTACTTAATTCTTGTCTTTCATATTCAGTTTTAACCTTCTTTATAATATCATTACAGAAATTACGATATCGATGGTAAGTTAAACGGATAGTTTCATTATCTGGAAACTTTTTATGTTTTCTATGTAGTTGATCTTTATTCTTTATACATTTTAGTAAACCAGGAGTAATCCAAGGTTTTAAGATTCGTTTAGACCTAGGAACTTTATACGTAGTCGTGTGTTTATTAATCAATGACTGTAGATTAGAAATTAAAAAATTAATGGCATCATTTGGATCGGTAATTTGAAAAATAGACTCCAAGTCAAGATTTTCTATATTTTTGCTAAAACTTATCATATTTAATTTTGAACGAATTGGATCGGAGACATTTACAATCTGATTAAATGATAAGCATAGTAACACTGCTTTATGGTCCGTTAATGTTGATTGAAGTACAATAGTTAAGGCTCGACTCTTAGATTTTAGCATCACATGATCTAAACATGAATTACTTTTATCACGTGTTACGAAAAGGTGTGCTGGAAATAAACCATGTGTTGCCAAAAGAGTCAAATACTGAACTGATCTATGATCCTCACAATCATTTGTTATATTTATATTAACATCTCCCATTACCGCAATGTTATTGAATGTTTTTAGTTTCGACAAAATTAAATTAAGTGATTCAAGGAATTGTTCAATATTGCAGTAAGAAGGCGATCGATAAATAGCTATTATGGCATACTCAGATCCAAACTCCATTACAAGAGCATTACCGTGTTTAAAAGTCGGTTCTTCTATATTAATATTGAGAGTATTTTTCCAATAGATGATGACACCCTCATTCTGATTGTGATAGATTTTGTTTGCACAGTGATTATATCCTTTAAGAGTTGGAATTACAGGGGAGAATGATAACCAACATTCAGTTAAAATCAAAATGTCAACATCTACGTTAATTTGCGCCAATAGCACCACAAGGCCATCAAAGTTCTTACCGATACTGCGAACATTTTGAGTTAAAATTTTTAAACATTTTTCTTTAGGAACAAAGTCAATACACTTTTCCGTGTCACATACCATAGATTTAGATACCTCAATCTGATCCAAATCATCAGCAATATTATTTAATATATTGAATTTTAAAAATAAAAATAAATGAACCATTTTTTTTCTTAATGATAAGTAATGATATCACCGACTTCAAAATCTGAGCCATTTTTAAGTTTTTAGACAAAAAGGCAAACAAATATAAGACCATTTTAAAACAGACAGATGTAATATGATGAGATATATGTGATGTAAGTTGTTGTGTAAATGCATGTACTTTTCTAGAAGTAAATGTGGATAATTTAACAGCAGATTTGCTTAATATGTTAATACTATAATAATTACTACATATAATAAAATAAGTAAGATCAAAGTAAACCAGAATAAAATTAAATGCGACAAACAACAAGAAATCTAGTCAAATTATCTGTTTCGGCTTAGGAAGATCACTCTCGTCGTTAATTCTGTATAGAGGCATATTTTCAGCTTTACGAAGATATATAACTCCTCTGGAGGTCCAGCAAAAAGCATAGCCATTATTTCGAGCATATTCTCGAGAGAGATAAAAAAGTCTTCGAGTTTTTTGGGTCAGAGTTTCAGATACAAATATTGTTTTTTTAGGTACTTTCAAATTTAAATGAGATGTATTTAACTTATCATTAGGAGCTTTATTCTTATTGAACTTTTTAATCGCTTCTAATATTTTGTCTCTTTTAATCACTGACGAGAATTCAGTAATGATTGTTTTGTTGAATTCTTTATTTGTATTAATTCTGTATACATCTTTTATTTCAGCATCATGAACTTCAATATTTAGAGACTTCCCCATACATTTAACTATGTTACTCAAGTCTTCCTTCGACTCTGATTTTCCGGTTTCAGAACCACTCAAAGGTACATTTCTAATTTCAAGTCCTGAGACTCGATTTTTACGTTCCATTTGCTCTATTTTGTCCTCTAGAGAGTGAATACGTTTCTTATCCTCCGCTCTCTCCTCTTTAAGAGTTTGTATTTTGGTCAGTGTCTCCTCATATTTTGCGGATAAGAATTCTAAGCACTTTGAAATATCAGTGTTCTGCCTTTCAATATTAGCAACCGTCTGCTGTAGTTCATTGAAACGAGTAGTCTGTTCAAGCGAGAATTTATTAAACATGCTCTTCAATTCTTCCACATAAGGGTTCATGTCACCAGAATCATTTCGTCGTCTTTTACTACGCAGTATTTTAGTACTTTTATCTATTTGTTCTTGTGGAATATTCAAGTCTGGCGCTGAATCATAATGCTGCAGTAGTGATTCCCTAGATGACAGGGAAGCAGTCGACGCCGTTACTACTGATTGGGATGTTGATATTTTGGGTGGAGTTCGTTTCAGGGGCATTATCAGTCAATACAATTAAAATCAGAAGAAATAATAGATACAAAAAATTTTGTTATTTTGTATATAAATATCAATTGCCCACCGACGAAATCAAAGATCAGACTACAATGGTCAGTGCTCAGTTGAATGTACAGATATCCACTTTAATGAGAACTTTAAGTGACTCACAAAAAATATCTAGTGATGCACAGGTGTCTTGATAAATGGACATCGATCGCCAAAATAGAACAATATCGCTTTCCGTCCAGTTACGGCTGACCCCCGATAATACAGAACGCACTATCTCCTTCTACCCTATATAATTACATCAATTTGTCGTTTCTTCTAGCTCTAGCTGACAAAATTGCGTGGATTATCGTAATAAAAATTATAAAAGGGTTCAATATCAAACTCACGCAGCAAGTTGTGCTTAATTTCGATGCTCGTGATATACTTGCGCTGTCTTCATACACTCCTAGTATTACTAGAATTATTATAGTGTATTTCTATTTGTTTAGAGTACTATTAAAATAAACTATTGAAACAGAATTTGTACACACGTCCATACACTACGGAGATCCGAGGGGAAGAGGATATTGTTTGTATGATATAGAAGTATATTTACTACTATAGAATAACACTAGGTAAATAAATATATGTAAATCATATTGTTTTCCAATACTTACTCCTTCATAGTTTTTAGCTTCAATTCCAACTTTAATGTCTAATGTTACATCTTGGCTGATACCACGGCGTTCTGAAAGGAAATAAATTACACAATGATAAAATATATATATATACTTTCTCATATTTGATCTATTAATTTACTTGAAGATGCCTCATTTAGAGGTGAAACACAAAATCTGTGTGGAAAAATCATTAAATGTAACATATACATTTAAAAAAAAAAATTTAATCAATTGTGACACCAATGAATGTTAAGAGATTTTATATATGCAATAGAATAAAATATTTGAATTTAGAACATAAAATTGTGCTTTTACAAGTTTGCTTGCCATTCTTTTTTATAGAACCAAGAAATTGTTGTAAAAAAAAAAAATGGCAAAACTACAATAGAATTTTTTTAAATTTTTATTTAAAAACTTAACTATATCAAGTACAACTAAACTAAATTGATTTTAATAAAATATCTAAAGGGACCAATCTGTAAGTATATCCATTCAGAAATTAAAAAGAAATCCCAAATCAGGTTATTAACTGACAGAATTATGAGGTAACATAATAAAAAAGAACTTTTTTTATAACCTTTCTAAACTCAGTTGAAAATATTAGGGTTTTTTAATAGACCACTTCTTTAAACAGATACTAATGATTCAGATTTGTACCTAAGGTATGAATTTCTAGTAACAGATATATAAATAACCTTTTAATCATTTTATAAGACATAATATAAAATTTATATGTTAAAACAAGTATAATTACCTGGTGGAACTTTAGATATGAAGCACACTTCAAATGTGTCATATGTCTCAGTGACAAAAGTGAATTTTCCTTTGCTTATTGAATCCTTCTGTGATAGAATGTGGCCCTTTGAGTCACGAATCTGTTGAACACAAATTCAATAAGTGCAATTTTATAATATAAAATAAAATTAATTTAAATAATGAGGGGGAAAAATGTATGCAAATCATAAATTTTTTTGCGATTTAAAAATGGCAATCAGGTGGTTTACCTGATGGAAAATTATAACTTTTGCTTGTAGACATGAACATCACCATTATATTATTGACCATTATTTCTAATGCACACATAATTAAATAAACATCATTTTTAATTTAATTTAAAAAATAAACGACATGAAAAACTTATCACTTCTAGATTCCAATTACAACTTCACATTTAGGTTTTAGGATTACAGTCGTCGTTTATAAAGCTCTTTTCCTTGGTACAATTTTGTAACTTTTTTAATGGTACAAAAATGTGTAAATAAGTTTGTGAGCCTGATGATACTATTAGCATCATTGTTTTTATGATATAATCTCAGTAATATAGATAGATATTTCATTAATAACATTAGACATCCGATCTGAAATTAAATAGTGTTGATATTGTAACCCTCACTCTTGCACCTGTTATTACCGGTAAATGAAGATTATAATAAATCGTATGATTCAGGGTTATATCATAAGGGGGGTGGATATCATACGACAAATACTAGTTGCACAACTTACTATGTAGTCAATTCTTTGCCCTGTAGCTTCTGTGACTTCATACTCGCCAGCCACGAGCACGTTTGCATGTAGTTCTTCTTTCAAACATTTCTGAGTGTTGGGAGCCAGACTCCACATTATACCTTCAGTGCCATGCCAAAAAACACTCAATACGAACAGAAGATAGTAAACTTCCATATTATCAGCTAATCCTAACAGTTATCTCGCAATAAATAAGTTAGAATTCATAACATTTATTGGGGAAAACAAACATATTCTATGTCAAAAGACCGATGAGTTGGCCCAAAAGAAAAAACGTCGCGACGCGGCCGTCACGTCAAGTCATTGCCACTTGCCGTTGTAAAAAAATGTAAATTTATTATTTCATTCAGGATTAAAATATACTTATATCAAATTGGTTTTTAGTTTCAGTTGTAACAAATTAATAAAACAGACAGAAAAATATAATTAAAAATTTATAATTTAATACAACTATAAGCAATACAACTAATGATATTTTTTGATGTTATCCTTTTAAACCTTGCAACTTTGATGAAAACTATTACATAGATAAAGAATAGTATGTATTCTTTTACGCACCATTTGAAAGAAATTAGCTTGTGCATCAAAATAGACATTGACTACTCCAATCTTGTTCTTATTAAATACGAATCTATATTGCCGTTGGTCAAATGACAGAATGCTGTATCCCTTGTTCTTAGGCTGTGTCACATAACATTATAAAAAAAGAGGTCTTTTTTTTATTTTAGCAAGGGTTTTGTACTACTGTTGACCAGAGATATTGGACATTAGTGTTAATGCAATTTTTAGCGAGTCCCTGTGTGCCCTCTACCGGGATGAATTGCCAAATTGCTTTTTTATTGTCACTGCCATAAGTCACAAGTGTTATATGTCAACATGACAAAAATTGGAAATGCTATTGCTTTTTACAAAGCAAATTTCTTAAATAACAATTTTCTAACCTAATTCTATTTACTATAAATTTATTTTAATATAACAGCGTAAATTGCAAGAGGTTTAGTTGAAAACAGAAATCTCTCGTTGCTGTTATAATGAAAAAGTAATATGGTATAACGGTGGTGAAAATTGTAAAAACGTCTTCGCTTTTGACAGTCACTTGTACTAATTTTTGTGAAATAAGTTTTCTTAAAGCTATATAATAATAAAATTAAAGGATTGTTTAGTGTTAGATGATCTTGACTTTAAATATCGTAGTGTCACATTGAAGTATCCCATGTAAGTTAATGCAATTCTGCATCTTGCGTGTTTACATAATATCTGTGCTTTTAAAGTCAGTTTTTTCCTGTGTTCAAGTTTTTTGTGTCTTCTAGATATAATACTGTAAAATATTTGGATAATTAACGCTTATAATTGTTAAATAAATGCTTGTATTGAAGAACAATAACTTAATAATTCTAACTATGTAATAGAAGTTAAAATACTTAGTTATATTTAGTGTATTAAGCAAACAATCTTATTATATCTTTTTGTTGAAATAAGTTTATAAAATGAACAGCTAAAATATAAAGATTTGTATCATAATTGTTCCTGTCTGTATGGTGATGGAGAAACAATACAGTGCATCTCCACTTATTTTTAAATTTAGGATATTAGTAAGTAGGGATAGATAATATATAATAATAATATATATTGTTGTCATAATATTGGCACACAAATTTATTAAATGTTGGTTATTTGATATATAGTATTAAAGGGAAAAGATTGTTAGTAATGAGGATCTTACTATACCTATATATACTCCATGTAGTTTCCCTGGAAACCACCTTGATTAATCTTGATCTGCTTTCATCTCTACCTATCATCTCTCACTGGTGGGCACCAGTCAGCATATACCATATACTGATAGTACAAGTGGGATTATTTTTTCATTAAAAAAATATGTTTAAAATAGAAATGAAATTAATTTAAATATCTAAAAGTTGTATCTAACTAGGGCCATTTATTTTTCTTTGTTATTTAGTTTCATTAATTCTATAAAGACTTGCATTATTTCTATGTAATTGTATGATTTAAACTAAATATTAATAATCAGTTTTAATGATTTAAATATGTTCTTTGTGGAAATACTAATAATAATAAATAGAATACTTATTTATTAGAGGGAGACAGTACAAAGTTATCTGCATGTGTACCACTGTATCACAAATTTTTCTGTTATGAACTAGCTGTGTATGCATGGTTGTATTTCGGTTTAAAGTGTGGAACATGGTAGTGAAATTTTAATGTACAAAAGCAAGTCTTAGTTGTCTTAGAAGTATCATAGACTTGGCATTATACTTTGTAATTTCATAGCACTGTTCATGTCTATGTGATAATTCCACTTTCAATCAAGTTTCAAGCTTGTTTGTTGACTAGAGTCGATTTTGAGACATTATTCTTTGCTGACCAAATTACAAAAACCTATCTCTAAAATTAAAATTTAATTTTAATATTACAGCAAAATTTTTATTGTGAGAACATATATGAATTAATTTCCTAATAACATTAAGTTCAAATTATTATAAATTTAGTTTATGAAGTTCTGTAAAATAGGACTTTTGTAAAATTAACAAGTTAAAAAAGAAATTGAAATATTAAGTTAAGACTGATAGATTTAGAGAAATAGTATCTCAGAATCTACCTATCGATCAATCATTATGTTTGGTTTTTAATCATTCCATTCCGTTGATAATGTTAATGATTTAAAATTAATGATTTATTATCAAATATCCATTACTCCATTACTAACTAACTCTATCTGCAATGTTTCAGGTCTTGTCAAGTTATGTACCAGTATGATCATCTGCTATGTGACCCAAGAAATTCTCATCAAATATGTGAACGACAGCCCAGACAAATAGTGTGTCATCACCATATCTGACTGATTTCAGGTAAGTCTATGATCTTTTACTTCTTTCCTATGTTTACTGCCGCATATTGATTGATTACATTTTGTCAATTTAATGTTTTTTTTAAAGGGTGAAAATAAAATGGTAATCCCATCTGAAACACTTTGTGTTACAAAAATATAAATAAATATAATAAATAAAGAAATATTTTTTTCCTAGAATCATAAATATACTGATATTATAAATATGAAAGTTTATAGCAGTGTTGAATCAATCTTGAGTCCTATTGACATTGCTCAGTTTAGATATGTGATGATGAATGGTATAACCATCACGAATAACAATCATAGAATGGTATATCAACCAATATGTAACACTTATATAATACGGACTTAGCCAAACATAGGATTTTAAATAGGAAACTTCCTAACATTCTAAATATGAAAATCTCTAAAGATATTTATTTAGTCATGCTTAAAGACCAACCACACTGAAGTTCCAACATGTGTTAATTGGTACTGTATTGATGGTAACAATGGCATACATAGAGAAAAAGCTGTGAAGTATGAGAATTTCTCACAATAAAATTTTATACAAATAGGAAATAATTTAAAACAGGTTCACAATTCTCAGTAATGTCGGAATAAATAAAAAAAAAAGAAGTACATTTAGATGAATCTATAACAATTTAAACTGATATTATCTATAAGTCTTTATTGATTTTGGATAACCACAGTTCCAATGATGATTACTAGCTAGAAATTCTTGTCAAATTTGCATAATTAAGATTGTAATATTTTAGACTATTATGGCCAGTGGGCCTGACTCCTTTGAAAAAGGTTATTTGATTAGAATTATTTTAATTCCGCTACCATTAGTATATGTGCGACTGCAAAGACTCAAAGATTGATCACCACTATTAATACCAGAAGTTTCACAATGTTCCATATTAGCCATCAATCTCCGAAACTTAAAAATAAATGGTAGCAGAATTAAACAAAATAATTCTAGTCAAATAACCAGTGATATGGACTTCCGCATGATAACACCCAGTTCACTTTAAAACAGGCATGTTTTTACTTTTAGACATGTTTTTGCGCATAGTTGAAAACTCCAATCGCATCCTAGGGTGGGCAACAAACTATACCTTTTTTCCTTTAAATACGCCTATGTAAATTATAGGGATATCAGAACTACTTTTATGGTATTGTTACTTACAGATAGTATCGTGTGAAATGATTGGAACAAACATTTTTCATTTTCCTAAGATTGATCGTCATTTATTAGTAATTATTTCTGATACTGTCTCTTGCATTGGTGTATTTAAGATTCAGTGGTGCCTGGCCCCACAAAAAAAGCCTAATCTTTGGTTTTATTTATTTATTTTAATTTTTTTATAATGTATAAAGTCTCGCATCCGAAAAGTGGGTATTGACGACCGGCACGAATGCTAAAGTTAAATGAGTTAAGGGGCTGCCTGTAAAGCAGCGCTGTATATGTGCATCTCGCTGTAGATGTGCATATATAGCAACAGCTTAGGTAGCTCCTATTACCAGCACAATCTGTTTTTATTTTTTTATTTTATTATTATTTAACTGTAATTATTGTTTTAACTGTTGTTGGTAAGAATAAAAAAATATATGTTTTTAGTGCTTAGCTGAGAGGTCATCTTGGATCCTGGGATGGGCATCAGAAAAATCTGGGGTATTTATGGCCTTTAGCTATAGCATACTCTTGTGCTTCATGTTTCTTGCAAGTTTTAGGTTGATTTCTAAATTTGAAATGTATGTGGAGGCGAAAGGGATTGTTAGTAATGAGGTTTAATATCTCTATTGCTAGCAAAGCTCAGGTCGATCTCCACGAAACTATATCATGGTGGGCCAACTGATCTGTATTCATTTTCACCTATCATCTTCCACTAGTGCCTCGTCGGTGTATACCGATAGCGCGAGTGGGGTTACTATTCCATTTTCACCCATTAAAAAAAATACTATGTATGTTGTTAGCCAGCTCATATGAATAGCATGAGAACGGTCTATTGCCCATTGTTACTTTGATTTGGTGCATATGCTCTTTTGTAAGTATCCATGTAGCGGCTGCTTGTTATTATTATTACTAAATCAGCCGTTAACTGTCCACTGCTGGACATAAGCTTTCCCCATAAGGGGAGTTCTGCCAATTGTTGCCACGCTTGGCAGGCGGGTTGGCAATCGCAGTTAGGCTTTGGTGGTGTTTTAAGCAGGACGCTTTTGCTCATCTCTCGACCATAAGATTCCCTTAGTGACCACTTACGACACTCACGGGACAGAATGGAAAGGAAATTTTATACTAGGACCACACGGTAGTGCTTGTGTTAATGGATAGCACATATTTATACAGTCTTAATTTCAAATTTCCTGGTAATAAACTGCATCCGTAGAGTGATAATGTTTCAACTAATAATCAAGGTCAGCGTTTAAATTCAATGATGCCGTTACAAATTCCCAGATACCGTTTATAATATTAGTTCATTATTATTATGCGTTATTTGTTATTATTTTTTTAGTGTCGGTTTTTGGACCGGTTGTTCAGCCTCTCTAGACAAGAGGCAAATGAATCTATCTATAGAATCATTATCCAATTTGCAAAGTTATTTGTTTGATTTTTCATTTGACTGGTATATAATGCCATATAGTGTAAATTTCGCTTTTTACACTGTGCAGATGTTTTAAAGTTCAATTAATAAATTTGTTGTAAAGTTGTCTATCTATTTAGATTCAGTCGCTGGTTTATCGTAGTGGGATAGCAGAAAGATAAAGGGATGGAATAAGGGAATATATGTATAGTTCTTTAGAGCACACCAATTAGAATGTCTGTTTGAAAGACAGTAGAGTGTTTAATTATATTTCATCTTATTTTTTTTTATACAACTTAGAATGGCAAACAAGCTGACGGCCCACTTGACGGAAAGTGGTAACCGTCGCCTATAGACATGAGCAGTACCATAGACATAACAGAGTATACTGTTTCACCCATGATACCACCCATGCGTTGCCATTCCTGAGGACTCAGGTGTTATTCCTCTGTACCCAGTAAATTCACGCCATATCCACAACTGCTTCACGGTTGAAACACGAATGGGACAGAGGTACCCAAGCAAACGACTTTTGTACAAAGTCTCCCTCTGGTGGTCTGGTCTTATTTTACTTTCATCCTAATACCTACTAGTTTTAGTTTTTGTTATCTTTTTGAACTCGTTAATACACCAGAAATAATAATTTTCCTATCGAAAAAGAAGAAGCAATTTGCGTTCCTATTCTTCCCTACCATAGGTATATGAATCTTGGGTACTTTGGTACCTTCTATAGTAAATTATTTTTTAACGGTAAAATCGGTCATACGTCATCTATATAGGGTTGCCATTCATGTGGTTTTGTCCAGACTTCCAGTCTTCGGTGCGATTATTCAGATTATATTTTCTTCGAATAATATTATTAATTATTATTACTTTTATAAGTCTTTTATTCTTATACTAATATTTCTACTATACGCTTATGTAAATGTATTGTGTCTTTTGGCAAAGGCTTTTGCCGTTTTTTTTTTTAATTTTAACGGGCTTAAAAAAAGAAGGAAGATTTCAATTCGGTTTTTTACCTTTGTTTCCTCATAACTTTGTCATTTATAAACCAATTTGGAAAATTCGAAATTTAAAAAGGCGCATATGTATTCTCAGACACATTTCTGTGAAACTTTACTCACAATCTGCAGTGGGCACTAGTCAATTCTGGGATGGGCAACTCGCATTTGACTGGTTTTTTCTGTATTTATATAGTTGGAATCTAAGGCATATCAAAGATTTAATTCATTCTCTCCATTTTTATTTTATTTTACAAATCGAAAAAAGATTTTTTTATGTACCTATTTATATAGTTGATGGAATCTAAAGCATATCTAAGATTTAATTCATTCTCTCCATTTTTTTTTATTTTACAAATCGAAATAAGTTTTTTATGTACCTATTTATATAGTTGATGGAATCTAAAACATATCTAAGATTTAATTCTTTGTCTCCATTTTTATTTTATTTTATAAATCGAAATAAGTTTTTTTTTTATGTACCTATTTATATAGTTGATGGAATCTAAAGCATATCTAAGATTTAATTCATTCTCTCCATTTTTTTTTTATTTTACAAATCGAAATAAGTTTTTATGTACCTATTTATATAGTTGATGGAATCTAAAACATATCTAAGATTTAATTCTTTGTCTCCATTTTTATTTTATTTTACAAATCGAAATAAGTTTTTTTTTTATGTACCTATTTATATAGTTGATGGAATCTAAAGCATATCTAAGATTTAATTCATTCTCTCCATTTTTATTTTTATTTTACAAATCGAAATAATATTAGAGGAACTAAACATGCTAAAAAGAAAAAAACAGATTTAATTATGACGGTATCTCCTACTTAGATATTACGTGTGAGTATTCCTGTTTTGACTTTTGATAGCATACAGAACGGTCATTACTGCAGCTGATTGCTTGACCATATCGTTAATATTAATATTAATGTGATAACATCTAGATAGTAAGAGAATAATAATATTTTCTAAGTTCTTTTTTTTTTTATTTATACAACTTAGAATGGCGAACAAGCTGACGGCCCACCTGATGGAAAGTGGACAGTACGTAAGCCGTACCATGGACATAATAGAGCATACTGTTTCGCCCATGATACCCCCCATGCGTTGCCATTCCTGAGGACTCAGATGTTATTCCTCTGTACCCTGTAAATTCACGCCATATCCCCACCCTGGGACAGAGGTACTCAAGCAATCGACTTTTGTACAAAGTCTCCCTCTGGTGAAGTTCTGAGTAGCATTAACAATTACAAGTTCTGATTTATAATTATTCAAAATTTTCTACCTTATTTTCTTTTAACTGTGCTGTTCTGATTTATTTTAATAAGAATTATAAATAGATACTCTTTATTGTTTCCTCCAAAAGATTACAACAGTAAACTTATTATAAATATAAACAATTACATATAGTTAGAATTATAGTTGTATATTACATGTATATATTTATGTAAGTATATTTATATGTATATTTATGGATGTATTAGTAACATTTTTTGTATTTATTTAAGCAGTAAATGCACCGCCTACTTAATTTTCTGTTTGCCTAATAGTTGACTGGTAGAGAACGCCTTTAGGTGTTAAGTCCGCCATATGTATACTTGTTGTAAGTTTGCTCTTTTTTGTTATTGTGCTTCGAAGTTTAAATAAATAATTAAATAAAATCATAGGTATTATAATAAAAATATTTTTTTTTCAAAGGTAATAGAATAGTTTCAAAGAAATAGTGTAATCAATACTAATCGCCGTGTATGGCCTCGGCATAGAATGGGCCACCCCTTTTTTTCCCGTGGGTGTTATAAGGGATGACTAAGGAGGCGATGAATGGGCAGCAGCGTCCCCCTTAAAACATCTCTAAAAGCATAACTGCGGTTGCCAACCCGCCTGCCAAGCTTGGCAACTATTGACAAACTCCCCTTACGGGGAAGGCTTATGTCCAGCAGTGGACAGTTAACGGCTGAAATAATAACAAAAATCTATACTAAGAATATAAAGAGGACAGACTTGTTTGTTGTTTGTAATGCACTAACTTGAAAAATATTTAACCAATTTAAAAAATCTCTATCAAATTATCTATTATAGGTACTTCTTGATTCGTAATATTTCAGATCTAAGAGTGTCAGAAGAATGGAAGGTATGAAGGCAAGTTAATGAATGAAAGGACATACATAGTGTTAGAAGAAAAAAATAATGCCAATACCTACACGATTTGAACTGTGAACTATAGATATACCAAAGTAGGTGGTAACATAATTCCTTTAGTCGCGATTCGCGATTAAATCGTCGTCGTTAATCATGTTCTAATCTAGTGTTCGCGCAATACTTACCTAGCGCAATGAAAACGAGAGTGTTTGCTTACGGCAGCGCGAAAACGTGCTTTATGCAGCAGTTACTTCCATTCAGGTAGCTCGGCCATGACAATGCCGGCGCGCGACGCGACTAGACGGAGGGGGAGGTGGGGCGCGGCGCAAAAGTGGGTCGCTCGCGGCGGCGTGTAGTCAAGTTCAAGGCCACACACGCGGGGGAGGGGCATCCAATCACCCATAGATGGCGTTGTGCGATTCGAAGTTTGAAATTTCGCGAGCCGAGGGGTGGGTGCGGGGCGCGGGACCGTCGTGTGGGAACGAAATTTCGGTGCAACACACGCGACACGACACTGCACTCGTGTACCGAACGTCGCGACGCGCAGTACTTTAGGCGCGCCACGAAACCAACACAAACTGGTCCACAACAAACTTGGCCGAAATGGACTGGATGGAGATGGAGGATGTGGTGTGTACATTTTTTTTATAATTTTATTACTATTTTTTTTTAAACATATTGGCGTTATGTAATTTTCCAATAAAATTTAGACTCGCGAATCGGTTTCGCCTTGACCTATCCTAACATTTTATCAAGTGTACCGATTTCGGCAGCCGAAACTTCAAGAGCGCCATTATTTCCTTGTAGATATGTGAGAAATATATTTATAATAACCAATAACCACAAGTCAATATAGTTATATTGAAAATTGCATACCATTAAAACAAACTACCAAATAGTATTCCTTCCAAACAATATTCTTTTTTCTTTTGCACAGTTATTAAATTCTGCGTAAACAATCTTATACTGCAACACGAACAGCTGTAATTACAAGAAAAGATGTTTAACGAATCAATAATTTTATTTCTTTAAATTTTATTAGGGAAGACAGGTACACAAAGAAAAATAATTTCCATGAACTTTAAACTTTATAACTTGGGCAATTATTTCTATTTACTATATATTTGCAGATGAAACATTTAATAAGTAATATACATTTTATAACACATTTTCCAAATTACCCTATACAGTTAGGGACTTAATTTTTAGACACATAAAATACTCGACTCAAAAATAATATTTCACGTATCACATTGAATATTCCATTAGAATTTTAATTTCGAATCCAACATGGCACTAATTTAAATTCAAACATTAAAAACAATAATCATAAATACAGACATGGTAACGAGCAATAAAAAAAAATTGAATACACAAATACGGCGCGGTAGATTGAAAATTCATTCGTAGGAAACCGCGGCCGAGCTTGACCTACCTCAACACGATCGATCGCGCAGGCCTACCGCTCGCCTAGCGGTATTCCTAACTACGCATATCTCACGTGACATGAGTGATTTGAATTTTTTCGTATATACATTTTGTTTCTTCTATACCTAGTTTCCTTTACAATAATAATATAATGTTGTCTTCTGATTTCACCAGTGTGGATGCAGATGTTTTTCTTACTATCATTATCATGTGTGATTAAGTGACTCCTTTTAATATTTTTATTTGTACTGGACTTATTGTATTGGTGTTAAACAAAGCAGTATAGATTTTTTTTTTTTATATCAGTAAAGCGGCTGACGAGCATACGGCTCACGTTATGTAAGCGGTAGTCAATGGACACCTACCATATCAGGAGTAATACAAGCTCGTTGCCAACATTGATAAAATCTTTTCATGGGTGTTTTTGAAGGATCCCATTTTGTGGTCATTTGAGGAACTTCAGCAAAACCTTTCCTCAGACTTGAGAGCTCTCTACCGCTATTAGATTGAAGTTGCCGGCTTTCAGAGTAAGTCATAAAATCGAAACAAATTATTCAAATTGAGTACTCTATATTAGACTAAATATGTGACTTGTTAAGTAACATAAGATTTAGTTTGAAGTTTTTTTTTTGTCCTATAAAGCATATATGGTATGTCGGATGTAAGTTTGATCTTGACTTCTAGGTACAGACTAATTATCAGTAAACTTCTCAACACCGAGATTCTAATAATATTTAAGATGAGGAATGTGTCAAATGAAAATGTTTTTTTAGAGGTGATAAAATAATCTTTTAGCGGGGTCGATTTCAAACATGTTTTTGTCAGCTCCAATAGGATTCTGGTTAGAATTCTCTTGATTTCCTACAAGTATAACAAGGAGAGAAATTATTTTAATCCGTGTAGTAAGGATTCCTAGTACTATCATTCGCTAAACAATAAATGTCGTCCATGGTGATCAACATGTCATTGTTATGCAACATAAACAGTCAATCGTACAGGGCCTTGAGGGACGCTATCTTAATGCCCACTCTATCTATGCAGAAATCGACGACTACAGTTTTTATGCGTTTGGCAGACAAAAAACAATTCCTCAGAATGTCCGTAACAGCGCAGTTTTTATAGAAGTCCCGGTTTTGATGTTCTATCTTTGTGATATTAAAGATAACAAACTATATGTTTTTCCTATATTTGTTAAGATTAGATTAGATAGCTTTTACAAGACTATTTATTTACCATTTTACATAAATAGTTAAATAGTTCCCTTCTATACACTGTCTGGTATGGCTAAACTACTCTTTCTTTTAACATCTCTATTGTGTAGTCCGGCTATCTTACTGCAGATTACAGAACTGTCGTTATGAACATTTGCTCAGATCTGCTTTGTGAAGTAAAAGTATCAGGGAAAAGTTTTCACTAGCTCCACACGAATGCAATTAATCGACAGTTTGAAATTGGAAGCGTTTTTAAACAGTTCTAAGAACAGTATCAAATTATCGGCAGTTACGTTTGGAACCCATATTTATATTTAATGTATGCCTATGTGAGCATGTTGTCTACACGACCCGGCATCATCGCATGTTTATATTATCCAGCTGGGTTAGATAGCGTTGCAATCGTTTTATCTCGGCGGCTAATAATAACATCTTATGTACGATCGCTGAAATTATCATCATCAATCGAAACAGCGTCATTATTCTTTTATTCTTTTGAATTATCCAAAAGTTTTATTGCTATTCTATGCATTTTAGATGTTTTCGTTGCCATTTGAGAAATAATTGGAGAATATTAAAAGAATATTACCAGAGGGAGACTTTGTACAAAAGTCAATTGCTTGGGTACCTCTGTCCTATTCGTGTTTCAATCGTAAAGCAGTTGTGTTTGCATAGCTGTGTTTCGGTTTGAAGGGTGGAATATGGCGTGAATTTACTGGGTACAGAGGAATAACACTTGCGTCCTCAGGAATGGCAACGCATGAAGGGTATCATGAGCGAAACAGTATACTCTGTTATGTCCATGGTACTGCTCATGTCTATAGGCGACGGTTACCACTTTCCATCAGGTGGGCCGTCAGCTTGTTTGCCATTCTAAGTTGTATAAAAAAAAATATGTTCACTGACCAGTAGTCTAATGCTTATGTTGTTTAGTATCTTAAGCAGTAACCTATTTAGTTTGGTTTTTCTTTATTAGAATCAAGAATTTTTTACACCAATAAAACGAAGCCCACATGTCGATCTCTATGTAGTCCCTAATGAACCGAGCAAAACTGTTTAAAAACAATCGAGATCGAGTTAATATAAAAAAGGGATCTGCCGTAAAGACGGACAAATTGACGACCCACATGATGGAAAGTGGTAACTGTTGCAAGAAATGGCTATAATTTTCGTAATATGATGCCATTTCTGTAAGAGTTACGATTTATGTCTGGGAATTTACAGGCTATTTTATTGATTCGCCTAACGTAGAAAGAGGTATAAAGGCGAAAAAAAAAATGTATAAGAGTTATTAGCTATATGGAGAGCCAGGAATCTTGTAGGCTTGTAGGCTATTATTTAAAAAAAATTAAGGTATTCTTCCCCTGCCTTTTATATATATATATATATATATATATATATATATATATATATATATATATAATGCTTCATTTATGGCCCAAAAATATATAATAAACTTCCTTCAGATCTTTTAGACCTTCCCTTAAAAATATTTAAAAAATAGTTATGTATTGAATTCGAAGATAGACTCTTCTACTGTAACGGAGAATATTATGCCTTTACTTCTAAAAAAATAGTTGACATAATTATTAATTGTATATTTTATAATATTCATTGTCATAATTATGCTATTATCATAACTATTTTAATTATTCGGTTGTAATAGCAATATTACGTTTAAAATGTCTATTCTAATGTAAAATATAAATAATCTGTAACATTTTGAAACTTGACATGGATTTGTAATTTGTTATTGGTATGCTATGAAAATGTAATTGTTAATCTTATTTGACTATATTTGACATGTATTTATTTAAATTTATTGGTTAAAAATAGAAGTAAATTACTTCTATTTTTCTTTGACATTAATTTTGTATAATCTTAATAATCACCAACATATCCTTATTTAATTAATTTGCATGCCTATAGTTTTAAGGCAATTAAACAGATGCCAAAAAGTTCTGTTACACGGCCTTTATTATGTTAAATGTCTGTTTAAAGCAAATAAATATTTCATTTAATTTCATTACATTGGAATCCAATTCTTATTACAGTTTTAATTGAAAATGTTCATAGAAATTTATTAATATTAAACTTGGAAATTTCAAAATTCATATTTAGTTTTCTGTAATCGTAGATAAAATATGACGACCGGATATTGAAGCATCAAAACGTGCTATCCGTAATCTAACTTTAGTATCAATACACTCTGCAATTTTAATATATTAAAAAAAGTGCTGAAGAGGGAGAACTTCCTTTTACTATATGAATGATTCACGATGACTCAAACCTATCTAGTTAGATTAATTCTAACCATTTCTAAATAAGGTCGGCGACTCGTGACACAAAGTGTTTGCAACAAAGAAAAAAATCGTCTATCTGGAAATATCATTGAAAATATTCTCGGCTAGAAATTCATGTTGTATCGTGGAAAGTGTTGGCGCAATATTGACGTCACTGAACGTCACAGACAAGTACATACAAAATGTATTGGACAATTATTATTTTTCACTAAACTCATCGTTGCATACTGATCGTAATCACGTGTAAAGTATTATGTTCTAAACTATTTTGCGACATTAATTTTTTTGTTCTACTTAGAATAACATACTAGTTTACAGATCTGAAAAAAAAAAACTATGGTTAATGAAAGATGCTGACAGCCAGAAAAAGAGTGTCTACTGAGTTGACTGCAAAGAAAGATGTATTTTATTTTAATTTTATTTTTAATTAAAGAAAATCCAACAGTTAAAAATTTTCGCTTTCGTTTATGTCTTGTGGATTCTATCTTAGAATTAAAAATCTAAATTGAGACTTCTAGATATTAAAATTATCGTTTGCACGCCAGAGATATGATTTTTTTTCTATATTTAGTGGAAACGAATGATAGAAATAAGGTGGCATTTAATCTTAATGCTTTGGTTGGGACACGTAGAGAGAGAGAGAGAAAGAGAGTTGATAAAGAAGATCAGAACAATCAATGAAACTATTACCAATCTTCATCAAGAATAATAATAAATAGAAGTAGGTGATGCTTCTTACATAACTCAATGTATGGAAGAGAAAACACATTATGTTAGCCCTGAACAGATATTGAACAATGTTATGAATGTTGATACTGACAGCCAATTAAATGTTTAAAATACTTAATATACTTGGTACTTATTATTTATAGCAGTTGATCATTCATAATGCTGAGTTGTGTCTGAGATTGAAATTTTAGGATGTGATAATATTTTGTTCTAAACAATTATCTTCATACCATCAATTCATACTTTCGACGACTCTCCCCACAAATATGTAGATTGCTACCTTCCAGGGGACTGCTACTTATCCTGTCTGTTCGCTTAATTCAGTACCTACAAGTCTGGTTTCCTAGATACTTTAATATCTAATCTTGTATACAGCGATGCATGGTGCATATGATTACGATATTATATGACACGACCTTGACGCTTATCTGCAATTTTCCATCTTTCGACGTTAAACAAACATATGTTGTAGATTCTCTTGATGAGTGATCTTATAAAGATGAAATTGTTTTGGGGAAAAAAGGAGTTCCAGGAATAATTTAGGATGAATGTTATCTTGAAATCGCTGTAAAAATTTTTAATGCATTTAATATGGTAACATTATTACTCGTAAATTTGTCGAACCATTCTATCGACACTCGTATTTGTTTGCTGCATATTGAAACAAAAATATGTAGTATTATTTGTTTGATACCGTATACTGTCTTAACGGATTAATTTCTCATGAAATTTGATATAAACGTAATGGAGAAGTTACTTGTTTTCCTGGTCAGTAAATATATCCCGGTCTTACGAAGTTGCAGGTTATCAATACCCAAATTTTTACATTATTTTATCATAATTTTCTATTTGTGCATTAATTTCCTGCACTGGATTACCCAAATTAAATTATTTTCTCTCTACCATGACTGCAGACATTGCTTTTTATATTTTTTCTTTTATGGTTGTTATCATCTTAAACAGCATCCCTCGCAATTATTTTCTAAACAAAAAATATGTTCTAACCAGTGCAGTTTTCGTTAATTTGTAGAGAGTAGCGAAATATGTAGATTTTACTCCAACGATAATTTCATTAATGTTCTATCAAGCAGTGGACAGTAGGCTGTTATTTACGAGTCTTGCTTTGATTTTGTTCATTTTATTCTGCTCTTATCTCATATGTTAATAATAATTAATTATTCACGTTCTCATGCTGCGTACATAATATTATAATCAATTTAAGACCTCGGGTCATGGACGGAGCAAGTTCAATTGATAAGGTTAGATTTATATTTCCCTATTTTCATTTTTGCACTTATGAAGCTTTTAATCTGAATTCTGACAATTATGTCACTATTTTGATTATTCCTAGAAAGAATGAGGTACGAAGGTTTTTTAAGGAAATTAAATTAGGAGAAAGAGATTCTATAATTTCTGAAAATGTATTTTTTTCTTATTCAATGCAGATCAGAGTTAATCACTGAAATTTACAATAAAAAAATATTTTTTCCATGTTTATTTTATGATAATTGACGACAGCTTTTTGTGGAATAAAACTTTAAAAACTTAATTATATTCAAAATTATATAAGATGCGGTGAGACAAGTTCCTATGGCGTATCAGTGAATTACGTCAGGTGTAGTCGATTAGTGATAGAGCTGACCAAGTGGATATATTCTGTAATGATTGAGCACCTTTTAAGTCAAAATTAGAATCTAAGAATCTCGGACTCATTATAATCTAAATGTGGTATTCAAGTTTGTAATAATTAGGAAGACCAAACGTTATTAAAAAAGAGAAATGTCAATTTAAAAAAAAAAAACTGAATGTACCATAGACATTTAGTGAAACATTCGTAATCTAAATAGAATCAGAGAAAATTGTAGTTGCTTCTAAAGAAGAGCCTTTATGCAAAAGATCATAGCTTAATAATGCTACGATAACAATTTCTATTCCTGTGAAATGTTTGCTTAAAGTTCCTCTAGGGGAAAGATGCAAAGTAAATAAAAGCAGTGTTAATTTCCATGCATCTCGACTACACTAACTCGCATCTTTTCTGTTACATTGCTATATATATACTTAACATACCTAATAAATATTCTTCCTTGCCCAGACTTTCTATTAGTTATAAACTAATTAGGAACATTGCTCGATAACTGTTTCCTTGATGTCTGGATATTGAATTTGTCTATCTTTATCTACGTCAAGACTTCGGTTCAGGGTCATATTGTTTTTATTGTATCAAGATTTTGTCAAGCGCATTGCCACATCGTAGATAAAAAGCAAACGGAATGTGATATGCAACGTTAAAAATACTCGATTATCGCGTCGGCAACGATACAACCGGTACCATGAGTCTGGAAGTAATGACTTGGGTTGCATTTGTATACATCGCGCGCATCGTTCACGTTGCGGTGCTTTAGTGCGTCCAAGGTTAGGTAGATGCGTTAGAGCGACTTAGGTACGTGGATCAACTCGATGTTTTCAGCAAATTCGAATAATAATTGTCTACGCTTGGAGCGAGGTGGGAGTGAGGGGGCTCGAGCGAAAGATTCGGCAGTTGGCCTTGACAATGAACCGGCGGCACACACACTAATGCGAATCTATTCGTATGGCTGAACTCGCACAAACAAATAGCGAGTTATTCCTCGAATTGCCTCCTCCCACACAGTTAAGCATTAGGGTTGTGTTAGCTAAGATATTGCGTATACAAGTAGAGTTCATTCTGTCTAAGGAAGATGGAAATAATTCATAAAATAAGCTGAGCAAATATGTTAGGATGAAGAAACAGACAATTGCTAGTAAATCGCGTTTTATTGCAATGTCAAGCAAATTGTATAGATAGATGTATATAAGAACTTGTGTTTAATAAATATTTGTAAATATTATGATAATATAAGAATATTGGGAAATTTTCCAAAATTTGAAGAACGCAGCTAAAGTTTTATTTTAATTTTCATGTTAGTGTTAATATTGAAAATGTCTAGATAAAATATAGGGTTCTAAAGACATAAACACTGACTAGATGCCATAAGGAAGCAGCAACCCTACCGCCAAAAAAGTTAACAAACGGCTGGCTGGCGGCGGTGCGGGCGACGCGCCGACGCCGCGTGCCTGCCCTAAGACAACCTATACATAGACAGCCTAGGGCCCGACGGGATGTTTATCGATAATGCCTGGAGATTCGGCACCTCACAGGACTGTCTTGTATTTGTTCTCTCGGTGCCGCTGTACTGGATTGTACAAAACGTTCCTATGTTGTTTACTGCGTCTGTGTTATGATCTCTAAAAATATGTCCAAATTGGATAAGTATTTGGCATTGTACAGCTGAATTGGATTTGATTCTAGTATTCCAGACATAATTTGTACATCTACGTAAATTGCCATGATTTCTGATATTATTTATTTGTACATTTGTTAGTGGTTGGTAGGTAACTTTGTAAGTATGTTATGTTAGACCTTGACTTTGATATATTACTAGATCTAGATAGGATATAAAATGGGAACATATTTATCTAGGCCATATCTGTAGTTGGAGATACATAAGACTAACCTGGTATTATATATGTTATTTATGACTGAGTTACATCACGAAGTCCTGAGGTGTGAGACAGAAGGGCGGCTATTTGATATTCAAAGGGTGACTAGACAGATACTACTAGGTATGTTGAATAATTATAAATTGATAACTAACTCTTCAGAAAGGCACAATTATGTTTTTTAGAGAACTATAAATCTTTTTGTTTAGAGTTGATCGCATGACTTCTAGTAAGAAAGAAAATGTAGTCATTCGGGTATAAAATTTGTCATAGTACTTATTTTTTATTAGCGTATGAACACGCGTGAGATTTGTTTAAAGATCACTATTATCATTTTTCAACAAATTGATCACACTTGTTTTTTTTTTATTTTCGGTAATATAATAAAGAACGAAAGCGATCAGCTTTACCTGCATCCGTTTATCTCACAATCTTTATAACGTCATCTCTGCATCTATTTTTACATTCAATAACTTTCCTTTGCATCACACACAGGTACACAACACTCATAGATCCATTGCCTGTACATTATTTTTGCTTGTTGGCTAAGATTTTATTGGTGTAAAATCTTACCAACCTGCAATGAATATGGTGTCTTCTTTATTTTAATTGGAATTTCTCACGACAATCAGTGCAGATGTCTCGGTCTCATCAACGACACGTGTTGATTGAAGTGACTGCACACGAGACAATTAGATCAATAGATTGATGATATTGAAATCAAATCTGACTCACTAAGGTTGTTCGCACAAGCTACAGATGACCTTACGTGGAAAAAGTTGAATTTAATGAAGTAAAAATGTTATTTTCCAGAAGTTCCAATTTCATTTAGGAAATTTTAACCAGATATTTTCCATATTTTCTGAGAATATAGAATTAAGATGTCATTATAATCTATGTGGTATTTTTTAAACAATATGTTAAACCGATTTTTATGTAATTGTGAAAGAATTCATCTGCATTCCTAACATGATATTATAAAGGTTGTTTTAAAAACTTGCTTGATATTATGTGTTTAAAATATTCAGTATCCATTATTACTCCTACATATAGTTTCCTAACAATTTAAAGAAATACTTGGAAATAAATATAAAGCAAACAAAAAAAATATAAAATAACTATTATAACATAGGTACATAAACTATCTAATCTACTTAAAGTTCATGTTGCTTTCAAATTTTATTTTAAAAAACTACAAATACTGCTTAAGATTGGTAATGTAGTAAAAGATACTTTCAAAGTACGGTATATTGTTCCAAACTCACGCAATCACTGTTACTTCATTTCAATCAAGTTCGAACTTTGATATTTAAAGTGCGTGATTTGATAACACATATTTTTTTTATCATCAATATATAATAATAACAATTTCATATTGGAGAGCGGTATTTCAAGGCAGCAATGAATTAGCATTATGTAAAATTGCGTGCAGCGCCGCAGACGGTGGGTACATTGATTATGGTCAAACGCACTTAAGTATATTAGTAATCATTACCTGATTCTACATTAAATTTATTTTTAAAATTCTATAGACAATTAATTATTATTTAGGTATTAGTTGAATCCTAAAGCCTTGAATTCTTAATGAGAAATCGGTCCGTTTTAAGACTATTTTTCATGTGGTTATAGTAACCGAGTTTTCAATGAATGATTGGAATATAGCAATGAAATTAATAATTATTATAAAAAAACACATAGGTATTAGAACTTTGTTATCACATTCTTATTTGGGCATTGTAACACTATTGAATTATCACACACGGAAGCAAATGGTAATATATATATATATATATATATATATATATATATATATATATAAAAGAAATACATTCAGTACAAAGTCTTAGTCAAAAGTTCAGCCGCAATTTATTTCATTGTTACCAGACATTTTCTTCAAGTCTTCAAATACGTGTATATATTTTGTAATTGGCAGAAGCTGTCATTTTCGTTCGGTTTTTTAAACACGTAACATTTAATATAACATATATATATTTTGTGCGTTCTGCATGACAACTTTGAAATCTGGCGCAAAGTCAATTTTGATTCATCCGTGCTGATGACGTGATTGTATGAATTTCTTTTCAGAAAATCGCTCATTATATCTACTTGCTTTCTTCAGCAACATTTACCATTCCCTTTTTTCTCTTTTTCAGATCCTTTTGTATCATTCAATTTCTATGTATTTGTATATTGTAGGTATATATTTTTTGATCCTAATTGAAATTTATGTGGTAAATATACATACAATCCTAAATTTGTATTTATTGCTGTTAGCATTTTTAAATTTCCTTCTTTTAGATTTGAAGCTATTACAAATTTGTTAATTTTGTTTACAAATTCCACTCCAAAGTTATTTTAATAACCTTAAACCATTATATATATTAACGTAGGCTCAATCACATTAGCCTTGACTACCAATATTATGGTGTTTAAAATTATTTTAACTTTCGTTGTTTGTTGCAGAGGTTTTACGTCGCTTTTTATTTCCAAAATAAGTTCATTGGCGAATTTATGTTTAGGTTTTAAATTGATTGCATGTTGTTGTTCCAGGTCTATTTCGTTTTTATCGGTCTAGCTGCCGTTGGATATGACATCATCAGATCTATGGAACTGTGTCTGTTTCTTTTGTTGTCTGGTTGTACCTGGATATAGGTGATTTTATTTTACTAGTTGCCATGCAGAATTTAAAGGCATAGGCATTAATCTAAGTTTTCTGTCTGCGTTTTTGTTTTAATAGCTAGTGCAATCTATAACTAATATATCAGGGATCACACATTTTATATTTGTTTGTCCACTGTCTCAAGGTCTGATGCGCAGCATTATCAGCAGTAGACTGTATTGACATTGAATCGTTGATGAAGCCTATTTTTGAAAACAATATTTTAGGTAAATCATTATTTTATTGTCTACGTTGATTGTATTTCATTGTACGTCACCGTTACACGTAAGTTTTTGTTAAGTTGTTATTTGGCGTCTATTTGTTGATTTATTTTCAGATAAGGTATTTGTTTTAATTAATAAAACGTATTGGCTTCTTTTTAATTTATATTTGTGAATCCTCTCACAGTTGGATTTAGCAGAAAACACAGCCGCTTAGTTGAAATTTCTTATTTTGGTTTTTCTATATAATTGGCTGCAATAAAAGACCGATATAAGGTGAATTTATATCCAGCGAAAAATCTTATTTTTTATCTTGTTTCAAGAAGTTTCAGAAATAATGGGATTCTCAGTTCATCATTCTGCAATTGATCGGATCTGTGCTGTCTATAATTAATTTTGCCACGATTGCAGTTGCGAGTAATTGATTGGCCGAGATATTTTTTTAATTGCTCAACCGCTTTTGAGGACGATTTTGTAGAAATATTCTTCCAGTCTGTATCTTCTTGGTTCTATATTTTTGCTACTTCTATATTATTTTAGTTAAAATTTTTCTCAACCACTTTCGTCGACAATTTTGTACGTTATCCTTGTTTTATTTTTTCACATTATAACTTCTTGGGTATATCTAAATTCTTCTGAAATCTAGATATCAGATTTTTTTATTAAATGAAAACAAAATGGCTACCTAACTCGCGCTACCAGCATACGTTAACATACTAATATAGGATGACAGAGGTAAGGATGAAGTCAGTTAGGCTATCGTAATTAACTGGAAATTAATCTTTATACTTTCCAAGAGTTTCTCACCACTTGATGTTCAACCACCATTACTAACAATCCCTTTCCCCCCTTCCGTATTAGAGTACGCCAACGGCGGCAGTCGTTGGCTCAGATTCGAGAGATCGGCAGTAGGTATGTTAAGGGACCAATCTGAAAGGCGCTGAGCATGTGGCGTCGCGCGGGGCGGCGCATGCGTATGTCACGCTTGCTGGTGGGGCAGCCAGGCGTGGCTTGCGCGCACGCATTGCGTACGGACAGTGCGTGCTCGTCGCCCGTGTGTAGTTATGCCTTTGTGCCCTTTTGTGACGATTTCGTATGTGTTGTGAAAATGTGTGCTGTTAAACAAGCCATGTTAATTGTAAAACGCCTGAAAGTGCTGAATGTGAGTTATAAGGTTCAATATTAATGTAATTGTATGTACATTGAATTATATTCTTCGTGAGTAAACCCTTAAAAATAATAATAATCACTTCGTAATTAACGATGATGTAAAATTTTGGATGTAAAATTTCAGTTGAACTGAAAACAGGTTGCTTTTCTGAAGTCGGTTAATTTAAGTTCTGAAAGTTCGATACCTAAAGGAGAGGGTATAGATTCAATTATAAATGATTGGAAATTTGCAAAGGATCTAAAGCTAAATCTAGAAGATGACTAAACTACCTAGAAACAAAGTTTGTATCTATTCCCTAGATAAACCTATTCAAATACATCTCAAAGCCATTTTACTTGAACATTAGTAGTTCTAAGGGTTTGTTAGACATGAAATTACTGATAAAAACTGTTACTTTTATAAAAGCAATGGGTTTTTGTTGTTCCACTAAATATTTATAAAAATATATAATGTTCAAATATTCTGATTTAAATGTAAAACAATTTAATTAATAGTCCTGATATGTTCTTTTGAATCTTGGCATTTGGTGAGTCTACTAGAAGTGTGCTTTGGAAAATAAAAATTTCGTAACACACAACAGTATTGTTTATTGCCAACCTGTATTTTTTAAGATAATTTAAATGAATATCCATTAAAAATATCATTTAGCGTCACATGAACTTCAAGGCTTTAAAATCTTTAAAATTCTCATTTAAAATGAAGGATAAGACTGTAGATTTTGCATCTATAAATTATCTTATATAATTATATAAAAATTGTATAGTCAGAGGCCTAGTGTGGGACCCAGAATACCCTAACACAGTGTATCCTAGTACGGATTCTGTCCACTTCCAATAGCAGTCTATATACATATATCCTATTGTGTAAAAAGTATAAAGTAAAATCTTTGAATATGACAATTTTTTAAAACATTATATAAATAAGTCAATTGGCAGGCCTCTGAGAATTTCGTAAAGAGGCCGTTTTACACCATTCAGATGTGTTATCGTGGTATGCACCTGTAAAATGTATTTCATTTCGAAGCCAATCAAAGTTGTTAAAATCGAGAAAAAAATATATTATGGTACAAATCGTTCGCAAAGTATGCCAATGATAATAGAGCAGAGTATGGTAGTAGAGTTTGTATGGACTATTTTGATAGAAATTGATGGAAATGATTAACAAATGAATAACTGTCCTCCATCTGTCTTCTGCTTACAGTCTTCTGATATCCTTTAGTGCCCAATACAAATAAGAAGTCGATTATTCGATTGAATGTTTAAATTTGTTAATTATATCATTTTGGAGAATGTCTCTGTGAAAATTTTAACAAAACTTGAGTTATCTTATCCCTAAATGCTATTGAAACAAACTTAGAGCTGATCTGCAAAGTCCTTGGTTGAACTGTTGCTTTCATGAAATGAGATATCCATCATCCTTACTACCATTAAAACCTATCACATTTGCCAACCAAACAAAACACGAACGTGATTTTAAAATTACGAAAGAAATGCTGCCAAATGTTACAAGTCGTTCGGTTCGAAAATTCATGGTAGTATTATGTTACAGTCGGTTTATCCAAGGTTGGTCTGTTAGATTTATAAAAAAAAGATCTATCCTACACGGATCGGCTATACTAAATTGAAACCTACCCAGAATTAAATAAGATTCTTTTTTTCTGTTTCCTATTTATACTTTATTATACAAACTAATAATACGTAAAAAATGACAGAGATGAGGTATCTCTGTAGAATTGTACAAAGGCGAGCTTAACTTTACAAGAGTTCTCTTCTAGTAAACTCAAAGTGGAAAGGAGTATCATTGCCAGCGAGTAGAGTAAAGAGTGTTAAGACTTTTGTATAAGTTATATATATTTTTTTATACAACTTAGAATGGCAAACAATCTGACAGCCCACCTGATGTAAAGTGGTAACCGTCGCCTATAGACATGAGCAGTACCATGGACATAACAGAGTATACTGTTTCGCCCATGATACCCCCCATGCGTTGCCATTCCTGAGGACTCAGGTGTTATTCCTCTGTACCCAGTAAATTCACGCCATATCCCACCCTTTAAACCGAAACACAGCCATGCAAACACAACTGCTTCACGGTAGAAACATGAATGGGACAGAGGTACCCAAGCAATCGACTTTTGTACAAAGTCTCCCTCTGGTAAAACCGACGTTAAAAAGTTCTCAATTCATTCGTATTTTTTATGTTTGTTACCTCAGAGCCCCGTCAGTTATAAAACGATTTGGAAAATTCTTTATTTATCTAGAAGAATATGTTATATTTACACTTATGGGTCCACCCGCAAGACATTTTATTAAAATGCATTCAGTAGTTTAATTTTTAAACAAATATAACTGGTTTTGCTACAATTGAACTTTTTTTTGTAGAACAAGGAAAGAAGCAAAATCGTAGAAGCACGAATTCACGTTCTAAATTCAAATATTTTAATCTATTGCGTATATAAAATCTCTTGATTTTCTTTGGTGTCAGGATTCAATTCTGGTGGTTTTTTTTTAATTTACGTGTTAAGTTTGATAGTATGTGTATACTACGTCTTTTGTAGTTTTGTAACAAGTAAACAATTTGACTTATCTACTTAATTGATAGAATTAAAAGATTCTATATTCTATATCGATAATTCTATTAAGGAATTTGTTTAATTGCATATAGGTAGATATATCATTAATAGTGCATTGTTTCTTACGCCTGAAACATCTGTTGTAAACATATTGTTGTATTTGTCGCCGTCACAGGTATATAAATGTGTAGCGAACTGTGTTTTATTATTATTAACGTAGACAAACTGCAAGCAGAACGTGAAATAATTGGACATTTTGTTAGGTAAGTTAATTGTAGGCGTGGGTTGTTTTCACTGTGCTGAATATGTTATTTATCCATAGGATGTAATGTAATAGAAAATCGATATCTAATAATAGTATTAATGAAACTAAGCAGTGTTCTGTTATGTGGTACTTGATAAACTTCGTAGTAGTGACAGCTTCGACTAGGCCAATTTGTTTTTTTTTAATGTATATAAACGGCACAGGACCTTCATCTGAGGTGTTGGCTTAGCCTGGCCGGGTACCAATGAGTGATTATATATGAAGTCAGATCTATTGTTTTTTCTTAATCTAACACGATTAATACTACCGTGGTGTCCATGGTAACCTCGCCTAATCTATGAGTATTGAGTATACGCTCCTGGGGTACCATGTTCACAGTCAGACAGTCGATCTGTCATGATTAAACAATAATTAATCGCAAAGGTTTCCAGGCGGAACCGCGTGGGAGTCGACCTATTAGGGTATATTGCTAGCAATGTGGCAATTATTCTCTATTATTAACGATTACTCTTCCAGCTTTCAGTGTTGGTACAGCTAAGGTTTAAATTTTATTTTCTACTAGCGGCCCGTCCCGGCTTTGCACGGGTGGACATTTTTACATTTTAAAAAGTGGCCATTAAGGCGGCACACGCGACGGAAGCTTAAAAATGGAGTAACTTCTCCCGTTTTCCCAACATTTCCCTTCACTGCTCTGCTCCTTTTGATCGTAGCGCGATGAAAAGGAGTATGAAGAATAATTGTACCAAGTTTCGTTAAAATCCGTCGAGTAGTTTTTTTTTTTTCTATAACGTACATACAGACAGACAGACAAAAATTTTACTGATTGCATTTCTGGCATCAGTATCGATCACTAATCACCCCCTGATGGTTATTTTGGAAATATATTTCATGTACAGAATTGATCTCTCTACAGATTTATTATAAGTATCTATAGATTTGTATCAATGTACTCCTAACGTGACGGGATATCGTAAGGTACTGATGTCAATACGAGAATATGAATGTAAATATTTAATACGAACTAATTATGGAAAAAAAGACTATATTATTGGAAGGGATTCTGCTGTATAAACTATTGCCAAATGACTTAAAAAAATTTAGTAATATAAATGCGTATAAAAATAAACTTTATTTTTTAAGTTTATCATCATCGTCATATCAGCTCTTAACTGTCCACTGCTGAACACAAGTCTCTCCTTGGGGAGTTTTGCCAGTAGTTGCCATGTTTAGCAGGCCGATTGGCAACCGCAGTCAGGTTTTAGAATTGTTTTAAGAAGGGCACTGCTGCTTCTCGCCGTCCCTCAGTCGCCTCTTACGACAGAATAGAATAAGAATAGAAAATCATTTATTCAAATAAACTTACATTGAAGCACTTTTGAATAGTCATTGCATTTTTTTTAATCTACCGCTCGTTCGGAAAGCTGTCTCATCACAAGAAGAACGAGAAAGAAACTTGCGTGTTGCTCTTTTAAATAATTTTATTATTACTTCCTTGGGAAAGGAAGGGGTGGCCTATTCTATGCCGGGACCATATGGCCAAGTTTATTTTATGTAAATTATAAATTTAGTGACAGAGATACACAAAATAATGTAATATTAAGTTTAATAACTATATCTGTATCTAATTTTAAGTAAATTTATGTAATATAAAATAAATAGAAAATAAAATTCTTTCAATGTAATATTTTTAACATTCTATTCTATTCTATTTGCCCAGCAATATGATAGCTGTTATCAGTAAACACGTGTTCCCAATACCAATGTCGACGGTATCTAAACATATAAGGCCACGAAATACGCAATAGATGTTTTAATTTTAGATAACCCACCCACCCCAAAGAAACTACTAAGGTATTAAAATAAAATAAAATTTAAAGTTTTTTCATAATATGAATTTATGTCAATTATAAAGAGAATCGTGAGGCAACAACAGACCTTTTTTTTTGATGGGTGTAAATGGTATGGTAACTCCGCCTGGGCTAACGGAATACGCTGGCGGAGCACCAGTGAAGGGTGATAGATGAGAATGAAAACAGGCCAGTTAGCCCATCATGATGAATTCATCAGGAATTAACCATGATAGTTTCCAGGGAGAACCGCGAGGAGGTCGACCTGGTTGGGTATAACAACAGACCTTTATAGATGGAGATTTTTACAAAGTTTGTCTATTTAGGTATTTTGTCTCACTCGTGTTACTGTAATTGATTACTGTTTTTTGGTTAAACAGGTGGCAGTATATTATGACATGTTAATATGAATATGGGGGGGGAGGGAGGGATTGTTACTAATGGGATCTAACTGAACCATTGCTAGTAATACATCCTATCAGGTCGACCTGATAGGGTTTTCCTTGGAAAACATCGTGATGAATTTTTGTTGGATCAGTCAAAACAGACTGAGTGACCTGCTTTCATCCTCATTTATCACCACTCAATGGTGTCCCGCCAGCGTATACCGATAGGGCAGGCTGGGTACCCATTCTATTATCACCCATTAAGAATTAAGAATAAGAACTCCCTGGACACCATCGTGGTCGATTTCTAGTAAATTTGCTTTGATAGGACTATTCTAAAACTGGTGCCTCGCTATCGTATACTGTTGACATAGGCGGGTGTACCATTCATCTTCATTTATTGCAATGCACGCTTATCGCTTTCCACCAGACCATCGACTGGTTTACCGTTCCGTGTTTTTCGATACATTTTGGTTTCTTCAAGTCGATAGTGAATTATCCTCTGAGTACTAAAATGCGTTCCATTTTAGGTCTCGTTATCACTTTCCGTCTGGTAAAGGTTTTGTATTCACACAAATTCATTATGTATATAGTTGAATTTCTTGAAAAGAGTAACAACTGAGTTTCTTGCCTGTTCTTCTTGGCCTGAAATTGCGTTCCGAATTGGCGGTAATGATAAAATGACTATTTAAAAATGCTTAAATGTAATTAATTAAGTATTTGAGTTTACTTGAATAAAAATATTTATTTTTTTTCTTTCATAAAAAGTATTAAAAACTGACGATTAGACAAAAATACAAACAAAATGACAGATGGTTAGACGAATGTTTATTGGTCTATATTTTTTTATACCATTGAGGTAGCAAACAAGCATATGGCCCACCTGATGGTATTTGAAAAAAGTAAGTTTTTTCAGTCCGATTATTTATTTATTTTACCCACTACTTCGTATGCGTGGATTTTAGAAGGAAAACCAATTAATTAGACTAATTTTAGTCAACGTATTAAGATGAAACATACATCAGATGTTAAGTTAAATCTTCTGAAACAACAGTGAAAACCGCATTCAGTTTGGTCCAGTAGTTTTTGCGTGATACCGAAACAAACATATAGACATACAGATAATATTCCTAAAAAATATAAGACGCAAAGGGTCTCTATTAATTAAAATAACATAAAATTGTATAATAATTTTATTATTCGCTTTTTTTATAAACAATAAATATTTGTATGCTTATGTAGCACTACTATTTTGGCATACAGATGCCAAAATAGTAGTGCTTACGTAGCCTTTGTTAATAATTTTAAGATTGTTTAATGCAAATAAACTCATTTCCTTTCATTTCATTTCACACGGTCCCGCTTGGAAATAATCGTGGTGAATTCCTGGTATAATGGTTGCAAATGAAATTGTAACTCCACCTGCGCTATCAGTATATGGTACGCTGGCGGGGCACCAGTGAGTGATGACCGATGGATGATACTAGGTCAGTTGATCTATTGTGATGAATTCCGTAAGAATTAACCATGATAATTTCCACGGGGAACCGCGTGGAAGTCGACCTAATAGTGTGTACTGCTAGCAATGGAGACCGTATTTATTACTAACAATCTTTTTCCTTCCGAATTCTTGGTATAGTCGTCACGACGGGCCAACTGACTTGATTTATTCACCTATCATTCCTCGTCGTTCTTCCGTTAAAGTAAAGAAAACCAATAAATAGACGGAGTTATCATTCCTATTTTTATCCTTAAAAACAAGTAAGCAAATGACTAATGAAGCAACTTTTAAAAATTCGATGGTATCTACCTATTTGTTTGAGGGTTACAACGCGAAACCTGTTCATATAGGCAATTTATTTTGCAGAAAAAAGCAATCAAAATTCTTGGTGATAAAAATATTCTTTTTGTACTCGCAGCACCAGTAAAGCAATATTTATTATACTAAACGAGGTTCGATGACCTGCACGGGGGCTTTTGATGTAACGCGTCGTTTTTAGGCGAACCGCAAGTGCATCATACTCGTATACTGAGATAAAAAAAGCAAAATGAATATATATTTTTTGTGAGTAAAATCCAATAAAGATTTTGCCCACGCTCACGTGACTAGGGGGAAAAATGGCCTATGTCCTTCTCCATCTAAAATCTCTCTCTCTCTCTCTCTCTATATATATATATATATATATGTATATATGTATGTATATATATATATGTATATATATATGTATATATATATATGTATATGTATATATATGTATATATATATATATATATATATATATATATATATATATATATATATATATATATATATATATATTCAAAGTCATTTGAATCGTTGAAGTGTCAAAATGGAGCAAATATACTTTCGCATTTTTTTTTTTTTTTAATAAATGGCACACAATCACCCAAATTGTTTTGTTCTTAAATTAAAACGCCTTTTGTTATCAGGAACCAGGCGTCTGGAGGCATATTTTATAACAACCAGACCAGAGCTATTTCAGAAAGTAGATTTTCGAAATTAAACTGGTCGGGATTCGAAACTTCAACTACACGATTTTTGATACTTGTTAGTATTTCTGACGTAGGTCGTAAGGGGGGGGGGGGTATGTTAGAAATATTTTCCTATTAACTTGTATTTCTTCATTTGATTAATGTTTATTTCTTTCTTTCTTTATTCTTTTCTTTTTGGGAGAAAATATAAAATTTTATTAGTTACAAGTACATACATAACTGTTATGGGGTTGCCATCCGTTTGGATTCTTCCGGATTTGTCCTGTTTTGGGGGCCTCCGGAAAGTTTGGTCCAGATGGAGATTTTTTTAGTCAAGTCCAGCATTATATTGTTTCAAAATCAGTCCCTTTATTTATCTCGCTGCATTGGTAACTTAAAACAATTGAGACGTCAAATGTCCGGAGTCGTAAAATAAAAAATCCGGGGATTTTCATCTTCTCGTCGTAAGATTTTGATTTTATAGATAATAACTCTAGATATATGTAGTCCAAAGTATAAATAAATAAAAAAAATACACTGTTTTTGTTATATAGTAGGTATCTTGATAGAGGTATATAACCTAAAAAAATATGTTTCGTAAACGAATACGTTTACGTTATCGTATATAAGCCAGTGGTTTCTGGCTTTGCTATCTTGTTGATACACATATTTATAATATTATCTGTATAAATACTTCACTTGATAATGTCTGACCCGCTTAAAAAGATTATCAAATGTACAAAATGAGTTGAAATCATTCGCAAGTTACATGAATATTTATTTGTGGCTATGTTATTTAGAATTTCCATTGGTAGACGTTACGGTTGCCAATGAAAATGGCAAATATAAGATTACACCACCAATAATGTTAATATTAACATGTTAAAGCGATAATCTGTGGGACATAATTTGTTTTTACTTTTTTATTTGTAAAGAGTCACTGTTAAAATGTATGTGTATTAAGAATGATCATTTTTAGTCGAGCATTTTAGTACGAAAAATGTGTTTTATAATTATTAATGACATCAGGTATTGTAGGAATACATTTTGGAGGGCAATTAACTGTTTTGTTTTTACTTTGTAAGTTCTTTCCGCTAAATAAATAGGTAAGGTAGGTACTAACTCCCTCATAAATGTAATTTTCCCATTACTAGCAATACAACCTATTAGGTCGACCTCCACGCGGTTCTCCCTGGAAGCTATCCTGGGTAATTCTAGTGGAATTCGTCACGATGTGCAAACTGACCTGATTTCATCCTCACCTATCACCCCTCACAGGTGCCCCGCCAGAGTATGCTGATGGCGCTGGCAGGGTTGCCATTTCATTATCACCCATTGAAGGAACTCCCTTATAAAAACGTTAAACCTCGCATAAAACTATTTTAATTATTGAACTGTTTATTTTTGTGTTAAGTTCTCAGTTGAAATGAAAGTGACAAAACAGTGTAATAATAAAAGTTGGTTTGTAGAAGGTTTTAGTTCTTATGAATAATCTAAAGATTGCTAATGACTAAAGTCTGAATATTCTGTAATTTTCCGTTACAGACTAGATCACTCGGATCAGACAGAGCAACGTAATTTGATTACTCGAACTTGTATAACCAAAATTCTATGAGTTTTTTAAGCTGTAGTAAAGGAATATACAGATTACGTCCATAGACAGATGAAGTCTTTGTTAGTATCCTCAATACACCCTGTCAGGTCGACCTCCACGCGGTTTTCTCTCAAAACCATCGTGGTTAATTCTAGTGGAATTCGACACGATGGGCTAAGTGACTTGCTTTCATCGTCATCTATTGCCCCTCACTGGTGCCCCGCACAATGTATACCGATAGCGCAGGCGGGGTTACCATTCCATTAATCATCCATTATAAAAAAGTTCCTACGTATACCTAAGTATCTTATGAACTGTATAATTCGTAAATAATAACATAGTTATTTTTAGGCGGTAACAAATAAAACCTAGTATAATAATAATACATTTAATAAGTACTACGAATAAAGCAATCTAATTTTGTTCAATTAATTGTGCTCTATATGAATCGCTTCTGTGTTTATTTTTCAATTCTAATTTGGGCTTTTCTCAGATACGAGTAAATCAACAATACTATATTGTTACAATATTCACTTTTGTATTTAAATACTTCTTTTTACGTTTAATTAATTAAAAAGAATAGACTATTTTAAGGCATTAGGTAGGCAGTCGAACGTTTCCCGTTGTTTTGCTTTTTTTTTCAATATATAAAAGAACCGATCTCGATTTGCATTTCAGTATGTACTAAATTAATATATTATATAACAAGTGCATCGCATGCATCGCTTTGTCGCATTGTTTAGCGGTGACGATGTTCGTTACAAAACATCTCTGCCACGCATTGCGTCATAACAGTGACATGATTATGTAACAGGGCGATGAGCTCTGAATTATAAAACTTTGACCTCTTCGAGGGACATTATCATATGGAGGGTTTGTCATATATACATGCTTTGGCATCTTAAGTGTTTGGCGTACATATTAACATAGAGACGGTTGCGGACTTGCGGATGAGACGATGTTCCGCGGGGCGGTGAGTGAACGAGGCGGCGGCGGCGGCTGCGGCGCGAGCGCGGGCTGCGCCCCGGCGCTGTAGCGTAGGTCGGGCATAATGTCGATGGCCTCGCAATGTCACCCCGCGCCGAGATATTCGGCCTCCTTCACTCCCCAGGCCGCCCGGCGTGTCTGCCTGCCTCCAACTCTACCGACTCGGATCATTTCCGAATGGTGGGTTCAGCGGCGCCTTTGATTTTTTGGTCTTCACAGCTCGGCGCGGCGGCGTGCAATTTGTATGTCGTTTTTGGCGAATCACATCGCGTCTCTTGTTTCTTCACCTATGAATTCCTGTACATATGGTACACTAACCTCGTGGATTCGTATCTAATACATGATATCCATAAACATGATAATTGACGGATAAGTAATATCCGATTGAGGTAGGTCGGGCCTATACTACAAACGCTCGTGGTTATATAACGTCACGCGTCGTGTTGTGCGGCATTGGCAGGTGGTGTTGTGAATCTTGCGATCGCCCGCGTGATATTGGGCGCTGTCGGTCGTTGACCCCTCCGCTATCTGCGTTATTTCGCTCGGCTCAATGTCGGCGCAATGTCGAATCGCATTCGAGTTCACAGACCGGGCCGCGACGTTGCGTTCCTCACACAGCCGTCTTTATTCCACCAAATTTTTATGCAGAGATGCGAATTTTTTATAGTGTCTAGGAATTGAGTAGGTGGGTAGACTTTAATAAGTAGGTACCTGTTATAATCATGACCCATTTGATTTATTACAACGAATACACTTGGTACCTATTTATGATGATAAGATTAAGTTTTGCCAAATAAGACGAGAGCCTTTTATCCATAGTTTAGGTAAATTGTATGCTCGCATCAAGACTTCGAATAACATATGTATACGTATTTGTATACTTACAATATTTATTTATATATCTATAATCCATTGATCATTTATTGAAAACATTGATTGAGTGTGATCCATTTCTACACAGTAATGCTGGGAACTTGTCTAATTCCCAGATGCCTAATGTTCTTCCCAACACTATCTAACTCTGTATTCAATATTAAAGAATATAAGTATTGTTATCGGTTATGTGATTTTATCATAAGATTTATCTTATATTTCTGCTATTCATTCTCCGCTGCTGAAACATTATATAGGTCACCCCAATACCCCATGAACTGCCACCATAGTAAAATAGTTCATTTTAACGTTATCATGGCATTTAAAAAAAAGTAGTGTTGTCTAGTCAACAAAAAAAATTGTTTTTAAAACTCAAAAACATATTTTTTAAATTAAAAATCGTACATTTCATACCTATTATTTTACTTTCCGCTACTTAAAATGAATTTCTAGAAAAGAACTGATTCTGAAATTTTAAATTATGTTATAATAAATTACTAACCTAAAAATAAAAATAAAACGTCGTCCGGGCGAACTTGGGCGAAAAAAATCCAAATTAAACTGAGACTGATGGTGACCCTAGTCATCAGGAAAGGTGCTTAACATATGATAGTTTTAGTGCTGTATGTTTCTTTATTAAATTGATATAATAAAAATTGATTTTACTTTAATTATTTATTTATTTAATTAAATTATACATGATAATATACCTAACAAGATTAGTAGTCTCAAAACAACATATAATATTTATTAAGACTATACAATTGTATAATAACATTATTTTATTTTTAATTACAATAAAAAAATAATAAAAAACAAATGAATGTAGTAGTGTTTATGCAATGGACCTGTCTCGGCATATGTCGTAGTTTTATATCTGAAGCTACAAAACTGATTTTCAGTAGGCCCTAAATACGTAACTCACGGACACTTGATGGATTTTATGAACTGCGTATATTATTACGGATTTCTTTTAATTTTTAAGAGTTTTAGGTCACAGAAGCAAGATTGAGGACAATGCGTTACAGTCTTCTAGCAGGTAACCTTAGGAATAACAAATTGCTTTAGTTACGTGCCACGTGGTTTTATACTCTGTGGACCGTACTAAGAACAAGGAATTACATGGAAGAAATGATAAAATAAAAACTGTAAATTGTATAATTGCCTCTTTTCTTCTTATGCAAATATAATTGGTAAAAAGAAGACTACAGATACACCATCAGTTGCTATTTTTCTCAGTTTATAGCAGGCTAGTGTATAGAAAAAATTTGATATATCAAATATTTGACAATAACAAATTTTACATTACTAGATTATATATTTGACACAGTTTATGTAGAAAGTATGCAAGTAGGTTGTATCTGAACTTGATAGGGTTATACGGCCGTATAACATTTTCTATACATTGGCCTGCTATGAATTGACAATTTAATCATTCCTTCTATGTAATTCCTTGTTCTTAAGGGGCCGTAGGGCACAGAAGCGGTACTACACCGGCGGCGTGGTGTCGCACTCGGTTTGCGGGCTTGCGGGTCGCCGCGACCTCGGTTGCGCGGAAACCGTGCGATGGTCAAGGCCGACGTCTAGACGTCCCCCCCTCCCTCCTTGAGCCGCGCACCCGCGCCGCCCACCGCACCCCACACAACCCCCTCAGCGGCCCTTTCCCTTTATCACGCGCCGACGCCTCTCCCCGCTACCTATTTTCGTCCAACAGCCGCCGAATTTGCCTGGGCAAAGCCTTCATAAACAAGGTACCTACCCGATACACACAGGCGCAGCTCTAGTCCTGGTCCTGACCTAGCTAATATGTGGTGTTGTGTTCTAATCTAATGTAAAAATATTTATTTCTACGTGTAGGTAATATATGTGTGAGTATATAATTATGTATATATTTACCAGGGGGGGAAAGGGATTGTTAGCAATGGAGTTTGACAACCCCATTGCTAGCAATATTCCTTATTAGGTCGACCTCCACGTGGTTCCCCCTGGAAACTATCGTGAACAATTCTTGTTGAATTCGTCACGATGGGCTAACTGACCTACTTCATCCTCACCTATCATCCTTCGCTGGTGTATACCGATAGCGCGGGTGGGGTTACCATTTCATTATCATCCATTAAAAAAAAAATATATATATATATGTTTGCATGTATATATACATTTATTATTTATTAAAAAAAAATCAACAGCTAAAAAATTTCATAAAAAAAAAACTTTAAAGACAAAAAGCCACACAAGTTTTCACAAATAAAAACAATATTGAAGTAATGCACATGATATCGCTAATACTTAAAATCAACTAAAACTTAAGAGTAACAACGTTATAGTGGTACACACATTATGGGTAGGCAGTTATACAAAATAAAAAGTTGAAATTACACGTTCAAAGATAAACCATAGACTGCCATAAAGAACGGTCCTGAGCTACCTGCATCCACTGACACCCTGCAACGCAACTCCATATATATATATATATATATATATATATATATATATATATATATATATATATATATATATATATATATATGATGTAATTGCTTATGTATAAAGTTTTTTTTAGTTCTTTTTGTTTGTAAATTGTCACAATATTGTATCACTGTATCCGTTGACATTGATGTTTGCTGAAAGAGAATTATTGTACAGTTAAAGTTCGCCTTTATACATTTCCTTGCTTGTTGGCGCCATATTTTTTTATGTATTATTAATAAACTATAAATAAATATTCTCGCTTTACTTAATTCATGAGTTATTAATAACATTTGTTTTTGGTATTTAAACATAAACACGGGCTATTGGATTTGTTTGATGATTCATTTGTAATTGACAGAGGTAGGTATCTACTTACTGAAGGATTTGTGGAAATATCATTACTAATGTTATAATGGTGAAAGTGAGTTTGTTTGTTACATTATAACGCTTTAACAGCTTCACCAATCACTATATAGGATGGAGAAAGATATAGGTTACTTTTTAGCCCGGTCACTAGACATATTCCGGTCATGCAGACGAAGTCGTTGGTAAAACATTGTATTAAATATGTCAACTGGTTCAATAAATTTTTCGAAATATATAGTTCTAGTAGTAAATCACTACTTTTGATGTATCTAAATTTTGAGATTTCTATTGCTTTCATAGAAACGAAATCAGTTTTCTATCATCGCTAGTACCCACGCAACTCCCTGTTGTTTCATAAATGATAATAATATACCAATATATTAACGTATCTCATATCAGCTGTTATCTATCCACTGTTGAACATACCTCCCCCCCCCTCCCCCATAGACTGCCGCAAAGAACGGTTCTGAGTCAACTGCATCCACTGACTCCCTACAACGCATTTGAGGTCATTACTCCACCTAGTATATATAGGCATTTAAATTTATAAGTTGTGTCATTAATACCTAGTAAGCAACACAGTTCTTAGAATTCTTTAATAATAAAATGCTCACACGTACTCGGCCCACTACTGACGTCGATAAAATTATTTTGATGAACACCGGGAAAAAGAAAAGCTTAACTAGTTGTATTTAGTTGATTTACAATTTAAAATTAGAACTTAGCGGGTGTCGCCCCATCTGAGCAACACTTATCTGAGCATGGATTGAGAAAAATAAAATTGAGAAATAAACATCTAAACATGTTTACAAGCATCCACATCGATGACACGTTGTATTTCTATTTACCCATAGTACTTACATAAGGAAAATCATTTCCATCATCATCATAACGTACCTGTCTAGGTATCTAAGTTATATATAATCGTACCTACCAGATTACTTCTAAGCATTTTGAATATGTAACAGTCTGCTATTCGGAGCCTTGAATACGGATGAATACTAAATATAAAGGATCGTGTATCGTTCCTTTTTTGATGTCCGCCAAACAATGGATGAATACAATTAATCGTTTATGTATTCTATTATACGATGGACGTTTTTAATATATAGATATATATTAGATTATCATACGTGGCCTACCACAAGCCGGCGTATGTTTTTGCCGGCTAAAAATGTCTGTGACGTCATCATTGCAGCTAATAGCTCGACCTTGTGCATCTAATGTTGGCATCCTGGATTCGGCGTACTAAAAAAATTTACGATCAGTGCTAAAATATTAAATACTAACTAGGTATTTTAGTGCCAAAGTGCTAAATCATGCTTTACAAATGCGACATACGTACCATGTTTCGACTACTACGTTCCTATTCGTTCTAGGAGAATTTCCTAGTTGTCTATCAGCATGTTGTAAAGTGTAACAAGGAAATAAAAGCATTAAACAAGCTAGCCTTGTTTGTGTTTAAGATCTGTTATAATTGTTACACCTACATAATTAATTTATCTTTTTTATCTCGTGTATAAAAATCTAGCTTATCTAAGTGCACGGTTACAACACAAGATCTTTCTAGAACAGTTAATAATTTTATATTATTATGCTATTTAATAATGTATTGCACACATAATTCGTTAATTCGTGCCTATCGTCTATAAATAGGGTTACCACCTGTTTGCATTTGTTTGGACTTTCGACTTTCTGTCCGGACTTTGTTCGGTTTATTTATTAGCCTATTTTTTTATACATAAATTGATATTTTACCTAAAAAACATGCATTTATTGTTTAGAATACAAAATATAGAATTGGGTACGATGTATATGTATAACATAAGATTTTATTATATATGTATTGGATATTTTGAGGAAAAGAATCTGCACCAATTGGAAAGTGAGACAATGTGTTAAAATGCCACACCACCGACGTTGTCCTTATAATTTTATATGTATTTAATGAGTTGGCGGTATATTTTTAAATATTGCGTAGATATTATATAAACATAACTACAGTGGACCCCCGGTAATCCGGCAAACATTATGCAGGGCAGTGTCGGACTATCGAATTTGTCGGATTATAGACCACTGCCTAAGACCCCTATAGTCCGGATTTTTTTACGAAAGAGTACCTTGTAATCCGACAAATTACATATCTAATGACGAGAGTCTATACTATATTATACGTACATATGTATGTACTTTGAAGTACAAATCAGACTTAATTTATGTAAGTCGAATTTAGTAAATTAAATAACAATTGAGAGCTTACGTTTTATTATAAAATTAAGCATAAATGCACATACATATCTACCAAAATAATCAAGAATTATTAATCAAAATCATGTAGTGAATACTATATCAAATTATGAAGCTTTGAAATACATATTCATCAATTTTTTTTTGTTTAAGGTTGTTATAACGCGAGATCAGAGCTTTGTCCCTCAGTCTTCTCAAAAGTAAAAGTTCGTTGTAGGATGTACCATTCTCTTCAGCCCATTGTAAACCTAGCTCAAAAGCGTTAACTGCGTCTTGATCTGTGACTTGTGGAGCAGTTGCAATCACGTCGTCGTTATCTTCCTGATCGTTTGTTGTATTATTAGAAACCTCTTTTATAATATCTTTGTCAGACATTTCAAGAAAAACATTTTCTTCTTTATCCATTCCACGGTACCAGACTTCCAAATCTTCCGGACTTATCTGTGTTTCAGTAGAGACTTGTTCTATAACTTCCGAAGTTACACTGATTTGTGGATCGTTGCTAGGAGTGGTGATTATATCTGGCCATAACTTTTTCCAAGACGATTTAATAGTTGATGACGGTAACGCACTCCACGACTGACTAAGAGCAAAAACCAAGTCTTTCATATTAAATTCTTTTAAAGTTTTTTCTATTGGTTGGTCTTTTGATACGGCTCTCAAAAGTAGGTTTTTTTATAGTCTTGCTTAACAAACTGAATGATGTTCTGGTCCATTGGTTGAATCAGTGCAGTGCAATTTGGCGGAAGAAACATCGCAGTGATGCATTTATCCTCAGTTGTCAGTTCTTCTTCAGACGGATGACCGGGAGCGTTATCAAGAAGCAACAACGCTTTTTGAGGAAAATTATGATCTTTTAACCATTTTCTAACTTCAGGTACGAAGCATTCATCAAACCACTTTTTGAAAAGGTCTTTTGTCATCCATGCACTTTTTTGTCCGTAATAGTGTACAGGTAAATCAATGTTTTTGAATGCCCTTGGTTTATTAGATTTCCCAATGACCACCATCTTAAGCGCGTGTGTACCTGCAGCATTAGCACATGGTAGTATGGTTACACGCTCTTTACTCACTTTTCGTCCAGGTACGTCTTTTTCGTTACAAGAAACGAAAGTTTTGTTAGGCATCACACGCCAAAAAAGCCCTGATTCGTCTGCATTATACACCTGTGACGGGTCAAGATTAAAATCGTTCACCTTTTGCAAAAATCTTAATTTAAAGGGCTCTATGCAGGTGGCATCGTTAGAAAGTTTCTCTCCTGTAATAGTCATTAAACGTATGCCATGACGACTTTTAAAACGTTCTAGCCATCCTTTGCTGGCCATAAAATCATCTTTTTTTGTTATTTCCTTATAAAAAAACTTAGCTTTCATCGCCAACATGGGTCCCGAAATTGGTGCATGCCTGTTTCTTTCCTGAAGAAACCACATGTACAAAGCTTCTTCCACTTCTGGATGTTCAGCTTTCTTGAGTGTCTGTCTCTTGCCTGGCCCGCAGTCAGTAGTTGACACGAACTTCTTAATCTTCTCGTGGTTTTTTTTAATGTCATAAATTGTAGATCGGCCTACGCCGTATTCACTTGCTAAACTACTGAAAGTTTCATTGCGATTTAAGCGATCTAAAATATCACATTTTTCTTTAATTGTCAACGTTTTGTGCTTTCGCTTCTGGGTTTGTGACGACATTACTAGGTACTACATATACTTAATACACAATGAATAAATAGTAAACAATGAACGTACGCTAGGCCGTATCGCTATCACTAGTAGTCAAATTCAAACTAAGTAAAACAATGCATATGCGTCGAGCACAATAGCGGTGGCGCGTACGAGTTGTGACCTGTTCAAACTTGCGTGATCTATATTAGCAAAGATTGTCAAACATAATTCTGTCATGTCGGATTACAGGGGGCGCCGGATTAGACAGGGGCCGGATTATCGGGGGTCCACTGTATATCAATTCAATCTCAAATTTAAAATGAAGGTTATGCAGGTTATGCAGCACCCCATAGTATTATTATAATAAGTTTCGGAGACATGTCTACATCTGTGTAAATTTGCAGTCAACTGTGTGAGCATTCATGCAGTGCATTTATATTTTTAATAAGCCAAAACTAAGTGTTATCAAAGCGAGACATGCGATACCTAGATAACGCACGGAAAAATACATTAGGTATGTTATTAGGTATGTTACGTTATGTTTATGCGCGAGACGCTATTGTTCCAATGTTGAGATAGGTCCGGGTTTATCTGGCAGGCTCGCGTTACGTCACCCGCACAAATTTTCTAGTTATTGTCGTAAATGATGTAGACGAAACGTTGTATGGTAGAGTAATTCAATCCTGAAATGATTCACAGATTTAAATATAGATGTCGCGACTGCCATTAGCTTTGAGTTTTAATATTTTTTGTTCAATATTAGACACTAATTTGACTCCAAATTTACATTCAAGTTTCGAATATTTAAGTAACTAGTATATATACTTACCTTCGATACTTAAAATAAATGTATGTACTAGAATGATTTTATTATTTGAATCTGTGGTAAGTATCCTTTCTAAATGGGTATGTTACCGTAGTCTCCTCATAAATTAAGGCTTTCAATAAAACAGGATTTTGGAAATAAGCCAGTTAAACGGAAAAATTCATTTGGACATTAGAGGCAAGTTTCTTTATTTATATATATGTATACATTATATTGCGTTATTCTGCTAGTCAAGGCTGTCTGGTGTAATGTTTTGCATTCATCGAACAATACCTATTTAATTTAGTATTTATCAAATAACACATAGATTTTAGTGTATATGCTAATATGTTTTTTTTTTTCTCTAAAATTTTGTATATATTTCGAAGGAAAACATTTAGTGTTCTTAGGTACTTTTGTACTGACTTGTTTTACAAACTAAATACATTTATTTTATAAGTATTTATTATATCAATGTATAATATTGCTGTAAGGGTTTTTTTTATTTATTAAATATTCAATTTAGTCAAAGTGACACTTGTACCAATTTGCATTGCAAACAATATGATTGTCACCTATTTTTAGCCCAAGGATCGTCAGTATAGTGACACAATAAAGTACAATAGTTGAATGTAGACATTAAATGATAACTAACTAGTTGTTTATTATGAAAAAATAATATCCTCTTGTGTAATGAGCATTCTTACAAAACGTAATGAATATTGATAATAAAAAATAAATGTTGTTCTATTTTCAAAATAATTGTTACAATATACAATTGTTTGTTAGTATTTTCTTTTTATTACCATAATGTAGAATTAGCGAAAGAGGTTTGTTTGAATCGAAGCATTTGGCGTTCCATTGTTTCTGCCTACCCTAATGGGAGACAGGCGTGACAGATATGTATGTATGTATGTATGTAGAATTACCGTAAAGAAATTTTAACCTATATTGTAAATATAAATCTATATTTATAAACACATTGGCTTTGTTAAAAAAAAAGTAAATAAAATATAGACTATAATTGGATATCTTTCGACGAACTTATTTAGAGATGGTTCCTATTCCACTTACCTATGCTAATAAATATTTGTAAACAGAAGCACTCAAATACTTAAAGTATTTTTCTTATTTCCTGTACAGTTTGGCTTCGGTGCAATATGATTGTAATATGAGGATTCTTTTACTGTTATAAATAGGTCTGATTTATGTAAAATAAGTTTAAATCAAATCATAAATAACACTATATACGAGCAATAGTGTGTTTCTCTTATTTACTAAACTAGCTATATCATTCAATTTTGTCCATTAAGCTAAAAAGTATCAAACGATTATAAACGTTTTTCTCTGGGAACTTTAAAACTACACTACAAAAGTCATTTTAGCCAGTGACATCAGGATTTGTCCTGTTTTGTCAGAATTTTTGGGCACTTGAGAGTGTTTTATGTTGCAACAGTTATTTTTTTTTATAATATTAATTTGTATACATCATAGTAAGTGTAGTATTTCATACTATTTAATATAGGTAACTTAAAATTGACGCGGGCATCCCTATTTGGCACTTCAGTAGAAATGAAATTAGTTGTTCCAATTTTTAAATTTTGCACCTGGTAATCCTAAATTAAAAACGCACGACTATTACAAAATAATGTGTGCCATAACGCAAAATTTAAAATATAATTCGAGAACGAATATTCAAATTTCAAATTCTATTCGAAATTGGTAATTTTCGAGCCTGCCCCAATCCAGCCGCTGTTGCGCACCGGCTCGCTAGTCAAATTGACGTGTACCTACATTTATCTACAAAGGTGAGACCTCGGACGCGCGGTCACCGACCCGATTATGAACAGTACCTATTCGATATCAAACTGTCGAGGCAAGTAAGTAATCAGGTTCATTATCTATTACAAAATGTCTCTTTTTACTACGCTATTATCGCTATCATTAAGAATTGGGTGTGGTCCATAAACAACTGGTAAATTAAATTAAAAAAATAATAACTTTTTCATTGTTTATAGCGGTCAGTTGACCAAGGTTGGATTTGGTAATTGCTAGAGAAGAACTGACATTTCTTTTTGTGTAAAAACGCAAATAAAGAACACCTTTCCTAAGCTAATTAAATAATTTGATTAATTTAAAAAAAAAATACTAATTTCTCGAAATTCGGGAAATATTCATGATGATATTCGTGTTTGCCATTCCAAGAATAATAAAAAATAAAACATTCTCAATTTAAATTCTCGTGTAACTGATCTGTGATTGAAATACCATAAATAAATAAATAAAATAAAAAATAAATAAACCCTGCCACGTTAGAAGTGTTACCTTCTTAAAACATAAATAATTGACAAACACCTCTGACACCATTAGACGTGAATATATATTTTATTCCCGTTCCGTGTGGTTCCGGCATAGAATAAGCCACCCCTTCCTTTCTCGTGGGTGTCGTGAGAGGCGGATAAGGCAGGTCGAGGTATGAATAACTACGCCCCTTTGAAAATATCTCCAAAAACTGCGGTTGCCAATCCGCCTGCTAAGCGTGGCAAATACCCAGGTGGGGGGGGGGGGGGTATGTTCAGCAGTAGAAAGTTAAAAGCTGTTGTGATAATGATGATGATATGGTAATTTAATGAATAATTGTCAAAAACTACAAACACAGTAAAATAATTACATTTCCGTCATCCATTATCATATATTATAGTTGAAAAAAAAAAATAAGTTTTTAAAATTACTTTTTATATTGTATTCTCTATGTTGTTGGTAGTTTTGAACTGTGTCGATATGAGCTCACACTCGTCTACTGACCTTGTCCACTGCTGACCCATTTTACACGCAACTGTTGCATCATCTGGTATTAAAGAAACTCCAATTTTCAACCGACTTCTAGAAGAAGGGTTCTTGGTTCTCAATTCAATTTTTTTTTTTTTTTAATTATATTTGTTACCTTATAACTTCATCAGTTATAGAGCGATTTGATTTTTTTTTATTTAAAAGTATATACAGATTTCTTCCATAGAAATTTTATTAAAATCCCAAAGAAATTTTCTAAAAGAAGTCGGCTTTTGTTTGTGGAATGCAATTCATTATATCCATTCGCATATTTTGTTTTTATTTACATATTTAGGTATAACTTTCTATACGTATTTATGGTCTGTTCTAATAGAACTCAAATAAAATTTTAGACATAGTACATTTAAATAAATACACATAATGTTAACAGAAATTTAAAAGAATAACTGTTGAGTTTCTTGCTGGCTCTTCTCAATAGATAACAACTTTCCGAATCCTGCATTAGATTAAAAAAAATTACGATTAAAAAGTGCTTGTAAACAAGTCTATTTGAATAAAGATGATTCGAATTTAAAAGGTAATCTAGTATTGTTGAATTTATCACAGAAATATTTTCTAACTGAAATAATTAACAAATCCGAACGTAACATCAATTAATTGATTTTTAATTTGTACTATTATTAGACGTTAGCAGACTTTCTTATGATCGGATCAATTGTAAATTTCTTTACATTTTAATTAAGATTTAAGACAGATTATAAGAACAATTGCGTCTGTGCCAAACCGGGGCTGGTCGCTAGTATAATATATGACACGATGACCTACATACGTTACGGTAGGACCCATAATTCTCATACGTTGCGGTAGGACTCTATACTTCTCATACGTTGTGATAGGTCTCATATTTCTCACACGTTGCGGTAGGTCCAGTATTTCTCCTACGTTGTGATAGGTCCCATATTTCTCACACGTTGCGGTAGGTCCAATATTTCTCCTACGTTGCGATAGGTCTCATATTTCTCACACGTTGCGGTAGGTCTCATACTTCTTAACTTTAAATTTTGATTTGGTTCGACTGTGAGTTATGAAACGGACATTAATAAACGGTGCATAATGAGAATGTGCACAGCAGACTTATGCCTGCTTACGTCACCCGTTTATTATCAACAACGCCAGCCAATGTCAAAAGGAGAATGAACTCGCTAGCTGTATCCTTGAAACTTTTTACATATCGTAGATAGATTATTTTGTTTTTTCCAACGAATTTCGATGCGCTGTTTTCGTGTTTGCAATTGAAAACATGTTGAAAGTTCACGTGTGTTATTATAATATGGTTGGCTCTTTATTCATGTTAAAATGTGAATAGGACTGCAACTCGATTCTGATAGTCATTTTATTTTGGCAGATGATAGCAAGGAAATAAGATCCCACTACTAGATACAGATATTACTAACGCTGGCCAAATGGCCTGGTATAGTGTTTTATGTCGTGTTTTCCTTCTCTTGCAGTGGTATATTGTGCTAGAAAAGAAGATGAACACACCATATTTTTTCCCGTCATAATAAACTTCGAAAAGTAATCATTGAAGTGATTCCAAAAAAAGAAAGCACCCTTACAAAACGCACTTGTCCGTCTTCGTTTATCTATTACAGGGAAATTGAATAAGGCCTACTTGTCTATTCATTATTAGTGAGAAACTTTATTAGTCGAATGTAAATACTAATAACGCCTATTGGTTTTCCAGAAAAACCACTACTTGTTTATATTTTTGACTTTCATTTCTATAATTTATAGGTAGAAACCTTATTACACGAGCTCTATTCGCACGACCCTTTTTTCTACATGAATCTATGCCTGTCACGAACAAATATGATTTCTTTATGCACAAACCTAAGCGTGCAAGTTCAGCACACGTCGGACTAGTTGTCCTGGACAAGTCTACATGCAAAACTTAATGGGCATCAGTTGTTCCAGGTGCAAATGATGTCGGCTGTGAGTGGAGAGCCAATGCTGCGACGTGTGAAGCAGGAAGCGGAGCCTCCGCCACAGTACCCCACGCCGGAGCCTCAGCCCCCGCACACACAGCCCCTGCACAGGCCGCTGATCATGCAGCCGTCTGAGGTGAGTGCGACACTTGCTTTAGACTCGTTCTTTTTATTTCATAAGAGGCCGGCAACACTCCTGCAATTTCTCTGATATTGGGGAAAGAATGGGTTAGCTATGTCGTGACCACAGGGCATATGACCCGGGGTCTATGAGTAGAGATTTGTCTACTATTTACCACGCTGGTATCATATAAAAAGATTTCCTTCTAATTTCATAATTCATTATTTCGATTTCACATAGCTGTCCAGTTAAATAAGTTTATTATTAAAATATTTGTCATATATTCTCTCTGATAAAACCTCGCTATATTTATCGGGCGGAACACATTTTGACATTGAACCGCGCGCCTGTGTTTTTTTTTCTTTATTTATATTTTGTTTTTAGTGCGTATCTTGACACTTGATCTTCAAATTGTATAAAAAAGTATTAAGCAATATCGAACAACGTGACCGTCCGTCCATAAATAACAAATGCCTAATGTAACTATTGATTTTGCGGTTTTCTTCATCTTTGGGATGATTTTTGCGCGCTTGTTTTAATCTGTAGAATTCGGTATTTTTTTTTATGCGCCATTCAAGAATCTTTTATTAGTTATTTCCGCAATTGTACAATTGTTTTTTAAATATTTTTTTTAACATTCTTACAACAAGAATAATTTACGAGTATACTATGCGATTCGTTTGATATTTTTTTTATATTTGTTATTAAAGAATGTTCCACAGTCATTTCAATGTAAAAGTAAATCTTATTTTAATGCCCCTTAATATTCAATTTGGTATGACAAATTCTAATACGACGTACCTATAGGCAAAATATTTGAAATAGAAATATTTTCAACATAAAATTTTAGTTGCAACGTTGCCGTATTTCTCGTTCTTTTCTTGAAGAACGGCAACAGCTGAAAATACTGTACGAAACACACACAATGACGTTTTGTAGTATGTAGTATATAAATATAAAATTTTATTTTTGTCATGAAGTTGTTATGATAGAAATAGTTTATCCATTTCTAGTATTAAGATTTAGAATGATCTAGAAGAGTCTAGAATTATCACTTAATAGTGTTATTTGTACATATACGTATTCTAATATTTTTTTATACAACAATAATGGCTTAGAAGTATACCGTGCAATTCGCTTGATTGCAAGCGATCACCGCATCCCATTTTTGCCGCTCATCATTTTTTATCGCTCATTTTTTGCCGTTCTGCATTTTTAACCTGCTGCATCATCTATCATTCATTATGTTTAAAAACATAATATGTTCACGACTGCAATCACAGATGGAGTAGTTGGCTATTTTTGGACCTACCTTTCTAGCGAAACTGACATTGGATATGTCCACATTGCGTAGAGCGTATTGGAATCCACCGTGTTTTTTTAATGGATGATAATGGAATTGTAACCCCACCTGCGCTAACAGTATACGCTGGCGGGACACTAGTGATGGATGATAGGTGAGAATGAAAAAGCAGGTCAGTAAGCCTATCGTGATGAATACACCTGAAATTCAACACTGGTTGCCAGGGGTGACTATGTGGAGGTCGATCTGATAAGGTATATTGCTAGCAATAGGACTGGTAGTCCGTATTACTAACAATCCCTTCCCCGTGATCCAACGTGTTTTAATAAGTTACATTATTATTTTATTCACAGCTGGATCTCGAACCAAAAGAGGAGGTGAAATTCTGCGTGTCCCCCGGGGAGGGGGCGGTGGTGGGGAACACAAGCCCCGAGCAACAGCACTGTTCGTCGACCACAGCGGCGGCCGCCACTGGCACCAGGGACGACGACACACACAGAAGGGTGTGCTTAGTATGCGGAGATGTCGCGTCGGGCTTCCACTACGGAGTCGCTAGTTGCGAGGCGTGTAAAGCGTTCTTCAAAAGGACAATACAGGTAAGAGTTTGGACCAGAAACCGGCGAACATCGGTAGCGTCAGAAGTTTGTCACTAAAGACGTGTCATACTCATTTATAGTCACTTTAGTGATACCCTACCCGAGGGTTAAGGTATTATACCTGTGTGCCTTGTAATTTCATAGCCATAGTACACCCTTCGGGGGGGGGGGGGGGGGGAAAGATTGTTAGTAACGGAGACTAAGAATCCCATTGCTAACAATATACCCAACCAGGTCGACCTCCTCGCGGTTCCCCCTGGAAACTATCATGGTTAATTCCAGATGAATTCATCATGATGGGCTAACTGGTCTGTTTTCATTCTCACCTATCACCCTTCACTCGTGCTCCGCCAGCGTATCCCGTTAGCGCAGGCGGGGTTACCATATCATTTTCACTCATAAAAAAAAAAAGTCCACCCTTCGAACCAAAACACAGCCATGCAAACAATTGCTTCATGGTAGAAATAAGTATGGGACAAAGGCATCTTCGAACCAAAACACAGCCATGCAAACACAACTGCTTCACGGTAGATACACACTAATGGTACGGAGGCACCCAAGCAAACGACTTTTGTACAAAGTCTCCCTCTGATAGATGGATTCAAAACAGTTGACCCATCATGACCAATTCACGACGGTTTCAAAGAGGGATTACGTGGAGGTCGACCCAATAGGATATATTACTAAGAACGGTACTCAATAGCTAGTCTAATTACTAATCCTCGTTACTAAATGCTCTCTTTTCTGACATGCTTGGTTCCCATATATTGCAGATGAAATTAAATTTTTTTGTTGTTTTGGAATATTCTGAGATCTGCCTTTAGGGCCACGTTTAAGGTACCATTGTGCCGTTCGAATACGAGAATACGGAATCCTAAAGATGTAATAACTAATGGTTTTCGATAATACTTAATAGAATCCAAAATGAGAACAATACACTCGGGTATCCATTATCGCGGAATGTCACATTGCTCATATGTATATAGTATTGTTATGAGCCTATTACTGTCGTATTGTTGCTTATGTTGTGTCCATTACATGGGAAGGATTATTCAATATTTATATATATATATATATATATATATATATATATATATATATATATATATATATATATATAATTTGAATATCATATCTACCACTATTGTACCCATATCGATGTGTTGGTGGAGACAACCGAGAGCCAAAAGCTTCTGTTTCTACTCATCTCTTGCTACTCATATCTTATATATATATATAGGTATATATTTATACAATTTTATATTGTTAATATATTATATAAGTCATTAACTGTCCACTGCTGAACATCGACCTTCCCCATAAGGAGAGTTCTGCCAGTAGTTGCCGCGCTTGGCAGGCGGGTTGGCCCCACCGCAGTTAGCTTTTGGTGATGTTTTAAAAGAGACGTTATTTGCCGATCTCTCGACCATTAAATCTTCTTAGTCGCCTCTTAAGACACTTACGGGAAAGGAAGCGGTGATCCATTCTATGTTGGGACCACGCGCAGTACGCGACCATTGAGGCTGTAGGACATGAGGATGAGCTCCCTGTCGATGGCGAGCCGTACGATGGCTGTGGGCATCATATTGAACAATTCCTCTGAGCACAATCCATTGTACAGGCGGTAGAACACGCAGAGTGAGGCAAAGTCTCTCCTAAGTCTGATCCATCTGATGGTAAACGATTACTGTAACCTATTGACGCCTGCAACACTATCGGTTTCTCAGAACAATTCATTATACAAGCACACATAGTGAGACAAAATTTCGCCTTAGCCTTAGACTTAGGGCTCAATATTGAGCATGGGATCATCGACTATTTTCATAACTCGTCTTTGAACGGAGTCAAGACGACCAAACTGGGACCAAATGAAAGAGTAAAGCTTGGAAACCAGCAGAGCCTTCTTCTAAGTGATGTATTGTGCGGGTGACATTTGACATTTTGGCAGTTTTTATTATAAAAAAAAGAAAACATTTAGTTATTTCCCCAGAGACTACAGTATGAGATTTATCAAAAAGGATATATAAAGTTTTCTTCAGGGTCGGCAGCGTGCATGTGACATCCCTAGTGTTGCAAGCGTCCATAGGCTACAGTGACCGTTTACCACGACGGACTGTTTTCTTGTTTTTACCATCTTCATGGTATAAAAAAAAATCTTTATGGAATGAGATTTTTGTAGTCGATGTCAATGTTTTAATTACAATATTGTTTTGTTGAATCCCCAAAGAGGGTTGACATCGGGCAGACGGCCGGTCGTAAAACTATAAGCCAAATCCTCTAGTTATATGGATAAAACTATATTACGCCGACCCCAAATATTAATTGGGATAAGGGTAGGAAGACGATGATTATTTTGTTGAATCCATACTAACGTACGTACAGTTTGTTTCAGTAGAATTTACATTAAGTTCTATTGAAGTAAACTGTAATTGTGTACCTACAGTAAATTATTTGTTTACATTAAGCCAAGTGTTGTTGTAATTGGTGCAGGGCAACATCGAGTACACGTGCCCGGCGTCGAACGAGTGCGAGATCAACAAGCGGCGGCGCAAGGCGTGCCAGGCGTGCCGCTTCCGCAAGTGCCTGCGCATGGGCATGCTGCGCGAGGGCGTGCGTTTGGACCGCGTGCGCGGCGGCCGCCAGAAGTACCGCCGCCCGCCCGACGCCGCGCAGCCGCACCAGCCGCGCCCGCACCTCGACGACATCAAGGTGATCGATCGCTCGCTACCAATTTCTTTTTCTTCTTTTGGCTCCGGCTTTTTAGGGTAGCCATTAGCTGTTTTCAAGTTTAATTAAAAAGCAGGGAAATTAACGCGGATCAAAGCAGAGATATAGTGGCAAGAAATTTTGGGATAGGATTACAGGATCAGGAGAGTTGGAAGAGAAAATAAATATAGTAAATGAATATACATTTATTCATTTATTTTTATTTAAGCAGAATGGATATATAAGTATAATTATATATAATAAACCATTATTGTTAACGTACTGCTTGCTTTTATTGTTAGTAATACGGACTACCAGTTTCATTGCTAGCAATATATCCTGTCAGATCGACTTCCACGTGGTTCCCCCTGGAAATCATCGCGCTGAATTCCAAATGTATTCATCACGATGGGCTGCCTGATTTGCCTTTTTATTCTCAACTGTCTTCCCTCACTGGTGTCCTGCCAGTGTATACCGTTAAAGTGAGCGGGGTTGCCATTTGATTATCATCTGTTAAAAAAAACATACAGCCTTCTTACCGCGGATCAATATGTAACAAAATAGCTATTTATTTATATAACTCTTTATTGCATCAAAAATATAAAACATATACAATGACAGATTAGAAAATTCAATTGAAATATAGTAATATAAAGTATTGATAAAAATGTAGACATAAATCTTGTAGCTATCCCATGTATTTAGTTATAATATGACATATTCGTACGCCAAATTGCATTAAAATCCATAAAGTAATGTTTGTTTTAGTAATCCTTTATCAAACTCACACGAATGGTTTTCAGGTTTTTTTTTAATGGGTGATAATGGTATGGTAACCCCGTTTGCGCTATCGGTATACACTGGCAGGACACCAGTGAGAGATGACTGATGAGGATGAAAGCAGGTCAGTTAGCCTATCCTGACGAATTCAACTAGAATTAGCCACGATGGTTTCCAGGGGGAACAACGTGGAGGTCCATCTGACAGGGTATATTGCTAGTATATTGCTAGGCTATTTGACCCCATTACTAACAATCCCTTTTCCCCCGGTTTTTTTAGGTATTAGAAGCGCTCACATCGTACGAGCCGGAGCTGATGACGTGCTCGCCACCGCCCGCGGGCGTCACCGACGCTAACGCCAGGACCCTCGCCATGCTGGCTGACCTGTACGACCGCGAGCTGGTCGGTGTCATAGGCTGGGCCAAGCAGATACCGGGCTTTACGGATCTGCAGCTCAACGATCAAGTGAGTATATTTTTGTTTCGATGTTTACACGGAAAGTAGATAAAAAAAAATTATCGTGACAAAACTGCTTTTTTTTTAAGTTGGCGAAAACAAAATACACCGGCAATAAAATAGAATACACCGGCGGGGCACCAGTGGAGGATGATTGGTGAAGATGAAGTAGGTCAGTCAGCCCATCGTGACGAATTCAACAAGAATTGTTCACGATGGTTTCCAGGGGGAACCACGTTGAGGTAGACCTAATAAGGCATATTGCTAGCAATGGGGCTGTCAAACTCCAGTGTTAACAATCCCTTTCCCCCCAAATACTGGTACTAATAAATACGTATTGGTAGATAGATTTTTCGTAAATGTTATATAGCCCATGTTGTTCGCTGGTAATGTAGCTTTCTATAGGTTAAAAGATTTTTAAAATTGATTGAGTAGTTTTTGATTTTATCCATTACAAACAAACAAACAAACACAGTCATGTTTTTTCTTTTCATATTAGTAGTATATGTTGCACTATAATAATAACTATGTATATGTGTGTGTGTGTGCGCGCAGATGCGGCTGCTACAAAGCACGTGGGCGGAGATGCTGAGCCTGATGCTGGCGTACCGGTCGATGTCGGGCGGCGGGCCGCTGCGGCTGCGGTTCGCGTCCGACCTGGCGCTCGACGAGCAGCAGGCCCGCGATATTGGCGCACAGAACCTGTTCGCGCAGGTAATACTGACGCGTCATCATAACACCAACCGTCAGCTCTCGCTATTGGGAGGTTTACCAGTAGTTGCAATATTTGGCAAACCGCATTTAGGCTTTAGTGATGTTGAAAGAGGGACACGACTACTAAGTTTTTTTAATAGTCTTTTACGACACCCACGAGAAAGCAAGGGGTGGTCCGTTCTATGCCGGGACCACACGGCGAACTAACAGTCCCGTCCCGGGCCTTTGATCCTGGAGAACCTCCAAACGGCCCTATTTTCCTTATCTACATCCATATTCTATTATTGCAAGTAATTGTATAATTAAAGTAACATAAATTCGTCGTTCAGGTCCCGGCATAGAATGGGCTACCCCTTCCTTTCTCGTGGGTGTCGTAAGAGGCGACTAAGGGAGCTTATGGTGCAGGGATGGGCAGCAGCGTTTCTCTTAAAACATCTGTAAAAGCATAACTACGGTTGCCAATTCGCCTGCCAAACGTGACAACTACTGGCAAGATTTCCCCTTATGGGGAAAGCATGTTCAGCAGTGGACAGTTAACGGCGGAAATAATAATAATAAATTTACAGTAATAAAGAAAATATCTCGACCTGGCTCAAGAGGTGACCGAAATGTGGGGGATGGCGTCTACTGAAATTATTCCAGTCGTTTTGTCGGTGAACGGTCTTATCCCAACCAGTCTAGAACAACATCTTAGACGGTTGAGATTCCGAGGCGGCTCACTTCCGGAAAAGATGCAGAAAGCGGTGCTCTTAGATTCTGCCCGCATTGTACGCCGGTTTCTCTCCCTGGGGCTCTGAACCCCGGCCGACTGTGCTTCTGCCGGGAGTTAGTTGCCATCTCCTCTCCTTAAGCTCCTCTTAAGGAGGATGAGAAAGAGAGAGGGAGAGAGAATTTTGTAAAAATTAACAGTAACATAGTTATAGTATAATAATTTGTGGTTAACGGTAAATTAAATAGAATTTAAAACAATTCAGATGTTTGTATGTACTTTTTGTATGATTTAAGAATAATTGTAAAATTGTCTATTGTCCCAAATACATATTATGATGTGACCATAAGTTGTCGTTTGAGTGAGTACTATTGTCTGACTGATGTGTGTGGGCACGCGGCAGGTGGCGGGCGTGACGAAGCGGCTGGAGAGCGCGGCGGCCATGCGCGAGGAGTGCTACCTGCTGAAGGCGCTGGCGCTCGCCAACTCGGAGGCGCGAATAGACGAGACCGCCGCGCTGCGCCGCTTCCGCGACCACATCCTCGCCGCCCTCAACGACGCCGTCTCCGTGCTCAGGTACTACCACCATTATCACCATTGTGATCAGCTCGTAGCTCCACACTGCATCGTCTGTCGTCATCATGTATTCTTAGGTTTTTTTTATGGTTGAAAATGGTATGGTAACCCCGTCTGCGCTAATGGGATACGCTGGCGGAACACCAGTGTAGAGTGATAGATGAGAATGAAAACAGGTCAGTTAGCCCATCATGATGAATTCATCAAGAATTAACCATGATAGTTTTCAGAGGGAACCGCAAGGAGGTCGATCTGGTTGGGTATATTGCTAGCAATGGGATTCTCAGTCTCCATTACTAACAATCCCTTTCCCCCCTCTATTCCTAGGTTAGAACCACATTCTGAGAATGATAAGGAGTAGAATAGATGGCCTCTATGTACTTGTGCCACATTTAGGGTCTGTGGGACCCTAGACCATATTTGTGGTTGACCAATTTTACTGTGAAATTACAAACTAATATTCTATTATCTATTTATTTGTTAGATGCACAAGACAGCTTTACATTTTAACTTAATTTTTGATTTATTTTACTAGGCACCCTATACTATATTACCCACTTTGAGAATGAATTATTTTTAGCGTCCCCATTTTTTCACCTACTTAAAGACCACTATCACTTCAAATTAAATTAATCAATTATTGTGTAAATTAAGTAAACTAATCAATTTTTTCTGGGCCGCCCCCCTTTAGGCCTGCAGCGCCCACAAGGGGACGTTATCGCCCACTTTGAGAAAGGCTGCTATACAGTGATTAAAATTCATTTGAATTGATGAGATGAAAATAAAAATATTTATTGAGATATTCAATATTATTTTTTAAATTATATGCAAAATATTTGAAGGGAATCCCCAGACATGGTGATGGTGTTGCTAGTAATAAAATTTCGACACACATTGGTAGAAATTTTAATTTTCCATTTTAATATTGGGATTAGGTGCTCATTTTTCCATTTACCTAATCTCTTAAACAATTCTGTCCATTTGTGACAAGAGTCCATTAGTGGTGAATAACCTATATACCTTATGTTTAAATGCGACGCTGTTGCCAAGTTATTAAATTTTCATATTTTACCTTAGCATAGATTTTATCTATCTATAAGTTCTGTTATCAAAAATGGTAATTGTAACATAAAATAACAAACAAATAATGTCTCAACAGGCCATACAACGCGAACGCGGCGCTACAACAGTTATTACTAGTGTTGCCGGCGTTACGGCACGCCGACGTCGCAGTCCGCCGCTTCTGGTCGGCCGTGCACCGCGACCGTCGCGCGCCCATGAACAAACTATTCGTAGAGATGCTCGAGGCCAGTCTACGGTAGGCCTGACCGTGTAGACCGGCAGTGAGTGAGCGAAACGAGCGTAACACGCGGTTGTGAGTGAGCGATACAAGCGTAACGCTTGGAAATGAGTGAGCGTATAACGGCGAAAATGAGTGAGCGTATAACGGCGAAAATGATTGAGCGTATAACGGCGAAAATGATTGAGCGTATAACGGCGAAAATGAGTGAGCGTGAATACAAGTGACTATACAACCCGGGCGCCGGGTCGCGACTTTTATCATCATCATCACAAAATCAACATATCACATTAAATAGTGAGTACTATTTGCCATATTAGGTCTGCATTTAACCCCGTGTTATTGTTATGTGTGAATGTTGTCCGGACTCCGTGTTTTATGGCTGTGAATGGTAGAACAGTGCGGCGGCTACTGTCATATTATGTTCTCCTATAGACATTGTCGCGTCCCCGCGCCATTAATGTACAAAACGATGGACAGACGTAGTACAAACTTGTTACTATTTTTGTATAATATTAAAAAAAAAATATATCTAGTTTTACTGTACGGGGTGTGGTTTGAGATTATTATGGTCGAGGAAATTATGTGCCGTTTATTTCGCACTTAGAAGTTAGACTGCACATACTGTTTTATATATGTACAATTAATTAATAATCGTTTCCATTTATTGTGAATCGAACTCTTATAAAAATTTCGTTGACAAAAAATACTACTAATTGGGCCTACAAAATGATGCCTCGTGATATTTGGATTAATTTGATTGCGGTAATATTTTTTAATTGTTAAATATTTTATTGCGCTGGCAATACCTGTTAGTGATAGTTTAATTTATTATTATTTTTGCGTACTAAAGTCATGTGTAGTGTAGCTTTGAGCAATGAATTCGATCACATGTCGTGAATGGTAGTTTCCCCGACTGTACAATAATGTAAATACGGTAAATGCGGGGGCCGTATTCGGCGCATTTATCATTAAACTGTTGTTTTTATTTTTAATATTTTTTTGAAAACGTTAATTAGCGAGAATAGGAACTGTTTATACTGTGATAGGGTTTTATGTAAAGTCCATTGCAGTAATACTAACATTATGGATATATCAAATATCAACTGCTTTTGAATGTTAAAGGCCAATAAAAAAAAAAAAGAGTATTTGTTACATGATCATGTAGCAAATTTTGAATTAATTAAAGGTAATTTCATAGATAATTTTTTTAAGATTATTTATAATGTCTTTGGTGAATTTATCAACTTTCTTATAAATTGGTAATTTAAAAAAAAAAAAAAAAAACTTAAGACGACCCAATAAAATTTTATATTTTGTCAATTTTTAACTGTGATATGATTGTAAATTATGGCTACTGTATATTTGAATTATAAAATTTACATTTAGAAATACATTTGTTTGGTATACATTATTGTTCGGATGTAGTATAAACAGTGCCTATAAATTCTTATTATAATTTGAACATTACAATAGTTTGTTAATAGTAGAAGTGGATTTATTTGAAAGATTGTCATATATAATGGGATATAAATAATTTTTAGAGCTGTTCCACTAATGTAACTATATACATATTAGTATATTACAACCAAATTTAATATATTTTGGAGTGTTGCCATGCCGATGTACAATATTGTTAATATGGTCATTTGAATATTTTCTGTATATAAAAAAAAGTTATGTAGATCGAATATATAATATATATATGTCTATATACATTGCACAATGGTGATTTTATAAACTTACTATGTTTGTCGTTGCCAACTATTGTTTCGACTTCATCTGGAAGTCTTCAAGGGGTGTACGATGCTTTACGACACAGCGTCTCGTTTCGCACTCGAATAACAACATAGTAAGTTTATAAAATTCTTGTTTTGCATAAAAATAGACATTAAAATGAATATAAGTTTTAAAATATAATATATATGTGTAGTGGAACAGTGAAAATACCTCAATACCTGTTACCAATCACAATATATCAGAATGTATAACATTGTATAGCGAAACAATATATATATTAATATCATGAAATGATATATTTACACATCAGTGATATATATAAGTGAATGTTGAGCTTACAAAAGATTTGTCTACTATAGTATAGTATTGGAAATGATGAATGACGAATAGAGCCAATAAAGTTATTCCAGTGAGTTGAAAGTTTTGTTGTAGCGATTCTTATGTTAAGAATATTTACGTTATTTATAGTCTTTTAACAGTTTCTCGTATGCTGTGGTGTTCTCAGGGTATGAACGCTGTATCATGTGCCACATGTAGCCGATAAGTTTATTCGACGTTGTTGATCTGCGATTACTATGTTATTGGCGAGGTGGCTGTGGCTTGAATGACCACGGAGTGAGAATAATAATATTGAATAATAACATACAGATGAATAACACCCGAGTCCTCAGGAATGGCAACGCATGGGGGGTAACATGGGCGAAACGGTATACTCTGTTATGTCCATGGTACTGCTCATCTCTAGGCGACGGTTACTTTTCGTCAAGTGGGTCATAAAAAAAGTTTCCATGAAAAAATCATTGGTTTTACGTAACAAAATTAGTACAGAAATTGCAAAAATATGGTTTTTTTTTATACAACTTAGAATGGCAAACAAGCTAACGGCCCACCTGATGGAAAGTGGTAACCGTCGCCTATAGACATGAGCAGTACCATGGACATAACAGAGTATACTATTTCGCCCATGATACCCCCTATGCGTTGCCATTTACTATTTATTTATTTAGTTTTATTTGGGATGACAATTTTTTACATAGAATTAGTAAATCATACATTACCCATTCGCTAAAAGCTAGCTAATTATCCATCCGTAGAGCAAACAAAACCATAGTTTATGGTTATTATGCATACAGATATAAACAATAATTATATGATGCATCTACTATATAATTTGCACTGCAGGTAGCACTGCGATGATATTATTTTTAGCTTTATTTTAAGCTTTCTTTACTAAAAGAAACAGGACAAAATTCTAAAAGTTAAAATTATGATTAACTCATATCATAAAATTGGAATCAGCGAAAGAATTATTTTTATATGTATATTTACGTGTGTTATTTTTGTTAAATTGACACTTAATATATCTACTTGAGGAGAGTGGCAGCTATGCAGTTTCCGATATTATTCAAGCCACAGCTTAATCTCGAGTCGGATTGTACGCAGTCGCATTCCACTACGGTTCATTTTATGCTGGGACTACACGGTTGACCTAGATAGGCTCGTTCGGCCAGTGGTATCTGAAAAGTGGTAACCGTCGCGCGTTGTCTATAAATATGAATACTTATAATACCGGTGTTAAATAAATGTATGCAATAATAAATGTACAAAAAATAAATGTACAAAAAGTCCAATGTATCCGTTAAAGTACATTTAGATATTAGTATAACAGATAATACATCATCCATTTCTTACTCTGTAAAATTTTTTTCTGGAAGCATTTTGATCCTGTTATCGGCGAAAACTATAATTGAGTCTAATTTTAAGATTGTATAAATATAATTGTATAATTAAGTAAACTTAATTTTAAATTTTCGCGTTGTTTACACATATTTTAAATACACAATCGGAACTTAATGCAATGTAAAAACTTTTACAGATAAATAGTACATACCTGCTTCTTCATTGCCGACGTGGCTTGCACCAACGTCTAAACGAAACGTGTCAAGTAAAGTTGTACTTATTATGATTTTATGTAACTATTTGAAAAAAAAAAAAAACATTTTGTGCTGGGTATTTATAGTTAATATTAATTATAATGATAATTTGTTTACGAAACGAACTCATTTTCAGATATCGTTATCGATTAGTTTTTATGCAGTAATTAGAGATCTAGAAATTTAAAATTCCTTTTTTTTTTAAACAGTTCTGTATTCACCTTTGTTGAAGTGCGATGTTTATAGGCTCCGGATACTACTATCCATAGACCACTGGGGCTAATTTGTACATTCTGTCGGTATCTTATGATGATACATTCGTTCGATTATAATCTGTGCACAAAGGCCATTTTATTTTCGGCTTATATTTGATTACAAAAAAAGGCGGCGTAAGATATAAGTTAGTTGTAACAACATTAAAAAAAAATCGCATATTACAATGTTGTTTCTTGCGCGGGAGAAATGTCTATCATCTGCGCAGGATTTTAATCGTTGTATATAATATGTATGGGACCATACAACAAACCGAAGCGGCGTGCGACACCGCGTACGATCCGTCCGAATTGATATCCGAAAACTAGTTAAGTATAAAAATGGACTGGAACATGTAAATATTGTTTTTATATTAGCGTAATCTCAGATCAAGGAGTAGGTGTCCGAACCCTTAACCGTGCCCGTGTCTTATTTGTATTTAACGAAGTCGTACCTTTTTCTTTATATATTGTTATTAAATGTGACCTGATCCTGGTACTATGTGAAATAAATTATAAAGCGGTGATAAGTGTATTTTTATTTCATATTTTTCTATATTTCTTCACGCTTCGTTCTATACGGAGTAGGCAGAGAGAATTAGTTTTTTTTTTATTGATTATAATGGAATGGTTACCCCGCCCGCGCTAACTGCATACGCTGGCGGGATACCAGTGATGGATGGTAGGTGAAAATAATTGTATTTTATTTTATACTACGAAAGTGGCAAACATGCATACAATTTGTCTGATGGTAAACGATTACTGTAGACTACACACACCTGCAACTCTAGGGGCGTCACTGAAGATAAATAATAACATATAGAAATTAAACAGTAAATACTTTATTTTTTTTTACAAGATATACATCTTACAACCACTTAGTTGTTGTGTAGAGGATAAAGTAGCATGTGTTAATCTAGAATATGGTCTATCGGTGTACAAAATTAATTCTAACCCTGTCTCAAACATATAAGCTTGATTGAATATTAAACATACAAAATTTTACATATACATAGAATAGAATATTAAATTACATTATAATACTATTAACCGTAAGGGTTTGGCTTTTTGATAAATTTCTATTAGTATAAAGGAAGAAATAAGATTGTAATCCACAAAAAAAAAAAAAGACTTCAATTGTGACAGAACCAGTTTTAAAAACTACCGAACTGATTTTGATAAAAAGCTATGAGAGCAGTCTGTGAGTATAACTTACTGATAAGAAAAAATATTCAGATAAAAAAAATAGTTTCTAAATCGATTTATGACTGACGGAGTTATAAAATAATAAACATATAATAAAAAAAAATATATAGGGGAAAGTGGGGGAATTGGGAACACTTAACTTCCAACGTCCAAAAATAATAGAAAAAAGTCTTAGATATAGCAACTTTTATTACAATATAAACTTTACTTATCTATCTACTTATCCAGTTACAGAAAAACTCTCAAGAATCAACTTTTCATTAGAAATTTTAACGAAAACAAAAAACTCGTTTGTCGTTTCTTTTTACCCGATACCCTATGGGGTAATTGAGATCATCCCGAGGGGTAAATGGGAACGGTATGGGGTAATTAGAAACGACACAATTAAATCTTTATAATAAACTATAGTTTTTTTGGTTGGCACATATCACACACGTACCCTAGACTAGTCTCACCAGCAGTACATTTTTCATGTGCCCAGAGTTTACAGATGACGCACATAATCCAATCCTCTGTCGGCGGAGATTCATATTTTTCGTTACACATTATACAATAAAACTCTTCTTCAAACTTATTTTCCTTTTTTAAATTTTTCACTCCTTTACCCTTGACCCATGGATTTTTTTTTATGGTTTTAATGTTCTTTTTTAGTGTTTTATTCGGAACTTTTTCTTTTTTAGCTTTTCTCTCATTTTGTTTTTTCTGCTTTCCCTCAAGTTCAATTTTTATCGGTGAGCTGGATAAAATTTGAGAATGTCTCTTATTCTGTCGCACAGAAGTGGTTCTTGTTTTAGGAATGATAGGCACATTAATGATTTCGGCAAGAGGCACAGTTTACATTTTACTTTGGCTGACAGTGTTATCGGATAAATTTAAACTTTGCTCAGCTGTAGTTTTATGAGCATCGCATTCTTGAATCTGACTGATGTAGGATTGATTAGATGTCATATTCTCAAAGATGTCTTTAAATTTGTCAGGATTAATAGGATAAATTCCAGCGGCTCTAAATCCACTGACAGCCTTGCTTATGTTAGCTGTTTTATTGTACGGCTTTGTAAAAAGTTCTCCAATCTCGTATTGGGTTATTCGTTTCCCAGGATTGTTAACCATGTACAACTCACATTCCTTATTGTATGCTATCTTCAGTGAACTAAAGATTGTGAGATCTAGTGGCTGCATTTTGTGAGATACATGGGGAGGCAAAGAAAGAACTTGCAAGTAATGTTCTCGAAAAAGCTTGTATGCTCCCAGGCTGATATGACTTTCGTGATTATCAAGTATTAATAATACTGGTTCTTCTTTGGTAGGTTTTACGAAAGAAATAAAGTGTCGCAAGTAATCAAGAAAAATGGACTCATTTATCCAACCGGAATCAGAAACCGTGGCAATCATGTCGCTATTACAGCCTTAAATTAACAGTCCATTCATTCTTTTTCTTTTGAAGATAAGCATGGGAGGTACATATACACCACTAGCACTGACAGCACAAACTACTGTTGTTGTGACACCACGTTCTCCACTTGTCGCTTTGGCTATCTGTTTTAAACCCTTTGGAGCTAAAATTGTGTAATTTTTTTAACTGTGTTAATGCCAGTTTCATCAATATTAAAAATACGATGACCAGGTATATTGTGTTTTGTTTGGATCATTTTTAGTTGATCAAAAAACAGATTCACTTCGGTGACGTTAAAAGCTGTTATTCTATTAAGTGAAGTAGCTCCTGGTATCCGTAAACTGATGGAAGGATGTCGAGACATGAAGCCATAGTACCAGTCTTTGCCTGCTAGCTGGGTTTCTTTGTTAAAATTGTGTTTCAGCTTATTAGCTTCAGCAAATCGAAAAGCAATTTTACGTAATGAACTTGGTGTTATTCCATAAAAAGTCTTGCAGCAATCAAGTATATATTTTTCTAGCTGGTCTTCTTGTTCTCTATTAAATACAGCAGATCGACATTTTTTTAGTGTCTTGACTTTATTTTTAATTGTTTGAATAATGTTGATTTTGGTATTGAATATTTGGTAGCAGCTTGGCCTAATGTGAGCTTCTTACTTCTAACATCTTCAACTGCATGGCGAAGATCTTCAATTTTGTATTTCGATTCAGTCTTTCGTATATAGTTTCGAGGCATCTAAAACAATTTTTAAAGTTAAAACATTTTTACATAATTAACTAGCAGCACTAGGGGTAAACTAAAAACGCGAGGGGTCATTGAAAACGTTCCCAATTACCCGCCTGATGCCATTCCCAATTGCCCAAAGTAGTCAATATATATCAAAATGGCCGCCATCCTCAATAGTATTTTTGATAACCTTCAATCACGTAGGGTTTGGAAGCAGATAGTACATGCATGATAATAACAAAATATGGTGCCTTTGAATTCAAAAATATGATAGTTACACCTATTATAAGACACGACAAAAATTATAAAAGAAATGCAAAAAACATTGTTCGACTTATCGTGACAGGGTACATGTGGCCTTTCACTCTTACTATTTGGTGTACACTAAGGGGCACTGGATGCGTCCGTTGAATAAGTGCGGGACGGTGTAATGTGGGGGGAAGTATTATTTACCTAGCTGTTCCCAATTACCCGCCGTTCTCAATTCCCCCACTCTCCCCTATATAACAAGTAATAAATAATACAATTTAATTCAGAACCTTTTTCAAGTCGGTTGAAAAATATAACCGAACTAAAAATTTACTATTTCTTGAAGTTAATTGAAAAGATATTTCGGGACTTTTTATCAATACTAATAACTGCAAACGAGGTTTTGTTTCGCTGTTTTATATTTGTAGCCTGTATTTCTATTGATATTTTAAATAAATGAAAAAAAAAAAATAGTTATAAAAATAGAAAATAATATAAGACACCATTTAATTTAATACTTTATTAGAAAACATATTTAATATTTTTACAATCAGTCAACGTTAAACTATAGCGAATTGGTCGTACAGCAGCTCTCTGACTTTATAATACTCTTCCGAGAGTACGCCTTCTAGTGCCACGCGGCCGTTATCCAACTGTAAAAAAAAAAAAAATAGAAATCATAAATAATAATCATTAACTTTAATATGTATGTTAGAGTCACTCAAATTATGTCACTAGCGACCCGCCCCGATTTCCCACGGGGAGTAGAGCATACATTCTTGCATTTTTTGGATCAGTTTGCGTCGAGTATGTATTAGATTTAAATGTAGCCTATTATCACGCTAGTTGCGAGTATTTTTAATGTATTTTAATTTCTATTAATAGCTTATGCAAATACCTTAATGGACATAGTAAGTTAACCTTAAAAGATAGACATATGCTCTCGTAGACTTTTTTGTCAGTTAGCCCATCCTGACGAATTCAACTAGAATTAACCACAACGGTTTCCAGGGGAAATCACGTGCAGATCGACCTGACAGGATATATTGCTAATAATGGGGTTATTTGACCCCATTACTAACAAGGGATTGTTCCCTTTCCCCCCAAGCGTATACCGTTAACACGGGCGGGGTTACCATTATTATCCCACGAATACCAATCCTCAAACACGCTTATAAAGAAAAAGAATATAAAGCGAAGGAAGTATTGAGTGCGGTATAGTATACCCTGCGTATGGCGAGGGTGCCGTTGCAGCACTCGAGCGCGCCGGCCGTGAACTCGGCCGTGAGCCCGAGGCGGGCGACGGCGGCGCGCAGCTCCGAGAGCCGCAGCGAGTTCACGAACGCCGCCGCGTGCGGCGCGCCCGCGCTGCTCGCCTCCAGCGACATCGACACCTCCATACTATTCTCATCTGCGTACGCGCAAACATTATATTATACTCTTTATTAGCGACCCTTATAAAAACTTATATTTGGAGCATAGCATTTTTTTTTTGATGGGTGAAAATGGTATGGTAACCCCGCCTGCGCTAACGGGATACGCTGGCGGAGCACCAGTGAAGGGTGATAGATGAGAATGAAAACAGGCCAGTTAGCCCATCATGATGAATTCATCAGGAATTAACCATGATAGTTTCCAGGGAGAACCGCGAGGAGGTCGACCTGGTTGGGTATATTGCTAGCAATGGGATTTTCAGTCTCTATTACTAACAATCTCTTTCCCTCGTAGGTTGCTACAATTGGCACAACCCAAAATCTACATGCAGCAGTAGACAGTTAACGGCTGATCTGATGATGAAATAAATACCGTCACCCGGGGCCGTTTCCCTGGACCGAGCGCGTGGAGCCAGTGTGGCCGCCACCCAGGCCAGTTCCGTGTCGCCGGCCGACCGCCACGACAGTTGGGAGAGTAGACCGTCCGTCAGTTTAACCTGCAAACAAACAACAGGGTTAGACATTATGAGTATACCAAGCCAAAACCCAGTAATATATTAATTGTGAAACCTTTAAGAAGCACAGTTGAGATCACAAAGAACTTTCTACTTTTTGAAATAGGTTAATTAATTTTCGATCGATTCGTAAATGTTCACATCGGGCATGTCTTTACGGTAGAAACTCTGGTTTCTGCTGTGGAGAAGCTGTGCTTACACGGCTGTGTTTCGGTTTGAAAGGAAACAGCAGTGAAATTACAGGATTCCATACCTTGCAAATAAGTAATTCCTAGTTTGGTGTAAAGGGATTGTTAATTATGTCCTTTCTGAACGGGTCCCATTGAAAATCAGCGCTGTAGCCGCTCGACTGCAGCATAACGCTGAGCGGGAACCATTTCGGCAAACATTACCTATCACTTTCACATCCTATATATGTTAAAACATTCTGAATTGGGGAGCACCCCCAATGTCAGTTGCCTGGTTCTTCACAACACTGCTCTCAGCTTGAGGATCAGGCCATTGGTGTGATTGTGTGGCACTTACAAATATATATATATATATATATATATATATATATATATATATATATATATATATATATATATATATATATATATATATATATATATTTCGAATTTGTATCGCATACCACGTGACGGGTATAGGCCTCCGATATGGTATCATTAACAGAACATTAGAGATCTAATTTAACAATGTTCTCTATACGTAAAATTGTTCATACCTGGTAGATATGCGATTCCGTGGTCGCGTCAACGGTTTCTCCGCATTTGGGGGTATAAACTTTATCTATGCCCTCAGCTTCACATTGTTTCCTGAAACGATTAAAAAGTATATGTGTAAAAACGTGGTGTGTGTATGTATGCATACTTGGATAAAGATATATAGATACTTTTTATTGTTTCCACTAAAAGACTACAGTAGTAAACTCATTATAGATACAAATTTAATATTAAATAATTCCAGCAGGAATCATCTGGGGCATCCATCTCAGTGTATCCAGTACCACCATGTGCAATAATGATTACACACTAATTTCTGTTATTAAATAACAGGCATTATTTTTTTCAACCATGGCCCATTAGGAAGGAATAATACTATATAATATACTAGGTGCATTTCGTTTTAACAATCCATCAAATGGATGCGTTTTTTTTTTATACAACTTAGAATAGCAAACAAGCTGACGGACCACCTGATGGAAAGTGGTAACCGTCGCCTATAGACATGAGTAGTACTATGGACATAACAGAGTATGCTGTTTCGCCCATGATACCCCCTGTGCATTGCCATTCCTGAGGACTCAGGTGTTATTCCTCTGTACCCAGTACATTCACGCCGTATCCCACTCTTCAAACCGAAACACATCTATGCAAACACAACTGATTCACGGTTGAAACACGAATGGGACAGAGGTACTCAAGCAATCGACTTTTGTACAAAGTCTCCCTCTGGTAAATAATAAGGTTACATTATAAAATGCTGCCTCAATTAAAGGCCGTCACGACACGCGTATTCATAATATATTATTATTAGTATGAAAATTTATAAAAACTACAATACTAGTTATACAATAAATAGTTAGACTACAGTAATACTTTGGATTTGAAAGATTTGTACACTTGTAATCTATACATATGTGCAATGATACATGGCCATGCTGTACGCGGTACCGCTCATGTCTATAGGCGACGGTTACCACTTTCCATCAGGTGGGCCGTCGGCTTGTTTGCCATTCTAAGGTGAATAAAAAAAATAAAGAGTGTCTGTGTGACGGACCGCAGCGCGGCCTAAGGTGAATAAAAAAAAATGAGTGTCTGTGTGACGGACCGCAGCGCGGCTTGGGCGCGCGGCGCGGCGCGCAGGCCGAGCACGCGGCGCGGCTTGGTGTGCGCGAGCACGCGCTGCAGCGACTCGCCGTCGCAGCGGCCCTCCAGCTCCACGTGCAGCACGCGCGCGCGCACCGCCACCTCGCGCACCGTCGTCACGCACTTGCTAGGGATCTCCATCATCTCCTCTGCGAAAGCGATTGTTACTCGTGACATTTAACAGCCTCATCGCTACGTACATACATACACCCTATCAGCTCGACCTCCACTCGGCTCCGCCTGGAAACCATCGTGGTTAATTCTGTGTAGCTTTCATTGTCACCTATCGACCTTCACCTAATCCAAAATAAAATATAAATAAAAAGTGGGAACCTTACTTTTTCTTGAAACCATCATGGATATTTCCTATCGAATTCATTATGTGGACCAATTGACCTGCATTCGTTTTCACCTATTATCTTGTACTGGTACCTCGTCGGTGTATACCGATAGTACAGGCGGGGTTATCATTCCATTTTCACTCATTAAAAAAGAACCTCTGATATGAAAAAACCTCTGACGATAAAAAAAAAAACAAAACAATATTTTCTCAACTAGTTGTTATTAGAATAAAAAATACAGCAAAAACAAATTTAGTTATGCTGTCCGGCTTTTAAACATTTATAAACACATTTATGGTCCGAAATTAGCCATAATGGTCCGAGCATAGAACAGGCCACTCCTACCTTTTTTGTGTCATAAGAGGCGACTAAGGGAGCTTATGTTGAAGGGATAGGCATAATAATTGATACAACATAGTCCAAAATAAAGTATTTCCAACTATAATAATAATTTCATAACTAATTTGTGTAAGAAACACAATAAACACTATCTCATATAGGTATACGAAATTTCTTTTTATCTAAAATTAAGAAAAACTTATTTACAGATTATTTTATGTATGGAAATGTGAGTTAACATATACCCAGTTTTATTAAGGTTAAGTATAATGTAGATATAAATTTCACCTACCGTCTGGCTCTTGTTTTGGTGGTGGCGCAGGGGGCACGTCTCGAATTTCTCCTTCGGCGTCCACTATTTCAGCAAGTCTATAGTCTTCGGGCTGCAAATAGAATAAATTTTAATAAGTATTATTATATTTCAGATAAATTTAGATAATAAGTTATCTTTTATATTAAATTTAATTATTAAATTATATAACGATTTAAAAGTGTAAATAACTTTTTATAATATTTTGGATAAAGATGATATGAATTGGAATATTTATTTAAATTAATTTTCCTAAGACTGTGTACAACTGCATTTTGATTTCTATGGAGTTTAATATAAAAACTAATTGTTGTCATCAAAAATATATTAAAAAAATTGATTACTGTAAAAACAATTAGAATTGAACTGACTATAGTATCATATACGTCTGTAATAGATTTAGATGAGTAAAGATATGAAATGATAAGTGATAAAATTTGTACAATTATTTTTTTATATATATATATTTTACATCACAAAGGTGGTAAACAAGCATACAGCCTATTTGATGGTAAACGGTCACTGTAACCTAGCAGTATATTATAATGGAATAGTGTAAATCAAGCACTTTCAAAATTTGCTGCAGCAGGGCGCAATTATGTTGTTGTCGTTTGCTGTGAAGCAGCAGTAGTGAGTGCAGTAGGTACCTACCTTGATGATCTCGCCGTAGTCGTCGGCGCGGGTACGCTCCTCGTGGCACGGGTACATGGCGTGGTGGCGCTTGTTGGCCTTGAAGCAGCCGGCGGCGCGTGCCGGGCCTGCTACGGGGATGTCGTGCCGTCCCGTCACCACCCACATCTCTAGCTCGCCCTCCGAGTCCGAGTCCGACGAGATGCCGGCCGTCTCCTCCCTGTCACAGGCAAACTCCTATATAGCGAGAGGAAAGGGATTGTTAGCAATGGAGTTTGACAGCCCCATTGCTAGCAATATGCCCTATTAGGTCGACCTCCACGTGGTTCCCCTTGGAAACTATCGTGAACAATTCTTGTTGAATTCGTCACGATAGGCTAACTGACCTGCTTCATCCTCACCTATCATCTTTCACTGATGCCCCGCCGATGTATACCGATAGCGGGGGTGGGGTAACCATTCCATTATCACTCATTAAAAAAAAAAAACTCCTATATAGCTCATTCATACTTGGTAGAGGATAGAATTCCAATTTGAATAAATACTATCCAAAGACTTGAAATGTCAAAGTGAACTAAAACATTACTTGATGGAATTGTTGATTTTGAGCCTCTGGTTGTGCAGGTATTCCTCGAGCTCGGCGCCCTCGAGCCGCACGCGGCGCCTGACGGACAGCTCCAGGACGCGGTCCCCGCCATGCTCGATCAGGTCCCGAGCTAGCGTGCCGGGCGAAGTCCTGTCCGTGGAATATATAATTTTTCAAATATATCAAAATTGTAAATAGACATACGTGGGAGATATATATACATAATACGTGGGAGATGTCTAAGAAAAAATAATGTATCATATATTAATAAGATCCTTGACATTGAATGATAATATTATAAATAAAATGTTTATATTCAAGTTCAGTATTCACTGACTTTAAATATTTATTGTAAATTCATAAAAATAATTGATGTTTGTTACTTATTATTAACTGGCATAGTCGCTCAGGTGTTCTAAAGCCTCAATAAAAATTAGAATAAAAAAAAAATGGACCGCAATTTCACGTACCGTGCTGTTAAAACGATAGAATTAGATGGATGCGGAGCCCACTGTAGGAACAGATCTCTAGCGAACCCAACCTCCAAGTCCGGGAACGATGCCAGTACCACCTTGGGGCCCGGTGTTCTGACCACTTCAGCCACTGAGTGACATAACTGCAGGTGGCGGAGAGCGAATGGGTTACTGCGGGCACCTTCGAAGGCACGCGTCAGTTTGTCACTCATCCATTCTATCTGTAATATTTTTTTTCAGTTTACAATGAGCATGACAATCAAGCATAATGGACAATGGTATGGTAACCCCGCCTGCGCTAACGGGATACGCTGGCGGAGCACCAGTGGTGATAGATGAGAATGAAAACAGGCCAGTTAGCACATCATGATGAATTCATCAGGAATTAACCATGATAGTTTCTGGGGAGAACCGCGAGGAGGTCGACCTGGTTGGGTATATTGCTAGCAATGGGATTCTCAGTCTCCATTACTAACAATCCCTTTCCCCCCATTCATTGACTGTTAGGCGGTAGGAGGTTCGCCAGGTCAGCTAGTATAAATTAAATAATTATTATTTGGCAGAACACAGCAAGCCACTTGCATGGCAGTAATTGGCAGCAGAGATGGACTTAATCAGTCAATTTCATATAAAGTCCGATTTTGGTTTTAAAAATGATTATTCAATAAACTTACCTGTGACTTTGCGAACTCAACGACATTGTAGCTGACGTTGGACAGCAGTAGCAATGAGTAGGCGACCAGCCCCGAGTCCTTGTTCCTCCACAGCTGGTCCAGCATGTGAGCCAACTCTAGAACACGGCCCGCCGTGTCCGTGCACACGAGCACGCAGCCGCCTCCGCGGAGTGTTGTGAGGATTGTTGCTGAATTGTAATTGTGATAGAGCATGATTTATTTCTGTCAAAACTTGATATAAATTTTTCAAAATAAACAATTTTCAATTCTTCTAAATATTTAAAATTTGCTCCGATAGATTTTAATTTATCTATATTTTTCCGATTTTAATATTGATAAAAATACAAGTTACACAAAAATATATTATTATAGTAAATTTAGTACCTATCTCATATTTTGCTTCTAAAGTTATTACTTGCAAAAATTTTAATTTTTAGTGATACATAAGGTATCAGTAAAAATATTGCATGAATAATATATATGTTACTAGTAATAAGAGTGATAATTAAATAATAATATCATTTTATAAAATCTGACTAGTTCCATAGCCCAGCTCAATTTTACATGGTTTTCTTCAAAATAAAATATAGCCTATGTTACTCATTGATAATACAAACAAAAAATAAAATCTTTTCTTTTTATAGTATCATAGAATAGAAATAATCTTCATTCAAATAGTTTACAAGCTCTTTTTAATCATCAATTTTTGTTTAAATTACATTTTTTACAGCAAAGAATATTTAACCCACTATCACCTTCTCAATGAGGGGAAAGGGATTGTTAGTAATGGGGATCTAACTGCCCCATTGCTAGCAATATACCCTATCAGGTCTACCTCCATGCGATCCTCCCTATAAACTATTGTATTAAATTCTTCTTGAATTTGTCATGATGGGCTAACAGACCTGTATTTTCATCTTCACCTATCATCACTCACTAATAGCCCACCAGCGCACAAGTTACTATAATATTTTGTTATCACCCATTTAAAAACCCTTTCAATACTCATATTTGCATTGGTTTTCCTTTCCTAAACTCAAGTATATTACAATCAGATCTATTTAAAGCCTGTAAGAAGACTGATAGCAATAGATAGATATATATGACTCACTCATCAACTTTTCATCTCTCAATCTCCTCCTTTGTTGGACATAATCAGTATTCATTGCACCCAACAATAGGAGTGATGGTCTCATCAGTTTTTCAATCTCACACCCATTCAGATGGCGTTCCTTCTTGTGATTGAAGTCCGGTGCGTAAACAATATCCTCTTCTCCTGGAGCTGCTATACGCCACACTGTACCGCCGAGAGAGTGGCCGGCAGGGAGCGGTGTGATGCGAACCCCTAGACCTTTGCCTTTATATGGAATAATATCATTTTTTGTAGAAGGTTTAACTGAGAGCCTAATTATGTAAATATTGTTTAGAAGTTGAAGAAATATAGTGATTGAATGTAGGAGTATAGTAAATCAATAAGTATGGATCCCTAGAGCATATAAATGAATTAATGGTATTGGCAGGATAATCATATGTAGTAAAATAATTAACCATTACTCACCTTTCATATCTATACTCTGATTATACTTTAACTGTGTAATTCTGTCAAAAGCAGCGTCAACATCATCCAATGTGAACAAATCAAACTCTGACACATTCCGATGTGCCTGGTACAAGTCATACATGAACATCTGGCCCATTTTGTATATTGGCAATGTGGCATATATTGGGCAGTTTAGTCCGAGTTTACCGACAGCATATGGCAAGGCGCCAAGATGCAAAGGATCAGAGTGAGATAGTAATACTGCATCAATAGAGTTTACATGCCTGGAATTAAAAAAAAACTTAAGTTTCATTGAAAGCTATTTAAAGAGAATTAATAAAAGAAGAGGTTACTAATTCACATTGGTATTATATTAATGGTGCCATGATTGTGTATTGTTTTTTTTTCTGTCAAAGGAAAAGCATCAATAATAATCATTTATCAATATAATTTTATTTGATTACTAATTAGTTGGTATATTAATTAGCTATGTGGTCCCAGCAAAGAATTGGCTACACCTTCTTTTCTCTTGGATGTTATAAGAGACTAACAAAATTTAATAGTCAAGTGATGGGCAGCAGTGTCCCTCTTTAAACATCAGCAGAGCCTAACTGCAGTTGTCAACTCGACTGTCAAGCTGGCAAAACACCACAATTAAAGGGTGATATGGACAATTTAAAGGACTAAATAGATTAGGAAAAAATCGTAGATATCTTTATAAAAACTTTGCAAACTATTGATAAAAACATAACCTATGTTTTACCTTTTCAATTCTCCTATAAAGTTCATATCAAACTTTTCATCCCAACCGCAATCGAGGAGGAACTTGAATTCGTCAATTTGCAGCACGTAACATGGTGGAGACTCATCACCAGCTCCGGAAAGACAGTGTAACTTGATGATCGAAGTCATTTTGCCGAGACGACCGTTTCGAGATTCGATGGTGAAAGGATTGTAGCGGTTATAGTATCATTATAAAAATGCGTCAAACATTACTTGCAATTATTGATTTTCTAATTAAAAAAGGATGGTGAAATAATAAAAACGTTTCATTGAGAAATATAAGTATACCAAGAGCGGCAAAAACTTCTTAGTTTTTTTTTTTTTTTAGTACGTTTGTTCCGTTTGGAACAGGCTAAGGTCGGAGACCATGCTGCCTAGTCTTCAAAAAGATAATTTGTCTGGAATTTTATTTTTCTAATGTCGCTTCAATTATTGTCATAATCTTCAATATTTCATTTGTCAAATCCGGTAAGTACATTTTCATAAATATCTTTTCTTGAGTTTTCTTAAACCAGTGGATTTATCAAATTAAAAATAAATAATTATAAAAAATCATTGTCTTGCAATTCAATAAAAGTATTCTTATAGCTCCTTGAATGTTGTAGTAATATAAGTGAAAATAGCTTTGAAACAAGAAGGAAATCTTAAGAGAAGCGGGATTGAGTGCGGGATATTTTCGGGTTTTTTGAAGATAATCCTAAGTTCGTCAAACATAATGTGTCTTTGAATGGAAAATTCAGAGCAATCAAAAAAAAGGTGATGTAGAGATTGGGCTGTATTTGAGTTACACCATGTGCATGATGGGGAAGCGATCATGCCCATTCGGTGCAGGTGTTCGTTGAAATGTCCGTGGCCGATTCGTAATCTACAAATATTGGAGTAAAATTTTCTGTTTGTGTCCTTTCCTTTGCAGAACCACGGTTTTCCAATACGCCAATTAATTTTGCGGTACCATTTGCCTTTAGTCTGTAATATTTGAGTCCAATGCTCCTCCCATTTAGTTGTAACGATTTTATGTATTCCAATACTACAATCTGAGTAACAAAGGGGTAAATCTTGAACACGAGCAGCACTTGAATTAATAATTTTAGCCAAAGTGTCTACTTGTTCATTCCCAAACACTCCAATATGTGAAGGGGTCCAGATGAAGATAATATCTTTTCCATATATAGTACAGAGATGATAATATTTATTACGAATTTCTTGAATTAAGTAGTTTGATGATGAAATGAATGTGTTATTTTTTAATGCCATAAGAACACTCATACTATCTGTAATTATAATCCATTTCGAATATAGTACCTGTTTTTCTATGTATTCTAATGCTAAAAATATAGCTTTTGCTTCTGCTGTGTAAATACTAGCCAAAGTTGAAATTTTATAACCGTGACCAAATCTATTTGACAAATCGTAAAAAGCCACTGAAGTGCTAAGTGCATTTTTGGAACCATCTGTATATATCTGCCTGTAGTCAATAAATTCTGATAAAGTCTCATACATATCGTGCTTTTCTTTTATGTCTTTACGTATAACAATTTTGATCTTACAGAACTTACTCTCATAAAGGCCATTATAACAAGGAAGTATCTTACTACTATAGATGTTATATTCATCTCGTAAATTCAAATCATTGACAATAGTTTTATTCAAAAACATAGAAATGGGGCAATTTAATAATTTGAGTATGAGTGGGTTATTGGAAACTGAAAAAACTTTGCAGAGAAATTTGAGTTTTAGGTATTCGAAACGAAGAAGAATAGGAGGCAAATTACATTCTACTTGCATTGAGATAATTGGAGAAGTATACATAGCACCTAAAATAAGTCTTAAATTCATATTTTGAATTTTTTCGAGTTTTTCTACTAATTTATGTTCTGAGGCATAACAAAAGAAAGCGTAATCAAAATTACTTCTAACAAGAGATTTGTAAAGTAAAAGAATAATTTTAGGATCAGCTCCCCAGTTACGACCAATTACAGATCTTATTATATTAGTGGCTCTTAAAGCACGATCTACTAAGCAATCAACGTATAGATCCCATTTTAAATTTTGATGAAAAATTACCCCCAGAAATTTAACGCTACAGTCTGTTGGAAGAGTTTGGTTATTATATATAATATTCATTAATGGAACATATTTATGAACTTGATGAAAAACAACTACTTTACTTTTGGTTAAACTAATATCGAGGGAAAGAAGAGAAAAATATTTCTCAAGTCTTTTTAATGACTCATTTAACACTAATTGCATATCAATAATATTCTTTCCTTTTATATAAATTAATAAATCATCGGCAAATTGCAAGTTGTTCACACTGTTTCCTAAAATTGAATTAAGTTTATAGATATATAAAATATATAGTAGCGGGCTTAGAATACCACCTTGACATACTCCTTTAGAGCTTAACCTAGGTCCTATTAATTTACTATTTACTTTAACATACACTTCTCTATTACTAAGAAAATTATAAATCCATTCGATAAGTTTCATTGGAAGAAATGAGGATAAAATCGAAGATAGAACTGTTAAATTTACATTGTTAAAAGCTCCTACGACATCTAAAAAAACAGATAGAACATATTCATCGTTATTCAAAGCAGTACTAAGGTCGACATAGAAGTTCGCTAAACTTTCGCGCGCTGAATATCCACGGCGAAAACCAAATTGATTCGATGGTAATATACTATTACTTTCAATAAAGAACTCTAAACGCTGTTTAATTAATTGTTCGAATAATTTGCCTGCACAGGACGTCAATGTTATAGGTCTATAGGAGTCGAAATTTGTAGGATCTTTACCGGGTTTAATTACTGGAATCAAACAATCCATTTTCCATTCTGGTGGGATAATACAGTCCTTCCATAAATCGTTAAAAATTTGTAAGAGTTTAGTAAGGTTTATTTTATTCAGCAATCGAAACATATTGTATGTTAAGCGATCAAGGCCACTAGCTGTATCTTTTCTAGATTTTACTGCACTGGATATTTCATCAATTGAGAATGGGTCAGTGAGAAATTTTGGGCATGAATTAACAGAATTAAACTGTTTGTCATCAAAAGGTGAGTGTACAAAATCAGGAGTATATTTGCGTAAAAAATCATTGACCCATGATATATCTTTAAAATGATTTTGACGATGTTTTGAATTTAGTTTTCTCATATTTTGCCAAACAGTGGAAATTGGTGTTAATCTATTAAATTTGGAACAAAATTCCTGCCACCCCTGTTGTCTTACTTGCTTAATTACTAACTTTTTAACAGCTTGAACTCTTTTAAAATTTATGTAATTATCGAGAGTTGGATTTTGTTTAAACCTAAGGTAAGCCGCTTTACTATCATTGACAGCTGTCGCACACCTGTTATTCCACCAAGGTACTGCAATATGTTTGTGCCTCTTTGAAGTATTTGCACCGCTATTTGATAAGTTCCTACGTGGAACGGAACGTTCCACAGCTGTCAAAATAATTTTACAGAACCTATTGTAATTGTTTAAGGGTTCATTGACATCATACTCGAAATCCAAAAGTAATCGATTAACAGTTTCAGAATAAAGATCCCAATTAACGAGACGTAGGTTTATACGATTTAACAAAAGTTTATTAACTTCATCTATAGGAGCATGTTGTTCACCTGACGGAGTTGATGAAGAGTTCTTTGTGTTTATTTTAGTAAAAGTCGGCAGGTGATAACTTCCTAACGGATCATCATGAACCGACCACTCGCATTTTAATGATATGGATGGGGATACCATAGTTAAATCAAGGCCATTGGGTCTCCAAATATGAGAGCCAACAGTAGTAACTTGCTTATCATTTAATAGTACCAAATTACATTCATCTAAACAATCAAGAATGTCTTTACCTCTTGTATTAGTGGAGGTACAACCCCACATAGTATGATGTGCATTTAAATCTCCAGATATGATAGTGGGTTTAGGAAGAGACTCCAAAAAGAACTTAAATTTGGCTTTAGTAAAACTAGGTGTACTATTGGTAGGACAGTAAATACTGGCAACTGAATACCAAGAATTATTAACTTCAATACTAATAGCTATAGTTTGCAAAGAATTGTCGAAAAAAGAGTGAAGTTTTTTATATCTAATACTATTATGTATAATAATCGCTACTCCATTGTGGTTATTACCACAATCATTTCGTTCTATACAATAATCTTTAATTTTTAATTTGTAATGTGGTTTTAGCCAAGTTTCTGAGATGAGAGCAATGTGAATATGATGTTCATTTAAAAATTGTGTAAAAATATGTCGATTGCTCAGTAGGCTCTGAGCGTTCCACTGTATGATAGTTAATTGGTCTCGATTGAATTTTGTGAAATAGGTCTATTACCAAAAGTATCATATAACACATTCAAAACACTTTTAGTGTTAATAGATGTGTTCTTTGTGTTATGTAGTGAAATAAGTTTGATTATGCTTTCTATTAAAAGTGATAAACTCTTGTTATCAGAATTTAGAATTGAAATTAGGTCTACATTTTTTTTAGGTTTGTTACCCAGTTTAGGAAATATTTCAGTGCTAAGTATATCTCCAAAAGAAGCAGGTCTGAATTTAGATCTATTTTCAGCAATTTTCTTTTGTTTAACAGGGCATTGCGGTGATACACTTGTGTGATTTCCATTGCAGTGTACACAAATAGCGTTTTCCATTCCAGTTGTACAAGTTTTATAATTATGCTCACCTTTGCAGATGCTGCAACGCTCAGAATTCTTACAGAATTTAGCTAAATGTCCATACCTCAAGCACCGGTAGCATTGTTTAACTGGTGGTATATATGGAGTGACATTGTGGCGCCAACCTCCAATATCCAGATATTCAGGTAATACAGATGCAGCAAAAGTAATTGTCACGGTTAGAGTTGGCTGTAACACATATCCATGAGTCAAGGTATTTTTTCTTAAAATTCTTTTAATAGCAATAATTTTCTTAGAACTCGATATCATAGTATATATTTTTTTATTAGATATATTTGTAGGTACATTTCTAATAACGCCTGTAACTTCTGTTGAAGAAGCAGGAATACTGGCCTTAAAATGGTAGTCATTTAAAAAAGTTTTATTATTTAAAAAAGCATTGGCTAAGTCTGGCTTTTGAAAGTATACTCCGATTTTGAATTTATTTATAGATCTAAGATAAGTTACCCCTTTATTAAATCGTTTTAAACAGGAGGAGAGTGAGAGCAAGTCTCTGGATCCAATGGTTTTCTGACTATCTGAGGATTCTACAAAGACAACAAATTCTGTCCCAGGGGATTCCTCGGGATATCTTCTAATATAATCTGTGACGTAGTAAGGTTTATACTTATCGGCCTTATCAATTTCAGATTCTGAGTCAGTAGAAGTATCTTCCGAATATATATCCTTGTCATTACAAGGTTCATGGTCTACATCACCTGAATCGTCATCTTTTTTTTTCCTTTTTCTACAACTGCGCTTCCCCATGAATGCTAATTATATTACTGTCGCTGAATTTAGTGAAAATATAATATTTTATTCAATAATAAGAATTGATAGAGATAGTTTTAATAAATTAATAAAAAAAATTTAAAAAACCTGTCATGGAATTGTCATATGACATTGACAGCTTATTTTTTTCGTGTTTTATTGGAAACTAGGCTTTTGAGCTACGTGTTCTAAGGATACTGGAACTGATTTTGAGGAGCCTTTCCTCTTAATCTGATATTTTTATTTGGTAATTTTCTAAAATTACTGTTATAGACCGTCATAAATTAAAATAAAATAACTCAGATTTAAAGATAATAATAATAATAATAATAATAATCTTTATTTGCTTAAACACGGTAAAGTTAAAGATGTTACATTTGTCAAAGAACATTCGTGCTTAGCTAACAAGGTGATAGCATGCAAAAATACATTTAAGGTTAACGATTAACATTTTGTTTTTTGTTTAAAAAGTCTTTTACATCATAAAAACTATTTATATTCAGCCAAGTATACAATCTCTCTTTAAATAAATTCACATTTAACAATTTTAATTCAGTCGGTATTTTATTATATACTTTTACACACATAGCTAAACAACTTTTTTCATATTTAGCTAGACGAGGAATGTCATCCAGCACGAGTCTATTTGGATTACGTCGATTCCGTGGATATATATCAGTAGCTTTTTTAAACAAATATTTATTGCTGTGTACAAACATACAAATTTCATAAATATATAGAGACGGTAGTGGTAACAAACCAAGCTTCCTAAATACCGGCTTACACGATTCGCGAGGTGAAAGACCATACAATGCTCTAATACATTTTTTTTTGGGCAAGAAATGCTCTATCTTTTTCCGTACTATTGCCCCACATTATGAGTCCATATCGTAGTATTGATTGTATATATGCATTATACGTTGTGATTGCTGTTTTAATATTTGTTACGTTTTTAAGTCGTTTAAGAGCGTATACGAAAGTATTAATCCTTTTAGAAATGTATGCGATATGAGACTTCCAATCTAAATTTTGGTCTATGTTGATTCCTAAAAATTTTGTTTGCAGCACTTCTTCGATGTTCGCAACTTTTAATTTCAAACTCGTATTATTAATAGATTTATTGAATTGCATATATTTAGATTTATTAAAATTAATTCGTAAATTATTAAGACTTGTCCATTTTATTATTTTGTCAATTGTATTGTTAATTTGATTCTCATGATTCATAATAGTATTATTTTTCCTATCAGTAATCACAATGATAGAAATATCATCTGCAAATAAGATACATTTATGGTCAAATATATTTGTAATGTCATTTATATAAAATAAAAATAATATTGGGCCTAACACACACTTCCTTGCGATACTCCATATTTATTAAATCTATATTCAGATGAGTACGATGTCATATTATTATTTTTGTCTATTTTATTACATACAACACGTTGTTGCCTGTGCGATAAGTAAGATTTTATCCACTGAAGAGCTGGCCCCCTAACTCCATTATTTTCTAATTTTTTTAATAAAAGGTCATGTGAAACAGAATCAAATGCCTTTGATACGTCAAAAAATAATCCTGTGGTCCAATTGTTATTATTGACATTAGTCATTATTATTTTTATAAGGGAATAAATGGCTAATGTTGTTGATTTCCGTTTTTGGAAGCCATATTGGTCTTTGCTAATAATATCATATTTATTACTGAACTCTATTAGCCTCTTATACATACATTTTTCAAATATTTTGGATAAAATCGGAATTAACGTAATCGGACGATAATTGTTAATATCATTCATTTTACCGCTTTTAAATATTGGCTTTACAATTGAAAATTTTAAAGAATCTGGAAAAGTTCCACTTGAAAACGATAAGTTAATTAGGTGTGTTAAGATCCCAACCAATTCATCTGTGCATGCTTTTATTATTTTTGTATTAATTTCATCATAACCTTCGGAGTTAGTATTTTTTAATGTCAGAATTTCCACTCTAACCTCATTTTCTGTCATTGGTTTAAGAAACATAGAGTTATTTCTTGAATTTTTAGGGTAACTACTATTTATGTTATTGCTTTTTGTGCTGCTTATGTGATCAATATACTGGTCATTAAATGCAGTTGCTATTTTTATAGGATTTGTTATTACTGTATCACCAATTTTAATAGTTTCTATACCTTTTTTTATATTTGTATTTGTGATTTCATTTTTCATAACAGTCCATGTCGCTTTGCATTTATTATCATTTTTCTTAATGTATTTTATATTTGCAATTTTCTTTGAGCTAAAGATACATTTTTTTAAAATATTAGCATATGTAGTATACTTATTTTTATTATAATTGTTTTTACATCTATAGAATTTGTACCGTAATGTCCGTTTATATTTGCAACTTTTTTTTAAACCTCGACTTATCCAATTATGTTTGTTTTTATTAACATTATTCACCTTTATTTTATTTTTAGGAAAACAGAGATAATATATCAAACAAAAAAGATCATGAAACATACTGAATGCTTTATTAAGATCTGTTTCACCATAAAGATCTGACCAGGAGAGACTATGTAAGCATTCTTTAAATTTTCTAATATTGTCTGAGTTATAATCTCTCTTGTAGATAAAATATGTTGCATTATTTAACGGTTTGCAGTCTACCGGAAAACATAACAATTGTGCAGTGTCATGATCAGAGAGATAAAGTGGCAATACTGAAGCAGTAGCATCTGGTACGTTGCTCAGAATATGGTCTATACAAGACGATTTACGTGTCGGGATGTCAATATGAATTTTTAGGTTATAATTATACGTTAAATCATATAAGTCATTTGTAAGCTTTCCCTTTTTCAAAGTATTTATGTTAAAATCGCCTGTTACGACAAGTTTTGAGTTGTCATGTAATTTATTCAAATCATGCAGTAGATTATCTAATTTATCAATAAAGAGGCTTGGGTCAGATTGAGGTGTTCTATATACACAAATTATTATTAACTTGAGTAAAGGAAGTTCCAATCCACAGACTTCAAATATATTTTCTGCAGCATGGTTTTTTACGTTTATTAATTCCTTAAAAACTAATCCTTTTTTAACCAAAATGCATGTTCCACCTCTTTGTTTATCCCTACAAAAACTGCTTCCTATTTCATAATTTTTTATTTTTAAATAATTTTCATATCCTTTTTTTAAGAACGTTTCTGATAGACATATTACATCTGGAATTTTATTTATTTCTTTTAACTCTAATAATGTCAATTCCAACAACTCTTGTTTTGATAGAGCACTAGCAATATTTTGGTGTATAATTCGAAAACTATTATTTGGTAATTTTACATTTACATTTTTATTTACGAAAACATTTTTCTTTTATTAAGGGGAAATAATACGGAATTGTACCTATTTTTGCAATTGCTGTTTTTATAGTACAGTTTTCACAACTTTTGTCTCTGTTTACCTCTACAATGTCATTTTTCTTTTGAAAATAATATGGAATTGTTCCCCGTCTGTGACAAATGTAAGCAGTTTTCTTTAAATTATTTGATTTATTACTCATAATATTTTTTTTAAGTTTTGTTAGATTTAAATATTTGTTGTCATAGTCACTACAGTCAATGATATAATTAATTGATTTACAAATGTTAGATAATTTAGAATAATTACAGTTTACAAAATTGCAGTTTTTGTATTGATTACATAACATACTGATATTATCATTAATTTTCTTTAAGTCTAATTTATTATTATTTATCACACTTAATATAATAACCTGATTATTATTAAACTTATTCAATAAGAAACGTAATTGCATTAAAACGGCCTGCATATTATAGTCATTTTCGCCCACACATAGTATAAGTTTGTCATTATTATTCAATTTCATATTTCTACAGTTCTTCACTACCTCCCGACTCAGTGCATTTGGTTTCGTTTCCGCGGTAACTTCATATTTTTCATAGGTGGTCGTCTCTCTCGAACGTATGATAGTAGAAGCTAATCCAGTACATTGCTGAGTTCCATATATAAATATATTTCTCTTGGATTCAGGTTATTTCTTCAGGATTCTTCTTTCTTCAGGTTAGTTATTCAGGATATTAGAAAAATACTTAATTCTAGTTCTTAGAATAAAGATTTTGCTGTGTTATTAAATTGAAATTTTAATTTCAGAGATGGGTTCAGAGAAATGTTGTCTTACAAAAGACCCCGCTAGCTATGAATTTAGAATAGTAGGAATGTACCATAGATACCCCTCGCGGTTACCCCTGAAAACCATTATGGTCATTCCAAGTGAATTCATTATGGTGGGCTGACTGACTGGCTTTTTTATTCTTACTTATCATCCCTCAATGGTGCCCCGCCAGATTATACCGTTAACGCCGGCAGAGTTACCATTTTACTTTCACCCATTTAAAAAAATTCCTATGTTACAATCTACTTAATATAGTAATTGCTATGATAAAATAAATATGCCAGTAGCTATTTCTAGTTTTTGGAATCTTGCTTAATACTTTATATATATATATATATATATATATATATATATATATATATATATATATATATATATATATATATATATATATATAGCTATACAGGTACACTTAGGCCGGGCAAGGTAATTTTGAAAACAATTATTTTGATTTAAAAACTAAATTATTGAATTGATTTAAATAGATATTTGAAATCTAATAGACTAATTTAAAAATATACCGTTTATCGGTTAATAAATGTCAGAGTTATGAAGTAACAAACTCAAAAAAAAAAGAAAACACGACCGAATCGAGAACCTCCACCTATTTTTAAGTTGATTGGTAATAATCTTTTATTTTCAATCAACATGATGTCAACGGGGGAGAAAGGGATTGTTAGTAATAGAGACTGAGAATCCCATTGCTAGCAATATACCCAACCAGGTCGACCTCCTCCCGGTTCTCCCTGGAAACTATCATGGTTAATTCTTGATGTATTCATCATGATGGGCTAACTGGCCTGTTTTCATTCTCATCTCATCCTTCACTAGTGCTCCGCCAGCGTATCCCGTTAGCGCAGGCGGGGTTACCATACCATTTTCACCCATCAAAAAAAATCTGATGCGAAAAATTTCTACTCGACTTCTGAAGAAAAAAAGGTATCTACCTAATATTTTTCCAGTCTAAGTACTTATCTCTCTATTCTGTGGTACCTATGTGCAATTGAATATTGGGTGTTGGCTTGTTGACCGTCGTTGATTTAACCCTTTCAGAACTGGCGTGCACAATTGTAGACATAAGATATAATTTAAAAAATAAATATTAAACTCTCAAGCTTTCCGATTGAAAAGGGGTTGTATTCGTTTGTTCACTAATAAACTACTCAATTTAATACTACTTACGCCATTTTTTAGGATATTCTAGCGTTTTTCGACAATTTGCGACTAGTGTCCGTGCGCGATTTGAACTGTACAGGTGAGCTTTATATTTTATTTAAAAAAAATTAAATTAGTGCATGAAATCATCTGGAAAAAATATAAACGAATATCTAATATTATTAGGGTCATGTGTAACGTAATATTTGTGTATTTTTTTATTACCTTATATTGGTAATCTCGATTTTTATATTTGTGCTCAATTGTTCCCATCAGGATTTAACTGAGTTTTTCTCATTGTTCACGGTTTTTTAAAAAAATATGTTTTGTTTATATTTTTAACGTTTTATTAATCATTTTTGTAAGATAAATATATAAAATGAATTATGATATTGTTTACTTATATTTTCAGATGCAAAAACACCAATATGTCCTCATTGGAGGCGTTACAAGTATGATAAGATGAAGGAGATCTTTCTGACTTATTATTATCATCTGATGACGAAGATAATTATTATGGAGATTCAATTCGTCGAGCAAATTGAATCTAGCAGCTAATGCTAGAATTAGCGCAGATGTCATTTACCAAAACTAAAGGGAGTTTTTTCCACCTGAATTTGATGACAATGAAGGACCTAGCGAATTTTATGACGGCGTCCCTGCTTTACTTTGACAATAATTTTTCATCATACCATTTACTACAAATCCTAAAACAAAAAGATATTATGGCCGCATGCACAGCTCGTGTTAACAGATTTGTTAAACCACCGTTTTTAAGTGACAAGGTAACAAATAAGAAGCCTAGGGGTTTTTTTCAAGAAGTATGTAGCAGAGACGGAGATGTAACTGATGTAAAGTGGTTGGACAATAAGATTACCCATTTGGCTTCCAATTTTGTTGGTATAGGTGACAAGGACTTAGTAAAGAGATGGTGTAAAAAAAGAAGCGATATATTGAGGTTGCGCGACCTGAGGTCTTAAAGCGCTATAATCATGCAATGGGTGGCGTTAATTTATTAGATCAACTTATGAGCTATTACAGAACATTTATAGAATCAAAAAAAATTATTCTGCGTATGATATTTTATGCATCGGATGTGGGAGTTCTTCAGGCATATCAAGAATACCAAATAGATAACGACTTGTAACGGCACACCTAAAAAGCAAGGACTTACTTTACTTTCGTCGTCGCTTGGCTGACAGTTTGGTGCTACAAGATAAATGTTCTACCACCAAAAGAGGTCGACCAAGTAGCAGTAGTAGCAAATTATACCAAGAAGGCCAGGAGAGATTCGTCCTGCAGCTGAAATAACTCGTGACGGTGTTGGGCATTTCCCTAAACATGACGATGGAACTGGGACTAGGTGTAAAATGGTGAGATGCAAGGAAAAATCCCGTGTAAAATGCAAAGTTCATTTATACCTAACCAAAGACAAGAATTGCTTCTTGGCTTTCCACACATAGATAAAGATTTTTTTTTTTCCTAATTATTGTTCTTACTGTGTTTTTATATTTGTACCAATAACTGATTATGCCAAAAAACTAATAAATGTTTATTTTATCTCAAAGAAAAAATTTAACTACGTTAATTCATTTATAATTTTGTAATAAAAATGTTTTTAAATTAATATTATTTCATTTCAGAACAACTTCGTATACCTTATTCTTATTACTATGTAGGACGGGAGTCCACATTTGTGCACATTAAGAAAAACTAGATTTCTTCGAAAAATGTAAAGCTAATTTTTTTTTATTTATTTTTTTTATAGTCTCCTTATTATACTTTAGACACATGGAATTTACCAAATCCATCGGATGAAAAAAAATAATTCAGTTCTGAAAGGGTTAATTTAACCAGAGGGAGACCTTATATAAAAGTCGATTGCTTGGGTACCTCTGTCTAATTCGTGTTTCTACCGTAAAACAGTTGTGTTTGCATGGCTGTGTTTCGGTTTGAAGGGTGGGATATGGCGTGAATTTACAGGGTACAGAGGAATAACACCTGAGTCCTCAGGAATGGCAACGCATTAGGGGTATCATGGGCGAAACAGTACACTCTGTTATGTCCATGGTACTGCTTATGTCTATAGGCGACGGTTACCATTTTCCATCAGGTGTTCATAGGCTACGAACACCTGCAATACCAGAGGTATTACGCGTGTGTTGCCGACCCTGAAGAAACCTCATTACCCCCCTTTTGAAGAACCCTTGGGAAAACCTCGGAAAGTCTCCAAAACTTTTAATATTTATTTACCACATATGCCAAATGGTCTTGTTTTGGTTTTTGTTTGAATTTTCACAAATCCACCTGCACTGCAGTAATATGAGTCGCCTTTTACGACATCACGAGGATGACAAGGAGGGTGACATATTGTATTCTTACTTCGTTGCAATAAGGAAAAGCCGAGTGCAATAAAAATAGTACGGAATCATATCCAAAAGAATCTATTTCTATGAACACAGCGTCAATTTCCTAAGTTTAAAATTAAAAAGCAGATTTTTTTTACATTAGAATTTAATTTATAACACGATATGATAACAACAAGTAATTTTGTCATCTAAATATTCAAAATGGTCTAGTATATTAGAAACCGTAGATAACGTATTTGAACAAAATTTGCAAAGGTAGCGTTTCAGTCATAACTTACGCCTATTTACAGATAAATGGGTTTGATAAATCTCGATTTTATACATTGCAGGTGCTTCTGTAATGTCGGTACAGGTACTTGTATTAGATCTCATAATAAGAATATTATGGAAAGCAGAATGTATGATGTCTATGCCTGTAATATTTTTTCTCAATTAAGCGACTGTTGAATTGAGGAGGTTTTAGTCTAGAGTTATTTTTTTCTTATGTGTACGTTAAACGCTTAGATTATATCATAGACTAGTGACCTGGTCCAGATTTGTATATATATATTTATAGAGTTTTTGAAAATAATATATAGTTTATGTTACTGTTACTTTTTGGCTGATGGCTTTCGCCAAAGTCACAATAAATGAAAAAAAAAAGTTTATTTTACTCGCTAATAATGCAGCTTTTAAAATAGGTTGAATAGTTTTTGAGCTTATTCATTAGAAACAAACAAATTAACAATCTTATCTTTTCCTTTTATAATATAAGTATAGACATAGTGTTGAGGTTTTATTTATGTTACTTTTCAAAATAGAACTTATTCATTTTTTTTATGTCAATGAATATTTTGTTTATTAGAGAAACATCATTATTTTTTAAAACATCTATTATTGTACTAGGGAACAATATAATATATCTTTATTCAGTATCTTATATTTTTATTGTTTTATCCAACGAACCCTTCACACATAGATTAAGGATAGTATAGTGATTGTGAAAGGTTCGTTGTGTGAAGCAATAAAATAGAAAATACTGAATAATGATATATTATATTTTTTCCTAGTACAATAATAGCGATATTTAAAAATAACGTTCTCTAATAACAAAACATTAATTGACAGAAAAAGAAAATAAATTCTATTTTTAAAAGTAACATAAATAAAACATCAACAGTGGTCTTAATCATATACGAGTAGATAGAGTATTAATTGTCAAAAATGGGTCAAAATTGTATACTAAGTCTATGGGTCAATTAAAATTTAGTCAGCCAATTTAAATTTGATATTTGTCTGACCAAATTATGACAATTTTTTTAAATCGCCTTTGTCAATAAAGTAAGTAATTAAGCAGATAATCTGTTTATATTTTTATACAGCATGTAATAGCACAGAAGTTGATGATGAAAAATGGTAAATGTCGATTACAGACATGGTACTATTTACACCATGGACAACACAGCTATAATGTTCATAGTAATTTTCATACGTTATCATTCTTAAAGTCTAAGGTGTTTCTTAACGAATGATAATGGAATGGTAACTCCGTCTGTACTATTGGCATATACTGGCGGGGCACCAGATAGGGATGATAAGTGAGAATCAAGCAAATCAATTAGTGCATTGTGACGATTTTAACAATGAAATAATCATGATGGTTTCCAGGGGAAACCGCGAGGAGGTCGATCTATCAAGGTATATTGCTAGTAATACATAGATAGATAGATAGATAGATAATTTATTTGCATCACTTACAGCACACAAACAGCAAAAGATACAAAAGCAAAGTGAAAAAAGATAAAAGAAAGATACATATACAAAAGATTGAAAAAAAAATCAAAAACAAAATCAGAATGCATAAAATTAGTAAAAATTTTTTTCTTCATGCTTGTGCCACAGTAATACAAAATGGCCATAACTTAGCTTTTTGCTTTGCCCTAAAAAGAGCAAATCACTGATATTCTGTTGTGGCCAATAATAGGGTTGCTAATCCCCATTACTAACAACCTCTGCTCCCGCCAGCCTTTACTTTAAGCCTTTTATTGCTATATCTTTAAAGCGAAATACATGGTAATAAAATTTATTGTATTACATAATAAACAATTATTAAATACATTTCATAATATTAGTTTTTTTGTTTTTTATTGTACAAGTCCTAACAGTAATTACTTAAATAGAAACCGACAGTGGCCCGCCTAAAATGTCTGAATTGTCGGCTCGACTGTCAAAAAAGTTGAACAGCCTTCCACGAAGGCTATCTGCTAATCTAATATTTTAATTTGATAGCTTTGCAAAAATTACTGTTTTATGTACCATCACAAACTACATTTATAATAATTTTAACTTACATAAATGTATTTAATTTTAAATTTATAATTATTACTCATATTTTAATATAATAACTACCGGTTTACCTCACGTGTAATTAGATAGTTTCGGAATCAATTCGTGATCCTTAGTTGTGAGTAGATGTGACGCGAGCACTAGTCTGATTGACTATTATTGTTTAATTCATATTGTTCCTTACAAACATAACAATTTCACTGTGATATCAAGTAGAAATTTTCATTTTGGAAATAGGTTTATAGAAATTGAATCTCAGAGTTGATCCCAATACGTACAGATGCTAGTACAGTAACATCATCATCTACCAGAGGGAGACTTTGTACAAAAGTCGATTGCTTGGGTACCTCTATCCCATTCGTGTTTCAACCGTGAAGCAGTTGTGTTTGCATGGCTGTGTTTCGGTTTGAAGGGTGGGATATGGCGTGAATTTACTGGGTACAGAGGAATAACACCCGAGTCCTCAGGAATGGCAACGCATGGGGGTATCATGGGCGAAACAGTATACTCTGTTATGTCCATGGTACTACTCATGTGTATAGGCGACGGTTACCACTTTCCATCAGGTGAGCCGTCAGCTTGTATGTCATTCCACCCATCAAACTGAAACACAGCCATGCAAACACAACTGCTTCACGGTAGAAACACGAATGGGACAGAGGTACTCAAGCAATCGACTTTTGTACAAAGTCTCCCTCCCTATAAGACCAGCCCATTTCTATTAGTACAATATTACCTATATCAGCTAATATATTTTAATTTAAGTGTCTTATTTTATTTATTTATCGATTACATATATAGTACAAGTTTAAAACCTAGAAGACAATAAAAGAACATTACAACAGAAGAGGTATATATTGCATTAATTCACAATAAGAACGTTTATCCTTTACTGATACTTTTAAATCTTATAAATATCTATGTAGAATCTGGCAGTAGTGCTCTAGGATTTCCATCAACAAATTAGGTACGCACCTCCGTCACGGCCGTAATGCACGCTCCAAGCGTATCTACGTAGATACCCGCTCACGTACCAGAATGCGGAACGCGTATGTCACGCCAGCGGTAAGTGGACCGGTACGTCACTGGTATTGCGTGACATATACGCATTACATTGATGATATATTCTGTTACCTGCCCGCCTACCTGAACACAATATCTCTGAATTTATTCACTACCTACGGTGTCTTTTTATTGGATGACATTTGGATAGTAACTCCGCCCGCGTTATTAGTTTATGCTGGTCGGGTATTATAGATAGGTAGATAGATACTCTTTATTGTTTCCTCCAAAAGATTACAATAGTAAACTTATTATAAATATAAATAATTACAAGAAATAATCACAATGAGTAAACAATGGGCGACCTTATCGCTAAAAGCGATCTCTTGCAGCCAACCTTTGGATGGAGAGGAGTAATTATAAACAGATTGATCGGAGGCACGGTGAAATTCTATTATTTCTAAAATACAGAGATCTGATACATGTGTTACTAAGGGATTATTATTATTTATCGTATGATAAGTATATATTGCGCGTTTTGTTAATTGTTACAAATATAGCAATGTTTTTATTTTCTGTATCCAAGGGATTAGTTATTCTCCAAGGTAAAGTTTTTTTTATTTTTTTTATTTAGCCTCCCGTAGGAGTACAGCTTGTTTCCGAATATTAATTTCCAGGTTTTTTAGCTAATTTAATTTCCTTGGGTGAAGAAGTTTGGTGGATTAGTGCGGTATGGTTTTTTTAATGGATGATAACAGAATGAATACGCGTGTTGGGGAGACCTTTAATTAAGGCAGCATTTTATTATGTAACAATTTTATCATGTATTTTAAGTAGATATAAATGTATATTTTGTTGGTTGTCCTTAAATAAATAAATAAATAAAATAAACAGAATGGTATCGCTGACGGGGCACCAATGAAGGATGATACGCGAGAATGAAAAAGCATGTCAGTTAGCCCATTGTGGTAAATAAACTTAAAATTTAGTACGGTGGTTTCTAGGAGGTGACCATGTGGAGGTCGACCTGACAAAAGGGTATATTGTTAGCAATTGGACTGGAGAGTGAGGGATAGTAGGTGGGGATATAGTTAGGTCATTAATCCCATTGCAAGTTAACATCGCTAGAAATTTTCTCTGTTCATCGAGGGATCGTTTAAAAACTATCATTTCTAATAACCTTCGCCTCTATCGTGTATTAGTATGTGTGCAGGTGACCTATTTCAACAATTTAAAAAAAGAATTATTGAACGTAGCAATTGTCTGTTGTTAATATAGCTTAATTTATCCATATTAAACAATGTAGCAATTGAAATGTTAAAAAAATCTCAAATTACATCCGGTCGATATCGCCCCGGGGCAGGAGCCATATTGAAAAGTTTGAAATTAAAGATTGTACCTGTTTTAAATATCTATTAACGTTGGGCAATTCTGGGAAATTTTCTTTGATTAACTTTCAAGTTTTGAACAATTGTTGAACAAAATTAGAGGACGGTGACGGTTTATTTTTAATGCGCTTGTATCTGCAATTAGGCGTGTAAACAAAATCGATTTCCTTTTTTCTTAATGAAATGTAATTAAATGGAAAAATGGAGTACAGAAGAGTTAGAATACGCTAAAAATACTTTCAAATGGAATACAGTTTATTTGCATCATCATTTATCAGTCATAAATTTTTATTATTATATTAATTTTATTGAATTATATTGGTCGCATAGAATCTGGATTCGATACTTAAATAATTGTCCTAAGAAATTTTTTTTTGATGCTAAAAAACTACCTATTTGAAAACTTCAGATTTTAAAAAGGAATATGTAGTGTTTTTATTGTCAAAAATTTTTTTTTGTTATAAAATTAATTTGAAATGTTGAAATAAATGATTTTTGAAAATTGTTAGTTAAAACAGAGACGTCGCATTTCGATAAACTTTGGGACGAACGCTCTGTAATAAAATTCAAATAATGCAATATACTAATTACAAATTTATTTATTTACACGTAAAATTACGTATCCAAGCTTTTATCTAAATTCATAATAATCTCTGTATTAAATAAGTACTTAAATAATAATGTTAATTAGAAATAACATAATTCATAATTTTAGATATTAAAATTTACATTAATTTATTCTCATACAATCTCATTACTGCTCATTCACATCACTTGTTTCTGTAAAACAATTTTTTTTTATACAACTTAGAATGGCAAACAAGCTGACGGTCCACCTGATGGAAAGTGGTAACCGTCGCCTACAGACATGAGCAGTACTATGGACACAACAGAGTATACTGTTTCGCCCATTATTATCATCATCTATAGTATTCTCTGTATTCTATACATTATTAATTTCATGGGAACTGTTTTCAAGCACACTGAATTGGCTATTATAAATGGCACCTAAAAATTTAGGCCCTATGTCAATTTTAGTTCCCGAAGCGTCACTCATCTCATTTCCAATTCCGTCGTTTCCCCCGATCTCCCGAGCAACTGGATCGACATTAACTGTATTTGCCGGGAATATATCTGGTAACTTAGTTTCCATTTCAATGAGAGGCCCTTGAACTTGCGTCGATTGACTCGTAGAGGCTTTTTGTTGGAGTCTAATCAATCTTTCTTCGAGCCGTGCCTCTGGAATGTACGCACGGACGGTGGGAAGATGATTCAACGTGAATGGATACGAAAAAATTAACTCTTGCGTAGTATATATATATGGTATGTATATCATAGTGTATGTGTATATATCATAGTAGTTTACTAACATTATACCTATCAGTGATAAATAAGAATTTAACGAACTTACTATTAGTATGGTTGTCATATTTGTTTCTTTTTTTATATGCAACTTAGAATGGCAAACAAGCTGAGTCGCTACGCGATGGAAAGTGGTAACCGTCGCCTATAGACATGAACAGTAGCACGGATATAACAGAGTATATTGTATCGCCCATGATATCCTTCATGCGTTGCCATTCTTAAAGACAAAAGTGTTATGCCTCTGTACTCTTTAATTTTATTGCCATATCCCATCCTTTAAATTGAAACATGGCCATACAAACACATGCTTTAAGGCAGAATCACGAATGGGACAGAGGTATCCAAGCAGATGACTTTTGTATAGTCTCACTCTGATGAAATTCATATGTCTTCTTCGAAATAAGAACATCCTGAAAATTTCCGCGTGAATTCGAAATGGTTGTTAAATAATCCAGATAATTTATTTAAATGTGAGTTTTTAAATATACAGAAATATATAAGAAATTAATACAAGTCTTAAAAATAGAATTTTTCTACAGTAAGTACTCATACATTTTTTAATTTTTTTATCCTAATTAAAAATAGATAATTTAAAAAAAGAATGTGTGCCTTGACAGGTATAAACAAAACTATTAAATCAAAAATGTGGCAAAGTATAAGGCCTATCACCGTAATGTGGCAATGTTACTAGAAAATATTACCCTCCTGAGGCACCAAGGTGCATATAAATCGCTTATATTTTTTTATGGTCTGAAAATGGAATAGTAACTCCGCCTGCGCTATGGGTATACATAAGTGGGGTACCACTAAGTGATGATATGTGAGAATCATGTAAAGACATTTGGTCCATCGTGACGAATTCATCAGGAGTTACCACAATGATTTTTAGGGAAATTGCGTGGTCATCGATCTGACAGGACATAGCTAGTAATGAGGCCATTACTAATAATCCTAGCTATGTGGTCTCGGCACAGAGCGGGCCATTTCTTCCTTTCCTGTGGGTGTCTTAAGAGGCGACTAAGGGCTACTAAAACATCATTAAAAACCAAATTGCGCTTGCCGATCCTCCTACCAAGGGTCGTAACTACTGTCAAAATCCCCCGAATCTTTTAAATCCCATCTTTTAAAGTCGTCCATGGGGGCTTCCCTATGTTCAACAGTGGACACAAACGGCTGATATAATGGTGATGTTGTTGATGATGTCTAACAATCCTACTCCTCCAATCCCTGATATAGTTACACTGAAATAGCTGTCAACTTCTTAGGTACTATTGATGCAAGTTTTTGTTTTTGTTGATAAACTAATAATATTAAGATCAGACTAGTAGAGGAAATACGGGCGCAAGCTGCGAAGCGAACGACGATAAATCTCGTGAGGTCTGTGTGTGACGAGACTGCTAGCCGGTACGTTAATACACGTTCGTATTCCTGACTAGACCCGTTAATCGCATTACCACTCGTGCGATTGTGTAAATTTGTCCTTACACACATTGATAGTATTTAGATTTATAAGGGATCTTCAAGAAGTTTATTGCCAAATTTCATGGTCGTAGCAAGGGGGAGAGGGCGCGTTATTGAGGAGCTATGCCCTTTCTAAAAGACCCCATACCCTATCTTAAAATGAAAGGTTCCCAGAAAATTAGATAGATTCGCTTTTTCGAGGTTACTTCATTATGGCTTCTGTACTACCAAAAAGTTCTTTTGCCCTACTTTAAACTTGGGTTTAGCTACGGCTCTGCCAAATTTTTATTAGGAACTTATGTGAGAATATATGGACATTTAGTTCAGAGTAGTGAAGAGAACACAAAAGTCCGAGCGGACAGGCAACTGACGGTAAATCTCATGAAGTCTGTGTGACGAGGCGGCTAGCTGGTACGCTAAAACACGTTTGTATTCGTGACTAGATTCGTTGATCCCATTACTACTCATGTGATTACGTAAATGTGGCCTAATACAATGAAATGAACAGAGGAGGGGGAAGAGATTAATAGGAATGCAGAACACTAGTCGCATTGCTAACAATATTCTCAGTCAGGTCGATTCCAGATCCAGTATTCCAGATCTCTGTAGTCCCTAATAGTTATCGTGCTGAATTCCAACACGATGGGCTAACTGAACTGCCTTTTCATTCTCAGCTGTCAGCCCTCACGGGTGTCCCGCCTGTGTATACCGTTAGTGCAGGTTGGATTATCATTCCATCATAACCCATTAAAAAATAACACATTGAAATTTCAATTCTATTTTTAAATTTTTAACAATATTATGTTTGAAATAATTATTCTAAAGGCCAGTATAAATTCTTAAAAGAATTGCGTTGGAACTGCTTTGCATTAAATTCACGATAATCTGTGCTAAATAAATTTAAAGAATGGTATCTTAGAATCGACTCCTGTGTCTATTAGTTTGATAGGGGAAGAGTGTAGTGGTTGTAATTTTTGATAAGATAAAATGGAATGATAATCCCGTCTGTGCTATCACGCATATGCTCGTGCGGTATCAGTCAGGAACGAAGTGAGGATGAAGGCAGGTCAGTTGACCCATTGTGACGAAATTACCAGAAACCAATATAGTTTCTATGGACCGATTGGGTACTGACTAGACATAGTAAGTTGTTGGCAGTGGAATTGTCAAACCATTGCGGTGAATCCGTTACGATGGATCAATTGACTTGATATCCTCTTTTGTCAACCCTCACTGGTACCCCGCCAGCGAGGGGGGAAGGGCATTGTTAGTAATGGAGACTAAGAATCTCATTGCTAGCAATATACCCAACCAGGTCGACCTTCTCGCGGTTCCCCTTGGAAACTATCATGGTTAATTTCTGATGAATTCATCATGATGGGCTAACTGGCCTGTTTTCATTCTCATCTATCACCCTTCACTGGTGCTCTGCTAGCGTATCCCGTTAGCGCAGGCCGGGTTACCATACCATTTTCACCCATAAAAAAAAACCCTACCAGCGTAAAACAATAGCGCATGCCGGGTTACAATTCTATTTTCATCTATGAAAAGACTAAATTGAATGCCATGAGGAAAATATTTACCATTAATCCTGTTCACTATGTAGTTAAGCAGCAAGCATCCAATGAACAATGAGAGGCCCATTACCGCGTAAAACCACCATTCCGGTTTCCAGGCCTGTGAGGCACCATTTAGTACCGTAATTAGATTTAATGTTATATAACATAAACTTCTGAGGGTCATATAGCTAAGTACAGGGGAGCACGGGTTAAAAAGATATGAATAGTACTAATGTTAACTTGCTTTTTGTTCGGCGCTCTGTACTTCTGAAATCCACATTTCAGAATTAGCGAAATCAATGAAATTGATGGCCTATCAAGTTAAAATATTAACCAGATTTTAGACTAGACATACATGAGTACAACTGTGTAAATGGCATCCGATTTGGTGGATTTTGTGTAATGTTGGAACAAACATAGAGACAGACAGGCAGATAAAGTTTGAAAAATGTATATTTTTTGGTTTCTATTGGTCTTATTAAGTCTTTTTAGATTAATTTATGTTAAATGGCTCCCATGTTACAGACACCGTTCAGGTACAATTTTATTACATTAGTAAGGTGTAAATTAGTTTAGATTATATTTTATTATACATATTTAGTTAGTTTAGATTAGTGTAAGTTTGTAAAGATATTTGGATGTGAGTAAATCATGGATTTAATTGAATTTTTTTTTATACGACTTAGAATGGCAAACAAGCTGACGGCCCACCTGATAGAAAGTGGTAACTGTCGCCTATAAACATGAACAGTACCATGGACATAAATGAGTATACTGTTTCGCCCATGATACCCCCCATGCGTAGCCATTCCTAAGGGTTCAGATGTTATTCCTCTGTACCCAGTAAATTCACGCCATATCCCACCCTTCAAACCGAAACACAGCCATGCAAACACAACTGCTTCACGGTTGAAACACGAATGGGACAGAGGTACCCAAGCAATCGACTTTTGTACAAAGTCTCCCTCTGGTTTGTTGTAAATGAATCATATATGATTAAGAAATGGCGGGATATTATGGGAGTTATAATTATGTGATGTCCATGATACCATTTTTCACTAATAGACAGTGGTTAACACTATTCACAGGTAAACGTCAGCTTTTTTACCACGAAGCCTAAAAAAAATGAAAAATGTTTGTTATTTAATCACGTACAAACGGCTAAATGGATTTGAATGAAGTTTATTATACATGGCTCATATTATATAGGCTTATTTTTGGTATTTTAATTTATTAATCTGGGATTCCTATTCACTCATTGACATACTATAAGGAAGGTATAAGGTACGGAGGAATAACACCAGAGTCCTCAGGAATGGCAACGCATGGGGGGTATCATGGGCGAAACAGTATACTCTGTTATGTCCATGGTACTGCTCATGTCTATAGGCGACGGTTACCACTTTCCATCAGGTGGGCCGTCAGCTTGTTTGCCTTTCTAAGTTGTATAAAAAAAAAATTATTAATACATTTATTATATTAACATTTTTAAACACTTCAAATTGGTATACGTGTATTATAATGTTGTAAATAGAAATATGATTGTGAATTTAATAAGAAAAAGGTAATTTGTAAAAGAATAAGTATATAAATGTCGTAAACTAGAATAAATACGAGTATGGCCATTCGAAAAGATTCGTTGTAATGAACGTCTAATAAAAGGGGTTACTTGATAGACATTATGCGACTATCGTGCGGTAACAGCAACGTATTGAGTATTATTTTTATGAAATGCGACACAAGAATATTTCTTTATTAAATTTAAATTAAAAATTTTATGAAATTAAAAAAAAAAACTGAATAGCATTTGTTGTTTTTTTTTTAAAGTTAACAATCAGTAATATAATTATAATAAGTTTACATTTAAATATGATTAATAGTACTACCAACAGTGTTAACTACAGATTACTATATAAAGAAAGAATATATATAAACATGCAAATATTGCCGAGAAGTAGAGCTGGCCATTACATAACATTGTAAATTATATATATATATATATATATATATATATATATATATATATATATATATATATATATATATATATATATATATATATATATATATGAATGTATATATAGTGTGTGTTCTACTAGTAAAGTTCTAGATTTTTGTCGTTCTTCGACAAAACGAACGAATGAACGAAAACAGACCAGTTAGCTCATTACGACGAAGTACACAAGATTAATTCTTTTTCCATAATGGTTTCCGGGGGGAACAGCGTCGACTTGAAAGGGTACATTGCTAACAATGGAGATGTTACACCCTATTGCTAACAATCCTTTCCTCTAAAAGGATATATCCAAAGCCGTAAACATATAAAAAAAATCCTTCCCCCCTCCCCCTCTCCAGTAATTGCCTTATAGTATAGCAGTAGATTAGTTACAACTAATAACATAATTTTACCTGATACAATATACAGACTAACAGACCATTTTTTATATGTTCTTATATGAAAATATATTATATATAGATTGTTTACAATTATTTCTCTCCATCCAAAGGTTGTCTGAAAGAGATCGCTTTTAGCGATAAGATCGCCCATTGTTTTCTGATTCTGATTATTTATTGTAATTGTTTATATTTATAATAAGTTTACTATTGTAATCTTTCGGAGGAAACAATAATCTATCTATGACACTTCAGTAATATTTTTTACTTTATTAACTAACCACTAGTGATGTCAAAATTGTGTATGTCAATTATGAAGAAGTAACACAAGAAGGAAATAGCTATCAAGAAAGACTGTAAAAAGGTTTTACTTAAATATATAGAAACATTAAGATAGTATATTAGAAGTAGTAGTATAAATTGGCCGTGCGGTCCCGGCATATAATAGGCCACCCCCTCCTTTCCTGTGGGTGTCGTAAGAGGCGACTAAGGGAGGGCGAGCTGTGGGCAACAGCGTCCCTATTAAAACATCTCTAAAGCCTAACTGCGGTTGCTAACCCACCTGCAAAGTGTGGCAATTACTGGCAAAACCCCCTAAAAGAGGAAGCTTATGTTCAATAGTGGACCAGAGGGCCTACCATGAAATTATTTCCGAAATTTCGGGAACAAACGAAATTTGGACAAAAAGAAATTTGATTTTAAAATTACATAATACATGACGTTTAAAATTATTAAAAATGTTAAAATAACGATCCTCTGGACTATTAGGATAGGATTTATGATGAATAAAATGTTAAGCTCCATTTACTGGGTCGATTTCGGTACGAACAAAAACACGAAATTGAGCCCGAAAATTCGGAAATTCATTTCATGGTAGACCACTAGTTTCTTTCATCTATTTTGTAGCAATCAAGTAGCTTGCTTGAAGCTGTATGATGGTGATAATGAATTTGAGTTACAACATTGAATATTGTATGTGTCGTTTTGAAAGGTAGGATATAGCAATGAATTTACTACATACTCATATTAATACAGTAGGTATATAGCAGGGATGAAATCTTCCTGCCCTAGTAAAGAGAGGAGGCCTGCTTAGGAGTGGGCCGTCGCCGTCGGAGTTTTGGACGACTTCAAGCGGGTTCCCCGCGGCTCCGGCAATAGGTGGACGAGGAACACCGGGGGGTTTTAGCCGGTAAGTGTCCGGCAGTACTTATATATCTCCTCTGAGCTATGTGGGTCTGCATGAAGCATTTCCCCTCGACAAAAAAAAAAGGTATATAGCAGGGATGGTCAACCGGTCGATTGCGACTATTAGTCCAGTCTATCGTGGCAAGGCATACATAGCGGAAGATGCTCAGGCGCAATGCTCGCGGTAATATAAATAAGTAGTTACTAAGAGTAATTTTCAGTTTTATGTTTTCTCGGTCTTAATCAAATAAAAAATTTTCATTTCAGATTTTAAGATGTAATTATAATGAGGTAGTGCGATCTATCGCACAGGGTTTTATCAGTAAACAGTAGATCTTGGGTTCTAGTTAAGTCGGCCACCTCTGGTATATAGTAATTTCACTCGGAATACCGGTTGTTACTGCATAATCTATGGTTGTTGAAAGGAACGTGAAGTGTGAAGCAAATTGCGACGACCCACTAATCAGCAGCCACATTCACGTCATTCGTTACAATTGAATTGCATTGTATACCGTCACCTCTTCGTTTCATATGTATTTAAATTATTGTAAATTTATATAGTTTAGTAGCAATATTAAAAATCATATCCATAACAACAACAAATTCGTTTATACTGCAAATCCAGTAAAAAAAAATTGGAACTATCCAATCGGCAAGGGCAAACCAACGCACACATGCCCAAATACCGGTAATGAAGTAACGCCTTCGTGATTCACTGTTCATCCCAAAGGTTGACTGGTAGAGAATGTTACTAGCATTATGTTCGCCTTTTGTACCTTATTTTATTCTGGTCAATAAAGTTATTTAGATAAATAAAATTTTCTCAAATTTTAAATAAAGTTTTTAATAATAATTCTTTAATATATTACCATTAAGAGTATCATCCAGCTGCTATTTTTCATTTGAAACTGTAACTTGTACGAGGTTTAAGTCATAATACATATAAGGAAATAAATATATATACTTTGAAGAAAACAGCACATTCGTTTATAAAAAGCCGGCAGCACACCTGCAATGCCTCTGGTGTTGCGGGTAATCATGGGCGGCGGTAGTCACTTACCATCAGATGAGCCGCATATTCGTTTGCCACCTGTGTTATAAAAAAATATCCTCTTTGGCTAAAACTACTATTCTTAATCTATGCGTTTTTCAATAAAGATGCATAAACAGGTAAAATGCTTTATATCAATTGACCTCCTTTAGTAGTAGTTAGTATAATATGTCAGCAATATATCGTGCAAGGTGGGCTCTTGAACTCTCCCGTTCAGTTTGGAAGCTCACAGCTTTCACATATTCCACGAGCCAAATTAACCAATATTGAAGACGTAGCGCAGTCTGGAAACTAGACGCCCCAAACGATACCTTGAAGAGCTACGAAACACTTTGAATATCAACATTACATTGATGTATTAATTTATTTGCTTATTTACTATGAACTGTATCCAGGGTCTAAAGCTGCGTAAATTAGTACTATACACTCTATGTGCTAAGTTACTATATATTCGTGTACCAAAATTTTTACGCAATACAGCGCAAACGAATTGTTTCGTTGTTGGGCAGAGTGCGTATTAGCTCAAACAGTGTTCTGAAGACAATTGCTGGTAAAACGGACTGTCCCATCTTAAAATATTGGGTAGGACAGATTATCAATGCAAGAGCGTCATGACCGCTCATTTACTAACATAGGTTAAGTAAATTTATAACTAACAAAATGGGCCTTATGTTGTCTGAATAAATAAATATGATTTTTATAATTTATTTAAATCCGTTTAGTAGTATTTGCGTACAAAACTTGCACAAACTGGTAATAAAATAATATATAAAACTGTTAAAAGATTGTTATTATTGGTTTCTAACAGTTTCATTGCTTGCAATATATATATTCTGTCTGGTTGGCCTTCACGTGGTCATTCTAAAAATCATCGTGGTTAATTCCAGTTGAAATCGTCATAAAGAGATTGTATGTTATAATCACCTACCACCATATGCATATGAAAATTCAGTCTTGTCCTATATTTATTCAAAATTCACACATTTATAATGTAAAGTAGGGATTGCATAGACGATATCTAATTTAAATTCATAGCTCCATGTCGTGTTTCAAACAGTTCACAGTTCAGCTAAAACTCGAGCGAGCTACAATGCCGAGTGTAGCTTCTATGTTTCCGTCCATATAATCAGTGCAATAAACAGTTTATACAAAATCTATTGACGTTGATTAGTACCTACGGTTTATGGTATTTATATGCAGTCATTCCGTAATCATTAGCATCCTTTTAAATAAGTGTTCTACTTTCAAAAACTTCAAAAAGGAGGCGGTTCTCAATTCGCATGTGCTTTTTTTTTAATTTTTTACGGTTCTCTCTTAAATCGGTTTATAACTAACGGAGTTATCTCTATTAATTATAAATCGATATGGAAAATTCCTTTTTTTATCTGAAAGGGCGTACTTATAGATTGGTCGCATAGAAATTTTATTAAAAACGATAAAGTAGTTTAGTTTTTAAATCAAAATAACTGGGTTTGCCACAATTGAAGTCGGTTTTTTTTTTATGCGGAACACAATCTTGCTTATATTGTTAAAAGTTTCGAAAGCACACAATGTATTTTAATTGCAAAACTTAAATACATGTAAGTCAATATATTTAATTTTATAGTTAAAATATAATATTTTTAATATTGTAAATAAATATTTTCATATAAAAATATTGAGCCTCTCGTCCAATAATAACACGGCATGCCCATCTGTCTTTTTAGGTTTCAAGTTCTTTTTTGTTTTTCACGTTGTATTTTTTTCTGTAAAAAAATGCAAGTTTCATTGATGTACTACTTTCTTAAAATGACGCTAATGATTTCGATTTCATCGTGTAAAACTAGTTTTAACCCACGACCTCGCCCGAGTGACCGGGATTCATATCGATTGACCGAGATAAAAAAGCAGCCTGTGTTCCTCTTCATCCCAAATGTACGTCTACGTGACGTGTATACCAAATTACATGATGATTAGTTTTGCCGTTAAGGTGCCAAAATATAGGTAATAAACAAACGCACTTTCACATTTATATATAAATAAAAATCAATTTCCGAATGTATGCAAGCGTATCACTTCAGTACGCCTGCATCTATTTGGTTTATTTTTTTTCTTGTAATTGTCAGAAGAACGTTTGTATAAGAGAAACTGAAAAATTGCACGGAAAAAGTAAATCCGGATGGAGCCTGGATGGGCAGCTAGTTTATAATATTACCATTATAATACTAGTAAATATACTAAATACTAGGATTAATAGGGTACAGATATAAATAGCATTCTATGACTCTTACCTGTGCCAAAGAAAAAAAAAATAAACAATTCACTTCAGTAGTAGATTTGTAAGTTAAAATTCTATAAAATAAATTGTAAATATGCACCTCATCATTGGGAAATAACAATACAGCCATTGAGTGTAATGAACTTTACAATTATTCAATACGATACAACTATTTTATATCACAGCAGTATTTTACATGAAAAATGCTTTATATTTTTCAAATCTCTACATTCGCCAGCTCCAAATATACCAAATGGAAGACAAACAAAAAAACTTTTTACACGGAAACGCCATCAGGAAAAATATAACTTTAATTATGCCGCCAAAATTAGTTGAACAGTTTCGCCTGAGGTTTGAACTCCAACGCGTTCATAACTTTCATATTAGTAAAACTAGTCTGGCTGGGAGTCAGACGCGGGGATCCCTTATGACTCTAATTTCAGAAACTTCCCCACTCATTATGGCATGAACTGTAAAACAAAGAGCCATGCATAAAGAACCTAGACCAAGAAAGTTCGGTGAAGCATGGTCCTGCCGCACGGCCATTCAAATGAGACCTCTTAAACGGTCCGTATTTTCTTGCTTTCCATGAAAATATAACGATATTGCGCGGAGGGAAGAGGATCATTTTTATCTGGCGTGTTGTCGCGCACTATGTTCAGAAACGTGAAGCGAAGGCAAATGCAGCAAGCGCGTTCGCAATCAAGGTAATGTTGCCAGCGTCAGGTGCGTTCCGCGGCGGGAGCCCGCGAATTTATAACGGCAACACTGACAAGTTGATTTATGCTTGGAAAACATTTTCGCGGTATTCCAATTGTGAAGTATTCCGTTGCACGCATGGTAATGTTGTGAATGGGCAACTATTTTTCATGTTTTATTGGTTTTTCGTGTATATCCTTTTTTTATGCTCGGTTTTTTGTTCTGTGATTGTATTGTGTAGACGCCTTTTTATTTGGATTAATTTATATTAAAATACTATTCGAATTTCTTTGTCTTTTACCAGTATTTTAAGAGAAAATTTATTCTACTTTTTGCAACAAACAATATGCTAACAGTCTATTTGATAATAAATGATAACTTTTCCCTAAAGACCTGAAAAGCAATATAGATATCAGTGTTAAGTCCCTTCATGCGTTGCTATTAATGAGGACTAAGGTGTTATGAGTCTATACGTGTGTATTTCATTGCCATAGCTAAATACTACTAGTAATTTCTCTCCAAACAATGTCCTTCAAACGGAAATGTAGTCATATCAGCACACTTTCCATCAAGTGGGCCGTCAGCTTGTTGGCCATTATAAGTTGCATAAAAAAAACTGCTTCTCGGCAGACACACGAATGGGGCAGAGATACCTTCTGTTTATTATTTTTTTAAATACTTGGTAAAAGAATAGTGTTTGTTTATATTTGTTACCTCAGTCAATTCTAAACCAATTTGATTTTTTTTTCTCTAAAAGGATGTACTAACGCATTAAAAAATCTACACACCTATGTAATGGTAAATATTGCTGAACAATTGTAATTCATTTTAAGATCTTCTACTGGTAATCACAAATATTTAGTAAATAAAAATTCATTCATTATTGCTATATGTATGTGTAATTATGATGAGAATATTTTTATTTTTTATATAATAAGTTTTAATATTTGCGCGCCTACAGTGTAACAGAATAAGATTGGGCTAATTTTCATCTAATGTAACACATATAAAAATGTATCTTATTCTTGCAAATAAATGAATTCGAATTTTAATTGGTCTCATAGAAATTTTATTAAGATCGGGAGAATAGTTCAGTTTTTACATCAATACAGCTGGTTTTTGTCAGTGTTAATTGCAATCAGTTTTGTTGTGGGACACAATCTTTAATTATGTATAGTGTTCTTTTGATTATTATTTATAGGTTACACCCAAAGATTTCGGAATAGAATAGATGGTATCCATAATTCACATAGTGTGTTGCACGTAGTATTTATGACATTGCCAATGCGTTAGAGAGGGATAGACATATAAAAACGCATTTGTCTTTTGACTAGTCCGTAGAAGTCAAATTCATCAAGATGTGTCACTTGATTTTATTGGCCGTATAACCCTACCAAATTCATATACAACCTCCTTGTATACTTTCTACATAAACTGTCTCGAATATATAATCTAGTAATGTAAAATTTGTTATTGTTAAATATTTGACATATCAAACATTTTCTATACACTAGTTTGCTATGAATTGAGAAAAATAGCATGTATCTTTCGTCCTCTTTTTACTAATTATATTTGCATAAGAAGAAAGGAGGCAACCATATGATTTTCAGTTTTTAGTTTTATCATTCTTTCTATGTAATTCCTTGTTCTTAGGTTACACCTCTTATTGGTAAGATTTATTAGACATTTGACGGTTTTATGAATAAGAATGTATATCTATTTATAATATCATTTGTCGCGGCTGACAGTTGCGGTACTAGCTCGAGAGCTCGAGCTACAGTCGTTAAGTTCAAAAAGCGTTTTGTCATCTATTGACGGTTCGACACAAGTTCAATCCTTTGTTTTGGAGTTCAGTTGTAAGATTGATCGTTTCCAACGTTAACTTGTTAACTTATTTGTGCCTCCCGTCGTTACCATTGCATGTAAATTAATGATTGTTAAATTTTGTGATTAAGTGGGATTTTTACTAGTGGTAGGTAAGGACTTGTTTTTTTTTTTAGATGATAGGATGGTTAGTGACGGGGTCGAATGATCATATTTTTTTTTTTATTATTTCAACCGTTAACTGTCCACTGTTGAACATAGGCCACCCCATACGGAGGGGGGGGGGGGGGTTTGGCAACTGCGGTAAGCCTTTTGTAATGTGTTAAGAGGGACACTGCAGCCCATGTCTCGACCATTATGTTCCTTTAGTCACTTCTTACGATACCAACGGGAAAGGAAGGGGTAACCCATTCTATGTTGGGGCCACACGGCTAGCTATGTACCCTTTTAAGTTGCCGTTACACCGTTCCGCTTTGAAATCATTATGCTTTCTAAGCGGAGAGGTTTGTTGAATTCGCCACGAAGGACTAATTGATCTGCTTCCATCCTCAGTTATCGTCTAATATCGTATAGTACAGGGCAAACATGTTGTGCCGCGTGTGCGTGCATGTTCGTGCGCGTGCGTATTTAATAGACTTTTATTCCAGGAAATTAACATAACCCGATCACGCGGACGAAGTCGCGGGTAAAAGCTAGTATGTAATTATTATTTTGTGATGCTATTGCATCACAATATAATTATTATGCAAGAATACACATTACACTTTGTTATAATGTAATAAAATACAGAAATATGTTAATATTATTAAAATGTTAATAATATATTAAAGTATACGACTTTCGTCCTGTTAAAGACACCTTTAGGAAGGAAATCGCGTCGTAACTTCGACGAGTGTAAACGTTCCGCAGGCGTCACAACTAATCAATTTGTATTTCGTAACTGAACGATTGATGAATCCGGTGTAACTTTGTGACAAGTGTGATGAGTAATTAACTCGGGTTTCGAGCAGTGCGACTGAGCGATGGGATTATCAATTGCCGTAGTATTCCAATTTCAGAACTTATTTGCATTAAATAATAGGTGTGGATGATGTTTTTTTTTTAAATTGCAATGTTTCCAGATTCAATTGGAATGTGCTTTTTTTAATGGGTGAAAATGGAATGGTAACCTTGTTTGCGTTATCGGTATCCACTTGCAGAGCTCCAGTGAGGGATGGTCAGTTAGCCCATCGAGATGAATTCATCTAGATTTAATCAAGTTGTTTCCAGAGCGAATCGCGAAGAGGTCGATATGACAGGCTATATTGCTGGAAATGGGGCTGGTAGTCTTCATTATTAACAATCCATTCTTACCACGCTCCTCTTTTCTTAGTTGTCATTAAAAATAATGACATTTTAAGAGAAAGAAAAAAAAATGGAATTTGGATTGAACAATGTCGGTCTAGTCAGCTAGTTAAAGATAAACAAAATTATAAAAAGCCTTATGTGAATCTTTACTAATACTGTAAATCACGGCTGGAAAATATTTGAATTACTGGTAATTAAAAATTTGGTATTTTTTTCAAAGACTTTCTAAAACTGAAATTAGTAATTCGTATTCCAAATATCTAATAATACGCTCAGGTATTTTTTTCTAGTTAGTATTTAAAATACTTATGGCTTCAAAATACATTTTTACATTAATACATTTAGCTTTCATTTAGCGATCTTATTACTGGGTGCGTTCCGTAGAAAATAGCGCTCGATAGCTTTCGTAATAATCTTGTTCATGAAAGGATTTTTTTTTATAACAGATTTTATTTACGTTACTTAATACATGACCGTATTTTATAATTTGTATTTTTAATAAAAATAGTTAAAATACTGTATTATAGGTTTTATATTTCAAATATGTACATGAAGTTTCTCAACATGTTTACAAAACATTTTTATTATAATTTAATATATATACTGTAAGTGAAAAGTATTATAAATAAATAAAATATATGACTTAAAAAAAATTCGTATTTTAAATACACATGAGATAGTATTTTTTAATTTGTATTTTAATTAAAGCCATGCATGTATTTTACTGTTGTAAATGTTAAAGTGACTATATTTTTTAACTTTTGACACTTTATCGGCTTAACCAATCGTTATGTGATTTATTTTATTTTTTTGTTATGAAACCAGCAGATGGTCCACCTGATGGAAAACGGTAACCGTCGTCAATAGACATAAATAACATCGTGAACATCAGTGTGGTGCCCGTAATACTTTTCATGCGATGCTATTTTTCAACATTAAAACGATACACCTCTCTATCTTGTACATATATTTGTAAAAATATAACGTCGTACGTGTGATGTGGCGGGAATAACGAAAAACTGATTATTCTTGCTACATTATGTTTTTTTTTCTCCTTGTCTTTTTTGATTTAATTTTGTTTTTCTTATATAATGTGCAATAAATATGTTATCGGATGTCTATATTTTATCTTGATTATTGTTAGTAGTTAACGTACGTTAGTTAAATTCTGAATGTTGTGCTCGCTTTTTATAGGTACTTGTATGAGATAAAAAATTGTATAGATTTTTTTTCTTAATCTATTATACATATACTGTTGGTTGTTTTTGTTGGTTGTTGAATGAAGAAGGAGGTAGCGATGTTTTACCGCCAATATACCAAGTGACATTATGAAATAATTATATTTTTTTTTCTAACTTACGTATCTCCTTTTCTATATTACGTAAAGAAGTAGTTTTTATTTTAGTGTGTTATCAAGTTATATTAAAATAAACTATTTTTTATTGTATTTGAAATAAATTCCGAATGAGGATGTTTTCTGTGTTTCTTGTAAAATATTCTCCGTCTTAGAAGGTTTTGGTGGATGAACTTAGATGAACTAAAATTTATGGGTACACAAACTATTATTTATTCCAGGACACGCAGAAGAAGTCGCGGATAAAAGCAAGCACATTTATAACTTTAAAGTCAAAACTTTTGTGCACTACTATAACCGAAATTAGACAGTGTAAACTATACTACGTAAATCATGTTAAGTATTTAGTTACTCGCCCAGGGAGCCGGCTAACCGTGTTTAGTTGCGTCTTGTTAATGCACTGCTAAGTTTTAAAGTATTTAGCAGTTATTATGATGTTACAAAACTTTTCTGGAAGTTAAATTAGCAAAAGCAACTTTACATAAATAATCAGTTGCTAAGTGAGATAAGGTGCAAAGTGTTAAACTTCAAATTAAACAGTATATAGTTACTTAAGTAGAACGCAAGGATAATAAAAAATGCATAAGGTTTACATGTAATATTTATAATAATTTTGCTGTGTGATCTCGGCGTAGAGTGGGTCACCCCTTCTTTTTTTCGTAAGTGTCGTAAGAGGCGACTAAAGGAACTTACTGGCCGAGGGACGGGCAGCAGCGTCCCTCTTAAAACATTACCAAAGCCTAGCTGAGGTCGCCAACCCGCCTGTTAAATGTGGCAACTACTGGCGAAAACCCTTTATATTCAGCATTGGACAGGACAGTGGACAGTTAACTGTTGATATTATATTATATAATGATTTAACATATTCGAAATTAAGTAAAAAAAGAATTACCCAACAATTTTTTTGAAAACAGACTTTTAACATATAAGTTCTTTTTTTTTCAGCACAGCGGGCAAACGAGCATGCGTCTCACCTGATGGTAAGTGACTACCGCCGCCCTATTATTATTATTGGACCAGTTTATAGATATTGTAACTAAAATATATAGATAATATATACTATATATAGATAATATATAAAATATATATATATTGCCCACCCCTAGTGCATTGTATTACATTTTCGCTCATCTTTTATTTATTTTGTTCATTTTGGCTCAAGGCGTTAGATTATTAATAATATTCAGGTTGACTAATATTAGTTCTAGGTTTTAGACCAATATGTTTTTTATACAACTTAGTATGGCAAACAAGCTGACGGCCCACTTGATGGAAAGTGGTAACCGTCGCTTATAGACATGAGCAGTACCATCGACATAACAGAGTATACTGTTTCGTCCATGATACCCCGTTTCCATGCGTAGCCATTCCTGAGGACTTAAATGCTATTCCTTTGTACCCTGTAAATTCACTACCATATTGCACCCTTCAAACCGAAACACAGTCATGCAAACACAACTGCTTCACGGTAGAAACACGAATAGGACAGAGGTACCCAAGCAGTCGACTTCTGTACAAAGTCATTAGATACGAGTAAAATATATAATAATTAAAATTATACAGTGTAATTTATTACAATTTTATACTATTTAATTAACAAACGCCGCTGAATTAATTTGAATTGAATTTATTTTACTGGCAATGGCAATAAGTAATGGATTTAGCAAATGGTACACTAGCTAATTTTTTAATTCATAATTTATGTAACTTTTTGTTGTTGTCAATAAATGTTTTCTTTCTTTCTTTCTTCTTTCTAATGTTAGTTTTTGCCCTCAACTTCGTACACGTAGATTTTGGAAACAGGATATATCTTCTAGATATCAGCATAAATAATACCAAATGCTATATCTTGTAGTTATAGCATTTGGCAACAATATTATTATTATTAACGTCGAGGGATGGGCAGCAGCGTTTTAAAACATCTCCAAAGGCCTAACTGCGATTTACAACCTGCCTGCCAAGCGTGGCAACTAACGGCTAAACTCCCCTTATGGGGAAGGCTTATGTCCAGCAGTGGACAGTGAACGCCTGAAATGATGATCTTATATTAGCAAAATAAGGCATATAGAAGCAAATTATAAAAAAATCTCAAACCGCGCGGTCACGCAATAAATTTTGTGAGAAAAATTAAAAAGTTTATTTAATATTTTGACTAGAGTTCCTCGGGGAAATTTGTTCAGTTTCATAACTAGATACTGTCTCTGAATTTTTGAATTTCACTCCACTTCGATATTGTTTAATTATAATACAGAAAGTTAGTCGCTAAAACGATGTTATGTTGAGGCTATTGCAAAAATGTTAAGGTATATTTTCAATGACTATAAATTGAAATCGTTAAAAGGTAATTTAATTTAGGTTTTTTTTTTATCAATAAACGTAAAATAAAAAAATAATTTAACAGCTTTTCCTTTTAAATAACTTTATTAAAATTTATGCCGCCGTATGGTTTTGGCATCGAATGGGCTACCCTTTCCTTTCCAGTGGGTATTAAAACTTAAGGTTCGAAGGGATGGGCATCAGCGTCCCGCTCAAAACATCACTAAAGCCTAACTGTGACTGCCAACCTGCTTGCCAAGCGTTGCAACTAAAACCTCCCATTTTATGGGGGAGGCCTATGTTCATCAGTGGTTTGATAACGGTCGATGTAATGATGATGATGATTAAAATTTAAGTACATTTTTTTATAGAGGGAAGGAAATTGTTATTAATGAAGTATAGTGGCTTCAATGACATGCAATATGGGTATATCAGGTCGACCTCCACGTGGTCTCTCCTAAAAACTATCATTGTCATATCCTACAAAATTTGTTACGATGGGTCAACTGACTTACTTTCATTCTTAGCTATTATTTCTTATCAGTACTTCGTCAGTTTAAGAACGGCGTAAGTAAGGTTACCATAAAATTCTGCTGCAATTAAAAAAATCTTTTTCGCGACTAAATACCGCCACATCTGTCATATAAATGAGAAATTGTAGCAACAAATTCATGTGAACAGAGGTTTGCTTAATTAAAACAGTAATTTAAGGCGTTTGGATTAATAGTCAAAGTAATTAGGGCCAAATTAAAACGTAAATACGGGAGTGGAAGGATTGTAAAAAAGGCGTTTGAGTTGGCTGGACTTTCGCTGGACTTTCGCTTCTATATCGCAGTTCATGTTTCGCGTTGACTTTTTCGTTTGGATTTATTTTGACTGTGTTACCTGACTGTGGAAAGTTGCGTTTATTAACATTATTTATTTTATTGTGGTTTGCGTGATAGAATCAGAGACGAGGATATCCGCAAAAGAACCAAAATAACCGACATAGCCCGACGGATAAGCAAACTGAAGTGACAATGAACTGGTCACATAGCTCAAAGAACCGACAACAGGTGGGGAAAAAAGGCTCTTGAGTAGCGACCACGTATTCGTAGGTTCGATTTTAGCGCAATACAAATATTTATATTCATGAGTGCTGCGATTAAAATGCGCTGAAATTGTTTTAACTAATTAATTTATTCTACAAAAATAAGAAATTCACAGTGTGAAACAGTCACACAGTATGAAAGTTGATGGAGGAAGAAGTGCGGTAACAGATCGTCGTATTGCAATGCTACATTAATTAGTGTTTTCATATGTAAAATGTATATTGTTAGTTTATGGTTTTACAATAAAAAATATTTTATGTTAGGAAATAATATTGGATCTTAACAATGAGCATGTCTGTTTCTATTGATCCTAGTGCTTTATAATCCTTAATAATGGGGGAAAGGGATTGTTAGTAATGGAGACTGAGAATCCCAATGCTAGCCAACCAGCTATACCCAACCAGGTCAATCTCCTCGCGGTTCCCCCTGGAAACTATCATGGTTAATTCCTGATGAATTCATCATGATGGGCTAATTGGCCTGTTTTCATTCTCATCTATCACCCTTCACTGGTGCTCCGCCAGCGTATCCTGTTAGCGCAGGCGGGGCTTCCATACCATTTTCACCCATCAAAAAAAAATCCTTAATAATTAATAATTGTAAAAGTGAGTTTCTGTATATTTTTGTTATTGTATAACGTCTTACCGGCTAAACCAATCTATAAAATTTGGTACACATGCACTATATGGGGTGGAGAAGGATATAGGTTACTTTGTAGGCCGGTCAAGTTCTATAGTACAAGCTTAGTATTTATTTGTGATTTCGACCTACAGGACACTGTGTAATATGTCCAGTAGCATTTATTTATGTCTTTATTATTGCAGTATGATATTTTTTGGCCAATCACAATAATATATTGCATGCATACAAATATCATTTACATTATAAAATAAAATATATAGTGCCAACACGTGCCTACCTCGTATCATAAAACTTAATTGTAAATTCCATGTTATATGAGAATTGCATAATTTGAACGCACTGACCGTGTTTCCTTTGTGTCAGTGTGGCGCGCATTAAAAAAAGTAAAAAAAAAAGTGGGTATTGTCGTACAACCGCGGTTCCCGTTTAGGTTTTTTAATTAAACCCGTCTCAAAGAAGTCGCCATTAATCCAGTGTTGCCCGGAGAAATTAAAGGGCTTGTGACAAAAGTACAAATTAATAAGAATCACCTAAACGAGCCGGTTCTCTTTTTGTTCTTGAACGAATGTTTTTCTTAACGGGTAAAAGTGTTAACGAGTTTGGACGAAAGTATTTGATATATTTTTACTATATACCTACAGTTCATATTAATAAAAGTTATTTTAGCATTTTTAAAAAAGGAAGATAAGCAATTTGAAGTGGCAATGAGCTTGTAATTTAACTCGAAGAATTAACAACCGATGGGGAAGAATAGTTTTTGAGTGACAACCCACACAGACAGCGTAGGATGAACCCTCACTACGGGGAGTTAAGACCTTAAATGCATTACAGTGAGTCAATGTATACAGGTGGTTCGAGACAGTTTCTTATGGCAGTATATGGCGAAGGCTTATATTTAGCAGGGGACAATTAACGGCTATATTCTATAGTATTAGTCGGAGATAGACGACTGATATGGAAGGTCATAGAACTTCTGGTAACAATAAAAGTAGTCAATCTCCGAGTGTTGGCAATCGTACACATACTACATGTAGTAGAATTAAACATAAGCATTAAAGTTTTGCCCGTATTTGTTACGCTTTGTAGAGGTGGGTTGGCAACCGCATTTAGGTTTTCGGTGATGTTTTAAGAAGGAAGCTGCTGCCCATCTCTCGCCTTTCTTTAGTCGCCTCTTACGACTATCACGGAAAAAGAATGGGTGGCCTATTCTATGCCGGGATCATACGGCCAATTTTAATATATATATATTTTAAGATAAATTTAGAGAAATGACATATCTAATTCGGCCTCAGTGTCTCAGTGAACTTTTATTAAGGCCCCACACGCGTTAACGAAGCGAGAACCCGACGGGCTGCGACAGAACTACAGAATCAATTTAGATTAAATTCGGGATGAACGGAATTAGTTCCCAGTTACAGGAAAAAATATAAGAGGATTACACGTCGGCGTGTTGGTGAGATTACTGTCGATAGATACTGTGTGTAGCTGTAAGATTGATATTGGGACGAAGGGATTGTAAGTGATGGCACTAGCAAACCCATTGCTAGTATAGCAACCCTGTTTTTTTGACCGATGAACAAGTTGTTGTCATTATCGTCCAGACTATATACTCTAGCAGATCGACCTCCACGCGGTTCTTCCTGGAAGTCATTGTAGTTAATTGTTAAATTCCTAACGATGGAATAACCGATCTGCTTTCATTGATATTTCTAATCACTCATTGGCGCCCCGCTAACATATACCGTCAGTGCAGCCAGGTTTATTAATTGAATAAAAATGGAATGGTAATCCCGCCTGTGCTATCGGTATACACTGGCTGGGCACCAGTGAAAAATAATAGGTGAGGATGAAGCAGGTCAGTTAGCCCATCGTGACAAATACAATAACAAATTAATCACAATGGTTTCTAGAGGGAACCGCGTTGAGGGCGACCTGACAAGGTATATTGCTAGCAATGGAGTTGCTATTCCCCATTACTAACATTCCCTTCTCCCCCATTGAAACTGGTTGTAACAATGATGATAAAAACGAATAGTCCGATTAAGGTTTTTATTTTAGGGAACGAAAGAAACTGAAAATACTGGACGTCTTTAAGGGCAATAGGTAGGTAATAGTTCTCATAGTTTATACACGTCCTAATGCCTAGTACAATAGACTAAAATTACGGATACAAGCGGCTATTAAGCGGCACATGCGTGCAACACGCAAACAGAACCTTTCCGAACATAATATCCGAGGAATCGTGATCAAATTCCCTTACAAGATCCGCGAATTGCTGGCACCACTTGCCGAATACAAAGCAGAGTCGAATACTAATGTGTATACATAATAGCCGATTAGGTATCGTGTATTTGTGTTCCTTTTATTTACGAGCGAATATATCGAATAGATTTAATGTTATACAACGGAATTGATGGTTTCTGAGAGGAGGAATAAAGAGACGTATTTGTTGGTAACAAATTACAGTTTCTTTTACAATGGCGGTTGTCATTCGATGGTATTTTTTTGTATGGTACGTGGTATATTCGTTAATTTTGTACTGTTTTTTTTTATTGGATGAAAATGGAATGGTAATCCTACCTGCGCTAACGGGATACGCTGGCGGGGCACCAGTGAATGGTGATCGATGAGGATGAAGACAGGTCAGTTAGCCCATTATGATGAATTCATCAGGAATTAACCATGATAGTTTCCAGGGGGAACCGCAAGGAGGTCGATCTGGTTGGGTATATTGCTAGCAATGGGATTCTCAGTCTCCATTACTTACAACCCCTTTCCCCCCATTTTGTACTGATTTGTTGATTAGTGTTGTTTTACAATCAATAGTTATTGTCATTTTGATCTCAATGTTAACAAAGTATGTATTTTACCAGAGGGAGACTTTGTACAAAAGTCGATTGCTTGGGTACCTCTATCCCATTTGTGTTTCAACCGTAAAGCAGTTGTCTGCATGGTTGTGTTTCAGTGTATAGGGTGAGATATGGTGTGCATTTACAGGGTACAGAGGAATAACACCTGAGTAATCAGGAATGGCAACGCATGTCCATGGTACTGCTCATGTCTATAGGTGACGGTTACCACTTTTTATCAGGTGGGCTGTCAGCTTGTTTTTTTTCTTGTTTGTAAATTTGTATACCTCGATAGATGAGGTTGATCATAGAGGCTTATCTTGGTTTACCATCCATTGTTATCTACCTATGTATCACAAAATATATAAATGAAATGAAATATTTGAATCAATCACGCTTAAACGGTAGCACAAATTTAAATGAAATTTAATACACGAGTAACTTATATTGTCACTTAATACGTAAACTACTTCTTATATATTTTTTCATTTTTTATGATTAATTCGTATAAGAAAAGTTGCGGTTAACAGTTACTTAATATACAAGTTAACGTACACTATTTTAAAGTACATCTTAAGTGTTAATGTACATGTAGCAATGTCTGTAAAACTCCTTGATCTTGAGGCGTATCGGAGTGGACTTAATTACTGCCAACCACAAAATGCTCGAACTGTAGGGGTTTCACTTACATCATTCATTAGGTCTAGAATATTCTATCCCTCGGTCAAGAGTTAGCTGGTAAACTGGCTAAAACAGTTTTGAATTATTCATGGGCCGATTTTGGTCTGTTACACTGCAAAGGGATAATTACTAATTAGTTGAGGGTTTTTTCTTTAATTTGGATGTCTCTCCCTTCTACTCGTACATGAGATTTGGTGAGTTGTGTTCTCATACAAGAGATTTATATGTGATTTTTTATATAATAAAACTTATTTGACTTCTTTATCTACATTTTTATTATTTATATTGGTAAAATTATAATAAAATTTATAAAAAATATTCTTATTTTTTACTCATGTTTTAAATTCAGTGATGCCAAACTAGTTGAGAACTCAACAGCGCGCTGGTTACGCAGTGCTGCTTGCGGTACAGCCGTGAACTGCGCTCATGAATTAGGGCTCCTGTTTGAAACTAGTCGAGCGTTTTTGAATTTAAAACGCGAGTAAAACTGACATAAATAATTGCAATATTTTGCTTCATTTACTCATTGCAATGAAATAATAAGATTTGAAATGATGAAAAATAGATGAAAAATAGATGAAAAATAGACTTGTATGTATGTATTATTGGTAAGATGATTTCGACTACTTCCACAAGGACTGTAATGCTCTTTCGCCAACGACAGTGGGAGGTAGAAGCAGTTGAGAGACGCTTATGCTCAGCAGTAGAATACCACAGTTTATGAATAAATGATGAAGAAAATAGAAATTTGACGTAAGATCTTCTGCCTCCACTTAACTTTTACTATAGCCGGCCGGCAGCACACCTGCAATGCCATGGGCGGCGGTAATCACTTACCATCAGGTGAGCCGCATGCATGTTTGCCCCCTGTGTTGTAATAAAAAAGCTATTATTTATGGTAATTAAAATTAAGTTAACAGTATTTCAAGTTTCATTTGTCTCTTATCATGTTAACCGTTAGGTATTCGATTGTAACAGCGAAATATAAGATTATCAAAAAGCCAAGTACAAAACTGGAGTTTTTAAATAGTAAATTTGTGAAGACAAATTTAAAACATTTTCAAGAGAAGTCCTACATTTAATTTAAAGTTATATTAATTCACTTCAACTACTTTTAACAATACTTCAATCATCTTTTACCGTTCTAATGACAATGGTATAACTAGTTTAGAGTCGGCGACGTTGTTATAATTAAAGATTTCAAATATGAATTTATAATTTCAATGTCTACTTTCATAGTTGTCGTCTTGTCTTCATACAAATCCTTCGCCAAAAATACGTCAACTTTTTTATCCATGTGTGCGTAAGTCGGGGTTTTTTTTTAATGAATGATATTGGTTTAGTAACCCTGCTCGCGCCAACGGTATACGTTTGCAGAGTACCAGTGAGGGATGATAGGGGAGAAAGACAGGGAGCGCATCGTGATGAATACACCTGGAATTCAGCACGATGGTTTTCAGGGGGGATCAAGGGGATGTCGACCTGATAGGATGTATTGCTACCAATGGGACTGGTACTCCGCATTACTAACAGTCCCTTTCTTCCCTGCGTAAATCGGGTTACCAGTATGTACAGTAAATACTAAGTATGTGGAAAACATTTATAGTTTACGATTAAAGTGAAAAGTAACATCGATATCAAATTATTTGAAATAACAAGATAATAGGTTGACCATTCGTAATCGCAAAGACTTACGTACACTTTGAACACTGTTCTCTATCATCAATGATCCTTCCTCTCCTACTTATTTGAAAGATAGATTAAAGTTTCTCAAAGACTCCCATACCCTTAATCTTCGGTCATCTCATAATCTCCTACTCGTCACCCCGTCACACAATTTCGGATTTATGTCCAATTCTTTTACTGTCTTACTGTCACCGCTATCAGCCTTTGAAATAGAATCCCTGCAGATCTACGCAGAGCATCTTGTAATATATTATATATTATATATATGTATATATATATATATATATATATATATATATATATGTATATGTATATATATATATATGTATATGTATATATTTCATATGTATTAGTTTATCCATATATATTAAAAGTAATGTTTACGTATTACATGTGCATTTCTTATGTGTGTATTATATTTATATTGTGTATTGCCTTAATGTGTTACCATAATTGTCACATATTTTTCACCACATCTGCCCTTCATACGCTTTCTGTTTTTATCCAATAGGTAGCTGGTAGAGAATGCCATATGGCAATAAGCTCGCCATTTGTACAAAGTTTTATTGTGCAATAAATAAATAAATAAATAATAACATTGCATTATGTTTATACAGTAGTTCAGATTTACATGACGAACACTCTGATTTTAACCAGTTACGATGTCTTTTTATATTAACTGTTACGTGCTAATATGAGACATAAACGAAGGTATTTACTATGCCATAAATTCTAATATTTCATGGAACGTACCATATCACAAATAATAAATTCAACTTCGTTGTAGGTTCTTTGATAATTCATTATTAACACAATTTTTGCTTTTATTCAGTGAAATAATTTAATCTATATAAAGAAAGCCCGTAGCTTTGATTACGGCGCTATTTAAGGAAAAAAAAAAAGTTTAAACGAGTGTGAAACATAAATTTTAAATTACCCTAATGTATTCTTGGCACCTCCATTTTTGCGGGCTCGCCGCAGCCGCCCGCAATTAGGTGCGGCTCGTTAACCCGCAGATCAAGACCTAATGAGCCACGTATATGGTTTAGTGCACTTGTAGGATCAAAAATTATAATCCCGCTTCACCATTATAACGTGAACCTTACTGCTACACATATATAGTTACTGCAAAGTTCAAATAGAGGTGGTTCCCTGACAGTTATGACAGCTTGATGCTCGACGCAAACTGAATACATACAGTTACTGCAAAATGTAATTTATTATGACTGGTTAAGGAGACAATTTGAATGAGGAATATATGCGATACAGATGGGTGGTGTTTTTGCAAAGGCTTTTAGGTGTGTGCATGGAAAAAATGTGAGTTTGAAACGAAACGATTCACCTACAAACAATAGAAAACATACAAAAAGATGAATTTTATTGTTCCTCGACAGAGCACTTCGTCAACTAATGTTTTTTTTTATATTTATAATATTTTTAACAACAGCAATCCAACAACAGATAAGGAAGAAAGGTGCTTAAGGGGCGACTCGGTACAGGCAAATGCAATGTAGGGCGATATCTCACTAGATGGGGGGGGGGGGGAAGGGATTCTTAGCAATGGAGTTGGCCCCATTGCTAGCAATATATTATATATTAGGTCGACTTCCGCGTGGCTCCCTCTGGAAACCATCATGAACAATTCTTGTTGAATTCGTCACGATGGGCTAACTGACCTGCTTCATTCTCACTTATCATCCTTTACTGGTGCTCCGCCGATGTATACCGATAGCGCGGGTGGGGTTACTATTTCATTATCACCCATAAAAAAAACCTCACTAGATGGAGTGGCGACCTCAAATGCATTGCAGGAAGTCAATGTATGGAGGTGGCTTAGGACCGCTCCTTATGACAGTCTATAGAGGAGGCTTATTGTCAGCAGTGGACAGATAATGGCTGAAATGATGATGCTAAATCTTTTTAAGCGACTTCCTTCTTTATCTCAATTTATTCATATTTTTTTTAAATGACATTTGAAATCGATAGGATTTATTTTCATATTATGAGTAGTTTAAAATTTTTGTGATAATCAAAGCTGCTTTTCTGAGCAGAGTAAAATTCGCAAACGCTTGCGTGTTTTAAATTTAAATATCATTTTAAACTTAATATCGTTACGTACTAGTAATATCTCGTCATTCATTGGTACGTTTTATTCCTTTATTCATTTGAAAAAGTTTAATAGGTAGCGAGATGTACATAGATGAAATTTATTAATTTTAAAATTAATAATACGTAAATGACTGTACTCTAGCGTTAACATTAATTTTGTCACAATTGGAATTGTTGCAATGTTTTGTCGACATATAATTTGTCGATATCGCGTCCAAGTCGTTGTTTCTATGTACATAGTACTATGAATTTGTTGTACCAAAATGTAAGCAATTGTAACAGAAATGAAAAATCGATTGAATGTGTCGATTTGTTATTAATAACATTTAGACAGTGCTTTTTTTGTACTACTGAGGTGGCAAACAAGCATACAGCCTACCTGATGGTAAGCGGTTACCGTAACCTATGAACGCCTGCGATATCAGGAGCATTACACGCGCGTTACTGGCCCATACTCCATAAGGGGAGAGGCTGTGTTCAGCAGTGGACAGTTAATGGGTGATATGATGAAGTGCTGGAAGGAGGCGTCACTCCTGGTTGAAGAACTTGCGGAAAGTTTTTTTTTAATGGATGATAATGGAATGATGACCCTGCCTGTGCTATCGGTATACACTGGCGGGGCACCAGTGAGGGATGATTGGTGAAGATGAAAGGGCAGGTCAGTTAGCCCATCGTGACGAATTCAACGATAATTTAGTTACAATGGTTTGCAGGTGGAACTGCGTGGAGATCGACCTCCTATATATCTGATACTATATTGATAGCAATGGGTACTAACCTCCCCAGTGCTAACAATCCCTTCCCCCGCGGGAATAGTTTAGCTGTAGCACTACCTCACTCTTTAGAGCGGCAGTTTAAAAAAATTGGGTTGCCCTTATGTTGTTCAGCCTTCGATAAAAGGGGAAAAGGGATTGTTAGTAATGAGGTCTAACAGTCCTCTTGCTAGCAATATGCCCTCTCAGGTTGACCTCTACGTGGTTCTCCCTGGAAACTATCATAGTTAATTATTGTCGAGGTCATCATGGTGGGCCAACTGATCTGCATTCATCGTCATCTTCCACTGGCGCCTCGTCGGTGTATACCAGTGGTTCCCAATCAGTGGTCCATGGACCACTAGTGGTCCGGAGAAGTTAAAATATGGTTCGTGAATTATTTTAAATTTAGCGGGCGGTTAGCCGTTGGTCGCTGTGCAATGAGTTATTCCTTCTTATGTAATTTCCTATTGAGTTTTTAATTACAGTTTCAATTTGATTATTATATTTTTATTATACCTACATAGTGGTCCCTAATAACAAGAATAAAATAAAAATAGTTCCTAACCAAAAAAAGGTTGGGAACCCCTGGTGTATACCAATAGCGTGGACGGGGTTATCATATAATTTTCATCTAATAAAAAAAAAAACTTCCGATAAGAGTTGAATTCGAAGAAGAAGAATGATGATAATGATGTCACCTTTTATGGGTTTTTAAACTATTTACAAAATTTAATATTATCAAGTAAAATTAAAATGTTAATTTATTATTCGGAGCTTAATATTATTAAGCGCATTATAAAATAGGCACTTAAGGAAATTGAAGTCGGTGCAACGTGTAAAAACTGGAGTCTTGCACTTCTTTGTTGCTTTTACTTCCCCGTCGATTGCAGCGAGGCATCGTTACTTTTAAAATACCTATTAAAGTTTTATATACGAGTACTCTGTGTTAATAATGATTAAACATTTAATAAACGTGATAAATTAATGTAATGGAAAGAGATTAGTCCGAAATGAAAAATGTGGTTATATCCTACTTATTGTCCTCCTAATTTTTTAATTATCCTACTGAAGTTGAGAGCTGTATACACATTTAATTGATGTGTGATATGACCTTAAGCTTGGTAGTGAGGAGTGAGATGTTTTTGTTCAAGTAAACTAAGATTTAAGCATTTTTGAATAGTAGTCTTTCACTTTTACTTACTTATAACATTGTGTATTGTCTGCTTAATTGTTGTGAGCATATTGTTGGTGTTGCCTTTTATAAATAAATAAAAAGTTTATATTCTATTGAAAGTTATAAATCCGTCACAAGTTATATATATATATATCCACAGTTTCTCTTTTTACACTTATATCCATTTCTTATCTGATATCTTAGGAGGCGACTAAGGGAATTTATTGGTCGAGAGCCGGGCAGCAGTGTCACTCTTAAAATATCACAAAAGGCTGGCTGCGGTTTCCAATTCGCTTGGCAACTATTGGCAACACTCCCCAATAGGGGGAGGCTTATGTACAGCAGTGAACAGTTAACGGTTGATATGATGATGATGATGATGTACTAATATATGTTTTTTTATACAACTTAGAATGGCAAACAAGCTGACGGCCCACCTGATGGAAAGTGGTAACCGTCCCTTATAGACATGAGCAGTACCATGAACATAACAGAGTTTACTGTTTCACCCATGATACCCCCCCATGCGTTGCCATTCCTGAGGACTCAGGTGTTATTCCTCTGTACCCTGTAAATTCACGCCATATCCCATCCTTCAAACCGAAACACAGCCATGCAGATACAACTGCTTCACGGTAGAAACACGAATGGGACAGAGGTTGGGTACCTACGTAAAATAAAAGCAATCGACTTTTGAACAAATTCTCCCTCTGGTAAACATGTGGCTAAAAACAATCCGTGGGTACTATTCCTTTAGGTGATCTGTTTCTAAACCGAATCTGATAAGATATTATATTACTATCCCAAATAGATATTATTCTCCATCTTTAAGTCTACTTGCACGGGAACAAAAAAAAAGCGCATTTATTTATGAGTTTGGGAACACCGCAGCCTAAAAATATTTTAGAATGGCGCGCTCAACCCGTAGAAGCGGTCGGCATTCGAAATTTAAATAAGCATTCCCGTTCCCCGCGCACAAATTAAACAGCCCGCCATCTTTTTTAGGTGTTATGTTTTTATATCGTTTATATTAAATTCGTAGATTACAAAAAATAAAAAAAAAGAAGAAATAAACGTCAAGCACCTACCGCCCTTTAAAAGTGTGCACGGCACAAAATGGGAACACTTGAATTTCGCCGGGGATATATTCCGTGTAATGAGTTGTATATTGCGCCCATCGTGGGGCGTAATTGACTCGATTCTGCCGACTGTATTGCTCAGATTTTTATCAGTTTTATCTTTCTGTGCGTTTCGAATGAGATACTCCGTATTTTTTATTTTTAATCTATGTGGCCAGAGTGTAGTGAAAAAATATAGTGGTCATTTACAGACGTTTCAAATTATTACAAATTAGTGAACAGACCCAGCCTCACACTTTTTTTTTAATTAAAATACAGCTCATGTCAATAGCTCATACTGCTTCAATAGATGTAATAATTTTTATTTGTAAAATATGCTGGTTCTTATTATTATATATTATTATTTGATTATATTATATTAATTGTAAATAAAATTGCCGTCTGTTGACTTGCTGTATTGAATATATTTTGTTCTATTTCAATTGTTTATCAACTTTCTTTTTTATAAAAAACTATAATTGTCAGTTTATGTAAAAAAGGTTCATTTTGAACAATTTTTAAAATCAGCTTAGTATTTATTAAGTTTATCTGTTACAAATAAAAAATATTTTCGTTTCATAATTCAAATTCAAATCATCTTTATTCAAATCAACTTGTTTACAAGCTTTTTTAAATCTTGTAAACAAGTTGATTATGAATATAGGGTTTGGTAATTTGTTACTTGCCGAGAAGAGCGCGCAAGAATCTCAACAGTTACTCTTTTAAATTTCTGTTAACATTATGTATGTCTGTTATATTAATTTCATCATATCAGCCGTTAACTGTCCATTGCCGAACATAGGCCTCTCTCATAAGGAGTTTTGCCAATATTAGTTAAGATTGCAATAATTAAAATTGTGTCATTTAACTTTAATCCAAAGGATGTCCCAAATTCGTCTCTGTGAAGGACTGCGGACATCTTTTGGTTGTTAAGCAATAAAGAGAGGGTCAAAGCGAATCTTAATTTTTTTTATACTGCTTAGAATGACAAACAAGCTGACGGTCTACCTGATGGAAAGTGGTAACCGTTGTCTATGGACATGAGCAGTACCATGGACATAACAGAGTATATTCGCCCATGATATCCCCCATGCGTTGCCATTCCTGAGGACTCAGGTGTTATTCTTCTGTACCCAGTAAATTCACGCCATATCCCACCCTTCAAACTGAAACACAGCCATGCAAACACAGTTGGTTCACGGTTGACACACGAATGGGACAGAGGTACCCAAGCAATCGACTTTTGTACAGTCTCCCTCTGGTATCACAACTAATATAATTTTCAATTTATTTTGACGAATATCCTCGTAAACATTCTAGACATCTGTCACCCAAAACATGCTATAACTTACGGAGTATAGTTGTCCAGTATATATATATATATATATATATATATATATATATATATATATATATATATATATATATATAGTCTAATAAATAATAAAAAATTCTTTATTTATTAGACACGTAAATCAGATCATAACCATATAAGACCTAAATAGTAGTTATATTTGTGATACAACTAGGTTAAAATAAATATATAAAATGCTTATAAATATATAAAAAATAAAATTATAAAAATATATATTAATGCACCTACCCTCACTATATATAGTTAAAGCATGGAGTGTAACAAACATAAAAAATACAACTAAACTTAAAATCTCTTTCTTTTTGTAGTTTCTTGAAGTCTTTTGAAAACCTATAAAAATATGCTTTGAAAATATTAAATGCAAACCCTTTAAACGAAGTTACCAAAAGTTATTTTTTTTTGTACTTTCACGAAAAGGGTTATTATATAAACGGAGGGCAAAATTATCATTCTCCGATCAAACAATAAATCAACTGGAGGTCTTGAATTGCAAATGCCTGACGGTACTTTTAATTGCTCGACTTTCGCCCGCTCCAAGTTAGCGAGGACATTGGACGTTTTGACACAATTGTCGACACTGTAGCTTAGATTAAATGTTGAAGTTTATTCTATTTGAACTGGGTGTTATTTTGCAGAATATCATATCACAGGTTATTTGATTATTTCGTATAATTCCGCTACCATTAGTATATTTATTGTATATACAATTCAAATATAAATAATTGTTTTCTAGCTGACCCGGCAGACTACCTCAATCGATAAATAAAAAATCTAAACTTTTGTATAAAAAAAACTTAAACAAAAGGAATCCATCATTAATAAAAAAGTATACATAAAAATAATCTGAAAGACAGTTAACAACTTTTATATTTATTCACCTTTTAAACCTTCTCTGGACTTTCACAAATAATTCAAGACTAAAATTAGCCAAATCGGTCCAGCCGTTTTTAGAGTTTTAGCGAGACTAACGAACAGCAATTCATTTATATTTATATAGAAGATAAATAAATAACAAAAAAAATGTGTACGACTGCCAACTCTCGAAGATTGACTACCATTTTTATTACCAGTAGTTCTACAATATATGAGACATTATTCTATATTAGACCTTAACTTCCGAGTCCGTTATTCAGTCCACGCACATTTTGCAACATGTGTTTCACCTTTAATCTTTGAATTTTTTAAATTGCCTGCAGATGTCTCGTTTAGACGTACAAGATTATTCTTTAAACTTCTTTAGAAATCTTTTAATGATTGCAGCGCTCGCCATCGACAAGGACTTCATCGTTATATGCTAGAACCTAAATAATATTGCAATTTCAAAGGAATTTCCTTCCACTAACGCTTAGGCTGTGGAATGAACTTCTTTCTGAGGTTTACCCTAAAGACTACAATATGAGGTTCTTCAAAAAGGGTGTATTAAAGTTTCTTCACGGTCGGCAACGTGCATGTGACATCCCTAGTTTTGCAGGCGTCCATAGACTATAGTAACCGTTTACCATAAGATAGATTGTATGCTTGTTTGCCACCATCGTGGTATAAAAAACAAACAAACAAGAAATCAAATCATTCCTTCACATTACTTTAGACCGTGTGGTCCCGGCATAGAATAGGCCACCCCTTCCTTTCCCGTGGGTGTCGTAAGAGGCGACTAAGGGAGGGCGAGGGATGGACAGTAGCATCCCTCTTAAAACATCTCTAAAGCTTAACTGCGGTTGCCAATCCGCCTGCCAAGCGTGGCAACTACTGGAAAAACTCCCCATGGGGAAGACTTATGTTCAGCAGTGGACAGTTAAAGGCTGATATGATCATGATGATGATGAGTCGTGAGAAAAATGACTTAAATTTACTCAATAACTTCCATACTGATATCTCTTTAATAGAATAGTTGTATGTATATAGTATGTATATATTGTTTTATCTAGTAGTTCGTAGCGCTTATGTGACTATTACTGCACCATTCGTAGAGCGTCTACGATATCTCGTAGAGTGTCGTAGATAGTCTACGTCGTCTCGGTTAACATTGTGATATTTGTTATCGTAGCAAGGTGCGGAGTATTTACCAATATTTGTATCACTATCTTGAATTGATTGCTCGGCAGATTGTTCCAATAAATATCTATCTGTTACTGACGGCAATTGAATTTGTTATTATTAATATCTGTATATTCTCTGAAGGATAAGCAAGCTGAAGTGGCAATGGTTGGTCACATAGCTCGAAGAACCGACAATTGATGGGGAAGAAAGGTTCTTTAGAGGTGACCCCGTACGAGCAAACTATTAGATGGAGTGACGACCTCAAATGCATTGCATGGAGTCAGTGGATGTGGGTGGTTCAGGATCGTTTTTATGAATAAGAATAAGAAAAAGAATAATTTATTTGCTCGAAATGTGGTACAAAGGTCTTAAATGGTAACTGAGCTACACATTTCGCCTTATCTAAAGGCATGCAAATTTTGTCTTAGCACATGTTAAGAAAAAATTTATCAATTACGTATGTCCAAATAATTATTCTAAATACATATTAATTGTTACATTGAATTAGTTAATTATGTCAACATTTAAATGGTAACGATACGTCGGTACGTCGGTGTAATGGTACGAGTAGTCTATGGAGGTGGTCTATGTTCAGCAGTGGATGGATAATGTCTGATATGACGAAGAAAATATACTTCATCTACGCAGATCATTGTAAATTTATATATAAAAGCATTCTAACCTAGCGGCACGGTATATTATACCAATTTATTGATCCCAAAGGTCGTGCGTTCCAATCTGGGCGACATAACACATTTTGTGTATCAATTAAAGTTCCAACTAACTACGCTGATGGCAAACGAAATTATCAAAGCACGTGGTGCTGGCATGGTTGATGAAATGAATGATTGATTGAAATTTATTGCCAGAAGGTGGTGCAATAACCATATAAAGCATATTTTTACCAGAGGGAGACTTTGTAAAAAAGCCGATTGCTTGGGTACCTCTGTCCCATTCGTGTTTCAACCGTGAAGCAGTTGTGTTTACATGGCTGTATTTCGGTTTGAAGGGTTAGGATATGGCGTGAATTTACGGGGTACAGAGGAATAACACCTGAGTTCTTAGGAATGGCAACGCATGGGGGGTATCATGGGCGTAACAGTATACTCTGTTATGTCCATGGTACTGCTCATGTCTATAGGCGACGGTTACCACTTTCCATCAGGTGGGCCGTTAGCTTGTTTGCCATTCTAAGTTGTATAAAAAAAAAATAAGGTGGAATGGTACCATAATCATAAATGTCAGGAGCAAACGTTAATTTTGTCATTGTATTACTAGTATGATGGTTTTTTTTTAATGGATGATAACGGAATGGTAATTTCGCCTGCGCTATCGGTATACAATGGGGGGACACCAGTGAGGGTTGATAGGTGAGAATGAAACAGGTCAATTAGCTCACCGTGATGAATCTAATAATAAATCAATCTTGATGGTTTCCAGGGGGAACCACGAGGAGGTCGACCTGACAGGGTATATTGCTAGCAATGGGGCTACTAATCCCCATTACTAACATTCCCTTCTCCCCCCATGCGATGGATTAGGGATATACAAGTGAAATATAATATGCTACTCGAATTATCTGCTATAAATCACTCTAAATGAAATCGCAGATTGTCGCTGCGTTTGGATTTATTCGCGAGTCACAGGTTGTGTTCGGTAAGTAGTTACGTAAAATTAGGAAAACAGACGGCCGACTGAGCTGTACAGAGCGAGCGAATAGAGACTTTATAACACTGCGTTATAGTCTCTATTCGCTCGTTCTTATCATAAAAATCACAATTAATATTTCACTTTCAATACCAACTAGCAGCGACTGTGACAATAAATTATTGCGAACAAAAATCACTATTATCATTTATCATTGATGATATCACACTGAATAAAAATAATAATTTCACAAATTTTAATGTATTGATAATATGTTTTTGTCGCGATATAAGTATCTCTGACTACCCTATATAAGATTATAACCATGAGTATATTCACTTTACTTTTTTTTTCAGTATATTGATGCAATTCGTTTCCAGAAAGTTTAACACAATAAATCACAATGTGAACGTAAAGCGACCATTTTGATGTTCGGATCGCGACTCTCGACGCACATGCGACGCGTCTCTTGACAAATGCTCTGTATATATCATAAAAGGAAAGAGAGATGATAAAATAAAAACCACTTTCTAGCATTACACCCCTCGTGAGGGTGCTTTTGATGTGTTACTTCGTCTTTTAAGTGTTCACTACTGAAATAAAATAATAAGCACTGGCGTTCCCAAAGCAATTCATCCAACATTATATAAACTTATATATATATATATATATATATATATATATATATATATATATATATATATATATATATATATATATATATAACAGAAATGTAACAATTATACATTTGTTCCCAAGACTTCACACTAGGATGTCCTGTGTTGTGATGTCATGGGCCTTCTTCGGTTTACAAATCTTATTAACTAATTTACAAATTTTAGCCATATAATCTATTCAGACATATATTATATATTACCAGAAGGAGACTGTGTACAAAAGTCGTTTGCTTGGACACCTCTGTCCCATTCGTGTTTTTACCGTGAAGCAGTTGTGTTTGCATGGCTGTGTTTCGGTTTGAAGGGTGGGATATGGTAGTGAATTTACATGGTACAGAGGAATGGAGGTAAGGAGGACACCTGAGTCCTTAGGAATGGCAATGCATGGCGGGTATCATGGAAACAGTATACTATGTTATTATCCATGGTACTGCTCATATTTATAGGCGACGGTTACCATTTTCCATCAGGTGGGCCGTCGGTTTGTTTGCCATTCAAAGTTGCATAAAAAATATATATAATACATCTTTACACACATAGTTTATTCTATATACATACATATACATTACATACACATAACTAATAATATATAATAAACAATCTGTCTAGGTGAATCAATAAGCCATATTCAATTCATTTTAATATTAGACCGTCATAATCATCATGCTGATAAAGAGTTAGCGTGAACCTATAGCGCATAACTTTTTTTTTATCGCGTATACCATAAACACCAAAGAAAAAAGCATTGGTTATGCACACAAAATTCCATTGTTGATTAATCTATTTTTTTTTCAAATAATATACATCTCAAGATAAAGTATATACGTATATGCTCAGTGGAATATTGTAAAAAAATAACCTAAAACAGTCAGTCATTAGCTGGCTGATGCGTAATTTTTTTTTTAATAAGACAAAACGCGCTATTTTTCAGTGTTGCTAGTAATAAAAATAGTATTATATTAAAACATACAGTGACGAATCGCGTAAGTCTACAGTATGTGATCTGTTGTAATTCACTTAATTTAGAATTAAATATCCGTTTATCGAAGTCGGTTAAAATCAGTCGATTATACAAGATACCGTTTAAAATATACGGCCGATAACCTTAACGTTCTCTTTACAAATATTTACCCTCCTATTATGAATACATAAAAAATAGGTATATAGATATTTGATTTGATGTATTTATAAAAAAAAGGGTTAACTATTTTAACTAACTTTTTAAATTTAGTTCAAAATGGTAGATTTTGATGTTTATATCAGATCAATTAATATATAAATTTTGCTTAAGTACTCTTATGTTATCACTGTCATAATTATTTTTTGTTGTTTTTTAGTGGGACATTTATTAATGCGAAATCAATTTCTTAAAAATGTTGTGTGTATTGTAATTGGTGTAAATGCAAGATGCAAGTCATAGGGCTATATATAGATATATGAATTAAAATTATTGTCTGTATTTACATTTATGATGTACCTTTTAAAATAAATAAATAAAATAAAAATAGGCATGTCTGAAAACCAGATTTAAATTTTCGATTATAGATTTACGTTAATCCTACAAACAAGTCATTAAGTGTTCGAATACCGATACAAAATTTACACAAATACGATTACTAATTAAAATATCGATACGAATTAGTGGTCCCTTTGAGCATATATGTACAGACTGGTTGTAACTGGCGAACATGATTTTGTGGTTTTGTATTTCATTTAATTTGATTCTGCTAATTAATGTTTTATATTACTGGCAACATTTGTTTTTCTAACCTTATTACCTAGTTTATAGTTACAGCTAGCTCATTGTCACGTATGTACGGAACGGTATTTAAGGAATTCCTGTTTAGAACTTTATGTTTCTAAAAGAAGTGCTGTTTTAATGTATTTTAATTAGTCAGATAATGTTTCCTTTTGTTTAAATAAATAATAATATCTGGAAGTAGACACATCAAATAGCGCCATCTAGTTGCAAATTTAACAGAATTTCTATTTTGGGTATTAAATTAGTCTTTTTTACATAGTATTGAATTAAACATAGATATATTTAAATACAATTTATGTTAATATATACTTATACTATATAGAAATCTTTGTATACTGATTTACTTATTTTGAACATTAAGAAATGTTTCGAGTAAAATTTACGAGCATTAATGAAAAAGCAAATCAAATTAAGCGAAAACTCGGTGCAGGAAAAGTATCTTTTTAAATACTTTTTCCCCGTCAACTTTTTCCACTTTGTATATTCTCTTAATGAATTTTAACACACAAAGTTACCTTTAGCATTCTATTTGCTTTGTAGATAAAGCTTAGATAAATTCTGTTTTGCTTCACAATTTGTTATTTCTGTCCTATACGGGCTATCATCGGCGACACTGACAACCGGCGTAGAATCTCGAATTCAGAATCGTATCCTATTCCCGGCGAAACTGTTACCCGACAAACAATTCGGGACATTTAACAACTCGCGTCACAAAAACATCCCTTGACAACAAAGAAAAAAGAATCTCTAACTCGGAAAGCACTTCCTTTGATGTTGGCATTCTTTGTATCGCTTCTAATGGTGTCACGCGCCGGCTTAAATGTCTCGATTCTCGATTTCTTCCAAACTCGATCTTGTTAGGTATCGAGTGATATCGATTCTGGATTATATGCCTTCGGACGCGCGCACGTGTGAACTGGATTTGGACTAAGTGTGTTTAAGCCGATTGTCCCGAATTGGGAGCAAAGGGCGTGGAATGAGTCTGTCTTATATGGCATGGACGGACAGCTTTATGGTCCTTCACAAAGTACAAGATCATGGAAATCTACCGAAGAAGGTCATATTTTATTTCTATGAAGTGAATGCATCGGTATAGCTGAAATTATAATACGCAATATAAACATGTACCAAAGTTCTTTTAAATGGATGCAATGTCAAGAATGTTTTGGATATTGGCTGGTGAGTATAAAAGACGAGCAATGCGAAGATGGATATTACAAGCAACAGTGATCAAAATACCTTTTAAGTAAAGAAGAAGAATCAATTACGACTACTGCGAGCTAATAAGGACTGTGAAGACTTCATAGTAATTCGGACTATTAATTTGAAATCTCTGTGTCTAATTGTTGGTACTTGGTGAATAAACGTACTTCTATCTTCACCACTCGGCATTTATTTATCCTACACGTAACATTATCAAATATCTCTATTTTATATTCTATATTTATTATTTATTAACATTAACTTTTTGCTAGCTAATTTTAAAAGTAAGAAAGCTAATCAACTACTTTTAGATGGTGTGATTTAATGAATTAATTGGTTTCAATCAAAACAATTAAATCTGGTAATTGTTAGGTCAGTATATAGTTAAGGAATATAACTGTGAAATATATATAACTGTGACCTACTTCAGGAATAAAACTGTGAAATTGCATCCAAATTGGTGTAGTAGTTTTTGTGTGATGCCGAAACTAAGATATAAGAAGAATTCAATACGGTTTTCACTATTGGAATAGAATAGAATAGAATAAAATCATACATTTTTAGAACATATTTATTATATATATATTCTTTATTGCACAAAAACATACAGTAACAACAATAAGTTAATAACAATGTTAGCAAAGGCGAACTTATCTCTAAAAGAGATTTCTTCCAGTCAACCTAACGCAGTGGCATAGGAAGTAGTGAGTGGGCAGTAGTAGTGCAAGACAGAAATTTAAATAAATATTTACATAAATTATAAATAATTATATATATACACACATACATTCACATATATACATACATACACATACACATATATATACATATACACATACATATACACACATACATACACACGCTAAATACAACATATAAATATCAGATACAAGAGAACACAATGATGACAGTCTTCTAATCATTTTTATATTTAAATTAAATTGGAAAGATAAAATGATTTTAATCTTTTTTTGAAGGAACTGCTAGATGGGCTATTCTGAATGTTCACGGGAAGTTTATTCCACAGCTGTACAGCACGATATGCAAATGAGTTACCCATAAAATGGGTTTTACAGTTGGGAAGCTTCAGTACCCTGGACTGGTTCAGACAAAGACGTCTAGGTCTGGAAGGAGGAGGTAATAATTGGAACCGGGAACGAAGGTAGGAAGGAGAATTGGGATCATTAAGGATATTATATAGGACCGCTAGGACATGTGTCTCATGACGATGTCTAATTGGGAGCCACTTTAAACGAGTGCGGTATTCCGAGACATGATCATATTTTCGTAAGCTGAAAATAAACCTTATCGCTAAATTTTGCAACCGCTCAAGCTTATTTAGCAGCTCCTCGGTCACATCTAAGAAACAGACATCGGCATAATCCAGAATGGGAAGAAGAATAGATTGTGCAAGCATAATTTTGGTATTGAAAGGGAGAAAGTATTGGAGACGTTTGAGAGAGTGATATGAAAAGTACATCCGTCTACTAATGTCATTAATATGAGAGGTCCACGACAATGTACTATCCATAATAAGTCCTAAGTTTTTCACTTTATCAGTATAAGATATCTTAGTACCCTCGTATACCAATGGAGGAATCTGAGACCATTCCAACTTACACCTCAGCCTGCCACTACCGACAATCATAGCTTGAGATTTGGCTGGATTAACAATAAGACCAAATGATTTAGCCCAGGAGTGAATAGCCAGTAGATCATCGTTTAGAGCTGAAGTTGCCTGTGTAACCTCAGACAGCATAAAGTGACGATACAACTGCAGATCATCCGCATACAGATGGAAGGGAGAAGTAATGACTCGAGAAATATTATTAATAAAGATAGAAAATAATAAAGGGGAAAGTACACCGCCTTGAGGCACGCCAGCAGTTAATGAAGCCCAGTTCGATAAACCATCATTGGTTCTAACACACTGCTGGCGGCCGAAAAGAAAAGAAGAGAACCATTCGATAACTGGAGTGGAAACGTTGACTGCACGAAGGGTGCTAAGGAGAACATCAAAATCAACCGAATTGAAAGCATTACTGAAATCCAACAAAACAATTGCAGTCAATTTCGTGTTATCCATAGCCCGACGTATGTCCTCTGTAATATTAAGAAGCGCTCCAGTAGTGCTATGAGAGGGTCGGAAGCCCGATTGAAAGGGGCATAAAAGGTTGTTGGTGGAAAGAAATTTAAATAATTGGCTGTGAACTATAGATTCTAAAACTTTTGAAAGAATGGGAAGAATAGATATGGGACGGTACTGGGAAAAGCTAGTCGGATTAGTAGATTTAGGAAGTGGTATGACGTAAGCCTTTTTCCATTGTGATGGGAAGACATTATGCATGAGAGAAAAGTTAATTATGTGAGTGAGCGCAGGCAAAATAACATCCAACACGGGAAGGATCATATCAAGGCTCACATTATCGCTACCGATAGCTTTAGTAGATAATGAACGAATGGTTCTCTTGACAACATCTACAGTCACCAAGCTAAAAGTGAATGGAGGACAATCGGGTGGGACAAGATTAGAAAGATATGATATAGTATTTGCCTTAGTCACAGTACTGAGTGTAACAGAGGAGGACGAAAAATGATTATTTAGAGCATTTAGATCTAAACCGCTCTGACAATTTTCTGAGGACTTACCCACCCCCAGTGATTGGAGAAATTTCCAGATTTGGGTCTGAGAAAGGTTTTGAATAGTAGAATGAATGTATCGGCGTTTGGCATCCCTACACATTCTGTTACAGATGTTCCGCAGTTTTTTATACGTGTCAAAGTTTACTTGTGATCTCTCATGTTTATATCTGCTTTTGGCCCTGTCACGCTTTGCCATACTTCTCTTAATAATAGGGGTAAGCCAAGGAGCAGGAGCATGCTTGATACGTACCGGTCGGACTGGTGCATGAATGTTGTAAATTTTAAGCAACTCGCTGTTCAGTATCCCCACCATGGTGTCGATACAAGAAGCCAACAACAAGGGAGACCAATCAATACTCCCCATATCCTCCCTCAAACGCTCAACATCCATATGCTGAAAATCGCGAAGTAAATGAGTCCTATTCCTGTTTTTAGGGGGACGCACTTTATAGGACAGATAAATTAAATCATGCTGTGAGAAAGGAGAACACATTAGTCCATGGGAGAATACTAAATTTGGTTGTGAAACTATGATTAAGTCAATAAGGGAAGGTCTGCTGTTGTGGAAGTAATGAGTAGGTTTAGGCATAGGCAAGACCTGGAGATCAAGGGCTGATGTTAAAGCAATAAGTTTGCCAGTCCTATGGTCATTTTTCAAAAGACATGTATTTAGATCACCCATAAGTATAACATGATCAAAAAGAGGAACCAAGTTATCTAGAGTATTTTCCAAGATATTAAAGTAATCAATCTTGTCATTAGGGCTATACAAGACACCAAGTAGGATTCTTTTGTGATGGAGAGATAGGGAGAGAAACAAATATTCCAGAGACCCAGAGAACTGCGGTTGCGATGTACACACTACTTCGGCAGAGATTTGGTTGCGTAGATAAATCCCCACACCTCCACCCCCAGACGTGATGCGATCGTTTCGAAAGAGTTTATACCCAGGTATTGTGCAGCTAGTGGAAGGAAGAGATGGTTTAAGCCAGGTCTCAGAAACTAAGATACAATCCACTAAGCCAGCACTGAAAGAGGTAAGAAGTTCATTATAATGAGCTAATATGCTTTGCGCATTTATATGTACAAGGGAAAGTTGTTTGGAATAATTGTCGAAAACAGTCCGCAATTTATCTTCAATAGGATCGCAATCAGATAAAGAGGAATTATGACTCGAAGCACTATCAAAATCATCGGAGGAATAGCAAGAAAAATAATCATCATTTATGGACATATATAAAAATAAATTTAAATAAAAATAAAAAATAAATAAAAACTTATTATAAAAAAAAAACAATATTTGTAAAAATAACAAAAATTAATTACTTTTGCCTTAATTGCGTAGGTTGACTTGATAGGCTAAACCCACTCTACAATGAACAATAACGAACAAAATAACAGCTATAACAATATAATATAAAACAGCTATAGCTGAAGAATAGCGGGCACCCAGTCTAAACTTAAACAATAATAGCTATTACAAATCAGTGATATACAGAAACGAAACGTTAAAGTATATTAAATATATACCATAGCCACAATTATTATAAGTAACTTTGACAGTGACATGAGAGTTCAGATTAATTTGTTTATCAATACTATAGTGACAATCAAACACTGATCACAATTATCTATCAAGTTAGGTAAATTAATATAATTTTAGAAATTGAGCAACATATTTTAAGGTACCCTAAAAAAAAAAAAAAAAGAATAATAAGAGAATAGTTAAGTGTGCTCAGTAATAAACCGACAAAATAGCAAAGTATTAAAATAGAAAATACTGCAACCTGTCTAAATTATAACGCGTTCATTGGGTACTCAGCGATTAGCAGTTTCAATTCAGCCATTGAAACTATCTTCTTGCGATCTTTATTAGGCAGAAGAATAACTATAATGCCATCCGCAGACCAGCACTTCCTCACGCCGAAGTGATTACGAGCCGCAACAAATACATCTTGCCGTGCTTTTGTAAGGAACTCAGAAATAGATGTTTTGGAGCCTTTTAAAATAGTTTTAGCCCTCTATACCATGGATCGAAACCGCAGTGATGCAAACCGCACAATAATAGGACGGGCAGAATCCTTCTTAGAGCCGAGTCTGTGGCAAGATTCAATAACATCAGGACCCATACCTTTCAACTTCATTTTGTCGGTTAACACCTCCAACAGCTTCTTAGAGATGTCCTCACCAGGAATCTCTTTTACACCATGAAAAAGCAAGGTCTTTCTGCGGGAGTGGGTATCTAGACGGTCTTGCCCAAGTTGAAGCAACTCCACCTGTGATTTTAGTAATCCAAGACACTTCCATATAAATGTTTTAAATGTAGCATAGTCGGCAGATAGACCCTTCACTGTGGTACCTGACGAAGTAGAGGCCTGCTGCTGTACGCCTTTCTCAAATTCTTCCATGCGGCTGTTGAACACAGATGATAGTTCATCCATGCTTTTTTTAAGTTGTTCAGCTGTGGTATCCATTGCAAAGTAAGTGATGAAAACTTGGTGAGTGAGTTTATCAGGAGTCAACCAAATGCAGATTAAATATAATCTAATACATAAAGAAATTTATATGTATATATATTTAAAAAATTTAAAAAATTAAGAGCACAAAAATTTCGGACTTAACAAGTGTTATTTATATTATCAAAAAAGTATAGTAATGTTATATATAAGAAGTATCTCATATTAGGCAAAAGGAACTGATTCAGCTAATGCTGCTATGTTCTTGAAAGTCTAACTTAAAAATTGGTGTTACAAAATAATAAAAAAAAAAAAAAGTAAAATAGTATTATTTGGATACGATATCTAGAAGTTGTCTAGATCAATAATTTTTTATCTTTTGAAATATACATGCACGAAGTACGAAAAACTAGTTATTAATAAGGTACACCAGTTTCACCCTAACCATTTGACGAGTGCGGTCTTCCACCGTGCATTTTTCAAGGCGCTTTCTTCCACGCACAACCACTCTTTGGAATCAACTTCCAGTAGCAGTATTTCCGAACGGACACGATATCATAACCTTCAAGAAAAGAGCATATTCCTTTTTAAAATGCCGGTAGCACACCTGCAATGTCTTTGGTGTTGCGGGTGATCATGAGCGGCGGTAGTCACTTACCATCAGGTGAGCCGAATGCTCGTTTGCCCCCTATATTGTAAAAAAAATTTGGTACACTGTCACATATATCAAGTTTTATTTTTCTTTTTTTAATGGGTGACAATGGAATGGTTACCCTGCCTGCGCTGGTGCACTGGTGCCCTGCCAGTGTATGCTACTGGCATACACTGGCAGGGCACCAGTGATTGGTGAGGATGAAAAAGCAGGTTAGTTAGTCAATCATGTCGAATTTAACGATAAATTAGTCACGATAGTTTCCGGGCGAACTAACCTCCCGATTACCAACAATCTTTTCCCTTGTGTATCGAGTTTGATAAGTGCTACTGGATTAGAACATGCAAATATGTCCCCGGTACAGAATTGGCGGGAAAAATGGTGAACGTATAAATCAGAACGGGTGAGCTTGGCAAAAAATCAATGCGACAATCGACATCGAGTGATATAGAACACGCGCCGTAGATTTCAGGGTGAATATAAATCAGATGGGAGCCGTGATTGATTAGAGCGTGCCCGTAATATGAGAGACACAGCCGTGTCGCGCACGTACTGTATCGGATGGTTTCATTTACCTAACAATAGGTATGTTTGTTTTTATTTTCACTTGCTTTTTGCCCGGTACATCGTGTAGAAATTCAGAAGAATTTTTTTAAATCGCAAAGCTAGCAAATAAGCATATAGCCCGTCCGATTGTAAAAGATCACTGTAGCCTATGTACGCCTGCAATATTAGGGTTGTCACGTGCGCGTTGCCGACCCTGAAGAAACCTTAATATACCCTTTTTGAAGAATCCCATCTTGTAATCTTTAGAGTAAACCAGTGGAGTTGACTTTTCAAGAAAGCAAGCTAATCCTAACGATTTCGCATCCTCTCCCATCGAATTCTAGTCCTGGGGTTCTCAAATTTTTAAGATAATGGAACGCCCACCAAATACCTTTTATTTTATGGTACCCCATATCAAATGATTACAAATAAACACAGATTTTATTAGAAATGTTAAAAAAAAAATATAGTTTCTTTTAATTTATAATGTGAAGAATGAAATTATTTCACTGTATAAATAATTTCGCGGAAACCTGGTGACTTTTAACTTTACGGAATCCTTAAGTTCCGCGGAACTCACTTTAGGCATCGCTAAGATAGATAGATTAGAGTCAAATCTACTTGCCCGCGTGAATCAGTATATTAAGTTAGGATATAGCCTATCCGTGTAACAAATTTCACTCAAATCCATTGAGTAGTTTTTGTGTGAAAGAGCAACAAACATCCATTCGCAGATTCTTATATATTTTCGCGTATAATAGTACTAGCTTTTACCACGCGAAGAATATGTTCACTGGTCGGGGAAAAAGTGATCTATATCCTTCTCTATTCTATATAGTACATGTACACCAAATCCCATCACCGTCGTTCACCATGTGGCCCGACATAGAATAGACCACTCCTTCCTTTCCCGTTAGTGTCGTAAGAGGCGACTTAGGGAGGGCCAGGGATGGGAAACAGCGTCCCTATTAAAACATCTCTAAAGCTTAATTGTGGTTGCCAATCCGCCTGCCAAGCGTAGCAACTACTGGCAAAACCCCCCAAGGGGAGGCTTATGTTCAGTAGTGGACAGTTAAAGGCAGATGATACGATATTTGTTTACTAGCGATCCAATCCGGCTTCACACGAGTAGACAGAATCTTTGAAAATCTATACATATAATATATATATATATATATATATATATATATATATATATATACGTTCTCTGTTTTTACCTAATGGTTAGCTGGTAGAGAATGTCATATGGCATTAAGTTCGCCACTTGTGCAAAGTTTTATTATGCAATAAAGAGTAAACAAATAAAAAATAATAATAAAAAAAGTTTCAGCCAATTCAACTGATCTGTTATTTTATTCAACTGATCTGTTATATTATTATTGCATTTTGTATGTGATTATTTAGATTGATATAACATTTTTATTTATAAACCGATTGAAATAAACACTAAAGTTATTGTTAAGTGGAACAAATTGCAACGCGTTAGTAAAACCAAGGCATTTAAAGGCTTATAAGATGATGATACCAAATTCCGTATTTTTTTTTTTATTTTTTTATACAACTTAGAATGGAAAACAAGCTGACGGCTCACCTGATGGAAAAGTGGTAACTGTCGCCTATAGACATGAGCAATACCATGGACATAACAGAGTATACTGTTTCGCACATGATACCCCCCATGCGATGCCATTCCTGAGGACTCAGATGTTATTTCTCTGTACCCTGTAAATTCACGCCATATCCCACCCTTCAAACCGAAACACAGCCATGCAAACACAATTGCTTCACGCTAGAAACACGAATGGGACAGAGGCACCCAAGCAATCGACTTTTGTACAAAGTCTCCCTCTGGTATAATGATTAGTAAAGCCGTTAAGGCGTGAGCAGATAACAGAAAACTCACTTTTATTTTACAAATTTTAGCAATGATAATCGTAATATTGTATTATGTTCATAGCAGTATAGTCCACAAATACTTCTGACTATCCTATTGGGATTTACAGTCGTAAGCATATTTATTTATTTTATTCTGCAGTGGATTACATTAGTAGGTATTCATTCTTTATTAATAACGAGACGCATACGCCATCTCATTTTCCCTTAGGATTTTTCTGTTATAATTTCTTATCACCGGTTAATTGTCCGTTGTACAGTATAGGTCTCCTCTATTGGGGGGTTTCGTCAGTAGTTGCCATACTTGGTAGGTGGGTTGACAATCGCAGTTAGCCTTTAATGATGTTTTAAGAAGGACTGTTATCCGTCCCTCGACCATTATGTTCTCTTTGTCGTCACGCCTTACTTAATACTATAGTAACTTATTTACTTTTATTACTTACTAGCTAACCTGGCGAACTTCATGAACGAACGTCACTTTACCTCATCTGGATTTGAAATTGAGGTTGAGGAAATATTTGAATTATATTTATTAGATCTTGAGAACCAATTGGTTGAAAATAAATGTGTATTCCGTTGTAGTATGACATGTTATTGTTTTTATTGTACAACTAGTTTTTGCCCACTGTTTCATACGCGTGGAATTTAAAAAATAAAATGGTTCACTCCTAGATGGCGCATTAAGATGAAACATAGGGTCTATAAAGTGATGGTATAAGGCAGGGGGAAGCACAAAAGAGCACAATGGGTCGACGTGCAATGGCTTAGCTGACCCCATACGCGAATAAAAGATAAAATGAAACATACAGCCGTTTTTAAGTTAGACCTTCAGGAAAGGTAAAAACGGTATTCAATTTGGTGCAGCGGTTTATGCGTAATTCTGGAATAAATGTATAGACAGATGGACAGATAGATAGATAGACCAACAAGCAAACAGACAGACAGAAGAAATTATCTAAAAAATATTGTCATTTATTGGTCTTATTACGATCCCTCTTTTTAATTTCTATTAAATATCTTTCATGTATGAAATATTAAATTACTAAGATAGTATTGATTTTTTTTTTGTCAGTCGATTTAATAAACATAAATGTCATAGTCATTTAAAATATACATTTATATATTCACATTATAGTACGTATGCATATCTCTATATGTATTTAAAAAACGAACCGAGTTTCGTGCCTCCAGTCAAACTGTTTATAATTACTCTTCTCCATCCAAAGGTTGCCTGGAAGAAATCGTTCTTAGCGATAAGGTCGCCCATTGTTTTCTCATTGTGCCTATTTCTTATAATTGTTTATATTTATAATAAGTTTACTAATGTAATCTATTGCAGGAAGCAATAAAGAGTATCTATCTACCTTAATTTCTTGTTAGTAATAAATATAAACAAACATGCTTTCCATAAAGCAGTAATTAAAGATAGTGTTTCTGTAATAGTTTGAATAAAACTCGATGTACCTTTTCATTAAGTTCTACTGTGTTAAAAATGACTATTCATTAATGCTTATAATTAAGTTTACATGAATAAAAATATAGATAAATAGATAGATAATTGATTTGCATTATTTACAGCACACAATTAACAACAGATATAAATAGACATGCACAGTAAAAAGAGATAAAAGAATACATATACAAAAAAAGTAAAATGCATAAAAGAAGTAACAATTTTTCCCTTCATGCGTGTATCATAGTAACACAAAATGATCACAACTCGGTTTATTGCTTTGTCCTAAAAAGAGCAAAACACTGATATTCTGTTGTGGCTAAAAGCCAGCCACGAATTATTTATTTCGTTATTTTGATAAAATACATTGTGTGTCTTCATTACATTCACTATTATTTAATATTTTATTCTTAATAAATAAATAATAAATACCATTAGAAGAGCGGCAGCAAGAGGTCATTTTCTATCAATTTAAAGCACTCAAGCGATAATTACTAACTCGATAATATTACATATAACTCTTTGATAAATGAATGAAAACTATTCACTCAAAGACTCAAGACTCACACAGATTACATACATAATTTTTTTTTTATGCAACTTAGAATGGCAAACAAGCTGACGGCCCATCTGATGGAAAGTGGTAACCGTCGCCTATAGACATGAGCAGTGTCATGGACATAACGTATTAAATATATATATTTTTTAGACTGAAAAAGCTATAATACTATATGGAATATCTCAATATATTTGCTTTGCAAAAACCAGGCCAACATTTTATTCATATGTAAGTGAATAGGGACACCAGAATATATGACATAGAAATATACTTATAAGCTTAACTTATATTTTGTACAACTCTTATATTTGGTAACCTGTGTTACCCAAATATGTAACATTTAAAACCATCGAATTTAATTTTAGCATTATAATGTTCCACGTTTAAAAACACAGTTATCCAAACGACATTAAGCAAATAGCAGCGTTCTGTGCAAATTAGCCTGAACATAATTTGTTTTGAATTCGTGTTAAATTATATTCGAGAGGGCGAAGAGGGACAAAGCCGATGTATTTTGGTCACGCGCGTACGTCCCCGTACGACGTGTGGACAAAAATGTCGGTTAAATTTTCGTAAAACAACATATTGTATACAAATACATTTTTTCATAAAGCCTCCAACTGACAGCGTTCGTCATACATAATGATATCTGCGAGCGATATTTGGGTAGGTACCTACTGAGAACACTTAATACATTATTGAGTTTTGGCGGGAAATGTGTCCGCCATTTTTTGTTAACTTCCATTTTGTCAGCGGAGGACAGCAAAGATATCAAGTTTCTTTCTTTTGTCACAATTTACTTTTTTATATATTGAGTGCGCAGTGGATTTGTCGTTTAATAATTCGGCTTATATTCGTTTGAAGTTATAATACATAAGTATCAATCTGAGGGTATAAAAAAACTTTATCAGTAATTGATTGTAGTTTAAATTTAAATCGACAGTGTATTTATAATATTACCATAGATCACGTAGTCACGTGAAGGATTTAATTAAAAACTGGATATGATTGAATAACACATTCAAATACATTTATATAAAAGTTATACATTTTTATATATTTTTATATAAACGTGAAAATACTGTTTTGAAAAAGTTGTTTCATTCATGAATAATCGAAAATAGGTTAACAAATAAAATATAAAAATAATAAATAAAAATCCAATCAGATAAAAAAATCCAAATCGGATTATAGATACTGGTGGTATGAGGTAACAAACGTAAAAAATACAACCGCATTGAGAATCCGAGAACCTGAAAAACATCTGAGATAAAAGTGTTAAATAATAAAGTACATGGTTATGCCTATACATTTTATTGCACAGTAAACAAAAAAAAAAATTACATATCAGAAGAGTGTTTAAAGACCTATTTATTTTATTTAGATAAAAAAAAATCCAAATTTGAAATTAATTTTTTTTTATCATAAAATAGTGGATAATAGCCAACAATTGGTTTCGATAAAGAACCGATTAATACCAGAACATGTTTCGAATGTTTTTCGACCCAAATCCAATCGACCTTTATTCTTAGACTTTGGGTTCTGGCGAATTGGCCGTCGCAGGTTGAACAGTGTACCGTTCAAATTGGAAATCCAATTACGCGTACGCCCAAATACCTTTTCCTTAGCAATTTCCATCCACTTACTTTGTAACAACAGTCGTAAGTTTCATTTAGTTTCACAAACACTGCACCAGCGTTGTACAGGTTCTTTCTTAAAGAAAATGTCGCTGCAATATATTTTCAGTTAATAGATTTAAATTAAAAGGTGCATTATTCTCTTTATAAGTGAGAATTTTATTATCTTTGCGAGTTAACTATTTAAGAGTTCATGTTTTTATCATTAAACAAGTTGGAATAATGTTAATTATAACCTTAATTAATAATAAAAAAAATATGAAAGGGAGTTTGTTTATTACCTCTTTTAACGCCTTTACAGCTAATTAAATCATTATAATATTTGCTGTACAGGTACTATATGAGATGGAGAAAGATATAGGCTATTTTTTATACCAGTTAACATATGTTAGGTACGCGGACGAAGTTGTTTGTTTTATTTAGAAAAGAAAAAAATTGCCGACTTCGTTAAAGATTCGGTAGATAATATGAATATCAATATTCAATTTCAGCAGCAAAATTATAAAGACTCGACGATTCAAGTCTACGAAGGGTGTAGGTATTTGTATTTTGATTTGGCCTTGTCAAAAAATATATTTTGTAAGTTGTTATCGTAATATTTATACAAGTAAAAATAATATTTCACTTGAATACATAAATATTCGTATATGTATCACAATTTGTATAAAATTTGCTTAGATATTATTACGTTATTTGAGAGACGACACTGCCTTTATATTAACGAAAACTAAAAAATGAAATTATGCCAACACCTAAGAGTATTAATACAGTAAAATAAATGAATATTTATAGCAGTGTATGGCTATTTATAATATGCTTTCTTTAAAATATCAATATAGATAGGTATTATAAACGGGATAGGTATTTAACTGTGTTAAATTTATAATTTCAATTATTCTATGCAACCATGCATAGATTACATGCAAACTCTTTTTTGTTAAGTGTCGCTGTCGTTTTAAAAATACGCGCCAAATCTTTAACTTTTTAAATATTTTTTTTTTATGTTAAGTTAATAATATTGTAATAATGCAATGGAGAAGTACTAAACTACTGATATAGCAGGTAATAAAGTTAGATTGCACTCTATTCGGGCAGATTGAACTCGATGCAGGGCTGTATTGGCTGCAGTCAAATAAACTACTCAGGGGATCTTCGAGTTAACTTTAAATATTAAATCAAACATGATTCCATCAATGTACAAATATGTATTGCATCAAGGAATCTATTTTTTATCATATTCGAGAAACAAGACTGTTCTTCCTTTTTATTTTTGAGTGATAGTTAAAATTTGGAGTTTTTTTTTGGCCCTTATAAAATACTTTTTTTTTTATAAAATGTTTTAGCAGTAATTTCGTTAAAATTGATTTTTATACAAAACACAAATTATAATGACTTAACCAGGTGTAATGGAACACATTACACCTGGTTAAAGGAAATAAAACATTATACAAACGATGAAAATTTGTATTATATTGTAAGAACAAATTAGTAACTTAGTTTAGAATCTTAGGTTATTATAAATAACATAATATACTATATTTTGTAAACCTAGTTTTCGTATAAAAAATATTACATTTTATTTTATTATTATTTCATTAAAAATTATAAGCTCAATGGTATTTATTCTCCATGCTCGTAGATAAAAAAAAAAAGATTTATTTTTTAAGCGCCCTAAAGCGCAATCCGACACTGGCCATCATATACCGGTGGTATTCTTGCTGGATCGCCTGTAAAATCGTTTACAACCTCTCCGTATTGGATCATCGAAAACTAATTCGGAGTTCGTATTAAAAATTTTATGCGCATAATCAGTTTGCTTTAATTTAGTTTTTTAAATAACTTTATTGGCAGCTATAAAATTACTGTGGTAATAGTGAATATTTAAACAATTAATTTTAGGATTATATATTATTATACTTTCTCTCTTGTTTGTTTTAAGGAAATTCGTTGATTTAATTTGTGAAAATGTGGTGCGTATCAAAAATGTATGCGTAGGTACATTTTCAGTGTTGCATTAAATTCTCTCTCTTTCCTGCAAAAAAAAAATATACGCATAGACTAACCAACTTCCTTTCTTCCAAATGTTATTAAAAAAAAAACTTTTTTCTTTTTTTAAACCGCAAGTTATATAATCAACTGTCTAGCGGACGATACCACTGAATAAAAGCAACATATTCGTGGCAATTTTATAAAATCAGATTATTATCAGAAGTAAATTAATGTCGGCCGTTCATTAACGTTGATTTCCAAATATGAACCTCTCGATAATTATTATGCGTCACGTACGTATAACAGAAATAATTTCATAACGACTACTATTTATTCACGCCGTGTTAAACATTGTTTATATTGTACGATCCGACCTTAGGTCCGGCGTCGCCGTTGTGATTGCAAATTCGACCCTGTACCAGAGAAAGAGTGCATAAATTTCTTTGTTCCATGTAGTAGTGCTAGTAGTTTGCTTGTACCTTTGTCTTTTGGTTTGAATGATGAGAGCGTCATCATCATATCAGCCATTATCGGTCCACTGTTGAATATAGGTCTTCCCCAGGGGTTTTGCCAGTAGTAGCCACGTTTGGCAGGCGGGTTGGCAACTGCAGGCTTTTGTTCTGTTTTAAGAGGGCCCTTGCTGTCCATCACTCGACCCTTAATAAAGGTGAAACATGACAGCGAAGTTATTGAGTATTGTAAGTGAGCCCTAAGGCTTTGCAAGCGCTAGAGTTCATGTTTTGCATTGAGAGATTTTACATGGATTTAGGTTTCACAAACGAAATAAAAAATTTGCTTCTGTTTTTGTTCTCTTTTTATTCTGTTCGGAAAAAACCAAAATGGAAATTTCTCTTGAAATCTTAGGTTATGAGATAAGGCTAATATAGTCTATTTCAATAGAAAATAATGAACATATAAAAAAAAAATGAGTAATTGGCTCGACCATCAAGCAGTTTATTCAGTCGAATATTAGTAAAAAAAACGCTTAATTGATCGAACGTTTCAATTTGTTAGGCACTGATTTCATTTAGATAGAGTTCCTGTCATAATTTTAACAAAACTTGGTTACATTGTCATGTTTTTTTTTTTAATGGATGACAATGAAATGGTAGACCTTGCCCGTGCTAACGATATACACCGGCGGCAACCAGTGTGAGATGATAAGTGAGGATAAAAAGACAGGTCAGTTAGCCCATCATGATGAATATACCTAGAATTCAACACGATGGTTTCCAGAGGGACAACGTGGAGGTCGACCTGACAGGGTATATTGCTAGCAATTGGACTCTTAAACTCCATTACTAACAATCCTTTCCCCCCATATTGTCATGTTATGTTATGCTTTATATACAAACCTTATAGACACTTTCTCCTTTCGGGTTTTCAAGGTTGACTCGAAGAAATTCCTTTAAGGGATGAGTCCGCCTGTGTACATTTTTGTTATGACCTTATATTAATGTTATATAAATATCTATACTATAAGTGAATGTACAAAAGCATATAAATAAATAAATAAATAAGGTCTATTAATACAGAAAATAGATAACACTTTTTTATACAACTTATAATGGCAAACAAGCTGACGGCCCACCTGATGAAAAGTGGTAACCGTCGCCTATAGACATGAGCAGTACCATGGACATAACAGAGTATACTGTTTCGCCCATGATACCCCCCATGCGTTGCCATTCCTGAGGAAACAGAGTATACTGTTTCGCCCATGATACCCCCCATGCGTTGCCATTCCTGAGGAGTCAGGTGTTATTCCTCTGTACCCAGTAAATTCACGCCATATTCCACCCTTTAAACCGAAACACAGCCATGCAAACACAACTGCTTCACAGTTGAAACACGAATGGGACAGAGGTACCCAAGCAATCGACTTTTGTACAAAGTCTCCCTCGTTTTATTAGAAGTGACTTAAAATATTAATATAATAGCGCCATCTACAATGAAATAAAATATTTTTTAATTTTAATCCCATAAATATTTTTAACGATGTATGGATGGATGAATGAATGTTTGTTACTCTTTCATATAAAACAACTAAATAGATTTTAATAAAATTTGGTACACAGGCAGGTTATATCCTAACTTAGCATATAGAATAATTTATGAACTGATTCACAAGGGCAAAGCCACGGGATATAGCTATAAAAATACGGTTAAAATGGTGCTCAATTTTCTTAATTCTTGTAATTTTTTAATCTAAGTCATTTAACCTAGACACTATCGTGCTTACTAAATATCCGCGCGCATTCATCCTCGCTCACATTTTACGCGTACGATACCGAATAAATAACAAATCGGACAGATTTACGAGCTTTTAAAGCAAATTATGCGCTGCAATTATGCGTAAACACGAAAATTAAAAGTTGTCGGTCGCTGCTTACAGCGACGGCAGCGCTGATTGCGCTATAAATAATGCGAACGCAAAGTGATTTTATTTGGGTTGCCGTCTCAAGTACTAATGTTCTGATTTCATTTTTTCCGATAAGATTGTGGCGTTGTAACGGTTAGGGTAAATTGAATAAGTAATTATTTGTATTATGTCATTTAGAAAAAAAATCTATATTTACAACAGTAGAGTGGTTCTAACAGGGGACCATACAACTGACGCGAGGAACTAATACCAATACAAAACCAGCTCTACAGGTTACTCAATAGTTAATATATCTCATAATGTCTATCATATTAAAAACAATACACTAATGAACGAATAGAAGCGGAACAAATAGTACTCTATCCTGTAAAATGAACTGGCCTTTTTAGTTGCCACGAAATATATAATATATGGCAACAGAAAGTCGACTTTATTCATTGGAAATGGAGTTATAATAAATTCAATTAAAATGTATTCAAAACAAGAAACAAAAAATACAAATGAACAGAGAACCTCCTTTTTTCGAAAATAGATATTTCCGAACCGATACGACATCATAATCTTTGTACGGACACCGTTAAGCGGTGGAGATACGTTTGTCCTTACTTCTGATAATGAGGATGAAGCGATTACAATATTTAAGAAGGTACGTGCATTTACTTGAAGGAATCTCATGGCCCCACTGCTTTCTACCTTTGACTGGATGCTGTTATAGATTCTTGATTGGTAGGCCTACACAAATATCTTTAAACATATACAATATTTGATCTTTAATATGAAGAAGATCTCCTAGTTCACTTTTCGGTTATATGCTCTTGATTCTGGACGGTACGTTATCTCAAGCCGAGAGTGCAAGGGCGAGTTTACTAACTGCCCTCCAATCGATTAGGAATCGAATAATCGATCGATTGAAGCGCCGTTTGGGACGATACAATTTTCAAGAAAAGAATATATTCCTTTTTAAAAGACCAGCAGCACGTCTGCAATGTCTTTGGTATTGTGATCATGGGCGGCGATAGTCACTTAGATACCATCAGGTGAGCCGCATACTCGTTTGTTGCCTGTGTTATAAAAAAAGGTTGTTTTAGTTAGAGAGCAGCAAGAGTTGAAAGTCTTCTTAATGGGATGCAGCTACCGTCGCCCTTGGGAGAGAGAAGAGATTGCTAGTAATGGGGATTAGCAACCCTTTTGCTAGCAATATACCCTATCAGGTTGACCTCCACGCGGTTTTCCCTGGAAAACATTGTGATTTATTTATTGTTGAATTAGTTACGATGGGCTAATTGACTTGCTTCATTCTCATCTATTATTCCTCACTGGTTCCCCCTAGTATATATTGATAGCGCAGGCGGGGTTACCATTTCATTATCATCCATTAAAAAAACATCACCGTTGTACATCTGAAACTTGTGGAGAGGCGCCTCAGTCGCCAGTCTTAAAAAACTTAAATGCTTAAAAAACTTCTTGATAGTACAAAATTTGTTGTTTGTCTGTATCGCTTAATATTTTACAGATCCAATTTTAGTAATAATTGAAACACAGACAATTCCAAAATCGTTCTCGGCCCAGTTCAACGGCTCGTGGGCACGAGAAATTTGCGGCGTCCGCAAACTTTGTCCGAATTAATTTCTACTATTAATTAGCTATAAGATTAATTTGGGCCCACCTCAAATAAGATTGAACGCAATCTATCTATCCATCGACTGTATCTTGAATTGAATATTGATTTATTTTATGTAATTTAATAGCCGTAGGTATATCTGAAACGCTTTTAGTTTGGGAATCGTGATTGCTTTATATCATTTAAGATTGATATTTTGCAAATAGACAGAGTGTTAAAGAATTATCCAAAATGATATAGATGTAAATAAAATGGTACTTCGTGATAGTTAAATTATGAGATAATCATGGAAGTAAGCCGTATTGATTGAAAAAGAATTATCAAAATCGGTTTAGAATTAATTGAATTAGATAACCTCTCTTGAATTAAAAGGAAAATTTAAGAATATTGCTATACAATTCATAGTTGATTCAAAAGTTGATGAAGGCTGATATTTTTGACTCCATAGAGAAGATTACAATTCAATTAATCTACCCATAGAATCTTTCGTTCTCTTATGGTTAAAACAATCAGATATCGACATCTGGCGGTGATTTTTCTTTTAAATGCGTTCGATAAGAAAAATGTACTCGTAGTAATGTAGTTATAGATTCGTTTACCACTCAGAGACTCTACCATGAAATGATTTCGGAAAATTCAGAAAACATTTCATGGTAGAGCAAAAATTTTAATATAAAATTTAATATATTAAAATTACATAATAATAACTATTATTTAAAAATATTAAAAATGTTAAAATATCGTCTCTTTGGATTCCATTTCCTGGGTGGATTTTGTTATAAAATTCAGAATTTTATTACATGGTAGACCTGGTATGTAAGTAGGTAAGAATTTTTCTTTTAGGAATCTATCCAGTGGTGGGATATGATTGGCTAAAATAATAATATTGTATATAAGCAATGGTTACTCATTCCCTATGAGCTCAGCTGATTTCTTAAAAGAATAAGATAGAAATATATTACAAATATGAACTACATTGTACATATGTTATATATTTCTTAAAAACTTTAAGAAAAAAGAGTCTAGATAAAGACTCTAGAAAGAACTAGTGCTTTCATCACCATCATTTCATCTACTAAGGAATGGTCCTAAGACACTTGCATCCACTGACTCCCTGCAATGCTATATATAGTGGGGGGGGGGGTCGTCCGTCACTGCGTTTGCCCGTACGGGGTCCCTACTCAAGAACCTTTCCTCCCCATCGGTGAAATGAACTAGTGCTTTACTATGATAAAATATCTAATTATTCAAAGTAAAAATAAAACAAACAAATATCTTGTTGGCTACATTTATAATATAATATTTTTCAAGCCCATTACTGTGTATTGAGCGAGCAAAGTTGCGGTTGTTTACTGTTGACGAACATAATCTCAGAAACATATATTGCAGTCAAATAAATGAAGATATATCACTGTCACAATTTACACAGCCCTCACCAGCTGATCGTGGAATGTATGCATAAGCTTAAACGTACGTTGTACAGGGGAGGGAGCGGGGGGGGGGGGGAGGTAATGGTACCAAGACCTGGGAAAGACAAGCCGCCCCCCGTTATTAATGATGGGCCTACTCTCCCTTATTTACAAGTCATTAACTGACTCCTACAGAGTAGGTACGTGTTTGCAAGCAAACATTGGGCGTACTACGATTAGGTTTAAAAGATTTTGAAATCTTGTACGTATGTTAATAAAGTTTTCGCACGCAGTTCGTAAGTATAAGGGCCTAATTGCGGTCGATGGACTTCTATTTGCGTTACATTTGCGTATATATATATATAATAATTATATATAGATTAGTAATTTCTAGAGACATTTCCCGCGTAAATCTAGGAGTATTAAGGTTTTACGGATGGAACTTTTTTAATTTTGGAGTATGCTCTGTACAAAATAGTGTATTTTATTACGACTTAATAGGAGGAGAAGAGGAATTGTTATTAATGGGAACTATCAGCCCCATTGTTCGCAATATACTCAGTTCGACTTTCCTGTGGTTTTCCCTGGAAACCATCGTGGTTAATATAGTCTTGATCGTCATCATCTTTTTTCCCTATCATCTCTCATTTGTACCCCGTCAACATATACCGGCAGAGTTATCATTCCGTTATCGTCTGATAACTTTTTTTTCTATTAGATATTATAGTTGTGAGCATAATTTGTTTTTTATTACAGAGGGAGACTTTGTACAAAAGTCGATTGCTTGAGTACCTCTGTCCCATTCGTGTTTCATCAGAATCAGTTGTGTTTGCATGGCTGTGTTTCGGTTTGAAGAGTGGGATATGGTGTGAATTTACTGGGTACAGAGGAATAACACCTGAGTCCTCAGGAATGGCAACGCATGGGGGGTATCATGGGCGAAACAGTATACTCTGTTATGTCCATGGTACTGCTCATGTCTATAGGCGACGGTTACCACTTTCCATCAGGTGGGCCGTCAGCTTGTTTGCCATTCTAAGTTGTATAAAAAAAAAATATTATTTTTTTAAGAAGTTTATACACTACGGGTTATATGATATTTCTTTAAAACTCCATCCAGCCAGCCACACTTACCTGTAGAATTAATTTTCTACTCTAGCAAGACTTGGCGTACTTTGTCAGTGTAGTCTAGTTTATGATCATTCTTTTATATTCCTTTGCCCGCTCGCCAAAAAAGATTTATGTGTGCTGATATTGTTAGCCCGGTGTGGAAGTGCCTTATGAGAGTGCTCTACAGTTTATGATATAAGGATAAAATTTTGAATGTATTTTAAAAGGAATATGTATGTGTGGAGTGAGGGGAGTCAGTGGATGCAGGTGGCTCAGGACTACTCCTTATGGCAGTCTATGGGAGAGGCCTATGTCCAGCAGTGGACGGATAGTGCTTGAAATGATGATGATGTATGTATGTATGGAGACTTTATTATTCTAATATCACACACAACAATCCCTTTCCCAATTGATATACTCTGTCTATACAATATAAGCTTATTACATAAATTTCCCCCACGTATTTAGTATTAACTGTATATACTGGTAACAAGATTTACGCACACATGGATAAAAAATATAGTTGTTTTCGGCGAAGCATTTGTATAGACAGACTTTTTTATATAATCGATAATTTTATTCATAAAAACTATAATACCTACAAACCTATTTTAGCTCTTGAACTGTTTTTCAATTCCTTTTAAAGGGAATGTAGTATGAAAGAAAGAAAAAAAAAACTGTTCAATAGCTAAAATAGATTGGAGACGTTTGACGTTTTTATGAATAAGGGTGTTAAAATACGCAGTCGTTTTTAAATCATTAAAAATGATCACTATTTTAATTCATCATCATCATCAAATCACCTTTTAACTGTCCACTGCTGAACATAAGTCTCTACCTTCGGGGATTTTGCCAGTGGTTGCCACAATTTGCAGGTGGATTGGCAACTGCAGTTAGGCTATAGAGATGTTTTAAGAAGGACGCTGCTACCCATCCCTCGCCTCTTACGACATCCATGGGAAAGGAAGGAGTGGTATATTCTATTCCAGGACTATACGGTGGCCATTTTAATTGATACATATATATATGTAGTTGTGAAGACACAAAACAGTTCATTTGCTAAAATAGTTTTTTTTTTTATTTATGATAATGGAATGGTAACCCGCCTGCGCTATCGGTGTACACTAGGGCATCAGTGAGGAATGAATGGTGGGGATAAAAAGTAGGTCAATTAGTCTATCATGACGAATTCAATGATAAATTAGTCGCAATGTTTTCCAGGGGGAACCGCGTGGAGGTCGATCTGATAGGGCATATTGTAAGCAACGGGGACTAACCTCCCCATTACCAAGAATCCCTTCCCCACAGCTAAAATAAGTTTATCTCTCATAAACCTATTTTAACTTGTTTCATGATTTATTTTGTTTAATGTTTTATAAATAAGGAGGTAAACGTAAAGTTAGTTGAGTTGATATTTATACTACTAGTGCGGGGGGAAAGGGATTGTTAGTAATTAGGTATAATTGCTAGCAATATACTCTCTTAAGCCGACGTACACGCGGTTCCCCCTGGAAACCATCATGGTTAATTTTGTCGAATTCATTATGTTGGGCCAACTGACCTGCATTCATTTTCACCTATCATCTCTCACTGGTGCCTCGTCGGTGTATACCGATAGCGTAGGCGATGTTACCAATCCATTATCTTCCATTAAAACAACCAAAAAAGCTGGGGGGAAAGGGATTGTTAGTAATGGAGACTGAGAATCCCATTGCTAGCAATATACCCAACCAGGTCGACCTCTTCGCGGTTCTCCCTGGAAACTATCATGGTTAATTCCTGATGAATTCATCGTGATGGGCTAACTGGCCTATTTTCATTCTCATCTATTACCCTTCAATGGAATGGTAACCCCGCCTACGCTAACGGGATACGCTGGCGGAGCACCAGCTCCGCCAGCGTATCCCGTTAGCGTAGGCGGGGTTACCATACCATTTTCACCCATTAAACAAAAAAAACCAAAAAAGCTATTTTAGCTAATGAACTGTTTTGTCTCTTCACAGCTACATTCCATTATTACAGTCATAGCTTCAGCGTCGCAACCTTTCCTCGGGCGAACCGTATGCTTGTCACTGTGATTCTATAAAAAAAAGGTTTTATTATGGCACTGATAACGAAAATTTTTAACAAGCAAATTACCATCAGATAAAAGGCGCACCGAACTGTGAACAGGGAAAGGTGATACTGAGGACAATAGCCGTGTTACTTTTTGTGAGAAATTTCGAATTACCAACGCCTCAGATACTTTTATAATGGCGGGCTCCTTTGACATTTCCGTTAAATAGGCACCCTTCCTGAGTTCGCCATTTTGTTCTCACCAATTGAACTGTGTCTGCCGGTGATATCGATGTGGTTTTATTATTATTAATCGCAGGATTTGATTTGGTTTAAGAGTCTGTTTCACGGACAGGATTTCTTATTGGTTTTAGTGCGCTTTTTTATCCTCTCAACTGTTTGAGAGGATAAAAAAGCACACTTATCCGCATTTTTTGTGCGCTTCTGTGTCGCGTCCGCTTAGCGGACATGTAGATAATAATATCATATATACTGTTTTTTTTTTATACAACTTAGAATGGCAAACAAGCTGACGGCCCACCTGATGGAAAGCGGTAACCGTCGCCTATAGGCATGAGCAGTACCATGGACATAACAGTACACACACATACTGTTTCGTCCATGATACCCTCCATGCGTTGCCATTCCTGAGGACTCAGATGTTATTCTTCTGTACACTGTAAATTCAGGCCATATCCCACCCTTCAAACCGAAACACATGCAAACACAACCGCTTCACGGTAGAAACACGAATGGGACAGAGGTACCCAAGCAATCGACTTTTGTACAAAGTCTCCCTCAGGTAAACCTTTATCTAGCATTATTACTCGTACATACTACTATTTGTATGAAAGTAGCCTCTTCTTTTGTCGAGAGTTTCTAGACCATCTTCGTTGATTCCGACATGGCTTACTGGACGATGATTTATGTACCCTCAGCATGACGTGTTTGACAATAAATAAAAAAAAGGGGGAAAGGGATTGTTAGTAATGGAGACTTAGAATCCCATTGCTAGCAATACATCCAACCAGGTCGACCTCCTCGCGGTTTTCCCTGGAAACTATCATGGTTAATTCCTGATGAATTCATCATGATGGGCTAACTGGCCTGTTTTCATACTCATCTATCTCCCTTCACTGGTGCTCCGCCGGCGTATCCCGTTAGCGCAGACGGGGATACCATACCATTTTCACCCATAAAAAAAAAATAAGCAACCTTCAAGAAAAAAACATATTCCTTTTTAAAAGGCCCGTAGCACACCTGTAATACACTTACCATCAGGTGATCCGCATGAAAGTGAACCGTTGTCCTACCGCTTGTTACAATACCGAAACTAGAGACAACCGTGCCTTTAATTAAAAAAAAAAAAAACAAAACAACATTTCAGTAAATTGCAGTCTGAACAAGATTCACAAATAAGTGGGATTCGAGAAAACATACATTACAGGAATTAATTTGTGTTTCGTTGTACGCTCCGGCAAAGAATGGCACCGCTGGTGAATAATTTCTGCTCTACCGTTAATTAAATGGTATATTTCCATTTTGTACAAGTCCTCGTGGCACTACTGGTGTAAAAGCTAATATCTATTCTAGACTTGTAAGAATTTTTAAGTTTTTTAGTCGCCAAGAATAATTTAATGAAAGAACTACTTTGTATGCTTGTATAAAGTATATATTTTAAGTGAAACAAACCATATCTATTTATTTATATATGTTTTTGTACATTTACATCTAGTATAGATATTAGGTGATAACAAAAATGTACACAGGCGGACTATATCTGTATATAATAGAAATTCTATGAGCATCTTGTGTTTGTCATTTCCGTCTATTAAAGAGATATTTTATATTTTAAGAGATTACTTTTAGCGATAAGGCCGTCTTATGCATATGCACATTCTGTATTAATACACATTAATACATTTATTAAAACACTTATTGTATAAAGCCACACACACAAAACGGTTACTTGAATGACAAATGTGTATGGTGTTAGTCGATCTTACATAGGCTTTTTAATAAGCATGTAATTTTAGACATAGTACATTTGAATAAATACACATAATGTTAACAGAGATTTAAAAGAGCAACTGTAATTTCTTGCAGATTCTTTTCAACAGATAACAACGTTCAGAACCCTGAATTAAAAAAAAAAAAAATGACAATTTAAAAGTGCTTGTATAAAAGTCTATCTGAATAAAGACCATTTAATTTCTTTATATCCATGCTATCCTTCATGCACTGAGATGGAGGAAAAATAGGCTACTTTCATTCTTGTCGTATAAAAAAAAAAACTCGATCACGCAGACGAAGCCGCGGGTATTTACTGGTATGCAATAAACGTGAAAGTATAAAAACATTATGCAGCCAGATTGGAATCACCTAACACTAAAATATACTATCTACATTTATGTCGCCGAAAATAAATTGTATTGTCTTGGGACAGTTAATTTAAAGTCGTGTCTGCGTGCTAGCTGCCGCTGCATGTCAATGGATATAAATCATTATGAAACGCTCATTCATCATTTAAAACTAATATTATAAAGAAAGAGAAGAAAAAAAGAATAAGCTCTATTGACAACCAATTGCCTTAACAAAATTAAACAAAAACAATAATATTAATTTGGTACAAATAGTTGTCAATGTGGCCAGCATTCAGCATTATGCCATGGCAGTTTATTTACTGCCATAGCGTTGTTATTCTGCTGTTATAAAGCTGAAGGGTTTGTTTGTAGGATTGAACATTCTAATCTCAGAAACTACTGGTTCTAGTTGATTGATAGAGAATTGGTAGAGATGTGTGCTAAAGCATATATATATATATATATATATATATATATGTATATGTATATGTATATATATATATATATATATGTATATATATATATATATATATATATATATATATATATATATATATATATATATATACATATACATATATAAAAGCTACTTATACATCGCCAAGTCGTGAAAAAGCATTTCTAGCGGCTGTATAGCTGTGACGCTGGTCGATCTCATGTACATTTTAATTAACGGGTCTTTGTTTCCTCTGAATCTTACAGTCTTTTGTATACCGAGGCGTACACGTGTCAGTTATCTATGGAATATAAATTTGTATTAGCACGTTGTCTTTAGAATCGTGTTTTACGACGGTTCGTTCCCATACAAAGTGAATAACGAGGAAGGCACAAAGGAGGTACGCTCATACATTATCTGCTAACATTATAGAATGCTTATATTAATGCACATAAAATGTTCATTTGTTTGAAAATCCTTACTTAATGCCAGCTGATTCTAAGGGGTGTTAGTAATAGAGGGTAGCCAGGCAATTTATTTAATTTATTTATTTAGTAAATAAATTATTTACTATGTCCGTGTGGTCCCGGCATAGAAAAGGCCACTCCTTTTTTTCCCGTGGGTGTAGTAAAAGCCGACTAAGGGAGGGCGATGGATGACTAACAGTATCCCTCTTAAACATCTCTAAAGCCTGACTGCGGTTGCCAATCCGCCTGCCAAGCGTGGCAATTACTGGCAAAACCCTCCCAGAGGAAAGCTTATGTTCAGCAGTGGACAGTGAAAGGCCGATGATATACATATAATAATAAAAAAGCTTCAGCCAATTCAACTGATCGGTTATTTTATTGCATTTTATATGTGATTATTTAGATTAATATATATTTTTTTTGTTTATGAACCTATTAAACAAACACTAAAGTTACTGTTAAGTGAAAGCAAATCGCAACGTATTAGTGAAACCGCATTCGTATTGGTTAATCCGTTTCAGAGATTATCGTGCACAAACGTACAGAGAAACAGACAAAAATTCTAAAAATCATTGTTTTGGATTTAATTGCGTTCATAATGCGCCTCCTATAATAGTTTTTCTTATATATCTTCCATGTATAGACAGCGACCAGTTACTATTTTGTTATATGTATTTATTTATTCATTAGTACATATATCTGTACAATACATGGAGGACTTAATGCTAAAAGTATTCTCTCTCAGCCAACCATAGGGAAGTGTCAGAATACTCAAATGCCATTGCGATTGTTTGCAATATACTTACATTGTAAAAAGAAACGTACGAAGTTGTACGAAGTCTCGCAAGAAAACCGTTGTTCATAATTTTTGTTGAATTTGTTACGATAGACCAATTAATCTGACTTTATTCTCGCCTATTCTGTTACTGGTATCCTGCCGATATATACCAGTAGTGTTTTTTTTTAACGGGTGATAATGCAATGGTAACCCCGCCTGCGCTATCGGTATACACTGGCGAGGCACCAGTCAAGGATGCATGGTGAGGATGAAAAGGTAGGTCAGTTGGCCCATCATGACGAATTCAACGATAAATTAGTCACCGCGTGGAGATCGACCTGATAGGGTATATTGATAGTAATGGGGACTTTTTTTTATGGATGATAATGGAATGGTAACCCCGCCTGCGCTAACGGTATACGCTGACGGGGCACCAGTGATAGATGATAGGTGAGGATGAAAAGGCAGGTCAGTTAGCCCGTCGTGATGAATACATTTGGAATTCAGCACGATAGTTTCCAGGGAAGACCACGGGGAGGTCAACCTGTTAGGGTATATTATTAGCAATGGAACTGATAATCCGCATTACTAACAATCCCTTCTCCCACAGTAATGGGGACTAACCTCCCCATAAATAGTATTCTCTTACGTTTTATATACAGATTCAAGCGGACGGAGCCGCGGAAAACATCTAGTGAGTAGATAAACAAAAATCTTTTATTATAATATATACGCTTAAAATATCACTAATAAGATTTATTTATTAAAAACTACGGCTGCCAAATTTTAACTCGATTTACATCTGTCAACCGGTTGCAATTATAAATGCTAAAACGAGGTTTACAACAACGCAGCCGTCTTCTAGCGACTCTAACGAGCCCGAATAGTAATTGGCTCAATATTTGTTTAGGCACGATCAAGCAAAGGTTGCCTGCTAATGACTCGTTACACTGTGCCGTCAAAATGTAAGGATTCCGCCGCGGAGACGCCTTTGGCTATTAGTCTGCCCTATGAAGCTTTCGGTCTGCCTTTTTAGGAATTAGAACGCAGGTAGAATATACGTGTATGGCAACAAAGCTGTTTACGTCGTTTCCTTTAGACTTTTTCTTTTTTCTCTTCGATATTTAAAAAGAGTTTCTTATGTTGACTGAATCTTTTGTTGTGTGGGGAAAATTTGAATTTTTAGGCTATATATATATATATATATATATATATATATATCCCCTAATGGTACAACTAATGAATGTGCCACAGATATTATTATTATTCAATTATAAGTTAGTTGATTTCCGCGTCTTCGCCCGCTTAATTGAATATATAAAATATCTTCAAATTTAGAAAATAATATATATGTGTGTAAAATTTCATTTAAATTTCTTCAGTAGTTTTTGCGTGAAAGAGTAACAAACATCCATCCATACTCATAAAATTTCCCATTTATTTTAGTAGTACGATAATATTTTTTTTTTATACAACTTAGAATGGCAAACAAGTTGACGACCAACCTGATGGAAAGTGATAACCGTCGCCTATAGACATGAGCAGTACCATGGACACAACAGAGTATACTGTTTCGCCCATGATACCCCCATGCGTTGCCATACCTGAGGACTCAGGTGTTATTCCTCTGTACCCAGTAAATTCACGCCATATCGCACCCTTCAAAGCGCAACACAGCCATGCAAATATAACTGTTTCACGGTTGAAACACGAATGGGACAGAGGTATCCAAGCAATCGACTTTTGTACAAAGTCTGGTGGTTTTTATTTGTTTTATGAAATTTATAACGGATATTGCATTTACCATCATGGATTGAGCATCAGCATATGGATCAATGGATCAGGATATAATTTATTTTTAATCTCGGTCACGAAAAAATCATTTCCGCGTTACGAGGATAGCTTAAAATAAAAAAAATACTCATACGCTTGTTACAAGTCGTGAGCAGTCAGTTCTATTCCACAAGTGACTTGTCGTAAAGATAGAAATAGATTTTTGTCTTTATTTCTTAACAAATCTTATACAGAAGAAATCAATTTTCTTCATGCCAAATAGACCTTCAATCGTAACTAGGCTTGTGGTTGCAGTGGCAACACAAGCCTTACATTATTTTCGTAGATTTGCGTTCATCATGTCAGCTTTTAACTGTCTACTATTGGACATAGGCCTTCCCGTAGTAGGGGGGGGGGGGTTGCAAGTAGTTGCCACACTGGTAGGCGGGTAGGCAAATGCAGTTAGGCTTTGATGTTTTAAGAGGGACACTGTTACTCATTTCTTGACTATAAAATTACCTTAGTCCCCTCTTACGGCACCCATGGGAAAAGTTCATTCTATGCCCTTTACCGTGGGTGTCGTAAAAGACGACTAAGGACGACAAGGGATGGGTAGCAGTGTTCCTTTTTAAAACATCTCTAAAGCTTAACTGCGATTGCCAATCTGCCTGCCAAGCGTGGCAACTACTGGTAAAACCCACCAAGGGGGAGGCTTATGATCAGCAGTGGACGGTTCAGGGCTGATATGATGATGATTTTCATAATTAATTACATTTACATATTTAATATTACATATTAAATTAAGTAACTTATTATATTTAATTTATGTATTAAACTTTGGTCATACATTGGCACGCCGAGAAAGCCGACATTTACTCATTTTAATTATTTCCGTACCTCTCCTATTAAAGAGTCATTCAGTCCCCAATTAATTTCGCGGCATCTCTTTAAAAATTGTTGGTGAGAGAAATTGTGCAGGTGTCCAGGTGGTCGTTTTATTAGTTTTAAGCTCTGCCGAGGTTAATTGCATGAAAACATTTTGTGTTTCAGACGGTTTTTTGAGCCGATTTCAATGTAACTTTCATTGATGAGATTTTATCTCAATTATAATTTATCAAATGAAATGAGCGTTTATAAAAAATTCATTTTAATTGAAATAATGTTTGGATAATGTAATGAAAGCGTTGTTAGTGATAATTGGCTGGCATGTACGTTTAAATAATACATTATCGAAATGGAATTATTTTTTAAAATTAACAATTAACTTGAAACAATAACATGGCAGCAATCCTTCGGATGATAATAATAGAATTTGCTAGATAGTTTTGTTTACTTTTTTGTTTCGTATAAGATGAAAAAGCAGATGAAATCTTAAATTATATAGATAGAGCATCGAGCCTTAAAAACGGGTCAAGTTTTTGTCAGCCAATTGTCAAATTAGCTGATTCGTTTTTTTTTTATTAATGTTATATATAATTACACACACAATGTATCTTGACTTTTCTATATTTAATAATTAATTTAAATAATTTAATAAATGATTAAAGAATGTGTTTTTTGCGCATTAAAAAGGTGCAGAAATTATAACACAAAATAAATATGGAAGTTATAAAGGAGTCACTCATAACTAATTATCATGATTATGAAAATGTTGACCCACTTTTTGCAAAGCATTTGTATGGAGACGCTTTATTTATATAATCTAAGGATGAAATATATATTTATTTATTTTAAATATATTGTGTCTAGGAATCTCTGTCGTTCATCTCTCTCTTTCTTACTTTCTCTGTTTGCTCTCTTCCTCTCTGTGTACTATTGAGACCGCTGTTTTCGGCAGAGTTAAATGTAATTGTATACTTATATATGATATATAATTCCAATATAACTTATATATTTATATGCAAATTCTTAGACTTGCCAAGATTTTAAATTAAAGTACAAAATATAAACGTGAAAATATTTTATAGAGCAACTTTTGAATACCTTTTACCGCCATTATAAAATATTATATTCAGGTGCGCTCAAGCTGCGGTTCGGTGCAGGTGCTGTAAACATTTGGTCGCTCGGTCGCGGCACTAACGCTACTACTAAATGGGTGAATTCGGGTTGAGGACCCCTGCATCAAGGGGTTTCTGTGGAGAGACGCCGTCTTGAATACATCAAATATATTACGAATATAAATTGTTAGGTATCTAGATACCTCTACGTATATATCGCAGTTGATTCCATTTTCAGTATACTGTTTGGAATATTCTAGAACTAGCAATCGCTTGCGGCTTTATTTATGCTGATCTAACGTTAGGCTCGCTATATTTCAGGTTAGATTTCCTCAGAGTATACCCTGTTATGGTAATCGAGTGACTCTACGATTCATGATATGCCCGTAGTCACGTGATCGATCGATTTAACAGCAATTGTTTATATCTATAAAGATTCGTTCAATTATTCAGTCATTTATGCATATAAAACTTTAAAAAATGGAAATTTTAGTGTACTAAATATTCTTTTGTTTAAACAAATCTGTATATTTGCCACTTCTAAACTGAATTTGACCACTGTAAACATCATATGAATATAGTTCCATATTCATTTACTCATGGCGGAGGTTACTGTTCTTTCATCTTGTTGCTTGTTGCAGAATAGAATCTAATTGTAAATATTCGAATATGCATTGGAACTATTTTTTAAACCTAGTGCTCATAAAATAAATCTCCGTCCATTCGTAACGTAAGTGCTCACGTTGTCTATGGGTGCATTTTAAACATAGATTTACAATAGTTCCTAAGATTCTTATAGATATGACATGCAATGTAAGTAAACGAGATACCATTATAAGCTAAATATGAAGTCGTGAGCAAGATCGAAAAATTGACTTTTTTTCTTGCTTAATGTAGTATTTTATTTTTAGATAATACAACATATTACTTATTTAATTGTTAAAGGTTTTGTAAGTACACATTATATTTTATCTAATTATTTTTTATACAACTTAGAATGGCAATCAAGCTGACGGTCCACCTGATGGAAAGTGGTAACCGTCGCCTATAGACATGAGCAATATCATGGACATAACAGAGTACGAGTATACTGTTTCGCCCATGATACCCCCATGCGTTGCCATTCCTGAGGACTCATATGTTATTCCTCTGTACCCTGTAAATTCACTAAATTAACTACCAGTTTGATTTGGTTTAATCGGTTTGCCGAGATGAGTAGTCAGGCTCGTGTTTGTATCACAGACGATTAAGGGTCCCGAATGGTCTCGAACTAGTCAAGCTTTCTCGACCAAATTACACTAAGTTAAACCGGTAGTTATTTTTTTTTTTCAGTACTCTGTTGATTAAAGTCTGCGAAATAGTATGTGCGAGTGTTATTTTCCCTATAACCGCAATAGTCGTGTTACTGTTTACTATATCTGAGTTTGCAAAAATAAGTAACAAACAAGCATGTGCCCCGCCTGATGGTGAAATGTTAGTATAGTCTATATTTAAACAACAATGTGTCGTATTCAGTGACAATATAAAGTATAATTTTGTTTACGTTTTCATTGTACCAGCATTCTATTTAACAATATCTATTGTATGAGATTATAAGGTAACACGGAAAGTTGGTTTGGTGACATTTTTCAAGAATAAATTGATACAATGTATCAAGGTATAACACGGGGGAATGCACCGGCATTTTAGTCGGGAATTTCGATTTTCCTGGAAATTTCATTTTGCCAGAACATTTTCCTAGTAATGAACAATAGCTGAGTTATTAATATGAACTTATAAATAATGGAGAGAAACGTTTTATATAAACTCATTTATATATCAAATTTTGTATAAAATACATGTATTGTTGATGTGAAAATTTTAATCAAAATATTTTGAAATAATACTAGAATAACGTTATACATATACCTACATATGAAACCTAGGAGTGCTTAATTTTATTTTTATGTACGTTATGTAATAAAGAGAGGAGAAGAATAAAAGTAGCCTATTCTACGCTGCTTTCTCTAGCATAGAAAAGGCCATCCCTTCCTTTCCAGTAGGTGTCGTAAGAGGCGACTAAGAGAGGGCGAGGGATGGGTAGCAGCGTCCCTTTTAAAACATCTCTAATAGCCTAACTGCGGTTGCCAATTCGTCTGCCAAGCATGGCGACTACTGGCAAAACTCCCCAAAGGGAGGCTTATATTTAGCAGTGGACAGTTAAAGGCTGATATGCAATGAGGAGAAGAGATACATACCTATCTGCAAATCATTAATGTTGAAGAAGTGATAAGAATGAACATCAAAAAATTTAAACAGCACCTTATAAATCATACAAGTGACCTAACTGGGGAACTACTCACAGCACAAGAATCCACAAGCCATTGTTTCAATGGCTTGTACTGGACCTGGACATTAGAGCTTGAAGAGCTTTATAAAGTCATTCAAGAGCTGTAGCTCTCTCAGATCTGTAACTCTCTCAAATCAGATCAGAGCTCATCCAGCAGTACATTGCTGGATGAGCTCTGATCTGATAATCTGACCAACACGAGTAAACTATTTAGTTTAAAATAAATTTATAACTTGGCGAAGTCTATATTGTAATATATATACAAAAAAAAATCTAATTTTCTCAAATATTTGAAAGTCGGTAAAAGGTAGCATAAAATTCAACGCATTATTTTACCGAAAGAACGTAAGTACGTACCCTCTTGTTCTTATATTTATTGGCTTGAGATTGTCTTCGCCAATAACATTCGGAGAAATTTAAAAATGCAGAAAGTAAGCCGGCGACTACTGTGGACATAAAATTAAATATCCGGGAAGAATCGCGGCATTATCTGTAATAGAAATCTCTGGATTTATCGGTTTTGCGGCTGGGTACCTACTGTGGCTGAGCTCGGATGAAATATGGCTGGGGACAGCCGCGGGCGCTTGCTTTTTTCAAAGGCAACAACGCTAAAAGTCTAGATCGTGCCTCTTTTTGTCTATTTCCCAAGCGATTGATCTAGTTTTGAAATAAGAATAACTTATTCTTTTTTTTTATTAAACAAACTACAAAAAGGTACGTGATAATTTGAATCGATTCTTTTATTTTTTTTGGAATCGAAAGGTTTTTTAAGGCATGAAAAAGGGAATCGAACATTTTAATATTTGGTATCACTACCTATACATAAGAATTAGTAATATACGTAATGGTGACAGATAAAGAGTAGAAATAGCCGCTTAATACACAGTTGTATCTGATTACGCTGTAAGGGACTTGCCATGAAGATAGATTTGAGGGCGTAATTTTGGGTAGCAATATTTTGCTACTCACAGGCCATGCCCAGGCGCTTGTTTGACACTTTTTGTTTTGATTGATACTTTTTTTGGAGGCAGTTCATGAATGTACGCTGTCGGTTGTTGATCGATTGCAGTGTCACGCTAACGAAGTAGCAACTCAACTAGTGATGTGCCAAGTCAGGTTGACTCGATTACTGACTCGAATAAGTACCTAATTTACACTCATATGTTTTTTTTATGTATAGCTGCGTGGTTTCGGCATAGAAAAGGTTATCCCTAACTTACCCGTTGGTGTCATAAGAGGCGACTAAGGGAATCAGCGTCTTTAAACATCATTAAAGCCTAACTGTGGTTGCCAACAATTAGACCAACTAGGGATATCACAGATATACATGTTTCATGCATTGCCATCCCTGAGGACCATAGTGTTATGCCTATATACCTTGTAATTTCCTTTACAATTTACCCTTCAAATCGAAACGCAATCATGAAAGCAATATTCAAAATACAGAATTCGGATAAACAATACTCGAATACACAATTCGAATATTTACAGTATACGTAACACGTACTTAAATCGTAAGTTATTTTTTCTGTTACATTCTAAGAAATGTTTATTACTTTAATTTTATTAAAGGATTTTAATAATCATTTTTTAAGGTTTTGGTGCCAAAAGTATGCTTTAAAAAGTAATCCAGTTCAGTCAAGTACCTGATTCGATTACTTACTACTAATATTCGAGTACATATCCGAGTATCCGACACGGAGTATAATTCGAGTTTTTTAATGATTACGTAAAAACTCGAATATCTTATAATTGCCCACTCAGCACATCACTCACTCTATACTGGATTGATTTATGTGCACAGTGACATTCGTTTGAGTAGATTTTGAGAGAACTTTGACGAGAGTTTACGTTGATTGAGGACAATAACCTTTTTTATGAAACTTGAAATGGCAAATAGGCTGACGGCCCACCTGATGGAAATTGGTAAGTGTCACCTAAAAATAATACTACAGGCATCATCATTGGTCATGGCAATACTTCGCCTTTCCTGAAGACTATGTTTTGCATTCGTAGTTTGTTGTTTTATTGTCGCATCCCATTATTTTAACCGAAAACATAGAAAAAAGAGTACCACTTTAGTTATCCCGAAATACACATGTGAATAAAATATTCCAATAAGGATTAATTTAATTTCGTGATTTGCAATGTTATATTGTTATAAAATAGATATAACTAATTACATCACGCACAGTCAAAAATATTGTCTAAAAAGCTAAAATTTGGACATAATTTACGTTATAAGGTAAGCATTCGTTAATAAATGATTTTTGAAAATTTCAACTTATAGGGTAAACGATAATATGAATTCAAAACCAGAGGCAATATCTAGTAAGTTATAAAGAAGTTTCACTAATTTAGGTCGCTTTCCAAGTTTTAAATACCTTTTTGAGCGACTTCTGAATGGAGAAGGGTCTTAATTGGTTTTATTTATATTTTTTTCGAGGCTAATTAAACTTTCTTTTATACGACATAGAATGGCAAAAAAGCTGACGGCTCACCTGATGGAAAGTGGTAACCGTCTCCTATAGACATGAGCAGTACCATGGACATAACAGAGTATACTGTTTCGCGTTGCGTTGCTATTCCTGTGGACTCAGGTGTTATTGTACTCCTCTGTACTCTGTAATTTCACTGCCATATCCCACCCTTCTAACCGAAACACAGCCATGCAAAAATAACTACATCATGGTAGAAACACGAATGGGACAGAGGTACCCAAGCAATCGACTTTTGTACAATGTCTCCCTCTCAATAGAAAGTTTCATACATGTTACTCAGTTTTAGAAATCACGTGTACAGGAGTGGAGAAATTTTTAAAAATTATTTTTCACAGCTGCATCGGAGTTGAAATTTTTTCACTGTAAAAAGTTATCCAATTTCCTAAACAAGTGAACGGGACAAAATCGCAAACAACCCGACTGTTTTTATACAGTCAAATACTTTTTGAAAGTTTCAGTTTATAGCCGCCATATTTATTTTAGAGTAACATGTGGTTTATACAGGGTGTACAAGAAACGTTAGTTTAAAATTGACAAATATTTTGAGACTCCCATAATCGTGCCGTCCATCTGTCGAGTTAGTATGAGAAGCCCTTAACATTTTCTCGCTTTTCTATCAGTTCTTTTTGAATATCATTTGAGACTTGATTTGTATAATAGCTTAATTCATCAGAGGGAGGCTTTGTACAAAAGTTATTTGCTTGGGTACCTCTGTTCCATTTGTGTTTCAACAGTGAAGCACTTGTGTTTTTTTTAATGGGTGATAACGGAATGGGAACCCCACCCGCGCTATCAGTATACGCCGGCGAGACAACAGTGAAGGATGATACGTGAGGATGAAGCAGGTCAGTTAGCCCATCATGACGAACTAGAAAATAATTATTCACAATGGTTTCCAGGGGGAACCACGTGGAGGTTGGCCTAATAGGGAATATTGCTAGCAATGAGGCTGTCAAACTCCATTGCTAACATTCCCCTCCTCCCCCCCGGTTAAAAATACGTTCACTAATATACAAGTGACAGAAAAGCGAACAAGCCAGTTTAACAGCAAGCTTCTAATATAATTACACGTGTCCGAGGGGCTTCAGCGGGCTTCGTTCAACCGAGATTGCTTTCAGATTACGCTGGCTTCACTTCAATTACCTTCTTTATATTATTTCTGTCTACATTTCGTCAAAGGATGCCTGTAACGAATGTATATACAGGGTGAAATAGAAATAGTCTTTTTTAAGTGTTACTTACTGTATATGTGATAGAAAGCTACGCGCCATCGGTTTACGTTAATTATTTATCACTATGTTTGTAGTGGTCTAGTACTGAGATTTATTTATTTATTTATTAAATATACACGAAAAATTATTAATTCACTCTTGCGCTACCTACCCACTTCTATCTGTTTTCCTTTAACCAAAGGTTGTCTGTAAGAGATTGCTCTAGCGATAAGACCGCTTTTTGTACCTTTATGTGTATATTTCAATCTGTATTTATGTTACTGTATTTCACTTGTCATTGTATATTTTTATTTATGGTGCAATAAAGAATTAAATAAATAAATAAATGGTTCATTTACTTTTATATTTTACATGCCACTTAATCAATACATACAAAAGTAATTTTGTCTAATCAATCCAAAGTATGGGCTCCTTCAAAAGGAGTATATTAAGAGTATCAGAAGGAGACTTTGTACAAAAGTAAACGATTTTTGCTTGGGTACCTATGTTCCATTCGTATTTCAATTCAATTTCAGCAGTTGTGTTTGCACAGTTGTGTTTTAGTTTGAACGGTGGGATATGGCAGTGAATTTACAAGGTACAGAGGACTTACCATCAGGTGAGCTGCATGCTCGTTTGCCCAATGTGTTGTAAAAAAAAAAGGAATAACACCTGAGTCCTCAGGAATGGCAACGCCTGGGGGGTATCATGGGCGAAACAGTATACTCTGTTATGTCGATGGTACTGCACATGTCTATAGGCGACGGTTACCACTTTCCATCAAGTGGGCCGTCAGCTCGTTTGCCATTCTAAGTTGTATAAAAAAAAAGGTTTTTACAAACTCGGCAAAGCGCATGGATATCCCTATTGTTGCAAACGTTCAAAAACTATAGTGACCGTTTACCATCAACCTAACTATATGCTTGTTTACCACCATGTTGTGGTATCAAAAAATCCGTCCATGCATCCATCTTTATTCATTTAATATATATATATATATATATATATATATATATATATATATATATATATATATATATATATATATATATATATATATAGAACAATTCATGACATAAAATCTCAAAAGTATCTTTGAAAGTACCAAATTAAATAAAAATTAATTTGAAGTAAGTGATACTCGTAGATAGGTAGTAAAATATAATTATATATTCTGTAAAAATATTCTATATGCTTATTTACTGCGCAATAAGGAGTTAGGTTATAATTATAGAAATAAATTCCAACAAAATTTTCATTATTGCTGCCTCAAAAAATCCGTCATGAAAATATTGTAAGCATTCGAGTTATAAAATAGAAACCGTCAAGGGAAAAATAATAATAATTCCTATTTTATTGGAAAACTCCTTCAACAAGATTTTTCCATACGAAGAAAGCAATTTATGTGATAACGTTCAGGGAAAATTGCTTTCTGGCCTTTCTTCCCTCTATTGAATTTATTGCCTGATTCAGACTGAGTAATATTTATTACACAACTAAAGTTAGCTCTTATAATATATTGTGGGATCGATCAAAATCAGAAAGGTGGCTGTCTCTTTAGATTTTTGGGCGATTGCGCGAGGACTAGATAAGATTACACTATTTTCCCGTCTTTAGATATATGTATGACTTTATTTGATTTGTATATCTACCTATCTAGCTATGCCCGCAAATTTGACCACGTGATAGTTTTTTTTAATGGGTGATAATGGAATGGTAGCCACCAGTTATCACCAGGGGCACCAGTGATATATGACAGCTGAAGATGAAGGCAGGTCAGCCGGCCCATTGTGAGGAATTCAATAAGAATTAACTACGATGGTTTCCAGGGAGAACCACGTGGAGGTCGATCTGATAGGGTATATTTCTAGCAATAGGGCTGTTAATCCATTACTAACAATCCCTTTCCCCCCGTCTACGTGATAGTTGAAATTATACTCTGAGCCACAGATCAAGTAATCACTGCTGCGATTGTCAGGTTGCAAAAACCATAGATAAAAAAATTGCTTAAACGACATTAATTCTTACTTTTAAATCTTATTCTAATTTTTCATATATTTGTAATAACTGGAAAACGTAAATTTAATAAACTTATTATTTGCCGTTACTGTGCACAAAATATGATATACGTAAATGTGGTTATTTGACTCTAACTCATATAAAATTAAATACCTATTATTAAATAACTCTGTAATCGTTTATTTACATCTTACGACTGAGTACTCTATTGGTATGTGTATCAAAATAAAAATGTAACTTCCTAACTAATGCTACTAAAGCTTGTGTATACGAGCATTTGGCCAAATAAAAAAATAAACATTTGTGAAGAACAAATAGAAATATATGGCTAGGCTGTATGGGCCATGCTCTTTGCCTGTCCAATTTGGGTGAATTTTAAAACAATAACCATCATAAACACAATTTTGTACATCGATAGTGTCATATCTATACTTTTTCTTAGTCTAAGATATAGAAATATATCATAAAATTTTGGAGCACGGCTCAAGCGTTCAATTCGAATGTAGAATGCACTCGAGGCTATGTTGTGCAACATTCTGTGAGTAATGGAACACGCCGAACGCATCTGTCTCGAGTATGCCTTTACGACGAGACGCTTTATGACGAGTAATCTCGCCTTCTTCGTGACATTTGATTTTGGAATGAACTGAACTGAAATTATATTGGACGTTCATTTTATTCAAGCTCAGATTGAAAATAAAGTGCTATAAACAGTTTTATGTTTATTTATTATTTATTTATACTTTATTGTACACTGATAGGTAATACATAAAAAATATGACAGAGGTAAGCAAATGTACAAAGGCGAGCTTAACACCAAAAGTGATCTCTTCCAGCAAACCCGGAGTGGAAAGAAGCATTAATGCTAGCGGGTAGAGAGGTGTACAATAATGTGACAATTTTCAAACTAAAACAACTAGACTAATTTAAGTTGATACATAACTAATTATATCATATTAAATCGTATATATACACACATACACACACACACATATATATACCTACAATAAATATATGTTCAATATATGTTCATAAAGATAGATGTTCATTACGTTTACTTTAAAAAATATTAGAAATAGACTCTCATTGACAGTTATGTATTTTATACTTACGTAATCTGGAATGGCAAGAAAAGTTGACGGCTCACCTGATGGAATGTAATTTTAGAAACCGTCGCCTATAGACATAAAAAGTACCATGGACATCTCAAAAAATATTTATGTTCTTTTTTTTATAATATGCTTATAAAAAGGAGGTATTGCAAAGAATATTTTTAATTATTTTTATAGCAAAAACTGTTCGTTGCAAAATTAAAATATTTTTAATTTAATGTTTCTATGAAATATTTTGCTATAATGCGTGTGTATTTATTGACTAAAGTCAGAATGAATATATTTTACCATGTAGTAATTTTAGAGTTATTTTTTTATTAATATTATAAATTCAAATTTCAAATACAAATCCGATGATTTGAATTTGAATTTAAATAAAGATTTAATCAAATAGATTGGTTTACAAGCACTTTTAAATTGTCATTGTTTTTAAACTACTGCAGAGTTCTGAAAATTGTTATCTGTTAAGAAGAGCCCACAAGAAACTAAACAGTTACTCTTTTAAATCTCTGTTAACATTTGTGTATTTATTTAAATGTATTATGTTTAAAATTACATAGTCGTTAAAAGCCCGTGCATGATCGACTAACACCATGCACATTTGTCATTCAATTAATCGTTTAGTATGTAATAGGATTTTTTCAATAAGTGATTTTTAATAACAGTCTTTTAAAACTTGTTAAAAGGCAGATCCAAAATATTTGTTTGTTACGTTTCTTGTATGGTATTTTAATGACAGAACCAGTTACTATAAAATTTGGTGTATATGTACATATTATGTAGGATGCAGAAGAATATAGACTCCTATTAGTAGTAGTAATAGTAGTTTTTATAATAATAATAATTTTTATTTCGGACTTTTTTGGTCCATAAATGTTTATTAGTAACAATATTCTTAAAACTAATATACACACATACACACACACACGCGCGCGTGCACACACACACACACACACACACACACACACACACACACACACATACACGCACGCACGCACGCACGCACGCATGCACGCATGCCCGCACTCACGCACGCACGCACGCACCCATGCACGCAAGCACGCACGCACGCATGCACGCACGCACGCACGCACGCACGTTCGCACCACGTACGCACGCATACACGCAATATATTAAATAATATACAAATAATCACCGCTGTACAATTCCATTGGAAATTGCGCATCGGTGATTAACGTACACACAGTCATGCCTGCTTACCAATAGAAGCTAATCAAGGTGTATATTGATGGTAAGTAGGTAATGTGGCCCATCAAAGACAAATATGTTCCAGTCACTAAGTCAGAAAAATGTATGTAAAAAAAAATAAATAAATAGCATGAAAACATATCAGGGCTTGTTATTCATCCATAGCACCAACGAGCGGAATAATAATGGCTCCACCAAATAGCAGGTATGTGCAGCAGGTGCGTCGGTCGGCTCATTTCGTCGGGCGGGTCTGTCTCTTGCATCATTTCCTATAGCATTGTAGCGTGTCTCGAGAATTCACGCGTAGACGTTGGAAGGCGTATGGTATTTTAAACTATTTCTCAAAAAACTCAATGTTTATGTTGCAAAACATTACAATTATTAAAGTATGCAAAAATTATTATAATATTTTTTAAAAACATGGTAAAAAAAAGTGAATTCAGAAGTAGGTGTTTATGGAAATCTGAGTTTCCAAAATCATCCGCTAGGGGCGCTGTCTTCGATAATTTTCACCACAAGCAATAGTAAATCTCTGTTGAACTCACACTGGATACTTTTATAAAGCGTTATATTAATAATATTAATAGAATTGGAAAATAGTACAATAATATGAACATATTTTATACATAAACATTAAATAAGTTGCATTTATATTAACTTTTAAACAGTTATTATTAATGTTTTTCTTATTATAGGTGATTTTTTCTGTCTAAAATGAAAATTTTTATTTTGTTTTTACTTTACTTTACTATTTAATTAAATTAAATTTAAAATTTCCTCTTAATTATCATTACTACATACTAAAATATTATGTGGCTACACTCCTTAACGTTATCTTTAGTCAATGTCGAGTGTTGAATGGGACAGAGGGCAAAATACTCCTTGAGATAGTATCACAAGGTTCATTTCACATCCACCAGTGCCGTGTTACCTTTGTTGAAAATTTCACTTCAAATTCAAGGTAGAGAGAAATATTTTCATTGCGTTTGGTGCTACGTCTCATATGTTTGCTCTTAGAAATCTTTTGGTGGGGGACTCCTTTGAAATAAGTAATGTAACAAAGGATTTTTGCAAAAATACCATCTATTTCTTTTTTTGTACCATTGTAATGGCACGGTTTTCTTGACGAGGCAATGGGTACCGGTTTGAAAAGGTCTCGTCCAGGGAAATGTGAGATTGCTTGACGTATGCTGCTGATCCAAGCGTTTCATTGATGCTATAGAAATGATTTTCCCTTGTTAGTTGTTTTAATATTTATTTTTTTTTGTGTGAAATTCACTAGGTATAGTTTTCTTTCTTGTAATTGTTTGTTTTTATAAGTTTCCTACTCTAGTGTTTTGGAGGAAACAATAAAGAGTATCTATCTATCTATCTATAAGTGTTCTTTGCGCGCAGTTTTATGTATATTCTCATTTTACATATATATGTAATGTATGTATAAACTTTTTACCGAAATGAGAAAATCATATTGTGCGATTGAAAAAGTTTCGAAGCGCATATTGAACATTTGCGTCGACTGTTTTCCAAGTATTTATTATGACACTTATAATATTATTAGTATAATATATTTGGATATTTGTTATACAATTATGTTTATGTAATTGTACGAAGTTGAAAGAAAAGCTTTAAGATGCATTTTATTCTGGATTATTCATTTTATTAAAACATTTTATTTTACCTACGACCTAGAATGGCAAACAAGCTGACGGCCCACCTGATGGAAAATGGTAACCGTCGCCTATAGACATGTGTAGTACCATGGACATAACAGAGTATACTGTTTCACTTAAGATACCTCCCATGCGTTGTCATTCCTGAGGACTTAGGTGTTATTCTCTCGTACCCTGTAAATTCACTGCTATATCCCACCCTTCAAACCGAAACACAGACATGCAAACACAACAGCTTCAGGGTAGAAATATGAGTATAATATACAAATATAGTATGCATTTTATTTTCATTAAAGGGAAAGCTACGGTATATAACTAGTGTAGACAAGTATAAATAATCACGAGTAAACAGTAGTACATCGATATCATTGCGGGTATAACTGAGTCAGTAGTTCTAAAGTTTTTTCCGTGGATAGTTTACTAGGTTTGTAGTCTAGATAAACACACAAGCACAGCGAGTATTTCTACCTTGTTAGCAGCAGACCTAATACAATTACATTAATTGCCTAGTTTCCCTAAATAGGCTTTTCTAGATTATGAGCAACGATTCGAGCCAAGCGAAAAAGTTTTCTACTTCGCGTTTCTCGTTCTACTTTTCTGTTCGTCGAATAACAAGAATTGAAAATGTTTGATTGGAACAGAAATCAAATTAGCCTAATAATATTCTAGGAAAAGAGTATACCTATATATTTATTTTGATTTAATATTTTACGATTTTATTCAAGAAATGGATTTTTTTTATACTTGGATTTTTTTTTAATGAGTAATAATAGAATAATAACCCCGAATGGTGAGGATAAAAGGGCAGGTCAGTCATCGTGAGGAAGTCAACGATAAATTAGTCACGACGGTTTCCAGGGGGAACCGCGTAGAGGTCGACCTGATGATTAATAGCAATGGGAACTAACTTCCCTATTACTAACAATCCACTCCCCCCAACGGTATATATAGCTACTAGAGACAACTTACGATCGTAACCGAAGTAATCTGTTTTATGCTAAAATATTTATCTATAGCTTGTTTGTATAAAAAAAATTGCTTTTACCTGCAACATTGTCTGTGTGACTGGCATATGCTGATTGTCAATCATAGAATAAGTATTTATTTATTTGTTTTTGTTAAAATACATATATAGTTAATCCTTGACGGCATTCTGTACCAGTCAACCGTGAATATTTTGAATTAAATTTGTCTTAGTCTATGATCTTCATCATCGCACGATATTAATGATGATGACTAATTCAAGCGTCAATAGGTAACAAACACACTTTCTCATTTATAATATTAGAGTGAGGATATCATAAAAGACTTTTGTACTAATTAAAATAAACGTAAAAGAATAATTCAGTCGTTGGTACCAAAGTGAATAATTTCAAACAGGAACCGTGACACTTAAGTTCCATAATGTATTTTTTAAGCTGTAAGTGGCTGCGCTATCAGAGTCTCGGAGACGTTACCTGAATTAATTATGTGCTTAATTAAATTTTTTCCCGTCTCAGACCATCACAGTGCTGTAACTACGTGTCTTGGCTTTTATATAGTTTTGTTTTAATTATGTTCAGTACGGGCAAGTGTTCTCTTTCAAATGACTTTATAAATAATCAAAAATTGTGCCCAAAATTGTAAAAAAAAAACCGACTTCAATTGTGATAAATCTAGTTATTTGGATCTAAAAACAAGAGTACTGTATCAATTTTGATAAAGTTTCTATGAGACCAATCTGTAAGTATTCCCTTAAAAAAGAAAGTTCCAAATAAAAAAAATCTATGAACCTCAAGACATTTAGTACACACAAAAGAAAATATTATTTGGATCTAGAATGCATAATTCCATGTTTTACAGTTAACGGTTAATATAGTATGGTAAAATGATAGCAATATGAAATAAAAATGACAGCGACAAACTGTCAAAAACTTATTTTAAAGTCAAATTTTTGTGACACTACATCAGCTGATTTTCCATTGAAATATCTGTAAAGATAGCACGCTCCTAGTAAACTGAAGTTGTGCAATATTCTTGGCAGATTTTAAAGAGCTTCGTTAGGACTTCAAATAATATGCAACCCTTTAGCAGTACCTTTGAGATGCGACGTATTTACTTTGATACAAAGATGGGAAAGTCGTGGATTCCGCAAACTATCTATGCTTTTATCGAAACCAGCAAAAACAGTCTAGAGACGTAACATCTTTGGCTGTTTTGCAGACCACGTGTTACATTTTTGTATTAAACATTTTTAATAAAATTGATTGAAATAAATATTAATATAATTTTAAGTAAATTTCTTCTTTATTATATTTATTACTGGGAAGATACATTGACTCTATAGCCATCAAATTATTGATTATGAAACCTATCTGTGTGGGCTGAAAGCTCAACGCAAGATCTCATCTAATCTGCGGCCCACACTATGCCGGTTTATATATACTTTTTCCTGCCTTTCTTAAAGGAATCTAAGTTATATTTGGCAGGAAACATAAATCCCGGAAGGGAATTCCATAATTTGATGGTTCGACAAAGGTACGCGCCAAACATTTTGATTCTAGTATGAATTTCATCAATGTCTATGGATGCATCTTCTGGCTAGCACAGGCAGTCCTTAATTATTTTTAACACAAGATTCTTTACTTAACATAGTTCTATACGGTTGCCCCTATGCAAAAGCTTCAAATTACTCAGCGAGCTATGAAGAGGGTTATGGTCGGAATTTATTTGCGTGACAGAATCCGAAATGAGGATATCCGCAAAAGAACTAAAGGAATCGATATAGCCCGAAGGATAAGCAAGCTGAATGGCTGGTCTGGCAATGGGCTGGTTACATAGCTCGAAGAATCGAAAACCGTTGTGGAAGAATGCATTGCAGGAAGTTAGTGGATACAGGTAGCTTAGGGCGTCTTTTATGGCATTTTATGAGGGAGGTCTATGTTAAGCAGTTAAGATATTGGCTGATATCATGATGATAATGATGATATTTGTTTTTCCGTGATTCCGTGATGCCCGTTGCTTATAACACATCCTGAATTATTAAGTTCCCTTAGTCACTACTTACGATACTCTCGAGAAAGGAAGGAGTGGCCCATTCTATACCGGGACCACACTATGGTAAAGACTAAACAAAAAAAAAAACAAATTGAGATCTAAATGAAAATACTCCCTCTGTCAAAAATACAATCCACATAAATACATCTTCAAATGTATATTTGAAGATGTATTCGAGTACAATTTTTCCAAATATATCGCCGGCATAAAATAACCTATTACCCCAGTTTCGTCACCAGAATATATTCAAACCTAATTCCCCTAAAATCTCTACGTTTATTCAGAACTAACTCAGAATTCTCCGTCTCGGTTTATGAACGTCAAGCGTGGATCCTCGTATCCTATTCATACGTTATGGCATCTTTATATGTACGTACACGTAGTAGATTACGCCTCGAGATTGCTATGAATATGCCATCTTACAATTAGCTATGTTAATCAGAGTGGTATGTGTGTTTTGTCGATGTTAAATTCCGCATAGTAATACTTCTAATGTGACGTTACCATTATAGACATTGTTAATTTGGTGTCAAGTATTTTAAATGTTCAGATTATTAGATTACACAAAATAAACTATGTTGTGCAAGTAATGAATTAGATACTGCTATTTTAACACGTACATTGTAACAAAACCAATATTGTGTTCCAATAATATAATTTTTTGGAAAAAAAGTATGAATGAGATTGAATTCTTTAACAGTGGTAGTTCTTTTTTATTGTTAGGGACGCAAAGGAGCAGACGGTCTCTCTGATGGAAAGCGGCTACCGTCGCCCATATACATCTGCAACATGAGGGGAGTTGCTTATGCGTTCCCGGCCTTTTAAATGTTTGTAGCCAAGCTTTTTTAAATGCCTCATATTGTAAGGGGTGAACTGAAGACGGGAGCTCATTCCACAACTTAGATGTACGAAGTAGAAATGAACGGAATTAACGGACAGTAGTACTATGCCCAAGAAATGAGGGTGGACTCCAGCTATATGGCGAGAGCTATATTTGTATTTTTAAATAAAAGCAGATTGAACACGAAAATAACTGTACTGAAGTACTGACAGTTTTCAAATATGGTATAACATTAAAGTTATGGTATTGGAGTCGATTTCGAGGCATTATTTCTAGATATTCTTCTTAATTTAATATTTTAATTATGAACCTTCATAATCTAATATATATCTAATTATTATTACAATTTTTTTTTATGGTGAAAATTGAATGGCAACCCCCCGCTAACAGTATACGCCGGCGGGGCACCAGTGAAAGGTGATAGATGAGAATGAAAACAAGCCAGTTGGCCCATCATGATGAATTCATTAGGAATTAATCATGATAGTTTATAAAGGGGACCGCGTGGAGGTCAACCTAGTTGGGTATATTGCTAGCAATGGGATTCTTAGTCTCCATTACTAACAATCCTTTTCCTTCCCTAATTAAATTTATTAGAAGTTTATTTATTTAAATTGGTCCTTACAATAAAGATTACTGTGATATCAAATAGAAATTCTAATTTTGGAGATACGTTCAGAGAAACGGCGCTTCAGAATCGACCCCACTGTCAGTTATCATTTTATACTCTGGGAACATTAAGATCCTCACTGGGTTCGCATTATATTATTTAAATTTTATTCATTACCTTGAATCCATCTTGTCATATATATATATCAATATAAAATTTAAGATTTCATTCGGATTACCAAGTGTATTACCAAGCATATTGGTAATACTTTGTATTACTACTAGTATAGTATTATATTATCTGTGGTATTACTAATATGGTTAACATAAACTAAATATTAGAATACGTAAATAAATTATACCAGAGGGAAATTTTGTACAAAAGTCGTTTACTTGCGCATCTCTGTCCCATTCGTGTTTCTACCGTGAAGCAGTTGTGTTTGCATGGCTGTGTTTCGGTTTGAAGCGTGGGATATAACAGTGAATTTACTGGGTACAAAAGATTTACACTTGAGTCCTTAGGAATGGCAACGCATGGGGGGTTTCATGGGCGAAACATATTATAGATAAGATGTAGGTCAAAATTCAATGAGAAACTTATAAAGTACTTATTATTAATTATAATGAATAACTTATAAATTACTTAATAATTAAAAAAATACTAATAACTAAATTATTAAGTATTTAACTGTGTTACCACAAACTAGAGACATCACGCGTGTGGTTAGTTTAAGTGACTAAGTATCATAAACAGTGTTTATAAATTATTAAATTCTGATCCACTGCAATTTATTTCATTAGTTATTTTTGTAGTAAATAAGTTATTAAGTATAGCCGTGTGGTCCGGGCATAGAACAGAACACCTCCTCTTTTTCCATGGGGGCCGTAAGAGGTGACTAAGGGAAGGCGAGAGATGGGCAACAGCGCACCTCTTAAAACATCTCCAAAACCTAACTGCGGTTGCCAATACGCCTAGCAAGCGTTGCAACTATTGGCAAAACGTCTCAAGGAAGAGGCTTATGTTCAGCAGTGGAGAGTAAAAGGCTGATATGATGAAGTTATTAAGTGGAATTTATGAAATTTTAAAATAGAGTTTAACACATTATTCATAAATTAAATATGGTATGGATAGTATGGTATTAGCATTTGAGGATTTTGGCGATCAAATATGTACGTATTGAAAAAAAGTATCTAAGTGTTTCTATATTTTTTTTAATGTTAAATAAAATTTAGATTGTGATTAGATGGCGCTGTGTAATTATTTATTTATATATTTATGGAATTAAGAAATCTTAAATCGGGATATAGTGCATTCCGGACAAATTAAGAATGGCGGGGCACGGTTGTTGAGGTAAATCCACCCCGAAATACAATTTAGGGGTCAGTGGATACGCATGTCAAAAGCGTACACATCCTTTGATCCATTGTCGACTTGTCAGACACGTCCGTTTTGAAGCTGTATGAGCGATTAAGCCCAGTCCCTTCAGTTAATAATTCATAGTAAGATACATTTATAAAATTGCTGGAATAGTTAGTTGATTTGTTTTATTTATTCATTACTAGATTTTACCTATGGCATCGTCCGCGTGATCGGATATATTGATGGGCCGCGATGAAAATATATATCTTTCTTTGATTCAGGTACTTTGTGTATATCAAATTTTATAACACTTAGTTTAGTTATTAGGGGTAATAAACAAATCCGATATCACATTTATTAGTAAGGACAAATAATTTTCTTCAATTATAAGTACATTTTATAAATAACTGGTGTGTACAATAAAGAATTAAATATTTTAAATAAATAAATACATTTTATGATACAATTTAAAGTATATTGATTATATATAAATTTATTTTATAAATCCATATATTGGATTACTAATTAAAAAGCTTACAATCAATAATTAAACAATAAAAGGATATAAAAATATATAGGATAAATTTGAATTTTTAGGTTTTTTACTGTAGTGTAAGGGTATAAAAACAATAATTTACAGTAGAAAACAACATATAGGTTAAAAAAAATAGATTTAAAATGAGTGGCGATCCTCCACCATGCGTTTTTCAAGGCACTTTCTTCCACGCAACTTTCAACTATTCTTTGGAATCAACTTCCAGCAGCAGTATTTCCGAACCGATACGATATCATAACCTTCAAGAAAAGAGCATATTCCTTTTTAAAGGGCCGGCAGTACACTTGCAATGCCTTTGGTGTTGCGGATGATCATGGGCGGCGATAGTCACTCAGGTGAGCCGTGTGTTCGTTTGCCCCGTAATAAAAAAAGATAATAACATACCTAATTGGACACATCCATTTCAGTTTTATATTTTCGTTAGATAAATTTCAATTTATAATAGTGCCGTTTGCGCCATCGTGTTTCGACTAAGGGAATGATCGCTGTGACTTATAGATAGCTATAATAATATATGTATAAATTATGTATTACATAGGTTAAAGCTCTTTGGTATGCAAATGTTCCTATATTATTCTAAGAAATACACTTCTTTGCGAAAAACGGGTATATTTGCAGCAAAACTATAAAATAAACTATTTTAGATTTAATTACAAAAATATTCTATTAGAATATTACAAACTTGATGCGATAAAACAAATAATTACTACTATATAAGAGTCGGCACCGTCTTTATATCGATGAAACTGGAAAACGAATTTATGTAACCATCTAGGAGAAATAACACTTGAAATAAATTAATATTCATTTTTTTTTTACAACACAGGGGGCAAACGAGCATGCGGCTCACCTGATGGTAAGTGACTACCGCCGCCCATGGTCACCCACAACACCTACGGCATTGCAGGTGTGCTGCCGGCCTTTTAAAAAGGAATATGCTCTTTTCTTGAAGGTTATGTTGTCGTATCGGTTCGGAAATACTGCTGCTGGAAGTTGATTCCAAAGAGTGGTTGTGCGTGGAAGAAAGTGCCTTGAAAAACGCACGGTGGAGGACCGCCACTCGTCCAGATGGTTGGGATGAAATTTTAGTTTATGGCGGGTTGTACGATGGTGAAAATCTGCAGCAGGTATCAATCCGAACAATTCATGTTGTACAATTACCTATAATATGCCTTAGTTTAAAATAGTGATATCGATAAGTATCATAAAAGACCCAAATATTTTGTAGCGTAAAATTTTTTTATTTAATAAACTGGTCGCATAGATCCCATATAAATGTTTTTTGATTGAAGTGACACAGGCTTGGTCTTTATGTTATTAACTTACAACTTTTTACTGTGTAGAGGAAGCAATATGAGGCTTGGGCATATACATTTTAATGTTTTAGATTATTTTTTAATTAAAAGTATTATTTAGTTTCTGGGTAACCATATATTAATTTATTGAAATTAAAATAAATTCCTTAACCTCAGTTAGCTATTTGTACTATGAATTTTGTTTAAGAACAATACACATATCTACTTACATACATACTTACTTAGACAAACTGTCATAAAGAGAAACAAATAAAAATAATCGCATTTCACGTCCCATTGAAGTATGTAATTGGGAGCTGAAACAATTAACTTGTCGACCATACCTTACAGTAATAGGTATTAAGAGGATAATTCTAATTGCTATGTTTTCAAAATGTGCCTGTTGTTGAGTAACGTGTTAATCTCTTGTCTTTGTCTCCTTTACGTTGAAGCCATAGAGCCCACAGTGCACTGTAGAGTAAATGTTTTCTTTTTTAAGTTATTTTTTTTTTTGCCACGCTTTATATATATTTTTTTTATTTACACTTTATTGTATATAGGCAAAGATTGTTGAAATATACAACTATTTGATACATGGTGACTTGATGGTTTGACGAAATTTACAATGAATGAAATTTTATTTCAATAATATTTCATTTCAATAAATAATTTTTATATTATTTTATTATAAGCTCGTGATATTTTATTACCAGTACTAACTATAAATTCAGATTAATATTTTATTAACACTATAATTTGAGTCTAATGAAATATAATAGACGTACTCCAAGGCAATACGAAAAGTGACATTTAATTAACTAGGGTATTTATTGTATATTTTGGTTTATATATTTATGTGACTAAGTAGCACACATATTGTTTTGTGTAGATAAGGTATGGGGTTCGATGCACTATTATGTAAAAAAAGCATGAGAAATTAAGAAAACATTTTCATTAGGATAGAAATCTTTTATACAATTTTACTTTGTTCACTAAAATGTTGGAATATTAAAATTCTGCGAACGTGTAAATGTTAGGAGCGTGTAAACAATATCTTTCAAGTGATTAGTACTATTATTGAGTTTACTTAGAACTCTCAGTCAATTACTAAAGCAAACGAAGCGACTATTTGAATAATATAAACTGGGTGTTATTATTTATTTATCGGAATGGCAAATAAGCTGATGATCTACCTGATGGAAAGTAATGTCTGATTACAGATTTGTACAGTACCATAGATATCGCAGATATGATGTGATGCTTTTGTCTATGGTATTGTTGAATCATGCGTTGTCATTCCTAATAATGTTTATTATTTATAATTTTTCTATAACCTCGAATCGTTTAAACGTAGCATGAAAAAGCACTTAGGGAGCTGCCATAGTGTGGCCAACCGTGATTGCGGGGAGTCAGTGGACGCAGGTGGTTCAGGACCGTTTCTTATGGTAGTCTATGGGTGAGGCTTATGTTTAACAGTGGATAGATATTGGCCGAGATGATGATGATATATAACAAGAGACGTACATGGGTATTAAAGCTATTTACATAAACTGTTATGTAAATTATAACAGTTTTGACGTTTCGACCAGCCAGTGTAACAATAGTTACGATAACTTACGAGAACTAATATAGTAATGTCATGCCTCCAATCCTGAGGCAAAAGTATTTTTTTTCTATTCTCTCATAAAACGTACTATAAACCATGCAAAGCGAACGCCAAAGGCTTGTAATCTTTCTACCATTCAACAATGCTCATATTCAGGCAAATATAATCCAGGTGCGAAGTAATCACCTCCGACAAGATGGCGGTCTCTGTTTCGAGATACCGCCATGGCAGCACCTACCTGTGGAGCTTGAACAGCACTTATTGTCGCTGAAGGAGCGGTGGGGAAACAATACTCTGTACCAGCCAATGAGGAGGTTACAATTGGCCCTTGTCAATAGGTAGTTTTTTCTTGTTAATAATTTATTTATTTATTTGATCAACTGGGTGACAGCTTTACAATCTCCCAATACGCTTACCCAGGAAAGCGTCAGTACAATAACACATTATTTACAATTATAATTAAAAGATATAATATTAATGTGATTAAAATACCATACAATCACACAACAACAATAGAAGTAATATTTATTATTTAAATATCTAAATAGAGCTAGAGCATTTAGCTCTGTGGTCATCCTACGAATCTCCAGCAAGTTGTAGGCAAATACCTCTAATTGTGGAGATTTGCTCAAAACATCATTGAGTAGCTTTAATTCAAGAGAGAGGAGAGCTTGCTTGACCAACTTTGCTCTTCTTAACGAAACATCAAATAAATGTCGTATACGTACTTATGCTTTGTATCAAATATAATCGACATTTTACATTTAGTAATTATTTATTTTTAGATTCGTACATGTATGTGCACATGACGGACTTAATGCTGAAACTATTCTCTCCTAGCCAACCTTAGGGAAGTGTTAGAAATAATTGATATACATACATACTAAAATTTATATATTATAATTAATACACCTTAATTTTAAATATGCCATTGATTTTAGCTGTTTTCTTTTGTGTAATTTCTCTGTATTTGGAATATGATTTCTTCTAACCAGCGCTTTGAATATAGGCAAACAATACACATTTACAAGATTTCATCAACATTGGTTGAGTGATTTTAGAGGTTAGGGTGAACGAATATTGCGACATGGAATTTACAGATCTTTATAGTATAATATACGAATACATATATGTGCGCATAATAAAAATGAAGCCACTTATAACTTAAAGTAGACACGCTATTATAGAGCGACGATTACACCAAAATTGTGGTCATCTTTGTCAAAATAACATTCTTTTAGAAGAATAACAATTGTTATTGTAATAAATGAGTATTTCATCATCATCATTCGCATCAGACATTAGCTGTCCACTACCGAACATAGACCTCCCCCATAAGGGGAGTTTCGCCAGTAGTTGCCACGCTTGGTAGGCGAGTTGGCAATCGCAGTTAGGCTTTGGTGACGTTTTAAGAGGGACGCTGCTACCCATCCTCCGACCGTCAAATTTTTTTTGTTGCCTCTTACAACACCTATGGGAAAGGGGTCCCATTCTATGTTGAAAACACACAACAATAAATATTATTTGCAGCGAATTATCTCGTTACACGGACACAGTGCTGGCTCCCTTCTTAGATACATACCACAAGAACATCCAGACCTCCTATCAACAGATGACAGCAAAGATCCTGAGGAGAATTAAGGAAGAAATAAACGCGGCTGTACAGAAAAAGGCCAAGATATATTCGGAGTTGACGGATTTGGCCAACAAATTACAAGTACCAGGTCAGTTAGTGCATATTCAATTTTAAATCCATGATTATATCCATAATATCCCAATGCTGGGAAATGATCACCGTCAATTCTTTCCAAAAGTTCCTGTTCTGCTTAATCTTTAAATCAATTCAGTTTTAGATAGTTTTTTTAATAATTTTCTTTATCGATGAAAATGATAATTCCATCTAGGTTATTTTACGTTGGCAGAGGTATAAGAGATTCTCATTTCATCATTCTCATGAAGTCAGATCAGTTGGTCCACTGTAACGAATTCACTATGAATTAACTACCTTTAATAAGTTTGTACCGTGTTGTGATGGAGCAATAATATAATGTGTCACTATTCCTTTTCATTAATTTATCAGGAGATCGCAAGAGGCGATTAAAGAAACGAAGCACAATATACCAGTAAGAGAAAGAAAACTGGAAATAAAACTATATTCTATATACTTCTCGTGTCGATTTCTACGCATTCCTAGCAGTAGAACGTTAATTGGTAGTTAAGTGTACGAATAAATAGGCTAGGCAATAATGAAGCTAGCTAATAGATGAGTCAGCTAATTGTTCAGCCAGCTAATGGATAAACAAACTCATAGATAAACTAGTTAATAGGTAAACTAGCTAACAGATATGTTACCAAACAGATAATTAAAAAAAAAGGACAGCAAACAAATAAAGATGAATATTTCAACAGCAATGTGTGCAGAAGAACGTCGTTTAGTCCGAAATTTGGCTAGTAAACATGTCGCTCAAATGTACAAGTGCACGGAAGAAGCAAGAGCCTCTATTGCCAAGATGGGCAAATACGCAGAAGAGATGATAGGCATTACTAGGAATCATATGCAACTGATCTTGGATGAAACAAGCAAGTCATTACTCCTGAAGAGTCAAGTCAGAGCGATGCAGAAGTAAGTTATTTAGTTATTCTTGAAGAGCAGTTGAGAACTGCTTGTGAATTTTAGTTGTGCTTACATGTGTATGTACATGTTCCAATAGTGTGAGTGTCTGACGGTGGTAGATATCTCAAGATAATAACAACAATATGATCTTCATGTAAAAGGTCCTTTGCTTTTAAAAAAGCAACTAGTTCTCAAGTATGACGACCCATGGCAATTACAGTAGATTTTGTGAAAAGTATGGTGCGCGTCAGATTTGCAGAAGGTGAATTTTACTTTCCCTGAATTGTATGGCCAAATTCTTTGCCATCCCGAGCTAAATAAAATTTCCCATTTCAGAGACGAAGTTAATACCAGTTTGAGGAAACTATCCCGTGAAGCAGTCTTCCTAGGTTACGAGCTGGATCTGAGTTTGACAAATGCACGTCGTCACAATGAACAATCCTGTGAAAAACTTACAGCTTGCAGCTCGAAAGTGCGTAAGAATACAGAAGAAGCGGTGACATATCTGCGAGATAAACTATATCAATGTGTCTACGCTTAATTATTCTAATAAGTAATCTTATAGGATACATAATTAAAAACAAATATTGTTTGTATCCCATAATTTATCATCATCATCATATTAGCTGTTATTTGTCCACTGCTGAACATAGGCTTCCTCAAGAATCTTTCTTCTCTATTGGTTATCACTTCTTCGAGATATGTGACCAGCCCGTTGTCACTTCACCTTCCTTAAGGCTATGCCAGTCACTTTGGTTATTTTTTTATATGTTTATTATTTATTTATATGTTTTGTACATTCACTTATAGTATAGATATTTTTTTTTATAAATGAAAATGGTATGGTAACCCCGCCTGCGCTAATGGGATACGCTGGCGGAGCACCAGTGAAGGGTGATAGATGAGAATGAAAACTGGCCAGTTAGCCCATCATGATGAATTCATCAGGAATTAACCATGATAGTTTCCAGGGGGAACCGCGAGGAGGTCGACCTGGTTGGATATATTGCTAGCAATGGGATTCTTAGTCTCCATTACTAACAATCCTTTCCCCCCTAGTATAGTTATTAGGTTATAGCAGAAATGTACGCCGTTGGACTTATCCCTTAAAGGGATTTCTTCCAGTCAACCATAAAATCCGAAAGGAGAAAGTGTCTATAGAGTTTATATATAAAGCAAAACAAATATGGTGCAAAAATAATACGATAAATAAATAATAAATTATCAGTAGCTATATAGTTAGTAATAGAGTATACATAAATACGATATTGTCTCTATTTTTAAACCCATTTTGATGATACTTTTTACAATTGATTTTTAATGTCACATTAATTCTGTTATAAGTGAAGTATTACAGAGCAAGATGTGCTTGTTAAAAAAAAAACGCGTCGACATTGAATTATTCATATGTTTTAATAATATCAAAAGCGAGGTTTCATATCCCATTAAAATTTATATATTAGGGAGCGACGTTTAAACAGCTACCCATTTTGGTTAATACACACATAATATATACAATTTTAAGTAAAATGGAGTTTGCATAGAAATGGGCAGTGTGTGAATATTACTACTCGTTTCAATAGTAAGTACTTGAACGTGTAAATGAATATTTAGGATGTTTATTTTGTTACCTAATATTATCTAGACTGTATGTATATTAGGTATTGGTAATATGGATACTGGTTCGATATCTATATATTGGGTTTCTCTGGATAATAATGGAAGAAAAACAGTCATCAGCCATTTCGATATCGTTCAAATTGATCGGATTTTTTTTTTTTTTGAGTACGGTGAACGTCTGTTGTTCAATATTATTTTTTGAATTTGATGAATGGGACTGAGAATTCTCAAGTCTCAATTCTCAAGTGAGAAAAGTCGAAAATTATAAAAAAGTTATCTTCACCAATTTGTACGTCAAATGGATTTTGAGACTGCGCGATTAATATGAATCACGCTTAGTTTGGTAGTATTAGTAATGCCCCTGGTAGGAGGGGAAGGGATTGTTAGTAATGCGGACTATCAATCCCATTGCTAGTAATTTATAACCTGATAGGGTTATCAGATCGACCTCCACGTGGTCTGCCCTGGAAACCATCGCGCTGAATTCCAAGTGTATTCATCACGATGGGGTAACTGACCTGCCCTTTCATCCTCACTAATGTCCCGTGAGCATATACCGTTAGCAGACGGGGTTACCATTCCATTATCATCCATTGAAAAAAAAAATCCTGGTATTGCAGGCGTCAATAGACTACGGTAGCTGCTTACCATCAGGTGGGCCATATGCTGATTTGCCACCTCGGTAGTATAAAAAAAACTTGATGTTGCTATGTGACATGTCCTACTAATGATATTATCCATTTTTCAATAACAATCAAGCCGTATTGTTATATAAAAAATTGTGGTAAATCTCAAACATTACCCATCTATTTATCAGTCGGTTGAAAGTCACCTTTTAAAAGTCCAGAGAGGGGCTAATGAGCTGCGGTCCTTGACGTTTTATACAAATATTTAAATTCGTATTTACTTAGGCTACCTACGTATCTAACAGAGAAACTATGGATAAACAAAATCAACTATTCCGCAGAGTGGGCAATGCCATTGACCCGGGTCTGGAATGAATCAACAGTAAACTTGTGTATGCCCAAACGAATTGATTGAATGTTGGAAGCTACAAAAGTGATTGGAGTGTATTGTGTATATTGGTATATATATATATATATATATATATATATATATATATATATATATATATATATATATATATATATATATATATAATATTACCATCCCGATATTTATGTATTTTTTTTAATGGATGATGCCCCGCCTGCGCTATCGGTATACTCGTACAAAGGCGGGGCACCAATGAGGGATGATAGATGAGCATGAAAGCAGGTCTGTTAGCCCATCGTGACGAATACATCAAGTATTAGTCAAAATGGTTTCCAGGGGGAACCGCGTGGAGGTCGACCTGACAGGCAAGCCCTGTTAGGTCGACCTCCACTAGCAATGGGGCCATTAATACTCATCACTAACAATCCCTTTCCCCCCGATATCTATATATTGGGTTCTGAATATTATAGCGGCAAAATAACATTACCTATTTCGGTATCACCGACGTTAGTCAAATATCTACGTTAATAGGGAGGAATTGTTAGTAATGCGGACCACTAGTTCCATTGCAAGCAATATACCCTGTCAAAACGACCTCCACGTGATTCCCCCTGGAAACCATCGTGTTGAATTCCAGATATATTTATCATGATGGGCTAACTGGCCTGAATTTTCATCTCACCTATCATCCCTTACTGGTGTCCCGTCAGCGTATACCGTTAGCGCATGCGAGGTTACCACTCCATTGTCATCCTTAAAAAAAAAACAAGCATGTGTAATATCGGTACCACTCCGACATCTATATATTGGGTACTTCTGGATATTTAAACGGAAAAAGGACTTTCGGAAAATTTCGGTATCGATAACTGATACGGTACCCATAATCCCTTCTCTTCCGGAAGGGTACAAGTTGGATTGATATAAAAACTCTGTTTGGAATTCCTTGAAATTATGTGCAACCCTTTTTAATCCCATATTTTTAAATGTAGATTATATTTTAAAAGTGTCCAGTTTTAAAATACATATATTGTATATTTTCCCGGTATTAAAAAATATTTTTAACCAACTTCAAAAATAAATAAGTTCTCGATTCGGTTGTATTATTTTATATTCGTTACTTTATAACTTCGTTAGTTGTAAAACGATTTGGAAATTTTTTTTTACCTCAAAAGATATACTCACAGATTCGTCTCATAGAAGTTTTATCAAATTCGATCCAATATTTTAGTTTTTAAATCATAATAACTGGTTTTATTATAATTGAAGTCGGTTTTTTTTGTGTAATACAATTTAATTATATATTTTAATATATTATTTAAACTACACTAGATGGAGACTGTACAAAAGTCAATTGCATGGGCACCTCTGTCCCATTCGTGTTTCTACCGTGAAGCAGTTGTGTTTGCATAGCTGTGTTTCGATTTGAAGGATGGGATATGGCAGTGAATTTACCCTGTAAATAGAGGAATAATACCTGAAATGGCAACGCATGGGGGGTATCATGGGCGAAACAGTGTACTCTGTTATGTCCGTCACCTATAGACATGAGCAGTAGCTCATGTCTATAGGTGACGGTTACCACTTTCCATCAGGTGGGTTGTTAGTTTTTGTGCCATTCTAAGTTGCTTAAAAAAAACAGCACAACTAACTCGCAGTATATAACTAGTTTCCGTTATGACACGTTAATTTTACTATTAAAATAAACGTTCGTTTTATGTCTGCGACGTGAAGCGTTTTCGACTTGCAAAGACATTAAAACGTACTCAAAATAGTTGTATTGTTTATTTCACAGCTGAAAGGCCTCTAGACCCTTGTCGTCGTTGTGCCCTCCCTAATTATGACCTTTTGCCCACCCCAACTCACAGTTATTTCACAAAGAGAAATCAAATTATTCAAATATTTAGACAACACGGCTACCGCAAATGAATTTAGATTAGTAAACCCGAAATTAAATGCGCGATGGAACTCAAATTACTGGATGTTGTTTGATTTATTTTATTATGAAATCATTCAAAAGGGTAATCATTTAATATACGTATATAATATATATATAGATATATATATATATATATATATATATATATATATATATATATATACACATACATACATAAATATATATAAGTATATCAAATTATGTGTATAATATATTTAATGAAATTTTGTGAATGTGTGTGTGTGTGTGTGTGTGTGTGTGTGTGTGTGTGTGTGTGTGTGTGTGTGTGTGTGTGTGTGTGTGTGTGTGTGTGTGTGTGTGTGTGTGTGTGTGTGTGTGTGTGGTTGTGTTTGTGTGTTTGTTTATAAGCGACGGTTACCACTTTCCATCAGGTGGGCGTCAGTTTGTTTTCCAAAATTATAAAAAAAAAACATTTTTTTTTATAATTATTGTGCGAATTTTCCAAATCATTTTACAATTGATGGAGTTATGAGGTAACATTAAAAAAATATAACCGAATTGAGAACCACCTTCTTTTTGAAGTCGGTTGAAAATAATTAAATTTCATAAAAGATATGATAATTTTGTTTAATTATGCTAAGTATACATATCGTCATAGTCGTAGTATACTGACGGATCTGACAAATATATATATCCGTCAGTATTCTACGACCATGACGATATGTACTCGTATATAATATCGTATGATCAATATTTCAAGGAGTAGGCACTAAAACTTATACCGTGACACCCCACGTCTCCGCACAATAATGCCCCACGTGGTAAAAATACCCAGTGCCGGTACACTCCGAGGATTAAAGGAAGTACCCCTCTCTCGTGGAATATGATATTTTTATGACTTCACGCCGAGAGACTAAGGAAGTGAATTCCTGTGATATGTTTCGTTTCTTGTTCACTTCTTAGCGACCGGTAACTACGACAATTTAATGATTATGATATGGTTTTCATATATATATATATATATATATATATATATATATATATATATATATATATATATATATATATATATATATATATATATATATATATATATATATATATATATACTACGATTCACTCGTGTTAACACGTTAATATGGAAAGTATTTCACACGTGTTACGACACTGAATAACTTATTCCTGAACAACGGTCGGAGATTGATGAATAATATAGAAGATTGTAAAACTTCTACTTAGAGATCGGTAATATTCAATATCTATATATTGAGATCTTCTGGATATTGGTGACTACGTATTACGATAACGCCTATACCAATAAGATATCTACCATATATTCATTATACTTATTTTTTGTTCTTGTTTTTCTTTGATTACTGATATTTTTGTTTTTTACGTATTGTTTTGCGCATGTTTGTGTATTGTGTTAATATGATTTATGATCTTGATGGACTAGGTGATGAGGTGCTAATTGAAAATCAGCGTTTCTGCTTGCTATATATATATATTATATAGGTGGCACATGGTAACAAACGACCAAATTCATTTTCAGATTAGCATTAGTAAGTATTCGTAAATTTATGTAAGATGACATGAAATGAGGATAAGAAGCCTCAGAAGAAGGTCGATAATTCGTGGAATGTAAAAAATATATTTTTTTTTGTAATCGCTTCTAACAATCACTTTGTAAGGCTTTTTACATCGATGAATCGAGATGATAAATATTTGGAATTTGTACCAGTGACACTTAATTTTAGGAACATCCATGAATACGTTAAAAATACACAGGGAAGAATGCCAATGAATTGTTAACAATAGATATGATGTTTGTATTTTCTTAATCATGATTCAGTTTTTATAGATTTTTTATGCAACTTGGCATTGGCGAATGGCAAACAACCTGACGGCCCATCTGATGGAAAGTGTTAACCGTCGCCTTTATGCATGAGCAGTACCGTTGACACAGGGTATACTGTTTCGCCCATGATACCCCCCATGCGTTGCCATTCCTAAGGACTCAGGTGTTATTTCTCTGTACCCTGTAAATTCAGTGCCGTATCCCACTCTTTAAACCGAAACACAGCCATGCAAACACAACTGCTTCACGGTTGAAACACGAATGTGAGAGAGGTACCCAAGCAAATGACTTTTGAATAAAGATTCCCTCTGGTAGATCCTATCCGAAGTTCAATTCTTGAAATTAATGATGAATAAATTGAAACATACATTTAATTTTGCATACATTCATACCATCTGCTGTTTTCTATCCACTGCTGTATATAGACTTCCCCAATTACTACTACAGAGAATAGTCCCGAGGCACCTGCATCCACTGACTCCTTGCAGTGCATTTGTGGTCGTCACTCTATCTAGTGAGCGGTCATCCTACACTGCGTTTGCCAGTACTGGGTCGCCACCTAAGAACCTTTCTTCCCTATCGATTGTCGGTTCTTTCTCGTAGCTATGTCGTGTGATTACAGCAGAGAATGGGCCAATCCTTCCTTTCTTGTGATTGAAGCAACTAAGGCAATTTAAAAGTCGAGAGATGGGCAGCAATGCTCCTCTTAAAAAAACCATTAAAGACTAACCACGTTCGACAACCTGCCTGCCAAGTGTGGCAACTGTTGGCAAAATTTCTCCAATGACAAATGCAATATTGATTGTAAAGACCATAAATTAAGTGTATTTTAGATGTTTTAGTAAAATATAAAATCAAACTTAAATTGTATAAATTTTTATTTTAATTAAAAAAAAACTATTGATTTATGAGTCAAATGTGGAAGTAAGACTAAGTAAGTATCAATATCATTTACAACTGAAGTAGAAATTGCATAAAGAAAACACGAAATAAATATGATGCTAATGTATGAAATAACGCAATAAAATTACAAAAAAATCCCTGGATTTTTTTTGTATAAGAGTTTAAATAAGAAACTGTTAGTTACTATACAATAATTACATACATGAAAGAGGAAAAAATATTTTAGTATGACGTTTTATTGTGTAACAATTTAAGTTTTATTATATCGCGTGTTATTGCTCGTATAATTCTGTTATGTATCTGAACTGGGCAAGCTCAGGCAGGTCCATTCGTCGAATTAAATCGTCCATGCCCATTGTTAACCAACGCAGTGATATACAGCTGGAAATGCTGGTACAGGAAAATGCTTTAGCCTGTAGTCCATGGTATTAAAAGTAATTCGTGCACAGTAAGAAAAATCAGCCAGTAACAACGACATTTCACTCTGCTGATTTTTTATCTGTTTTGAATTTGTTTAAAAGACTAAAATAAACTTAAATGAAGAATAAATTTTTTAAATATTAGATTAAATACAATTCGAAAAACCATTTTAGTTAAATTATTATTTTATCTTTTCTTTTTATTCGTACTTTTAAATAATTTATTTATTATTTTTTTTAGCTAAGTAGTTGAAATTGCATATTTTATATGAGTGTAAATACCAAAGTATTTCCACGTAAGGGCCAAAGAGTCAATAAAATACAAAATGAGGCTGTAAAAATCCACAAAAACTGCTCAGTATTCCGGTGCAGCGGCCGGCTTGCCGGCTGAATGAAAACGCCGTTCGACCAACTCTCAATATAATTAGTGCGCTGCTTTTCAATTTCACTAAACTTCGGCCAAAGTTCAAAGTCTTGATTTTGAAATGGCAGCGAAAATGCTGTCGTTGCAGTTAAACTCTGCAGTCGGTTTTAATTGATTTTAATTCTTTTTTTTTGTTGTTACTTTATTGTCCGAATAATGTTGGAAATTCATAATTTTTGTCATATCAGCCGCTAACTGTCCACTGCTGAACAGGAAATAAAAGGTTTTTTTAATGGATGATAATGGAATGGTGTAACCCCAGCCGCGCTATCGGTATACACCGGCGGGGCACCAGTGAAGGATGATAGGTGAGGATGAAGTAGGTCAGTTAGCCCATCGTGACGAATTCAACAAGAATTGTTCTCGATAATTTCCAGAGGGAACCACGTGGAAGTCGACCTAATAAGGCATATTGCTAACAATGGGGCTGTTAAACTCCATTGCTAACAATCCCTTTCACACTCCAATAAAGGGACTTTTGCCAGTAGTTGCTACGCTTGGCAGGTGGATTGGCACACGCAGTTAGACTTTGGTGTTTTAAGAGAGGCACTGTTACTTAGCCTTCGACCATTATGTACCTTTAGTTGCCTTTTGCGATATCCACAGGAAAGAAAAGGTTAGCCTATTACGAGTATATTTTTTATTTTTTTTATTTTATTTATTCATAAACAAAAATTTGTATTTGAATGTTATAGTAGATACAATAATTTCATACACTATATAAAATATAAATTAAATTAACCATAAAACAAATATTACAGTCACTTAGTCATCTCTTAACATAAACAATATAGGTATATATTCAAATTTACTATAATTAGAATTCGTCAATTGAGTACAGACACCTTTCTAGCAGTAATGACTTCAATTTTGTCCTGAAGATATTTAAATCATTCAGTGACTTTAATTCTTTAGGCAGCTTATTAAATAACACCACCGCTTGGTTTCGTGGACAATGTTGTACTATGTTAAATGTGGGTATAATAACCTTTTGTAAATCCATCCTTCTTGTAATTAATCGTTGTTTCATTCTATCCTCTGATTCATATAAATGTCTATTTTTAATTAAATCTATTAGCAGAACATGAATATATAGGCTTGGAACAGTTAGTATTTTTAGTCTTCTAAAATGTCCTGCACACGATTCCCAGGGAGGAATATGAACCATGGCTCTAATGGCTCTCTTTTGTGCTATAAATGCTCTATTTGTGTTATATTTGTAGCTATTTCCCCAAAATTTTATGCTATATCGTAATCGCGATTCTACCAAAGCATAATAGATTGTCAACAACTGGTTTTCTGTACTGTATATACTGGGACTATATGGCAAATATTGAATATTAAACAAAGTTAAATTATGTGAAATATAGATTTTACTAATTTTAAAGTACAAAGCAAAAAGATACGTGCGTTACATTTGAACACACTAGTTGGATTTTTTATTATATTGGGATTTTAGCTTCGAAGTGTGTCCTTTCGCCATTTCACACGAAAAAAGGTGTTGCCATTTTCATAATTAAAATTATCCTAACATTATTGCCAGAATGCTTTGTTGTTTTTGTGTTAAATACAGTTAAAATAATATAAGTATTTATTTACCTACTATAAAGTGGTATTTGTATATGTATTTACAAAATACAGACAAATTTTATATTTATTTTGTTTTATTATAAGATAAAAAGGTCTTCGAATCTTGTTTTCGATTCGTCTCTGTTATTATTTATTTATTTTTCTTTATTATCATGTCCACTTTCACGCGATCTCCTCTAAAAAGCACTCCATTTACGCTGTTGGTTTAAGAAAGTGGTGGTCATTAGTGAGAGATGATAAGTGCGATTGAAGTTGGCCCACCGTGGCGAATTCACCACGAATGAAAAATGTTTCCAGCTGGTCAGCGTGGAGGTCAACTTAATAGGGTACTGTTATTAATGGAGCTGCTTATCCTCTTTACAATTCCTCTCCTTCTAAAATAGTACCCGGTTTCATCAAAGTCGAGAATGCGCACGCGATACCTCTAATTTTGCTAACGGTCACAAGCTAAAGTGTTAGTTTATCATCTGATAGGCTGTATGTCTGTTTGCGATCTTCGTGGTATAAAGAAAATACCTAATTTCTAGATTTCTAGATAATTACTTCCACTCAAGTTCAAATCAATCGTGAAGGGTCAGCAAAAACAGCAATAACTCAAGTGCCCGGCCACCAATTTGTTCGCTTTGTCCAACACAATACCGCCACCTAATTGCTGACATCTGAAATTGACAATAATTAGTAGGGATATCCTTTCTGGTACGGTCAGTAACATATATGTAGTATAGCGTATACTTTATAATCTGAGGTTAGCAAAACATTTACACTTTACCAGAGGAAGACTTTGTACAAAAGTCGATTGCTTGGGTACCTCTGTCTCATTCGTGTTTCAACCGTGAAGCAGTTGTGTTTGCATGGCTGTGTTTCGATTTGAAGGGTGGGATATGGCGTGAATTTACTGGGTACAGAGGAATAACACCTGAGTCCTCAGGAATGGCAACGTATGGGGGGAATCATGGGTGAAACAGTATACTGTTATGTCCATGGTACGGTTACCACTTTCCATAAGGTTGGCCGTCAGCTTGTTTGGTATTCTAAGTTGTATAAAAAAAAACTTGGATATTAGGGTAGTCGATCATTAAATAAAATTAGTCTCTACTCCCTCTACTCGCCAATTTACAGTTTGCAGGTGGGCAGTAGCGTCCCTCTTAAAACAATTCTAAAGCCTAACTGCGGTTGCCAATCCGCTAGCCAAGCGTGGCAACTACTGGTAAAACCTCCCAAGGCTTATGTTCAGCAGTGGACAGCTAAAGGTTGATATGATGATGTCTATGATACTGTTTATGTCTGTTAACGATGGTTATCACTTCCCATCAGGTGCACCGTCAGCTTGTTGGCCATTCTAAGTTGCATAAAAAAAAAATTGAAATTTAATCTCACATTATTTTTAATTACAATATAATCAATAAAAACCACAAGTCTCGATAGCGCCATCTTGTATTTCGTGTCCAATTTTGTTTAGTGATCAATCATCTTATAATGAACTATTGAGAATAATATCAGTGTATTTATGCATGACACACTTTTTTAGTTTCTGTTTTAATTTTATTAAAAAGATGTTTTGTTTATAATTCGAAGTCTGTTGCAGTTTAGTTTTGTTACGTTCGCTTTTTTGCACCGTTGGTTGGCTTTGTATATTTTTTATATAATTATATTATCTTTCTAAAACACCGCGTTTTCATACCAGCATACAGTCCTTTCGCCCACAGTATTGTTATTCAATATTTAAAGTATCGGTTGTATTTTTTTTATGTTTCTTACCTCATAACTCCGTCAGTTGTCAAACCAATTTCGAAGATTCTTTTTTTGTTTGAAAGAATACATTTACAGATTGGTCCCATAGAATATTTATCAAACTCGATTTAGAAGTTTAATTTTTAAATCAAAATAACTGATTTAGCCACAATTAAAGTCCGTTTTTTATGTGGAATAATAATTATTAAATTTTTTTTTATACAACTTAGAATGATAAACAAGATGACGGCCCACCTGATGGAAAGTGGTAACCGTCGCCTATAGACATGAGCAGTACCATGGACATAATAGAGTATACTGTTTCTCCCATGATACCCTCCATGCGTTGCCATTCCTGAGGACTCACGTGTTATTCCTCTGTACCCTGTAAATTCACGCCATATCCCACCCTTCAAACCGAAACACAGCCATGCAAACACAACTGCTTCACGGTAGAAACATGAATGGTACATCTCGGTCGTTTAACTGCAGTACTCTAGATGTTATAATTCATTTAGAATATAAATTATTTATTCTAAATTGATTATTGCTTGTAGTTTGGTACGTTAAAAATATTATATTATATAATACAAGGCGAAATTTCCGACCCAATTGTTGTAAAGGGAGGGACAGTAACACAGATATGTATTAAATAGATGTCGCATATTCATACACTTTGCATCTCATTTGTGCCTCTCAATTAGGTATATATTGTGTTGCCCTAAATGCATTACTAGTTTGCCAGCTCGCTCTGTTGTAAGTCAGTCAGTAAGTTGATCAGTCAACTGGTCAGGAAGCTTGTTCGGCTGTAGGTGTAGATAATACAATAATTAATTGTATGACAATATTAAGATATGATAGATGGTATTAGACAGTAAAATTACGGGATACTGAGGCCCTATAAGTCCATAGGGGTAGCAACAACAACAGTCTGTGATGAATGAGTGGTGCTCTTCATGTCTATAGGTGATGAAAAGTGGCCAATCAGCTCGCTTGCTATTTTTTATTGCATAAAAAAAACTGATTCCAGTTAAATTTTGTTTCTGAGTTCAAACAAGAAATTGCTATTGAAGACAGGTCAAAAACAGCATTACATTATTTTTGAAAGGGTTTAGTTCAGGTGCACAAAAGTCGTCTACTTGTCTTCCTTTGTTCTTATTTATGCTGAAAGTAAAAATAAAGAAGAACTACCTGTATTTGTATGATTATTTGATCGATACGGAGGCGTAACATTTTAATTCACCAGGTTAAATAAGGTCCCTTATTGTGAAAGGAACCTTATTGTACCCTATGGAGTCATATCTATGTTTATACGTGCAGTGTAATGAAGAAATTGTTGGTTTATAAAGAAATTTAGTAATTGTTAATTTAACACTGCACTTACTAGATTAATATGTGGCTCGACCATTTTTGTCTTAATTTACTGTATTTGTATTTAGTATATAAGGTCATTTTTATTTATTAATATAGTTATAACTAAGCTATTGGAAATATACATTTTTACCAACTTCGTCGTCTTAATACAACCCGCAACCCCTTTGTACCCCGCAGGAAGGTTGCATTCAAAGGGGTTATATTAAGGGGTATATCAGAAGATAGGACCTTTTCGTACCCCTTTTAATGCAACTTTATTATATCAATATGAATGCTGTTCATACTATAGGATGGTTATCACTTTGCATCAGGTGGGCTGCCACCTTAATTCTTTTTTTATGCAACTTAGAATGGCAAACAAGCTGACGGCCCACTTGATTGAAAGTGGTAACCGTCGCCTATAGACATGAGCAATACCAAGGACATAACAGAGTACACTGTTTCGCCCATGATACCCCCCATGCGTTGCCATTCCTGAGAACTCAGGTGTTATTCCTCTGTACCCTGTAAATTCACTGCCATATCCAACCTTTCATACTGAAACACAGCTATGCAAACACAACTGCTTCTTGGTAGAAACACGAATGCGACAGAGGTACCTAAGCAAACGACATTTGTACAAAGTCTCCCTTTGGTATTTTAAATAGAATAGGCTGTAACTTTGGGTCTATATTGAAGTATCATCTTAAGGGTGATTTATTAAACTACTGCATGCCAGAAGCATCATTTACACAAATAATAAATAAAATTAAGTCTACGAAAATGAACAATATGACCACAATTGTGTTATTTTTTGGTAATAGTATTCAATTAAATAGACAGGATGTAATTAAAGGAATTGAATATTTATTACAATTAAATGTGTATAAGATTGTATTGTGCGCTTTTCCTTACACAAATAGACATCTTCATAAAAAAATTAACAGTAAGGTACATTACCTGAATAACTTATTACATACATTGACATGTCGTCATAGTGACATTTTGACATTTTTTGATACTAATAGTTTTATTAGTGATTTTATGTATCTTTCTAAATCATCTAAAAATAAAATAGCCACTTTAGTGGCTTATAATATTGACTACATGAACAGTTTACATGGTAAACTTAAACATAAAAATGCTGACATAACAGATAATTCTATTAATATTTGTGACATAAGTACTATGACTGCAGATTTAAACTGCTCACAAAGACAAAGGGAAAGCAATCAGAATTAATAATTGTTCATCAGAACATACAAAGTTTTCCCGGCAGCGAGTTAATTATACAATTATTTTTAGAAAAGTATAATATTGATATTGTCTGTTTCACAGAACATTGGCTTAAAGAAAGCAATATGATGTTCAATTTAAATAATTATAACGTTGTCAGCTGCTTCAATAGAAAGTCAGTTAACAGAGGCGGGTCTATGATAATTGCAAGAAATAATATTAAAGTAAAGGAACGTGCTGACATTGTTAGACTTTCTATTGAGTGTTGTATAGAATTATCTTGTATAGAACTAGAAAATTATATCCTTATATGTGTGTACAGGCCTCCTAATAGTGATTACAATGTTTTTGAAGGGGTGATGGAGGATATTTTAAAAAAAGTATTTAATAGTATTAAAAAAATTATTGTATGTGGAGATTTTAACGTTGATATTCTTTGTAACACACCCACATGTACAAAAATTATTAGTTTATTTCAGTCATTTGATTTATGTCATGTCTTTCATGAACCCACTCGTGTAACTGCCACGTCTGCTACTTGTCTTGACAATGTTTTTTGTAACTGCGAGTATACAGAAAAATTCATAATAAATAAACTTCCTTCAGATCACTGTGGTCAAGTTGTTAAGTTTAGCAGTCAAATCAATAAAGTCAACAATAATAAAAAATCAAAAAGACAAATAAACGTTTACAATATTAATAAATACAAAAGCGCGATTAAAAATAAATTGGATTTGCTGTTACAATCTAGTAATAATCCTGATTATCTTTACACCAAGCTAATTAATATTTTATCCGGAGAATATGAACAATTTTTCAAGAAAAAAGAAGTTCATGTTAAATCTAAATTCACGGAATGGGCAACAGTAGGAATACTTAAAAGTAGAAATATTTTGTTTGATTTATACGATCAAAAAAAATATCGATTTGATGACAAATTCACCACTTATGTAAAAAATTATTCTAAAATTTTTAAAAAAGTTTGTATTATGGCTAAGTCTAATTATTTTAATAAACAAATTAAGCAGTCTTCTGACAAAATTAAAACCATCTGGAGCATTATAAATAAAGAAACTGGAAGATCTAAAATAGCCTGTAATCAATTTACATTAAATTATGATAATAAATTAATAACAACAACAAAAGATGTAGTTAATATTTTTGAAGATTTTTTTGCTAATATTCCGATTGATATTACATCTTCTCTGGACTCATCTCAATCTCGAGCAAAAAAATTACTAGAGACTAATATCGGTTGTTGTTCTTTAAGATTTAAATTTTCACATGTTAGCCCCTTTCATATCATAAAAATATTCAAACAGCTAAATTTAAAAAATACGGAAGACCTTTGGGGCATGTCTGTAAAAGTAGTTAGTTCTTTCATAGATATTGTTGCTCCATATCTAGCCACTATTTTTAATAAATGTATTGATAATGGCGTTTTTCCACATTTAATGAAATTTAGCAAATTAATCCCACTATTTAAATCAGGAGATAAATTTGAGCCAGGGAACTATAGACCTATATCTATTTTGCCAGTTCTAAGTAAGGTGTTTGAAAAGATAATGTTAAATCAAATGTTACATCACTTCAGGGTTAACGGACTGCTTCACAGTCAGCAATATGGTTTCACCGCCGGCAAGTCTACCACTGACGCAGGTGTTGCGCTAATGACACATATTTTCGAATCTTGGGAGAGGTCACAGGATGCACTCGGAGTTTTTTGTGACCTATCAAAGGCATTTGATTGTGTGGATCATAAAACGCTTTTGTACAAGCTCGAACATTATGGTATAAGAGATAATGATCTAAAATTAATGAGAACTTATTTAGAGGATAGGGTTCAAACTGTAGATATTGACGGTGTAAAATCTAAGGGAGCTAATATTAAGATGGGCGTTCCACAAGGGTCAATCTTAGGCCCCTTTCTCTTTTTAATCTACATAAATGACCTTCCCTTTATGGTAGAGAAAATTGCAGATATAGTGCTGTTTGCGGATGATACTTCGTTAGTGTTTAAAATTGGACGTCAAAGTAATCAATTAGACGATGTAAATTGTGCTATGTCTGCAATATTAAATTGGTTTACATGTAATAACCTATTATTAAATTCCAGCAAAACAAAGTGTATAAAATTTACACTTCCTAATGTAAGACTAATAAATACACAGTTATTGCTTAATGACGAAATAGTAAATTTTGTTAATGATACAGTTTTTTTAGGTATAACAGTGGACTCGAAATTACAATGGGGGCCCCATATTTCAAAATTGGCCAGTAGACTCAGTTCTGCTGCATATGCAATTAGAAGAATTAGGCAATTAACAGACGTGGCGACGGCTAAACTTGTATATTTTAGTTATTTCCATAGCATAATGTCTTATGGCATACTGCTGTGGGGTAAAGCAGCCGATATAAATACTATATTTGTTTTACAAAAGAGAGCCATACGTTCTATTTATGGTATGGGTTCAAGAGAGTCATTACGTCAGTGCTTTAAAGACTCAAATATCCTCACAGTTACTTCACAATACATTTATGAAAATATTATGTATACACGGAAGAACTTAGCGAGTTTTAAAAAACTCAAAGACTGTACAAGTAGAAACTTACGCAATATAAATAAGCTTATTTTACCTAAATGCCGTCTGCACAAAATCAGTAATTCATTCTATGGTAATTGCATAAGATTTTATAATAAACTGCCGGAATCTGCATTAAATCTGACAGAGAGGCAATTCAAATCTTATATTAAACAATTTTTATGTAAGAAAGCCTATTACAGGATAGACGAATTCATAGATGACAACATATCAAGTAAATAATTAGTTTATTAGCATACAAAGTTATAATTTTTTTTTCTCATTGCTTTCTTGATTTAATTGATTAATTTTAGAAATATGAAAGCGTAGCGGTTTTTTGTATTAATTGCCGCATGCATTCTTATGTAAAATGTGAATACTATAACTATCAGATGGCAATTGTGAGTAGCTTTGACGTGGTCTAGTGTTTTGAGTAGTCATGCTCACTAAAATGTCCAGACTTGTGGCGGCGTGGTGGGCCGGGTCATTGGGCTCCCTAAAATATGGTCGAGCGCAGTGATGGCTGGCTCATCCGTCATACTCGTGAACGGGTGCTGCTTGTAGGGACTGGTCTGCTCTAATCACTATGACTGATTTCCTCTTATTAATTGTTTAACCAGTTGGTTATGTATTCAATTTTTTTTTTCTTTTTGAGTATTTAATTGAATTAGTGCTAATTGGTGGTTTGTATTCACACAATTAAACTTAAAAATGTAAAATAATAATAAAATTATTTAAAAGAGCATCACGCAAGTTTCTTGCTCGTTCTTCTTGTGATGAGACAGCTTTCCGAACGAGCGGTAAATTAAAAAAAAATGTAATGACTTTTCAAAAGTGCTTCAATGTAAGTTTATTTGAATAAATGATTTCTATTCTATTCTATTCTATTCTAAATCAGGTGTTGCATAAAAATGAAGGGACACGTTCAGTGTTGATATAACTCGAGGTATATGCGTCATGTATCTTTAACTATGTCTGTGGGCAGAAACAATATTCTATTTATGTCTACACTCGTTTGTCCCAAGACGCAGTTGACCGTAAGTAATGCCGTTCTCGATCAATAGGACGGAAGTAAACCGACTAAATTTATTACCTTTGATACTTGGATGATTTTCTTTTGTACTGATGATCGTGTAAGGGTAAAAGAGCTCGTTCTTTAGCAATACGCCGACTTTTAGAAGGAACTGTGGGACGATTATGAAATGTCGTTCTTCGAAAGTGAACAGATTGTTCCCAAATATGATATTCATAGATTTTAGATAGGCTATACCTATCTAAAATTTCACGATTTGGGTGGTGAGGCACTGTCGTTCTTTTACCAGTCATGGGTTCGATTACCGCATAATAATCATCATATTAGCCCCTAACTGTCCACTGCTGAACATAAGCCTCCCCTTTGGGGGGTTTCGCCAGTAGTTGTCACGCTTGGCAGGCGGATTGGCAATCGTAGTAGGCTTTGGTGATGTTTCAAGAGGGACGCTACTACACATTCCTCGCCCATTACATTAAATTTTTTTAGTCGACTTTCACTACATCTAGGGGAAAGGAAGGGAAGACTTATTCTTTACCGGGACCACATGGCATATAAACAAAAATTCAGCTTATATTGAACTACATACCGCAGTGTAAGAAGTATATTGGTATATATTCTTTACTAGCTCTTACCCGCGACTTTATCCGCGTGATATTACGTGTATACCAAATTTCATAGTGATTGGTTAAGTGCCATAAGCACTATACTAAGGCGATGGTGAAAAAGTCAGAGAAGAAACCAGGTCGAAGAGTTAATACATGAGGCAGAAATCTCGTACGACGGAGGCAGCGCTTGTTTTGTTATTGTTTTTGTGGAAGTATTTGCACAGAAGATACTCGAGAGTACTTAGAGCGTGGATAATCAATTCCATATTGGAGTGAAAGAAACCGAAACAAAAGGTTTGTATAGAACGGGCGTTTTATGACACAATACAGAGCACGCTTTCTTGGCAGTTGTCAGTTCCTTTGCCGCTGTCACGCTGTCGCAGGCTGGACTAGGTATTCGTTTCCAATAATGTAACTGGATATATATCATTCCAGTTAATGCATCCTTATTGCCTACTTATAATTAGAAAGATGTACGAAAACTCAGTAAACTTAATAGTCACGAAAACTCAACTGATAAAAAAATATTTGTAATTTGTTTTTATTTTATTTATTTATTTATTGGCATATCAACAGTGTTAGTAGTGTTAGGTGTATCAATTTAAGATGCACCTAAAACTACACTAGCGGGGGGAAAGGGATTGTTAGTAATGGAGACTGAGAATCCCATTGCTAGCAATATACCCAACTAGGTCGATCTTCTCGTGGTTCCCTCTGGAAACTATCATGGTTAATTTCTGATGAATTCATCATAATAGGCTAACTGACCTGTTTTCATTCTCATCGATCACCCTTCACTGGTGCTCCGCCAGCGTATCCCGTTAGCACAAGCGAGGTTACCATTCCATTTTCATCCATCAAAAACAAAACACATCAACTAAAAAGCATTACCCTCTATTTATCCGCAGTCGCGTAAAAAAAGTTCGCAACAGGATCTAATACAAATGCCTTACTACAATTGTTTACATTTATAACAGAGACGCGACCACTTGTATAAAAATAATATGGACATGAAGCGGAGTACTAAAATATTTATAAAGCAGACTTCTGTTGGTATCACGTCATTTATCAGTCACATCATATCATTTATATTCCCGCCCCTTTCTTGGAAGGGGGTTGAATTATCCTGTATGCCTTCAATATTTTGCTGTACTGAAGTTAGATGGGTAGGCAACTTGACATTGTTGATACAAGTACTGTGTAATATATATTACGGGCTTTTCGTTTTTAACCTCCCACGCAAAAGAGGGGTGTTCCAAGTTTGACGTGTCCGTGTGTTTGTCTGTTGCATAGTAAATCCTAAACGAATGCACTGATCGTTTAGGATTTACTATGCAACAGACAGACGGATTTTTTTGTTTGAAAGCTGATGTGATCGACATGGTTCTTAGCTACAATTTATGAAGAATTGTTTAGGTGTTTCAAAGATAGCAACTCTCTTTATAGGTTTCTCGGTGTCGGGACTTTTTTAAATTTTTAATAACTTTATAGTTTTTTTCTAATTATGACGCTAAGTAGTAATAAAGGAAAGTTACTTTTACATTTATAATAAAAATTATTATTTTAATTAGTGGAAGTGAATTTTCATTCATCTCTACCAGTGGAGATTGGTAGGACTGTTACCCCACAGTGGAGAAACGTTGGTGGAGATAAGCTTAACTGGCCTTATATTTGGTGGCAATATATAAGGATAGATAAAGAAAAAAATATAGTTTATGTGGATTCTATATTTAATCTATGACAGAGACTATCAAACAACTCAAAAAGCGTAGATTATGAAGGGCAATATTAACTGTCTAGTCGTGTATTACGTCATATCATTGCAAGTTCTTTATCAACGCCATTCTATATTCTTTTTGACACGGCATCTGAGTCGCGAGAATTGGAATAATTTATCTATGAGATTTCCCCACGGCTCCCTACCAAGACAAACGGAATAAAAGTCGCCTTGTTCCAAGCAAAAATGTCTGAAACCTGTTAGAGTAACAACAAAGTCGCTTTTGTGAAATATTTTGGTAGATTTTTCTTTAGGTGACCGAGAAACTTATGCCATGAATTTGTATATGCATACAAAAGGTGACTTTTCGTGTAATAGAATAAAGTTTATTTTTGTAATATGTAAGCAATTTTCATTTAAGACGCTCGCCAGATTTTTGGAATATGACAAAGCTAAAAAGGTAATGTGAAATGTCTGGGGGCAATTAAGGATACTTGTATTATTCTAAGAACACATATCACTATTGAAACTTAGGTACGTTATACTAAGTCAATGTGATAAACATAGAACAACGTTATAAACTTATCTAAAAATAAATCGTTTTATCTTTCAGTTCGCTACTGAAGTTTGGGAATATTTTTTTTATTAGTTATTGAAGTAACTTTTCCTAATAGTGCCCAAGTTTACGACGTATTATCCTCCATCCATGCTAAGTTTGATATCTATTTTGTTATTCCAAATTCAAATAATCAGTCATTAGTATTTTTTTTTTCTAGGAATAAAAACTATTTGTTGCCGGCCATTATTATTTTAGCGTGTTCAAAAGAAGGAAGTTCTTAATTTAAAAGTATTTTTGTGTACATATTACGCAATTTTCTCTTATATTTTTAGAATTCTTTTTGCCATCGATGAGGGACTTACTTTCTTTGCAAAGCTAATTAAAGTAAAATTATTACGTACAGGATTATTTTATTTATTATTTGATTTTCCTTATAAGGAAAATTTCTTCATATGAAACTTTTTTCTTAAATTATATTTTTCATAAGGAAACAATTCAAACGACAAAAAATTGACGAATTTTTTTTCAAAAAATAAAGAATCTAGTGCTTATTCATATTATAAATATAGAGTCATCATATGATGAAGATGACTTTACTACTACTTTTTTAATTATTTCATTTAGAGAAAAATTAAACTAACTAAAATGAAATAGAGAAATTATTTTAAAGGCTAATGATTTTGTTTCATCCGGTAGTTCAAGATTGATGATAGATACGCCTTATCACAGATAATATAGTAGAAGTAGAAAAAACAGCTCAAATATAAACCTACAGCATCTTTCACGTAAATCCGATTAAAAAGGTATTGGACCGAAAATGTTCAAAGGTCGAATCTCATTGAAATGAAGCTAAGCAATTCCTTACTGTCATTGGGTAAAGTTTAAAATTGCGTGGCTCCTCAATTATAGTACAGCAAAGATATATAATGTGACCTTTTCATAGATTTTGAAATATTTCTATTTAAAAGGTTGTTAACGATTATTTTATAGATTTATATATTTATTAGTTTTTATCCACGACGACACGGACGAAGTGTGACCAAGATATGATTTTTGTGTAGAATAATTTATTTAAAAAATTTACACGAATATAATATATATATATATATATATATATATATATATATATATATATATATATATATATATACATACTATACCTTTTATATATTACTATATTAGTATATTGCCATATTAATTCCCCTCCCTAAATATACAGTGGGGGAAGGAATTGTCCCATTGCCAATAATATACCTTGATATATATGTGATAAACCTTTGATATAATGTTCCATTGTTTCTGCCTACCCTGATTGGAGACGGGCGTGATAGATTTATATGTTTTATTTTTTTGGCGTTTGTTTTTCTTATTATCCTTTATTTTTATTTTTCTTATTTTTTTTAAACAACTTAGCATGACAAACAATCTGAGGCCCATTCGATGGAAAGTGGTAACCGTTGAGTATAGACATGAGCAGTACCATGGACATAACAGAGTATACTGTTTCGCTCACGATACTCCCTTTGCGTTGCCATTCCTGAGGACTCAGTTATTCCTCTTGTACCCTGTAAATTCACTGCCATATCCCACCCTTCAAATCCGAAACACAGCCATGCAAATACAACTCAAGCAAACGACTTTTGTACTCTCCTTCTGGTATGGCAAATAATTCCTCAGTTACAATTTAATATATTAGTAACATTATCTTGGCCATTCTAAAAAAAATGTATTCATATATGACACAGATGTCAAATTTAAGTAAAGCCTGTCTCAATATAATAACCCTTTTATATATGACACTTTTATTTCCCCCTTCATAAAGTTTTACAGTCTTAGGCAAAATCTATATTAAGTACATAATCCACAATCTGGCCAGCGTGGCCGAGCTATAAAAGTGTTCATCATATCACATTTTAGCTAAGTTTCAAAAGCTTACTATGTTGTAAACTCTAGTCAATATAAGTTTTAGGATTTATAATCGAAAATAATATCATTATAGTATTATTTTTAATAGCTAATTAATACTACAATAATATAAACAATAATAATTCCGTCTATTGTTTTTTTTTTAAACAACTTAGAATGGCAAACAAACTGATGGCCCACCTGATGGAAAGTGGTAACCGTCGCCTATATACATGAGCAGTACCATGGACATAACAGAGTATACTGTTTCGCCCATGATACCCCCCATGCGTTGCCATTCCTGAGGACTCGGGTGTTATTCCTCTGTACCCAGTAAATTCAAGTAAATTATTGTAAACCTTTTTAAAAAATTAATTTTTTGTCTGAAAGAATATTCTTACGGATTAAGTTCCATATAAATTTTATCAAAAACGGTTTATTAGTTTAGTTTTAAAATCTAAATGACGTGTTTTGTTATCATCTTTAATTATTTTATTTTGCTTATTATTGATAATTTTTTTTATAGATAATAAAATACTATAATTACACAATAATACTAGAGATTCAGCCCGGCTTCGCTCGGATAGACAGAATTACGGAAATGAATTATAGCCTATATTATTCGCTAAAAATGTAGCTTCCTATAGGTGAGAGAATTTTTAAAATTGATTAAGTAGTTTTTGTGTTTATCTATTATAAATAAAACAAATCTTATTTCATTGTAATATTAGTATAGATTCAGACAATTGATAAATCACCTAGTTACTGCTTAATTCAGTGCGTCGATTTATACACATCAACGATTTGCACGTCTCGATAGCGTAGAGTTCAAATGAAAGTCACCGTACAATAACACAGATGTAAAAGTTCAAAGGGATATATGTGTGTTATGCACACACATACACATACACACACACACACATACACATACCAATCTAATAAATCAATCAACTCAATATTGATAAGCTAAACTACAAAAACTTTATGTTTTTGTTACGTCGACTTCACTGAATTGTGGCAATGTTTGCCTTGATTTTATAATAAATAGTTTTTATTCAAGTAAACTTAATAATAAATATTTATAATTAGTAATTTTTTTTTTATAAATACACCGTCCAGTTCGGAATGCAATTTTAGCTGAGAAGAATGGACAAGAAATACAACTTGTTTTTCCTAATAAAATTTAAATTTACAATAAAAGATATGAATAGATCAAATGACTATCACAAACTTTGAGAACCCGATGAGGAAGAAAATGTTTTGAGTCGCGGCCTCGTACGACTAAACGCAGTGTAGGTCGACCACACACTAGATGGAGTGACGACCTTCAATGCATAGAAGGAGTCAATGGATGCAGGTGGCTTGGGACCGTTCCTTATAACAGTCTAAGGGAGAGGCCTATCTTCAGAAGTGGTTAGATGACGGCGGATATGATGATGATTTTCCATGTAAAGACGTCGTGTACTTACAATTTTATATACCAATAAGATTGGTAATGTAATTGCTTAATATAAACACTGAAAACAATAAAGGCTCCCAAAAGACTACAGCTAAGGTTCTTCAAAAGGGGGGTAAAGAGGTTTCTTCAAGGTCGGCAACGCGCGCGTAATATCTCTGGTATTGCAGGCGTTCATAGGCTACAGTAACCGCTTACCATCAGGTGGGCCGTATGCTTGTTTGCCACCTCAGTGGTATAAAAAAAAAGGCAAACTGAAACATTTCTCTCTGGATACGTCTAAATACAGTAAATTGAGTACAGAAGGGAAAAAAATGTTTAGACACTTGATATGACACGACAAACTTATGAACATTATAATAGAAGGAAGGAGGGGAAGAGGGAGACCGAGACAGTTCCATCAGGCAGATCAAGGAAGGAGTTGGTGTCGTGTCGTGTCAAGGGGTGAAGAGACTCGTTGAAAATCGTAGTGAGTGGCAAGAGCTCCACCGACAAGAGAGTAGCTCTTAAATAGGATAGATAGACGTCTAAATAATTCAGAAACATTGAAAATTGTTTCCTGGAATTGACGGTTAAAGCAAACGTCGCCAGGCATAGGGCACGAGCGCTCTCATAATGAGTGTAGCGCATATAATTTGGTCTGCTCAATTTGTGTGTATGACATACAAATTGAGTCGCAGAACTAATTTCGCGTTTCGTGTGTTCAGTCCGAAATATCAGACGGCATCCTCGCTCGTTAAAACTTTTGTTGTAGAAATAAATTAGATGGATATGATTTCTGGAATGAGATCCAATGAGTGGTTACGGAAGTGATTATTTGAAGTATAGATATATAAAAACGGGTCAACTTTCGGTCAGCTAATTGTCAGATTGGCTAACTCGTTTTTTTTTATCAGTGTTCTATATACTAACGCACAGAATAATTAACGCAAAAATAATGTATCTTGATATCTATATATATTTTTTTAAATGGTGATAATGGAATAGTAACTCCGCCTGCGCTATCGGTATATGCTGGCGGGGCACCAGTGAGAGATGATAGGTGAGGGTGAAAGCAGATCAGTCGGCCCATTGTGACGAATTCCATAAAAATTAACTACGATAGTTGTCAGAGACCACGTGGAGGTCGACCGGATAGGGTATATTGCTAGTAATGGTGCTGATAGAATTAAAAAGCAAGGACTACCATTTTGTACCACCCTCAACCATCTGGGAAAGCTATGTGCCCACAAGAAGCCTTTCGTCTATCGACGGTGAGTGGCTTCCACATTTCCCATTTTCTTTAACAAAGTTCCTACATATACATCTATGTTTATATATAGATACACGTCCGTTTCTCATTAGGGTAGGCAGAAAGATTGGAAAGCCAAATGTTTCAATTCAAATGGACCACTTTCGCTTTAAAGTCCTTTCTGTAGAATAATTATCTATGTTGTTCCGGGTATGTAAATAAACCTAGTTATGTAGGCACATATTATGTCGTCAGAGGGGCAATGAGAATACTTTGAGACAGGCAGCCAGATGAGAAATGTTTTGCCGACTTACTGAGGAACCCCACAGGATGGTTCCGTATATTCTGATATATGTATAATGAACGACATTTTGATTTGTCAAGTTGTTTAAAATTATACTTTGTTGTCTTTGGTGTGGTTGTGAATGTGTAACTGTCTCAATTACTTTGTTATAATTTTGTTGTCTACGACTCGAAGAAAGCTGAAATAATAAGTTTCTAAAGCAGATATTGCGTATGTCGTCATAACTATACAGAGTTTTATTTAATTTGGAATAATTGAAATAAATAGCGTGTAGTCCAGGTACAGAATAGTCCATCACTTTGTTTCTTTGTGTAGTGTAGTTACGTAGAAAAAAGTTCTAATGAAACTTTTTTTACAAATTTAAGTAATTTAGATCACATCAAAGGATGGGTGAGCAGGTACAAGGGGAGAGGGGATAGTGTTCGAGCTGTGGCGAAGCGTAAGTTTTGCTGACATCACAACTGACTCCACACGGCATACTCCCTTGTCCATTCACGGACTACAACATTGTACTTTTCTCTTTGTAGCTAACAGCAATTTCTGGCATTTAAGAGAGAGAAAATTGACAGTAAGAATTTGGATTTGGTAGCGCTGAAGAACTACTATGAACAGAGAATATCAAAGCAAAGTTACTTTCAACCCATTGCAAAAAGAAGGTTTTTAATTTGGTAGTATATTTTTTTATGTTTGTTACTTCATAACTGCATCAGTTTCAAACCGATTTGGAAAGTTCTTTTTTTACCTGAAAGGATATATTTATAAATTGCTTCTGTAGAAATTTTATCAAAATCGGCCAAGTAGTTTAATATTTAGACCACAATGGTTTTGCCACATTTGAAATTGTTTTTTTTGTTAGACACAATCTTTAATTATATTTAGCTATTTCTACATATTAAGATATATTTAGCTTCTTATCTGTACTGTAACTTTCTATGTGCGCTCTCCCAAAATCCTTGCGGTGTTCTATAAGTAGTTGTTAGCTTGTCTCTAATTTTGATATTTCCAAAATTTGTCAACTATTAGAGCATTTTAGACGAGCGATTAATTGCTAGAGGGAGATTTTGTACAAAAGTCGTTTGCTTGGGCACTTCTGTCCCATTCGTGTTTGTACCGTGAAACAGTTGTGTTGACATGGCTGTGTTTCGATTTGAAGGGTGGGATATGGCAGGGAATTTACAAGGTACTGAGGGAGGGGGGTTATCATGGGCGAAACAGTATATTCTATTATGTCCATGGTACTGTTCATGTTTATAGGCGACGGTTACCACTTTCTATCAGGTGGGCCGTCAGTTTGTTTGCCATTCTAAGTTACATAAAAAAAGTATTAATGTTGTTAATGTTAAAGTAGTAAACTATTAATATAATATGCCTTATTCCTTTTTATTATCTTTTATGAGTTACCGAGCTACCGTTTTCTTTATTTTCCGAAAGGTTGTCTGGAAGAAATAGCTTGAGCGACAAGATTGCGTTTTGTACAATATTTTTTATAGAGTTAATTAATTGATATTTAGAATATTATTTAATTATATATTTTTGTAATGTTCTTTAACTGGTGTAATAATATATAAAGAAATGAAGTTTGTAGAGATGTTTAGAAGATTAGATATTGATAAGTTAACATAGTATGATACAATAACATAACGATATATGGCAAATAAGCGACCTGCTGAAGAAGGGCTGAGGAAGCGAAAGAGGCTTGTTTGAATTGAAGCATTTGGCGTGCATTAAGGTAAGCAGAGACCATTGTCTCTGCTTACCTTAATGGAAGACAGGCATGACAGATATGTATGTATGCATGTTACAATAACCGATTGAGTTTTAATTTTTTCGAGTTAGATTTATTATATGATATTAATCTGCAGGTGAATCAAATATTTTTGTTTGTGATATGTATGGGCGACTAATTGTCGCCCGTGTGTCGCCGTGCGTATGCTACCTATGGAGTAATGTCTCGACCACAAAATGGCGGCGTACAATATGTCAGCCTGTGACCGCAACATTCTACTGAAATTAAGAGAATTAATGCTACAATTTTCCTCTTTTCGAGTTAGAAATTATTATATTAATGCTTGGAACACTTAGCCGACAATAGTTCGCGTTTTTGTCCCCATCTGATTTATGTTGGGAAAATGGCTGGGCTATTTGAGGTTAGTTTGCTTTGTTTCCCAACTTTGGATTGAAAGTTTCGCGTGCCGTTTCAGTTTGCCGATAAGTTTTCGTCCGTGTTTGTCGATGGTTAATTTTGTAATATAAATAATATTTTTATTATTAAATATTAAATAATAAAAAAAAGAAAATAATGTTTCCGCTGAGATATTTATTTCTAAAGTATAAAATGTTTACATTTTAAACAATATGTATATAAAAATATAAGGTTATAAAAGATGCCAGTACGTCAGAAACAATACGAACTTAAAAAGGGTAGAAGATAAAAATTATTTTAAATTTAGTTTCTTATTTATTTTAGTACTTGGTTTTCACCTTCTTGACTTATGTCGGCTTTAATATATACCCCATCTTGTATTTCATAGGAAAAAAGGTACATATGCCCCTATAGGTAGGTTTTTTATGTCCTTTCCTATCTTGCTCGCCCCCCATTATTTTAATTTATTTATTTAACTCTTTATTGCACCATAAATAAAAATTAATTCAAGTGAAATACAGTAACATAAATATAGATTGAAATATATATATAAAAGTAAAAAAGGCAGTGTTATCGCTAGGGCAATCTCTTACAGACAACGTTTGGTTAAAGGAGAACAGATAGAAGTGGTTAGGTGGCTTATTTGGTTTTTATTGTAATATTTATTCAATTATTATTTATTTATTTATTAGTTCATATTTTATTATGATTGGTTACTGTGAAAAGTATTTTGTATAATAAATTAAAAAGTAAAGTAATAATAAAATTATTTAAAAGAGCAACACGCAAGTTTCTTGCTCGTTCTTCTTGTGATGAGACAGCTTTCCGAACGAGCGGTAGATTAAAAAAAAATGTAATGACTATTCAAAAGTGCTTCAATGTAAGTTTATTTGTATAAATGATTTTCTATTCTATTCTATTCTTTGCCGCTTCAATTCCGCCGAGAAAATTTTAAGAACACGTCGATAAAACTATAAAAAATAAAAATAAAAATGATCAGTTACGAGTAGAATATATATCACGAGGGTTCTGTATCAAATATAAATATTTACTTAATTAAAATTAATTGTAAAATCTATTTTTTGAGTATGAGTTAGTACATATGTGCAACGCGCATGTCTCCTGATAATTCTATCAAAAACTATTATATTTATTATAGACTAGTATAGTATTATACTATCTGAGCTATTAGTAACTATTTTTACTCTGAAGGGGGGGGGGGGGGTTGTGATGCAGATTACCACCCCCTAGCAGTATTCCGGTCAGGTTGACCTCCACGTAATCCTCTCTGGAAAATCATCGTGTTGAATTCCAGGTGTATTCATCACGATGTGCTAACTGATCAGCCTCTCCTCTTTACTTTTACTTATTATCTCTCACTGGTGTAGTAGCGTATACCGTTAGCGCAGGCGGATTTACCATTCCATTGTCATCCATTAAAAAAAAAAAACTATTTTTTACTGCCCACAAAACATATCTTTATCTTAGTTTCAAACTAAATACTTATTTATATTATAATTGTAAAAGTGGGTTTGTTTGTTTGTTATTTCTTAGGATCTTAACGGCTTAACCAATCATATACATATAATACATAACAAATTTTTATTGTACTAGATGAACTTTAATCTCAGTCATGTGGACGGAGTCGCAGGTAAAAACTAGTATTAAATAAAAATAAAATGATATATACTTATTTCAAATGCAAACACTCCGAGAGATGCAACGGAATAGCCGCTAATGATCATTGAAATTCCTAAGCTCCTCGTTTGGCAACCGGCGCTGCAGCGCTTCAGTGCTGGTTGGTCCAACACACGGCCGCACCGCTCGTTATATTGAGAGCTTGAGAGCGCTAAATCGCTGAACATCAAATTGGATACTGGAGTGCGGTCCAATTTGTGCAAGCTCCGGTTAAGCCGGTGTCGACCTGACTCCAACCATAGATTATTAATATTTTTATATTCGACAAGGGATCGGAGCTTAGGCGAAGGAACAAATTTGTTATGCTTAAATTTTTGTATACCATTTTTTTTAGCAAAATATTAATTTTTGTTTTGTTTTTTTAGGGTTTTGTGTCAAATAAGTACAAAGGGACACTTATGGTGCAACTTTGTCCGTCCGTCCGTCCGTCTGTCACGGCGTTATATCTCAGAAACTACTAATGCAAATTGCAATTTGGAACAGTTTTACATATCATTAGCCCGCACATAATGCAGTGGAAATAACTGAGAAATATGTTTATTTTCTTTGCGTCGGGCGTCCAAAATTGATACCCAAAATTTCAAAATGGATCTACTAGTCGAAGTATGGCGGCATATTAAAAAAAATTCATTTGTACATTTTAAAAGTGATATTTATTAATTTATATGCTGTGTAATTTTGTAGGTATAGGAAGTAGCTGGATGAAGTCTTTTTCCAGTGGTGGGACAGCATAGGCTATAATTGAAAGATTTGAAAAAATAATCGTTCCTCTTAAAATATCACCAAAATCTAACTGCAGTTGTGAAGTCGCCTGTCAAACGTGTCAACTATTGGCAAATCATTTCCTTATGGGAAAGGCCTATGTTCAGCAGTGGACAGTTAACGGCTGATGTGATGATGGTAATGTGATGTATTTAATATATTACATATATTTAATATAATAATACATACATACATACATATCTGTCACGCCTGTCTTCCATTAGGGTGGGCAGAAACAATAGAACGCCAAATGCTTCGATTCAAACAAACCTTAACAATCTGAATATTATATATTGAATAGACGCCGACGAGCTCTTATCATCCAATCTATGAGTATCACAAATCAGCCGATTATATTGCTTAATGCCTTTTTTTAAGTCTGGAGGTTGTAACTTACTACAGTACTAAGTAATACAGGTTGTAATTATCGAATGGTTCCATCGAAATAATTAAATCTTTGGTCAATTAATAGTTAATCATATTAGTTTTTATAGAGGCGATCCTGTATGGGCAAACGCAGTGTAAGATGACCCCCTACTAGATGGAGTGACGATTTAAAATGCATTGCAGGGAGTCAGTGGATGCAGGTGGCTCAAGATCGTTCTTTATGGCAATCTATGGGGGAGAATTAGGTCTACCAGTGGACGGCTAATGGCTGAAATGATGATGTTGATGAATATTAGTTATTATGTAGTTTTATAAAATATTTATTTATTTGTTAGATACACAAGATAGCTATACAAGAAATCGTTTAGCAATGTCGCGTATAGCGTGATTTCAGAGAGGGAGGAAATCTCCCATGAACGCTTAGGTTATGGAATGAGCTCCCTGGCCAGGTTTTTCCAATAGACTACAGCATGAGGTTCTTCAAAAGGGGGGGGGGGGTAAACAAGTTTCTTCAGGGTTAACAACGAGCGCGTAATGCTCCTGGTATTACAAGCGTTCATAAGCTATGGTAATCACTTATCATCAGATGGACCGTATGCTGGCTTGTCACTTGAGTGAATATAAAAAATCTAGCTCCTACAATATAGATGTAGTAAAGCTACACCTAAGTGGTATAAAAAATCCAGCTTCTATAGTATGGATATAGCAAAACTACACCAAAGTGGCATAAAAATATGTAGCTTCAACCATATAGATGTAGCACAGCAAGTTCTAAGTGGTACAAAAAATCTAGATTTTTCATACAACTTAGAATGGCAAGCAAGCTCACGGCCTACCTGATGGAATGGAACGAATGACCTAACCATTGCCTATGGACATGAGCAGTAACATGGACATAACAGAGTATACTGTTTAGTCCATGATACGCCCATGCGTTCATTCCTGAGGACTCAGGTGTATTTAATATATTTATATATTATACCCCCATGCGTTACCATTCCTGAGGGCTCAAATGTTATTCCTCTGCACCCTGTAAATTCACGCCATATCCCACCTTTCAAACTGAAACACAGCCATGCAAACACAACTGCTTTACGGTTGAAACACGAATGCCACAGAGTTTCAACAATATAGATGTAGCAAAGCTACTTTTAGTAATACTATCCACAATATGTCACCAGTAGGTAACACTACGATACGTCCTTACACATTTCAGCGTTCGAGTGCTAGTCCCCGCTCGCAGCGAGGATCTATCTGCTTAGGATTGAAATATTTCCGATATTCAGAGTTTGTATTTTGAATATATGATTCAGAATATTGCTCTCTATTTTGCGTTGGTTTGCTACTGTTGCTGACACAAAACTGCTGGGAAAGTAATGCGCGAAAGCTTTTTATGTATGCTTTATTTAGGTGTACGTACCTATAATTACCTTTAAACTTTTGCGTTGTTTACACGTATTTTAAATACACTATTGGGATTATTGCCATTAATATCTTTTAGAAATGTTTTCTCCCACGAACACTCAGGTTATGGAATAAGCTCCCTGCCGAGGTTTTCCCAAGAGACTACAGCATGGAGTTTTTCAAAAGGAGGTTAAAGAAATTTCTTCAAGGTCGGCAACGCGCGCGTCTTACCCCTGGTAATGCAGGCGTTCATAGGCTACGGTAACCACTTACCATCAGGTGGGCCGTATGCTTGATTGCCACCTCAGTGGTGTAAAAAAATCTACATACCTGCTTCTTTATTGATGATGTTTCGACGTGGATTGCATCATGTCGTGGTCACGATAGGACAGAGGTGAGCGGTGTCTTAGTCGTGCTAAGTCCCGATAGGGTATTTAAATACATACACATGTATGTTTGTAGTTTACTCAAAATTTGTAATAGTTTAAAATAATCTGCCTTTTTCTTGCAATTTTGTCTGGAATAAAAAGTAGTTTACGTCTTTCTCTATACCATATAATATGCGTAAATCACATTTCATAACGATTGGTTAAACCGTTAATACGCTAAGAGGTAAAAATAATCAAATTTTCACATTTATAACATTAGTAAGGATTTTCCACCTAAATACCACCTCAGTTGCTGGTGGCGGTGTATAAATCTGTGAAGCATCGCGCTGTACTATTAGTTCAGCTGTGTATCCAAGTTTATCCACAACAAGACTATGTTTGTCCAATACTGCTATTGTTGAAACTTATGCATTGATATGCTAAGTCTAATACCAATGATATTTTGCTCTGCCACTGCGTTAAACGGTGTAGGTTGTGTATGAATTATGCTTATTTATAGGATATTTTTGCCGTGTGGTATCGGCATAGACTGGGCCACCCCTTTCTCTCCTATGCGAGACGACTAAGGGAACTTAATAGTTAAGGGATTGGCAGTACAGTCCCTTTAAAAATATCAAAAAAGCCTAACTGCGGTTGCCAACCTGCCTGCCAAGCATGGCAGTTATTGGCAATTTTCCTCCCCCCAATAATGGATAGGTAATGGCTGATATGGATAGATGGATAGGAGTTGTACAAAGTTACTTGCATAGTATTTTTTTTAATGGGTGAAGATGTGGTGATTGCCACGCCTGCGTTATTGGTATACGTTGGCTACAGTGAGTGATGATAGGTGAGGATAAACCAGGCCAGTTGGTCCATCGTGACGAATTCAACATTAACTCAGTCATGATGTTTTCCAGTGGGAGCCGCGTTAAAGTCGATCCGTCAGGGTGTTTTACTAGAAATGGGGTTGTTAATTTTACTAACAATCCCTTCTTTCTCCAGTAGTTCGTTTTGTAGTATTTCACCAGAGGGAGACTTTGTACAAAAGTCGATTGCTTGGGTACCTCTGTCCCATTCGTGTTTCTACCGTAAAGCAGTTGTTTGCATGGCTGTGTTTCGGTTTGAAGGGTGGGATATGGCGTGAATTTACAGGGTACAGAGGAATAACACTTGAGTCCTCAGGAATGGCAACGCATGGGGGGTATCATGGGCGAAACAGTATGTGTGTGTACTGTTATGTCCATGGTACTGCTCATGTCTATAGGCGACGGTTACCATTATCCATCAGGTGGGCCATCAGCTTGTTAGCTATTCTAAGTTGTATAAAAAAAAAATTGTAATATAACAGTCGCACGTCAAACTCTTTTTGCCTAGTATAAGAAATGAAAGGAACGTAGGTAAGTGCTTTTATTTTTTGTGACAATAAATATTTTTCTAATCTGTACTATTCTTTTGCTTATTCTACAAAAATTACTACTGTACTATACTACTACTATTATAACCATTGTCTGTTGTTGTATTGTCTCTCATATTTGTTACGAGTTTATAAAAATGCTTTTCTTTTTAAGAGCTAAATCAGGGTTTGCATGCAACATCATGAGAGCACATTCATTCACATGTACGTCGCATGAGTTGCAACTGATAGTAAAATTATTTGTTAAATATGAACAAATTTGTGATAACCCTTCCAATCTATATGGGGTTTGAAGAGAAGACAGGGTACATTGTGGCGGCATTGATGCGTTCAAATAGGAAAGTACGTGACTGCTATTTCTGCGCACTATATTTATTCGTTCGTATATATAGTTCGTACAAATATACGTACAGAAATAAGGCTCCATATAAATACACCGTCCTGTATATAAAACGTCCCGAATTGTCACCGTTGTCATACAAAGTTGCTTATAAAATAGGCGACGTAGCTCGCGGCAGAACGCGCTGTCACGAAACCCACGACTTTGGTGCGAGCAACTTTGGCTCCACTCACATCTTTGTATTCCTATGCTTGATATTTTAAATGTTTAGCGCTGATGTTACGGCTTTGTGAATAAAAGAAGGCCTTTAGGGTATGCAGATAATAGGAGTCGGCATAGCTTTGGATGTGTTTCATTTGAATTTAGTGTTTCGGAATGTGACATGTTAGAGAAATCTTTTTGCTCCTCTAAAATAGCTAGTCGAGTGTGCCTCAAAGAATTATTGTGACATTAATTTGTGTTCACTTATTAAATTAGAAGTTGTCGCCTCAATAGCGAAATACCTGAATAAAATACTCGAGAAGTGTCTTTCCAACTCGACTCCTTGGAGATTTTGTTTTAAATAAAAACTTTCTTCTTTTTAATATCTCGTCGTTGGATAAATGCGATTATGCCTGCAGTGGGGTTTGGGATCTTAAGATAAGAAAAAAGCTTTCAAACCCTATCTCCAACCCAATGTGAAAGAAGTAGAAGCTGAAATATGCTCAACTTTCGCCAAAAGAAAGAATTGAAAAGGGAACGTTTATCTTTGGGATTAATGTAATTTGCTACCTATTAGCACTTTACATCGTTTTTGGTGTCAACTGAATTTAAACTTACGACTTGTACAATATATTCATATACTCGTATGTAGGGGTAGTAAATCTAAGAAGTGGTAGTATATAAATATGACAAAGCTCTCTCTAAAGTCTAAATGTACTGAAATATATGTGCACATTGAACTTGTAGCTTTGCGATAAAGGAATGATGCAATTATTAATAATAGTAAAATAATAATATTGTTAAAATATGAAAATTATATTTTAAAACACAAAAGCTTAAATTTTGTTCAAAAATATAATCTTCTTTAATTGACTTCGCTAATTTTATCTTACTAATAAATTTGCAACGAAACATAGGAGTTTTTTTTTTAGAAAAGGGGTAATGTATTGTATTGTTAAATCTTTATTGTACATAATTTATATGGGACACATTAAAAGATTTATTATACAATGGCGGACTTATCCCATAAAGGGATCTCTTACCGTCAACCTTTGTGAAGCGGAAAGAAAACTATAGAATGTACAAGGGTAAAAACCGTACAGGTAAAGATAAACTAAATAATACCCAGTAAAAATTGAACATGTAATACAATAAAAAATAACTGTATACACCTACATATGTAAATAATAATAATAGATAAATAATAAAATAACATTAATACACAAATAAATAATAATAAACCTACACACATATATAAATAATAAATACATATATTCACAATTGGCCAATGAAAAATGAGTTTCAGAATAAAATTTTATGATACCTTAAAGGATTTTAATTATTGTGACATCTTCAGGTTATTAGGAAGTGAATTCCAGAGACGTGCAGCATGTACAATAAATGACTTGGCCTAGCTTTGGGTGTTAAAACAAGGCAAATCCATAATTAAGTAATTACTGCATCTCAGGTGGACATCAATCTCGCGAAATTTAAACCTTTCCCGAAGGTAATGTGGATATGTTGGATTAAAAGGGATATTGAAAAGAAGAGTTAGAATGTGGATATTTCTTAGTACTAAAAGCTGTTTACGTAAACATTATGTTTACAACATGACTGTGATAAAAAGCACCCCATATCCTCCTCTATCCCATACGTACGTACATAAGTGTATACCAAATTTCATTGTTAGTGGTTAAACCGTCAAAACACGAAAAGATAACAAAAAACAATCAAACAAATTCACTTTCAAATTTAAAATATAAATAAGGATTCAATAAACAAGCGTAAATCATAACAGATTCTGATTTCTAATTATTCTAAATTCAAATTACTATAAGATTGTAATAAATATTAATTATATCGGCCTACTTACAGTAATTAATGACCTAATACATCCGCGCCGTAATGAAACCAGCTAGTTCTCCGGCAGCTATTAGTAATAAAGCCTAGAAGCTACGTGTGCAGAATATGTAATAATGTTCCACGGGCGCGATCATCAACTACTCTGAAAATTATCTAGAGTGCTTATTTGTCAGTATAATAATGCAGCCATGTAATAACCAGCGAGCGCTGCACGATCACATGCTCGGAATATGCGCAAGCTTCTTGTATCGTGACACACGGCTTTTAAAAAAGACATACTTGCTTGTAGTTTTATAATTCAATTAATATTAAATATTAATTATATCTTTCGTAAGATGTGCGCTAAGTCAGTTGTTCTTTGATGGTTCATTTTTGAACATGTGATTTTAACTTTTTGTCTGTATAATGGGGAATTTCAGAAGGAATTATATGCCTTCATTATCCTTTTACAATCATACCTCTTCTTATCATACTCGTCGTAGTTCTTAAACGACAATGCTGAGGGATGGAATAAACTCATCTACAGCGGTGGCAGTTAACAGGCAAGACTCCTCATGGGTGCCCTAATTGAACATATGCCAGTAAGGCATATACTATACAAGATGGGTCTATCTCCGGACATACTGTACAGATTGAGTGGCGAGAAATCGGAATCCATGGAACACTTGATGTGCAACTGCGATTCGTTGGAAAGCATACGTATGAGTCTACTAGGAACGGCTTATCCAAAGCCAGGGGACTATAGATATCTTAAACAGCGAGATATCGTTAAGGTAACACATAGGATCTATGAAATGATGGTATAAGGCATGGAAAACACAAAAGATCCTGATGGGTTGACATGCAATGGCTTAGCTGACCCTATATGCGAATATCCCATACCATTGACATAGAGTTGAAGTAGGTGAGCATTTCTTGGATGTATGGCACATTGCCACTGTTCGGGCATCCCGTTTATTCCTACCTCATATATCTGGGTCATGGAATGAGCTCCTTTCTTCACTTTTTCCCTTACGATATAATATAGGGCTTTTAAAAAACTGTATCTACAACTCTTAAAAAGCCGGCCACGCATAAATAATTTCTCTCGTGTTATAAGTGTTACCGCCGCCCAGCCCAGAGAAATTGCAGGTGTATTGCCGGACTTTTAAGGAGTAGGCTCTTTTCTTGAAAGTTTCAATGTCGTATCTGTTCGGAAATATTTCTGCTCGGAGTAATATATAATTAAAAAGTTGGATATTCCGCTTGTTTGTATATCACAACAGAACTATATTACCTGATGCTGCGTGCTGTATTCCGGCGTGTGATCAGCAATTTAAGCAACGTGCTGTTAATAAGAACTTAATTATATAAGAACATAGTAATTCGAAATTTAAAAAAAGTATTAATATGTGGTTTTTCGTATCGGTATAGATATATTTACGTACTAGTTATTTACCGTAGTTTTGCCTGCGTATATTAGATATAAATAAATTCTCCTATGTGCTCAATTAGGATTGGTCTACCGGTGTACCAAATTTCATTCTCTATTGATTCTTATTAAGAGACCTAAAATAAGTAAATTATCGACAGAATACAAAGATCTGAGAAATAAAAAAATTAATGAAAACCTTTACAATTTTTTTTAACGGGTGATAATGGAATGGCAGCCCCACCCGCGCTACCGGTATACACCGACGGGGCACCAGTGAAGGATGATAGGTGAGGATGAAGCAGGTCAATTAGCCCATCGTGACGGACTCAACAAGAATTGTTCACGATGGTTTCCAGGGGGAACCACGTGGAGGTCGACCTAATAGGGCATATTGCTAGCAATGGGGCATTCAAACTCCATTGCTAACAATCCCTTTCCCCCCAACCTTTATAATTGGATTATTGAAAAATGGTTTTATTCTTTTGAAGACTATTTTAATGTAAAATTTTAAGAATAAGTTCCAAATGAAATATTTGCTCTGCACACGGTTGAATGCAGCGAGTCTTTTCTTTAACATAATTTTTTTTATGCAACTTAGAATGGCAAAAGCTAACGGCCCACCTGATGGAAAGTGGTAACCGTCGCCTATAGACATTAGTAGTACAATGGGCATAACAGAATATATTGTTTAGTCCATGATATCCCCATGCGTTGCCATTCCTAAGGATTCAGGTGTACCCTGTAAATTCACGCCATATCCCACCCTTCAAACCGAAACACAGCCATGCAAACACAACTGTTTCACAGTAGAAACACAAATGGGACAGAGGTAGAAACGACTTTGGCACAAAGTCTCCCTCTGGTAATACTTCTAATATAATAATCTGTATTCAAGCAAATAAAGTTATCATTCATTCATAATTTTTTTTTACTTATATTAATTTTTCTTTAGTATTTCTTATGTACAGACAATGTCTGGTTACGATTTTATTATATAGTAAGATGGCAAACATGCTATTTTGAGTTATGAATACAGAAAGGGATTCAATATTCTCGTAGGTAGTTACGTCGTCTGAGGTAAACATTTGCCGACCTAGTGTACACTATAGACATTTTTCATCCCACTTTATGAGAAAAAGAAATAAAAGGTACATTCAGATACAACATACGCGCCAATATTTTATATGTAGATATATTTACTAGAGGGAGACTGTACAAAAGTCGTTTGCTTGGGTAACTCTGTCTCATTCGTGTTTCAATCGTGAAATAGTTGTGTTTGCATGACTGTGTTTCTGTTTGAAGGGTAGGATATGGCAGTGAATTTACAAGGTATAGAGGAATAACACTTGAGTCCTCAGAAATGCCAACGCATGGGGGGTATCATGGGCGAAACAGTATACTCTGTTATGTCCATAGTACTGTTCATGTCTATAGACGACGATTACCACTTTCCATCAGGTGGCCCGTCAGCTTGTTCGCTATTCTAAGTTGCATATATATATATATATATATATATATATATATATATATATATAATGCCTATTCACTTTATCTAATATATATAATCCAAGTCTTGCATTTATAAAATCATAGATTTTTGGTCCTAATAGTAGCTGACCTGAGCCTGACACATTGCTAGCAATACAGGGTGTATTGTTAGCAATGGGTCAGGGTGGATGAGTATCAGCGCCTCTCTTAAAACACCAAGGCCTAATTGCGGTTGCCAAGCCGCCTGCCAGACTTGGTAACTACTGGCAAAAACCCCCAATAGAGGGAGGCTTATGTTCAGCAGTTAACAATTAACGGTTGATATAGTATGATAGGAGAAAGGAATTGTTAGTTATGGGGTCTAACTGGCCAATTGCTAGCAATACACCCTATTAGGTTAACCTCTACGCGGTTCTTCCTGGAAACCATCGTTCTAGTGGAATTCGTCATGATGGGCTAACTGACCTTCTTTCATCCTCACCTATCATCCTTCACTGGTGCCCTGCCAGTGTATACCGATAACGCAGGCGGGGTTACCATTCCATTATCACCTATTAAAAAAGAGTCATGGTTTTACTAATCAACGACGTTTAAAGAGTAGAACTACTATTATTATTCAAACGTTTTTCCCTGTGGGATAGGCACAAACTGTAGTCTTCCACGCGCCCTATACCGACATACCTCCCTAGCTTCATTCAAGTTTGTTACCTCTTCATACATACTCTCACCGGTTTCGGGTAGAGTGCAAAAGGGACCGAAATATTCGCCTGTCTCATTCGCACAATTAAATTACAAAATGGCTATATTCTGATATTAATACCCGACCCAGCGTCTCAGATTTATGAATTTTAATTTTGTTTCATCTACAGAGAAGTATTATCTTTCACAACGCACATTATTTTCAAAGAAACGTCATAGATTAAAAGGCGCAGTGACGTTATGTTACAAATGTTGCTTGAAATAATTAGATAGTATTAATTTAAGATTTAAAACAAAGTTTAGTAACCATTAAATATTTGTATGGAATAAAGACGAGAGTAAGTCCTATCGTTTGCATAAAGAATAATTAAAATCAGTCTAAATTAGGTAAATATATCTTCGCCTTAATAAATTAATATACTTGTATATCTGTAAGCTAAAAAAATATTAATTTATTTATTTATTACCTTTTTATTGCATAAAAACATAAAAATATATTATGCTGTAAAGACAGTTTATACATGAAAATTTTTTTCCAAAAATAAATTTTTTTGAGAATGGTTTTTTATCGATTTTATAATGATGTGTTTTTACTTAAAGACTGTACGGTATTCATTTGTAGTAATAATAATAAATAATAATGTATGTTGTTTACCATTAAATAATTACTTATTAATAGATAAAAATAAAATTTTTTGATTGAGAAATATTTGAAATTTTCATATTTCAAATTATCTGCATCTAACTTTTTTTCTTAACAATAATGATATTTTTTGTGCATGAAACTAAACTAACTTGAAATGTAGTTAGTATATATACATAAATTTTATTTTTTTTATTTTTAATTTAGTCATAATTAATTTGGTAATGTTTAAGTTACATTCATAAATAAAGATAAATTAAAATTACATGGATTTTTTTTACTTTTATAAATGATAAGTATGAACTTGTATGTATAAAAAAAGAAGTGTAAGAAAAAACTGATTATATAATATAAAATGTTATTATAACATAATACGATACGATTTGATATGTTAGAAAATTCTGATTGCCTGTTGCGTATTAGAATTTAACCATATTTAAAATTGGAATGGAATTTAATCATCTATTAATTACAATAAATAAAAATAATACTAAATGCTATTGTACCTATAATACGTTACGTAGTCTATGCCACCAGGTAAGCAGACATCGTATTAAAGGGCAAAGCTTAAGGGCCCGACCTCCTTTATCATCGAGCAACAATGGCTCTCTAAAATGAAATACGGATCTGCAAGGATAACTTACACGAATTGTTACCGTGGTACCTTGCGGCTTGTAAAAATTAAATTGCTTCTCTTAAATATATTGGGGGGACGTGAGGTGTGGGAATATGGGTGGGTACGTGAAATATGGTTCATTACTCGTAAATTCGGAGGATGGTTATTGATCAACGAGATGCCGGGTTTATGGTTTTTTTTTTATTAAGGAGTTTCCTCCTGTATTTTTTTCTGTTTAGATTTTTTTTTAGGATATTTATAATTTTGTAATCGTTCATCGTTCTAGTAAAGAGTCTAGGTTCATGTTCTTAATTTTTTTAACAAGATTTTTTTTTAACAAGATTAATTCTTAGAAAACGAACTATTGAACTGATTTTGATGAAGTTTTTATGGGGAAAATTTGAAAGTATATCTTTTTAAATAAAAAAAAAGAATTTTCCAAATCAATTAATAAATGAAGGAGATCTAAGGTAACATAATTTAAAAAAACAAAACCGAATTGGAATTGTCATCTTTTTTTGAGTCGGCTAAAAATAGGCACTTGAAATGTATCACATATTACATAAAGAATCATACTCTGATACCCTAAATATTAGGAAAAATAGCGATCTCGAAAACTAGTTCAATGTGCTGGATATTTTCAACCGAATTCAATTAAAGAATTTGCTTATAAAAATATTTTTTTTATACAACTTAGAATGGCAAGCTGACAGCCCACCTGATGGAAAGTGGTAACCGTTGCCTATAGACATACTGTTTCGCCCATGATACCCCCCATGCGTAGCCATTCCTGAGGACTCAGGTGTTATTCCTCTGTACCCTGTAAATTCACGCCATATCCCACCCTTCAAACCGAAACACAGCCATGCAAACACAACTGCTTCACGGTAAAAACACGAATGGGACAGAGGTTCCCAGGCGATCGACTTTTGTTCAAAAAAATAATTTGATTGTACGCGCTTTACTCTCAGTAGCACTTTCTAATCTCTGATTATGAACATTACCGACCATTAAAAGTACGCAGCTCGTCGATTTTATTAAAAAATAATGCCAAAGAGATTGTTGAGATATAAGGCGAATAAAAGAAATATATAATCCGGACAGTATTTTCGGATAATAACCTGACGAAAATGTAATATGAATGCAGAAAGGAGGATTCACAGAGCCAAATCCTATTACCGATTAATCGCTAAACGTTGGCAGATCTAAACAGGAAAGAGTATAAAACTTGAAGCGAAAATATCTACTAAATATTTTATCCAGGTAATAATTTAAATTTTTAAAGTTTTGTTAAAGAAATTCGCCGTGTGTCTCCCGGTACAGAATGGGCCATCCCTTCCTTTAATGTGCGTGTCGTAAGAGGCGACTAAGAGAGGGCAACGGATGGGCAGCAACGTCCCTCTTAAAACATCTCTAAAAACCTATTTGCGGTTGCCAATCCGTCTACCAAGCGTGGTAACTACTAGCAAAACTCCTCTTATGGGGAAGGCTTACGTCCAGCACTGGACAGTTAACGGCTGAAATATTAATAAAACAAATTTTGATAATCAAATAGGTAGTGTATTGTCATAATATGACATAAGGGTCGTGGTGACTTGTAATATAGGTTTAATACCTAGTACAGGCACCAGCTCGCACAAATAATATTGTTAAAATGTTTTGCAAGTTATAGATATTAAGTCCTTAATTGTTTGTGGTGAGAAATAATAAATAAATAATAATTTTCAAATTTTGACCACTTGTCGACCATTAATTAACATAATAATGTCAATATTCTATTCTAGATACGTAGACGAGGTCACAGATAAAAACTGGTTAACACGTAAAAATAAAAAGACAATTCCGAAACACCCATAATTAGCTTCGCACCGACAATGTCCTAGGAATATATTATTTTATATCATTAATATTTGTACGCCAAATGGAAATATTAAATTTTCATCATTTTACAACGAAATTATTATGCCATAATCCGGATTTCACTTATGCGGGGGTCGAAATGATCCTTTGTCAATATAGGGTTTGTGATTAATTATATAGGCGGTGGGTTGGACGCAGGTCTTACGTGTGTTTAGCCACCGTGAAAGGGTTAATTGGGGTGGCTATGATGAGGGTAGTTTCGATGCCTACTCGCCATATTTGAAATTCCTCTGCTAGTACCTGCAGGATGAGCGTAATGGTATTGGAGCTATGAAATATGATGCATGTGGAGTTGTTTCATTCGATTTCTTGTATTTGAATAAGAAGTTTTGTTAGTTAGGATATCAAAGTCCCACGGATGGGCAAGAGTCTCCCTACAAAAGTAAAATAATCTAACTGATATTACTAGTATGATTACCGCCGCATGTATCCCAGGTATAATATGGGCCACCCCTTCCTTTCCCGTAGGTGTTGTAAGAAGCGACTAAGGGAGAGCGAGGGATGGACAGCAGAGTTCCTATTAAAACATCTTTAAAAGCCTAACTGCGGTTACCAACTGGCCTATCAAGCATGGCAACTATGCCAAACCGTAAAGAATAAGGTTTGTATGAGAGAAAATGTTTGATATATCGTAAAAAGAAAAGAAAAAAAATATGGGTAAAAAAGCTTCACAAAAATGCTTCACAAAGTGATATGGAAGGTTTGGTCTCATTACGTTTATCAGTATATCCATGCAAAGCCGAGGCGGGTAAGTATGACATAAACATAAGCAACATTAACATACGAGTAAGTTACTGCAGTGATAATTCAACTAACCTTCGATTCTCTATACTTATTTCTTTTTTAATCGACTCACCATTACGGACTGCAGCAAATCCTCTAATTTCACTGCAACATATGAATCACTTTTGCGGTCATCAAACTATTCAAATGGAACGTCCCGATGGCGACCATTAACAGTACCGTTCACCCTCTTCATTAATGTCTTAACCTAATTAAGACAGTTTTGGTATTTGTTAATTTGTGTTGTAGTAAATACGTGTATATGTTACTGTAAAAGCTTGTACTTTGGTAAATCTTAGGATACGGACTAACATGAGATGGGAAATATGAGGGATTTATATATATAAAAAAAAATGTACTCGTGGTCAGAGAGATAGGTTGGTTTTTTTTTAATGAATGATAACAGAATGGCAACCCCGCCTGCGTGAACGGTATAAACTGACGGGGCACCAGTGAGGGATAATAAGTATAAATAAAAAGACAGGTCAGTTAGCCCATTGTAATGAATATATCTGGGATTTAGCACGATGGTTTCCAGGGAAGCCACGTAGAGGTCAACCTGACAGTAATATTGCTAGCAATGGGACTGGTAGTCGGCATTACAAATAATTCTTCCCCCCCCCCCCCCCCCCGGTAGGTTACGTTAGGTTTGGTTTGGTCAAAGTCCCAAAATCGTTCTTTTTTATACGAAATCCTTACATGTTCGTGAATCCTAAGATTTACTAAAGCCCATTGGCTTTCACAATAACATATATATTTAATAGCTGTGTCCCACAAATTTGCTCGCTTAAATCAGTATAAATAAAGAATCCTATATATCTGTTGGCGTATGGTCCCGGCATAGAACAGGCCACCCCTTTCCTCTCCCATGGGTGTTGTAAGAGGCGACTAAGAGAATTAATGGTAGAGAGAGACCGGCAGCAGCGTCCCTCTTAAAACATCGCTAAAGCCTAATTGCGGTTACTAACCCGCCTGCCAAGCATGACAGCTACGAGCAAAACCCCTTAACTGGGGGAGGCCTATGTTCAGCAGTGGACAGTTAAGAGCTGATGTGATCTGAGAATCATGTGTTATGTTGGGATCGTTAAGATGCAACCTACCCGTGTAACAAATTTTATTCAAATCCAAATAGTCTTTTAAGCGTAGTAACAAACAAACATATAAACATGCAAACAGTTTTATAAACATTCACATTTGCAATATTAAGAGGATATCACTTCAAGATCGATTTGTTTCGAAATCCCCGGAACTAACCCCAATTGAAGATGTCCGATTGGATCCAGTCCGTAATTACTGAGTCCTTGTAACTTGTCAAACTTTTTGACTTAAAGACGAGTTTATTTCTAAAATACACCTTACAAACGGAATATTTTATCTGTATTGAGAGTAGAAGGAGATTTATAGATATAGATGAACTAAAAGAGACATAAGACGCTCAATAATAGATATATTGTATAAACAATCTTGCCGTGTGATCCCAGGATAGAATGGGCCACCCCTTCCTTCCCCGTGAGTGTAGTAAGGGGGACTAAGGAGGGCGAGGTATGGGTAGCAGCGTTCCTCTTAAAACTGGGGGAGGCCTATGTTTAGCAGTGAACAGTTAATGGCTGATATGATGAAGATGATGATCTACAGTATACGCTACCTATGGAAAATACATAGTGTTTTCAAATTTATGTTTATTTTTTAACGATGTCTGTATATATGTATAGTGGGAATTTTATGAATTTACTGAGTTTGTTGTGTGCGAGCTGCAGTCCGTAGTGCGAGACGTGACGCTGTGATACAAAGCATCGCCAGGTCGTACGCGTAAGAAGATTTTCGGATAAAGTTGAAACAAATATCGGAAACGGCAAACAAAGTAAGTTCATAAAATTCCCGTTGTACATATAGATGGACATCGTATATAGTATTTATTATTAGACGTGAGTAATATATAGCAATGTCTATATATTGGCCTAATAAGGAATAGGTATGTTATAAATATCTGTAATCCAATATTTAATGCCGAAATGAATAACCCGATCGAAATTAATATAGATATCCGATCGGCACGGGCGATATCGAAATGGGTGATGACCTGTTTTCCGCCATCAATTTCCGCCAACGATCTTTTGATGATATATGATGACAAAACAAAATGCCCCATTTTAAATTTCAATTTCAACTAATATATATAATAAGGAGCAAAGATTTGAATTATTTAATGTATAAATAAAAAATAATAAGTGAATTTAAAAAAAAATCTCTAGAAATTATTAGCGAGTAACGTAATCTTTATTCTATTAAAAAGAAAAAAAAAACGTAAAATTGCGCGGGTCATTATCTAGTTGTGGAATAAAATAATTAAGCATTTTATGTCTTTTCCATGAAATAATTCTATATCTTCTTCGAAATTTAATTCTTAGCTTGTCCCCGTCATCTTTGATCTTTACACAAATGTCTAATGACGGGATCCAAAGTTTTAAGTAACATTCTTTGTTTTCGTGAAACCTCCATGTTTTTGTATTTGTTTGTGAAATCATCTTGGGTAATTAAAACAATGGATTATTGCAGCTCGTTTACTGTTCCTTCCCGGTAATGTATAAAACATATATATATATATATATATATATATATATATATATATATATATATATATATATATATATATATATATATATATATATATATATATATATATATATATATATATATATGTATGTATGTATGTATATGAATTAACTAGAGGGAGACAATACCAGAGGGAGACTTTGTACAAAGTCGATTGCTTGGGTACCCCTGTCCCATTCGTGTTTCTACCGTGAAGTCATCCTACCGTATTCCTGAGTCCTCAGGAATGGCAACGCATGGGAGGTATCATGGGTGAAACAGTATACTCTGTTATGTCCATGGTACTGCTAATGTCTATAGGCGACGGTTACCAATTTCCATCAGATGGACCGTAAGCTTGTTTGCTATTCTAAGTTGTATAAAAAACAAAAACTATCGTCATATCAGCCGTTAACTGCCCACTTCTGAACATTATTGGGGGGTTTGGTAGTTGCCATGCTTGGCAGGTAGGTTGGCAATCACAGTTAGGCTTAGACATGTTTTAAGAGGGACGCTCGCCCTCCCTTAGTCGCCTCTTATGACACCTCGGGAAAGAAAGGGGGTGGGCTATTCTATGCCGGGCCACCACGTTGCCAACGGTGGCAACACCGCCGTCATACGCGAGGAAAATCTCGAATAAAAACTAGTATAATAATGTAATTAGCGTGTCTGATTATATCTGAGTATATATGTATATTATGTATATTCACATATACATATATGCATAACAACAATTTCGTTAATTAACACGAAATTGTCTTGGTTTACAATAGAAATTGGATGTATGTTTGTTTTAATATGTTTGGAATAATATTCCAGTTTGATTGCTTCTTGGAATGGAAACATGTTTATTGGAATAAGCCGAACTAAATGATATTGAACATTTTAAATTGATAATAATAATAAAATTATTCATTAAAAAAACAAATCTCGATGGAAAAACGGAAATTTGGCATTTTGTTTTTTACTTTTTAAATAGCGGCCCGTACCGGCATCGCACGGGTGGACATTTTTACATTTCAAAAAGGGGCCATTATGGCTGCACACGCGACGGAAGCTTAAAAATGGAGTAACTTCTCCCGTTTTCTCAACATTTCCCTTCACTGCTTTGCTCCTATTGATCGTAGCGTGATGAAAAGCCAGCACTATCAGTATACACTGACGAAGCACCAGTGAAGGGTGGTAGGTGATTATAAAAGCAGGTTAGTTAGCCCATCGTGACGAATTTCTCTAGAATTAACTTTGATGGGCTCCAGGGGAACCGCGTGGAGGTTGACCTGATAGGGTGTATTGCTGGCAATGAGTGAGTTAGACCCCATTACTAACAATCCCTTTTCCCCCACTCAGTAGGGGTTGGGTAGATGCACCTCCTTTATGGGGGAGTTCTATGTACATGAGTGCATATCTAGCAGCAGTAGATAGTCAACGGTTGATGTAATAATAAAGGACGGTCTCCACGCGATTCTTCTCGTGACTAATTTTTGATGAATTCATCAGGATGGGCCAGCTGACCTGCTTCATCCTCACTTATCATTCCTCACTGATCATTCTTCACTGGCGCCCGTCAGCGTACACCCATAGCGTAGGCGTGGTTAACATTCCATTAAAAAAATGCCACTATCGCTATACAAAATACATGGTGAATTTATTCCAGAAATTCACGCAAGTAGAACCGTGAATAGTTCCGGGCAGGTACCAAGAAACCGCTAACGACATCCGAAGTAGTCGTTTTACCGCTGCGGAAAAGGAACAGAGTCACCCGTATGCATAGATTTCAGGAATAAGGTTATCTAGGTAGAACTGGTTATTCTGTGAATTTAATAATAATAACTACGTACAGGGTACAGAGGAATAACACCTGAGTCCTCAGGAATGGCAACGCACGGGAGATATGGGCGGAACAGTATACTCTGTTATGTCCATGGTACTGCTCATGTCTATAGGCGACGTTTTTTTTTAATGGGTGATAATGGAATGGTAACCCCGTATGTGCTATCGGTATACACTGGCGGGACACCAGTGAGAGATGATAGATGAGGATGAAGCAGGTCAGTTGGCCCATCGTGACGAATTCAACAAGAATTGTTCACGATGGTTTCCAGAGGAAACTACGTGGAGGTTGACCTAATAGGGTATATTGCTAGCAATAGGGCTGTCAAACAACATTGCTAGCAATACCTTTTCCTCCTACAGGTGACGATTACCATTTACCATCAGGTGGGACGTCAGCTTGTTTGCTATTCTAAGTTGCATAAAAAAATACGTTAGCGTGCTCAATCGCTAGCGTCCAACTAGGGTTGTCTGGTACGATTTTTTTTTATTAAACAAATGTCAAAATTTTCTTGTTGCACTTGTAAATTTAATAGGTAAAGCAGTTATAAATTATGTGGGCAAGGGTGGACTTATTTTTGAAAGAGATCTCTTCCAGCCAACCCAATATAGTGACAAAGCATGTGAAAAAATATTTACATATCTATGTGATGGTAAATATTGCTGAATAATTGTAATTAATTTTATGATCTGCTATTGGCGACACCAATATTTAGTAAATAACTAATTAATTAATATAGTTAGCGGACAGCTAAAGTACACGAGTGTAAGAACAACATCGATGTTAATACATAATATACAAATAAATAGATAAATGAAATATTAATATCTAATATATAAAATTCTCGTGTCACGGTGTTTGTTACCAAACTCCTCCGAAACGGCTTTACCGATTTTCATGAAATTTTGTGTGCATATTGGGTAGGTTTGAGAATCAGCCAACATCTATTTTTTATACCCCTCAATGATAAGGGTGACCCACCTTAAAAATTGTTTTTATTTCTTTGACAAAATTTATTATTTATATTTTAATATGATTTAGCATTGAAAAATATATACAACTTCAAATTTTCTTCCTTTTACGATCAACCCCTGTTTTTTAATCGCAATTTTTATAAGGTAAGGTTTATAGGTTGCAAAATGGCAATCCAATATAATAATTGTAGTAGGATAAATTTTCATGTATAGTGCTCGAAATAATGTATATAGTAAAACAACGTTTGCCGAGTCAGCTAGTATTTTATAATATTACACAGCTACGTACTAACATAAACATACTTATATAAAATAAGACCTACTCACTTGTATAAGTGATAGATATAAAAATAAATAAATAAATGTACCACCTACATAACAATTTTGTCCTCCAAAATGACACGATTTCGTTTATTTTTACCTTTTTACTCCAATTACATATTATTGTCGGTATTCATTATGTTTTTCCAACATACGAATAACTAATAATTAAAGACTGTGCCCCACAAACCGATCGACAAAACCGACCGAAAAACCATTTATTTTGATCTAAAACTAAATTACTGAAACTATTTTAATAAAATTTCTATGAGACCAATTTGCCAATTTGATTTTTCAGATAAAAAATAATTTTCTAAATCAGTTTAAAACTGACGGAGTTATGAGATAACAAATATAAAAAAAAATACAATCGAATTGAAAACCTCCTTTTTTGAAGTTGGTTGAAAAGCACCTTGCTTTACCTACTCTTTAAGGTAAAAAGGTAGAACCTTTTTACTCATTGGTGTCAAAAATTACTTAATTTTATCTATGCCCATTTTATTTTTCTTAAACACTTTCTTCAACTATTTAATTTTCCCAAAGTTTCGTGAACATAAGATTTTTTACTTAAAAAAAAAACACATTATGTACTTTCAGACACGTCTTAGAGTTAAAAACCTCCATTCCAATATTATGGTGGGCATCGGACAAATCAAGGGTGGGCGCGTTCCACGGCCCCCTTAAATACGCCTGTGGGAGTCACATTTTTTTGTCATTACCAAACAAATACCATTAGGGGGAAATATTGAGTTTATCTTGTAGAATACTTCCATTATTTTTGATTCCTCCAAGTACAGCCGAATTACCTTCTCCTATTTGAGAAGTCGGTGGAGAAATCAAAAGTATCGTCTCTCGTCTTGTTGGCCCGGGTATAAATTATTCACAGAACCTCGCGATCTGCCGTCACCGTCATACTTGTGTACCGCTCGGAAGCAAATGAAAAATAAACAAAAGGTGAGGCGCTTCTCAATTTTCATTATTTGCTTTGTATATTTCGTATATACGGATGTCCTTATGTATTCACGGCGTAGACAATAGCTAAAGTATGAACTCGAAGTGCTTCAGTAATGAAATGCAATTAGGGGCAAGCTCCATAATGGTAGCTATTTAAAACGTGACATCATCATCATCCGTCCATTGCTGAACATAGGACTTCCTCATATTTTGCCATGGAGTACAATCCTATTTCATTTGCATCCAGCAATTTTCTTCAATACTTTTGAGGGAGGGGGAGGGAGAAAGCTTTTTAGTAATAAAGACTCAGGATCCTAATGCTAGCAATATTTTTTTTAATGGATGATAATGGAATGGTAACTCTGCTTGCGTTATCGGTATACACTAGCGGGGCACCAATGATATATGACAGGTGAGGATGAAAGCAGGTTAACTAGCCCATCCTGACGAATTCAACTAGAATTAACCACGATGGTTTTCAGGGGGAATCACGTGGAGGTCGATCTGACAGGGTATATTGCTAGTAATGGAGCTATTCGACCTCATTACTAACAATCCCTTTCTCCTTGCTAGCAATAGTGCGTATATTCACCGGGTCGACTTCCACGTGGTCTTCCCTGGAAACCATCGTGCTGAATTCCAGGTGTATTGATCACGACGTGTTAGCTGACCTGTCTTTTTATCCTCACTCATTATTCCTCACTGGTATTCCGTCTGTGTATACCGTTAACGCGGTCCGGGTTTACCATTCCATTGGCATCCATTAACAATTTTTTTCAAGTCACTATATTTTGCGTGGGGTCATCCACTCTATTCAAGAATTTTCATAGATTGCTATTCGAGAAATTTTCTTCACCAGCAGTTGTCGATTGATCTAGTTATATGTCGTTTTATATGAAATAATGACATAATTATGATTAATATTAACCCTTACTAATATAAATGTAAGCGAGTGTTCATTACCTCATAGAGCCTTAATGGCTTAACCAATTATTATGAAATTTATTATATACCTACGTGTTATATAGGATAGAGAAGGGCATAGGTTACTTATTATATCAGTTAGTAAACATGCCCTGGTTACGCGGACGAAGTTGCGGGTAAAAACCAGAGGGAGACTGTACAAAAGTCGATTGCTTGGGTACCTCTGTTCCATTCGTGTTTCAACCGTAAAGCAGTTGTGTTTGCGTCAGTATTTCGGTTTGAAGGGTGGGATATGGCGTGAATTTACAGGGTATACAGGAATAACACCTGAGTCCTCAGGAATGGCAACGCATGGGGGGTATCATGGGCGAAACAGTACACTCTGTTATGTCCATGGTACTGCTCATGTCTATAGGCGACGGTTACCACTTTCCATCAGGTGGGCCGTTGGCTTGTTTGTCATTCTAAGTTGTATAAAAAAATATTAATAAGTAAGAATAATGCCAATTAATAGATTTCATTCCAATTTTAAAATGAACAAACCGAAGATGGGTTTATAGGAACAAATAACATATTTGAATTCAGAACGTGAATTTGTGAATCAAATGTAGAAGTTGAAGTGGGCTACGACAAGCAGTATTTTGTTTCACAAAAAAAAAATTACCGATTCAACGGTCACAGAATTAAAATGGAATACGGGTTTAAATTTTATCAAATGCAAAAATAACATAAAAATACTGTTATAGTTTTTATAATTTTCACTTCGACGTGATTTACAAACTTAGCAATTTATCTCTTAAGAATTAAAGCTGAGAGATCCAAGTTTGAATCTACTTTAAGTACGAGTATATTTATTTCTAAGTGTATTTTCGTTTCGTTTGTTTTTGGAGTAGACTTGAAACTTTATTTAAGTTTCGAGTATTTCTATATTGGAAACATTTAGCTATAGGTAATATACTTATAAATATAGAATATTTAATATTTTGAAGATTTATTTTGGGGGAAAGAGTGGATATATTTTTTCAAAAAATTATCTATTATAATTATAATATAATTTAATTTTATATGTAAAATGTAACTTACAGTATATATTTTATTGTAATTCTATAAGAAATAAGTATAATAATTCTATTGTAATTGATAGAAAAATAACGACATAATCATAATTTGTTAATTATATTAATATCAAATCATTAATATAATTAACAAATTATGATTAATATTTTGCAATAATAATATGCAAAAACTTTGCATGCCAAACTCTTTGTTGAAGTTGAATGTTCTTGCAATCCAAAAATGTATATTTATTTAATTTACCACATTAATTGAAATAAATTTAATTTTATTACATTATATATATATATATATATATATATATATAATTTATATAAATTTTATTCTTATTTAGGAAACAAAAATAAATAAATATTTAGCAACCAATGAAGTTTTCACGAATAATTATTACAGTACACACAAGTTTTGACATACAGTAATGAAAAACAAAAATATCATGAATTCTCCATTTTATCCCCAATCAGCTTTTTATACATCTTTCCTCTTTATAATATTAGTTTATAAGTTTAGATTAATATTCGTTTTTATCTGTCATTTATATAGATTGCGAATAGAAAGTTCTTGAACATCAATGTAATGTATGTATGTGAATTGAAATAAAGAGGGCCTACAACTTTTATTGCCTTTTATTTATATTTCCTTGGAAAAAAAGTTTAATTTCCCTATTAGAAAACTTACTTAAATTAATGTTAATGGTTTCGATACCATCTTTATTTCAACCGACTTTAAAAAGAAAGTTCTCAATTCGATCGTATTATTTAAGTTTTATCAGTGTAGTTGTATAATTTTTAAAATAAAAGTAACTAGTTTTGCCACAACGGAAGTGGGTTCTTTTTATTTGTGGATTATGTTCTTATTGTATTATGAATAACTAAAGATGATCATTATAGACGCAATACCTAGTTCAGTACAGCAGTAACCGCGTCTAAAAACCTCAGAATTCTATTACTGTCGTATGGAAGCTAAACGTAATATAATTTAGATTAACACAACGACAAAACCAGAAGCGGATTACGCAAAGCCAAATAATGGATCAGTACTGTTTATCGATGTATTGCAAAATAGGTTTTATCGATAGAATTATTGAATGAATGAATGAAAACTCTTTAGTGTTCCATTCAAAGAATGATACCGATTATAAATATTAACAATATGTACACAAACAAAATGTATAATTAATTAAATAAACTTCATTATATAAAATGTAGAAAATAAAGCAACAATGGGCGGACTTATCCCTAAATAGCGATCTCTTCCAGGCAACCTTAGGAATATCATATCAGTCTTTAACTGTCCATATCCAAACATAGGCATCCCCCCTAGGAGGTTTTACAAGTAGTTGCCACACTTAGTAGGCGGATTGGCAACTGCAGTAAGGCTTTAGAGATGTTTTAAGAGGGACGTTGCTGTCCATTCTCTAGATTTACCGCTTCTTACAATACTCACGGGAAAGAAAGTTGTGTCTTATTCTATGTTCTGACCACTCTGATAACCTTAGGATGGAGAGAAATAATCAAAATTGTGTCTAGTCCAAAAATAATAAGACAACATTGTTGTTGTGAATTTGCTATTTTTAGTTTTTTTTTACATGGCTCGAAGAATTGAAAATTGAAGAAAGATTCATGAGTGGCGACTCTGTACATGCAGAGTGCAGTACGATCCCCCACTAGATAGAGCGACGCCCTTAAATGTAGTGCAATGAGTCAATGCATGCAATAACAGTCAATGGGGGAGGCCTATATTCAGCGATGAACAAATAACATGTGATGACGAATTTTTTTTTAATAAATTACACATATTCCAATTTGAAATGGTGAATTTTAAAATTTTATTAATTTTAACACAATTATTTTTACAGATGTTCATCTGATGCGAACAACAGTTTAATTGGCTAAATTTAATTATCTCAAAATCGTGCGGCGGCTGTAAGGTTACATAAATATAGAATTCACCTTATATTATGTAGATTTATAGTATAATTTTAATTTCTTATAATTAATTATTGATATTGTATATAATTTGACATTTGAGCAAGACTTGACTAGAGGTAGACTTTGTGCAAAAATCGTTTGCTTGGGTACCTCTGTCTCATTCGTGTTTCTACTGTGCAGCAGTTGTGTTTACATGGTAGTGTTTCGGTTTGAAGGGTGGAATATGGTGGTGAATTTTCAGGGTACAGAGGAAGAACACCATAGTTCTTAGGAATGGATAGGCATGGGATGTATCATGGGCCAAATAGTATACTTTGTTATGTCCATGGTACTGTTCATGTCTTTAGGCGACAGCTTGTATGCCATTCTAAGTTGCATAAAAGTTTGTAACGATGGATGGATGGACGGATGTTTGTTACTCTTTCACGCAAAAACTACACAACGGATTTAAACGAAAATTGGTACACAATTTTCGTTTAAATTGTGTACCAATTGGTACAAAATTGGTGGTTGGTAGGTTATATCCTAATTTAGTACGTAGAATACTTAATGTACTCACTCACGTAGGCGGGGCCGCGGAATACAGCTAGTATTCTAAATAAAAAGGTTGACTGTGAAAGTTGCCAGCAAGTCGTCTACGTAAGTATATTCATTAATTAAAAAAAATTTACTACGCTTTTCAGTTAAAACATAACATACACTGTTTACAATTACTCTTCTCCATCCAAAGGTTGTTTGGAAGAGATCGCTTTTACAAGGCCGTCCATTGTTTTCTCAGTGTGATAATTTCTTGTAATTGTTTGTATCTATAATAAGTTTACTACTGTAATCTTTTGAAGGAAGTATAGTAATAAAGAGTATCTATCTACGTATCTACACTAAATGTACAAATTTTTCTATACACAGTAAAATCTCTATTCAGCTTGACTCAGGTGATTTTGAACATCGATAATTCTAGTATCGTATCCGTACGACACTACGGAGCGTTAGAGATTTTGACTCGACATTCATTAATCTCTGACAAGCTTCGTACAGATCATTTCTCAGGGTACGTTGGAAAGCCGGCCGATGGTTGCTTGATTTCTAAATGTTTTTTAAAACCTGTTACAAAAAAGGTTTTATGTTTCCAAACGTTTGTACGTACTGCCACTGTGCTATGTACAATTTGAGTTATAATTTGACGAGTCATAAATAACCCTAAATGACAATGTTGTTATTGTAAATGTAAAAATTTTTTACTTTATTATATTTATATGTATAGATAGAATTGATTTTATTGTTAAAAGTTTTTAAATACACATTACATTTATGTAAATATTTATTTTAATTTCTGTTTTGCACTACTGCTGCCCACTCACTACTTCCTATGCCACTGTGTTAGGTTGACTGGAAGAAATCTCTTTTAGAGATAAATTCGCCTTTGCTAACATTGTTATTATCTTATTGTTGTTACTGTATGTTTTAGTGCAAGAGCTTTCTCTACCTAATTACACGTAATATATATATAGTCAGTTCGCACTTGCATTACAGCCGCTTATGATTAAGGGTACCGAATGGTCCCGAAACTAGTCGAGTACACGTAAGTTAAACCGGTAGTTAATACATTAAAACTATAATGAAATTGATTGTTTGTTACACAAACGAACAAAATTTTTAAATGAACATATAAGAATTACCATATTTATTCGCATTCACGCAAGAAAACTTATGAAATATGTTTAGTTTAATACAAACTTGATTTTTTGTATATATTTGGGCGGCGGTAGTCACTTACCATCAGGTGACTCGCATGCTTGTTTGCCTCCTGTGTTGTAAAAAAAATCCTTTTTTTAAATACATTTTACATGCAGTTTAGAATGCAAATACTAACGACGACATACTTGATGGAAAGTGGTAACTATCGCCTATAGACATGAACAGCACCATGAACAGGACTCAGTTGTTATTTCTCTGCACCCTGTAAATTCACGGTCATATCCCACCCTTCAAACCGAAACATAGCTATGCAACACAACTACTTCACTGCAAAAACACGAATGGAACAGAGGTACCCAAGCAAACGACTTTTGTACAAAGTTTCCCTCTGGTAAAAAAATAACGGTCAGATATAAAAACTTTTTTTTTTACATTTGATAACTCTTTTCTTAAGAAAGGTTATAATTAATTCGAGATCATATGATACGACCACGGGCGAAGTCGCGGGATACGGCTAAATAGTTTTTTTTAGCGGGTGATAATGGAATGGTAACTACCCGCGCTATCGATATACACCGGCGGGGCACCAGTGAAGGATGATAGGTGAGGATGAAACAGGTCAGTTAGCCCACCGTGACGAATTCAACAAGAATTGTTCACGATGGTTTCCAGGGGAAACCACGTGGAGATCGACCTAATAAGGCATATTGCTAGCAATGGGGCTGTCAAACTCCATTGCTAACAATCCCTTTACCCCCGGCTAAATAGTTTTAGGTACAAATAGGTTAATAAATAAGTTTTGTTTATTTATCTTGGAAATAGATTTGAGTTTATACATTAGGTAATATTATTACGTGCTTATTCGTGCAAAATCCGATAACACGAGTTAAATTACGGCGTCTGTTATTACTGAATTGTAAGCCAAGTTGGTTCCAGAATTCGCTTTGTGTATCCGAATGCGAGTAATTGCTTGTAGAATTTTAGTTTATTATGTTATTGTAACGGAAAATAAGAATTATTTTATTTTGGGATTTTAAAAAGGTTCTTAATTTGTCCGAATTTTGATTTTGTGGCTACGTCCGTAATATTTTATCTCACTTAGATAATGTAGATAGAACATCATTATTATATCAGTCATAAACTGTCCACTGCTGAACCTAGATTTTTCTCCCGAGGGAGGGGGGGGGGAGGGTTTAATAAGGACAGATTTCTAATGGACCTTAACCTACACTGTCGGTATACACTGGTGGGACAGCAGTGCTCTTTGCAAAACAACTTTAAAAGCCTAACTGTGGTTGATGTTTCTTTTAAACCAACATTAAAACCCTAACTGCGGTTGCCAACCCACCTGGCAGGCGTAGCAACCATAGACAATAGTCCGCCCCCCCTTCCTAGGGGAGGCCTATGTTCAGCTTCACAGATAACATAATACTATACCATTATGATATGATTCAGCAGTGGGCAGTTAATGACTGATTGAATGATAATGATGAATAGACTTATTACTCGTAATGTATGTATCTGTCCATCCATTGTCGAATATATTCGTAGGTCTTTCCATATTTGGCAACAAAGTACACTCATCAATACCACTACAGAATTCACTTTGTCACCTCCTTCGTAACTGACATTTCGATTATCCATGTGATTATTTATTCTGAATAATTATCCAACTGAATAATATAGCGGTAAATATTCTAGTGCAATTAAAATATGAGATAAGCATTATTTTTTATTTATCTATTTGTTTTATTTTATTCTCTCACTCTGCATGTTCTAACACTTGTACAATGGACTGTGCTCAGAGGAATCGTTCAATACGAAGCCCATAGCCATTTTCTACCATCGTACAGCTCACCATTGACACGGAGTTCATTCCATACTTCAAAGCTTAGATGATCACGTACAGCGAGGTTTCAGAGATGTTTCTCTTAATATTGTTTATTAATCTCTTTAGTTATGTTTTAAAATTTCTGTCTGGCAGATGCATTAAAACTGTGGTTGACGGTAGTTGCTCCGATAACATGGATATTAATGCCGGTGTCCCGCAAGGCTCTGTGTTGTCCCCAACGCTATTTTTGATGCATATCAATGATTTGCTGGCTACGGTCGACATTCATGTTATGCGGATGACAGTACTGGGGATGCATACTACACGGGTCGTGCGAATATCCTTCGCTCCATTGTGGAGATTAATCGCAAACAGTTTGTCTTTTAAATCGAGTGTACTCTTGCTCGAGTCTTTGATTGTGGACGACTAAACTTATCCAATTTAACCATAAGTATTTATTAGCATCGCCACTAGTATTGAGATTCTCGATGTCGACATCTGTTTAGTATTGTGGAATTTTAGGGTTATCTCAAAGATAGGGTCAAGCTGGCATCCAAAATCTCGGGGTGCTCAATAGAGCATAACGGTATTTCACTCCGAGACAAAGACTATTATTGTACAAGTCGCAAGTCCGGCCCCTCGTGGAGTACTGCTCTCATCTGTGGCTGGAGTAACTGGATTCTAGCTTGGTCTTCTTAACTCAGTTTAAAGACGGGCTATATGAGAACAATCGACGATCGCAAGCTCACAGGCGGTATCAAGCTCTTAAGTCTAAGGCAAGACTTTGCCTTCCATTATGTGTTATACCGACTGTATAACGGTTGTCTCCCTTTCTTTCCTTATAGGTGTCGTATGAAGCGAGTAAGGGAACTTAATGGCTGAGGAATGGGCAGCAGAGTTCCTCTTAAAAACATTATTAAAAGCTAACTGCGGTTATCAACCCGCCTGCCAAGCTTGGCAACTACTAGCAAAATCTTTCTTATCCCCTATAAGGAAGATTTTAAGAAGAAGGCCTATGCTCAACAGTGGACATGTAATGTGACTTAAAAAATAGTGATTTGAAGTTCAAATAATGTGTTGATTATAAATATAATTAAAGCTACGTATTACCAATTTCTGTCGTGAATCAATTAAATTTCTGTTGTAAATCAAGCATTGAGTAAGGAAAAAATATAAACAAAGTATTGAGTTTCTTTAAGAATATAAAGAAGCAAGTGCAATCAATGAAAAGCGACATTTCCCGTCGCCCAGTCTCCGAGAAAAATATAAAAAAAAAATATTTGTACTAAAAAACTTAGCATCTGCTGAATGTAACGTTTAAGAAATGTACAGTCTGAGGGTCATTTGGCTGAGTACCTAGTTATGTCTGTCTGGCATTTAGCCAGTTCTCGACTTCAATTCCCGACTTTCAATTTTGATATGAACGTAAAAATGTGTATAGTTTTACAACGCGAAAAAAGGCGACACTGTAATATCTAGTAGACGGAAAGTGGTTAAAGCCCATGGATATATAAAGATCAAAAATATAGATAAATATAAACACACATGCTTATGAATATTAATGTATATATTGCGCGGGCATTGATCCCGTTAAACACACCCAAACACAACCATAGTACCTAGTATTATAATAATGAGAAGTTACACCGCTCTACCCACCCATATTGATGCTCCTTTCCACTTTAAGTTTGCTTGAAGAGAACTCTTGCAGAGTTAAGCTCACCTATGTACATTTGCTTTCAACTGTCATATTTCTATATGTACTTTTAGTGTGTGCAAATATAAGTATAAATATTTTTTTTTTAAATAATCGCAGAAATATTCTTTAATTAAATCAATAACAAACAGAAGCATTTGATAAATTAATCGATTTTTATTCGTCATTTATCATCTTGATTAGTTGTAAACCGATTTGGATTTTTTTTTATCCGACTGGATATACAGATTGGGCCCGTGGAAATTTTAATTTTTTAGTTTATTTTCTAAATAAAAAAAAAAGTGGTCTTAGCTACAATTGAAGTCGGGTATTCTTTTGTGTAACACAATTTAATACCCTGTTTATATACATGCATCATCAACATCATATCAGCCATTAACTGTCCACTGCTGAACATAATGTTTTGCCAGTAGTTTACCAGAGGGAGACTTTGTACAAAAGTCTCGGGTACCTCTGTCCCATTCGTGTTTCAACCGAGAAGTAGTTGTGTTTCCATGGCCGTGTTTCGGTTTGAAGGGTGGGATATAGCGTGAATTTACAGGGTACAGAGGAATAACACCTAAGTCCTCAGGAATGACAATGCATGGGAGGTATCATGGGCGAAACAGTATACTCTGTTATGTTCATGGTACTGCTTATGTCTATAGGCGACGGTTACCACTATCCATCAGGTGGGCCGTCAGCTTGTTTGCCATTCTATAAAAAAAAAGTTACCACGCTTGGCAGGCGGGTGGGCAACCGCGGTTAGGTTTTGGTGATGTTTAAAGAGGAACGTTGCTGTTTATATACATATATATGAATTATTCAACAATTTGCTAACATTTATTTAGTCATATATGCCTACACAGATTAATTAGAAATTTGGTACGTAATTATAATGTAATGATACACTGTTGGGTTAATCTCGTTTTGATGTTGACTTTGTAAATAGTTAGCGTTAAATAATAAATCATTTTGAACGTGTTGAATCATTATATAATTTGAAATCACTTACGTTAATCGTGTGTACAGTTTTGATGGATTTGTTTGTCCGCTGTTTGATCAATTTGTATGGCCAATGTAATTTGTAATACATAATGAAATTATTATTTTCATTATGTAATTCTTTTTTTACAACACAGTGGGAAAACGAGCAGGCGGCTTACCTGATAAGTACCTAATAGGTAAGTGACTTCCGCCGCCCATTATCACCTACAACACCAACGGCATTGCAGGTGTGCTGCCGGCCTTTTAAAAAGGAATATGCTCTTTTTTTGAAGGTTATGATTTTGTGAAGGTGATGAAAGTTGATTCTAAAGAGCGGTTGTACGTAAAAGAAAGTGCTTTGAAAATCGTACGCTGAAAGATCGTCACTCGTCCAGATGGTTAGAATGATTTAGGGTGACAAATAAGTTGACGACCCATCTACTTTTTTTTAATGGTTGAGAATGGATTGGTCACTGTTCCTGCGCTATCGGTGTAGGCTGGCGGTGCACCAGTAAGACGAGCGACTTGACAAGGTATATTGCTGGCAATGCCGCTGTTAGTCCCAATTACTAGCAGCTCTTCCCCCGGCTCATCTGTTCGAAAAATGGTAACTATAGGTTTACGAATAATTTTAACGGGCTGTATTTTTGTTTGCCACCTTCGTGACATAAAAAAACAATCTAGCATAATATTAATATCAGATACCTTTGTATTGGCCTTGGTTATCCTTACTGTTATTATAACTATGAAAGTAAGGTTGTTTGTAATTTGTTAGCGTTTTAATAGATTATTTATTTTAAAATTTAGTACAACCATATTACGCGGGATGGAATGGGCCATCCCTTCCTTTCCCGTTGGTGTCGTAAGAGACGATTAAGGGGTTTTAATTTTCAAGGGATAGGTAGTAGCGTTCCTTTTTAAATATTACCGAAAGTCTAACTGCGATTGCCAATCCGTCTGCCAAGCATGGCAACTACTTTCAAAATCCCCTTTATGGGAGAGACCTATGTTTAGCATTTGATAGTTAATGGCTCATATACATATATGATGATGATAATGACCTTACAAAAAATCACGTTTCATTTCTTTTAGGAACTAATTCTTCCAGTTCATAAGAATAATGGAGATTCACAAATGAAACTGTACAAATGCGTTATATTTAGACATCGTCGAGTCCGCCGCGGTGCTAAAAGCTTCCGCAGGCAGCTGCAATGTGTCGATAACAATGAAAATGAATCCACTCTTCTGAAATATTCCTCTGGATTTGCACTATGACATTTATAATGCTAGATCTAAAGTTATATTTGTTTAATGTATTCATGTATGTATATTTATATAATCATAAGTAGTTTTCCATTGTATGTGTCATGATTTATATGTCAATATGGATACTCAATCGAAACCGGTTCTTTTTGTGAGAAATATTGATATTTTTATTTATATTTGATTTAATGAAGCATGAGCACTTGCGCCAAGCAATAAAAACACGTATTTAAATCCACTTACACTTTTATTATATTTATTTATTACAACGATTTCCTCAGCCATATATATATCTTACTTCTTTCACACACACCATAGAGAATCATGCAGCGCCCTCTGGCCTACTCTCCCGTAACTTCTTTTTCGTTGTCTATGCCTAATGTTGCAATTATTAAAAATAATAATTGTGGAGGCTGGAGACACAAAACAATTAAACTCAACAGGAAATAATGAAGAGAAGAAAAACACACATGAAGGGGAAAATTGTTACTTCTTTTTTGCATTTTATGTTTTTTTTTTGTTTAATTTTTTGTATATGTATTCTTTTAGCTTTTTTCACATGTGTCTATGTATGTCTGTTGTTATTTGTGTGCTGTAAGTAATGCAAATAAATTATCTATTTTGAATGTAAAGTATATAAGTTACTTTGTACATATGTAAACATATTATTATTTAATAGAAACAACTATACTGTTTCCTCCTATTATTGTACGCACACTGCCCGCTGGTAATTAATGCTCCTTTCCACTCAGGGTTTGCTGGAAGAGAACTCTTACGAGGTTAAGCTCGCCTGTTGTAGACCTTTATTTAATATAAATCATATGTATCATATATTTTTTTAGTTTTTCTCGTCCGTCCCATCAATATGCGTACGACATGTTTCCTGTATGTTGTTCCAGCCAGTTACACAGTTTATCAAGTATGGAAGTGATGTCTGTGGAAACCTAATTTTTGAGATAACGTTAGCAAGAAAATTGGTTCACAACCTTTACGTTTTGTACCTGCTCAGAATTTACTATTAGCTGACAAAAGTCTTCAAGAAATAAACGTAAGTTACGCCTTGTCTATGATAAAGTTGTTAATTCATTAGTTTGAATCAGCAACCGTGCCTATATTCACACGAGAAAGGCAACTTCGATCAATGTTTACTTTTTAACCAATTTTAAAAAGAAGATTCTCAATTTAGTTGTATTTTTTTTTAATGTTTGTTACCTCATTAGTCTGTTAGTTCTAGAACGATTTGGAAAATTCTTTTTGTTTTATATGATAGGATATACATATAGATTTGTCTCATAGATTTTTTTTCAAAATCGGTTTATTATTTTAATTTTTAGACAACTATAACTTGTTTTGTCACAATTGAAGTCGGTTTTTTATGGGACACAATCTTTAATTATTCTTTTTTTTATAATTAAAAACTGAAGACCTCTTTAAAATAGTTATTTCTTTAAACAAAAACGTTTAAATAAATTACAATTTTCTGTTGACAAATCAGAATAGGTTTTATCATGGTGGTACTTAATTTATCAATGATTAAAAAATATAATGTTATGTAACGTTCACTGGAGTTTCGTATTCGATTAACGTTTTTTTTTTTATTGTGATATTCTCTTCTATATGATTTACAGCTTTTCTACCTGCAAACAAACCTATTATAATTAGCACATACTATCAATTTTTATATGATTTTGGAAAGGCAGCCTAAGTAATAATTGCGTCAAGAGTCGGCACTGCCCTTATATTAACGAAACTGGAAAATAAATTTATGCAACCACCTTGAAGTATTAACACAACAAAATTCATAAATATTCATAGTGTTGTATAACTATTTGTACTATGCCTAAAATATCGATATCGAAAGATGCCAGAAAATATTTATTTATTACGTAGAATGTCATCAAGTGATTGCAAAACGTTTCATTTAAACTTTGTTTGAAGTATCCGGGGCTTGTTTCTTTTTGTATCGTGACAATAAAATCATGTCGTGCCAGTAAATAAGAGCGATGTTGCGAACTGTCAAATTAACCACCAATCAAATTGCAATGACGGGACAAGGCGACATCTGTTTTCGGGTTTCACCAAAAACAGATCCGTAGGGTAATAAAAATCATTGAAAATCAGACTACAGTCTAATTTACTCTGTGGTGTGAACGGATTAATGACAATCTGTCAATCTACCAATCACAGATCAATTTAGCGATTGTCAATGACATAATGACACGAACGGAATGAGCGTTACATAGATAAAGAATGAACGTAATAACTTTTTTTGCTGAATATCCTTTAGATAAAAAGTTTTCATTCGATCCTTCCGGAAATTATCTCGGATTTCTGTTCTCCTAGTACTTCTAATAAAATCATAAATCTTTTCTGTTGTTTCAAATTAGTGTTTATTTCTCCATCCATTCAAAAGTCTCAGTCAAAAGATACAAAATTAAATTTTTGTAAATATTTTGAAATTTATTTTCTCCTAGTATCAAGAGATATTTGAGAAAAATTATCTAGTTAAAAAATTTAAAATTGTTGTATGGTCCCGGTATAGAATGCACTACCCCTTCCTTTCCTGTAGGTCTCGTAAGAGATGACTAAGGGAATTTATTTGTCGAGGGATGGGTAGTAGCTCTTCTCTTAAAACATCAAGGCTTAACTGCGGTTGCCAATCCGCTTGCTAGGCTTGGCAACTACCGACAAAAGCCCTCCATAGAGGGAGGCTTATATTTAGTTGTTTAGTGGACAATCTAGGTTGATATGGTATGGTATAAACTACAATTATAAAAATTTAAACTTAAATATATTAGAAATTTATATGAACTAAATTTATAATATACTTAAGTTCAACTCTTAAAGATTGGGCTGTCAAATTCAAAGTTTAATTTTAAAGATAAGATTAAATAAGTGGAGACTCAGAATTGATCCCACTGTCTGCTTTCTACGTCTGTCAATCAATATGATCGTATTCTAATATCTATAAAATTCTAAATATATTATATTTGCCAGAGCGAGGCTTTGTACAAGTCGTTTGCCTGGGTACGTCTTTTCCATTCGAGTTTTACTGTGAAGCAGTTATGTTTGCGTGGTTGTGTTTGAAGGGTGGGAATTGGCCGTGAATTTACAGGGTACATAGATATAACACCCTATTCCCTAGGAATGGCAATGCATGGGGGGTATCTTGGGTGAAACAGTGTATTCTGTTATGTCCATGGTATTGCTCATGTCTATAGGCGATGGTTATCACTTTCCATCAGGTGGGCCGTCTGCTTTTTAGCTGGCTAAAAGATTTTTGTCAGCTAATTTGGCCAAAAATCTTTTTTTAATAGTGTTCTATAGACTTACGCACATAATGTATCTTGATGTATCTGTATTGAATTATTTAATATATAAAATGAGTTTTTACGCATTAAAAAGATGCAAAAATTTAATACAAAATAAATATAGAAGGAAACGTAAAATTGACGCAAAATTTTATTAATAAGTTTTTTATTACCCGCTTTTCTCGAAGCATTTGTATGGAGATAGTCCAGATCTATATAATCTAAGATTTAAAGTTATTTAAATAAATAAATAAATATATCGATACTGTATACGTAAACATCTGTATGTATATATATTCAACATCCGTCCATACAAAATGAGTATATAAAAAGTTCTCAAGTTGCAAATGTTGCAGTTAGGTTGTAAGTAGTCATGTCACGTATAGTAGTTACTAGTCGATTCTCGGGACATTCACGGATGGATCGCATGCGAGATGCACGACACGCTACGTATACGTTCTTAAATCTTTGAAGAGCTATCCAGTTCGTAATCAAGGGGAAATTGCATTTTAAGGAGAAAGAAAGAAAGAAATAATTTATTCAAAGAATCATGTAGTATGACTCCCACAATAGCACACAAAACAAAAAAAAAAAACAAAGAACGAAAAAAGCAAAAAAAAAAAAAAAAACAATAGTATACGAATACAAATTTTCAATTGACTTCAAAAGAGGAGGTCCTTTTTTATGTTTGTCACTTTATAACTTCATCAGTTGCAAATAGATTTAAATATTTTTTTTTTTATTTGAATATAAAGACTTATAGATTGGTCCTATATAAATGTTATAAAAATTACTCACTAATTTAGTTTTTAAATCAAAACCAGTTTTACCACAATTGACGCTGATTTTTTTGTGAAACACTGATAGTCTGGTGATGTCCCACAGTAGTACATATAAAAAAGCAACTACAGGGCCTCACTTCCTTCTTCGCCCCTATCAGGGAAGGTTATGTTAGGCAGTGGACTGTTACCTGCTGATATAATGTTCATGATGATGATGATGATGATGAGTGAATATTATTTATTTATTTATTCATTAGTACATATATGTGTACATGGCGGACTTAATGCTAAAAACATTCTCTCCCAGTCAACCATAGGGAAATGTCAGAATACTCGAAAGCGGTACTACTAATTATTGATATACATACATACTAAAATTATATATATAAATATATTAATATAAATATAAATTTTTAAATTATAATTTCTAATTCGTTATAAACAGGAACAGTAGTAAAATGCAGTAATTTGGTTAATTTGTGCCTATGTTATCGCGGAATGAATGACCTAACGTGAGATACAGGGGTTTAAGCCTTTGGCGACACGCCAGACTGCGCCATGTTGAGGATATAGAGAATTAGTTTTCATATAGCGAAGTGACTTATAAACGTACTTCTATATTTGTCAAAATAAAATTCAAATCATGTTTATTCAAATAGACTTCTTAACAAGCTCTTTTAAATCGTAATTTTTATGAATGTAGTATTCAAAAAGTTGTTATCTGTTGAGAGGAATCCGCAAGAAACTCAACAGTTACTTTTTTTAAATATCTGTTAATATTATGTAGGTATATTTATTTAAATGTGCTATATCTGAAGTTTCCTTCCAAGCCTTCTACCATGTACGTTTGTCAATCAAGTAATCGTTTAGTGTGTTTGTTCAATAAGTGATTTTAATAAAGTGAAAATAAAATAAAATAAAAAATAAAATTTTAATATAGTGATTTTAAGGAATGTTGCGTTGGTTTGGTCATTTGGAGAGGATAGATGAAAGAAGAATTACGAAAGAGATTTATCGAGCAAGAATGAATGGAGATGTTGGTAGGGGCCGCCCTAGACGGACGTATGTCGACCAAATAGGCGACGTGCTGAAGAAGGGCCAAATTAAAAGCATTTGGCGTTCCATTGTTTCTGCCTACCCTAATGGGAAACAGGCGTGACAGATATGTATGTATGTATGTATGTATGTATGTGATTTTAATAATAGTTTTAAATTTATTAAAAGGTAGATCCAAAATATCCTTCGATATCTTATTATATTTAATGTTCATTCCCATAAAATACCTATTAACTTCTTCTAAACAATTTCGGAACAGTAAGTTTGGATTTGTCAGTTATATATATCGTATTATATTATTATTATAGTGCATCAACTAATAGAGGACATAAGTAGAATCATTTGTTTATATTCAATTTAATGAAGTATTGTATAAAAATATACAGTGCCACTAAATATTGGTCGAAAAACAACAAATAAATTTCGAGACTCCATTTTCTGCCAACTTGATAGTAAGACGTAAAATATTACCTGCAAAATGTAGTGATTTTTTTTGTTATATTCATTTATTTTACTTTTAATTATTATTGTTGTTGGTAAGATTATCTATCTATTAGGGCAATTATTAGTATTATTATTTATTTTTTTATACAACTTAAAATAGCAAATAAGCTGACGGCCCACCTGATGGAAAGTGCTAACCGTCGCCTATAGATATGAGCAGTACCATGGACATAACAGAGTATACTGTTTCGCCTATGATACCCCCCATGCGTTGCCATTCCTAAGGACTCAGGTGTTATTCCTCTGTACCCAGTAAATTCACGCCATATCCCACCCTTCAAACCGAAACACAGCCATGCAAACACAACTGCTTCACGGTTGAAACACGAATGGGACAGAGGTACCCAAGCAATCGACTTTTATACAAAGTCTCCCTCTGGTTTATTATAGACTAAAAATAGAAGTCAGTCAATTTTTAGATAATTCTTCTATGACAGAGTTAAGAGTTAAGTCTTTGCACTCCACGGCGTGTACCTAATGCTTAGCCATTAGCAATTACATAGATTTCTCTGCAGATGTCACATTTATAAACTTTATACTCTTTTTTAATAAATAAATCTTTATTTCACTGATTGTTCCAATATAGTGTGAAGGTTCTAACTCCCGAGATAGGTAGGAAAAAACCTATGTTTCAGGAATTAGTGTAGTCTTCCATATGTATTATATTATATGTATTATATTTTTAGTGAAACAAATAATTTGAGATAAATCCTGGAATATATATAAACTTTATACTCTGTGATAAGAAACGCGAATAATACAGATATTGGGAAATTATTAGAATGAACAATATAATGGATAATATTATATGGGATAAGTCTGCCATTGTACTTATTCCTTCCTTTAGAACTTATGGCTTGTCATTTACATGTTTATACACTTTCTTTTTTTTATATAGTAATCTGTAGTTAACGTTGTTGGTAGTACTATTATCATCAAAACGGCCACACAGAAATCTATTGTGGAATGCTCTCGCTCGGCGGCGAACAGAAGTAGATGGAGACATATTGCGAGGACCTCAATCGCGAAGGAGAGCCTCACCGACGATCCACCGTCATTGTGAAAACCACGACCACTCTGCCAAGAGTGTACGACTGAAGAGAGAGAGTACTATTAATCATATTTAAATTTAATCTTAATAAAATTATATATTGTATTACTGTTTGTTAACTTCAATAAAATAAAAAAAAAAACTCTGTATTTTATAATTGAAGACTTTATGGTACAATAAAGTGTTACAAACAAACAAACAGACAATTGTTATTATCCTATCTTACTAATATAAAAAAAAAATTAACTAGAAGATGTCTGCACATTAGAGATATTTAAGAAAAAATAATACGAGAAATCTTAATAAAAGCCATAGAAATCAAAGTAATATTTTTTAGAAATTTTGTCTGTTTGTTTTGGTATCACGCAAAAATTACTGCACTAAATTGAATACAGTTTAAACAGCAGTAATTCTAAAAGTGTAACTTAAATATTAGCATTTTTTAACTTAATAGCTCATCTAGAAGTAGCATTTTTCATTATTTATCTTACTTTTGAAATCCAAGCGTATGAAATAGCAGGCAAAAAGCTGGTGAAATATAAAATTAAGTCAAATAAACAAACAAATAGAAAAATGTTATAATGGACAAGATATTTTCATTTAAAAATACCAGTTAGTCACGGTAACCTTCTAGATAATTAGAGGTCTATGTAATAAAATTATGGGCAGTGGACTCTGCACTCCGCGGCATACAGTAGTTAGTCTGTGGAAATGGCAAATGTTTTTGCAAACCTCATGTGTGCATTCTATCATTATATATATATACATTATCAGAAATCCAAATAAGCAAAATATTATGACGTATTAAATTGTGTTCAATAAAAACCAGAGGGAGACTTTGTACAAAAGTCGATTGCTTGGGTACCTCTGTCCCATTCGTGTTTCAACCGTGAAGCAGTTGTGTTTGCATGGCTGTGTTTCGGTTTGAAGGGTGGGATATGGCGTGAATTTACTGGGTACAAAGGAATAACATCTGAGTCCTTAGGAATGGCAACGCATGGGGGGTATCATGGGCGAAACAGTATACTCTGTTATATCGATGGTACTGCTCATGTCTATAGGCGACGGTTACCACTTTACATCAGATGGGCCGTCAGTTTGTTTGCCATTCTAAGTTGTATTAAAAAAAAACCGTTTTTAGTTGTGGCAAAACCAGTTATTTTGATTTAAAACTAAAGTACTAAACTGATTTTGATAAATATTCTATCAGACTAATATTTAAATATATCCTTTCAGAAAAAAAAAAAAAATAGAATTTTCCAAATCGGTATACAACTGTCACAGTTATGAGGTAACACACATCAAGAAAAAAAAAAATTGGTGTCGAAAAAAGTTAAAAAAAAAATACGTATTGGTCGCTGTCACCTTCCAGACAAATTGAGATCTGCGTGACAAAGTTATGGGCAGTGGACTCCGCACTCCGCGACATGTAGCCCGTGGGAATGGCATAGCTTTTTGTGGGAACACCACATTTCCAAGCCTCACGTAACAATGTTGATATTGCATGCTGTTAAAATATCGAAATTTTGTACCTTTTTCTTACTGTTTTTTTTTTACAACACAGGGGGCAAACGAGCATGCGGCTCACCTGATGGTAAGTGACTACCGCCGCCCATGGTCACCCACAACACCTACGTCATTCCAGGTGTGCTGTCAGCCTTTTAAAAAGGAATATGCTCTTTTCTTGAAGGTTATGTTGTCGTATCGGTTCGGAAATACGTGTGTGAATAAATGTGTGGAGGGAAATTGAAATCGTTAGCTGATGCTAATGACATTTAGTGGATACTTTATCTACTGATTCATGCAGGAGAAGCCACGGAATACAGTTAGTAATAAATAAAAAACGGGAAGAAGTTACAAAGTGAATAAAGCTGATATAAATAATTACGATAAATATGTAAATAAAAAAAATAACCAGGTAGTATAGACGGTAAAGACCGGTATAGAATAGGCCACCCTATCCTATCGCGTGGGTGTCTTAAGAGGGAGGCGATTAAGGGAGGGCGAGGGATTAGTGGTAGTGTCCTTCTTAAAACATCTCTAAAGCCTAACTGCAGTTGTCAATCCGTGTACCAAGCGTGGCAACTACTGATGAAATCCTCTTAAGGGCCGGCTAATGTTCAGCAGTGGACAGTTAAAGTCTGATATGATTATGTTGATGATGTAAATGAAAACAAAAAGTTGAATTAAAAAAATGAGTTTTTTTTTTAAAGGAGATACGTTATTATACGAATTAATAAGTAAAGGAGCACTACTCAGCATTAGATACAATTGTCTCTGCCAAATGTTTTTTTTTAATGGATAAAAATGGAATAGTAACTCCACTTGCGTTATTGGTTTTCACTGCTGGCTAACAGTAAGCGGTGATAGGTGGGGATGAAGCTAGCTATTAATGAGTAAAGGGGCGCTAATCAGCATTACAAACAAATGTCTACGCCAAATACTTTTTTTTAATCGATAAAAATGGAATACTTCACTAGCGCTATTTGTTTTCACTGCTGTTAACAGTAGGCGATGAGGATGAACTTAGCTTACTGGGGTATCCTGTCAAATTCACTACCAAGATTTCCACCGTGATTGCATGGAGGTTGGAACGCCATTGCTAGCAATGAGACTCTGTCCCACTACAATACCCACAAATACTATTATTAGAACATAAAGGTATTATTACTATGGGTTTATCGTTCCCAGCTTACGTGGGATAAGGAAGTCAAAACTTTAAATCTCTAGGGACGAGCTGGCGCAGGAAAAGGGCATCGGTGTAGTTCATTTGACAAGCGAGTGATCAATGATAAGGGTGAGGTTCGAACTTAGTTCGTCAATAGTTTGCTGAGCCGATTTATGGTTCTGTTCCCATTCGATTCTGACATACTCGTTTAGACATCTATTTTTAGGTTATTTTTCTATGATTTTAGAACTGTAAAAGATATTCAAAGAAAGAGGATTGTAAATTTAATGTAAAACTATCCCTTAGGTCTTTTTTCTTTAGTTTATAAATATAAATGCCACACAATCATCTGGTTGTCAATGTGTTAAGAAATACAACTCACATCACTTACATCCGATGGGTGGGGAAAGGATTCTTAGCAATGCGAATTATCAGTCCTATTGCTAGTAATGTACACTGTCAGGTCGACCTCCACGTGGTCTCTACAGGAAACCATCATACACCGAATACCAGGTGTATTCATGATGATGGGCTAACTGACCTGCCTTTTCTAATACTGGAGAGCATCGAACTAAGAAACTCATTGGAGATAATTCGATGTTGTTACCCAAATTCTAGATTTTATAGAACAGCGTCGCAAGACTGCGTATACTTTAGCATTCTACAAAATATATTTTAGAGAATGTACTCAGGAACTTTATATTTTATAATTGGGTTTATCCATCCTTTCGGTATCAGACTACCAGGTGAGGAGAGTTGTTAGTGGATGATAATGGAATGGTAACCCTGTCTAAGCTATCGGTATATGCTAGCAGGGCACTACTGAGTTGTGATTGGTGAAGTTGAAATCAGGCCAGTTAGTCTATTGTGTCGGATTCAACAAGAATTAATCCTTTGTTAGGATATAATGCTAGTAATGAGGATTAACGTTTCCTTAACTAACAAGCCCTGTCCCCCAGATAAGCGGTGTCTCCACCCTAATGGCTATAGTTTTTTTTTTTTAAACTGTATATACTCAAAATCTTCAAGACATAGTCACTTCCCATCAGGTGAGATCGTAGTCAATCGAGTGAGCATTCATAATAAAAAGAAAATTGGTAATTGTAGACATATAATAGAAAAAAAAAAACATAATAAGATATGAAGAGAATGATTCCGCAGACAACGAGTTTCTCAAAGGACTTGGCAATCCTATACAACTGTACGCTACGATAAAAGTGGTTTATTTTTATCTTACAAGCTCGGATCTACTGTCCGACCCTGTATTATCGGCCATTGGAATCCTGAGTGACTGGAGGCGTCTGCTACAGATATCTGACACAATTTCCTTTGAGTTATTGAATTTTGTGTAACATAAGCCGTGTGTGGGTATAATAGAAGCCAACATAAATACGACGACAGGATTTGTTAACAATATGCCTGTTTCTGAAATGTCATTTTATGAACCTAACTTTGGAATTTGCGAGTTTTACAGTTAAACATAAGAAAAAGATGTGTCTGAAGTATATGTTTGAAGAATCAGAGAAAATATATTTCAAAGATATGATGTCTTTGATTCGATTTAGTTAATGAAATTTAAAAATACACAAATCATCAATTCAGTGAAGCAGTTGTTTGCATGGCTGTGTTTCGGTTTGAAGGATGGGATATGGGTATATAGTGATATAGTATATGGTGATATAGATATAGGAAAGATGGGATAGGGTACTTCACAAGGCTCAGCTTATTTGCCATTCTAAGTTGCACAAAAAAAGAATAAAATTATTAGAATCTTAAGATAACGTAGACATATGTATGAACTGGGCACCAAATGGAACGTTCATTTCATACACGAGTATGAAATTAGTCTACTGAATTCAAGTCGAATTATTTGAAGGATTCTAATCAGCTGTCAGTTATTACAAACTAGCTATGTTCTACAGCTTTGCTCGTGTGAATTAGTAGGTATATAAAGTATCCTATGTGGTAAGTTGAGATATATCCTACATGATAATATACTCTATCAAATCGACCTCCACGAGGTTCTCCCTGGAAACCATCATGGTTGATTCTAGTGCAATTTGTCACACATTCCACACTAGTGCTCCGCCAGCGTATACCGTTACCGCAGGCAGGATTACCATTCCATTATCATCCATTAAAAAAAACCGTGCTCACGTGACTCCTACTCACCCATTTTCAGTGCTCCGTAAATAGTACAAAGTAACCTTATCAGGTCAGCGCAGTACCACGTATGTCTTCTTTTTTCATAACGCTATATCAATTATCATTTCTAGGTTCACTCCTCTTTTATATATACTATCCTTCACACAGTCCATCCACTTTTTCTTCGCGCGTTCTCTTCCTTTAGATCTTACTTAACATACTTCACTAAGTTAAGTAACACACTTCCATACTTAACAGTTTCTTTAAAACATTTCTTTAATTTTTACGCATGGCTAAACATTTCTTGTAGAGTAGAATAGAATACTTTATTTGCTTTGAATAGGTATTGGCAAAGTTCTTTTACAATACATGAACAGTTCCATATTCAGCCAATATTAAGCATGCAAAATATAATTAAAGTCTGTTTTTTTCAATATGACTACCAATGATTAAGTTAAAATTCATTATATAGTACCGTACATAGTATGTCATATTAATATTTATACATAATATAATAATATGAAAATATGTAATAATATATAAAAGAAATAGTTGAATTAATATATTTTCTTTTCTGTTCTATCGGCTTAGATTATAGTTCATTACTGCAGCGGCTAGCAATTGAGGCATTAATGGACGAACGTGCAAATGTGAGCCGAGGCGTAGCCGAGGCACACTTTGAGGCTTGAGTCCATCAATGCCTTGTTGTGGCCAAGGCTTGTATAGTACTTTTCTCAAACAATGCGCAGAAATCAAAAACACAATTTTACTTTTTAAGTTCAATGATGAACAATAATAATTTTTCACGCGCCATAATGTTCCTTTGTTTTTTTTTTCCAATAAACACCTTTCTATTTGCAAGCCAGTTCGAAATTTAAATAAAACCTTTTATTACTTACCTCCTTTGCAGTATTGTACTTTATATTAAAAATCTTTGTAATGTTTAACACTGTGTAAAGAGATGCAAATTATATAAAGCTTATTTTGACATTAATTATTATTAATTAAATAATATTATTTTAATTCTAAAATTAAATGCCTGTTTAAAACAAAAGATTTATAAAACTGTTTTTAAGGTTTATTTTATTGCGAGTAATGCCGGAAATTAAAAAGTTTATAAAGACGCTAGCTTTTACCCGCGACTTCGTCCGCATGGCCAAGATATATTCATTGACTGATATAAAAAGTAGGCTTTTTTCATCCCAATAACAGATATTTCATTCCTTCAATCATATTAGCCATTAACTGTTCATTGTTAAATATAGACCTCCTCTTTGGTGAGTTTTGCTAGTAGTTGCCACGCTTGGCAAACGGGTTGACAACTGTAGTTAGGCTTTGGTTATGTTCTAAAAGAGACGCTGCTGTCTATCTCTCGACCGTTAAATTCGCTTTTTAATCGCCTCTTATGATACCTACGGGAAAGGAAGGGATGGCCAATATTTTTTTTATGCAACTTAGAGTGGCAAACAAGCTGACGGCCCACCTGATGGAAAGCGGTAACCGTCGCCAATAGACATGAGCAGTACCATGTACATAAAGGAGTATACTGTCTCGCCCATGATACCCCCCATGCGTTGCCTACATATATATTCTATCAATAAACAATCATCGAGTCCAGAGATTCGAAATAAACATTCCGAATGATATCGTTGGCAACCGTTCATTACTTAAAACATAAAATATGCTCGCAAAAAAACTTATTACCGCCGGCGTCGTTGTAAAAAGTTTTTTAATCTTAACCATAACAAAATTTAACAACAAAGGGGGCTTAATGAAGTCGAAACTTTATTGTGGAACGTCACTTGAGCCGTGTCATTATTTTACTAAATCGGGGAAAACTTTTAATTTTCCGTTTCAACTCCATTCTCTAATTTGAAGCATAGTATGGTAGAACTATTACAAAATCTTTTACGCTACAAACTGCCCGCATCTGGAAATCCCTACCAATGGATATGAGTATGTCCTCTTCGGTAAATGTCCTCAAATCCCGTCATAAGACACTCTGGGGTTATTTTGCAGATTCGCTTATTTAGTTTTCTTGTATGTATGTATGTTTGGTTATGTATTTATATGTTATATTGTTTATAGGTATGCTTATATTTGTAATTTTTTTAATTTTCCGTTCCAACTCCATTCTCTAATTTGAAGCATAGTATGGTAGAACTATTACAAAATCTTTTACGATACTAACTGCCCGTCTCTGGAACTCCCTACCAACGGATGTGAGTATGTCCTCTTTGGTAAATGTCCTAAAATCCCGTCATAAGACACTTTGGGGTTTATTTTGCAGATGCGCTTATTTAGTTTTCTTGTATGTATGTATGTTTGGTTATGTATTTATATGTTTATATTGTTTATAAGTATTCTTATATTTGTAATTTTTTTATTCTCCGTTTCAACTCCATTCTCTAATTTGAAGCATAGTATGGTAGAACTATTACAAAATCTTTTATGGTACTAACTGCCCGTCTCTGGAACTCCCTACCAACGGATGTGAGTATGGTATGTCCTCTTCGGTAAATGTCCTAAAATCCCGTCATAAGACACTGGGGTTATTTTGCAGATGCGCTTATTTAGTTTTCTTGTATGTATGTATGTATGTTTGGTTATGTATTTATATGTTTATAATTACTCCTCTCCATCCAAAGGTTGCCTGGAAGAGATCGCTTTGCTCATTGTGATTATTTCTTGTAATTGTTAATAATTACTGTTGTAATCTTTTGGAAGAAACAATAAAGAGTATCTATCTATGTTTATTGGTATTATTATATTTGTAAATTTTAAGTATTATGTATCGCTTTATTTAGAATACTAGCTGTTTCCCGCGGCGTTGCCTGCGTGAATTGGTATACATATAAATATCCTATGAGTTAAATTATGATATATAATCTACCTTCATAAAGTTTCAGCCAATTCAACTGATCGGTTATTTAAAGCATTTTATATGTAATTCTTGAGACCGATACAACTTTTTATATTTATAAACCTATTAAAATAAAACAAACACTAAATATTAAGTGGAGCAAACCGCAATGCATTAGTGAGAACTGCATTCAAATCGGTTAAGCCGTATCGGAGATTAGCGTGCACAATCGTACAGACAAACAGATAGAAGTAGATTGAAAGGGATAAAATGTCCTTGCTTCCCTATAGGTGTCGTAAGAGTCGACTAAGGAAGCTTATGTTGGAGGGATGAGCAGCAGCCCTCTTAAAACATCACCAAAGCCAATCCTGACAATCTGCTTGCCAAAGTTAATGGTAAAGAAACGGGTGGCTGAATCTATGCCGCGACCATACGACCATCTAATAAAGTACTTGTGTATCAATTTTCATAGTGATTGGTAAAGCCGTTAAGGCGCTATTAAGGTAACAAACAAACATACTTTTATAATGACAATAAACTATTATTATATTTACATGAAAGAGTTGGCTCAAAATCACAGAAAACATAATATTGTACAAGACATCTCTGAATATTCCGATTTAAAAAGTTTCATGATAGAGAATTGAACCTGAACTCTGAACTATGTGACTCGTATGTGTATAGTACGCGCAACGAAAACTGGCGCGGATGAAGTCGAATAAAAAATCATTTATCGTTGGGTTCAATCCTTTTTTTTAACGTCTGGAAAATGCTTGATGTAGACCCATACACTTTGTGGGGGTGAATGGGTACTTTGGGAATCCCCCCGTAAGGTGGGAATGTATCCACCAAAAACCAGACGATATACCCTCGAGGTGCCATATGTCGAAGACATGGGTTCGCTTTCGAACTCACCACATCTCCGATGGCAGCGACCCGCCCCCTGATGGTAAGAACAGGTCTCCTCTCTCAAGATAGGGTGGCTGGCGTGCTCACCCTACCACTCGGGGGATGCGCCGGTATATTAGCACATCCTCCAGGATTGGGCTCAAGCCTGAGGGTTATTTCTATCTCTAAAATTAAAATTTCAATTTGATATTACATTGAAATCTTTAATCTAAGGGCCAATATGAACTAAATTTCATAAATACCACCAGAGGGATACTTTGTATAAAAGTCGTTTGCTTGGGGCACCTCTGTCCCATTCGTGTTTTAACCGTGAAGCAGTTGTGTTTGTATGGCTGTGTTTCGGATTGAAAGGTGGGATATGGCAGTGAATTAACGTGAATTTAAGTGAGTCCTTAGGAATGGTAACGCATGGAGGGTATCATGGGCGAAATAGTATACTCTGTTGTGTCCATGGTACTGCTCATGTCTATAGGGACTGTTACCACTTTCCATCAGGTGGGCCGTCAGCTTGTTTGCTAATTTAAGTTGCATAAAGGGAAAGGAAGGAATGGACTATTTTATTTCGGGATCACACAACTATTTTAATTAATATAATATATACCTAAGTATATTAATTTTTAACCAATACATATACTATATGCATATTTATATTATATTATAAAATAAATACCAATCAGAAAAATGATCTCTATCTGTAAAATTTTTAATCCAATTACTTGTAACACTATTAAAGTGAGTTCTGTTTTGATTAAAAAAAAAAGTTAAATTTAGTCAGCCAAATGTCAAATAAACTGACTAAATTTTTATTCGTTTTTGATACTGTATGTAATCTAAGTTGTTAACATAAAAATTTATTTTTCGTATAACAAGCGTTCGTTGCACAACCCACTTCATAATCTGAACGAGTTTACGGCCAACTTTGAGAAGCTAATACGTCGGCGAATTGAATCCTGTGCAATGTCGACCCGTCCCTAACTACAACTAGTTTCCATTCGTACGGAGATTACCATGAGTTTCCGACGAAGGAATGTAATTTCAACTTTTTAAAATATTTGAAAATGGAACATCCACGTTCGACTTGAAAAATTCAAACGAAAGTTTTTTTATTGTTCTGTAATACTATTTTTAAAGTATGTTTTAATTAAGCGCAAGTTATTTTTACTAATCGGGATGTAGTAGTATACATCGATATCTATATATTGTGGTTACAGTATCTGTATCTAATGAGGCAATATACAATAAATATCGGTTATCACTACATACACTATAATACAGTATAAAACAAAGTCGCTGTCGCTGTCTGTCCGTCCCTATGTATGCTTTAATCTTTAAAACTACGCGACGGATTTTAAAGCGACGGATTTTTTTTAATAGATAGAGTGATTCAAGAGGTAAGTTTATATGTATAATACATGCATAATATTGGAGAGAAACACTGATAAATTTAGAGGTTTCTAATATGATGTCGTAAATAAACACATTTTTTTGCACTTACATACTTACAACCGCTGGCTGAACCCCACAAGATAAATCAAAATAATGTACTACAGTATTGTACACCTTAAGAAGGTCAACAAAAAAGTCCGCGATGTCTATCTCTTAAGGATAACTCAGAATAACCATTTTTTATTCTTTAATTTTTACGGGAAAAAATGGCTTATTTACAAAGCGATTTTAAGCAATACAGCATTAATTAAATTAAATTAATTTTTATCCAATTAAGTACCTTAAATACATTGTCCATTTAATATAGATCAATATGGCTCTTTACAGCATGTAATTAAAATAAATATATCCGAAGATATTACAGAGAGAGAAGTGCGAAGCCGGGGCGGGTCGCTAGTCCAATATACGAGTATATTATTGATATGAAGCATCGATGGAAATGAATATAGACGAATGGTATGGGCGATAGTAAATCTTAATGGCTCAACCAAATGTCATGAAATTTGGGATGTTTAATATAAAAAAAAAAAAAACGTACTCAAGATCTCAATCTCTACTCTCAGTCTTTATTGGGATATACCCAGTAGGAATTTGATAGTTATGATTATATTTTTTTCAAAAAAATATAACCAATTCGATTAATATATATTAAAAAGATGTTAGTGCTAGTTCAGCGAACTAGTTATTTTTTATTTTTTTAAATAGGCCATAGACAACCTCTCTCCTATACTATGATTAAATATAATTAGATAAAATATAAATAGTCTGTACAAATTGATATTAGATACAACAATAATCGAGAATGTGCTCAACCGACTTTGTATCCCATAACTAAATATTGATTACCAATTACCATGGCTATTATTGACAGTTATTAATGACTGAAGGCCCCGTACTGTTTCACCTTTCCATGTTTGTGGTTATTCCTAGCGCAATATAAATATTTTTATAATGAGTATATATTAAAGTGGGGTAATACAACTATTAACTACAGTATTATATATATATATATATATATATATATATATATATATATATATATATAAAAGGGAAAGGATAAGGACTTACTGGATTTAGTCTGCTGCCTTTTCTTTAGTCCCAGGACACTAGTTTTCAGCGTTTCGGAAATTTTCTTCTTTTACACACACCACACGTCATGAGTTCCTTTTTTTTAACTGTTTTTTAAACTCCAAAAACTAACAATCGCATTTCGTGCAACAGAACAGCGCTTTTAATTATACAGCATGAATGGGGGGGGGGGGGGGGGGGGATTTTAGAAGGAATTATCAGTTCTCTAACACCAGCGCAATATAAATTATAAACTATTAACTACAGTATTATTGTATATATATATATATATATATATATATATATATATATATATATATATATATATATATATATATATATATATATATATATATATATATTGTAGTAATATCAATATATTGGCTTAATATACGGGCGCATTAAATATCGGTCAGTCGATATATAATATTTAAATAACAAAACATCAAAATAACACTTGACGCAAATTAATGTAGATATCCGACTGGTATGGGCGATATCGAATTGACGATTGACGGTTACGAATGACTTTTTTCGTCATTATTGTATAGAGGTACCCAATATATAGGTATCGGAGCCTACTATTTTTTGCGTGTCATATCCCGCAGCTTCGCCCACGTGAATTAATACATAAAGTATCCTTCCTATATTTTGAGTTAGGATATAACCTATCTATGTACCAAATTTTATGATTTGAATTGAATTTCGTTCAGTAATGTTTGCGTGAAAGAGTAATAAACATTCATCTATCCTTATAAACCATCGCATTTAGAATAATAGTACAGGATAAGGCTGGCTTTTCAAGCGACTTCAAAAAGAAGATTATTTTCAATTCGATTGTATTTGTATTTATGTTTGTTACCTCATAACTCCGTCAGTTGTGAACCGATTCGGAAAATTCTTCTTTTATCTTAAAGAACATACTTACAGATATAATAGAAATTATATCAAAATCGGTTCAGTAATTTAGTTTTTAAAACAAAATAACTGTTTTGTCACAATTGAAGTCAGTTTTTTTATATATAGTAATCATATAATAAATGAAAGTTTTTAAGCACGAAGTAAATACACGGTTAATAAAAAAACACATATACAGTCAATCATGTAGAGAGGCCGTGTGGTCCCGGCATAGAATAAGCCACCCCTTCCTTTCCTGTGTGTGTCGAAAGAGGCGACTAAGGGAGGACAAGGAATAGGTAGCGGCGTCTTTTTTAAAACATCACTAAAAGTTTAACTGCGGTTGCCAACCCGCCTGTCAAGCGTGGCAACTACTGGTTAAACTCCCCTCCTGGGGTAGGCTTATGTTTAGCTGTGGACAGTTAACGGCTGAAATCATAATGATGATAACGTGAAGATAGACGGTTGACGTCAGGCAGGCAGCCGTTCGTAAAACTATAAGCCAAATCCTTTTGTAATATGGATAAAAACATATTACGCCAACCCCAAATAATAATTGGGATAAGGGTAGGAAGATGATAAGGTGAAGATAGACTATTACTTTTAATTGCATCAAAACACATTGCTCAATGAACACCTGTTTAAATCATAAAAGAACAAGCTTAAACGAGGAAGAAAACGTTAAGAACAAGAATTTTAAATCTCTAATGTGTTTTTAATGCGCTGTAGGTACTCTTAAGTAACAAACAATGCAACACGCTCGTGAAGCATTGTAAACCAATATGCTTGCAATGGTTAAATGAGTTTAAAGATGCACTACGAAGTTTAGATATTTATTTTATTAACCTCCCTTAAAAAAGAAGGAGATTTTCAATTCGGTTGTATATTTTTTTCACGTTTGTTACCTTATAACTCCATCAGTTCTAAAGTGAATTGGAAAATTCTTTTTTTTTATACAACTTAGAATAGCAAACGAGCTGACGGCCCAACTGATGGAAAGTGGTAACCGTCGCCTATAGACATGAGCAGTACCATGGACATAACAGAGTATACTGTTTCGCCCATGATACCCCCCCATGCGTTGCCTTACCTTAGGACTAAGGTGTTATGCCTTTGTATCATGTAATTTCATTGCAATATTCCACCTTTCAAACCAAAACATGTATGAGAAGTAAACAGATTTTTATGTATTTGCTACTAGGAAGGCGATACGAGTTAGTGGCCTTCTTGGAAAATGAAAAAAATGATAAACAACCTCACCATAGACATAATAAAATTGTCTATACCAACAATAGTACGTTATATATACGTTATTTCTGATTTATTGTATTATTTACTGAATTATATTTAATAAATTATTTTCTTTTTCCGTTTAATATATTTATTTATTTAGTAAACTTTAATACACCTAGAAACTGTAAATGACGGACTTACTACCATATGACATTATAAACCAGTTGACAGTAATATAGTGGATAAATTACTGAATATTAATATTTATTAAAAAAAATATGGATTGTAAATGAATAATTAAATATAAAAATCCCAGAAGTCTCATAAAAACCGCCTTCACTTGTGACAAATCAATAATTTTGATTTAAAAGATAAACCCACTTTAATGAAATTCCTATGAGATCAAGCTGTAAGTATCTATAGTCTTTTAGATAAAAAAAAAAAAGAATTTTCCAAATAGGCTTAGAACTGACGGAGTTGGTAATAATAAAAAAAAATACGACGAAATGGAAACCTCCTTGTTTTTGAAGAAAAGAATGAAAAAAAATTAAGTGTCCCATACTAGCCAATACCCACAGTGCGAGACGTGACGCTGTGACGCAAAGCGCCGTACGCCCCCTGAAGACTTCCCAATGCAGTCGAAACAATTGTCAAATATATAACAAACATAGTAAGTTCATAAAATTCGGTTATACATACATATATGTATGTAGATATCATAGATGTTAAAAAATAAATATAAGTTTTATAAATTTTTACTAATTTGTAAATTATTTATTTATTTATTATACTCATATTATTATCTAGATTATATTCAAATCTGTTTGGTTGTTTAAACATGGTTAAGAGATAAGATCTTAAGAAACTTTCACCATAATACTAATGTTAGGATTAGTAGTGGAGGTAGGAGGCTTATTTCATTACTGAAATTACCTTAAATAATGCTATTAGTGCTTACAGCCAAACCAACGAGGTCATAAAAGTAATGTGAAATAAGTAGAAATCGTGATCAAATGATATTTTTTTACTTTTATTTATTTATTTGAAAGGTCAACAGTTTTTTCAACAATAATAGTAAATATAAATTAATAAGAAATAGATAGCCAATTCTCTCACTCATAGTTACGGAATATAAACGCCTGAGGTAGCAGTAAATGTAAGTGTACATATATATAAAAAATATGTTTGTCATCCTATATATATATATATATATATATATATATCGGACCAAGGATTTTCAAAATGAAAATTAGTTGCTCCGTATTACTATGTATTTAAAACTTTTCTTAAAATTATTCAAAATTATAGCATCGTTAACTATTTATCTAGAACACCGTAGCAAAAATTAATGTGATCTTTTCTATTTGTCAATCTTACTCACTCATGCACACTCGTTTATTCTTGTTCATTATACGTTCCGTTACAACAAATATTGAATGCATATATATATATATACACTCCTCGCAATCGGTAAATCGATCATCAATCAAAGTTTTTGTCAAAAACTTTGATTTCCTTAAAAACGAAAAAAAAATTTTGGTTAACTTTTTTCGACTTTTCAAAAAAAATTTTTTCTTAAAAATTTTCTTGATTTTTTTCGATTTTTTTTGATAATGAATTTTTAAAAAACAAAAAATTGAGTAAAAAGTGAAAAACAAATGAAATTATTGATTTTTGAATGGATTAGGGTGAGTTTAAGGGACAAAAACCTTGTTCCCTTATTTTTTCCAAAATTTCAATCAATTGGTCCGGGAAAAACCGTTGAACCGATCGCTTCAGGGATTTAGGGGGTTCTTTAAGGAACAATAGACTGTAAAATTTTCCTCAAACCTTAGCTTTCCCGCCCATATTAGCGAAGATACAGCCAAGTAACCAAAAAAGGAGAAAAAGTCACTTTTTTCCACTTTTTTCAATTCAATGTTAGAGGTGGAAAAAAATTTTTTCTTCACTAACTCTTGACTGTGCTTAATTGGAAATTTTATGCAGATAAAGAAACTCGGCGCCCGCTTGCTGTGCGACCAGTAGTTCCAGAGATATTAGCAGTTGAATGGAAAAGGATGCTTTTGCATTCAAAGTTCGATATCTCGGAGACAAATGGTCGTAATTGAGCCATCCAAAGCGATTTTTGAAGCTGAATAAACACGCTAAGAGACCTATACAATGGAGTAGCTCGAAAAAATTTTTCCATGCCCATAGAGTGAAAAACAAAACCTAGAAAATTTAGAAAAAATTTATTTTCAGCTTTGTTTAAGAATTGCATGGAAACCGGAGCTTAAAAAATTTTTTTACCAAAAAATCTAAAAACTAGAGTTTTCAAGCTTCAAAACCCTTTTTTTAAATTTCCTGTACGATTATTTTTCACTGAAATACAGCCTGTTGAAAATCACCCAAAAATTTAAAAAAATTTTATGTTCCCTTAATTTTTGCGAGGAGTGTATATAATATCAATTAAAGATACTATAGATGAAAAATTCCTGACTCAACATTAGTCATTATAGTAAAAACATTTGTCAATTTTTTTATTAGAAAATACACGCAAAAGTCATGTGATTGCAATATATACAATATAATTGTGGTCGCTAAAAGCCTGATGTCTGGATATCCATACTTACCAAATCTCCAATAACATAACCTCTTTTTCTTCGTCAGTCGGGTACAAATGAGTACTCACTTCTATATAGATAAAGTTGTAAAATTATATTAAAGATGGAACATCACGCCTTATAAATCTAGCGTAAAGCGCTGTTTTAAGTGTGCTTAGTGCTTTCCCTTCATTACACCCACTTTATGGTTGCCGCTTGAAGCGCGAATGAGACCGAGCCATTTTCTTCAAAGTTGTTGCTGTAATTGAGTTTCAACACTTAATTGCCGGTAGTTGCCGGTTTTGCAATAAACTGGGGATCTATTCTGTAAAAAGTTCGCAATATATGATGAGTTGTTATCTTGTTAATAAATATAATAATATCAACTTCCTGCAATAGGAAAAAAGTAATATGAGATTTTGTTACGCAAAACGCGGCTTCAACGGTAATAAAAGTTATATGGCATCAACAAGGGGTAAACATGATCTATTGCAAAAAAATATCGAATTCAATTCAGAATGACAAAATAACATAGTAACCTTCAAGAATAGAGCATATTCCTTTTTGAAAGGCTCATAAGACATTTGCAATTCCTCTGGTGTTGCGGATGTACATGGGCAGCAGTAGTCATTTACTAGGTATTTATTAGGTGAGCCGCATGTTCTTTTGCTCCGCTGTGTTATAAAAAAATTAACGAATTGAAAAACCCTCGTTTTTAACCGATTTATAAAAAGAGAAGGTTTTTAAAGTTATCTGTGTTTTCTGTGGTTGTTATTCTATCACAAGATCGTAAATTTTGGATCAATTTTGATAAAACTTTATTTATTCCATATTTATATTGTGAATATTGAAACTAAGAACTTTTCTTTACAAAGTAAAAAACTATGTAATAATTCCACGTTCTAAATTCAAATATTTTACATTGTCGTATATCTACAAAAGGTCATCGTTAATTGGTGTGTTTAGGATTGAAATTCTTTTCTTTTTTATTCGTTGTGTATCCAAATATTATGCTGAACTTGCATTCGTTGAACAGTGAACAATCCCTAGTCGTCTATATATTTAGAAACGCGACTGTTCCGACACTGGCAACGTATGCATTTTTGCAGTCAACCGTTATTTTATCGCATGCGGTGTTATTTTATCGCACATACACCGTAATAGTCCACCTGCAATAACTCCTGGCGTCTAGGGGCGGTTGCATGATTGCATTGCAGCGTTGCAAAGCGACGTCAATTTATTGTTTTTTGCCGCGCGACTAAAGGGTTAAAACTGTGAATTATGGTCTTTGCTTTATTGATGTCCGGTGTATTATTTAGTTAATATGGTTCACGGGGAAGGTTATTACCTCTTTTAAACGTAAAACTGATTTAAGCGCCATCTACCAAGTTATAAAAACTACAGGCAGGCGTGATTGACTGCATATTTTACAATTAGTTTAGCTAAAAATGACGTAATAATTGTTATAAATGTAATGTCTAACAGAGGGAGACTTTGTACAAAAGTCGTTTGCTTGGGTACCTCTGTCCTATTCGTGTTTCAACCGTAAAGCAGTTGTGTTTGCATGGCTGTGTTTCGGTTTGAAGAGTGAGATATGGCGTGAATTTACAGAGTACAGAGGAATAACACCTGAGTGCTCAGGAATGGCATTGCATGGGGGGTATCATGGTCGAAACAGTATACTCTGTTATGTCCATGGTACTGCTCATGTCTATAGGCGACGGTTATCACTTTCCATCAGCTGGACCGTCAGCTTGTTTGTCATTCTAAGTTGTAGAAAAAAAAAAGCATCAATTTTAATTTTAAATATATTTTGTATTACCTAATTTGAGTATAGTGAGTAATCAGTAATATTCATTGGTATAAATGCGTCGCCCTTTAAGAAGCGTATGGCGAAGGAGTAGAACTCTCGCCCTGTTTATGTTTTTTCATCCAAATCTAATCTAGATCAATTTATGGCAAATCTGAACAGACTATTAATGGGCCCGCGAGACTGAAAAGATGGCTAATAGAAAAAATGTTTTTACTCAATTAATGATTTTTTTTAAAATTTGAATATAATATCGTCACCTCTATGGCAAACTTACGAAACTGAAAAAAATACATTTTAAATTGATAAAATAATTATTGAAATTTTCAAATGAAAGTGTTTATTATAGAAAATACTATAAAAAAATGCTAAGTAAGTTTACTTTGAGTATATCACAAAAATATGGAGATTCGAGCTACTCGATTTCTTTAACCGTTAGAGATAGAAATTTGAAAATAAGTTACAATAAGTAGTATGACGCAAAATGTAGATTTTTAAAGAAATGTCAAATCTGAAAAAAACTGCAGATTCGTAAATTTGCCATAGAGGTGACGATATAACCCAATTAATTGACTGGATTATTTGTAATTAGTATAATTATGTATTATTAATAAGTAAATATGTTGTCAATGTAAAATATACTTAATGTATATCTGATGTAGTGTAGATTGTTGATATTAGGATGTGACATTTTGTTTTTTTTTGTGTTTATAGCACAATTAATTGTTTTTTTTTATGCCAGATTCTGATGAAGAGTGTGAACAGTATTTAAATAGTATGTAGGTACCATCCTTTATACCACTTATCAAACAAAATCAAGTCATTTGTATATCTTGTATTTAATTAGTTTTTATATATCAGAAAATATTCACATAGAACTGTTATGTCGCATATTTTAGTCAATATTAACAATAGACACGTCTTTTTGATCGTTCTGTCGAATTACCATTATTTCTCATTGATATCCAATCGGTTTTCGACACCTCACCAAATTAATGTTAAACTAATTTATGCCTAAACGGCTACGTGTTTGAGTTTAGAATTGTACGGCGAGACTGTTGTTTGTGAGAGCTTATTGTGAGAGAATATGGAAAGTGGAATAAAATCGAACGTCGGTGCAGTATTGAAAATGGATTAGGGGGTTTTTCATGAGAGAAATAACGGCTTATGGTTGATAAGATGTGTTCTAAACAAGAAATTTACATGAAAATACTACGTTATGGTCTATAAAAAGGTAACATTTGAGTTTATTAACCATTTTTGTCACATGAAATTGCATACTGAACTAGGCAATAGAATCACAAACAAACGACTATTCAAAAATGTGTAATTTGAGTTTATTTAAAAAAAAAATGGTGCCGATTCTTTTGCGTTATTTCTCAAAACCTATAACTTAATATTTCAATTTGATCATCGTCATTATCATCCACTGCTGACCGCAGGGTCTTGCCCATCAAGGGAGTTTTGCCAGTAATTGCTACACTTGGCAGGTGGATTAGCAACCGCAGTTAAGCTTTGGTAATGTTTTAAGAAGGTTGCTGCCTATCTTTCAGTTATTAAGTTCCCTTAGTCGCCTCTTACGACATCCGTGGCAAAGGAAGGGGTGGCCCATTCTATGCTGGGACCGCACGGCTATTAATATTGATAATTTTGCGAAATTACTATTTCATGGATCAAACTAAACTTAGATTATAATAATTTTGGGTTAAATTTATTAGAAATTTAGTTCATATTGGTCCTATATCCAGAATTAAGCTTTCGTTGCTATACCCAGTTGATATTTTAATTTTAAACATAAGTTTAGAGAGAAGGCGCTTCAGAATTGAGTTCGTTATTTTTTTACTTTTTTTTTTATTTACGGTTTTCAATTTTCGAGAGAGTAAAATAAAATATATAACATTATTTGATGTTCGTGTGCATTGGTTTTATTTTAGTACAATTCGTAATAATTAAATCCACAAAAAGAGCCGACTTCAATTAGTAACATATTACCAGTTATTTTGATTTAAAAAATAAATTACTAAATCAAATTTGATAAAATTTAATTTAGATTCATTTGTATGTATATTCTTTCAGACAAAATAAGAATTTTTCAAATCCGTTTTGAATTGATGGAGTTATGAGGTAACAAACTTAAATACAACCGAATTGCGAACGTTCTTCTTTTTGAAGTTGGTTTAAAACTGGTGTATGCATTATTGTGATACGTCACCTAGACGTGGCCTGTTTCATTGAATTTTTTTTAATAAATGATAATGGAATGGTAAACTCGCTTGCGTTAATGGTATACGTTGGTGGGGCACCAGTGAGGGATGACAGGTGAGTATGAAAAGGCAGGCCAATTAGCCGATCGAGACGCATTCTACTTGAATTAACCACGATGGTTTCTAGGGGGAACCACGTAGAGGTCGACCTGACAGAGTATATTGCTAGAAATGACATTACTAAAAAGCCCATCCCCCTACTTCATTGGATTTATTACTCGTGCGAAGTAGCGGGCAAAAGTTAGTTTCTTATATACAGTGTAATCACATCGCAATATCGTATAAAGTACCAGGACAACAGAAGACTACAAGAGGTGATAATATTATGTGACCACAAGGAAAAGTAATGACAACTAAACGTCACTGTGACTTCGAAAATGGAATAAAACGCAAGCAAAAGTAACTATTACTCAGCAATCTGGTCTGGAACACAACGAAATTGTATTATGGCATAACTGACATTTCATTCTATTGGCCATGGTCCAGACCTCTTTATTCCACGATTGAGTCCTTGTCTAACAAATAATAATGTAGTTGTCAGTTTGTATGTGGGAAAACTGAGAATGGACGAGATTATGAATGAATACTTATATTCATAAATATTGTTAGCTTGAAGCTAGAATTAGCATAATTATAATAATCACTGGTTATTTGATTCGAAATAGATTGTTTAATTCCTCTACCATTAGTATGTCTAAACTGCCAATATTCGAAGATTGACCACCGTCATTAACACTAAGATTGTATTACTATATATATATATATATATATATATATATATATATAAGATGAAGAACCACTCAGAATAATTTCTCACTCATACTCAAACACTCTAGTCATATTCTTGAATATTGTCTGTTTACAAGACACTTGGGTGACATTTGAGTCATTCTATTATATTGTTGTAGTCTAAAAAAGAAACCAATTTAATGTAATAAGGATAAATCCCGTTACGACGAGATTGATACGAGCTGAGGAGATCGATCACCCCCTTGTGGGTGGACCGTGATGATGCGTTCTTAAGCGGCCATGTTGAAAAACTGCGTTATATTTTATACAAGCTTTCACCGGCGGCTTCTTCCGCGTGATCGGGATATGTTTATTGACCGAGATAAAATGTAGCCTATATCTTTTGTCATCTCGTGTGGTACGTATATAGTAAATTTCATAGTGATTGGTTAAGCCGTTAAGGTGTTATAAGGAACAAACAAACAAACTCACTTTCATGTTTATAATATTACTAAGGATGTAACTTTCATTATTATGTCAGTGTAATTATTTTTGTTTTATTTATTTATTATAACAAAATTTCAATATAACTGGAAAAATGTTATATTTATTAGCATTCAGTAACCGAGAATTTTTGTATTAACGCTAAAATACATCGAGACTATTCAACTTGCATTAATATCATGCAAGAAGTATTTTGTTTTTAATTATGGAATAATTTGCCTGTAATACAATAATTATTAATAAATTCTACCGTGTGGTCCCGGCATAGAACAGGCCACCTCTTATTTTCCTGTGGGTGTCGTAAGAGTTGACTACGGAAGGGTGAGGGATGGGCAGCAGCATTCTAAAGCTTAACTAAAGCGCAGTTCATCACGATACGATATGGCGGATTGACCTATCAATGCTTGATAGGCCAATTCGCCTATCAAGCGCAGCAACTACTGGTAAAACCCCCAAGGGGGAGACTTATGTTCAGCAGTGTATTTTTAAAATAAATAAATAAATCTCTCCTTTGGGGGGTTTTGCCAGTAGCTGCCAAGCTTGGCAGGTGAATTGGGCACTGCAGTCAAGCTTTAGAGATGTTTTAAGAAGGACCAATATGTAAATATAAATTTACAGAATGGTCCAAAAGAAATATCAAAATTGCTTCAGTAGTTTAGTTTTCAATCCAAAATAATTGCTTTTGTAACAGTTTTTTTATGGGTGAAAATGGAATGGTAACCTCGCCTGCGCTAACGGGATACGTTGGTGGAGCACCAGTGAAGGGTGATCGATGAGAATGAAAACAGGCCAGTTAGCCCATCATGATGAATTCATCAGGAATTAACCATGATAGTTTCCAGGGGGAACCAGGAGGAGGTCGACCTGGAGTGGACCTGGACCTGGAGCAATATACCCATTGCTAGCAATGGGATTTTAAGTCTCCATTACTAACAATCCCTTTCCCCCCGCTTTTGTTACAGTTCGAAGTCGGTATATTTTGTGGAACATTATTTATATAGTTAAAACGAGATAAAGAGTAGGTAATTACTCGGCTGGCCCGGGGTTATCTGTTTTGCATAACAAATTCACCAATTGAAAATGTTTCGTTAAATATTGGATTTCCATAAAATTTGTTAAAATCTCTCATAAAGATGCAAACAGGAATATTTTGTAGGCTTCACTCGGGATAATGCCGAGTAGGTAGATTTTATTATCCGGCGCAAAATATCTAAATTGAATAAATAATGCTTTGTTATATAGAATTTCTTAGTTAGTTACTTTTTCAAAAATATTCAAATATTTACTAAAGTCTCCCACTTTGTACAAAAGTCGTTTGCTTGAGCACCTCTGCCCCATTCGTGTTTCTACCGTAAAGCAGTTGTGTTTGCATAGCTGTATTTCGGTTTGTAGGGTGGAATATGGCAGTGAATTTACAGGGTACAGAGGAATAACACCTGAGTCCTCAACAATGGCAACGCATGGGGGGTATTATGGGTGAAACAGTATACTCTGTTATGTCCATGGTACTGCTCATGTCTATAGGCGACGGTTACCATTTTCCATCAGGTGGGCCGTCAGTTTGTCATTCTAAATTGCATAAAAACACTTTTTTTTTGTGATCAAAATCCAAATTTTATTAAATAAGAAAGAATCTCATTGCATAATTAAAATTTTCGTTTGCTGTCATAATACTGTTTAATTAATCAGAAATATTCAAAACCAGCTGACTCGACAGTTGTCATTCTGTCAAACTTTTCAGCTAGGGGCATTTTACGTTTTTCTGGGTCATTTTACCAATTTTTCTCGTCTTATAAATCTTCAAAAATCTTCAAAAATATAAAACGAACATTTTGAAAAAAAAAATTAGCCAAATTAGGTAAGCCGTTCACGAATTTTGCGCTTAGCAACAAATTTCGACAAAGAAAATTCTGATATTGATATAAACTTGTCACATTTATGTAAACTACAGTATGAACTCTGTTAAGATTTATAATTTTTTTTTTATAATACAGGGGCAAACGAGCATGCGGCTCACCTGATGGTAACTACTGTAGTGATACGCAAGCGAGTTGGTTAAACACTAATTTATTCATTGAAAGAATAAATAGAACAAATTATTATCGGCCAGTATTTACAAATTATTAGTGGCCAGTACGTGAACATAATATACTACATCTCTTTTCCTTCGAAAGAAAAAATAATAATAATAATAATAAAGTAACGAGTTATACAAATAAAGAAAAAAAATATATTACTTTTTTTTTCAAAGAACAACAAATATTTCGATATCTATGTATAGTATATCGTAAGTTTATAACATGACGCTTAGTTATTAACATAAAAGAAACTTAACATCATCAAACATAATAACTAAAAATAAAAATAAAAATACTCCAGATTAATAATAATCATAAAAGAAAATATTAAACTAAGCCTACTATTTTATTCTTTATATTGTTTAACAAATAAGTCTATCAGCATTCGCGCTGTTCTTTCCTTTGACCTTGTTATAGGAACTAAGGGCGGCGAAAGTGATTTATCACTTAGTAGTTTATTTTCACTGTGTGAAGAAGCTGATTGGTGGACATCTGTCGTAACAGTACTAGATGTGGCAATTTCTTTCGAGCTTTGAGGCAACGAAGACATATCGTGAGGAATTTGCCTACGTTTACGTGCACGTTTAATTGAAATCGCTTCTTGTGAAGTGCCGCATTCGAGAAACGCTGCTGGTCGACTTTGAAACAAATGAGCTGCTTTACGAGTTCCTGTAGTACGTGCGACCAATTGACTGCGATTGCGCCTATAACGACTTCCATGTTCATCTTCCACAATATATGATCGGGGTTGACGGGTACGCTCTACAATTGAAACTTGTTTTCTACAACGATTATCAATAAGAGTCGCTTTATCACCTGGAAAGAGAAGTTTCAACGGCCTCGTCAACAGATCATAATGCTTTTTAATTTTTTCCCTGTTTGCCATTAACGCTGAATAATTTCGTTCATTATTCACTTTCTCAGACAGTAACTTTTCAGTAATCGGTAATTTCGTATTTATTCGCCGACCCATTAAAATTTGTGCAGGAGAGTCTAAATTATTCCGTGGTGTAGCCCTAAAATTTAAAAGTGCCATGTAAAAATCTTGGCCCGAGTCCACACATTTCTTTAATATATTTTTTATCGTCTGGACGGTCCTCTCACTCTTTCCGTTAGACTGTGGGTAAAGCGGAGACGACGTCACATGTTCTACTTCCCATTCACGCATAAACCTCCTAAATTCAATCGAGCTGTAAGCTGGACCATTGTCAGTAACTAATTCAGTGGGAGTACCGTGACGTGAAAATTGTTCCTTCATAAAATTAATCACGTTTTTAGAGCTCAGACTTTGTAATATTCCAACTTCTACAAAATTAGAAAAATAGTCAACTAAAATAATGTATTTTTCCTTTTGTATTCAAAAATATCGGAAGCCAACTTCCGCCAAGGCAATGCCGGAACAGTATGCTGCAGCAGCGGCTGGCGCCGAGGACGAGGCGCGTGCAGCGCGCACGCCGCGCAGCCCCGCACCGCGCGCTCCACGTCCTCGCTCATGCCCGGCCAGAACATCACCTCGCGAGCACGCCGCTTACACCTCTCTATGCCTAAATGTCCCTCGTGCACTTGCGATACCATATTGTCTCTTAAAGCGCGCGGAATAAATATACAGTCACCCTTGAAAATCATATAATCCATACAATGAAGTTGTTCGCGATAAGGCCAAAAACCAATTATATTCTCATGGACGTCACGTCTATTCTTAGGCCAACCGTTAGTAATATAATTCATCAGTCGTCTGCAGTCATTATCAATCTTCGTTTCACCCCTAATAATCTTCATTTTTTCTTCGCTGAAAGGTACATGTTGTAACACGAAACATGTTTGAATTTCAATTTCATCAGTAACACGATCATGCATTAGATCTTTTAAAGGTGCCCGCGAAAGTGTATCGGCTATATATATATACTTTCCCGGTGTATATACTACCTTAAAATCATAGCCTTGAACTCTCATCATCATCCTCTGCAAGCGCGCCGGAACAGAAACTAATGGTTTATTAAATAAAGTTTCTAACGGCTTGTGATCCGTATGAACGGTGACATCTGATCTACCGTAGATATACTGCCTGAAACGTTCGGCTGCAAACACGATAGCTAGCATTTCCTTTTCTATCTGCGCATACCTGGTCTGAGTGTCGGTTAAAGTGAGCGATGCAAATTCTACTGGACGACCATCTTGCAGTAGCACAGCGCCCAATGCTACACTGGACGCATCAACCGACACTACTACGGGGGTGCGCTCACAGTACAACGCCAACACTGGCGCACTCGCTAGCTTTGCTTTCAGTTTATCCACAGCCTCAGTGTGCTGAGCCTCCCACAACCACTCGGAATCCTTTTTAAGTAATAACCTTAACACATTTACACATTCCGAATAATTTTGAATAAATTTTGCTAAATAATTTATCATTCCTAAGAATCGCTCTAGTGCCTTTTTATCATTAGGATAAGGCATCTCCATTATTGCTTTAACTTTTGCGGAATCTGCTCGCATACCGTTTGCATCAAACTTATGTCCTAAATATGTAATTTCAGACACTCCAAATTGACATTTTTGACGATTAAATTTTATACCAACATTCCTGGCACGTAGCAAAAGACATTTAAGCCTACAATCGTGTTCCTCTTTATTGCGGCCCCATACAATAACATCATCAATGAAAGACTCGACTCCCTCTAAATCTTCTAGATGTTGCCTAATCTTAGCGTGAAACACCTCGGGTGCACAATTAATGCCGTAGGGTAAACGTAAAAACTGGTACCGTCCAAACGGCGTGCCAAACGTACAAAGGTCAGCACTGGCCTCATCAATTTCCACCATCCAGAAACCACACCGTGCATCTAAAACACTGAACACCTGAGCACCACGTAATCGCGCTGCCAACTCGGGCACCGTCGGCAAAGTATAATGCGCACGCCGGACTGCGCGGTTAAGAGGTCGAGGATCCAAGCAAACACGAATGCTGCCATCTTTTTTTGCTACGGGAACGATTGCATTAACCCATTCAGTAGGGTATGTCACCTTTCTGATTACACCTAACCCTTCCATTCTATGTAATTCCTGACGTAATTTGTCCTTAAGTCCCAAAGGAATTTTTCTAGTAGGACAGACAACGGGCTGTATGGTTTTATCTACTATAATACTATATTTCCCTGGTAATTTACCTAAACCTTGAAATAAATGAGAATATTGCTCAATATTTAATGCACTTATTTGATTGACTAAACCTAAAACAATTGAGCTTTCCAACCCGAGTACATTCTGACAGTTAAAATCAGAAATAACAAATGGTAAATTAAAATATTTATTATTATATTGAAAAGTAATTATATCACAGCCTAAAATTGGCAATTGATTACCCGTAAAGGAATGTACTCGTTTTGTGAACGGTTTAAGATTCATAATAGAGAAACCCAAATACAAATATATTTTTTTAGAAATAACATTGATCATAGAACCCGTATCTATTTTTAAAATAATTTTTTTACCATTACACTCCATTACCTCTGTCCATTCCAAAGACGACTTACTCAGTTTTCTGCCCTCCTCAATAGTATCCACAAAAACCATTTCCTCGTCACTATTGTCACTCGCCGATTCTACACTGAGATTTAATACTTTGCGCATCGCTTTCTTTTGTACACACACTCGCGCGAAATGTCCTTTTTTATCACATACATAACACGATGCATACAGCGCGGCGCAGTGCTCGCCGCCGGGGCACCGGCCGCCGCACGCGGGGCACACGCCGCGCGCCTCCCGCTGCTGCTCCTGCTGCTGGTAGCTCGCTGCGCCGCGGCCACGGCCGCCGCCACGCTGTCGCCTTCCGTTCGACCGGAACGAACCCCGTGCGGGTCGAGCGCCTCGGGCAACACTCTTATCGTGAACCGCGTTCACTTGAACAACTTCCGGTGTCCTGTCTATACATAAACTTTCTTCTTTAGACATCTCTGCCGCCTGACATATATGTATCGCCTTGTTTAAAGTCAAGTCGTCCGTACGAAGAAGCCTGTCTCTTACAGTGTTGTCGATGATACCACATACAACTCTATCTCGTAACACTCTTGTAATTCATTAAATTCACATTGTTGACTCAATACTCGTAAGGCGGTCACATATAGATCAATATTTTCGCCGTTGTCTTGGTTGCGTGTAAAAAATTTAAATCTTCTTACCGTAATATTTGGCTTCGTGGCAAAATAAGTATCAAATTTTTTTAACAAACAATTGATATCATCATTCGTCTCGCCATCGTGAAAGTAGTACAAAGTGAAAGTTGTATAGACCTCGTATCCGGCCGGTCCTATGAGGTTAACCAACAAACTTGCCTGAACTTCCTTAGGTTCCTTACTAACTCCAGAAGCCTTCAGAAAAATCTCGAACATTTTCCGCCATTTTCGCCACGCTTCCGAGCGTGCAGCCGGACCACCATCAAGCGACAATTCCGCTGGAGGACGCGCGTGCTCCATATTTACGAATATAATTTACAATAAATTATATCAATTTTTAAAAAATATTTGATATTTATGATAAAATATGAATTTTAAAACTATAAAATGAACGCACCGCTGTCACCATGTAGTGATACGCAAGCGAGTTGGTTAAACACTAATTTATTCATTGAAAGAATAAATAGAACAAATTATTATCGGCCAGTATTTACAAATTATTAGTGGCCAGTACGTGAACATAATATACTACAACTACTGCTGCCCATGATCATTCACTACACTACAGGCATTGCAGGTGTGTTGCTGGCTTTTTAAGAAGGAAAATGGTCTTCTTGAAGGTTGTGATGTCATATCGTTTCGGAAATACTGCTGCTGGAAGTTAATACCAAAGAGTAGTTGTGCGTGGAAGAAAGCGCCTTGAAAGACGCACATTTGTACTTTGACTCAACAGATATTTAGTTCAGTTCTGATCTTATTTCTTATGTTACTATTAAAGAAAAATTAATATAAGCAGACTTAATAAGATCAATAGATGCCAAAATAACAATCATTAGAAATTTTGTCCGTCTGTCTGTCTGTATATTTGTTCCGTCATCATGTAAAATCTACTATACCAAATTCTATTTCATAGTTGTATTTCTATAGATCTTACTTAAAATTTGGTATATGATTCATCTTGATACGCCATCTAGAAATAAATATAATTGATTGGATATTCTATTTCTAAAATTCACACGTACAAAGTAATGGGCGGAAAACTAGTCTATTTATTATAAATAGGGTAAAATTCAGAAAAAAAAAACATGGAATATTCCAACAAACTCAGCGGTTTATTTCTTTAATTTAACATATAAAATCCAATATAATATAAAGGTTACAAGAATTCAGGTTACATACCTGTTTTTTTTTTTTAATATAAGTCGTTCGTTTTCTTTTCATGTTAAATAATAATTATGAAGAAATGATTTCATAAACAGAATTAAATGTATGCCCTAGAGGTTACACGAGCAGGGTTTACTTTTATATTTGTTTATGTGAGACTTTTTTATGTTTCGTGAGAGAGAAATGAAAAAGTCGAAGTATGACGGTTGGATTGACATAATATAAAATATTATTTTGTGTACAGTGTAATAATAAAAATAAATAATTTACGTGTAATTTGGTGCAGAAATCTCGACTAGTTTCGGGACCATTTGGGACCCTTAGTCTTGAGCGGATGTGACGCGAGCCCGAGCCTAACGCTAAAACTAACTTAAACTAGTTAAATTTTCTCGATAAAATTACACTTAAGTTAAACCCGTAGTTATTATATAAAAATATAATGTGTAATTTTAATAACAAAACAACGATTTTTTAGTAATAAAATATATTTACAATTGTAATCCAAAATGGGATAGTTTTGTTTAGCATTTTTGATTCTTACCGTAAAGTCTTGTACAGAAGACCAGACTAAAACTTACTAATTTTATCATGGATATGGGGCTCATGGAAGCAGTATACTCTGTTATGTTCATGTAGACATGAGCAGTACGCTCATGTCTATAGGCGACGGTTACCACTTTCCATCAGGTGGGCCGTCAGCTTGTTTGCCATTCTAAGTTGCATAAAAAAAAACAAAAAAAAAACAAATAAATAATCGATCCGACCATAAAACCGACAATCTTCATGAGGCGACTCGATAGCCATGTAGTAAAGAAATGCATTTTAATGCATGATTGTAAAAAAAGGGTGGACGAAGTAGGTCGCGTACTACATAGATGTCAAATATTTAGAATGGGAGGGGAAGGGATTGTTAGTAATAGTAAGCAGGCTACTAGTCTCATTGCTAGCAATATACCCTGTCTGGTTATCCTCCACTGGGTTCCACCTGAAAACTATTGTGCTGAATTCTAGGTGATGAATATCACGGTAGGGGGGAAAGGGATTGTTAGTAATGGAGACTGAGAATTCCATTGCTAGCAATATACCCAACCAGGTCGACCTCCTCGCGGTTCCCCCTGGATACTATCATGGTTAATTCCTGATGAATTCATCATGATGGGCTAACTGGCCTGTTTTCATTCTCATCTATCATCCTTCATTGGTGCTCCGTCAGCGTATCCCGTTAGCGCAGGCGGGGTTACCATACCATTTTCATCCATCAAAAAAAAATCACGGTGGGCTAACTGACTTGCTTTCAACATCACCAATCATCCCTCACTGGTGCCCCGTCATCGTATATCGTTAGTGCAGGTGGGGTTACCATTCTATTATCATCCATTAATAAAAATATCCAGAAGGATATGAAGAAGCTTGGCCTAACTGATAGCGAGATATATCAGTGAAATAAAAGGCGTCGTGTGATTACGAAAATCGACCCAGCGTAACGGAAAGAGGAGGAGAAAATAAACAAAAAGGCGTGCCAACTCTGCCTAGAATAGGCCACCCATTCCTTTCTCGTAAATGTCGTAAGAGGCGACTACGGGAGGGCGAGAGATGGGCAGCAGCGTCCTTCTTAAAACATCTCTAAAGCCTAACTGCGGTTGCCAATCCGCCTGCCAAGCACGGCAACTACTGGCAAACCTCTCAAGGGGGAAGCTTATATTCAGCAGTGGACAGTTAAAGGCTGATAAGATGAAGACCATTCTTCTAATAATAATATAAATAAAAAACAATTAATCGATTGAATGTTTCGAATTATTACTAATTTCATTTAGAGAGCGTTCTTGCAATAATTTCAATGAACTTGGTTACCTTTTCATTAATTTCTATTGAAACAGAGTATAAACTCAGAACTATAACATTTGATATGCCCATATTCCGGGAAGCACATTTGAATTTAACGTGAAAGGATTCCTATTCGTTGTCAGAACTATAGTAAATGGCAGCTATTTTAATTAATAAATTTGTATTTTAATATATATTATATATACATATACATATATATATATATATATATATATATAAGTAATTACTTTATTTAGCTTTACGTTTTAAAATTTAATAGATTGAAATGTAAAAGGTAAATCAATATTATATTCATAAGATGTAACAGATTGCTCTAACGATAAGAATGCCTTTTGTACCTTTATGTATATATTTCGAACTGTATTTATGTTACTGTATTTCACTTGAATTGTTCAATTGTCATTGTATATTTTTGTTTATGGTGCAAACAAGAGTTAAATTAATAAATAAAAGTCGTTGTTTATATTGACTATATAATATGTATAAGTATGTATATATATTTTTTAATGGATGATAATGGAATGGTAACCTCACCCGTGCTATCGGTATACACCGGCGGGGTACCAGTGAAGGATGATAGGTAAGGATAAAGTAGGTCAGTTAGTCCATCGTGACGAATTCAACAAGAACTGTTCACGATGGTTTCCAGGGGGAACCACGTGGAGGTTGACCTAATAAGGTATATTGCTTACAATGGGGCTGTCAAATTCCATTGCTAACAATCCCTTTCCCCCCCATAAGTATATTTGTCGTGTGGTCCTGACATAGAATGGGCCATTTCTTCTTTTCTAGTGGGTGTCGAGGCGACTAAGGTCGAGGGATGGGTAGCAGCGTCCCTATTTAAACATCAGCAAAACTTAACTGCGGTTGTCAACCCGCCTGCCAAACGTGGCAACTATATAGAGGGAAGCCTATATCCAACAGTTAACGGCTCATATGATGATATATCATCACTTCACTACATAGTATAAAACAAAGTCGCTGTCGCTGTCTGTCCGTCCCTATGTATGCTTAAATCTTTAAAACTACACAACGGATTTTGAAGTGGTTTTTTAATAGATAGAGTGATTTAAGAGGAAGGTTTATATGTATAATACATGCATAATATTGTAGAGAAATATTGATAAATTTAGAGGTTTCTAATGTGATGTCGTAAATAAACACATTTTTTGCGCTTACAATGCAAACGTTGGCTGAGCCCTACGAGATAATTCAAAATAATGTACTACAGTATTGTACACCTTAAAAAAGTCAACAAAAAAGTCCGCGATGGTATGTGTCTATCTCTTAAGGATAACCTACAATAACCATTTTTTATCCTTTACATTTTATGGGAATAAATGGCTTATCCAATTATCTACCTTAAATACATTATCCATTTAATATAGATCAATATGGCCTTTTACAGCATGTAATTTTAATAAATATTTTAGAAGATATTACAGATTTAAAATAAACGGACATAGTGGGGCGTGGCCCTATTTAGTATCAATATTGCACCCGTGCAAAGCCGGGGCAAGATATCAATTAGAAAATAAATTTTATATCCTGAGGGGATAAAAACCATCGCTACAAAAACATTTTACAATTCCTATTATTGATAGGAATTAGCAGCGAACTTGAAAAAAGGAGTGAGCACAAATGGTCTTGGTATGGTCGCAGTGTCACAGATTTTTTGCCTAGACAAAACCCGTCTTTTGATAATAAATAATATGGTTTAAATAAAATATCATGTAATAATAATATTAATACTACGATAATTAGCCAGTTACGTCTGGAAAAGTATACAATTTATTTTACAAACAAATATGACGCGAGCTGACGCGACGAGGAATAATGTCCATGTAAATATATCTAGTGCATACGAATCCTTGGAGAATAAGAGAATTCGTCGCGAATTATGAACTAGTAATTCAGCTCAGTCGTTTACGACCCAGACTGTGGCACTTGGCTTCTTATTTGCTTTTAAAAATTTAACGAAAAGGGACATCTTGGAGTCTGAGGACACGGGGATTTTGCCAAAGGCAATATCATTATTTCATACTGGCGAGATGGCTTCGGAAACGCGCCGCGCTGTTTATTGTTTGGTACTTTGGACGTGTTACACGAAAAACTTGGTAACTAGCATTTTTATATTAAATTTCTATCTATAGTACTTTCAGAATGATTACTTTTTTGTAAATTTATTTAACTTTTATTAACATGTTTTTGCCGTGTAGGTCCCGGTATAGAATAGGCCCACCTGATGGAAAATGGTAGTCGTCGCCTATAGACATGAGCAGCACCATGAACATAACAGAATATACTATTTCGTCCATGATATCTCGCTATGCGTTGCCATTCCTGAGGACTCGGGTGTTATTCCTCTGTACCCTATAAATTCACTGCCCACCCTTTAAACTGAAACACAGCTATGCAAACACAACTGCTTCACGGTAGAAATACGAATGGGAGATAGGTACCCAAGCAAACAACTTTTGTGCAAAGTTTTCCTTTGGTAAAAGTATTAGATCAGACTCTAGTTCCTAAGATTGAAATTTAAATAGTTATACTTTTTTAATATATACTAATAGGTCTTAACGTGATGAAAAAAAATTGTACGTTATTTACGTACTTACATACTTGTTTCTTTATTGCTGAAGTTTTGACGTGTATTGCACCATGTCGTGGTCACGCGATAACGTGAGAATAATTTTAAATTGGTTATGTAATGTATTCTTTGTGAGTGGTAATTTATTTACCACTCGCAAAGATTATTAAATAAATGATTTATTATAATTATTTTATTACAATACGAGGTTTTCAATTCATACAGACGATTGCTCGAGTCTCGAGATTGCTTTTACGAATTTGGCAAACAACCGTGGCACTTTTAAAGTGTTTATCTAGCTAGAATATCTGCCTTTTCTTTTAATTTAAGAAGAGCACAAAAGTGGAAGTTTTTGATTTGTGATTTTTTTTTTTGGAAGATAAATATTTTAATTGGACTAAGTGAAATGTAATTTGTAACATTATTATTATTAAGACTTTTTTTAATGATAGGTAAGATAATGTTTTTTTTTAATGGAAGAAAATGGAATGGTAACCCCGCCTGCGCTAACGGTATACGTTGGCGGGGCACCAGTGAGGGATGATAAGTGAGGATGAAAGGGTAGATCAGTTAGCCCATCGTGATGAATACATTTGGAATTCAGCACGAGGGTTTCCAGTGGGGACCACGTGGAGGTCGACCTGATAGAGTATATTGCTAGCAATGGGACTGATAGTTCGCATTACTAACAATGCCTTCCCCCTGATAAGATAATGTTAGGTATTAATTTAACAAAGTATGTTTCTATAAGCATAGAGTTTATCATTGATTCCTATACTAGGCTAGGCTAAGCCTGTCCCGTAGGAAACAGGATTCGTATCACCATGTATATGTTTACAGAAATTAATATAGTAGTAGTACTAGTAGTGATTATGAAATGGGATCATTATTCGTCATTTTAACGTGTATCCATCCACTGTTGGATATAGGCCTTCCCCAATACCTTCCAATATGTACAATCCTCCGCTTTTCACACTAGGGGTCACACATAGTTGGTCTTCTTCATTGGGGAGTTTATGCCCATAAGCCATAACGTTGGACAAGCAGGTAATTGGAATTTTTGGACGGATTTTTGAATGGATTTTTGGGGAAACTTTTGGGGGATAGGATGCCACTAGGATGTGGGACATGACAGTGACAGCTGTGCTCTCCAGGTGTACGTACCCGTATTCATCGAAACGGTGAACCCATTGTAGAATAGATAATTAGAATGGGACACCATCGTTAATAATAGTCAAACAGTTAAATATAAAATTTTACCAAAAAAATAAGAGTTAAGATTCAAGTAATTTAGCTACTTCGATGAGTAATACATAATTTTTTTAGGCTCTTTTATAGTGGACTATTTTATATGATTCAGAAATAAAAGTATGACCTACACATTTTAAAAAATTAAAGATTAAATTAATGTAACAATTTAATCAAAACACAATAACTGAATAAGGTGTTTTTATAAAATAGATAAATAAGTCAAGAAAAAAGCAAGAAGTCTATCAAGTTAAGAAAATATAGTCTTATTATGCCCCTTTATAAATAATATAAATTGATCTTCGTGATTTCCGTCGCGTGTGCATCGTTTTTTATTCTAATATGTCAGCAATATGTAAGCCGTACTCCTGACACTTCATTCGACAGGTAGGATTAAGCCAGGAGTGATTACACGTCGGGTATTTTCCTTCAGTAGCATGGGGCTTCAATTAGTATTTTATATTTTAAGTAAACTTTATTTCGCTTACACCGTGTTTACCATAACAACCCATTAAAATCTATTGTTGGGCACAGGTTCCTATTAGAAAAAAATATTTATTTAATATTTTTTTTATTGGTAACACCGCCTGCGCTACCGGTATGTGCTGTCGGGGCACTAGTGAGAGATGATAGATGAGTATGAAAGCAGGTAAGTTATTCCATCGCGACAGATTTTACAAAAACCTCGACAGTATGATGGAACCTCGTGGAGGTCGATTTCATATCGTATATTGTTAGGAAGGTTTTATCATGATACTTCATGTAAATAGATAGATGCTCTTGTTTCCTCCAAAAGATTACAATAGTAAACTTATTATAGATGTAAACAATTACAAGAAATACAATTATTTTATAGGGAGAGTTATTATAAATAGTTAGATCGGAGACACGATGAAAATGGAAGTTGGTATTTATTTCTAAAATGCACACATACGAATTTACGGGTGAAGGACAATTTATAAACTTGGTAGGTTGGTCACTTATATAGATAGAGTCTTAAAAACGCGTCAACTTGTGTCAGCTAATTGTCATATTAGCCGACTCGTTTTTTAAATAAGTGTTCTATATACTTACATACACAATGTATCTTGACGTATCTATATTTAATTATTTAATAAATAAAAAGAGTTTTTACGCATAAAAAATATAAAACAAAATAAAGAATACAAGTTATAAAGGAAACGCTCATAACTATTTATAACGCAAAATTGTTTAAAAAAGTTGACTCTCTTTTCTCGAAGCATTTGTATGGAGACACTCTATCTATATAATATAAGATTGGTTAACATAAAAAGTGATTAGGGTAAACACCACTTGCAGAACTCAGTTAAAATTGTTAAATCAACACCGCCATTTTGCAACTCATATAATTAGTAGCACATTGTTGGGTAGTGACTATATTCTGCAATGCGACAGTGGACTGTCTGTGAGTTACATGTTACAACATGTCGCGTAATATTCATGTTGTTCTAATTTCATGTTTAGCACACATTAATTTGTCCCAGAACACATGTGTTCCGATTTAAATATGCAGTCGTATACAGATCGTTTTTGTACGCTTCTGTTTAAAATACGTACATGGGGAGAAAGGGATTGTTAGTGATGGAGACTGAGAGTTCCATTGCTGGCAATATACCCAACCAGGTCGACCTTCTCGCGGTTCTCCCTGGAAACTGTCATGGTTAATTTCTGATGAATTCATCATGATGGGCTAACTGGCCTGTTTTCATTCTCATCTATCACCCTTCACTGGTGCTCCGCCAGCGTATCCCGTTAGCGCAGGCGGGGTTACCATTACATTTTCACTCATAAAAATAAAATAGGTATATACGTGTAATGGCTAGTGATTGAAGTTTTAAGACGGTTCATCATCACTATAATTTGGGTGCGAGGCGAGACGCTGTAAAGCGCCGTATGCACCCTAGAAAAGACTTCCGGATGAAGTTAAAACAATTAACATAAAACAGCAAATATGGTTTTTTTTATGCAACTTAGAATGGCAAACAAGCTGACGGCCCATCTGATGGAAAGTGGTATCCGTCACCTACAGACATGGGCAGTACCATGGACATAACAGAGTACACTGTTTCGCCCATGATACCCTCCATGCGTTGCCATTCCTGAGGACTCAGGTGTTATTTCTCTGTACCCAGTAAATTCACGTCATATCCTATCCTTCAAACCGAAACACAGCCATGCAAACACAACTGCTTCACGGTTGAAATACGAATGGGACAGAGGTACCCAAGCAATCGACTTTTGTACAAAGTCTCCCTCTGGTAAGTCTCCCTTCTATAAGTTGACTGGAAATAATAAACAATATTTATGCGGTAGACATATTTCTTTATTACTCACGAAGTCGGCACATCACTACCAAGACAGGACAAAAACTAACGTGTTAATATGGATGTGTGGCGCCGAAGTGTGCCAAACTATTACCATAATCACAGCACCGCGGAGTCCTGCTTCATATTCAATTCCCATTTATATGATTATGTATTCTAAATTATATTCTGAATTGTTGAAGAAAATTTCATAACAATACTATATTTCTCTATTTTTATATTAAGGTTGAGTTCCACAAAAAAAATCAACTTCTATTGTGATAAAATCAGTTATTTTGACTTAAAAACTTAATTACTGAACCGATTTTAATGAAATTTATATGAGATTAATATGAAAATATTATCCTTTTATATAAAAAAATAATTTAAGTTTATAACTAATGGAGTTAACAAACATAAATTTATACAACCGAAAAGAACCTTTTCCTTTTCAACCAATTTCAAAGAGAAGGTGGTTGTTAATTCGACCGATTTTTTTAGTATTGAGTTATAGGGAAGTAATCTTTTCCACTATATTATTTACTTATTTATTTGCCATATGGACCTGGCATAGATTAGGCTACCTGTTCCTTTTCCGTGAGTGTCATAAGAGGCGTCTAAAGGAACTCAATGAGCGAGGGATGAGCAGCAGCGTCCTCCTTAAAATATCATCAAAGGCCTGACTGCGGTTGTCAACCCGCCTGCCAAGCGTGACAATTACTGGCATAATCTCCCAATAGAGAGAGACCTATATTCAGCAGTGGACAGATAACGGCTGATATGGTATTTATTTAGTTTAGACAAACATACAGCTTTAGCAGATGGGCTGGTCACATAGCTCGAAGAACTACAACCGATGGTGAAGAAAGGTTCTTGGGTGGCGACCGCGTACGGGCAAACACAGTGTAGGATGACCCCCCACTAGATGGAGTGACGATCTGAAATGCATTGTAGCGAGTCAGTGGATGCAGGTGACTCCGGACCGTTCTTTATGGCAGTCTATGAGGGAGGCTTATGTCCAGCAGTGGACGGATAATGGCTGGAATGATGATGATGATGATATAGTTTTATAAATATATATAACAATTAAACTTTAAATAATTTATAAGCGATATTGTATATATATCTTTGCAAATTTATTATATATACATAATAAATTTGTGAAGATACTCAGTGTAAGTTAAGGAAATACACATAAAGAAACAATACTAATAAAAATGACACCAAATGTACCGAAAAATTTGAAAAAGCCAATTGAAATTAATTACCTTTTTTAACAGATAAAATTAAAGTACCAAGATTACAAATAAATAAGTCGATATGGCAATAATTATGCGTGTTGCAGCAACAGAAACGATTTTTGGAATAATTAATTTTACAAATTGGAATTTGTTTGAAATGATTTTAATTTTCAAAACAATTATAATTATTATCAAACATCAACAAAGTGTTACTTAATAACGAATTCTGAAGAACTTTCTCGACGAAAGTCAGGACAAAGTGTTGAAACAGAGTTTCTATCAACTAGTTCGGGAGTCAGAGTAGAAATTAATTCTCTTTTGTATTACAATGAAAAAGCTATGAAACTTGGAGTCGATCCGCGGTTTCTGCTACATACAGTTACGAACGAACAGTACCTATACATAGATAATTATTTTCAATAGTTGGTAATAATGTAACAAAAAATATGCTCTCTGTAATTATTGTACTACATCCATAAATTAATCGCCATGTGGTCCCTGTATAGAATAGGCCACCCCTTTCTATTCCGTGGGTGTTTTAAAAGCCGACTAAGGGAGGGCGAGGGATGGGCAGCAGCGTCTCTTAAAACATCTCCAAAGCCTGACTGCGGTTGCCAATCCGCCTGTCAAGCGTGGCAACTTTTTTTTTTTTTTTTTTTTTTTTTTTTTTTTTTTTTTTTTTTTTTTTTTTTTTTTTTTTTACAACACACAGGGCAAACGAGCATGCGGCTCACCTGATGGTAAGTGACTACCGCCGCCCATAATCACCCACAACACCTACGGCATTGCAGGTGTGCTGCCGGCCTTTTAAAAAGGAATATACTCTTTTCTTGAAGGTTATGTTGTCGTATCGGTTCGGAAATACTGCTGCTGGAAGTTGATTCCAAAGAGTGGTTGTGCGTGGGAGAAAGTGCCTTGAAAAACGCACGGTGGAGGACCGCCACTCGTCCAGATGGTTGGGATGAAATTTTAGTTTATGGCGGGTTGTACGATGGTGAAAATCAGCAGCAGGTATCAATCCGAACAATTCTTCAGAGCACTCCCCATGATAAATTCGGTAGAAGATGCACAGAGATGCAACGTCTCTACGCAGTTTCAGTGGGTCGAGCCGGACAGTAAGACGCCGATCGTCAACAATTCGAGCTGCCCGACTTTGAATGCGGTCTAATGGAAGGAGTTGGTACTGTGGCGCTCCTGCCCACAGGTGAGAACAGTATTCCATGTGTGGCCTCACTTGAGCTTTATACAGTTTAAAGCGGTTTTCTGGCGTGAAATACCGTCTCACCCTATTAAGCACCCCCAACTTTTTGGAAGCTATCTTAGCTTTTTCCTCCAGATGACCGCAAAACTGGACGTCGCTAGATATATCGACGCCAAGAATCCCCAGACTCGACTTATTATCAAGGGAAGTGCCCTGAAAGTGAGGAGATACGACAAACGGTGTCTTTTTTGCGGTGAACGCGCAGACTTGTGTCTTCTTAGGGTTAAAGTGAACAAGATTGCGTTCACCCCAGATCGAAACTTTATCGAGTGAAGTTTCGATTTCAGACACAAGTCTGTTCCGGAGCTCATCGGTATGTGCCCGCGAGATCTTTGCATGACCGGTGTATAATGCATCTCCTGTACTGTCGTCCGCATAACAATGAATATCACTGATCTGTAACATATCATTGATATGCAGAAGAAACAGTGTCGGAGATAGTACACAGCCTTGCGGGACACCAGCATTCACAGGTTTTAAGTCAGAGCATGCTCCGTCGACTACGACCTTAATGCTACGTTTCTTAAGAAAGCTGGCGACCCAACTGCACAATCTCGCGGGCAACCCAAACGAAGGTAGTTTCGAGATTAGTGCCCTATGCCACACCCGATCAAAGGCTTTCGCAATATCCAGACTAACAGCTAAGGCCTCTCCCTTATTCTGGATTGCCACCGCCCACTGGGAAAGCCACTAAGGGGGAGGCTTATGTTCAACAGTGGACAGCTTAAGGCTGATATGATGATACGTGAATTAACCGTGTCCTCCTGGTCGTCCTGTGGTCCGCCGTGTGGTCCTGGCATAGAATGGTCTATTCCTTTCTTTCCCGTGGGTGACGTAAAAGGCGACTAAGGGAATTTAGTGGTCGAGAAATTGGCAGCAGCGTTTCGATTAAAACATCACCAAAGTCCAAATATGGTTGCCAAGCGTGGCAACTACTGGCAAAACTCCCCAATAGAGAAGGTTTATGTTCAGTAGTGAACGGTTAATGGTGGATAACATTGATTAAGGTCATCTTTATAAAAAAAGACTTGTTTACAAGGTCTTTTAATTTTCTTTTTATTTCTTTGTTAATTTTTTATCTTCATTATTTATATTTACTAGCGGGGTACCTGTAAGGGTTTAAAAGGTCAGTACGAAGGGAGGTCAAGGGAATGGGTCAAATGGTACATTGTGACATATTTACCTCGATAGTTCCCAGGAGGAACTACGTAAAGATCGTTCTTACAGGATATTGTTGGCAATGAGGTTACTAGTCCCTTGTAACTAACAACTCCTTCGGGGGGAAGGGTTGTTAGTAATGTTGACTCCTAGACCTATTGCCAGTAATATACCCTGTCAGGTCGATCTTAACGTACTCCCCCCTGGAAACATGATTATCATGCTCAATTCCAGATGTATTTAACAAAATGGGCTAACTGATCTGCATCTTCATTCTCACCATCATCATCCTTCACTGGTGCCCTGCTAGCGTATATTGTTAGTGCAGGCGGGGTTACCATTTCAATATCACCCATTAGGGGGGAAAGGGATTGTTAGTAATGGAGACTGAGAATCCCATTGCTAGCAATATACCCAACTAGGTCGACCTCCTCGCGGTTTCCCCTGGAAACTATCACGGTTAATTCCTGATGAATTCATCATGATGGGCTAACTGGCCTGTTTTCATTCTCATCTATCACCCTTTACACCAGTAACCTCTCCAGCGTATCATTTTCACCCATCAAAAAACAAATACCACCCATTAAAAAAACTCCGACTTTATAAAAAAGAACCCTCTGGTAAGTTCAATAGGGTTATTTTCAAATAAATCACATAGAATTGTTTATTTTGTTCCTCTAAATAATTGATTTATTTGAAACGAGGGCCTTTCATGAGCTGGCGGCATTCGCGACATCTTGGCAACTGCGTTCAGTGATTAAAATCTTTGAAGCGTGTACACAAGATAATCTGGCGCAGTACCAGATTCCTTTCTGCATTTCTGTTAAATTCGTAAATAAAAATTGTAAGATCAATTGCTTTATAGATAGCGCGCAGAGCAGAAAAACCTGTCAAAGATAAACCTGCCGTAGATATTGAAAGTGCTGTGTGAAATCGTAAGATGTATATGTATTAGAAACTGCATATAAGTAGATATCGTTTACTAGAGGGAGACTTTGTACAAAAATCGATTGCTTGGGCACCTCTGGCCTATTCGTGTTTCTATCGTGAAGCAGTTGTGTTTGCAAGGCTGTGTTTCGGTTTGAAGGGTGGGATATGGCGAGAATTTACTGGGTACAGAGGAATAACACCTGAGTCCTCAGGAATGGCAACGCATTGGGTATTGGTATCATGGGTGTAACAGTATACTCTGTTATGTTTATAGTACTGCTCATGTCTATATGCGACGGTTACCACTTTCCATCATGTGGACCGTCAGCTTGTTTGACATTCTAAGTTGTATAAAAAAAAATTCCGCCCGGGGGAAGGGATTGTTAGTAATAGGGGGGTTAGTCCTTATTGCTATCAATATACCCTATCAGGTCGACCTCCACGCGGTTCGCCCTGGAAACTATAGTAACTAACGTAACGTTTATCGTCGTTTACTCGCACTTGACCGGCTTTTTTTTGTATATGTATTCTTTTATCTCTTTTTTTTGTGTATATTTGTGTCTGCTGTTATTTGTTTGCTTTGTAAGTAATGCAAATAAATTATATATCTACCTATAAATGTGAGTATTTACGGTCACAAGAAGAATTTAATAATTCAACCATATTTCTGTCTTGTGAATAATGTATGGCTTAGAAGTGAATAGAAATTTAATAAAAGCGTCCAACATCTTGTTACAATAATACGAAGCTACCCAACGTGGCAGTTGTCCGAGGTACAGGCGTATGATATATACCTACAATACTACATTTCAGCCTGACTTTTGTTGAATAAAATATTTATAAAATCTGAAAAGTCAGAGTTGTTTACCATTATTTTATCATCCATTAAGGATGATAAAATAATGGTAAACCCGTATGTGTTAAATATATACGCTAGTTGGTTACCAGTTATGGATGATAGGTGTGAATGAAAAGGTCAGTTAGCCTATCGTGATGAATACAGTAGGAATTCAGTATAATGATTTCCATGTGGAGGTCAACCTGGTAGGGTATATTGCTGGCAATGGGACTGGCAGTCTGCATTACTAACAATCCCTTCCTCTTGAGAAGGCTGAGTTACGATAGTGACATTACTGTATCATCATCTTATCAATCATTTACTGTCCACTGCTGGATATAAGCTTCCTCCAAAAGGGGGGGGGGGGAGGTTTGCCACTCTTGGCAGGTGGGTTATCAACCACAGCTAGGCTTTGGTGATGTTCTAAGAGAAACGTTGCAGGCAGACGAGACAGGCAGTTTCTCTACCATCAAGTTCCCTTAGTCGCTTCTTACGACACCCACAGGAAAGGAAGGAGTGGCCCATTCTACATCGGGACCACACGGCGGATTGAGTAAAGCATAGTTCTGAATAAGTCATGAATTTTGTTAATTTTTATAGTCCGTATCGTTCTTTGATGGGAACAATAAAGAGTATTTTTTCAAACATGCTTGGAAATGTGAACATTATTTTGACAATCTTCTTAGAGATAAATCAAAATTGCCGTACTGGCCAGATACATGCGGGCAGCGGCCGGCAAAAGTTGTATGAAAATCCATATCTGTCGTTTTGCGGTCAGATAAATTACTATGTAAACTCATATCTGTCCTGTAATTTAAAAATGGAATGACCTTCTATTTCGAAGCATTACCCCCTGTAACTAATAAAAGGTTTTATTTAAATTTCGAACTGGCTTGCAAATAGAAAGCTGTTTATTAAAAAAAAAAACAAAGGAACATTATGGCGCGTGAAAAATTATTATTGTTCATTATTCGTCATTTAACTTGAAAAGTTAAATTGTGTCTTTGATTTTCGCGTATTGTTTGAGAAAAGTACTATACAAGCCTTGGCCACAACTAGGCATTGATGGATTCACGTATGTGTGCCTTGGCTACGCCTCAGCCCGTATTTGCACGTTCGTCCATCAATGCCTCAGTTGCTGGCTGCTGCAGTAATGTACTATTTTTCAATCATTCGTTCAACAAAATTATCATTTTCGACCAGACTCGAACTCATTATATTTGCGGTCTAGTAATACAGGTTATATAACATAAAATGTATTAGATTTTTTTCTGTATTCTATGTTATACACAAATATAGTTATAAAAGTTATAAAACTAATTTAAATTGTTCTTTAAAAAAAATCTAGAAAATCTTACCTTTATAGAAGTCCGATTTCAATTACAAAACAGACGGACGAATTCCTCCCTTAAATATTGTATAAAGATGCCGACAATTCGATAAAGTTGCGAGTTCGGGCACGACTCGGAAGGACTGTTCCACACCGGCAGGATTTGTATTAAGTATTCTAATAAAATTATAAAGGTGACAGTTTATAAGTATGTTTTATGCTCTTATTATCTGTCTTCACGGCAAGACCTCTGAGGGATAGGCAGAGAGATGCTCTTATTGTCACGTTTTAATAGTTTTATATTACTGGTTAGTTTATTACAATTATTTTCAACCGTCTTCGTAAAAGGCGGAGATGTTCAAATCGATTGTATTTCTTATGTTTATTACCTCATACCTATGAAGGACGACATTTGTAAATAGATATTGAAGATTATTTTTTTTATTTAAAAAAGAGATGAGTTTAGATTTAGTGACAATATCAAATGAATTGTAGGGAGTCATTGTTTTTGTCTTTTTTTTTTATACTACTTAGAATGGTAAACGAGCTGATGGCCCACCTGATGGATTGTGGTAACCGTCGCTTATAGACATGAGCAGTACCATAGATATAACAGAGTATGTTATGTCCATTACATAACAGGCTCGGAACCGTCCCTTATGGCAGTCTATGGGAGAGATTTATGTTCAGCAGTGGCTAGATAATGGCTGATATGAAGATGGTAACGATAATGAAAGAGGATAAGTGTGCTCCATCCTAGATCTTATTATTACTTACCATCAGGTGAAGTCAGACCAAACACAAACCCATCTTGTAAAAAAAAAAAAGCAATTTCACTATCCCACGTTCTATATAGAAGTGCCCAAACATGAGAGGGGAGATTTATGTCTTAATTTTGACAAAGTCCCTCACGATTCGGAGCCGGTATAAATAACTTATGGAATTTATCGTCGGAGGTCCGATTGAAAAAAACCCCTGAAATGGAGCAGTTTTGTATCCAACCTTTTGAATGTGTAAACGGTAAGGCTTGCACTCTCTCGCTTTCAAAATGAACAATTTATCAAGTGAAGAAATGTCTTTTTATGACCGAAATCTTTAAAGGTGTAGTATTTTAGGAATAGTATTTTGTATATATTTTACTGTAAAGTGCCGGTATAAAATAGGCCATCCCTTCCTTTTTCGTGGGTGTCGTAAGAGATGACTAAGGAAATTTTATGGTCGAGGGATGGTTAGCAGTGTTCTTCTTAAGTCATTACTAGAAGTCTAATTGCGGTTGTCAATCCACCTGCCAAGCATGGCGACTACTGACAAAACCCCCTTTCATAGGGAGTCCCGTGTTCAGGTCTTATTGAGAGCCCTCATTTATTTTTTTCTTAAATACTTCACAAGTACAGACATCTAGTTACAATTTTATTATGTTAGTAAAATTTTAAAATTCTACAACCACACACAACCCATTTCAGATTTATAAGTCGTAAAATGTTAATATGTAACTTACAATATTAGAGCTTTCAAATGCTCTATGTGAATGTAAGGGAGAATTTCCGCATAGTTTCTCTAACCTATTTATTCCATAGACATAGTGATTGTTTAAGTCCATAAAGTGCCTTTTCCTATTGGAAATTCTCCCTTACATTCACATAGAGCATTTGAAAGCTCTAATATTGTAAGTTACATATTAACATTTTACGACTTATAAATCTGAAATAGGTTGTGTGCCAAACCTTGTCTTTATTAGTTGAAAAACCATCTGGTTGTTCTGTGAATACATCTTCAACCAGATTTCCGTTTAGAAAAGCAGTTTCTACATTTAACTGGTCTACTTATAGATCGTGTTGTACAGCAAACGACAGTAATAGTCGAGGGTTAACGCGATCTTTTAGGTAAATTATGATTATTTGCTTAAGTTGTTATGACGTTTCGACGTTACGCCAACTGTGGTCACGAGTAGACTGATGTAGTATCATGCCCTTTTTTCCGAGGAAGAAGTCTCTTATAAACCATGAAATGTAAAAGTTTAAAAGTTAGTAATAGGTTGTCGAATTGAAGACAATCTAGCGACAAGTGAGAAGCTTTCACCTTTTCTCGCTACTTTAGTGAATCCTTTTGCCATAGTAATATTATTTGAATTGGGTTTTTAAGTAAAGTTCATTGAATAGATTTATTTTCTTTAATTCCGCTACCGTTAGTATGTGTATGACTGCGAATATTCGAAGATTTACTGTCAATATTACAACCAGAAGTTCCACAACCTTTCATATTAGCCATCAATCTTTGACTAGATTGTTTTCTTCTTTTGTGTTAAATTATCTATTTGAATTTTTCTTACGAAAACTGGTATGCGCCTCCGGAGCCACATTTATCATTATCGTATTCTACATCCTTCCACATCGTAATATCCTATCGCTTCCCCTAAACTCCTTTGAAAACTCCTTAAAAAAATTCTAGTCACCAACCCGCTTATTAGCATGGTAACTTAAGAGCGTAAATGTCTCAACGAAAAGAACCAACAATTAGTGGCTCTCAGTGCGAAAAGCATAGGGTAGCATATGTTGGAAGGCATTTGGGAAGGCCTATATCCAGCAGTGGACAGATACAGACTGAAATGATGATGATTACCTATTTAAAAGAAAGCGACAAAACACTATCTTATATATAAAATTCTCGTGTCACGGTGTTTGTTACCAAACTCCTCCGAGACGGCTTTACCGATTTTTATGAAATTTTGTGTGCATATTGGGTAGGTCTGAGAATCGGCCAACATCTATTTTTCATACCCGTCAATGATAAGGGTGACCCTCTCCAAATTTTTTTTTTATTTTTTTGATAAGTTTTTCCATTTTTATTTTATTATGATTCAGCATTGAAAAATACATACAACTTTAAATTTTCATCGTTTTACGATCAATCCCTGTATTTTAATTGCGATTTTTATATTTCGCAATAAGTTATAAAACAACGTTTACGGGGTCAGCTAGTAACAGTATAATTTTTGATTTCTACAAAAAAAAAAAGTAATTAAATTTTGGCAAAACTAGTTAATTTGGTCTCAAAACTAAATTACTGAAGAATAAGAATAATTTTTTAAACATCTGAAACTTCTATTAGAGCAGTCTGTATGTTTTTTTTTTACCACAGAGAGACTTTGTACAAAAGTTGTTTGCTTGGGTACCTCTGTCTCATTCGTGTTTCAACCGTAAAGCAGTTGTGTTTGCATGGTTGTGTTTCGATTTGAAGGGTGGGATATGGCATAAATTTACAGGGTACAGAGGAATAACACCTGAGTCCTCAGGAATGGCAACGCATGGGTAGTATCAATATACGAAACAGTATACTCTGTTATGTCCATGGTACTGCTCATGTCTATAGGCGACGGTTACCACTTTCCATCAGGTGGGCCGTCAGCTTGTTTGCCATTCTAAGTTGTGTAAAAAAAATCCTTTCAGATAGTAAAAATAATTTTCGAAATCGGTAATTGTGTATAACTGATGGAGTTATGAGGCAACAAACATAAAAAAAAATACAACCGAATTGAGGAACTCCTTTTTTTAAAGTTGGTCGAAAATAAGTTTCTATGAAAATAGGTGTCTATTTGTGTACATAACGATGTTGGTATGTTTGACATTAATATATCGTTTGACGGATCGCCATATTGTTGGCACATACATATGTATTTTTTGTCTAGGGCGGCTAACGAGCTTGGCTTTTTTCGTGCTGAAGGTTTTTGTGCTATTTACTTCGTTATAACTGACCTCTAGATAGCGCTGCAGTATTAAGGCAGTATATACGTATATACGCGTAAGGAATTGAAAAATAGTGTTGATAGAATTTTTTTCTATTTTTATTGCAAATACATGTATAAATGGGAAAGTTTATGAGGATATATGTTACTCTTTCGTGCAAAACTACTCATAGGATTTAAACAAAATTTGGTACACGAACAGTACAAAATCTTAGGGTCTTATCTTAACACAAAATAAACAAAATAATTCTAATCATCTTACCTTTTTATTACTATGGCAAAAGGATTCACTAAAGTAGCGAGAACAGACTACGGTAAAAGCTTCTCACTTGTCGCTAGATTATCTTCAATTCGACTATTACTAACTTTTAAACTTTATTTAAATTGTGTACTAATTCTCTTAGTCGAAGCCATGGGATTACAGCTAGTAAAATTATATGTTTATAGATAAAGTTCTGTAAAAATATATTAGTATATTCATAATTGCAAAACTATCAATTTAAATTTATTGTAACAAGAATTGAAATAACTCTCTTACAATAATCGAGCCGCGGACTTTCCTGAGACATTTTACAGTAATTATTAGTTGAAACTGAAGAAAAAAAAGACGAGAATTTAATACATTTTACAGTGGAGTAGGTTAAAACCAACAAGTACTAGACAAAAGGCGTCTTTCCAGTTACTTCTCTCAGTATCTACAGAGAAATAATGAAATTCCAGTTTTACTGTTTATAGTTGCAGTTTCATTTGAATAAAAACTATTTAAAAGTTGGTAGGCTAAGAATTTCTGTTCTCCCCTTCTAGTGCCTTTTAATGTAACAGTTATAAAAATTAATTAAATTTTCCAACTACTCTCCGGTTAATATGATAAAAATGCAGTGAACTAAATATGTAGTTAAGGGGGGAAAGGGATTGTTAGCAATGGAGGTAGACAGCCCCATTGCTAGTAATATGCCTTATTAGGTCGACCTCCACGTGGTTCTCCCTGGAAACCATCGTGAACAATTCTTGTTGAATTGGTCACGATGGGCCAACTGACCTGCTTCATCCTCACCTATCATCCTTCACTGGTGCCCTGCCAGCGTATCCCGATAGCGCAGGCGGGGTTACAATTCCATTATCACCCATTAAAAAAAATGTAGTTAAATATTTAAAAATATTAAATAAATATAAAACAAAGTCTCTTTCCTGCCTGTCCTTACGTATGCTTAGATCTTTAAAACTGTTAAATGTTTAAAACTCGTTTGCCCCCTGTGTTGTAAAAAAAAAACTACGCAATGGATTTTGATGAGGTTGTTTTTAATAGATAGAGTGATTCAAAACAAAGGTTTATATGTATATTACATGCATAATATAGTAGAGAAACATTAATAATTTTAGAGGTTTCTAATGTCTATATATCACTTAGGGATAACCCATAATAACCATTTTTATTCTTTACTTTAATAATGGTTTATTTACGAAGCGATTTTAAGCAATACAGCATTAATCCTTATTCATTTAAGTAATTCTTTAAATACATTGTACATTTAATTTAGATCAATACGGCCCTTTACAGCATGTAATTTAAATGATTTTCGATGATAATACAGATTCAAAATACAGGGACATAGCGGTTGCGGCGGTATCGGCCAAGGGGGCCGACGGCGCTATTTAGTATCAGCATTGCACCTGTGCAAACCCGGGTCGCTAGTGATATATAAAAAGTATAGATATTTGTGCTTTGATATTACTAACATAATAAGATTTAACATAATTAGATGTCCGTATATGAAAGATATTTAAGTAAAATCAATAAAGCTAATAGATGCCAAAACAAAGATTTTTAGAAATTTTGTCTGCTTGTATCTTTGTATCGATGTAACTCAAAAACTACTGCATTAAATTAGATGCGGTTTTCACAGTTGTATTCCTAAAGGTCTAACTTAAAATCTGGTGTATGTTTTATTTTGATATGCCATCCATAAGGGTTACATTTAATTGTTTTTTTTTCTACTTCTGAAGTACGTGTGTAAAGTACGAAGTGAATATGTAACAAAAAGCTAACAATTAAATATGAATCGTCGTGTAAGTTTAAAAAAAGTCCAGCCACCGTTTCTTAGGCCAGCCACGAGGTCTAGTACCATCTACCTAATATAATCTGCCGATATCCGCATGACATAGCCTTACCAGTGTAAATATCTTTTTTAGCATTTTATAATGACAAACAAGCTAACGACCCATCTGATGGAAAGTGGTAACCGTCTTCTGTAACCATGAACATTATTTATGCCAATCGAAACACAGCGGTGCAAACACAACTGCTTCCTGCTAGAATGACCCAAGTAGACGATTTTTGTACAAAATCATCCTCTGGTCCTTCTTTATCATTCGAAATATCATAAAAAATATATAATATTAATAAAATTATGTCTATACAAATGAAACTTCAGAACTAAGTTGGTTCTGAAAAGTATAGTTAAACGTAGCAGGTCTAGACACTATAGAACTTTCACAATTTCGCAGTCGAGAACGCTCGAAGAGAAACAAGCAAAAATTAATTTTCTTGCGAAGAAGTTCAAATAAGCCAGCGTCTTGGAAACTAATCTAGAAGAGATAGGACGCCTACATGTACTGTTTTATATAATTTTCTGATTCTTAATTACCGTGTTTTTAAATGGTGTAATTATCGTTTGCCAGAGGGAGACTTTGTACAAAAGTCATCTGCTTGGGCACCTCTGTCCTATTCGTGTTTCTACCGTGAAGCAGCTGTATTTGCATGGCTGTGTTTCGGTTTAAAGGGTGGGATATGGCAGTGAATTTATAGGGTACAGAGAAATAACACCTTAGTCCTAGGAATGTCAACGCACAGGGGTATCATGGGCGAAACAGTATACTCTGTTATGTCCATGGTACTGCTCATGTCTATAGGCGACGGTTACCACTTTCCATCAAGTGGGTCGTCAGCTTGTTTGCCATTCTAAGTTGCATAAAAAAAATTTCTTATTTACTATTACAAATGTGAAAGTTTGTTTGTTTGTAACCTCTTAGCATCTTAATGGCTTAATCAATCGCTATGAAATTTGGTGTACATTTACATGTACATACCGCCTTTTGTATCATTTCTTACTACAGTTAAATGTGTTTACTATTTTATAAATGGTGCAATAAAGTGTACATACTCGTAAATAGGATGGAAAAGGACATACGGTACTTTCTATCCCTGTTTACATTACAATTCCGTGGACTATCAACCCTTTCTTTCCACGTTTACCAGGTTAGTTAATATACTATACTAGCTGACCCGGCGAACTTCGTTCCGCCTAACAGTCGATTGGCCCAGTGGTGGCATGCGCGTGAGTTGCGCGCGGTACTGAACAGTACTTGGACATTGTAACATTACTTTATATTTCTAAAATAAAAGAATTTTTATAAAAATAAACGTAGCCTAAATTACTCCTTATTACATCAGCTACCTGCCAATAAATGTCCCGTCAAAATCGGTCCAGCCATTTCAGAGATTAGCCGGAACAAACAGACAGACAGACAAAAATTATAAAAAATGTTATTTTGCTGTATGTACCGTATATACATATATATTGATATACATGTAGTAAAAAACGGTTATTTCAATATTACAAACAGACACTCCAATTTTATTTATATGTATAAATAAACATCATGGTTTTAATTTTTAAAAATATTGAATGTATAATTGTGATTTACGATATGTAATCACACATCTACTGTCATCATTGTATCAGCTGTTAACTGCCCACTGTTTAACATAGGTCCCCCCTTGGGGTTTTGCTAGTAGTTGCTACGGTTGGCAGGCGAGTTGGCAACTGCAGTTAGGCTTTGGTGATCTTTTAAGTGGGTCGCTGCTGCTCATCCCTCGACCAATAAAATCCCTTAGTCGCCTTTTAAGACACCCACGCGAAAGGAAGATGTAGCTCATTCTATGCCAGGATCACACTACTATCTTCTATGCATCTACTTTATAAAAGACTACATAATTATGAAGTCAACACCAGAATAAACTAAACAAATTGCTCGTACCCGCTTGCATCGCAACAGAAGTGTAGCCATAAACACTGGCCGTTGATTCGTGGCCTCGCGCCCCGCGTAATTTCCTGAAGCGACCCCACAGCTTACAGTCTTCCTGTACAGGACTAACTTGGTTTGGTCCAAGTTATAAGCTGAGCGATTAGGTGGATTAAAAAGCTCATTTTACACGAATCGAAAAAGCATTTGCTTTGTATAACCCACTCATGTAAATGTATTCGTCCTTTAATATTATGCTCTTAGCGCGAGAAAGCTTTAAATTGGCTGTTTATATGAAATAAATCTTATATGTACTATAAACATTTGCAAATAAATTATTTCATTAATTTATTCATATTATATTGAATAACATACTAAATATAAATCTATTGCATAGACTTATAAGAATTTTTTTACAATTTTTATATTAAAATCCTACCTATTATTACTATAAATTCAAATATTTTGAAAGATAAATATGTAGATATTTCGTAGTTTGTTACTTTGATTTTAATCATATATAAACTGACACTAGTTATTACTTACGACTTCGTCTCTGTGGCGAATATACATATCATTTTAAATACCAAGTATGTATTAAATTTCATGAGGACTGCTTGTATATAAGCTATTAAGATACCAACTGTTGACAAATTAACTCAAATTTTAATATTGTCAAAGATAAGATAGAATATCGTCGCTTTTAACTTGAACCATACACCGACTTAGCCATTTACAAAGCACTGTCCGCCTCGCAATTTGGCCTATTGAATTCGGTCGCTACATAACTTGTGCGTTTGGTTTGCACTCTAATGTACGACAATATGCTTTTGGCTACAAAATACGATAAATGTGAAGCAGTTAGTACAAATCAGTGTACAAATTTTGTGCGACTCTGTTGTAGTATGAACGAGGACATTCGGATAAGAGATCGGTAAGCTTGAATATATGCTTATTCGCTTCATATTCAAGAGGATGAACATTTATTTTTTTATTAATATGTTTCAGAATGGCAGATTTAAATGTACTGAAATTTACAAATATGTCAAAAACTGAACTTTTTGAAATGTGAAAATTTAGAAACATGTTTGGATGATTGTTTAAAACGTCAGGATCTTAAACCTCAGGATTTGAATGAAGTATAATAACATCATCAACACATAAACTGAACTACTGAATCGATTTTAATAAAACTTTTATAAGATTAATCTGTAAGTATATCCCTTCAGATAAAAAATGAATTATTCAACTCGGTTTACAACTGACGGAGTTATGAGGTAACAAACATAAAAAAAATACAACTGAAATGTGAACCTTCTTAAAAGTTCCCGTTGTGTATGTATAGACTTTTTACCGCCTTAACCAATCAATGGGAAAATTGGCTCCCATGGAAAACGACCACCGTCATTCACAATATATATGCGCAAACATTTTGTATATACGCGGGAATCTTTCAACCCATTCTTTTTTTTTTAATATTATCTTAAGGGCTTTTACCTTCAGGTATATCAGTCCTATTGTACCCTGAACTGATTTCTCAAACAAAACTTTATCTATTTTCCCTAAAAACAGCGATATTAATAATTTTAACACTACATATATGTCCATGGTACTGCTCACGTCTATAGGCAACGGTTATCACTTTCTATGAGGTGGTCCGTCGGTATAGAAAAGGCCACCCCTTCCTTTCTTGTGGGTATCATAAGAGGTGACTAAGGGAGGGCGAGGGATGGGCAGCAGCGTCTCTCTTAAAACATCTATAAAGCCTAACTGCGGTTGTCAATTCGCCTGTCAAGCGTGGTAACTACTGGCAAAATCTCCCATGGGAGAGGCGTATATTATGCACTGGACTGTTAGGGGGTCATATAAATGAATGGGGCTAATGTTTCTTCCCTTCCGAATCGATCCCTTGTCTTCTACAGCTGTTTTATACCTACGATACAAATGATAAAAATATCGAAATATAAAAATTAAATTAAAAAATGTAAATAAAAGGGAACGAACAAAATTTAATGCCACGAGTATATTGTATTGAACTTAATACCGTAAACCAATGAATGTTCCATTAAAAAATATCATATAAAACTATAACACGAATGGAATCCGCGTTATCGGGAAAACACGAGCTTTTTATATCGGTCTTCAGTGTGTTTCGTATTTGTTGGCTTTTTGAAATGTGTATTCACAAATTTAATGGATATTGGATATTGACCGCATCGGAATTATCATTTGTGAATTATCATTGGTGACGATGATAAACCGGGAATTTAGCATTATTTATCATCTAGTGTTCCAGATATAACTTATTAGTTTTTACCTGTGAGTGTTTTTTATGCAACTTAGGATGGCAAACAAGCTGACGGCCCACCTGATGGAAAGTGACAACCGTCGCCTATAGACATAAGCAGTACTATGTACATCCATTCACTCCCTGCAACTGCAAGGTTCTTGAGTAGCGACCCCATACATGTAAACGCAGTGAAGGACGATCTTCCGTTAGATGTAGTGACGACCTCAAGTGCATTGCAGGTTTAAAATAATAATTATGTATTCCAAAGTTTGTAAAACCACCCGATAATAGTGAACAAGTGTGTCTCATTACGTTAGGGTAGGTAGGTAAAGTTCGTTTGGTGAAATTACAACGGGTGTCATTCCAGTGCCATTGTGCAAAATTTCACTGAAATATAAGCCTATTGAGTATTTGGTAATGTGTACGTTTATATGGTACTTGGCTCCTTTGTAAAAATTATATTGTTAACTAGTCTTCTGTCCGCTACTCTGTTTGCGTGGATTTTAGAAGTAAACCAATTTCAATGGACCATTTATAGATGAATTTAACAGTACCAAGGAATTCGTTAAATACATTGTAATGTTCATGATATCTTTCACACGTCATTTCTGAGGACTAAAGTGTATTGCTGTGTTGTCCCGGCATAGAATAGGCCACCAATTCCTTTTCTATGCGTGTCGTAAGAGTCGACTAAGGGAACTTAGTAGTCGAGGGATGGACAGCAGTTATTTCTCTTAAAACATCAATAAAGCCAACCTGCGATTGCCAATATATCTGCCAAACGTGGCAACTACTTGCAATATATAATAGCTAATATACTTAATAATAAAATATTAAGGTCTTATAACTCCGTAGCCGATAATTTTACTGCCATATCCTACCTTTGAAAACAAAACACAGCCATGTAAACATAACTGCTTGTTGGTAGAAACACGAGTGGGACAGAAGTACCCAAGCACACGACTTGTACAATCTCTCTCCGATAGTTCTTAATTTACTGTAATGTACTGTAAATCCTCGTCAATAAATCGAAATCTACACACAAATATGAACTCTGAATACAATACAAAGAAACCAGAGTTGTATAAAAGAAGAACAGTATTATATCACGTGGCGTCTCAACCACAGCTCTGACATTAAATGAGTATACAAAAACCAGCAATAAAATGCTTACCTGCCGCAGGCCGGGACATTGTTGCCGAAATAAACTATTTTCTATCGTAAAACTCTTCATAGAACACTTTATAAACGATAAAAGCGGCTATTTCATCGACGTTTTGTTTGTATTAATGTTTATCTTTCGAAGATATCAATAATTGAATTACAATGTTGCAGTTCGGGGAAATAACATGAGTGGAAGCATAGACAATGTATGTATGTACAGGTATCATTAGTGTTACAGTACACTATTATATACCAGAGGGAGACTTTGTACAAAAGTCGTTTGCTTGGGTACCTCATTTGTGTTTCTACCGTGAAGCAGTTATGTTTGCATACCTGTATTTCGGTTTGAAGGGTGAGATATGACAGTGAATTTACAGGGTACAAAGGAATAACACCTGAGTCCTCAGAAATGGCAACGCATTGGAGGTATCATGGGCGAAACATTATACTCTGTTATGTCCATGGTACTGCTCATGTCTATAGGCGACGGTTACCACTTTCCATCAGGTGGGCTGTTAGCTTGTTTCCTATAAGGTGCATAAAATAAATAAATAAATTTAAATTTACTATAAAATTCGTCAATTGAGTATTATATATAGTATATTGACACGTATCTGGCAATAATGACTTCAATTTTCTCCCAAAGATATTTAGGTCATTCACCTGTAGTCTTAACTAGTGGTCACGAAGTGTAGTATGCATCTATGTATATAGTGTATATGTGTACATAATCTATTTAGATCGATGGGTACATAGGCTATTATTTATTTATTTGAAAATTACTCACCACACTTACAGTCTCCCAAAACGTGTAGTGAGCCATAGGTTTATTTTACAAACTTACAAACTTTGTACATTTTAAAAATATATCTATTTTTAAAATGTTGTACATAGTTTGTAAGTTTTCATTAAATATATTAATATCTGGCTGCTGAGCAATTAGAGAATTGAGCAGAGAAATCGCCTGATAAGTGGGAGCAAACTGAGCAGTACAGGTGCGAACCGGCGGTGCCGATAGTAATCGACAAACACGCAATCGCATGCAGCGTTGGGGTGCGTACAAAGAACAACGGCTAAGAGTTGCAGGATTGTCTATTCCGCCGTTAAGCAACCGATAATAGTGCATCATCAAATTACACTTTCGCCTTACCTCGAGCGTTTCTAGACCTACCATACCGGATACGAACAGTGACGGGTACAAATAAGGATAGTAGCCGTAAAGTTTACTATATAGAACACGTGCAAATTTCCTCTGAACTCTTTCTATCATTATCTTGTATTTTGTTACATGAGGGTTCCAAATAATTGAATTGAATTCTAAAATGCTTCGTACAAATGAATAATATAATATTCTACCCATTCAATATATCCCAGTTACACGGGACGGAATCGCTAGTAAAAACTTCAATCGATATAGATTTTTTTAACGGCTGATAATAGAATGGTAACCCCGCCTGCGCTATCGGTATACGCTGGTGGGGTACCAGTGAGTGATGTATCATCCCTCACTGGTGAGGATGAAAGCACGTCAGTTAGCCTATCGCGACGAATTCCACTAGAATTAACCGCGATAGTTTCCAGAGGGAACCGTAAGGAGGTCGACCTGATAGGGTGTATTGCTAGAGATCCCTTTCGGGTGGAAAGGGATATATTTATCCACCGATTCTTATATAATACGATATGTGTTTACAATTTACCATTGATAGTTTTCTATGTGAGTTCATTAAATAGATGTCCTGCTGTGAATCGTTGATATATTTGATATATCAGCAATTCACAGCTATAGAAAACTGTTATAATCGAGTCGTTGCTAAATCGAAACTTTATTTTCGAGGAAATCAATCCTCGAATCCCGAATCCCGAAAAATCTTTTCATTGATTCTTTTTCATTGAAATGGGCCTCTTGTTATTAATGTTATGAATTGCAGTTAATTAAAACAAATCTAATTTTTTAAGAAATCTTGTTACTAAATTAACATTTGTTATGTTTAAAAATTCACGTAGAAATTTGTTAAAAAGATGAATTGTAATTCGAAATCCTGTTATTTAAGACTCGCGAGGCTTTTTTTAGTCTTTCCTTATTAAATGTTTTTTTTTTTTTTTAAATTAATTGTTAATAATTATGATATAATTTTGGAATTATTAAAATAAATCTCGGTTCTAAATTAACTTTTATTATTTAAAAAAATTACGTTGAAAATTGTCAATTAGATTAATTGTAATAATTGTAATTTTATTACAAAATATACAAAGAGGCAATTTTTGTTTCACGAGGTTTACTGTCAGGAGATTAACTCTTGTTCTCTTTGAATTTAACGTTTGAACGTTGCGCCACAATTATTTTCATTGGCAATTTTACTATTTTATTTTTTATATAAGGAATTTGCGAGATGGCTAATTGGGGGGGGGGGGGGGGGGGGGGTGTTTATAATTTACAGCAATATCTATATATTTTAATTACAATATTTTTGTACTGGTCCAATAACGAATATGTTAAAAGTTTGTTATCCAAAAAATAGTAACATACTTTTAACATATTCGAAAATATGTTATTATTTAGATATCCGACCAATATGGGAGATATCGAACGGGGTGATGCCTGCCTTTCTGCCATCATTGTCTAGAGGAATCCTCCAATTCAATTAATGTTGCAATATAATGTTTATCTCGATTAAATGGCTGAACTGAATTGAATGAAATTTGAAACATAAGTAGGCTACTTCCTACACTTAGACCTTAACATATATGACACTTTATATACCGTATTACTCGAGTAAAGCCACTGGGAACAGCTAGTTGTCAATATTTGTTGATTCAACCGACAATATTCCCCTGTGTCGTGTTCGAGTGTTACCGACAAGAACATCTGCTATCCAAGGGTCACACGAGTGTACCTACTGTGGCCACAATTACTGTATTCAAACTGGTCGATCGATGGCCGGCGCCTCAGGCTGATTGGTAAGATGATAGTGAGACCTGTCAGTCCCTATTGTGGTTAATTACTCTGTTACATGCGTGTACAAGCGATAAATCAACATATATGAAATACTGTGTACATAACACCAGAGGGAGACTTGGTACAAAAGTCGATTGCTTGGGTACCTCTGTCCTATTTGTGTTTCAACCGTAAAGCAGTTGTGTTTGCATGGCTGTGTTTCGGTTTGAAGGGTGGGATATGGTGTGAATTTACTGGGTACAGAGGAATAACACCTGAGTCCTCAGGAATAGCAATGCATGGGGGGTACCATGGGCGAAACAGTATACTCCGTTATGTCCATGCTACTGCTCATGTTTATAATCGACGGTTATCACTTTCCATCAGGTAGTCCGTTAGCTTGTTTGCAATTCTAAGTTGTATAAAAAAAACTTTGCATATCGTTTCAGTTTGAAAGATGGGACGTGTAATTAAAATATTTTAAAATATTTAGTTATAATTTCAGCCATTATCCGTCCACTACTGGTAATAGATCTCCTCCATAGACTGCCATAAGGAATGGTCCAGACCTACCTACATCCACTGATTCCCTGCAATGTATTTCAGGTCGTCACTCAATCTAGTGGGGAGTCGTCCTACACTGCGTTTGCCCGTACGGGGTCGCTACTCAAGAACCTTTCTTCCCTATCGGTTGTCGGTTCTTCGAACTATGAGACCAGCCCATTGCCATTTTAGTTAGCTTATCCTTCGCGCTATGTTGGTTACTTTGGTTGTTTTTGCGGATATTCTCGTTTTGGATTCTATCACGCAAAGAGATTTCGAGCATAGCCTTCTCCATAACCCGCTGGGTAATTTGAAGTTCTCGCATATGGGCAATCGTGTAGGATCATGTTTCGGTTCTGTAAGTCATCACTGGTAACACGCACTAGTTAAATAGCTTCGTCTTTAAATTTTGAGGTATTTTAGATGAAAAGATGTGACTTATTTTTCCGAACGCTGCCTAGCCGAGTTATATTCGTCGGTTGAACTCTCGGTCGAAGATGAATTTACCTATTCGGACATGTTGTTCCAGGTATACATACTCGTCGACAACTTCGTAGTGTTCTCAATCGTAACCGGTATACGTGTGGCATGGACGTTAGACATGATTTTAGTCTTGTCTGTTGAACATAAGTCTTCCATAATGAAGTTTTGCCAGTTGTTGCCACGCTTGGCAGGCGGATTCACCACCGCAGTTAGGCTTTGAAGATGTTTTAAGAGGGACGCTGCTGCCCATCCCTTGTCATCCCTTAGTCGTCTCTTACTATACCCATGATATTACCCATGCCTACTCAAAATTACAGTATTTTCACAATGGCCGCCATCGCAAGATGGCGGATGGTGTATAATTTGTGAATCCTGTTAATATGAGTATCAAATGAATGAGCTTAAAGAGTAAATAAAGATAAAATAAATGACATTATTTTATAATGGCCATTGCCACAAATGGCAGATTAAGCAGCCTTGTTTTTTAAAATGTATTTATGTTGAGGCTTCAGGCTATAGAGGGCACAAAAAGATAAAAGCATTTTCCGTAAATGGGTATGATTATTTTTTACCAACAAAAATGAATTAGTAAGTCTTGACATATGAACTCTACTATATATGTATGTATTATAAATATTCTAGAATTTATTAAATTTCTCTGCTGATTATCCTTATATTAATTATTGTAATTATACATGAACTCAATTAGGCATAATTTTGGGTTTCAACTTTATCATGCTTTACATATATAATTTATCTTATTTAATTAATAAATTTTGCTTATAATAATATTTCCTTAACATATAGCACTTTCTTTTTAAATAAAAAAAGACTATTTTTTATATAGACATATTGCCAGGAACTTTCTAGGCTTTTCTAGACTTTTAGAAGTATGTTACTATTTCTAGATAGTGCATCAGGATGATTGACTGGAATAAATTTCTTTAAGAGATAAGTCCGACTGTATACATATTTGTTTTAACCTAATATCTGTATTAAAAGTGAATGTATAAAAGCATATAAATAAATACTCATATGCACCAGATTTTAAGGTAAAACTTTGGAAACATAACCGTTAGTGTGGCCATGGCGAGCCAACACCCACAATTGGGTATACAAGAAATCTACCAGGTCAGACGCATGGGGCTGTGGGTACACTCCAGAACTTGGTTGCTACCTCCTTTACTGCAGCAGTATCGAATAAAATGGCTCACCACTCACCTTATGTACCTATATGCTTTTACGTAGGCCGGCCGGCTAAACTGCAGCAGTTTCAAGATGGAGAATGTGTAGCAACGTGAACTGTCTCGCACCACAAGACACTAGAATCCACACACTTCACCAGTGAATAGTACAAGTATCCATACAGTTTTTGTCACAACACAAAACACGTTCAGGATGCAACTTGAATGTAGGTACCGACGCTTTTTGTGTTTTTATAAGTTTTTAATTAAAATATGGTAGCGATAGAAGCTGCGAACGGAGACACTCGCGCGCGTCCAATTCACCGAACCGCGCGAACAAACCCTTCGTTCCTATTGGCTGTCGCCTCGCCATCGTCGGGCATGCGCAGAAAAGCGGCGCAGACATTCCGTGCGAGATTTGAGTGAGCCTTATCGCCAACCAAGATTCGGCCCCAACAACCATATTAAGATTAAAATTACAAAAATAAAGATAGATAAAAATTATGATTTTGGCTTCTATTGCTTTTATTGAAACTTTTCATGTAAAGATATATACTCCCAGCAGTTGGAGGTTTTGATACTGATTTTGTACTGAAATATTTTCATAAAAAAATCGATATTAAAACACACCTAAAGATGATATTACGTTTTGCTTCGTAAAATGGCGACTTCGATCGTGAAGAAATAGATTGACGACTGATTGATGGAGCTACCATATTTCTGTATCTGGCATCCTCGCATGTATGAACAGATAACTTTTATGATAAGAAAAACTGCATCAGTATAGGGGGGCGGGGGGGGGGGGGGGGGCAACTTTTTTTTTAAATATAAAATTGTTACATTTTTATGTTGAATAAATAAATATTTTATTGAATTAGGCGTTTTTCTGCGGAAGTCCATATCTCCAGTTAGTTGATTAGAATTATTTTGTTAGAAATATTAGAATTAAACAAAATTATTCTACTTTGTTTAATTCCAATATTTCTTATGTGTATACTAATGGTAGCGGAATTAAACAAAATAATTCGAATCAATTACCAAGTAAAAATATTTATTTTCCTATTTTTTTATTACTATTTTTATAAAAGATAATATCTGATTATAAATGGAAATTAACTTTAATAATAACAATTAATGAATTACTGATATAAAAAAGAATTATAAAAGGACCGATTCTGAGGCGTTATTTTTCTGGACCTATATTTACGGATAGAAAGTAACCTAACTTTTTATCCCGGTCCCGAAAGAACTCACTGGTAAAAGCTAATTAATGGTATAAATACGATAGTTGGATAAGGATGTATCAATGGATGAATCTTTGTTACTCTTTCACGTAAAATCTACTGAACGGATTTAAATCAAACTTGGTATACGAGTAGGTTATATCCTAACTTAGTAAACAGGATATTTTATGTACTGATTAATGCGAGTGAAGCCGCGATATACAGTTAGTATTACCACGTTCAACAACTGAATTCTGAATACATATAACAAAGATATTAAGTTTCCATACGTCTGTATAGTGCTCTCCAATTAGAGGCGGTTATTGTTGCCCGCGTTGAGTTGGATATCAGCTATGAAATAGGAACGTATCAAGGGCCCTTTGTCTTTTGAATGTACGTATATTGTCTATTTTCGTGGTAACTAGTCGTTTGCATGGGGCCCTGTTATTTCTCTATCGGTTATTGTTTTTGGAGTTTAAAGGTTTTGTTTAGTTATGGGTATATTTTTATTATTGTATCAGCTGTTACTATCCACTGCTGAATGGCCTTCCCTATAAGGGGGGTTTTGTCATTAGTTGCCACGTTTGGCAGGTGGGTTGACAACCGCAGTTTTTTTTTTCGTTTTTACAACACAGGGGACAAACGAGCATGCGGCTCACCTGATGGTAAGTGACTACCGCCACCCATGATCACCCACAGCACCAACGGTATTGCAGGTGTGCTGCCGGCTTTTTAAAAAGGAATATACTCTTTTCTTGAAGATTATGTTGTCGTATCTGTTCGGAAATAGTTAGGCTTTGGTGATGTTTTAAGAGGGACATTGCTGTTCATCTCTGACTGTGGGGTTTCTCAAAAAGGGTATATTAAGGCTTCTTCAGGGTTGGCATCCTTAGTTTTGTAGATGTTCAAAGTCGGGCAGCTCGAATTGTTGACGATCGGCGTCTTACTGTCCGGCTCGACCCACTGGAACTGCGTAGAGATGTTGCATCTCTGTGCATTTTCTACCGAATTTATCATGGGGAGTGCTCTGAAGAATTGTTCGGATTGATACCTGCTGCAGATTTTCACCATCGTACAATCCGCCATAAACTAAAATTTCATCCCAACCATCTGGACAAGTGGCGGTCCTCCACCGTGCGTTTTTCAAGGCATTTTCTCCCACGCACAACCACTCTTTGGAATCAACTTCCAGCAGCAGTATTTCCGAACCGATACGACAACATAACCTTCAAGAAAAGAGCATATTCCTTTTTAAAAGGCCGGTAGCACACCTGCAATGCCGTAGATGTTGTGGGTGACCATGGGCGGCGGTAGTCACTTACCATCAGGTGAGCCGCATGCTCGTTTGCCCCCTGTGTTGTAAAAAAAAAAAGATGTCCATAGGCTACAGTAACCACATACCATCAGACGGGCGGCATGCTTGTTTGCCACTTTTGTGGTATACAAAAAAAAAAGGTTTATTAGTTACCTTTTACGACACTCACGAGAAAGAAAAGCCCATTCTATGCCGGATTATATAGGCACATTATGTACAGGAGAATTGAATATGAAGTAGAATAATGTTCCACGTTCTAAATTCCAGATATTCCAGGAAAATCTATGGCCTGTTTCAACAAAACTTGAAGAAATTATTATCAAGTTTTGCTTAAATTATATATAGAAACACACTAAATGGAATCTAATCTAATATTACAAAGAGAAGAAACTTTATTTGTTGATTATAATGGATAAATTAAAAAAAAATCTTTTACCAGTTTTAATAATTCCATCAACTGTAGAAATCAACATTATTAGCGAGTAACATTTTTTTATGCAATTTAGAATGGCAAACAAGCTGATGGCCCGCCTGATGGAAAGTGGTAACCGCCGCCTATAGACGTGAGCAGTACCGTGGACATAACAGAGTATACTGTTTCGTACATGATACTATAGTGTGTAGGCATCAAATGGAAACACTATAAATGTCACGTTTACTATCGAAACGGCCGTTGCGCGGTGGCAGTTTTAGGGGCCCGCGTTACAATACCCCCTATGTGTTGAGTACTAAGTTTAACTAAGTTTAAGTTTTCTATACCCTTTAAATTCACCGCTATAGAAACCTTTCAAACCGAACACAGCCATGCAAATACAACTGTTTTACGGTAGAAACACGAATCGGACAGAGGTACCTAAGCAAATGATTTTTGTACAGTCTCCTTTGATAACGTAAGATTTATACACTCCTCGCAAAAATTAAGGGAACATAAAAATTTTTGAAATTTTTGGGTGATTTTCAACAGGCTGTATTTCTGTGAAAAATAATCGTACAGGAAATTTAAAAAAAGGGTTTTGAAGCTTGAAAACTCTAGTTTTCAGATTTTTTGGTGAAAAAAGTTTTTGAGCTCCGGTTTCCATGCAATTCTTAAACAAAGCTGAAAATATTTTTTTTCTAAATTTTCTAGGTTTCGTTTTTCACTTTATGGGCATGGAAAATTTTTTTCTAGCTACTCCATTGTATAGGTCTCTTATCGTGTTTAATCAGCTTCAAAAATCGCTTTGAATGGCTCAATTATGACCATTTGTCTCCGAGATATCGAACTTTGAATGCAAAAGCATCCTTTTCCATTCAACTGCTAATATCTCTGGAACTACTGGTCGCATAGCAAGCGGGCGCCGAGTTTCTTTATCTGCATAAAATTTTCAATTAAGCACAGTCAAGAGTTAGTGAAGAAAATTTTTTTTTCCACCTCTAACATTGAATTGAAAAAGTGGAAAAAAGTGACTTTTTCTCCTTTTTTGGTTACTTGGCTGTATCTTCGCTAATATGGGCGGGAAAGCTAAGGTTTGAGGAAAATTTTACAGTCTATTGTTCCTTAAAGAACCCCCTAAATCCCTGGAGCGATCGGTTCAACGGTTTTTCCCGGACCAATTGATTGAAATTTTGGAAAAAATAAGGGAACAAGGTTTTTGTCCCTTAAACTCACCCTAATCCATTCAAAAATCAATAATTTCATTTGTTTTTCACTTTTTACTCAATTTTTTGTTTTTTAAAAATTCATTATCAAAAAAAAATCGAAAAAAATCAAGAAAATTTTTTTTTGAAAAGTCGAAAAAAGTTACCAAAATTTTTTTTTTTTCGTTTTTAAGGAAATCAAAGTTTTTGACAAAAACTTTGATTGATGATCGATTTACCGCCGGCATTAGCGTTACCCAAAGCATACCACGTGGAGGTTGCACGGTCGGATTTACGCTTCTTTTGTGCTTACGCACGTAAATCCGACCGTGCAACCTCCACGTGGTATGCTTTGGGTTAAACTTTTTTCGACTTTTCAAAAAAAAAATTTTTCTTAAAACTTTTCTTGATTTATTTTGATTTTTTTTTTGATAATGAATTTTTAAAAAACAAAAAATTGAGTAAAAAGTGAAAAACAAATGAAATTCTTGATTTTTGAATGGATTAGGGTGAATTTAAGGGACAAAAACCTTGTTCCCTTATTTTTTCCAAAATTTCAATCAATTGGTCCGGGAAAAACCGTTGAACCGATCGCTCCAGGGATTTAGGGGGTTCTTTAAGGAACAATAGAGTGTAAAATTTTCCTCAAACCTTAGCTTTCCCGCCCATATTAGCGAAGATACAGCCAAGTAACCAAAAAAGGAGAAAAAGTCACTTTTTTCCACTTTTTTCAATTCAATGTTAGAGGTGGAAAAAATTTTTTTCTTCACTAACTCTTGACTGTGCTTAATTGAAAATTTTATGCAGATAAAGAAACTCGGCGCCCGCTTGCTATGCGACCAGTAGTTCCAGAGATATTAGCAGTTGAATGGAAAAGGATGCTTTTGCATTCAAAGTTCGATATCTCGGAGACAAATGGTCATAATTGAGCCATTCAAAGCGATTTTTGAAGCTGAATAAACACGCTAAGAGACCTATACAATGGAGTAGCTCGAAAAAATTTTTCCATGCCCATAAAGTGAAAAACGAAACCTAGAAAATTTAGAAAAAAAATATTTTCAGCTTTGTTTAAGAATTGCATGGAAACCGGAGCTCAAAAAATTTTTTACCAAAAAATCTGAAAACTAGAGTTTTCAAGCTTCAAAACCCTTTTTTTAAATTTCCTGTACGAATATTTTTTACTGAAATACAGCCTGTTGAAAATCATCCAAAAATTTCAAAAATTTTTATGTTCCCTTAATTTTTGCGAGGAGTGTACTTTATTAAAAAAAATCGTATGAATCCAGGGCAGGTCATTAATTAGTAACAAGTTGAAATATTTAGTAGACTGTCTTTTGTTCGGCTCAAACAATAAATTGTTTATGTTTTCACTGTATGTGTGCTCACAGAAAGGGATAAAAAATAATCAATAACCTTCTTCATCCCATATGTATTACATGTGTACATCAAATTTCAGTGATAGATAGATAGATAGATAATTTATTTGAATTACTTACAAGCACATAAACAAACAACAGACTTACATAGACATGCACAGTGAAAAAAAAAAATTAAAAGAATACATACATAAAAATAATAAAATAAAAAAAAATGCATAAAATAAGTAACAATTTTTCTCTTCATTCATGTGCCACACAGTGACACAAAATGGTCACAACTCAGTTTATTGCTTTGCCCTCAAAAGAGCAAAACACTGATATTCTGTTGTAGCCACAAGCTAGACGCGAAATTCCAAAGAAAAATAAAAAAAAAAGAAATATAGATAAAATACATAATGTGTGCATTCATTACATTCACTATTATTTGTTTTGGATTGGTTGAACCATTAAGGGGCTATAAGGTAACAAATAAGCAAACTCACTTTTAAATATGTAATATAAGTTGAAATGAAACAAACTAAGTACATAAATTTAATTTTTAGATATTTGTTCCATAAAGAAAATGACAGTTAAATTTTAGTTTAACTGTCACAAAATTAATATTGTACCAACGGAGACAAACCCTATGTCTCAGATTCTAGATTTAACGGAACACCAAACTCGACTTACTAAAGCACAGTACGAACTTATTTAATTTGGACCAAGACACGAACTTTCTTCAGAAATTAAAAATTTGCCGGCCTGTTCATTATCACGCCGCCTTTTTGGACGTTCGACTTGATCCTGCTTTTAATTAATTAAAACTGGGTATCTGCCTGATAAGTTGGGGAGTCGCTTTAATGAAAAGTAAAAAAAAAAATAATGAAAAGTCAGATACTGCTAATAGGTGTTCCCGTACCAGCGATGCAGAGGCGTGATATTTCTTAATTTTAACAACAAAATCTGATGGAAGTGTAAAATAGGTTTATTATTTATTTATTTATTACATTACTGTCAAATGGATTTACACTTGACATTACTACATAGTCAAATATAGAACAAATTGACACATATGTACCTTTTAGGCATTGGCTTTAATGGGAGCGATAAAGATAGACATTGTACTAGGATAGGATTAGTGGTTTTTAATTTTTTTTTTTCAATTGATGATAGTAGAATGGTAGATAGATAGATATTTTATTTGTATTCATTACAACTCGCAAACAACGGACGTATGCAAGAAAAGAGATAAAAGAATACTTATACAGAAAAAAAGGAAAATACATAAAATATATACATATATGCTATCAGTACCAATATGCTGGTGGAGCATCAATAAGGGATGATAGGTGAGGACGAAAATACGTCATTAGCTCATGTCGAATTTACAAAAATTAACTACGATGGTTTCCAGGAGAGACCATGTGCAAGGTCAACGTGCATTTGCTAGCAACAATATTGCTAGCAACGGGGCGACCAATCCCAATTTTTAACAATCCGTCATTATTATACTTATAAATACTTTGATTTTGATCTCAAATAATAAATATCTAACCCAATAGTCGTTACGCTGTAAATAGGTATTGGACTGGGGGAAAGGGATTGTTAGTAATGGAGACTAAAAATCCCATTGCTAGCAATATACCTAACCAGGTCAACCTTCACGCAGTTCTCCCTGGAAACTATCATGGTTAATTCCTGATGAATTCATCATGATGGGCTAACTGACCTGTTTTCATTTTCATCTGTCACCCTTTACTGGTGCTCCGCCAGCGTATCCCGTTAGCGCAGGCGGGGTTTGTCTATGCGCGGAGGACTTTATACTGGATAAAGAAAAGTAGACTCTACATTTATTTTTTGGAATTTTGTTGTAATTTTTTCATAGAAACTTTTTTCTGACTTCAACGAATTAATTAATAGAAAAAAATATAACGCGGTACTGGTCTAGCCATTTTTAAGTTGTGCGCTTAATCTTTAACATTTAGCGTCTCATTTATATAATCATAGTTTATGTAATAAGAAGATTTTGTTTTGAGAATTTGTTTAAAATATAATCTACATTAAATATATTATTTAAATTGTAATTCTCTTAATTTTTTTTATGTACATATCTCACGAGATCTTGAACAATTCTGAATTAATTTTGATGTCACAACTAACAGGGATGACCCCCGTAGTGAAAAAGGTATTGTCAGTAATGAGGTCTGATTTATCTATAACTAGCAATACACCTTATCAGGTCGACCTCCACGCGGTTCCCCCTGGAAACTATCGTGATTAATTCTAGTGGAATTCATCACGATTGGCTATGTGACCTGTTTTTTCATCCTCACCTATCTTTTTTTATCCTCACTGGTACTTAACAAGACCCCCGTAGTGATTACATATTTATTTGGTTAAAATTTTCACTGCAGAGTAAAATAAATTTTTAAAAGTACATACATACTTACCTCTTATTACAAAGATTTAATGGATACAGATTGTTTAAAACCGTTTCTTGTTCCTTTTTTGACAGACTCTAAATTTAAATTCTTCATCGAGTAGTGAAACATGTTTTTTTACTTTAATTAGAATGTCGAACAAACTGACGGCCTGCCTAATGAGAAGTGGTAACCGTCGCTTATAGACATGAACAGCATCATGGACAACAGAATATACTGTAATTATTATACATATTTATGTTAAAAAAAAATTAGTTCTGCAATTTACTAAGGTTATATTTTATTGTATCAGTCATTAACTGTCCACCGCTAAACTACATCCTCACCTGTAAGGATGCTTTTGCCAGTAGTTGCCACGCTGGCAAGTGGGTTGGCAACCGCAGTTTGGCTTTTGGTGATGTTGTAAAGTATAGCTTTTTTTAAACCATTTAGGTGGCAAACAAGCATACGGCCCATCCGATGGTAAGCGGTTATCATAGCCTATGAACGCCTGCAATACCAGGGGTATTACGCGCGCGTTGCTCACTGAAGAGATTTCTTTACTCCCTTTTGAAGATCCTCATGCTGTAGTCTCTTGGAAAAATTTCGACAGGGAACCCTAACCTGAGCATTCGTGAGAGAAAACATCTCTGACACCGCGTTGTACTCGTAAGCGACCATCTAGGATTCTAGGCTCTAGGGTATAATGGTTAACTCCTTGTCGATGGCGAGCTGTGCCATGGTAGAAAGTGATCGTGGGCATCATATTGAACGATTCCTCTGAGCACAATCCGTTGTACAAGCGGTAGAATACGCTGAGTGAGGCAAAATCTCTCCTAAGACTTAAAGGTTCGATACCGCTTGTAATACCGCTGATAAGTTTAGTTTGGGGGGAAAGGGATTGTTAGTAATAGAGACTGAGAATCCCATTAGCAATATACCCAATCAGGTCGACCTCCTCGCGGTTCTCCCTGTAAACTATCATGGTTAATTCCTGATGAATTCATCATGATGGGCTAACTGGCCTGTTTTCATTCTCATCTATCACCCTTCACTGGTGCTCCGCCAGCGTATCCCGTTAGCGCAGGCGGGGTTACCATACCATTTTCACCCATCAAAAAAAAAATACCACTGATAATTCTCATAGCTCGTCGTTGCACTGAGTCGAAGAGTTCTAGGTGTTTCCGCTCATAAGTGACAGCAATACTCCATATGGGAGTCTGAGATGCTGTCTGGTGATGCTTTAAGAGGGATGCTGCTGCCCATCCCTCCACTATAAGCTCCCTTTTTACTGTCACTAAGGTGTTCTTTGCATATGCATATAACTAATGCGCGAGGAGATAAAAAGACATTTTATATTTTACGTATGCTAATAAAATATTATCCATTGCATAAATTGCCTGAAACTTCCTCGCTTCTCAACCATAAGGCATCCGACAAATTTAACAAGCCATTAAAGTAGACTGACGTTCACACCGTACTGTAACAGCTACGTAGACAAATAATAAACAAATATATTGGTAGATACGTTATCGCTTTTGCATGCATAAGATATAACGAGACAATAATTACAACCATCGTTATTTCTTATACAAAAGAAAACATATCAGCAATAGGTTACAGGTATAATTTTTTTTTTTACGATATTAAGTGGTATCTCTACTTGTTTTCATGTTTCAATAAAAGTCATTAGTTATTTATTAGAAAAAAAATGTACATTGTGCTGAAATTAAGTGAAATTTCACAAATAAGCGTTCAATGAATTGATGAAATTGATGAAAAATGATTTGATCAAATTGAATATTAGAAGTATTGTTAATTATAAATATATTTTACAATTAATAATGTCATATTAATCCATAATATATACGGCAAATTTATTTTATATTCTAGATTTTCTTTAATAAAAGTGAATTTAGAATACGCTCTTTTAGTTTGTTCGTCCTTGAGTGTTTAGAGTTTTTAGGTTTAGTTCTTTTTCATATTTTTATTTGATATTAGCAAATCTTATTAGATCTCTCACTCAATAGAAAGATAGTAAGAGGCGATTAACGGAACTTAATCGTCGAGAGATGGGCAGCACCAAAAATTTGACTGCGGTTGCCAACCCGCCTGTCAAGCTTGGCAACTACTGGCAAAACTTCTAATCAATATATCACTTGTATCTCGAGATATCTAAGCAACTAGATAGCTTATAACAATAACCTGAGTCAATTTTCGTTGCCTAAACTACCCTCACATTACTTGGCGTTGGTGTTACAAAGTAGATACATTTCATTTCATTTTGTACTGTCTATTTTGATGTAAAAAAACTAACATTGCTAGGTGGCTATTGTCATTTATTTGTTTCACAGAATAACTAGTGTACTTTCTTTGTTTTTCTGGTCTGATCTTAAGTTTTAATATGTTCTAGTAGTTAAGCCATCACATTGTGTAAGATCTATGTGTATACTTGAATCGTGCTATATGTATCGAATCAGAATGAATAAATAAATAAATTAAATTATTATTATATTATTTAGATCAGTTCAAAAATAAATTTAAGTTTTTATTACTTAAATTTGTAAGAACAAGAAATAAATAAGTTTAACCAATAAATAATATTTTTTGCAATATAACGTGACGGTGCAATGTACATCCATTAAACCACTTCTGACTAACTTTCCACTACACTGACCAGTGGATTTTGATCTCAGGCATACGGTGTTAGGTACCAAACTCGACTGTCTCGTAGAACTGCATTTGCATTCACTTTGCGGAGAAGAAATTATGTTTTTATGTCTTAAGATATTCAGATGCAAATTGGTGAACTACCCAGTGATAAATGGGCTTTGGTCACGCCGTTTATAAGACAAATGGAAATGTGACTCCTTATGGAAACGGAGCTGCCGATATCTTAGTAAACAGAGTCCTAATACATTCGTCAGAGAGATCATGCGACTTCGTACCCTATGTGTATGTATAAAAAGATTATTTAACAGTAGCGGCGGCTTTCTGTCTGAGGTTAATGGATTTTCTTTTTTGATTCTAATAAGATTTGAATATGTAACGAATTCACTTCAAGGAGCCGCGATTCTATGGCGGCTTCTCGGTTTGAATGGATGTGGTAATTGCTTTGAGTTACTCTTTCTCTCGTTGTGTGGTTTTCATTAAAAGTTTGACAAATTGGATGGTAAAATCTGTTACTAGGAGTAGAGTATTACATTAGTCGCCTGGATAGATGTTTTTGTATAACTAACTAGCAACTTGCCCCGTCTTCGTTCGTACGGGTAGATACTACAGATCTCAAAGTTTTTTTTCTATCTATTTAAGAGCTGCGCTCTTGTCGGTGGAGCTCTTGCCACTCACTACGATTTTCAGCGAGTCTCTTCACCTCTTGATACGACACGACACCAACTTCTTCCTTGATCTGCCTGATGTAACTATGTCTCGGTCTCCCTCTTCCCCTCCTTCCTTCTATCTTACCTTCTATTATAATGTTCATAAGTTCGCCGTGTCGTATCAAGTGTCCCAACATTTTTCCCCTTCTGTCCTTAATAGTTCTAATAATTTTGCCTAGTTTTTTTGGAAATAAAATATTACTTATTATCGTCATCATCATATCAGCCTTTAACTGTCCACTGCTGAACATAAGCCTCCCTCTTGGGAAATTTTGCCAATAGTTGTTTAATAGGCGGATTGGAAACCGCAGTCTTTACCGGCTTTAGAGATATTTTAAGAGGGACACTGCTGTCCATCACTCGTCCTCCCTTAGTCAGCTTTTACGACATCTACGGGAAAGGAAGAGGTGGCCTATTCTATGCCGGGACCACACGGCCATTGCTCATTATACTCGTTGATAAAGTAGCTTTCTATAAGTAAAAAAAAAATCGGCATATGTCGTAAATAGAAGAAATTGTACAAAAATAGTAGAACATAATAAAGTATAAATATTTCATATGTGTATTGCCGTGTGGTCCCGGCATAGAATGGAGCCATCCCTTACTTTCTCATAGGTGTCGTAAGAGGCGACTAAAGGAACTAAATGGTCGAAGGTTTGGCTACAATCTCCCTCTTAAAATATCATCAAAGCCTTTCTCTCTCTTCGTCCACTTTATTACTGAAGGTCGTGTCCTTGAAAGGTGTCTGTTGTCTCTCTTGATGATGTTACTCTATTTTGCACGGTCTTCAGCCTCTCGCAGGGCAGCTGCAATAGACAGTCCTGTAACGGCGGTTATTTGGTTCGACCATCGACTAGATGATTGTCCGCGTGGTCATCAAGACCTACTGTTACTTAGTAATTATCAAAGAGTATTATGTCTCCGTACCCTGTAATTTTGTTGCTATTTTAATAAAAAAAGAGTCATATAAGAAAAGATGTATAGCGATAGAAACACGAGTGAGACAATTTGAAACTTCCTCTCTTCTCGAGCATTAGGAATGCGACAAAATTGCAAATCCATGCAAATTACGTTTGTACATATTAACTCGCTGTCCAGTAAAGGTAGGTCTTGTTTATTTCTACGGGATCTATTAAATGCTGCACAAAATGTAGTTTAGACAGCAAGATTTTTGAATAACTATGACTGTCTTAGGATAATCTGGGCTAGTATAGTATTATATTATCTATGATCTAGGTATCCTTATGGGTGTAGCTATTGAAACCGAATCTGAAATTGTAACTTTTAGAGTTGTGTTCTCTTTGTGATACTTAAAACCGTTCATAACTCTTGCTAATCAAAGTGTGACAACGTCATAATTACTTGCCAATTTTCAAAAAAGGTTTATCGATTTTTAATATTTCTGACTGATTGTTTAAAAAATGCTCTGCTTCCGGATTAATTAGATAAAAAATAAGAAAAAAATTATAATTTCAAGGCACTTTCTTCCACGCACAACCACTCTTTGGAATCAACTTCCAGCAGCAATATTTCCGAACCGATACGACAACGTAACCTTCAAGAAAAGAGCATATTCCTTTTTAAAAGGCCGGCAGCACACGTGCAATGCCTTTGGTGTTTTGGGTGATCATGGGCGGCGGTAGTCGCTTACTATCAGGTGAGTCGCATGGCATGATCATTTGCCCCCTGTGTTGTAAAAAAAATTAGAACGTTAATCATAGAATACATTTTGTATACTTTTAAATCTACTGCTAATAACTTTAGCACCTACTTAATATTTGGCTTATTTATATGAAATCAAATACTACTAAATACTTACTCTCTTCTCAGGTTGCTATGCCTAACAAGGTGCATGTTGTGTTATGTAATTTGTAATATTTATAGATATGTATTGTATCATAATGCACAATGTGACTAAAGTGGAGAGTAAAAGGATTATTAGTAATGGGGATTATAACCCTATTATTAGCAATATACCTTATCAAGTCGATATCCTCGCGGTTCCTCCTGGAAACCATCGTATTAGACTCATTGGTGAATTTGTCACGACGGGCTAACTGATCTGCCTTTTCATCCTCACCTATCATTCCTCACTGGTGCCCCCAGCGTACCCCGATAGCGTAGGCGGGGTTACAATGCCATTATCACCCATTATTGTGAAAATATCACTTATATCCCTTGACTGGTACTCATCCAGTGTAAACTTATAGCGCAGGCGGCGTTACCATTCCATTATCATCTATTAAAAAAATGCAACTAAAGAAATAAATAAATAGATAATTTTTACAAATACATGTTTTGGTCGTCTAATTCCAAATTGTTAATGATAGCTTAATACGAGTAAGAATATTACTGCATGATTAATGTAGTTAATTAATGTAATTAAGTTATTAGTAGAGTTCGCCAGTAGACGACTTTGTATAAAATCTATTAAAAAAATAAAATGATATTAAAATGAGATATAAATAAATAAATAATTGTAGTTTCTTAAGTTTACAGTACTAATATTAGTAATATAATTTTAAATGGGTGATTTTAATTTGTGATTTTAGAACTGGGCTCCTAAATAGGTTAATATAATATAAACCTGTGTTAAGGGCCACAAAAATGTTCAATTGTTTTAGAAAATTGCCATACTTTGTTCTGAACGCTTTAAATAGATGCTACGTAAAATCAGTCCAAGTTGTAGGATTCTTGAACTACCATAACCTTCTCAAGATAAGTTAGTTTTCTTTATCGGACGAAGTTATCGCGACCGAAATCGTAATCGTCGTTTTTCGATTCGTGTTTCTCTGTAAAAATCTTCAGTATCACTTAGCGGACGTCTCTTTTAAAAGGACGGTAATGATATCGACTTTATCCAGCAACGGGTGACGGTTACCACTTTCCATCAGGCGGACCATTAGCTAGTTTCCGTCGCCAGTATAAAAAGGTTTCTGCAAATACAAATAAGTGCACCCGAACGAGAACGAGGAGAAATATAGCCGTTGCCATGGAAACACGTTTCCTTGTACTGCTAAGAGACGTGAGAGTAAATTGGGCTATTTCTCGGATGTTATATTTGTTTTTTTTTTCTCCTAAACGTTCCGAAAGTGGGACGATATAATAGAATTGACATTTGAATAATAGGCACGTTATTGAGAGTTCTTTTATGCGCCTTTGTTGGTAACTGAACAAGTATGTTAGTTTCGTAGGTTAATATCGAATTATTTATAAAATATATAATAACAATGATATACATATTAAATACATACATATGTATTAAAATTAAAACTAGTAGGTATTTGATTGCAGTATTTTATATTATGTAAAATTAAAGTTTGAAAAATGTATAATAAAAAAAATGTTATTCGGTTAAAAATTTTCCAAGTCATTTGGTAATATTCTAGGCAAGACTGAAGGTATTTTTAAATTAATTTTCGAGATTTAATATTAAAGGCAAATTATACCTGTATTGCTGAAGTTGCTTGTAGTCCTGAAAATAATAAGTTTAAAAATGTAAAAATTTTGTTTTAATTTAACATTATCCAGACATATCTGTATATAGTCATTCGTAACATATATGCCGTTAATTCTCCACTGTTAAACATAGGCTTTCTTCATAAGGGGGAATTTGCCAGTACTTGCTACGCTTAGCGGGCTAGCAACTGCAGTTAGGTTTTAGTGATGTTTTAAGAGGGACGCTACTGTCTCAGCCTTATAACTTTAATTACCCTTATTCGTCTCTTACAATACCCACGGGAAAGGAAGAGGTGGCCTATTCAATTCCATGATTACACGGTTATTATAATTATATCGTTACATAGAACACAATACCCTCCTTTTCAGCAGTCGGGCAACAGCGATCACGCTAAACTGCAGACTAAGTGATCACCGCACAATAGGATCGTGTATTTACAAAGAGCTCGGTGCAGTTTGCGAACCTCTCCGGGCGGCACTGTTTGTACAATCACAACGCAATTTGTTCTGTCTTGTAGACGTCGTGTGGTCGAATTGTTCCCGCAATAAAACGGACCAGTTTCTAAACTCGATTTGGGACGTGTGAAAAAAATGGTACATCGTGCTTGCATTGTGTTTTATTGTTGAAAATATGCAATCTAATTTTAATTCGTCATCGTCATGATGATTCAGTCGTTAATTGTCCACTGTTGAATACAGGCCTCCTCCATAAAGGAGGTTATGCCAGTTGTTGCCACGATTGGCAGGTAGGTTGGCAAATGCATTTTGGCTGATAGTAGTAGGTAGGTTGATACAACAAATCTTTTTATTTCAGGTATATACTCATAGTTTACATGCTTTTTTAAATTAATAATAATAATACTCAGAATTGTTCATTATGGCAGTTTATGGTGGGGAGGTTTATGTCCAGCAGTGGACAGTTAACGGCTGATATGGTGATGATGACTACCTAAAAGACATATCACCGTTTATCGATATGTGTGTCCACGACTGAAGACGCTTTTTAGTGGAGCAAATACGTACTCGTTTTCGGAGCAAAATGTGTTAGTTATGACGTGATTTATAAACAGAACCCCAGTGACACTGTAAACAAGGTTAAGCACTCACTGGCTGTCAGTCCCCGTGAACAAATAGCGTCAATATAAACCCAAGGGGGATGTCGTGGTAATAAATATATTAGGCATACCTCCAGGGCGGCCTTTATAAAGTTTGGATACAGAATAGATACCTAATAATATAAATAACACTCACTATAAGAATGACTGTCTTACTAGTTTAAAAAATTGAAACTAGATGTCGCTATATGAATGAAAGAATGATAGAATGAAATTTATTATTAAAATGTGGCACAATTAGGAAATATGGTAATATTACTATAGTTGGTTTCATACATTTTGTCATTACCGACGTGCAAGTCATTATAAAAGTTATGACAAAATTAATTCTATAGTCTTTTTTTATGCTACTTAGAATGGCAAACAAGCTGACGGCCCACCTGATGGAAAGTGGTAACGGTCGCCTATAGACATAAGTAGTATTATAGACGTAACATAGTATACTGTTTCGCCCATGATACCATCCATGCGTTGCCATTTCTGAGGACTCAGGTGTTATTCCTCTGTACTCTGTAAATTCACTGCCATATCCCACGCTTTAAATCGAAACACAGCCATGCAAACACAATTGTTTCACGGTTGAAACACGAACGGGACAGAGGTGCTCAAGCAAACGACTTTTGTACAAAGTTCCCCTTTGGTGAGAAATTTATTTTCAATGTGTTGATTGACTATATTATTACAATTACGAGTATTATTATTAACCAATTAAACGATAACAATACAATACAAATTAAAATAATAAACTAGAGTCAATGCAGTAGGGAAATGTTTATGTCAATTATTAAATGTTAATTCGATTGTAATGCAGAAAATCATGGAACATCATCTCAGCTATTATCCGTCTACTGCTGGACTAAGGCTTCCCCCATAGACTGTCATAAAGAACAGTCCTTAGCCACCTGCATTTACGGACTCCCTGCAATACATTTGAGGTCGTCACTCCATCTAGTAAGGGATCGTCCTACACTGCGTTTTCTCATACGGAGTCGCCACTTAAGAAACTTTCTCTTCTATCGGATGTCGGTTTTTCGAGCTATGTGACCAGCTCATTGCCACTTCAGCTTACTTATCCTTTGGGTTATGTCGGCGACTTTAGTTCTTTCGCGGATATCCTTATTTCGGATTCTGTCACGCAAAGAAACTCTGAGCATGGTCTTCTCCGTACATGTGACATATTTAAGAAAAAATCGTATCGACATCGTATAGATAGGCTCTCGACAGTCTGCTATCGGAAGATTCTTGGATATTTCGGTCATGTTGCTCGATAACAGTCCGACAATCTGGACAAACTAATAGTTGTTGTAGGTAAGATAGAGGGAAAAAGACCACGCGGACGATCGCCTATTCGATGGTCGGACCAAGTAACCGCCGTTACAGGACTGTTAATTGCAGCTGCCCTGCGAGAAGGTGAAGACCGTGCAAAATGGAATAATATCATAAGAGAGGTAACAGACGCCTTTCAAGAACATGATCTTCAGTAATGAAGAGGACGAAGAGAGAGAGAGAGAAAGAGAGATCGTATAGTTAAAATTTAATTATATTAAGAAGGCATGATAAGAAAATACTGTTTAATTCTTTTTATAGGAGAGATTCCGTATCCGCCGGCCAGGTAAAACGTTTGAACGTGAAAACAAGAAATAATATTCCCAGCTATGAAACTACGGAGAGAGCCTTTGAGAAAAACTTGAACTACTCTTATGAAACTTGAACAGGTCTGCTCCAATAAAAACTATTACTTAGAAATCTCCGTACGATCGGAGATTTTGCAACAAATTCGACTAAGTTCAAAAGTAGTTGATATTGAAACGGATTTACGAGTACTCGTATTTCTATAACGTTGGCTGCACGTTGGAATTTGTTTTAAAATGTTTGGTTACAATATTTTTGTCACGTGTAGAACTAAACTTGAGCACAAGTATTTTTAAACTGTCAGTTACAGTCATAATTACTAGTAAAATAATGACGATGTTTCATCTTTTCTAACGTCTTCAAATTATGCGGTAATAAAAATTAAAAAAAAAAATAACCCAATCGAGACCCTCTTGGAGGTAACAATAAAGAGTATCTATCTATCTATCCTTTTTTGATGCTTGTTGAAAAGAAGGAGTTTTTCAATTCACTTGTATTTTTTTTTCTTTTTATGTTTGTTACATCATAACTCCGTCAATTATAAACCGATTTGGATAATTCTTTTTTATCTGAAAGAATACAGTCTAACCCTACATTCTAGTACATTTTACTATACCATCATCATCATATCAGCCGTCAACTGCTTATGTTCTGCACTGGCTGAATATAGGTTTCTGCCATAAGGAAGGTTTGCCAGTAATTGCCACGTTTAGTAGGCGGGTTGGTAACCACAGTAAGGCTTTGGTAATATTTGAGGAGGGACGCTGCTGTTTATTCCTCGACCATTAAGTTCCCTTAATCGTCTTTTACGACACCCATGGGATAGGAAGGGGTGGCCCATTTTATGTGGTCCCACCACATGGCTAATTTTACTATGAGCATACTACATATGTCAAATATGACATAAATAATTGCATGATAGCATGACGTTGTTTATCATTGTTTTCATGATTGAAGACTTGAAGAAGAATTTATTTGTTACATATGTTTCTTTAATATTATTTAAACATTTACGAGTCGACCGTCGCCATCACCAGAGGAAGATTTTGTACAAAAGTCGGTTGCTTGGATACCTCTGTCCCATTCGTGTTTTAACCGTGGAGCAGTTGTGTTTGCATGGTTGTATTTCGATTTAAAGGACATGACACAGAATTTATAGGGTACAGAGGAATAACACCTGAGTCCTCAGGAATGAGAACGCATGGGGGGTATCATGGGCGAAACAGTATATTCTGTTATGTCCATGGTACTGCTTATGTCTATAGGCGACGGTTACCACTTTCCATCAGGTAGGCCGTCAGCTTGTTTGCCATTCTAAGTTGTATAATAAAAAAAAGCCATAAAAACTAGTGTGAACACTAGAATACGTTAAAACTGTATTTTAATGAATAAATCCGGTATAACCGGGTATTGTTTGCGTCCGCGCACCCGCATTACCCGGCTAACAGAGCGGTAGTACGCAGCGAGGACAAAGTAATGGATGCATCCTTCCGTGAACACGGAAACTTAGTGGATACCCGTTGATGACTCGTGCTATGGAATTAAGTATAAAGTCTAGATGTGTCTTTATTTGACACCGATTTGTGATAAAAAAAAAAAACAGTACATATTAGGCGCAAATATAAATAAGTAAAGTCCAGAGGGAGGCTTTGTGCAAAAGTCGTCTGCGCCTCGGTTCTATTCGTGTTTCTGCCGTGAAGCAAATGTATTTACATCGCTATGTTTAAGTTTGAAGAGTGAGAATTGATAGTGAAATTACAGGGTATGGAGACATAATATAAGTGACACAGTATATTTTGTATAGTCCTTTGGGATGTTTATGTCTATAGGCGACGATTACCATTTTCCATCAGGTGGACTGTCAGCTTGTTTGTTATTCTAAGTTGCATAAAAAACATATTTTAACTAAATGATCGCTTTAATCCTCGTATGTTAAAAACCAAAAAGTTTTTATTAATGACTGTTGTTCTCTTTACTACAAAAATCAAGTAGGTAATCGTTATTTTTTTAAATGTATAAAAATCTCAGAAAAAAGTTTTAATATTTCGGACACTTCCAGTATCTATTTATCCGAGCAGATTCGTTAACAAGCATATCTGTAATTAGGAAATAGTTTTATTCTCTTTTATTTAATAATCTTTTACAATTAAATTAATAAATTTACATTAATTTTAACGTAATAATAATATTATAAAGAAAAAAAATATTATATCTACATTTGTTTGTCTCTTTGTAACGGATAAACTCTAAAACTATTTAACTGATTTTAAAATATTCTATCACGTATAAAAAGCTATATTAGCAACAAGTGACATGGAAATAATTTTTCAAGGTGGAAATCTTCTACTTAACGACCTATGCAAAGTCGGGGCGGGTTTGTTTTAAAAAAAGCACTAAACCTTCGCCACAAAATCACTTGGCAATTTTGCAAATAAGGAAAAGGCGAAAATCGGAAAATGCTTTATAGTATTAAATCCGCCCTTTGGCATTATCATCATTATATCAGCCTTTACGTAACTGTCCACTGCTGAACATAAGCTTCCCCCTTGGGGGGTTTTGCCAGTAGTTGCCATGCTTGGCAGGCGGATTGGCAACCGAAGTTAGGCTTTAGGGATGTTTTAAAAGGGATACTGTTGCCCATCCCTTACTTAAATAAATATATACTCAAAAGGATGCTAATATTTTTTATTTTGTTCTCTATGAAAAAAAAATACATCAAACGAGGTAACTATTTAACAAACTACCCTCCACATCCGCATAGTATCTAACGCAATAACCGGGCGCCCAGAGCCGGGTATCGTAGCGGGTAATATCTCCGTACATCCGCCAAGATGGCCGCCCGGACGTCCGCTCTTGGATGTCACAGCCTGTAGCGATGAAGTTTCAGTGCTGTGCACTAATTTACTGTTTTATTTTGAAAATTATTTACTAAGACAGTTGTAGTACATCCTTTTTTTTATATATATACTTCATATATATTTACAAAACAAGTAGCTGTGACGCAAAAAGTTAAACCTACTCGTATATAGGATGGACTATGTAGATTTTGCAAAGTAAAAAATAACGAATTAAATTATAATAAACATAAAAACAATTATTAATATTGCTATTTATATTTTAAAACAATCGCACAATCAGGTAAGGGAATATTTATTTTTTTATATGCTTTAGAATTTTTATATTTGTTTCGGTATTACTTAAAAATTACTGCACAAAATTGGATACAGTTCTTACAATTCTATTCCTAAAGGTTAAATAAAAAAAAAATAGGTGTATGTTTTATCTTGATACGACATCTGAATGTTGTCTATTCCATTTAATTTTCTAGTTTTAAAACTTACGCGTATAAAACAGGGGATGAAAAGGTAGTGTCTTATAAATATCATAAAATTTTTATGTGATAAACACGGTAGTAATCTAAATACTATATATTGTATTTTAATATAATTAAAATTATTTATTTATATATACTTTATAGTACATAAAAAATAACAGAGGTAAGTAAATATACAAAGGCGAGCTTAACTATAAAAGAGTTTCCTTCCAGCAAACCCGAAAACCCGAAGTGGAAAGTAGTATCAATGTATGTGTGCAAAGCGGTGTATAATATAGTGACATTTTTAAACAAAAAAGAACTAAACGTAAGTTTACACATAGCTATATATATATATATATATATATATATATATATATATATATATATATATATATATATATATATATATATAATTAGCTATGTGTACATATCTATGTATGTATATGTATATATATTATACATATACATACATAGATATAATTATATACTTACACGTACATACACATAAATATTCCTACACATACAAATAAATAAATATAAGTTTAGAAAAATAAGCCCAGAATTAGAAAAGGTACAGGCTAATAAGCGTTCTCTTGAAAACTTCTTGAAGAATTAGTAGTTCTATTATTTTACTTATAAATTCCGTACAAAAATTTTAAGAAAAGCAAATGCTTAACTATAACGTGAAGAGAGCAAAAGCGAAGTATAATTACTTTATTATTTACGTTCTTATGAAATTCCATTAAATTTATTAAAAGAAAATGTTATAAAAACATAGAGAGCTCTAGAAAACCTGCAAATGGCATCGTCGCCGATGAAAAACAAGCAGGGCACCTAAGCTAACGGATTTAAACTTGGAGTACAAGTATTGAAATGAGATTTCAATGTATACGGAGGGATAATTTTGAAATAAATCCTGTAGGTAGTGAATGTAAAGTTTTTGTGTGAGAAATAAAATTCGGAGTTATTATTATTATATAGATTAAGAGTACATAGATAGAGCGTCTTCAAATAAAAAAACATAATAAGTTAACGGCCCACCTGATGGAAAGTGGCCACCGTTGCCTATAGACATGAGCAGTACCATGGACATAATAGAGTATACTGTTTCGCCTATGATACTCCCCGAAGCGTTGCTATTCCTGAGGACTCAGGTGTTATTCCTCTATACCCTATAAAGTCCCATATTCCACCCTTCAAACCTAAACACAGTCATGCATACACGACTGCTTCACGGTAGAAACACGAATGGGACAGAGTTGGGTACCTCTGTCCCATTCGTGTTTCTACCGTGATTCAACCGACTTTTGTACAAAGTTTCCCTCTGGTAAAATCTGTATATCTATCTATCTATCCATCTTTCTATCTAATGTATAAATATGACAGCGTGTTAATACATAGGTATAGAACTTGTAGACATTATTAGATAGCTATCTACAATATAAATTGACCATGTGGTTCTGGCATAGAATAGGCCACCCCTTCCTTTCCCGTACGTATCGTAAAAGACGACTAAAGGACGGCGAGAGATGGGTAGCAGCGTCCCATTTAAAATATCTCTAAAACCTGATTACGGTTGCGAACCCACTTGCCAAGCTTGGCAACTACTGACAAAACCCGCCAAAGGGGAGGCTTATGTTCAACAGTGGACAGTTAAAGCCTGATATGTAGTTGACGATATAAATTATAGAAATATCATATCGCGATGGATTAATTTACCTCATAAGCCGGCAATAGTATTGGTATAACAAACTCAGTTCCGCGAAGCTTAAATATGGCAGTATAATTAGGTACGTCGTCATGGCAACGGAATATATTTGATGACCAGTGAAGCTGAAAATTAGCAAGAAAATAAAATCTAGATTACGTTCGTTAAAAGGATAAACCATTGATGTGTGTATAATAAGGAAATTTTTATATTTACAAAATATTTCCTAGAAAAATATATTGCGATACCATTGATGTGCAGAATTCAAGATATAGGTACGATCGTAAAAGAGGAAACAGCATTGAAAAGCGTATTCGACTAAATTACTTACTCGTTTCTTGTCATCCAGTCATATTTGTGACTAAACATGTTGAAATGTTGCTTTAATTGTTTGTTTGATTGTTTATAATGGACAAACTTACAAACTAAACTGATTTTAAAAACTCTGTCACTTACAGCGATAAAGTCATGAACTGTTTAACAATAACTATTTCTTTTTATATTAATTTTGGGATAATTTTGGATTTAGCTTTTATATGGAAATGTTTTCTCCAATAGATTACAATAAGAAACTTATTCTAGATATAAACAATTATAAGAAATAATCACAAGGAGAAAACAATGGGCGACCTTATCGCTGAAAGCGATCTCATCCAGGCAACCTTTGGATGCAGAGGAGTAATTTAATCTGAATCTAGGTTTTTTTTTTTATATCAATCTATGTTATAATACGTCGAGCGAACTGGTACGCATGTTACCAAAAACAAATTGATTATTTTTTACTTTTTTTTTTGAGATTTTGTCTAAAAGAAAACTTCAATAATAACAAAATTAAAAATATATGGGAATAAACATAAAATATATTGTGTTCTACGATAAAAAAAAGAAAATTGACTTCCATTGAAGCAGAACCAGTTATTTGGATTTAAAAACTAAACTACTCAACCGATTTTAATAAAATTTCTATGAGACTAATTTAGAAGTGTTTGGTTCTGATAAGGAGTGAGTGAGTTTGCCTTGTGAGGCCTGTGGAGATAGTAAGAAACGTTTGTACTTCTGAGCGGAGTTGGGATGGCTGTTTTAGCCACGACTTATACGTACAACAGACCGTAAAAATGAGAATTAAGTTTGCATTATATTACATCCAAATCGGTTTATAAATGACGGAGTTATGAGGAAAAAAAAAAACAAAAAAAACATATAACCGAAGTAAAGAACTCCTTCTTTATGAAGTCGGTTAAAAAATAATTATGAAAATCAGTTTAGAATTGGTGAATTGAAGATATTTTCGGTTTTTTTGACTACTACTACTTTGTTTATATAAGAATATAGGGTCATTTATTTCTACGTGAAATAAGTAATAACTATTATTCTTAGAATGTATGTTCATTCACTGATGAAGACTTCCGGATAAATTAGAAGAATTGTCGGAAAAGACAAACATAGTAAGTTCATAAAATTTCCAGTTATACGTATATATAGTAATCACTACGTTATTTAAGAGTGAGCACTACTTTTGTATTGACGAAATCTGAAAATAAATCTATGCAACCACAAAGAAGTATCAACATAATAAAATGAATGAATATTCATAGTGTTGTACAATTATGTATAATGTATTTCTGTCCGGAATATCGAAATTAATGGGAATCGTAAATGACCCAGCGACTTTGTTGTGTAAAATTTTCAAATTCAATTAACTGGTTGCTAAATTTTGTATAAATGCTCTTTGTTCGAAGTGACGCGGGTCTGTTATATACGATATTGATATTTTTTATTTTTTTTTTTATGCCTGAATGGTGTCAATAAGTATACTCTCTGTCCCATGTTCTATTTTCAAATACGTAAATACTGGCCATAAAGTAAATCCATCATGCTTTTAAAATGTTACCTATATTAGAGGCAGTGATGTCCAAATACACAATTTTCCTATACAAAAGAACATTATTATCAACGTCCCATAATGGCAGGAGTGAGAATGCATAACAGCTATATGTGCGCGTGAAAAATTGCCCATGACTCTATTGTCCCTTACGAGTTCACTCAACGGCTAGGGTGTCAACATTTTTTTTTGTAAAACGGGACTGTTTATCTACAAATAATATACCGAATACTGTCTGTCTGTAACAAACCGAGTTATAGACACGTCACGTCTATAACTCGATTTGTTTTTATGCTAGATAAATTGTGCTATCTAATTCCTAAAACAACTTCTTTAATTGAAGGAATATGTCAGTTAAAAAAAATGATAGTATTTTTTGAGTAAATAAATTATTTTTTTTTAGAGGTTAGCACTGAAACCAGGAAGAGCATTATAATGTTTGGGCGTACTGATTTTAAAGATTTTATAAATTGGTAAAGTACACTTTCTGAATGGTAATGTAATATTATTATTTTTTATAATATTTTTTTAAATACGACTCTGTTATTGTAAAAGCCGCATAGCATGAAGATGGATAATACATTTAATCTTATTATAATATAAATTATGTCTATCTATATGTTTGTCTGAATATCTATATCTGAATGTGTATATAGCTAATCTAATTAAGTGGTAATGGACGGCTACAGATAGTCATTCTAAGTCATCATCATCACCATAATTATACCAACCGTTAACTGTTTCTTGCTGAATATAGGATTCATATTGAGGGGGTTTGCCACGTTTAGGAGGTAAATTGGCGACCGCAGTTAGGCTTTAGTATTCTAAATATAAAAAAAATAAGTTATTTTTTATCTCATTTTTTTAGTTACAACATGGTTACACTACTTGGTGTTGTTCTTTTTGTTTTACGAGCGGCTATTTTTGACCCGCCTCTGAATGTTAGAATGGTGCAACACGCGATCGATTTTTAGTAGATTGATTGTTTAAGCCTCTCTTTTGTTGAGTAAAAGTGACTTTTTAGAGGGTAAGGGATTGTTAGTAATGGGGTTTAACAGCCCAGTTTATCAGCTTCAGGGGGAAAGGGATTGTTAGCAATGGAGTTCAAAATTGCTAGCAATATGCCCTATCAGGTCGTCCTCCACATTGTTCCCCCTGGAAACCATCGTGAACAATTCTTGTTGAATTCGTCACGATGGGCTAACTGACCTGCTTCATTCTCATCTATCATCCCTCACTGGTGCCCCGCTGGTGTATACCGATATCGCGGATGGGGTTACCATTCCATTATCACCCTTAATGGGTAAAACAAATTTATTATATTGATTATTCATTTATGATATTAATTAATTATATTGATACATAATTGATATTTCTTGTGAAAATAGTCACGATAAGTTGACAGACCTGTTTTCATCCTTGCCCATTATCTCTTACCAGTGTTGGGCGGTAAGGGATTGTTAATAATGGGGTCTAACCAGTCTTAAACTATTGTTAACTACAATGGTTTAAGTTCTAGTGAATTTGTCACGATTGGCTGGCTAACTGACCTGCTTTCCTCCTTTCCAACTTTGCCACCTATCATCCCTCACTGGTGCCCCGCCAGCGTATATCGATAGCGCAGACGGGTTTACCATTTCATTATCGCCCATTAAAAAAGGGGGTGCGAAAAGGACTAACAAGCCTTTTCCCCCCGAGCGATGGTAGTTACCTATCATCAGCAAAATCGCATCGTGTTTTCTCTTCTTTGTTATAAAAAAAATCTCTGGCTAATTAATATATTAATAGGCAAAAAATCAAAGTCATTAATATATAGTGGAGTGTTTCTTAATGATAGATTTAAAATGTAATATGTAGATCTAAAATGTCATTTATCAAAATATTTTACTGTTTTCCGCATTTTTTTCGAGAAAAATGTTTATTTCACTTGTTAAGTATGTTGTATATGTGTAAGTATATTTGTTATTCATATATATTTATTCGTTTATATATGTAATTTATAGTATGTATGTATATCAATAATTACTAGTACCGCATTCGAGTATTCTGACACTTCCCTCTTCCTTATAGTTGACTGGGAGATAATGCTTTCAGCATTAAGTCCGCCATGTACACATATTTGTACTATTTTTTTTTTATACAACTTAGAATGGCAAACAAGCTGTCGTCCCACTTGATGGAAAGTGGTAACCGTCGCCTATAGACATGAGCAGTACCATGGACATAACAGAGTATACTGTTTCGCCCATGATACCCCCATGCGTTGCCATTCCTGAGGACTCAGGTGTTATTCCTCTGTACCCAGTAAATTCACTGTCATATCCCACCCTTCAAACCGAAACACAGCCATGCAAACACAACTGCTTCACGTTAATGCGTTAATTTTTCGATTTCACTCCATATATCAGCCTCATATCCATATATCTTCATATACTAACTGTACCTTACGGGATTGTCCGTGGTCGTATCGTGATGTTGTATAGTCTATGTTATTATCTCAAAGAAACGCCACTATCAAATAAAAAAAAAGAATCTTTCAAACTCAACTGCTACGTATAGAGATAAGTGCGCCCAAACAAACAAATAAATACACGAACTCTACCGCTTTATATTAGTATAGATTTAAAGTTAGGAGTGGAGTGGGAACAAAATAATAGATGTTACACATGTGAGATACGAGTAAATTGAATACGAGCAGCGCTGTCGGGACTGTTCCCAACTGCGAACCTTCGAGAGCTTGTTTATCCGACTTATCGGGAAAAATGTTTGCCTCCCTGTTAATGGACGGGGTGTATTTGTGATTATTTCGTTGTATGTTCATTATATACTATTTACATTTATGTTTTTAATAGAGACTTCTCCTGTGGAATTAAGATATTGATGGGTTGGGATAAGAAGTAGCATAGGGTACCTTCTCTTTCTCCATCTCAATTTCTTTTTGCTACTGGTAGTGATGAATACGCTGATGGTAAATTTAATGGAAAGTGGTAACCGTCGTTTATGGATATGAACGACGAAAAGGGATTGTTAGTAATAGGGTCTAACTGGCCCATTGCGAGCAATACACCCTATCAGGTCGACTTCCACACGTTTCCCTCTAAAAACTTATCGTGGTTAATTCTAGTGGAATTCGTCACGATGGGCTAACTGACTTGCTTTCATCGTCGCCCATTATCCCTCTCTGTTGCCCCGTCAGCATATACCGATAGCGGAGTTACTATTCCATTATCACTTATTTAAATTAAAAAAAAAAACATGATATGAGAGTATGACATCACAAAATGCATTATTCTCATCAGAGGGAGACTTTGTACAAAAGTCGATTGCTTGGGTACCTCTGTCCCATTCGTGTTTCAACCATGAAGGAGTTGTGTTTGTATACACTGTTGCGTCCATGGTACTGCTCATGTCTATAGGCGACGGTTACCACTTTACATCAGGTGGGCCGTCAGCTTGTTTGCCATTCTAAGTTGTATAAAAAAAATAAATAAAACTATAATAAAACTACATTCTAAAATAATAATAATAAAATACAAAATACACTTTATATCAATATTCTACGTCTATATCTAAAAACATCACCGATATCTAACTGCGGTTACCAACCTGCCTGCCAATTGTGGCTTCTATTGGCAAAACTCCCCTTATGGAGAAGGCTTATGTTATGAAATGATAATCTTCATGCGTATTTCTGTGGACTATAATCCGTGGAATGTATCCGATCTCGGTAAATCATTGCCATAATCTAATCCTTCGAACAGGTATGTAAACATAATTGTTTGATGACAGAAAAACAAGTGAGACCGAGTTCCCCACGCTAATAACTTGTATACAAAGTCTTTCTCTGATATAATCTAGATTTATCTATGCGCGCGTACAGAGAAGTTCCTCTTGAGAACGCTCAGGCTCTGTAATGACTGTCGAAGTTTTCCCTAGAGACTACAGTATAGTGTTCTTCAAGAAGAATATATGAAAGTTTCTTTAGAGTCAGCAACAAGCACGCCATATCCCAATAGAGGGATTTACTGTCACGGCTATATGCTTGTTTGCCATCTTCGTGCTGTAAAAAAAAGCAATGATGGCTTAGTTGAATCTTCAGATTAAACTATACTTTGATCCGAGGAGCCTAAGTTCAAATCCCAGCCTCATCTTTAGATAAAAACTCTTGATATCCATGATAAACGTCTTCATACAAATAACAGTACTAATCGAGATTATATAGCATACTTCTTCATTTCACAAGTGATATAAAATAACTGGCTATAGCTAACTTCTTTAACATACAGTAATATCGGATTCGATACCCAGTTATTCTAACAAAGATCAATAGATACAGCGCCCGGTCCATTGTGAGAGACGCCTCATTTGCTTATGAATGAACGTAGCACGGAAACCATAACTGCGTTCTGATACTGATAGTTGAATAGAACTGTCTGTTTGTACATCATAATAAAATCACCAGCTATACAATAGCTGTTATAAGCTTTAAAATGAACAAGCGTACATGTCAAACTGCAAACGAATTTAGAAAGTATCTAATTTATTTACTCATTGTTTTTGAGAGAAACTTACAACTATAATAACTTATTAATTATTTAATTATATATATGACAACAATAAGTTAATTAAAAGCTACAACATATTGTTAACGAAAATTGAATTAGTTACAGTCTGGATAATTAATAAGTGCGCAAATACAAGCTAAATATATTTAAAATAATTGAATGAATAATTTATGATAGTTTTTCTATTTTATATAACTGCTATTTTTTTATATAACTGCTAGTTTATTTCTCTTATAAGTACATTGACTTATTTAATTTATTGTTTTTTGTTTTTCAATTTTATTTGCTCATCACATTGCACTGTCAATTATATTTTCCGTTATTCCTGTCTACGGTCGACTGATAGATAACGCCATATGGTGTTAAGTCCGCCATTTAAACTATCTAGGCGTATTAAAGTTTAATAAATAAATAAAAAAACGACATACAATCAAGATATTTAGCGGTGCGTAAAACTAGAATATTCCCATTTTATAGAACATGCTAGAAGAGAAACTTTGTGAATCGACAATTCAAAAAGTCAGAATATTTTAAGCATACTGTAATAACTCAATGTAAAACGTGTTCTGTGGTTCGGTATAGAATGGACCAACCCTTCCTTTTTCATAGGTGTCGTAAGAGGTGAGTAAAGGAATTGAACGGTCGAGGGATGGGCAGCAGTGTCCCTCTTAAAACTTCATTAAGGTCTAAATAAGATTGTCAATCCATTTGACAAGCGTACCAATTACTGGCAAAACCTCCCAATAGGCCTCCCCATGTTCAGTAATGGACAGTTTCAATAGTTGAACGTAGCCAATTGATATTTTTTTTTGTACTTTTTCATTCCATTTTTTTTTGGAGAAAATATACAGTTTCACCGTTTTTTTTTTTGATGGGTGAAAATGGTATGGTAACCCCACCTGCGCCAACGGGATACGCTGGCGGAGTACCAGTGAAGGCTGATAGATGAGAATAAAAACAGGCCAGTTAGCCCATCATGATGAATTCATCAGGAATTAATCATGACAGTTTCCAGGGGGAACCGCGAGGAGGTCGACCTGGTTGGGTATATTGCTAGCAATGGGATTTACAGTCTCCATTACTAACAATCCCTTTCCCTCCCAGTTTCACCGTTAGAACATTCCAATTGAAGCATGCTAACAATTTCGATTTTGTCCTATATTTTGCACTGATATCTTGTATTTACATTATTTACATATCCCCCGTGTGGTCCCTGCATAGAATAGGCTATCCCTTCCTTCCCAGTGTGTGTAGTAAGAGGTGACTAAGGGATGCCGAGGGATGGGCAGCAGCGTCACCCGTAAAACATCTCCAAAGCCTATCTGTGGTTGCAAATCTGGCCGTCAAGCATGACAATTACTGACAAAACCTCCCAAGAGGAAGGCTTATGTTTTTTTTTTGTTCAATGTACTGGATTTGGATTCCCAAACACTTGCGGTTGCGCTTTTGGTGTACGCTCGCATATGCCAAGATTTGCAGTCGGTTAGGTAATTATATGGGTAAAGAATTTGGGCTTCATCATTAAGCGGGTACTGAGAGCATGACTTTTAAGATAACCTTTCTGATGCGGATTGATGGGCGGTGAGTTATCATTGTGGATTTTACGATTTACAGGTATAGAAAATTTTGGAAAAGGTTTGAGACCTTTTGAAGAGGGTGAGTATTGTATATATAATTATTTGGAAGGCTGATATGATGATTTACATATTGTACTGTTTTTTTTATTATTTAAGAGATTCCACTTGTTCAAATATTTCATGCATTTTCTTTCAGCCAGCTCTACACCAGGCCACATTTTTGAACTCACTATACCATATGACACCTAGTTTTGCAATTACTGTACCAATTTACAGTTATAATATTAATATTAACTATCATAACATTAGCTATCAATTATTTAACTGCCATTTTATTATTAAATGCCATTATTTTGCTAGTAGTTGTTACACTTGCCAGTCGTATTGGCAGCCGCAGTTAGGATTTGGTGATGTAAAAAGAGGAACACTGTTGTCCATCCTTCAAGCATTAACTTCCCTTAGTAACCTCTTACGACACCCACAGGAAAGGAAGGGTTGGCCTATTTTATGCTGGGATCAAACGGCTCCAAAGTTTACAGTAGCAGATTTAGTAAAAATAAAAACATTATATTATATTCGCATTATATTATATTAGTTCTAAGAATTGACAACCGAGGGGGGAAAAAAGATCTTGAGTGGCAACCGCGTACTGGTAAATACAGTGTAGGACGACCACATCGCAGGGAGTCAGTGGATGCAGGTGGCTCAGGTTCGTTATTATCTTATGTCTAGCAGTGGATGGATAATGGCTGAAATGAGATTTATATATACGAATAAATTAACATGTCTTAATAATAATAAGTACCTACATAATGTTGAAACAAAACAGAATTCTCGAGCAAACCCATTCAAAAGTTACTAGTCTCTCAAAATCCATCGTTCGCCGCGCAAGTCATATGCAAATCCAGTCTGTGCACAACGGATTGCTTTCAGATGCTAAGACTCTTATAAGAATACTTACCTAGCCACTGCTTTGTGGGGGAATTGTATTTATTGACCCATGAAATGGTTTGAAGGATGATAAAAGAATAGAAGTGTTACCATTCATTTTTGCTAACTTCAGAATAGATTAGAAATCTATTGCTAACTGTGTATATATAGGGGAGAAAGGGATTGTTAGTAAACCATAGTGTATTTTATATACTGATACACGCAAGCAAACCCGAGGGAAACAGCTAGCAATCCAATAAAAGGTAGCTAATATTAATGATTACAATTTCAACCTGTTGTAAATCTAATATTGAAATAGTAAACGATAAATTATATTTCCATAAGTAAGTATGGTACATAGAGTTGTTTGCGCAGAGTCGTATTGGTGTAATAAACTTGAAATACGGCCAAATATTATTGAGTTGGCTTTGCAAGGCACCAACTAGGAATACACGCAATATCTCCCTTGTTTGTATTGGACACTGAGTTATAAAGATAGTGTTGCTATATTAGAATTACCCTCGTGCGGCGACAGTGAAAAAATATTATTGCATTTAGTTTGCTTATATTTATTTATTTATTTTAATGTACAGTAAAGTTATATGTCCATTTGGCTAACTTAATACCGGTGTTCTCTACCAGTCAACCATTGGGCAAACTGAGAAATAAGTAGGCGGTGCATTATTGAATAGAGGGAAAATGAAGCAATACTTGATATATTTATATATTATTTACATATAATAAGACTAATATAAACTTAAACAAATATATACATATAATATATTTTTTTCTTTTTATTGTTTTATTTATTATTTATTTTACACTTTATTGCACCAAGTAAAAACAGAAATAACAAATACAGTAAATATTAATGAGAAGTGATACAAAAGGCGGTCTTATCGCTAAGCAATCTCTTCCAGACAACTTAATTAATTTATTTTTTTATTTTCTTAATACTGGTAATAAATTATCTATCTTATATTTACATAGATAAATAAATACATAAAATATTACTATATACAACAATTAACTGTATTAGAAGAGCAAATAACAATCTATGACTGAAATAGATCTTTCATATGGTATGGTTTGATATTATATTACCGTTTGGTCTTGGCATAGAACAGACCGCCCCTACCTTTCCTGTGGGAACTTACATGAACAGAAAGGAACTTAATGAACGAGGAATAGGTAGCAGTCCGTCTTAAAATATCACCAAAGTTTACCTGCGGTTGTCAACCTGCCTGTCAAGTGTGGCATAACCCCTCTTATGGGGAAGGCTTATGTTCAGCAGTGGACAGTTAACGGTAGATATGACGATATTATATATAATTTTAATAGAATAGAATAGAATAGAAAATCATTTATTCAAATAAACTTACATTGAAGCACTTTTGAATAGTCATTACATTTTTTTTTAATCTACCGCTCGTTCGGAAAGCTGTCTCATCACAAGAAGAACGAGCAAGAAACTTGCGTGTTGCTCTTTTAAATAATTTTATTATTACTTTACATTTTTAAGTTTAAGTGTGTGAATACAAACCACCAATTAGCACTAATTCAATTAAATACTCAAAAAGAAAAAATATTGAATACATAACCAACTGGTTAAACAATTAATAAGAAGAAATCAGTCATAGTGATTAGAGCAGACCAGTCCCTACAAGCAGCACCCGTTCACGAGTATGACGGATGAGCCAGCCATCACTGCGCTCGACCATATTTTAGGGAGCCCAATGACCCGGCCCACCACGCCGCCACAAGTCTGGACATTTTAGTGAGCATGACTACTCAAAACACTAGACCACGTCAAAGCTACTCACAATTGCCATCTGATAGTTATAGTATTCACATTTTACATAAGAATGCATGCGGCAATTAATACAAAAATCGCTACGCTTTCATATTTCTAAAATCAATCAATTAAATCAAGAAAGCAATGAGAAAATAAAATTATAACGTTGTATGCTAATAAACTAATTATTTACTTGATATGTTGTCATCTATGAATTCGTCTATCCTGTAATAGGCTTTCTTACATAAAAATTGTTTAATATAAGATTTGAATTGCCTCTCTGTCAGATTTAATGCAGATTCTGGCAGTTTATTATAAAATCTTATGCAATTACCATAGAATGAATTACTGATTTTGTGCAGACGGCATTTAGGTAAAATAAGCTTATTTATATTGCGTAAGTTTCTACTTGTACACTCTTTGAGTTTTTTAAAACTCTCTAAGTTCTTCCGTGATAATGTTTATGTATATAAATATAAATATTAAAACATAGTATATATATACTATATTTTTGTATGTTTTATATTGAATGATTTTGTTCATTATAGATACAACATTGAATCCCTGAAATGCCGTGTCAAGTGTCACCATGTCACCGCATCTCAAAGTTCACGTCAAGTCTTGGAATTGCCAACCAATCTTTGGAGAAAATTAGTACAATCGAGTTAGGTCAATCGAGTAGTCTGGTAACAGACAGTGCGGTTTACCACTGACTTAATTAATTTAGGTTGAATTATCAATTCAGTCAACCGATTAATTACACTATTTCCTATTTATGTCAAATACATAATATGTGAATTTAAAAAAGGAGAAAAAAAGAGAAAAATAAAAATTTAATTATTTCCTTCTCTTTTTTTCTCCAACTGTGAAACATTTTTATAAAAAGTTACAAGTCGAAACTTTTAACTATATTGATGTAAGCACACTTAATTGCCGCGTGGTCCTGACATAGAATAGGCCACTGCTTTCTTGTCGTGGGTGTCGTAAAAGACAATTATGGGAGGGCGAGGGTTGGGCAGCAGCGTCTCTCTTAAAACATTTCTAAAGCCCAACTGCGGTTGCCAATCCGCCTGCCAAGCCTGGCAACTACTGATAACACCCTCCAAGGGTCTTATGTTCAACAGTGGACAGTAAAAGGCTGGTATGATGATGCAGCAGCACCCTTAAGTTACATTTTTAAACATTTCAAACTTCGATCGCTCGTTCATAAAGTGAATAGCTTCAATCTAAATGGATTCAGTTAAAGTTTTCAAATAAATTGAAACATTTTTACGAAATGCTAAGTTTATAAATTTGCACGCTCACAGTTGACTGTTAGCACTCTACTCCAAACTTTCATGTGATTTTAGTGCTATAAAAACAAACCAAAATAGTGCAGTTTCGTCCGCAGAGTGTACGAAAAGTGCTTAAATAAAAAGTTTTTCTCATTTAATCATTTACTCGTATCTTAGTATATGACCTTTACGATGTTTTTAATGGTTGAAGATAGAGTGCTGCTTCTTATGTTAACGGTACATAATATCGGGGTACCAGTGAAGGATAAAGTATCCTATATGTTAAGTAAGGATATAAACTACCAATGCATCAAATTTCATTCAAATCTGTCCAGTAGTTTTTGCGTGAGAGAGTAACAAACATTCACCCATATACACACCCATCCAACCTTACAATCTTTCGCATATATAATATTAATAAAATTAATGTTCTTTTAACTATGTATTCTGCTAGTGTAAATGAACATTTTTCCTGAAGGAAAATTAGTTTTAAAAAATATCGTTTGTAATTATCAATCTATTATCAATCAACCGTATTAATTATCAATCATTAACACATACATGTCCCCTAAACGTCCATTAATAATATTACTAAGGATGTTTGTATATTGTAAATAAAAGTGTACTATTGTAATAAATGCCATGTGCTTCCGGCATAGAATAGGCCACCAATTCCTTTCCCAAGAATGTCGTAAGCGGCGATTAAGGGAGGGTGAGGGATGAACAGAAGCGTTCATCTTAAAATATCTCCAAAGCCTAACTGCGGTTTTTAATCCGCCTGCCAACCATGGCAACTACTGGCAAAACCCCCCATGGCGGAGGCTTATGTTCAACAAAGAGTGTGTAAAAATTGATACGACGATAGTTGTAAAAATTGAAAATAAATAAATACTGATTCATTCATTCATTCATCAAACATTTAAAAGGACACAAAATATAGATAGATAGATTGTTTCCTCCAAAAGATTACAATATTAAACTTATTATAAATATAAACAATTACAAGAAATAATCACAATGAGAAAATATGGTTGTCTTGAAAAGATTGCTCTCAGCAATAAGACCGCCTTACTGTACTTATACAATTGTATCGTTGTGTTTGTAAATTGTCTTGCTTATTTCCTATATTGTATAATACAAATAAAGTATACGCATTCATTCATTCAATGAAATATTTCGATTTTATACAATATATTAAAAATTATCTTATGAATGTTTATTATTCAATCGTATGACAATATCTGCTTCTGATCTTAGAGCTGAATAAGCTTACTTTACGGTCTTACTAGTATATGCGTTTTATAATACATGCACGCGCGCACACACACACACACACACACACACACACACACACAACTTCCAGATTAAATTATAATTAAATATCTCTTTCTATAAATTATATTTATTACATTGAATTCTTTTATTGTATTACAAGTGCTTAGTAAGTAACCCTGTGGAGTGAGGCCCTGGTGACCTGTAATACAGGTATTCTTATACCTATCTCAGGCACCAGTCTCTCACAATTATATTTATAATTTGTTTAATATAAGCATTGTATTTCACTGTAATAAATTGGGAAGAGAAATAATAAAACAAAAAAAAAAAAATGGCAGTTTCTGCTGAACATAAGCCTTCCCTATAAGGGAAGTTTCACCAGTAGTTGCCACGCTTGGCAAGCGGGTCGAGAACCGCACTTAGGGTTTTAAAGATGTTTTAAGTGGAACGCTGCTGCTTATCCCTCTACCATTAGATTTCTTTTTAGTAAATCGCCAATCGATCCATTGTTAGAAGGGTCGCATATACTATCGACCCTATGATAAATCACAGTAATACCTGTGATAAGTCAAAAGATATAAAAGCCACTTTATTATAATTTAAAATTAATGTTCCCATTACATTTCGCTACGTAAAAGATTGGTTTTAAATTTATGTGATACTCATGTACAGTCCATTGTACTCGTACGAGCAATTTCTGATTTCAATTAAAATTTCAATATATGGTAATGAATCATGGGCAATATTGTGAGAGCCGGAACATTTCATTATTAATTCCTAGGATTTTAAGAGGAGGTGCAAATACGATTACTGGAGTGCATGAGTCGAAGTGTTGAAATTGTTCGTATGCATTTTAGATTCGAATATATCGAACTTTTTGTGTAATTAACGTTACATAATGTTGTCTATATATTAGGGGTAGGTAGTACTTTTATTTTTATACAACTTAGAATGGCAAACAAGCTAACGGCCCACCTGATGGAAAGTGGTAACCGTCGCCTATAGACATGAGCAGTACCATGGACATAACAGAGTATACTGTTTCGCCCATGATACCCCCCATGCGTTGCCATTTCTGAGGACTCAGGTGTTATTCCTCTGTACCCAGTAAATTCACGCTATATCCCATCCTTCAAACCGAAACACAGCCATGCAAACACAACTGCTTCACGGTTGAAACACGAATGGGACAGAGGTACCCAAGCAATCGACTTTTGTACAAAGTCTCTCTCTGGTATATACTGACTCATAACGATAAGTCATAAGTCTTTTGGTCAATATTATGTTTTGGAGGAGAATGATATCGTTATGAATGGGTCTAACATGGGTCTAACAGCCCTAGCAATACTACTAGCAATATATCTTTCCAGTAGGGGTGGGTAATATATATTAATATCTACATATTTTAGTATTCGTATATATATCTATATACGAATATGTTAAAAGTCTGTTGTCCAAAAAATAATATTGGATAACAGACTTTTAACATATTTGAAAATGGATATCCGACCGGCCATATCGAAACGGGTATACCTTTTTTCGCCATCAATGTCCAACCCAATATATAAATATCGGATCGTTATCTATGTTATCCATGCCTATTATATATATGTATTAGCTTTTACCCGCGACTTCGTCCGAGTGTTTACTGACCGGAATAAAAAGTAGCCTATATCCTTCTCCCTAGTTCGTGTATATCAAATTTCTTTGCGATTGGTTAAGCCGTCAAGGCGTTATAATGTAACAAACAAACGTACTCATTTTCACATTTATAATAAGTAAGGACAATGAGAATTTTATGAACTTATATCAGGAAGTTTTTCTCAGGGAAAGTACTTGATATTGAGATACTGAAGTGTTAATATTATAAACGTTCTGCATACTATTGTATTATCCCATATTCATTTAATCTAGTTTTTTATAACGTTGACTGGTAATGTTATTTTTCTATACTAATACATACTACTGATCCGATTTTGGGATTCTTTTACTCTTAGAAAGGTATATTATTTTTAAAACTTATGGGTTACTTTTTTATTTTAATACAGAAACTAATAATAATTGAGGTTATCAGAAATTCTATAATGGGGTACGCTGCTTGAGCAGTTTGAAATAAAGGAATTAAATCTATAGAAAAACATTAATTACATTAACTTTACAAAAAAGTCTGCGACACCATATATCTGCGACATCATAATCTGAGTTTAATATCTCAATCAAAAAAATGGGTAAAAGTAAAATAAATTTTACAAGATTAAATTTAGATACAGTTTTGATGTACACGTTACAATTTTTTATAAAAACAAATAGGTTAATAAAAATGGAAATTTCATGGAGATATATTTTACTTTTTACATCATGTTAATTGGTGCAGTTGGTCAGAAGATAAAGCGGAATATAAACAATAAGCTGGTAAAATTTCTGCGTCGTCGTTAGAGCCGGCCATGCGAGTATAGTAGGCGGGGCGCGGAGGTGAGGGGCGTAGGAGGAACTATATAAAAGGAACCATATACATCAAACTGCTAAACAGGCTATTAATTTTCAAATATTAGAGAATATTAGTGCAATATTTTTACACACGTCAATATACGAGCCTTAAAAGATACACAAACAAATATTGTGCCCGTGCGAAGTCGGGGCGGGTCACTAGTGGTATGATAATATTGATATCAATGCCAACAGGACCTTAATTAAATCCGCAAATTACAAGAATTAATTAAGTAAATGTTAAAACATCCTGAAGCTCGTCCCCTTAACCTGACCAGCTGGCATTATTGAAAAAATCGACAAGCTTGCCGAGTGTTAAATGGGCGCCATTAGATTTTATAAACGACTGGCTTTGTCCACAGTTCCGCTTATAAATGTTCTTGATAAATGATTCTTATATACTGCAGAATTAAAAATTAAACAAAATTAGTTTTTCACTTTGCTACTATAACTTGCGCCAGAGCGATTAAAAATGAGGGTTTTATTTGTTTAAACACGGATATAGGATTATATAGACCCGTGGCGTCCTCTGGTATTAAGAGTTTCTACGTCGCTTTTGTTTATGAAGACCTGTGATGTGACGTGAAAAAAAGAAACACTTGTGAATCGTGAAGGTTGACCTGGTAAGGTATATGACCCTTTTAGTACCCATTAATAACAATACCTTTTCCTTCGTCATTAAGTATTACCCAGTTAGCAAGAAGACGTTTGCAACTTAAATAAGACATCAGTTTTAAATCATTTTAGGGTCGGTAACTGAAAATTGACGTCAATATGACGAATAATTGCTACCTGGGTTTTTTATAGGTGATAATGAAATAGTAATCCCACCCGCACTATCGGTATACACCGGCGGGGCCTATATGAAGGATGATAGATGAGGATGAAGCAGGTCAGTTAGCCCATCGTGACGAATTCAACGAGAATTGTTCACAATGCTAGCAATGGGACTGTCAAACTCCATTGCTAACAATTCCTTCTTTCCTGCTACCTGGGTAGGCCGTGTGTCCATCGCTGCCGTCACCGCGACGTCACCGAGACCGATTTGAAATGACGTGACGGCGATAGTGTGTCCATCATGGGTAATTTAATTTATTGTAGCTGTAATGAATGGTGGTCCCGTTTTTGTAGAAATAAAATAAACACAGTTTCGTACCGAGTTCTAGAGATCACGTCGAACTATCCCTATCTTCGGCGGATGGGATGATGATGTCGCGGTGACATGCGTACAATGGACATGTAGGTATAATAAATATATGCATCCCTACTTCGACGCTGTCATCTTGTTCTTGGTGATGGCGATGGCGGGTAAACGGTCTCAGTGTTTCTCGTAAAAAAATGTCGCATCTATACTGAATATACATTTTTTTTGTTATCTTATATATCCTCAGACGTAAAAAAATATTCAAATTATTTACGACTATCATTATAATAATAAACTCTTTATTGCGCACAATAGAGATGTATACAAGGAGTATTTATACAGAATGTGCATATACAAAAGGTGGCCTTATCGCTAAAAGCAATCTCTTACAGACAACCTGGTATAAATAATGGATAAGCACAGAGAGAAAGGTAGATGGCGCTGATCAGACACAGTAAATACAAAAAAGGAATCAAACAAAATGCAAAATATTGTAAATATCTTCATCATATTAGCCATTAATGGTCCACTACTAAAGAAAAGGCTTCCCCATAAGAGAAGTTTTGTTAGTAGTTGCCACGCTTGGTAGGCGGTTTGGCAAATGCAGTTAGGTATTTGGTGATGGATGTTGTTGCCTATCCTTGTACCACTAAGTTTCCTTAGTCGCCTGTTACGTGAAAGGAAGGGATGGCCTATTCTATGCCGGGATCACACCGACGATTTATTTATTTACACATACACTGAATAAATTTTTAACGTAACTAATATCATTTATTAAATACATTCTCTTTTAAGAAAAAAAGGTTAATTTATACATGTTAATATGACAAAATATTATAAAAATTAAGATTTTACAATTATATAATAACATCATTATTTTATTTTAAAATTACAATAAAAGAAGAAAATAAAAAAGACAAGATGAATGTCCAGAGGGAGACTTTGTCACAAGAGGGAGACTTTGTACAAAAGTCGATTGCTTGGGTACCTCTGTCCCATTCGTGTTTCAACCGTGAAGCAGTTGTGTTTGCATGGCTGTGTTTCGGTTTGAAGGGTGGGATATGGCGTGAATTTACTGGGTACAGAGGAATAACACCTAAGTCCTCAGGAATGGCAACGCATGGGGGATATCATGGGTGAAATTGGTACTGCTCATGTCTATAGGCGACGGTTACCACTTTCCATCAGGTGGGCCGTCAGCTTGTTTGCCATTCTAAGTTGTATAAAAAAAAATATAGCAGTTTTTGTGCAAAGTACCTAACTCAGCATATGTCGCAGTTTCATGTCTGAAGCTACGACACTGATTTTCAGTAGGCCCTAAATACGTAACTCACTGACACACGTGTACATGAGATGTTGTGTATAAATATATAAGTATAATACATAAGACAGTGATAAATATATATGATAGACAGGATAATGAAAATAAGAAATATAGAATAGAAATAGATCCAACGATGGCTCACACTAGAAGGATACAAGTAGTGGCTTATAGTGAAAAGCACATAGGTGCAGGTATAGACCTGCAACCTTTAACTCATATGTCATTAAGAAGGACAAAATTAACAGGAAAATTATTAATTTGTGTTCCACAGTTATAAATAATAATATATTCTCGAATGAAAACATTCTGTTTAAAGCACAAATTAAAAATAATAAGCCAGTTTGTCAAAGCAGATCATTGCTGAGTAGCAAACTTTGGCGGTATCTCGCAAGTTGGCTCGTTAAAATTGTTTTTCACTTTTCTTACGTAAATTCTACCTTTGTCGATATCTTCCATGTACAAATACTGTTAAACAATTTTATAATTAGTAAGTATGTATCTCGTATTTTGTTTTTTTTTTTTAATTTGTATTCAATTTGATCGAATTAGTACCACCAATAAATTTGCTAATATAATATAAAAAAATTGTAAAAATATGATATCTGTATATTTTAATTTTTATTTATTTATTTAAATTTAAATGTACAGTAAAATTCTATGTACATTTGGTGCACTGAACACCGGTCAGTGTGCTTTACCAGTCAATCATTGGGCAAACAGAAATACGCTTTATTTTTTTTTAATGGGTGATAATGGAATCCCCGCCTACGCTATCAGGATACGCTGGCGGGGCACCAGTGAAGGATGATAGGTGAGGATGAAGCAGGTCAGTTGGCCCATCGTGACGAATTCAACAAGAATTGTACACGATGGTTTCCAAGAGGAACCACGTGGAGGTTGACCTGATAGATATTGCTAGCAATGTGGCTGTCAAACTCCATTGCTAACAATCCCTTTCCCCCCAAATACGCTTTATTTCCCCTCTATTCAATAATGTTTGAATAGAGGGGAAATAAAGCAATACTAGGTATATTCATATATTATAAACATGTAATTGGACTAATATATATAGTATATAATATTCATTGTATGCTTAATAGCGTAAATAAATCCTTTTCATTATTTTTTACTAATAGCATGTTTGTTCTAATATATATATTGATTTTACTATTTTTTACAATGTTAATAAGTATTATAAAAACATTTACTTTATTGTTACTTGGAAATATGATTAGTTTTGATGATATGTATAATTATGTGCTTTGTGTTGATATGTGCTTTACTGTTTATTGTATTTATTTTATTTTATGTAATTTGCAATATTTACATGCACTAATATATTTTGGTTATGCGTATTGTGCGGACATCAGTATAATAACATTTATGAGTGGACGTAAAGTGACACAAACTATATGCTGTTTTTTTACTTCATATTATATAAATCATAATAAACAACCACCATAGGAATTGAAGCAGAAGTTGACGAAATCTTAAATGTACCATGTCACTTATTCCACAATCTCGAATCATGTAAGAACATTTATCGGCATAATTACGGCTTCAAAGTTCTTAATTTCAATATAAGAAGTATTCAACGGAATTTTGATTCTTTCTACGTGGCTCTAAAAAGATTAGACATTGAATTTGACATTATTGTTCTCACAGAGTGCCATTTAGGTGTATGTTCTATAATACGAAGCATCCCTGGTTACTCAAGTTTTTATTCTAGAAATATCAATAATCAAGCTGGAGGTGTTGTTGTATATATTAAGGAAGAGTGGAGAGTACAAGTATTTGAACCAGATATAGAGGATGCTGATTGTCTAGCTTTGACGTTTCCAAACCATCGCACTGTTCTTGGAATTTATCGCTCCCCCTCTTTCAGAAATATAGATAATTTCTGTAATTCTTTAGAATCATACATTGTTAATAACTCTCGTGATTCAGAGGTTATGTTAATAGGAGACCTGAATGTTGACATCCTGAAGAATGGAGATGATGTAACAAAATACCTATGTCTCACAGCATCGTTTGGTTTAAAACCAGCTATTAATGTTCCTACCAGAGGTGTTGCATGTCTTGATCACATTCTTCTTGGTTCTAAGGTAACTGGAGTTGGTGCAGTATGTAAAACATCCATAACTGATCATGAAATGGTTATGGTTGGCATCTCGGAAACTCCAAGGATTTCGAGGCGTAAGCGATTGGTTAGGAAGTTAAATTTTGAGGCATTTGAAAGTGATCTTAACGAAACAGACTGGTCAGACGTTTTGAGCTCTGGTAATGCAACGGATGCAGCTGAAAAATATATGAAGAAACTACATGTAATGACAGTAAAGCATACAAAATTATTGAAAGTTAGCAGATCAAAATACGCTCTTAATGAATGGGTCACTCCTGGGTTGATAAAATGCATGAGACATCGTGACGCTCTTCATTTACAGGCAAAAAAAGAACCAAATAATTTAATTATACAGGTAACCTATAAAAGATACAGGAATTTCCTCACTGACCTACTTAAAAAACTTAAGATTCAATATAACGGTAAAAATCTGGAAACTAATAAAAATAATCCAAGAAAACTTTGGAAAACTATAAAAGATATCTGTGAACTGAAGAGACAAATGAAGAACAGTATTGATTTACTTCATATAAAAAATAACCCAGTAGAGTCTCTCTCTGAATGCAACAAATATTTTTCTAGCATAGGGCAAAATCTAGCATCAAAAATATTAAAAGATATTAATAAATCGGAACAGGACCTAGCTAGAGCAGTTAGCAATGTCAGAGGTTCAGCAGGTTCTTTTTTTATGACACCAACAGATACTTATGAAGTCAGGACAATAATAGGGCAACTAAACCTTAATAGTGCTCCTGGTTTGGATAATATAAGCACTAAGATGCTAAAAAGAGCATGCAATTTTATAATTGAACCCCTGACACATATAATAAATTTGAGTCTGTCCTCGGGGCAATTTCCAGAATGTTGGAAATCTGCTGCTATAATACCTATATACAAGGATGGCCTGCAAACTGATCCGTCAAACTATCGCCCAATTTCTCTCCTAAGTGTGTTCTCCAAAATTCTAGAAAGGGTGGTAAATTTACGCTTAACAAAATTTTTAGAATCTCAAAACGTTATAAGTCATAACCAGTTTGGTTTTCGTAAAGGAAGATCTACTGAAGAAGCAGCTAATTTCCTTATAAAAACTGTAACTGACGCTATTGATCATAGACAGAAATCTCTTGGAATATTTCTCGATCTTTCCAAGGCATTTGATACTGTTTCTCACTATATTCTACTACGGAAGCTCGAAGTTATTGGAATACGAGGCGTGACTCTTAGATGGTTTTCTAGTTATCTTGAAAGGAGAAACCAAATCGTAGTCGTAGATGAACATAAAAGTAATACATCATATATTTCTTTTGGAATTCCACAAGGAAGTATCCTCGGGCCTACACTGTTTTCTATTTACATGAATGACCTCTGCCATCTATTTGATGATGACAACAACGTCCAAGTAATCTGTTATGCTGATGACACTGCAATAATTTGCACACAAGAAAATTGGTTTTCTGTTTTTTCTGCAGCTGACTCGGCCATGAAGATTGTATCAAATTGGTTGGGAGCAAACCTACTTACTTTAAACACTGCAAAATCTAAATATGTTTGTTTTCACAACACCAAAGCTTCTAGTCCCCCAACGTCATTATCCTTGATTATCCATAAATATTCATGTGATAATAACAAAATCTGCAGTTGTGATTTCCTTGATAGGGTTCATGAAGTGAAATATTTGGGATTAATCTTGGATCAAAAGTTGACTTTTGCTTCTCATATACAAGTGCTTTCTAAACGTATACGTAAACTTATACACGTTATGAAGCTTCTGCGTAACGGCGCGAGCAAGAATGTTTTATTACTTGTATACAAAAGCATAGCTCAATCACTGTTGATGTACTGCATCACAGTGTGGGGCGGTGCATCAAAATCATATATGATTGCACTTGAAAGGGCACAAAGATCTGTCTTAAAAGTAATGTTTAGGAAACCAATTCGTTTTCCCACCTATCTTTTGTATCAGGAGGCTGCTGTTCTGACAGTGCGTCAACTTTATATACTTAAAGTAGTAATGATGCACCACAAATCTCCTCTCCTCCCGCAAAAACCTTCGGACCAGAGAAGGCGCAAAATAATCATCCCTCGCATTAATACTGCATTTGCAAAGCGCTTTAGTTATTATTCGTGCCCATTTATATATAAAAAACTTAATAATCTCTGCAAACTGGATGGTCTTAACAATGCGGAAGCTAAACATAGGATACAAGGATATTTACAAAATCTTGATTACGATGCCACAGAATTAATATTATATACCATTTATTGATATTCGTATATAGTAGTGTATGTCTTTAGTATATTTAATTGTATGTATTTATTTATGTAATATTAGAGTATTTATATAATTTTCTGTTTTATGCGCATGTCTTCATGAAGCACTTCATTTTAACTTGTTGCTTTCGTAAAACTGGCTTAGTATTTTAATTTAATTTATATTTGTAAACCACCGTGTCTTGGTAATCTCATATGGACTCCCGCGATACAGGTTCTCCTAGTGCGGGGTCCAATGTACTCGCTGTTGTAATTTTTTTTTTTTTTTTTGTATTTAATAAAATAATAAATAAACATACACATAATATATTAAATAAATAAATATACACATAATACGTGTAGACATTATACATAAAATATCACTATATTAAACAATTAACTGTATATGCCCGTATATGGGAGATATTTAAGAAAAAATAATATCAAGAGCCTTAGAAATAGATAAACTTAAGTTTACAAATATTTATTGATTTATTTCTTATTGCATTCCATATATAATAATTACAAATACATGCCAAAACAATATAATAATAATAATTTTTAGAAAATTTATCTGTCTGTATGTTTGTGTCGGAATCACCTAAAAATTATTGCACCAAACTGGTTACGGTTTTCACAGTTGTATTCCTGAAGGTCTAATTTAAAATCTGGTTTAGGTTTTATTTTAACACGTAAGTTTTCTAATTTCTATAATCTACGCGCACAGAGGACAGAAAGCTAGTTCATAAAATCACAGCCGTCCAGCACTTTAGGCATGTCCCGAACTATTCTGTAGTTGTTCGGAGGAAATAAGTATGACAACTAATTTTGTCTATTCACACATATTATATACAAAGGAATATGTAGAAAATAATACATAAAACGGAAATTATAATTGCCAGAGGCGAGCGATCGAGATGAAGAGAATGACATCAAAAATGAATGTAAGAAGTAAACGTCGCTGTCACTCCTGTATGACCAGTCCGAAAGAAAGAGAGAGGTGAAATATCTATGTACAATTAAATTAACCTACTTGATGGAAAAGAAAGTAATGATGTTGACAAGTGGCTATGAGATGAATATGTACAATATTTATTTACAGACGCCACAACTCCATCATCATCATATTTTTTTTTATACATTGTAGAATGGCAAACAAGCTGACGGCCCACCTGATGGAAAGTGGTAACCGTCGCCTATAGACATGAGCAGTACCATGGACATAACAGAGTATACTGTTTCGCCCATGATACCCCCCATGCGTTGCCATTCCTGAGGACTCAGGTGTTATTCCTCTGTACCCTGTAAATTCACGCCATATGCCACCCTTCAAACCGAAACACAGCCATGCAAACACAACTGCTTCACGGTAGAAACACAATTGGGACAGAGGTGCCCAAGCAATCGACTTTTTATCAGTCGTTAACTGTCCATTGCTGAACATAAGCCTCCTGCTAGGGGAGCTTTCCTAGTAGTAGAAGTCTACGCTTGGCAGCCAGGTTGGAAACCGCGGTTAGGTTTTTGGTGCTGTTTTCAGAGAGACGCTGCTGCGCATGTCTCGACAATTAAATTCCCTTGCTTTTTACAAAACTCACGAAAAAGAAAGTGGTGACCCATTCTATGCCAAGACCACACGGACAATTTATTAAGTCCGAACTATTAACTACATGACAATTCAAGGGACACTGACAGATGTTTCTTAAAATTAATTTCTTTTTTGAAGGTATTGAGGACGGTACGCAATTCAAGCGAAGACAGGAAGTTGCACTAGTATGGTAGGTATAATAAATGGTATTAAGACGGCAGTCTAAATTAGGCTAATGTTTGTTGCCCATTAATTCAAGCGCACTTTAGTCCAGTGAGACATAAGTTAAGCGTCCAGGATCTACGAAGCATATTCATATCCTTTGAATGTTCAATAATACTTGCTTATATTATAAATTTTCGTCGTATTATAAACGTCCCTGTTGAATTATGACCAAAGCCTAATTTCGGTTGCCAACCTGCCTGCCAAGCGTGACAATTATTACTTCTCTCCCTACCTCCAATAGGGGGAGGCTTATGTTCAGCAGTGGACAGTTAATGGCTGATATGATGACGATGATGAAGGATACCAAAGTTCAAATCACTTACTTAAACCAAGATTGGAATTTACGAAAGTGGATGTAAATGTCACGTAGTCATTTAATGTATTATTAACCAGAGGGAGACTTTGTACAAAAGTCGTTTGCTTGGATAACTCTGTCCCATTCGTATTTCAACCGTAAACCAGTTGTGTTTGCATAGCTGTGTTTCGGTTTGAAGGGTGGGATATGGCGTGAATTTACAGGGTACAGAGGAATAACACCTGAGTCCTCAAGAAAGGCAACGCATGGGGGGTATCATGGGCGAAACAGTATACTCTGTTATTCTTTGAAGGGAACAATAAAAAGTTTTCATTAATTAATTCATTTAATTATAAATATTAATACATTAACAACAAATATATAACTACAATGAAAATTAAATATAGTTTATCTATTAGTCTATTAAAACCTCATCCAAACATTCACACATCCATGTTCACTACATAGAAATGCACTGAAAGCACAAGGATACGAATACCCTGAATTATTTATCGAGAGCAGTACACTTGAGTGCGCAAGTTGGTGCACTTTTCTTAGCGACGAAACCTGGAGTACTGCTTTAATTAAGATTATATTATTATTGTTTTTTTTTTTTAATAATACACCTTTATTAACAAATACAGGGTTGCACTGTTATATATTTTTGCCCTAGTTTCAAATTAGGGTAACCTGTGCCTTGTAAGTCAGCCATTGTTAATACGAGTATTTTATAATAATTGTTAAGCGAATTTAAAACGAAGGATTCATTAAAATTGTCGCTTTTAGGTATGTATGTATGTCTGTTTTAATAGAACTTAATGAAAATATACTCATCATCATCATTTTAGCCATTAATTGTCCATATAGGCCTCCTCCATAAGGGAGGGGGGGGGGGGTTACCAGTAGTACGCTTGTCTGGCAAATTGACAACCGCAGTTAGGCTTTGGTGATGTTTTAAGACGGACGTCGCTGTCCATCCCTTGACAATTAAGTGTCCTTAGTCGCTTCTTACGATACCTACGGAAAGGAAGTGGTAGCCCATTATATATATATATATATATATATATGGATGCTGTATGATCCTGGAATAATATAAATAGTATTATAATATTATATTGAGAGTAAATTGGGCTATATTTTTTTATATGATTGCACTGCTGTGTTTCCATTTAAAGGGTAGTATATGGCAATGAATTTACAGGGTACAGAGGAATAACTCCTGTGTTCTCAGGAATAGCAACGCATGGGGGTATCATGGGCGAAACAGTGTACTTTGTTAAGTCCATGGTACTGCTGTACTGAAGACATTTAGAATCAATGGTATTCCACATAGAATTGAGTGTTAATTTACGGTGTAGTGTTAATGATCAAATATTTATGCAATTATAACACGAGAACATTCCATGGGGAGTTATCATCGAACTACAGTTTGGAACATAAATTACAATCCACCAAAGTTTAATGAACGAGACAAAGTTTAAAACTAAAATTGGAGTCAGCACGCGCTGTTATAATGTATGACTATTTTTAACTTATACGGCTGAAAATTAGTATACGAGTGTATCATCATTTTTCCTCATTTCAGCCATGAACTGTCCACTGTTAAACATAAGCCTTCCCCACAAGAGGAGTTCTGCCACTTGATGTCATGCTTGGTAGGCAGGTTGGCAACCGCAGTTAGGCTTTTAGAGATGTTTTAAGAGGGACGTAGCTTCTCATCCCTCTTTTGCTAAGTTCCTTTAGCTACCTCTATGATACCCATTAGAAAGGAAAGGGTGGGGTGGTTTATTCTATGGCGGGATCACACGACCAAAGTATGTACACCGACTTAGCCATTTACAAAGCACTGTCCGCCTCGCAATTTGGCCTATTGAATTCGGTCGCTACATAACTTGTGCGTTTGGTTTGCACTCTAATGTACGACAATATGCTTTTGGCTACAAAATACGATAAATGTGAAGCAGTTAGTACAAATCAGTGTACAAATTTTGTACGACTGTTGTAGTATGAACGAGGACATTCGGATTTACGTCTTAGCTTATTTTAAAGTTTAATATCGGATTATTCCAATAATATTTTAAATAAAGATGTGTGTATATATATATATATATATATATTATCGATGGCATATGATCCTGGCAGCGAATAGACTACCCCTCCTTTCTCGTGAGTATAAAAAAATACTAATACGTATATGGTATATACGTATATTTTATGAAAATTAGTATTTTTCATGATCATATTGAGAACCTCTTTTTTCTAAAGTCGGTTAAATTTGAAAGCTTTCTAGTAGTAACACACTTATATTCCACTATGTACAATATAAGTGTGTACTGATGTTTCATGTTTTAATGGGTGATAATGGATTGGTAACCCCGCCTGCGCTATCGGGATACGCTGGTGGAGCACCAGTGAAGGATGATAGGTGAGGATGAAGCAGAGCAGTTAGCTCATCGTGATGAATTCAACAAGAATTGTTCACGATGGCTTTCAGAGGGAACCACGTGGAGGTCGACCTAATAGGGCATATTGCTAGCAATATAGGGCTATCAAACTCCATTGCTAACAATCCCTTCTTCCCCCCTCCCATGATAACTGTTAGACTCTAAAACAGCTCCATTCAATGCTCGCGAAAGTAATAACGCGACAACTCTTCCATTGACGGCCGCTAGAACAGTTTGTAAAGACACTCCAGTAGGGGCTCCATGAATCAATTATAACGGTGAGATAACACGAACTTTCCATTTGGGGATTGTCTTTTATTCAGGTTATGGGCCCAGTCGACGGGGACTTTTGTTCGCGGAGAACAGAAGTCTTGTTTAGGAAAAGAAAAATATTTATTGGCTATACCAGGTATGTTTTGTTAGACGGCGTTTTATTAATAAAAACAATTTACGACAATTTACGAGTTTACTCTACCTGTATTCCGCGGTTTTATCTGTGCGAAACAATATATAAATTTAGGATATGTTCTAAATTAGAACTGTGTACTTGATTTTATTTAAATTAGTTTAGCAGTTATTACATAAAAGAGTAATAATTACTTACAAATACGTCCTTACAAACCACAAATCTTCGTTTTCACCAGAGGGAGACTTTGTACAAGTCGTTTGCTTAGCCACCTCAGTCCCATTTGTGTTTTTACCGTGAAGCAGTTGTGTTTGCATGGCTGTGTTTCGGTTTGAAGGGTGGGATATGGCAGTGAATTTACAGGGTACAGAGGAATAACACCTGTGTCCTCGGAAATGGCAACACATGGGATGTATCATAGGCGAAACAGTATACTCTGTTATGTCCATGATACTGCTCATGTATACAGGCTATCACTTTCCAAGTGGTGGGCCGTCAGCTTATTTGCCATTCTAAATTCGAAAAAAAATACAACAGAAGTAGAATTTTACATGGTCAGTCTACATATGTGAGAAACAGTGCTCGAGTATGATTTGAGTTGGTTATATAAACAAAGCTTTGAACAAAGTTTCAATAAAAAGTTTTATATCTGCAGAACTCAGTGGTGGGCTCTTAGGCTATTTCAAAATTCCAATTTTAAATTAAAGAAAGTACATAAAGAAAATACGAATAAATTTGTCACGATATAAAGCTACAATTCCAATTTTAAAATTTAAAAAAAGAATCTAATAATATCCTCCAATGTCACCAAAGCACAGAAACAGTACTAAGGAAGCTAGGAGCCGATGGGTATCGGGCAAACTAATCCGGTGCACCTGCCACAAGAGAAATGTTGCCAGTACACGCCATCGACTTTGGACCTTTTCAACTTTTCCACTTTCGGAATAAATTGTTAGCAGCACGGAAATTATGTGGATGTACTCTTTAGGTACAATGTACGCTTATATTTGTAATAAATACAAATAACTCATTCGCTTCTGTAGCTGCAATTACTCAACTTATCGATGGAAAAGAATAATTTATTTATTTTTTTGTTTATTTATTTATTTAATAATTTACTGTATACATAAAAAATTACCAGAGGGAGACTTTGCACAAAAGTCGATTGCTTGGGTACCTCTGTCCCATTCGTGTTTCTACCGTGAAGCAGTTGTGTTTGCATGGCTGTGTTTCTGTTTGAAGGGTGGGATATGGAGTGAATGGCAACGCATGGGGGTACCATGGGCGAAACAGTATACTCTGTTATGTCCATGGTACTGCTCATGTCTATAGGCGACGGTTACCACTTTCCATCAGGTGGGCCGTCAGCTTGTTTGCCATTCTAAGTTGTATAAAAAAAATGACAGAGGTAATCAAATGTACAAAATCGAGCTTAACTCTAAAAGAGTTCTCTTCCAGCAAAGCCAAATTGGAAAGGAGCATCAATGTCAATTTATAAATGATTTGATTCGTTATCATCTCTTAGTATCTCAACAGCTCAACCGTCGTCATGAAATTTAGTATATGCGGATTATTTATTTAAAAAAGTAATACGCTTATACCACTGCAGTGGCAAACAAGCATACGGCCCACTTAAAGGTAAGAGGTCACCGTAGCCTGTGAATGTCACATAATGTGTGACATTCACAGGACATAATGCGCGCATTGCCGACCCTGAAGAAACCTCTTTACCCTACTTTTAAAATATGAAAAAGACTTTGTTGCAGTCTCTTTAGAAAAAACTGCTAAACATAGACTTCTTCTATTTGAGGGATTTTACCAGTAGTTGCCATGCTTGGACGCAGTTTACTTAAAATGATGTATTAAGAAGGACGCTGCTGCGTACTGCACACTTACAGTATCCCAAAACGAGTAGGTTTATTTTACAAACTTAAAATTTTTTAACAACATTTTAAAAATATATCTAATTTGTTATTAAATATATCAATATCTGGCTGCTGAGCAATCAGAGAATTGAGCAGAGAAATAGCCTGATAAGTGGGAGCAAACTGAGCAGTACAGCTGCGAACCGGCGGTGCCGATAGTAATCGACAAGCACGCAATCGCATGCAGCGTTGGGGTGCGTACAAAGAACAACGGCTGAGTTGCAGGATTGTCTATTCCGCCGTCTCATCTCTCAATTATTAAAAAAATCCCTTTGTCACCTGTATTTTACGACACCAACGTGATAGAAAGAGTTGGTCTATTCTGTTATCTATTCTAACATATAGAGTTAAAACTAGGCATTTTATTTATTGACAGATAAAAACTATGTCTTAACCGTTTCCCCCTAACACTTAATTTTGGGGGGAAAGGGGATTGTTAATAATGGGAATTAGTAAATCTATTACTAGCAATATACCTTATCAGGTCGACTTCCTTGCGGTTCCACCTGGTAACCATCGTGATTAATTCATTAATGAATTTGTCCCGATGGGCTAACTGACCTGCTTCATCTTCACTTATTATCCCTAACTGGTGTCCCGTTATTGTATACCGATAGCACAGGCGAGGTAACCATTCCATTACCGTCTTTTAACAAACCGTTTAAGTGCCGACGGGCGCCATCGTGCTCGTGAAATCAGTTGCTGTTTAGCTCGCTGTAGAAAAATTATTAAAAATGGATAATTTTTGGAGGAGATACAGTTTTTTTATAGACAAGGGAAAATGACGTTAATACGACAAAGATTTCTTTGGTATTTTTAAGTAGATATGAGTAAAAATCAATGGCACTAAAACGGTTAATATAACCTTTAGTTTGTTATTATATAACCTTTTTGTATAACCATATTGTGCCTATATTTTAACAGAGGGAGACTTTGTACAAAAGTTGTTTGCTTGAGCACCTCTGTCCCATTCGTGTTTCTACCGTGAAACAATTGTGTTTGCATGGCTGTGTTTCGGTTTGAAGGATGGGATATGGCGTGAATTTACTGGGTACAGAGGAATAACACCTGAGTCCTCAGGAGTGGCAACGCATGGGGGCTATTAGAATGGCAAACAATTATATATATATATATATATATATATATATATATATATATATATATATATATATATATATATATATAATAATTGTTTGCCATTCTAAGTTGTATAAAAAAATAAAAAATAAAAAAAAAAGTAAAAGAATTTCGAAATACGACGCATCGGCGAACAAACCTGTGAACATAGCTATTGTAATTATATTTGTATGTAAATCTACAATTTATTAGTTAAACAATAATACAAGGAAAGTTGTTCGAGATTCAGCCAACAGCAATTCAGTTAATTAAAAGATTCAACACTAATTTGTAATGTAAACAACTTGTATACGAAAGTAACTTGATTTATCAGACGAAGGCGTTTCGCTTCAGCAAACGAATGAATGTTTGGCTAACAATTATAAGTAAGCACCCTACTGTCCAAACATAAGAATAAATATTCGGGTGGAAGTGAAAAATCGATAAATTGTATAATATAATAATAATAATAATAAGGGTATTTTTGGTGGATGTCACCATACCGCATGACGAGAACCTCGTGAAAGCCGAAACTGAGAAAAAGAGAAAATATCTCGACCTGGCTCACGAGGTGACCGAAATGTGGGGGATGGCGTCCACCGAAATTATTCCAATCGTTTTGTCGGTGGACGGTCTTATCCCAACCAGTCTGGAACGACATCTCAGAGGGTTGGAATTCCGAGGCGGCTCACTCCCGGAAAAGATGCAGAAAGCGGTGCTCTTAGATTCTGCCCGCATTGTACGCCGGTTTCTCTCCCTGAGCCGTGAACCCCGGCTGACTGTGCTTCTGCCGGGGGTTAGTTGCCATCACCTCTCCTTAAGAGGGGAGATGAGAATTTTTGTAAAATTTAAAAAATAATAACAACTTTAATTCTTTTTTTATTCCATAAAAATGGCAAGATACAGCCTGTCTGATGGTGAACGGTCACTGTAGCCTATGGACGTCTATAATACTAGGGTTGTTACGTGTGCGGTGTCGATCCTAAAAAATCTTAATATTCCATTTTTAAATAATAATAACCGATAAAATTTCCGTGCAGATACCCCGCGTCTTAGGGGGAAGGGATAGTTAGTAATGGAGACTAAAGACCCTATTACTAGCAATATACCCAACCAGGTCGACCTCCCTGTAGTCTTCATCACGATGGGCTAACTGACCTACCTCTTCATTTTCATCTATCATTCCTCACTGGTGCCCCGCCAGCGTATACTATTAGGGCAGGCGGGGTTATCATTCCGTTGCCATTCATTAAAAAAAAAGGGATTGCTAGTAATGGGCTTTAGCAATCCCATTGCTAGCAATATCTAGCCTAACAACCTAACAGGTCAACTTCCAGGCAGTTCCCCCTCGAAACCATCATGGTTAAGTGTTGTGAAATTCGTCACTATGGGCTAATTGACTTGCTTTTATTCTCTTCTATCATCTCTCACTGGTGCCCCTTCAGCATATACCGATACCGCAAGTGGAGTTACTGTTCCAGTCTCACCTATAAAAATAGCCCCATGTCTTATGAGAGCTAAATCAGTTAAGGCTTGCAACTAGAAGATATAATTACCAAAGCGTGCATATCGTTCACTCGCACGTATTCGGCATTATGTCGTGAAATTGTCAAATGCGAACAAATTTGTGACAATCCTCCTAACTTATATGGGATTTAAAGGGAAAAGAGTATATTTCTTTATGCAACTTACTTATCACGGGTGCCCCGCTAGCGTACACCGATAGCGAAGGCGAGGTTACTATTCCATTTTCACACATTAAAAAAAAACTTGACGGAAAGTGGTAATCGTTGTTTATATATATGAAAACACGATAGAAGTCGCAGAATATACTGTGATAACCCATGAGATATAGTGTTATGCTTTAACATCATTGCTGCATTCATAAAGAAAAATACAAAATGTCTTTTCTACCCTGTCTCTCCTTATTCTCATTGTTTTACTGCAAAGTTGTGTTTGAATTAATTATATATGGTATAGTATATATGTTTGTTACAAAAAAGATTTAAATTGTGACAAAACTAGTTAATCAGATTAATAATTAACCATTTAAAAACTAACTGAACTTATCTATATATTTCTTCTATTATCTGTATATCTATTCAAATAAAAAAAGAATATTCTAAATTAGTTTAGAACTGACGGCGTTATTAGGTAACAAACATAAAAAATGGCCGTGTGCTCCCGGTATAGAATAAGCGACCCCTTCCTATCCCGTGGGTGTCGTACGAGACGACTAAGGGAGGGCGAGGGATGGGCAGCAGCGTCCCTCTTAAAACATCTCTAAAACCTGATTGCCAATCCGCCTGCCAAGCGTGACAACTACTAAAACCCCCCAAGGGGAGGCTTATTTTTTTTACAACTTAGAATGGCAATCGAGCTAACGGCCCACGTGATGGAAAGTGGTTACCATCGCCTGTAGACATAAGCAGTGTCATAGACATAATAGAGTATACTGTTTCGCCCATGATACCTCCAATGCGTTGCCATTCCTGAGGACTCAGGTGTTATTCCTTTGTACCTTGTAAATTCACTGTCATATCTCACACTTCAAACCGAAATACAATTATGCAAACATAATTGCTTCACGTTAAAAACACAAATGAGGTACCCAAGCAAACGACTTTTGTACAAATCCTCCCTCTGGTTATTAAACAAAGAAATACGACCGAATTGAAAACCACCGTCTTATTAAAGTCAAATGAAAAAGAAATCATTTCTACCAATAAAAAAACATTTTTCAAAAATAAATGTGTCAGAACACGACAGTACTGTAAAGTAGTAGTAGTTTTAATGGGTGATAATGAATGGTAACCCCGCCCGCGCTATCAGTATACACCGACGAGGCGCCATCCATCGGTATACACTTGCGGGACACCAGCAAGTGATGATAGGTGAGAATGAATGCAGGTGCAGTTAGCTCACTATAACTAATTCGACAAACCTTAACTCAAGATTTTTTAAACCGCCATCGAGTATCTTTGCATATCCTAAAGGTTGACTGGTAGATAATTATATAACTTCATAATAATTCCTATAGCATGAAGTCCACCATTTGTATTTAATTTTATTGGTCAATAAAGTTTAAATAAATAAATATACGTACAAAAATACGTAGATTTATGTAAACTACATATTTATAGACTTTTTTGTTGTTAGCAACTCGGCATTAACAATTTCACGAGTTTTTTTTTTTAATTAAAATCTGAACATGTTTGTGGTGGGCTCCGAACAGGCGTGCTTGCGGAGTATATATGAGTATAATTAACTCACGTCGTGTACAGTCAAAGGGGGGAATTCAATAGACCTGTTTCTCTTCTTCTACATTCATCAATCTACATACACGCTCGCCGGCTACGGGTACTTTTAATTTGGCCGTTCTTCAGCACATCGCCTATTTCGTTGACATACGTCTATTTAGGGCGACCTCTATTGACATCTCTATAAATCTCTTTAGTAATTCTTCTTTCATCCGTGTTTTCTAAATGACCAAGCCAATGCATCATTCCCTTTTCGATCTTTGCCACTACATTATCTTTAAGTTCACACAATAACAGACTAATCGCATTATTTATCAGTCTGCCATTTAGTAGATTTATAAGTATATATATAATATAAGCATTTATAGATAGATATATAATTGTATTTTCGTTACTTACAGCACACAAATAACAACTGGCATACACAATAAAAAGAGTTTAGTTCGCTATTATTTCATTTATTTATTTTATTTTATTGGCACATAAAATAGATCACAACCATAAAAAATGTAGTGGAATGTGGCTATTAGACCTTATTACTAATAATCCTTTTTCCCCCAAAAGAAGTAGTATTATATAGTGTAGTTAACATTAGTAAACTTTTTATAAATCTTGGATACACAGATCTTTTATTGGTCCAAATACCAATTTAAAATGCAAAATTTATCTTTCTGTCTGACAACTTATATGAAGACGGGGCCAGTTGCTAAATTATAAGTTTACCGCTGTAATCTTTTGGAGGAAACAGTAAAGTGGCATTCCTATAGTTTAGCTAACAATAATAGTTCTCGCAATATCTATTAATGATTCAGCAAGTAAAAAACTTAAGTAATAATTACATTTGTGACACGGTTAGGTTATAATCCAATTACATTATGTGCACAGCTTGAGTAATTCATTAAAGGCAAACACATAAAATAAAAAGATATACTTAAAATGTTATATAAATCTATAAAAGAAAATTTTCTTAAGTCTATTAGTACGAGATCCTCTTAAGTAGGGTCTTGTACCAGAGGGAGACTGTACAAAAGTCGTTTGCTTGGGTACCTCTGTCCCATTCGTGTTTTAACCGTGTTTGCATGGCTGTGTTTCGGTTTGACGGGTGGGATATGGTGTGAATTTACAGGATACAGAGGAATAACACCTGAGTCCTCAGGAATGGCAACGCATGGGGGGTATCATGGGCGAAACAGTATACTCTGTTATGTCCATGATACTGCTCATGTCTATAAGCGACGGTTAGCACTTTTCATCAGGCGGGCCGTCAGCTTGTTTGCCATTTTAAGTAGTATAAAAAAAGCGTCTTCGAAAAGAGGGAGACCATTAATTGGACTGTATTTTTGTAAGTTATGTGATAACGCTCCAAGAAGAAGGTTTTCGTATAAGGTTTTTAGTTTTCCTTCTTTTCCAATTTTGTATTATACCTTGTCGTAGGGATTTTTTTTTTCATTTATTTAGGTAAACTAACAGTGACAAAATAAAGAATAATACATAATATTAATCAAAGAAAACATTGAGTAAATTTGCCACCAACACCGTTTACCACAGTTTCGATACAAATATAATACAAATAGCTTAAGCAAAGAAGAACAGTGAATTATGTGAATCTTTTAGAGATAAGCTTTTTAAAAGTACTGGGGCGTTTATTAATAATATCAACATCATTAAAAAAAGCGTAATATGAATTCACAAGTCTATACAAGGGTGACCTTGCTATATACACTTCGAACCGAAACACAACCATGCAAACAAAACTGCTTTACGGTTGAAACGCTTAGAAGAAAAAAAGCAAAACGAAATTGACTGTTATCCTTTTTGTACTCTATTAAGCATTGGAATACTTCTCCCTTATCAATTATTCATCGACTAATTATTATTTAACTCGACTTTTTTCTTAGTCCACCAGAGTCGGGGGAAATTAATTAAGAACGCAAATTTTCCTCAAATCTTCCAACAGAAGTTGGCTAAAAGTGTTGCCATAGCGTTCCTCTGTATTAGATGGTTTAAAAATGAACTTTATACATTTTGTAAGATATTTATAAATAGAATTAATTAATTAAATAATAGGTATTTTAATTTTTTTTAATTTACATAATTTTTTTTATGCAACTTAGAATGGCAAACAAGCTGACGGCCCACCTAAATGTATATATATATATATATAAAATTTTTAATCATTTCAGTCGTTAACTATCCACTGTTGATCATAAGCCTTTCCCATAAGGGGAGTTTCGCTAGTTGTTGCCACGCTTGGCAGTTGGTTTGGCAATCGCAGTTAGGCTTTCAGATATATTTTAAGAGAGACGTTGCTACCCATCTCTCTGCTACTAAGTTTCTTTAGTCGCCTCTTATTTATTTTTTTATGCAACTTAGATTGGCTAATAAGCTGACGGCCCACCTGATAGAAAGTGGTAACCGTCGCCTATAGACATGTGCAGTACCATGGACATAATAGAGTATACTGTTTCGCCCATAATACCCGCCATGCGTTGACATTTCTGAGGACTCAGGTGTTATTCCTCTGTACCCTGTAAATTGTCTGACATATCCCACCCTTCAAACCGAAACACAGCCTAGCAAACACAACTGCTCCACGAAACACGAATGGAACAGAGGTACTCAAGCAAACGACTTTTGTAAGCAACGCATGGGGCGTTGCCAAATAAACTGACTTAAAAAAAAAAACCAAATACATCTCATTAAGTTTGAAATCGGTGCTTTTATTATGCTTGAAATCTGTGGGGATTGAAACGACTCCGCATGGTGGGGCGGACGTATGTAGTAGCCTAATTTAATACCTATTTGGTTTGGCACCGACTTTAAACAGATCTGTAGATTTACTGAAGATTCATATATTGTAGAACTAACTAGAAATTTTTAGGCAGTTTTTACCAGCTTCATTCAGGTTATAGAATAAACATGTTGCAGATGTTTTTTTGAAGAACCTACAGCATGAGTTTTCAGAAAAGGCGTTACAAGTTTTCTTTGTCATAACCAATACATTATGTATCTGACATTGTCTGTAACAGTAAGTTTTGTCAGTAACTATTATTCTATGTAATTTCAATGTAAAGTTTTTAACATTATTTGGAATAATGTTAAAAACTTTATTTAAGGGTATCTAAGGTAATCTTATATAGATAGAGCATTCATTATCAAAAACGTGTTGAAATGTATGCTTACAATTTTTTTTTTTTATGAAAACAAAACGTACTTTTTTCAGCATTGCAAGTAATGGGAATTAAAATTTCCGGGATTAGGTTAATTTTTTTAATTTGGACTATTTTTTTCTAATATAATATAAATATGCAATATGTACGTGTCGGTAATAAATTAATAGATATATGTATTAATAAAAATATCGCTATTTTTTACTACACACACAACCCTATATACACACATGGATAAAAAAGTTGATCTGTATTTGGCGAAGCGATTGTATGGGGACATTCTAGTGTCTCCATACAAATGTGAAGATTATACCATTTAGAAGGTAAAAATCTATATCTTTATGACCTTCCATTGAAAGAGATTTAAGAAGAGCCTTTAGAATTTCTACATTAAATAATGTAAGATTCTCCTAAGAATTGATCCGTGAATTTGAAAGGGAAATTTCGAAACTCTGTATTCTTAATTACTCGACCCTTCTAAACAGTTTCATGGTAATTATGCCATGCAATTTGCATACTCGACGACGACTAAAGATCTTGGATATTAAATATAATCGAATACTTATGGCTGTATATATTTCGTATTGAACGTCTTGACTCAATAATAGTTAAGCGTTTTTAAGATTTTCAAAATGAATTGGTATTTTTGGGTGACATTGGGAATTTTTATTGCAACTGAATTTTAAATTTATCAATTACTATTCTATATACTAGCTTTACGACTTCGTTCGCGTAACAGGGATATGTTCTTTTTATATAGGTAAATATGATATATATCAAAATAGCTTAAAGGGTAACCAAGCTGAAGAGATAATGGATTGGTCACATAGCTCAAAGAACCGACAACTGATAGGGAAGAAAGGTTCTTGAGTGGCGATCCCTCACTCGATGGAGTGACAACCTCAAATGCATTGCAGCGAGTCAGTGGATGCAGGTGGCTCAGGATCGTTCCTTCAGGCAGTCTTTGGGGTAAGCCTATGTTCAGCAGTCGACAAGTAATGCCTAAAATAATGATGATGACACCAAAGTTAATAACAAAGTAAACAAAAGCGAACTTATTTCTAAATACAATATTAATTTTTAAACAACAAAAAAATATATTTTTTACATAATTTTGTATGATTCAATGATTTACTTTCAACATATTTGTAAATAATTGACGATAAAGAATTCTGCAAAGAAATAAAACATACATAATTGTTTACTTGTCAAACAATTTGTGGGAAAGGGTCATCCCTTTCCATCCTGTGAGTGTCATAAGAGGGGACTAAGGGATATTAATGGTCGAGGGATGAACAGTAGTGCCCCTCTTAGAAGATCTCCAAAACTTAAATGCAGTTGCCAACCTGCTCGCCAAGTATAGCAACTACTGGTAAAATAGCCTATATTCAACATTGGACAGTTAACAGCTGATATAGCGATGATATAATGAAGATTTTTGTACTTTGTACAAAAGTCGATTACCTCCCGAAAGGTATCTCTGTCTCATTCGTGTTTCAACCGTAAAGCAGTTGTGTTTGCATGGCTGTGTTTCGGTTTGAAGGGTGGGATACGGCGTGAATTTACTGGGTACGGAGGAATAACACCTGAGTCCTTAGGAATGGCAACGCATGGGGGTATCATGGGCGAAACAGTATACTCTGTTATGTCCATGGTACTGCTCATGTTTATAGGCGACAGTTATCACTTTCCATCAGGTGGGTCGTCAGCTTGTTTGCCATTTTAAGTTGAATAAAAAAAAAAGATGGCTTCATATTATTTTTGTAAATTGAAGTTGTTTACGTATATAGCAAGATATGGAGATACTATTTAACTGATGTAATACCTTAATTTGACCTAAGATCCACAATAAAAACCTTTGTATTTGTATTTATAATAATAACAAGTTAGGTTTAATGATTTAAAGTTTTATATATGTATTTTTTTATTTCTATGCAAAAACTTCTACAAGTATGTGTAATAACATTATTTATTTTTTTAGAAACAAGCACCAAACAAATCCTATTAAAATTGTACGTAAATTTATAAAAAAAAATCTGAGCAATTTCAGAACATTTTCTTCTTAAAAACTCGTATAATATACCGTCTGAAAGGCCTTTGAAAGGCAGCAAAGCATGTCTGAACACGCCTTTGTGTTGTATAATGATTTTTTTGATAGAACACTAGTAGAAGCCAGCGTATGGCCGGTTCATTAATACGAGAGATAAGATGGGTACTTCATTTTACTACGCTGTTTGTTACTGCTTGTCGCATATATGACATCGATTTTCTACCAGAGTGAGACTTTGTACAAAAGTTGATTGCTTGGGTACCTCTGTCCCATTCGTGTTTCAACCGTGAAGCAATTGTGTTTGCATGGCTGTGTTTCGGTTTGAAGGGTGGTATATGGCGTGAATTTACTGAGTACAGAGGAATAACATCTGAGTCCTTAGGAATGGTAATGCATGGGGGTATCATGGGCGAAACAGTATACTCTGTTATGTCCACGGTACTGCTCATGTCTATAGGCGACGGTTACCACTTTTCATCAGGTGGGCCGTCAACTTGTTTGCCATTCTAAGTTGTATATAAAAAAAAAAATCGGTAGTGTTTTTTCAATGGATGATAATTAAATAGTAACTTTACCTACGGTATATGTTGGCACCAGTGAAGGATGGTAAGTGATAATGAAAATGCAGGTCAGTTTTTTTTATGGGTGAAAATGGTATGGTAACCCCGCCTGCACTAGCGGGATACGACAGGTTAGTTAGCTTTTCTTAATTCTGGATGTATTCATTAGAATACATCCGGAAATTAGCACGATGGTTTCCAAGGGGGACCACGTGGAGGTCGACCTGACATATATGGGTATATTGCTAGCAATGGGACTGGTAGTCCACATTATTAATGATCCCTTCCCCCCACTGGTAGTGTTGCTATCACAACAAGTGTATGTTTAAATGTTCTATAGTCGTGATTTCGATCTCCGTACAATATTATATACTGTGTGTACGGGATAAGTTCCCAAAACTGAAACAGTGAATTTAAACTATTATTCTAAACTGAAAACTATTGGAATTTTATTCCGGAAAATTTAAATTTTTTTTCCTTACATTTCATTTAAAATCATGTAATCTATGACATTGTCATAATAAAAAGAAATAATAATATTTTATAGTAAAATACTAAGAAATACCAAAAAAAACAGCAATGTAATACACATATTGAAATTCTACCGCGACGCACGGAATCAGCTGTGTGAGGTCAAAGCTACAAGCGTACGAAACTACTTACCTCTGTCTCACTCGTGTTCCTGCCGTGAAGCAGTTGTGTTTACATCGCTATGTTTCGGTTTGAAAAGTGGCATATGACAATAAAATTATAAGGTACAGAGGCATAATATCTTAGTCCTCAGAAATGGCAACGCATGTAGGGTATCATGGGCGAAACAGTATATTCCGTCATGTCTATGAAACTGTTCATGTCTCTATAGACATGAACAGTTTCATAGACATGACGGAATATACCGTTCTCTATAGGACGGTTACTACTTTCTATCAGGTGGACCATCAGCTTGTTTGTTATCTTAAGTTGCATAAAAGAATTTTTGTAGTAAAAATAAAATCCTGTTAGGATCATAGTAATAAAGAACTTAGACCAGAGATATTTCTTAGAAAACTGTACCTCAGTTACGTCTTTCACGGCATCTGTATCGGTAAATCTCCTGTTAAATGAACATGTCGATACCAAAAGCGGATGCCATACATCTCCGGGTCGGGAGGCGAGCGAAAACATAAATCGCTCGTTGAGCCGGCAAGCGATGTTGACCAATTTATTGCAACCGCTCAGTGTGCAGATCGGTTAGTGTATTAATTCGAAATTTGATTTATTAGTCGATGCCTTTGTTGTTACAAACAATACAGTGTACAGTTGTCTTCATAATGCCCTATAGTATTATAATACCATGTCGTGCGATGAGGAAGGTTAAAATCAGAACCTAGTAGGGAAGAATTTTTTGGACTTGATATTTAAATATACTATTACGCAAACAAAGCATCAATGAGTAATACGTAATTGTAGGATATATGAAAAGAGATAAGGGTGATAGATTGGCGTGTATTTACTGGGTACGGAGGAATAACACCTGAGTCCTCAGGAATGGCAACGCATGGGGGGTATCTTGGGCGAAACAGTATACTCTGTTATGTCCATGGCACTGCTCATGTCTATAGGCGACGGTTACCACTTTCCATCAGGTGGGCCGTAAGTTTGTATAAAAAAAAGGTGATCATCATCATCAAAGGCCCATTGTGATGAATTCGTTACGGATCATTCTTAGTGGTATCCAGAAGGTCAATGGATGATTGTGCTCCTTTTATCAATTGTTAACTATCCACTGCTAAATATAGGCCTCCCCCTTTGACGGGGTTTGCAAGTAGTTGCTACGCTTGGTAGGCGAGTTGGTAAAACGTAGCTTTTGATTATGTTTTTAGAGGGACACTGTCGCCTATCTTTCGATTAGGAAACTTACCCTAAGTTGCGTTTTACACACGGAAAAGAAGCGGTGACTTATTCTATGCCAGGGATATATGACAACGGATGGGTATATTGATAGTAAAAAAAAAAATATATTCCATTGTACTTTATAAAAATGGTTCTTATTTTTTTTTATGGGTGAAAATTGTATGGTAACCCCGCCTGCGCTAACCGGATACACTGGCGGAGCACCAGTGAAGGGTGATAGATGAGAATGAAAACTGGCCAGTTAGCCCATCATGATGAATTCATCAGGAATTAACCATAATAGTTTCCAGGGAAAACCGCGAGGAGGTCGACCTGGTTGGGTATATTGCTAGCAATGGGATTCAGTCTCCATTACTAACAACCCCTTTCCCCCCAAGATTGTTCTTATTAGGTGCGAAGATTTTTTTTTATGAAGTTGTCACATCATAATCCCATGTTCATCCGCAATTGTGTGTCTCGAATGTCATAGAAATGTCCACAATTTCTGATATTATTTCTAATGCAAAATACTGAAATATTTCCCCAGCAATTTTGTCCAACATCCATTAACTAATTGCTTTTAAATTTTAAGCATAAAGTGATATTGTTGTAGCAAGTTTTAATATAGTCATTAGATATTTCTAGAGTTCTGTCATTGTGAATATACACAACTGTTGGTATTTCTTTATGACAGCTTTACTTATATTTCAAAGTTGGAGATATCTGACAAATTTTGAAATCAGTTGGAGTCTTTATTTATAAGCGTGATTAACAGCTGTGTCCCGAACAGCAATAACTGGGCGTCCAGCACACTGTTTGTTGCTTTTCATCCATAAAAAAACATACCTGCTATGTGTTTTTTTTTAATGTTTGATAATGGAATGGTAACCCCGCCTGTGCTATCGGGATATGCTGGCGGGGCACCAGTGAAGGATGATAGGTGAGGATGAAACAGGTCAGTTGGCCCATCATGACGAATTCAACAAGAATTGTTCACGATGGTTTCCAGGGGGAACCACGTGGAGGTCGACCTAATAGGGCATATTGCTAGCAATAGGGCTATCAAACTCCATTGCTAACAATCCCTTTCCCCTCCCCCCTACTATGTGATTAGGGTATAGCATTTTTTTATAATTAACATAGTGTTATATTTGGAATAGTGTGTATGTGTAATTTGAGTTATCATCTAGGCGTAGGGTCCTAGCATAGAAAAGGCCACTCCTTTCCTTTCTGCTGTTATCAAAGTCTATGCTCCTATGCTAATATTTTGAATTCTGTTACAATAGAATATTATATTTAAATGTCAAAGTTTTGATTATTCTTTGTGACATATTTACATAATACATAAAAAGTTACAAAAGCAAAGGATTCCAAAATTCTTGGGAACATCCGTCTAGATACTAACTTCCGTCTTTACCAACAATCCTTTGATGTTATGCACCATTGAGCTCGAACGGGCTCCGCGCCAGTGTTTGGGTTGAAATCAGCAATATTTTCTGCATTTATCCGATCAACTTGAAAGTTTAATTTTGTGTACATGTTTATGTGTGGTAAGTGATGCGCAGGGTTGGGAGAATGTTTTAAGAAACGTTTTAAAAGAGATTTAAATGTATTTGTATTTATTACCAAAGTATGTTTTTATAAGCACAAAGTTTAACATTGATTCCTACACTAGGCTGAGCCTGTCCTGTAGGAACCGGGAATCGTGTTGCCAAATACATAATTACAGAAATTAAAATAGGCTTTCTAGAAGTACAGATAACTGTTTACCTATAAGTTTATACAAAGCAGTTATTTTCATAATATTATTTTATGACCAATAAATTCGTGTGTGTGTGTGCGTGTGCGTGTGCGTTTGCGTGTGTGCGTGTGTGTGTGCGTGTGTGTGTGCGTGTGCGTGTGCGTGTGCGTGTGCGTGTGCGTGTGCGTGTGCGTGTGCGTGTGCGTGTGCGTGTGCGTGTGCGTGTGCGTGTGCGTGTGCATGTGCGTGTGCGTGTACGTGTGCGTGTGCGTGTGCGTGTACGTGTGCGTTAGCGTGTGCGTGTGCCTTAGTGGTGTTTTAAGAGGGGCGTTGTTACCTATCCCTCGATTATTAAAATGTCGCAAGAGATGACTAAGGGTAATTAATGGTTGAGGGAAGAACAGAAGCGTTCCTTTTAAAACATCATCAAAGTGTAACTGCGGTTCCCAATCAATCTGTAAAGGTGGAAACTACTAGAAAAATCCCTCTTACGTCCAACAGTGAACAGTTAGTGACTGATATGATGATGATGATGACTGATAATGGAATAGTATACGCTGACGGGACACCAGCGAGGAATAGATGAGAACGAAAGCAGATCAGGGCCTCTAGACAAGTGGCAAGTGAATTCGTCAATGGAATTGACATCGCTAGCGAGTCCATGAGTTGGAATGACCAGTTGACCCATCGTGACGAATCGTTGACGCACCTGACAGGTGCTAGATATTGCTAGCAATGGGTTGTTAGACAATTCATTTTCCTCCAACTCTTAACGTTGTGGTCAAGTCACTTTTCTGATGAATTACTTAATACAATCAATCTTAGCTAGCTGTTTTCATTTGCTTATATTATCAATAACTTCTATTGAAACAGAGTGCGAGTGTGAGTGATTAGTGCGAGAGTGGCGCCATCTATAATTATAATAACATCATTACGTGTAATGAAATTAAAATGAAAACACAACGTAAATCTTCCGGGTCCGTGCCCAAAATCACAATATCTGAAGTGTAGCTAACTATTTGGAAGTTTTGACAGGCCGCGGTCGTAGCCGAGTAGTTGACTAAACAAACCAGTGGAAGTTAGGCAGATGGTTTTGGGTTATTTTACATAAAATGATTTCGCCATTACTTGGACATATATTGCAGTTAAATACGTTATCAATTGTGACATATTTTATAGATAGATACTCTTTAGTTCTTTCCTCCAAAAGATTACAGTAGTAAACTTATTACAAATACAAACAATTACAAGAAATAATCACAATGAGATAACAATGGGCGGCCAGGGGGGAGGGATTGTTAGTAACGTGGACTACAGTCTCATTGTCAGCAATATACCCTGTTAGGTCGACTTCCACGTGGTCTCCTCTAGAAACCATCGTGCCGAATCTCAGGTCAATTCATCACGATGGGCTAATTTACCTGTCTTTTCATTCTCACCTATCATCCCTCACTGGTTCCCCGCTAGCGTATATCGTTAGCGCGGACGGTGTTGCCACTTCATTATCATCTATTAAAAAGAAACAATGGGCGGTTATATCGCTAAAATTGTTCTCTTAAAATTAATGTCAATGATAAGTTTCCTTTTTAAAACCATATCTTACATTAAAAGTTTACAAAAATAATACTTCTTATTACAATTCTGTGGTAGGGTTATGTCGTCATTATAACTTACTGCTCGACCACAAATCCATCGACATTTTCGGTACAAAATATTTTCTCTTTAGGAAGAACTTGTTTTCTATTTTGTAATATGATTAAAAAAAATGTTTTTTTTTTATATAGTTTTATCTTTTATGTATTTATTTATATAACGTTTTAAGTATTTTCTTTACTTTATGTGTTTGCTTTTTATGAATTACTCAAGCTGTGCACATAATGTAATGGATTATAATAACCTAGCCGAATCACAATATATATATATATATAAAAAAAAAAAAACTAATTTTCTTAAAAATACGGGCAAAAACCATTAAAGTGTGAGTTGAACTTACACACCGAGGGTTCCGTACTGTTTACTGCATGTATCAAACAAAATGAAATCTAATAAATCTTATAGTTATTACTACTGATATTACAGCTCAAAATTTGTTATTCTGAACTGCCTTCACTTAGTTTCTACTCACTCAATGTACAGGCTTCGACCCTTAGTATTTTATTAGTATAGATTATATAACTTGATAACCCTAGCCGCCCACAAATTACAGGCGTCTACCGACAATACGAAAATTCCCTTGGTAGGCAAATGAATATAATCTTTGCCTTACAACAGTTTCAAATTAATGGTCCAATAAATCATCCATTTGACCTGAAACATTACCACGTATGCAAAACTCACTTTGATCTCACGTGGAACACACTTTCCTTAAGCATATTTAGACTATTTTAGTCCTAAGGGATGGCAACATAACTAAACTTGTATTTTTTTGTTTGATTTGAAATTTTGAAAAGTTCTTTATTTATCATAATTAATTACAAATATAATAAATTTTAGTGTACGTAATAAGTCTAGAATTTACAATCGTTTAGCGAGTAATATACATTCCTTCAAACATTTATAAATACAAGTATAACAGAGTAATGGTATACTCTGTTATGTCCATGGTACTACTCATGTCTATAGGCGACGGTTACCCCTTTCGATCATGTGGGCCGTCAGCTTGTTTGCCATTCTAAGTTGTATAAAAAATAAGTATCTATCTATCACAGCATAAATACTTGTATTGCTGAGGTGTAACTTGAAATCTGATGGTTTAGACAAACGGGCGTAATTTCTAAAAAAAAATATTATATAGGCATCTACTGCCTTTATTCGGACCCCACATATTAATTTATGGCCGTGTGATCCCGGCATAGAATAGGCCACCCCTTCCTTTCTCGTGAGCGTCGTAAAAGACGACTAAGGGACGGCGAGGGATGGGCAGCAGCGTCCCTCTTAAAATATCTCTAAAGCCTGACTGTGGTTGTCAATCCGCCTGCCAAGCGTGGCAACTACTGAAATAACTCCCCAAGGCAGAGGCTTATGTTTTTATACAAATTAGAATGGCAAACAAGCTGACGGTCCACCGGACTATGTTCAGCAGTGGACGGTTATATATATATATATATATAAAATATAATAATTTATTTGGATTACTTACACAAATAACAACAGACATACACAGTAAAGAGATAAAATAATGTATACACAAAAAAGCAATATATATAAAGTAACAATTTTTTTTTCTTTCTTGCGTGCCATAAGGGTTACAACTCAGTTTATTGTTTAATAATATATTTATTGGAACCATACATTTTTTTTTATTAAATTACAATTGTAGGGTAGTGACGAACAGCCACATTAGTTAAAATAACTGTGTCGTGGCTATCAACGCACCTAGCGAGGCACTAGCGTTCCAGTAAAATAAATAAAACTGTTAATTAAATAAAGACAAAGTGTTAGCATATAGCATGCACATGATGATGTAATCTCATCATCATCATCCTTTTATGTTGTAAATAAGATAATATTTTGCAACAATTAGTATGGATTTTCTGGCTCTATCCGAAACGTTTATGGTACCGGACGAGAGCGCCAATTCCTATTGAAATCTTTGTTTCAAACGTAATGCGAGAGTTGGACGAACAATTATTCGCATAGTAAACATGATTAATAGAATCCCATGACACAACCATTGTGATTGGACCACGGACTCAGGTATTTTGTTTTAGACCTTCAATGGGTGGCCATTGTTTTAATATTACCGACGGGTCGTAGGATTTTGGACTGGTCTGATGTACCTACAGTTTGAATTGGTCATCGAGATAGATATGTTGCGGTTTTGTAAGTCGCTAATAATTGTAATGTTATTTTGTTATTACTCTATCTTATATATAAAATTCTCGTGTCACGGTGTTTGTTACCAAACTCCTCCGAAACGGCTACACCGATTTTTATGAAATTTTGTGTGCATATTGGGTAGATCTGAGAATCGGCCAACATCTATTTTTCATACCCCTCAATAAAAAGGGTGATGACCCCCAAAATTTTTTTTTTTAATTTTTTTGACAATTTTTTCCATTTTTATTTTATTATGATTTAGCATTGAAAAATACCGAAACTTTTCACTCAAATTTTCACCGTTTTACGATCAACTCCTGTTTTTTAATCGCGATTTTCATATGCTGCAATAGGGTTGCAAGATGGCAATTCAATATAATAATTGTACTAGGATAAATTTTCATGTATAGTTCTAAAAATAATGTATATGGTAAAACAACGTTTGCCGAGTCAGCTAGTCTATTTATAATAGTTCTTTTCATTTTTCAAGCGACTTCAAACAGGAGGTTCCCTTATGTTTATTACTTTATAACTCTTTCAGTTCTAAACCGATTTGGAAAAACCTTTTTTTGTATCTGAAAGGTATACCATATACTTACAGATTGGTCTCATAGAACATTTATCAAAATTAATTCAGTAGTTCAGTTTTTAGATCAAAATAACTGGTTTTGTCACAATTGTAGTCGGTGTTTTTTGTGGGACAATCTTTATTTTTATATTATTTAATTTTATTTTTATCTTTTTCTATTTTATCTCTCTTTCTCAAACATTCTTTGTATATAGGAAGTGTGAGACCACAAGGGCTTCGTACGTTTTTCTAATATCCATTACAAAGAAAAAAAAAATCCGTTTCCTCTTTATAATATTATGAAAATATACTTATAAATGGATCAAAATTAATTCTTTCAAATACGTCATCATATACAGTGTGTATAAAATTATTTTTGTTTATTCATTTTGGGAAAGAATGAGAAAGAAAGGTTCTTGAGTGGCGACAGCGTACGGGCAAACGCAGTGTAGGAAGACCCCCCACTAGATGGAGTGACGAGCTGAAATACATTGCACTGAAATGATGATGATGATGATTCAACTTTAATTAGCAATTAAACTGAGATCCACGAGATTTAAAATAGTCATCTATAGTCATGAATCATGATTATTATAAAATATTGTGAGCCAGAGGCGTCGACTCCGTGGATGCTCGGTGGCTTTAGCACCCACGAGATGCAAATAGTGGATGCAGAGCATCCATGCCGCTGGACATCATAATGTAAATAAAATAATCCTTAGATAGATAGATAGATAGATATATCGTTTATTTGTTTGTTACTAATCACACACAATATGTTCATAAGAATAGATAATACATAAAACAACATAAGATTTATAAAATTGTGTTATTATGTGTGATCTGCAACAATACAAAAAGGTCGAAGCTCAGCGTGGAACATTGTTCAAGGAACAAAACACTGATTTTTCAGCTTTAACCCACTTGAAGGTACGTGGAAATAATAATTAAAATAAATATAAAATAAAAAGAGCAATATTTTTGGTGATTGTCTGTGCGGTGTGTGTATAATAAAAATAATGTAAATAGTTCAGAGTATAATTTGATATAATTTTAACTGAGTGGTAAGGATAAAGCGGAAAAAAAAGAAAATATTAATAAGAGAAACATAGAAGAAAAAAAAATATTAAAAAACACATTACATGAGATTGCAACCGCTAGCCAAGAAATTTCTGTGGAATGCCTAAAGTTTGTTTTTTTAATAAGTATTCTTTTATCCTTATCTAATTATTTGTTGTTTAGGTCGTATTTGCTTGTCCCGCAAGCAGTGTCGGCCTTTCAACTAATATTTCAACTTTCAAATAATTATTTACGTAGTAATCAAAATGGCATAAACAGCCAAGAGGCTTTTTAGAACCCCACGCCCTGTTGTCAGGCTTATGTTACCCCTCATGTACTACCAAATCTGAGTATTAAGTCCTTAAATCTGTCAACGCTAAGAAATTTCCTTGCCTTATCTCACCCTTCAATCCAAAACACAGCCATGCAAACAGCAGTTTGGCGGCAGAAATACTCTGGAGAAGTAATGCAGATGCTTGTCTGCATTGTAGGAAATTTTCTTTCGGGTTTGTTTATTTATTTTTAAAACTGGTGAGTTTTTATTTTCATTTAGCTACCAGATTGTCACAAAAGATGATCTTAAGTTTGTTAACGCATTTGTTGCGTTTACAGATTAAAAAATCTATAAAAAATGTAGTATACATATATATATATATAGATATCTTCTAACATAGTTAACTATTTGTTGTTGTAATATTTATGTATTTATTTATGTATGTATATATTTATTTATTATATTATGTGTATGCTTATATTAGTCTAATTATATGTTTATAACATATTAACATTATTATTTTTTATATTTCTACAATTCAATACTACACCGCCTACACATTTCTCTGTCCAATGGTTGACTGGTAGAAAACACCGTCCGATGTTAAATCTATCATATGTATGTACATAGTTTTACTGTAAATTCAAGTTTACATAAATAAATAAATATAATATATATACATACAAACAAATTCACTTTCTTCAAACATAACGTTGCAAACTCCATAATTCTATTATAGATTTTGTTTTATATTTTTTTTTTCTCTTTTTATTATTGTCCCATTATTCTTTACCATTGTCGTAGTCTGGCTTCTGTAGTTATTTTTTTATTATATTTTCCATGCTCATATCCGCAGTATTCCTATATTAAGGTTGCTGAAACAAGAGTGCCACTTAAGAATTTTTAAAGTGGACACGGTCTCATTAAAATTAAGGAGTTAACTAAATATAATTTTTAAAATAAGAATTAATTTTCTTTTTATGAAATTGATAGGTGGTAGAGTAATTTCTACGAGGGCAGATATTAAGTAACCTATAAATTAAACGGTATGGTAATTAAGTCAATACTTCTTATTTGAGTACAATAATTATATAAGATCGATTTTAATCTGATATATAATTAATATTTTTTTATACAACTTAGAATGGCAAACAAGCTAATGGCCCCCCTGATGGAAAGTGGTAACCGTCGTCTATAGACATGAGCAGTACCATGGACATAACAGAGTATACTGTTTCGCCCATGATACCATTCCTGAGGACGCAGGTGTTATTCCTCTGTACCCTGTAAATTCTCGCCATATCCAATCCTTCAAACTGAAACACAGCCATGCAAACACAACTGATTCACGGTAGAAACACGAATGGGTAATATATGACATTTACAAAAACACGCTTTCATTAAAACATCAGGAAAACTAATTTGATCCACAAATGGCGAAAGCAAGCAACATACGAAAAAAATAGAATTCTCTTTTTAAATCGGATAAAGTAGCGGTTTGCTTAAATGATAACATGATTCACAGTACGTGTTTGGAAGCAATAATTTTGTCCTACTGTTTGTTGGAAAATGGTTGCATAAATTCGCCATGTTTGCATTATGTGCAGAAATCCTGTTGCGGTTTTAATGCGTTGTGTACATAGATTGAGAACAGTAACTGCGATTTGTTGTTCCGTATTTGAAAATTTGACCACCTTCGTGGTATAACGGTATTGATATACTGCCTTACCTTTCGACGGTTGTGGGTTCCATTTCTGAACAATACAAACATTTGTGGTTATGAATCTGTGTCATTATTATTTTTGAGCTCATTCATGAGCGTGGCCCACGCCTATGTCGCAAAACAGCGTTGCAGCACAGTGCTGCTCGTTAACAGCACTGCGCGAACAGCGCGCTGTTTGTCATTGCGCGCGTACGATTAGCAGCTGTGGTAGTCGTGGTTCCCCATTCCCTTCTTCGCTCTCATTCCCTCCTTTCGCCCGTTGTTGTTTCGCAAGTGTGTATTTAAATCCCCCGCAACAGCGGGGGGAGGGCCGACACACTTCTTGTGTCGGCTTTTACTAACTTTATATATTTTGCTAACACCTATTATATTTATTGGGAGCGGCCGAAGGGGTGAATAATAAAAAGATATAAAAAAAATATTATATTAAAATAAAAATATACATTATAAAAAAAAATTAATAAATAAATAAAAAAAAAATAACACAATGAAGAGCGAAGAAAGAAGACACCACGCCGGCATACACAGACCATCAGTGTATGCCGGTTGAAAAACTTAGTGACCCGGAGGTCGTCGCCTCCGGAGTTGAAGCCGGGGTAGTGGGGTATACCCCGAGGCCCCTACCTCGCCCGCCCACACATCATCCGGCGGACAAGAGACGACCATGTTGTTGTTGTTGTTGTAGTCGTGGTGGGACCGATTTTTATATCACTATACAGTTATGTTCTCGCATCGTTGGGTGATAGGTTTGATTCCCGAATACATGCATAAGAAGAATAAGTTAATATATGACTAAGAGTTCCTATCGAGTTTCAAAGTAGTTAGGCAACCGTGAATTTAAAACGTGAGTAAAACCAATATAAATAATCACTAAAATTTAATAGTAATTAAGATTGCAAACAAAAATATATATACTTTCATACGAAGAAATAAAGTATTTGCAGTTCTTTTTAAACCCATTGCCCTCCCTCTGTACAAAACGAACCATCCTCGCTTTTAGTTTGTTCCCCCTGTGTTCTTGCGGCTACAAATTCGTTCCCTTCCTCCCTTATCATTTGATAGGGACCTTCCTTTTATTTCGCCGAGAGATTGTCCTAGTAACGATATAAAAATACGCCGAAGGGTTTTTCGGACGTAATTTTCTTGATGTTTTCAGTGTACGTAAACTTCTTTTTATTTTGATAAATGTAAATGACTGCAGTCGTGTAAATAGTACGTGTAGATGTCTACATAGGTACGAGAGACAAGACTTGATATACAGTACATTCTGAAGGTTATCTCGAGGCTACATATCGCATATCCACGCTTATGTACGTCAATATGGAGGCTTCAGTATAATCTAAACTTATTTTTTATATTGCGACGGAGGAATGTAGGCGTACGTTTCAACTACGTGTGTATTATTATTTGAAACAGTTAGTCTTTTTAAAAATGTATTCGCTAAAATAGGAAATTTTTCCTAAAGAAACGAAACGAAAAATTACAAAAATTATATTCCATACAAACTTGACAGGTGCTTTAAAAAAAGAGCGGGAAATCACCCATAAATCTTTTTACTAGGTATTATAAATGTGAAAGTAAGTCTCTTTGTTTGTTACCTTATAGAGCGTTACATGTTTAACCAATTATTATGAAATTTACTATAATATATATACTATTTTCGATGGAGAAGGATCTAATTAACGTAGCGTAGCAATTAACGGTGTACAATTTTAAAACAATTACTTAGTTATAAAGCTTATTATAGTCAATGTAATGTAAATTGTATTACTGTTGCTGTGCCTAAATGAATAAATAAATAAGATATTTTCTTTACATGGACAATGAGTATTATCCCGGTCCCGAACGAAGTCGCGTGTAAAAGCCAGTGTTTTATAAGTGTTGTTTTTCTCCACGAAGTGTGATCCTTTCCATCTGCATCTATCAACTGCCTAAATTATCTGTCCATTCCAAAGACCTCTGACATCAAAAATTTACGACTTTAATTTCGAAAGCTTCCACTTTGTCTTTCAAAGTCAAAAATTGACAACTGCGTGCTGACAACGGAGATTGACAGCTTCAGGTACCCCTCGAAACATGGTCCTCTCTAGTTAATTATACGCTAATACAGCCCCATTGAAGGGTCGACCCTATTCAATATTACCGATCTCTTTTGTCCATCGACAAACAATATACTGATTGTGATATAATAGGCTATTTATCTATATATATATATATAAAAGGGATGTTAGTAATGGAGTCAAATACCATTACTAGCAATATGCTCTGTCAGGTCGACCTCCACGTGGTTCCCCCTGGAAACCGTCGTGTTTAATTCTAGTTGAATTCGTCAGGATGGGCTAACTGATCTGTCTTTTCATCCTCACCAATCATCCCTCACTAGTGCCACGCTAGCGTATACCGTTAACGCAGGCGGGGTTACCAAACCATTATTTGTGTTAATATATATATATATATATATATACCCATAGCAATTCTCAAGCGTAGCTGAAGTGAGTTATTTTTTTTAACTAAATTCTGCTTATTTATTATTTATAAAAGGTACGACAGTTTTCCATATTCATCACATTTAATCTGTTTTACTAAGAAAAAAAGCAAGAACGTAATATCTAAACTAAACTTTGATAAAAGAAAATTCTTCAGATCTCATCAAATGAAGTACCGTAGACAGGGTCTTTTAAAATTCAATCCGAAAGGTATTGTTAGGTACTTTTTATTAAGTGCTTCTTTTTATAAGATATGAGTTTTGGAACAGAAAAGTGCTTTTTAATTTGGTCCACATATGAAGAGTTTAAAATATTACTCGTTTTTTTTTTTCTTATTTTATACCATAATATTTTTTTTTATATCATGTTTAATAAGAAGGGGTCACTGTAGCCTATGAATGCCTGCAACACTAGGGTCGCCACGTGTATGTTGCAGTGTCTAAAGAAAACTCATTATACTCTTTTGAAATTCCCATACTGTAGTCTCTAGGGTAAAATATTACTCGTTTCTTTTTCTTATTTTATACCATGATAATTTTTTTTATATCATGTCTAATAAGAAGGGGTCACTGTAGCCTATGAATGCCTGCAACACTAGGGGTGTCACGTGTATGTTGCAGTCCCTAAAGAAAACTCACTATACTCGTATTCCTTTGAAGTTCCCATACTGTGGTCTCTAGGGTAAATCTTGGCAGGGAGCTCAGGCCACAGCCTGAGCGTTCTTTTCTTAAAGTTAGATATATAGAAATTGTATGTCTTTATGATAAAATAGTTGATTAAAATACGTAATAGCATTGTTACCTATAATGTGAATAATTCAGCCCCTCTTGAGCTCATTTCACTGTTTCTTAGTTTTTCTTTTTCTATAAATTGCGCAGCGCTAGTTCTACTACAGGGAGACTTTGTACAAAAATCGTTTGAAGGATGGGATATGGCGTGAATTTACAGGGTACACAGGAATAACACCTGAGTCCTCAGGAATGGCAACGCATGGGGGGGTATCATGGGCGAAACAGTATACTCTGTTATGTTCATGGCACTGCTCATGTCTATAGACGACGGTTACCACTTTCTACCAGGTGAGCCGTCAGCATGTTTGCCATTCTCAGTTGTATAAAAAAATTAAGAAATCTTACATATTGAAAATATTTTAATTGCGTAATCCTGCATTTAGAAATTGTAACATTTCTCTCTATTGTTTTGTTTTGTTTTCTCTCTATTGTCCTGGCTAAGTGTGTTCCTAGTTACTCCACGGAAGGAGTACCATCGGTCGGTAAACACATATAGAGATAGCAAAGTTTTTGGTACTTTTCGTCCCTATAATCAAATTATATTGGTACAGTATTAAAAATATCATATAAATTATTGAAATTACAGAATACTGAGGCATAACACCGTAGTCCTCAGGAATGGCAACGCATGATGGGTATACTTTGTTATGTACATGGTACAGCTCATGTCTATAGACGACGGTTACCACTTTCCACCAGGTGAGCCGTCAGCTTTTTTGCCATTCTAAGTTGCATAAAAAGAAAAGTTGCTTACATTAAATTGAATCGAATAGATCGACACAAGTGAAGTAGTGAGACGCCGCTAGTCTTGATAATAAAAGGCTCATAGCGTAAGTCGGCAGCTCAGTCGCGCTATTATATTCGCTTTAGCCCACGATTCCAATATTATTTTTACATTAAGAGCAAAACTAAGACATATTTTCTTATATATATACCGCTATTAAATGTCGTTTTCTTTTATTCTTAGTATAATATGGTTTCTTCGCTTAATATCTTATTTTTGTTGCTATTCACCTTTATTCTGGAATAAAATTAATAAGTAAAATTTTGCTTCGCAAATTAATGGCTTCAATCGTGAACGCACATAAATAAACGACGCAATATTACGTAAATAAATTAAATTTTCAAATATTTAAATTTAGAACGTCTGATTTCGTACCTACAACTTGTGTAGTTTATTTCAATCGAAGTGAATAAAATTGTAACCGAGTTTTGTTAAAATTTTTAATTTTAAAGGGGCTTTGAAATCTTTTGGTCTTAAAATCTCTTGGTCTTAAAACATCTTGAAAAATTCTCAGGTTGTGAAATGATCTCCCTGTTGAGATTTTCCCTTAAGACTAGCATAGGATTCTTTAAAAAGGGCGATTTTCCCTTGAGCCTCTAGCACGGGATTTTAAAAAAAAGCAAAATACGTTTTTTTTTTAACGGTTGGTAACGCGCGTGTAATATCTCAAGTATTATAGGCGTCCATAGACTGGTAACCTTGTTTACTTTCACATGGACCGTATGCTTGTTTGCCATCATAGTAATATAAAAAAAATCATACAAATCTGTCCAAAGGAAATTCGTAACAAACTAAAAAAAATTGTTAATATTTTTTTTTATCTGTTCTGCTATTGAATATCCGCAGACTATGGTCAGTATTCAATCAATTCAATCAATAGTCAATATGGTCATAATTCGATAGATTATAAATTAATTGAGGATATTCATTTTAAACGATAGAGTAAATGTAACAATTTAAATATAAATATAATAAGAATGAATTTCTATTTTGGGGTCAGGGCGTTTGGTGTGGGGGTCGTCCTACACTGCGTTTGTCCGTACGCGGTCGCCACTCAAGAATCTTTCTTTAACATCTGTTGTGGGTTCTTCGAGCTATGTGATCAGCCCATTGCCACTTCAGCTTGCTTATCCTTCTGTAAGAGATTGCCCTAGCGATAAGACCGCCTTTTGTACCTTTATGTATATATTTTAATCTGTACTTTATGCTACTGTATTTTACTTGAATTTTCTAATTGTCATTGTAAATTTGTTTATCTTTTTAGCGTAGTGAAGAGTTAAATAAATAAATAAGAATCATGAACATCGGTTCAGACACAGCATCGTAATCACTCAATAGCTACAAAAAAATCTAGAACCTTCTTTTTGAAGTAGCATAAAAACGTTTCTCCGACTTCATTCGTTATTTTCCTTTTCTGTGTAGAATTCCATAAACTCTTTACATCGGATGTTTAAATCTTAAAGAATAAATCTACTACAAAATAATTGAACAACCTTTTCATTTTATAAGTCGATTATACAGTATTTAAAAAAATATATTAAAAAATAAGTATTCGCGAACCAGGATGTTGAGACAAGCGCTTGTCTCAAGCGCTTTTTTAGAAAAAAATAGATTTTAATATATTTTTTAATTAATAATTAATCAAATAAAATATAATAAAATCTATCTATCTATCCTATTTAAGAGCTGCGCTCTTGTCGGTGGAGCTCTTGCCACTCACTATGATTTTCGGCGAGTCTCTTCACCTCTTGATACGACACGACACCAAGTTTTTCCTTGATCTGCCTGATGTAACTATGTCACGGTCTCCCTCTTCCCCTCTTTCCTTCTATCTTACCTTCTATTATAATGTTCATAAGTTCGTCGTGTCGTATTCAGTGTCCTAACATTTTTTCCCTTCTGAGCTCAATAGTTCTTATAATTTGTTTCTTTTCCTTGACTTTTACTTTAATAATAATATATATATTAAATAATAAATAAAAAAATAATAACTAGTTCTAATTAAAACTTGACGAATGTGTGTTCATTTTATCAAGGTTTTTTAATAATGTTTTTAAATTTATATCTATTTTTTATTCAATGCCTATATACATAGGTAATAGGAAATAAATGAACTCACTGTGTTCGTATATAAACAAAGTTTACTAAATTTTTAGTATAAATAAAAAAAAACTTTTAGTTTTCCGATAACTATAAACTTTTAACTAAATATTATGACTGAATATTAATTTTCCGTTTATTTACAAAACAAACTGTTATTCTAGATTTCTTGAAGTATAATATTTCTACAACTTTGTCTATTATTATTATATAAATTATTTCCATTTATTTACTTGTATTACTTATTACTTATTACTTATTATACCTACCTATCTCAGGCACTAGTCTCTCACAATTATATTTATAATTAGATTTATAATTATATTAATATAAACACGGCCGTGTGGTCCCGCCATAGAATAGACCATTCGTGTTTCTACCGTGAAGCAGTTGTGTTTGCATGGTTGTGTTTCGGTTTGAAGGGTGGGATATGGCGTGAATTTACAGGGTACAGAGGAATAACACCTGAGTCCTCATAAATGGCAACGCGTGGGGGGTATCATGGGCGAAACAGTATGTATGTGTGTGTACTGTTATGTCCATGGTACTGCTCATGTCTATAGGCGACGGTTATCACTTTCCATCAGGTGGGCCGTCAGCTTGTTTGCCATTCTAAGTCGTATAAAAAAAATACCCCTTCCTTTCCCGTGGATGTCGTAAGAGGCGACTAAGGGGTGGCGAAGAATGGGCACGAGCGTCCTTCTTAAAACATCTCTAAAGCCTGACTGCGGTTGCCACTTTTTACATGCGTTATGTTAAAATAGTATATGTTTCGTGCAAAAATATATTAATTTAATTTGTATGAAGAAGACAGACTAATTTCATTTAAATTCAAGATGTCTTTTTTCTGTAAAGCTTGTAATTTTTCTTTTAATGTTCATATTGGAAAACCACAGAGGTTTATATTAATGCTATGTATATTTTAATAGGACATTTTAACATTTATATTTTACGTAAGATATAATATACGTTATATTGAAAAATACAGAACTCAAAGAGAATCAAGTTAATTTTCATCCTCACTCTAAAAGTTCTTACAACACTTTTCTAAAGAACTCACTCACAGTTTTCTGAAGAACTCAGTTCATTTCATTCAACTATTGAAGCGTGAAATCATTTCAAGTATAACTAATAGAAGCTTTTGTAAGTTTTAAAGTTCTTGAAATAATATAGGTGTTAAAACAAATAGATTATACTTCGATAAAGAAGCAGAGACTTCAATCATGATAAATTGAATAAAATATTTGAATTTAGAATGTTGAATAGTCTACAAAATGGTGATATGGATCGTAACAAATTAAATTAAATATTTGAATTTAGAACGCTGAATAGTACAAAATGACGATATCGATCATAATAAATAAAAAAAAAAAAATTGATTTTAGAACACTGATAGTCAACAAAAGGTCAATTGAATAGAAAGTGTATGTTAACTAAGGTTATTAAAGATTATAAGTAACAGATGACGTCAAAATAATTGTCGGAAACGATAAACGTAGTAAGTTCATAAAATTCCGGTCGTGCATGTACATAAGTACTTAATACATTTTATTTTATTAATCTATAGATTATGGCACATATAATTATAAATAATTGTTAACTTTAATAAAATAAAATAAATTGTTATATGCTGTTCTTTTATATATTTTTTATACAACTTATAATGGCAAACAAGCTGACGGCCCAATTGATGTAAAGTCGTAGCCGTCGCTTATAGACATGAACAGTACCATGGACATAACAGAGTATTTGTTTCGTCCATGATACCCCCATGCATTGCTATTCCTGAGGACTAAGGTGTTATTCCTCTGTACCCTGTAAATTCTGCCATATCCCTCTCTCCAAACCGAAACACAACTGCTTCATGGTAAAAACACGAATGGGACACAGATATCCAAGTAAAAAACTTTTATACTATAACTTTTTAAGTCTCCCTAAAATTGATTAAACAATATTTTACCACTTAGACAGAGTTTTTAAGACATTAATTAACAGTGTTTTAAATAATTTCTGTATTAAACCTATGGTATGGTTCAAAAGATGATATTTTAATGTTAAACATAAATCGATAAAAGAATCTCATCGACAAATCAGTAATTATTATTCAAGTAATATCTCATTATAATTATATTATCCGAATAAACAAATGTCTTTACGGGATAAAATAAATCCACATTAATTTATACTTGGTCACTGTGACGAGGGATAATACCCGGATTAAACTTTTGCGGCCATTTAAACTCTTATCACGTGGTAATAAGGTATGCTTTTGTTTAGGACAGGTAAATATCTTGCAGGTTCATTTTGTGGGTCGTGCGCTTCGGTAAAGTTGGGTAAGGTGTTAATTAAACACAGTAAGATAAGGTTTCTGTGTCCGTTAGTTACCTAATTTAGGGTTAAATCGTTTTTATAGTATTAAATAAAACAGATGCGATTGAAATATTTTCTTTGTAGTTTTTTTTTTTAATTTCTATTGGATAGGGTGTAAATTTATAAACTTGATTCTCTTTTTTATTTGTTATACTCACTTTTCCTCTAAACTTATCTCGTTGGTTACTCTGTTTGAGTCATAGATTGTTTCATTTGCTATTTATAGTGCACCTGATGGAAAATGGTAACCGTCGCGTTTAGACATGAGCAGTACCAGGGACATAACAGAGTACACTGTTCGCCTATGATCAGCGAATACTCTCCATGCGTCGCCATTCTTAAGGAATCAGATGTTATTCCTCTGTACCCTGTAAATTGTCTGCCATATTCTACCCTTCAAACTGAAATACAGCCATGCAAACACAACTGCTTCACGGTAGAAACACGAATGGGACATAGGCGCTCAAGCAAATGACTTTTGTATCTTCAAAGTTGTTAAAAAGTAAATGTGCTGATTAGTCCCATGAAAATTTATGCATGCATAAAATTGGTTTAGTTTTTAAATCAAAATAATTGATTTTTCTATAATTGAAGTCGATTTTTTTGGTGAAACACAGTCTTTTACTTATTTTTAAGTCTTAATTTATTAGCTGCATTACAAAGCAAGTTAGAAGTTTGTTTTCTTATAATTAAACGCTCTAGCGTGTACTAATCTTAATATTAGTACGATAATATAATAAATTCCTGCAGCGTATCAGACATTAACCGCACCAATTTAATGGGTTAATTTTCTTAACGGCGATAACAGTATACAGTTTTAATTAACTTTTACAAGAAGAACAAACCTCATAACCGTTCGAGCTACTTTTGTGCTACATTCAAATTATGGTAGTACACTTGAGCGAAGAGTACGATATTCAGTAAATTGTCCTACTTCCTATATTCATATAAAATACAATAGTACGTCGAAATACGAGTTTAATTCGTTCCGTAACCTTGCTCGTATGTCAAATTGTTCGTATCTCAAAGCGATTTTCCCCATTGAAATTAATTGAAATACCATTAATCCATTCTAGCTGCCAAAAAAACGATCTCACTTGTTTTTATCAAGTGTTTTTGAATAAGAAAAAATGTATTTACAAGAAGAAAAAACATTTATTTAGAACATGCACATCTCAATCATGTTTTTCTACGATTTCACACTTTAATTCTCTCTCTCGTATATTGAGGTACCACTGTATATGAAAAGTTGGTTAATTAGTACTAAATTATGTTTAAATGAATTTGAATATAATTGGGTACATAAATCGACCATAGCTTGGATCATTGTTTCTCATCCATTTTTAGTGTGTCGCGACCCATAAAAAGCTAACGTTACCATGTTTGCCATTCTAAGTTTTATAAAAAACTAACTGTAAGAATAAATTTACTGAAATTATCGTGCCTGTATTAATTTCGCAATCTTAGGTTACGGCTAACTAAGAACAGGCAACTTAAGTACATTGTACTAACTTTTCACTCACCGTACATTTAAACAAAGTCTCATTAAGAGACTTATTCTAGTATCTATGGAAGCCTTAACCTATCACTATCAAGTCTCTTTAAGAGACATATCTAAGGAAGCCTTAACCTATCACTAAAAAGTCTCTTTAAGAGACATATCTAAGGAAGCCTTAATCTATCACTATAAAGATAATATTAATAATCTTTATTTAAAACAGTAAATTACAGAATTGCTTAACTATGGCCTCCATATGGGTCGAGCCTGGATCTGAAGAACCTATAAAATTATATACACTTGTATAAATTTGGTCACTGAAGAAATAAAATCACTACTATAGAGCTTTCTGATGATGCCAACGATTGCGATCCTAGTAAAAGATTGCATTCCTCTAACATTTTTTTTAATTTAGCCGCACATTATTTCTCAGGGCGTATTGTTACTTATTTACCCTGATCAGATATCAAAATGTCATGAGCCGGACACAGAAATGCCCGTACCGCGCCCGTAGCGTAAAAGAGAGTAACTGTTTTACTCCACGAATTGGAGAGCCCTGGCCAATTTGCATTTATTACCCTCACGTGCTTTCTACCGGCAATGGGACCGGCTTCTATTTACGAAAATCGTTGCGGACTTGTTCTAGAAAATTCGCAATACGTGAGAATGTAAACCGATAAGTTTGCGATGCGTACGTGACGCCAAATTTGGAAATTTTCATTCGGCAATTCTATTTCTTTTAGGTGATAATTATAGGATAAGTACTTATGCCATGGCATACCATATCAGCTAATAATTGTCCATTGCTGAACATAAGCCTCCCCCATAATTACGGGGGTTTTTCCAGTACTTGCCAAGCTTGGCAGGTAAGTTGGTAATTGTAGTTAGGCTTTCGCTGATGCTTTAATAGGGACGCTGCTGCCAATTCCTCGACTATAAACTCCTTTAGTCGCCTCTTACGACACTCACGGGAAAAGAAGGGGTGGCCTATTCTATGCCGGGACCACACGGCCAATACGTTAAGTACGTAATGTGAATACTTATTTACTAATAATGATTTAGCCCTATCAGCACGAATTTATTTCCAAACATGTTCAGGATATTGCTGCCGCATTCCGCGTGTTCTATATATAATATGAGGAGCTAAAAATATTTGTCATTTTGCGAGCTATGTTTCTTTGATAATGCGTCTTTTCATTCAGATTTATTTACTAATTTATGCCGGCCAATTTTCCGCTGATTAAATTCCCCATTAACCTAATTAATCCGTGAGATGGCGATAAGTCCGTCCCTTGCCATATTGAATTCCAATAATACATCCATTTGAATATTATGCTAATTGAATTTTTTTTCTTTGGACAGAGATGAAACGTTACATTCATTTGTATTTTACAAATTATCAATTATATACCTTTATCATGGATAATGGTATATAGTAATACAAATATAAAAAAAAATATAACTAGATTATGGCTGCATATGGGAGATACATAAAAAAATTGAAAAGTTTGCCTTTTGTATCATTTCTCAATATAATTTATTTTATTTTATATTTATTATTTTTATAAAAGGTGCAACATTCCTCTAGTGTGAATGCTTGCCGAGAAGACTAGATCATTATTAGTACTTAAGTATTAACATAATTTTTAAATACACTTACTTACACAAAAATGGGCTCAAGTTGTCTAAAATAAATAAATTAAATTTTATTAAATGAAATAAATTGTAAATATATAATCCGGAAAGCGTATTTTTTTTACGCAAATTGATAATACAAACAAACAGATGACTCGCCTGATGAAAATCTATACAATGGACGTCTCCATTCATCTCTATTCTTGGGTGGTATTTTCTTTTAAAAATAAATTTATTCCAGTTTGTATGTCTGCAAAACATTACCCTCGTTTTATCCGCAGCCGGTACAAATAACAATTGATAGCGGCATCTGCAAGCGTCGAATATCATTTACGTATATTTCCATTCAAAAACAATAATAGAGCATGAAAACCGTTGAGTAAATTCGGCCTATGAAATCCGATACATTGTGTATTCGATGTAGCTCCGCATAGCAATAACTTCCGTGGAAACACAATTTTTGTCACTGTCATGTGACGAATTCAATTTTCAATCGCAAAGATGTAAAACATGAGAATAATAAACCGTTTGTAATCTATTTTTTTATGCAACTTAGAATGGCAAACAAGTTGACGGCCCACCTCATGCAAAGTGGCAATGTGTTGCCTATAGACATGAGCAGTGCCATGAACATTTCAGAGTATGCTGGTTCGCCCATGATATCCCTCATGCGTTGCCCTTCTGAGAACTCAAGTGTTATTCCCCTGCACCCTGTAAATTCACTGCCATATATCCCACCCTTCAAACCGAAATACAGTCATACAAACATAACTGCTTCATGGACTTGATAGAGAGTTGACAATCGTCGAGTACAGGAATGAACAGTACCATGGATATCATTAGCATCCTTTCTCGTTGGTTTCGTAAAAGGCAATTAAGGGAATTTAATGGTCGAAAGACAGACAGCAATGACCTTCTTAAAACTAGGGGTGGGTTAATATATAGCAATATCTATATATTTCAGTTACAATATACATATACTAGTCTAATAACGAATATGTTAAAAGTAATAATTCAAAAAATAATATTGAATAAAAGACTTTTAACATATTCGAAAATAGATATCGAACCGATATGGGCGATGTCGGAATGGGTGATGACCTTTTATACGCCATCAATGTCCGGTGGAACCTAATATACATATATTGGATCAGTATCCATATTATCCATGCCTACTTAAAATTTTACTAAGCCTTAACTGCAGTTGCTAACCTGCTTTCTAACTACTGGCAAAATCCTCCAAGTTAAGGCCTACGTTTAGCAGTGGACTTTTAACGACTGATATGGGGGGAAAGGGATTGTTAGTAATGGAGACTAAAAATTCCATTACACATACACAACCAGGTCGACCTCCTCGTGGTTCCCCCTGGAAACTATCATGGTTAATTCCTGATGAATTCATCATGATGGGCTAACTGGCCTGTATTCATTCTCATCGATCACCCTTCGCTTGTGCTCGGCCAGCGTATCCCGTTAGCGCAGGCGGGGTTACCATTCCATTTTTATCTCCCAAAAAAAAAACTGATATGGTGAAATCTTACTAGTTTTTACTTCGTCTGCGTGATCAGTACACGTTGATTGACCAGGATAAAAGGTAACCTAAATCCTTCTCCTTCTGTTCTACGTGTATACCAAAGTTCACGAGGATTGGTTAAGCCATTATGACGCCAATAGGCAACAAACAAACTCAGTTTTACATTTATAATATTAGTACGGATTAGAGGTCCCTTCAGTGACATTTGATTTTATTCCCTTCTTCATAGCTAGATCTAAGCGGCATTTCACCGGATTCACGGATTATACGGATTTTCTTTGTTCTTGGAATTTCATAATAATAAGCATTTTTGCTCAAATCTTAGCGTTTGTATAGCGTCGTTAGGCTATAGTCACAATTGTAGATAAAATATAAAAAAATAGTTTTATTTATTTTATTTTAAATATTTAAATATAATATAATCTTCTCCTCTCTGTTTTCGGAATGATTTGATTTTCTAGTTCTTCATGGCGTATCTTTTGGTTCGGTGGAGTCTCTTATCCTCAAAATAGCTCCACACTCGTCTACGCGCTAAAACTAATCCTTTACTATCCATGGTGCTAGATTATGGAGTTATCTTCTTATATCTACTCTAAAGAGAGATCTTTATGAATATATATATTTATTGGTATATGTAGGTGTATATATACACACATACACGCATACACACACGCACACGCATACGCAGACGAACATGCACACCCACAGGCACCCGCACGCTCGCCCGTACCCGCGCCCGCGCCCGCGTCCTTAACCAAGCTAGTGCCTGCGCACGCACACGCACTCGCACACGCACATGTTTACGACTAAATGCACAATACATAATTTCTGGGTAAAAAAAAAACAATGATAAGTATAAAAACACGCAGAACAATTATTACTTTTTCTACGATCGAATAAATTTTTTCATTTGTGGTTGAAAATATGTTAATATATTAATTTTTTGACAGTGTGTTCGCCGCGCTATAGTCATTCCGGCTTAGTTGAATTATGATTACGTAGATATTTATTCAGGGCAGGTTTTATGTTTCTTATTTGTGTAGATTTTGATTTCGTAGATGCTTATTGTAATATTCTTTGTTTTATTAAACGACGTCATTGAACAAATGTTAAGACTAACTAATCGTTAATTTTTTAAGCAATTTTGTAAAGAGAAGCTTCTGAATTCGTCTCTTTCTTTTGTATTATTAAAACAACAATACTATTTAGCGTTTAAGCCGTAAAAGACGTGTAGTCCCAGCGTAGAATAGGTTACCCTTTCCTTTCCCATGGGTGTGGTAATGGTCGAGGGATAGGCAGCAGCATTCTTCTTAAAATATCACCAAAGCTAACCTGCGGATACCAATCCGTCTGCCAAGCGTGGTAATTACCGACAACCCCCATCATAGGGGGAAGCTTATGTTCAGTAGTTAACGGCTGATATAATGAGAATGATGATTCACGATGCTGATTTCATAGATTGCCGAAACTGGATGATGAAAAAGGTTACCCCGCCTTTTTTTTTATACAACTTAGAATGGCAAACAAGCTGACGGCCCACCTGATGGAAATTGGTAATTGTCGCCTATAGACATGAGCAGTACCATGGGCATAACAGAGTATACTGATTCGCCCATGATATTCCCCATGCGTTGCCATTCCTGAGGACTTAGATGTTATTCCTCTGTACCTTGTAAATTCACGCCATATCCCACCCTTCAAATCGAAACACAGCCATGCAAACACAACTGCATTACGGTAGAAACACGAATAGGACAGAGGTACCCAAGCTATAGATATACGCTGACGGTGACCAGTCAGTCCTGACAAGTTTTTTTTTTACAACACAGGGGGCAAACGAGCATGCGGCTCACCTGATGGTAAGTGACTACTACCGCCCATGGTCACCCACAACACCTACGGCATTGCAGGTGTGCTGCCGGCCTTTTAAAAAGGGAATATGCTCTTTTCTTGATGGTTAGGTTATCGTATCGGTTCGGAAATACTGTAAGTAGTATGTAAGTGAGTATGAAATCAGATTAGTTAGCTTATCGTGATGAATTCATTAAGAACTATTCAATGAAACACTTTCCAAGGGAAACCGCGTGATGGTCAATTTGACAGTCTTAAATTGTTAGCAAAAGGGTCACTAGACGCTATTATTATCCCTTTACCCTCTTACTTTCTAGTGATCAGAATATCTTAGCTACATTCTTTATACACAAAGTCTTCTGACGTAGCTAGATTGATGATATTTTTTTTATTGGATGAAAATGGAATGGTCACCCCGCCTGCGCTAACGGGATACGCTGGCGGGGCACCAGTGAAAGGTGATCGATGAGAATTAAAACAGGCCAGTTAGCCCATCATGATAAATTCATCTGGACTTAATCATGATAGTTTTCAGAACCAAGAGGAGGTCGACCTGGTTGGGTATATTGCTAGCAATGGGATTCTTAGTCTCCATTTCTAACAATCCCTTTCCCCCCGATTGATGATATTAATTTACATTAAAAACTATTTTTAAACTCGTATTATATTAATTTATCTACAAAGGCTTCTGAATTAGCTAAAATGGATTTGTGAAATTAATTTATACCAGGAAACTATTTTTACACTGGTATTATCTGGGTTTTTTCCCGTTACTTCGTACACGTGGGTTTCTGAAATAGGTAAATTAATGAAACAGAATGGAATAAAATTAATGAACTACTTTTCGACGATTTGTCAAGATAAAACATACACATGATTTTAAATTAGATCTTAGGAACAAAACGGTGAATATTGCATTCAATTTAGCGCTTTATTTTTTTGCGTGATTCTGGAACAAATGTACGACGGACAGGCAAAATTCCTGAACAATATTATTTTAGACTCTTTTATTTTTTCAGCTGTTAACTGTCTACTGTTGGATATTTTTTTTTATACAACTTAGAATGGCAAACAAGCTGACGGCCCACTTGATGGAAAGTGGTAACTGTCGCCTATAGACATGAGCAGTACCATGGACATAACAGAGTATACTGTTTCACCAATGATACCCCTCTATGTATTGCCATTCCTGAGGACTCAGGTGTTATTTCTCTGTACCATGTAAATTTACGCTACATCCCACCCTTCAAACCGAAACACAGCCATACAAACACAACTGCTTCACGGTAGAAACTCGAATGGGACAGAGGTACCCAAGCAATCGACTTTTGTACAAAATCTCCCTCTGATGAAATGTTGGATGTAAGACTTTCCAATAAGGAGTTTTGCCAATAGTTACCACGCTTGGCAAGCGGGTTGGCAACTGCAGTTAGGCTTTTAGAAAGGTTTTAAGAAGGACGTTGCTGCCCATTCCTCACCCTCCCTTAGTCGCTCCTACGACTACACTGCTGAACATAAGCCTTCCCCTTGGGGTTTTTTTCCAGTAGTTGCCCCGCTTGGCAGGCGAATTGGCCACCGTAGTTAGCCTTTGATAATGTTTTAAGAGGGACGACTCTGCCAATTCTTCGACCATTTACTCCCCTTAATCGCCTCTCACAACATCAACGGAAAAGAAAACGTGATCCATTCTATGTCGGGAGCACACGGTAATATTATTCCCCTTTATTCCCTATAACAAGCATATATTTTTTAAATTTATAAAAAAGTACGTAGATGGATTTATGTATAACAACAATGAATGGGTAATCAACTCAGCGTTATATTATGGAGTACCCGCAGAGCTGATGTTCAGCTGGTACCTTCCAAGAAAAATAAAAATCTCAATCTCGAACTCTTATCAATTTTCCTGTTGTAATGTTATGTACAATACCTAATCTATTATGTAATCTTGTTTCAAATTAAGAGAGCTTAATAGATATATAGTTAACAGTGAAGTGGCGTTCCAAACAAAGCAAGGTATACAACGCGAAAGTTTAAAGTTAACTAAAGCAAGGTAATATTACCAGCTAGCTTCTTGTCCGCTACTTTGTATGCATGGCTTTCAGAAGTAGTGTAACCAACGAAATAAACCACTCCAGTTTTCAGTTCAACCCAGATCGACCTCCCCATGGTCCTCCCTGGAAACCATCATGCTGAATTGCAGATGCACCCATTACGATGGGCTAAGCAACCTGCCTTTTCGTTTTCACCTACCGAATTTATCATGGGGAGTGGTCTGAGGAACTGTTCGGATTGATACCTGCTGCTGATTTTCACCATCGTACAACTCGCCATAAACTAAAATTTGATCCCAACCATCTGGATGAGTGGCGGTTCTCCACCGTGGGTTTTTAAGGCACTTTCTACCACGCACAACCACTTTTTGGATTCAACTTCCAGCAGCAGTATTTCCGAACCGATACGACAACATAACCCTTAAAAAAGAGCATATTCCTTTTTAAAATGACGTTTGTGTTGTGGGTGATCATGGGCGGCGGTAGTCACTTACCATCAGGTGAGCCGCATGCTCGTTTGCCCCCTGTGTTGTAAAAAAACCTATCAGCCTTCACTGGTGCCTAGCCAGTGTATATCGTTAGTAAATGCAGGGTTAACATTTCATTATCATTCATTAAAAAAACATAGAGCAATTTACATTGTTTCACCAGATACCAACATTTCATAACCGTTAATCTGCCACTTGCTTACTCTCTGATTCTGATATATTGTTAAAAATTTCATAACACACCGAAAATAAAAAAATCTAATAAAAAGTTCGCAACCGAATTATTTGTATAGCGAAAGGCCAAAAAAACGCGAAACAACGGCAAATTGACCGAAACAAATTCGGTTTTATCTACATTCGGAGCGACTCTTATCATCCTAAAAAAAGATAAAATAAATTTACGATTGCAAATAAGACCTTCAGCGAGTCCGCAAAGTTTGCGTCCAAACCTTTGTTTTGCACATGCCCACCTGAAGAGTAGTAAATAAATGCAAATTGCTCGAAGCACTCTCTTTGGGATGTCCCCCCTCACTTCTAAATACCGACGCCCCTACCTCCTCTTGGTTTAGGGTACTATTGGCAGTTTTGTTATTGTGACTGCGTTCAATATTTTGTTTATTTTTTGCTCTTAATATAATAATAATAGAGAAAAAAAAAAACACCAAAAATATTGAAATATTAAATGCTCTGGATGTCAAATTATAAGTCTTTATTGATCATTGTGATAGTATTTTTGATAATAATTATAAAATAAAAAAATAATTTTTGAAATTTTCGTGATCATATGATCGATTTGGTATGAAATTTTTTTTTCAAATTGTAACTATGCTTATTGAGGAAGTTCTTCTGTTTCATAAACATTATTATTAAATTTTGATGTATATATATATAAATGTGCAACGTTATTAAAAGATATGTCTGTCTGTTACTTAGAGGGCTAAACATATTTGAATGGAATTTCGTATATGGATAGTCTATATCTTAACTGAACATGTAGAATATTTTAAATAAAACATTTGCTGTTCTACTGATTCATGTAAGCAAAGCCGCGGAAAATAGCAAAACCATAAATATATATGCAAGTGTGTATAACTGTAAATTTATGAACTTACTATGTTTATCATTTCTAATAATTGATACGCTTATTTTATAACATTACCACATAAAATTAGTTATTGTACTCACTAAGAATAGCAAAATAGTAAATGAAAGTGATTACGGTCTGTTATTTGTTTAAATAATAAAATAAATAACTTTAAATAAATAAAACTGCTTATTTCGCTTGAAGATTATAGCCGTGATCGTATTTTTTAGGTTTATTATAGTAATGTTCTTTCCACAAACATCGAGTCTTTTGTTTCTTCGATAAAATATAACTCCTCCATTCAGCTCGCCCGAGCATCTAATCATCTCACATTTACTGGAATTAGGTACTAGGCACGAACGGAAAAAATAACTGAATGGCAGTACTTACGTATTGTTTGTTACCATTAGGTTTAATGCTGCGGCGTTACCTGGAGTACTCCGGAAGGGTGTTGGCGGGGTCTAGGGGTAATAAATTCTGACCCCTGTAAACACGTCCACGTATTCAGTGTAGATTGAACTGTGTGCTAATAAATGGTTTGAACTAGTCTGTTTCTTGTTCATAAATCATAATTATGCTCACGACCACAATTTTGCTTGGGGTGGACAGTGGTATTTTGTTGTTTTGTTGTTAGTAACATAATATTGTTTTCTATTTATGTTTGTTAAAAGTATTTACCGTCACTGAAGATTTTATCTTACAATTAACGGACGAGCCGAATTTGCTCTGTATTTTTTATTATATAGTAAATACTTATAATGTTAAAAGACATTTAAAAGAGTAACTGTTGAGTTTCTTGCGAGTCCTTCTCAACAGATAACAACCATCCGAGGCCTGCAGTAGATTAAAAAAAAATACGATTTAAAAGTGCTTGTAAACAAGTTTATTTGAATAAAGATGATTTTAATTTAAACAAGAAATTATTTTCTAAAATCAAAACTATATCGTAGAAGCAACAAGTAGATAGTTCTATAAATAATAGCAACTAAAAAAAAATGTGTGCCAAAAAAGACTCAAAATGCATCAGTCCAAAAATTCATGCAAAAATATAGATCTATGTGGTCTACCTAAGAAGTCAGAGTGGAAAAATGTAAATGTAAGGAGTCCCGTTTGTTAAGTGTTAAATTGAAATAAACACAAAGATTTGATATTATTATAAACACAATAGAAAATGAGATTATTACATATTTTAAGATCAAAAATATTAAATAATTCACACAATTCCAGAGGGAGACTTTGTACAAAAGTCGATTGCTTGGGTATCTCCGTCCCATGTGTGTTTCTACCGTTAAGCAGTTGTATTTGCATCGCTGTGTTTCTGTTTGAAGGATGGGATATGGCGTGAATTTACAGGGTACAGAGGAATAACACCTGAGTCCTCAGGAATGGCAACGCATGGGGGGTATCATGTGCGAAACTCTGGTATATCCATGGTACTGCTCATGTCTATAGGCGACGGTTACCACTTTCCATCAGGTGGGCCGTCAGCTTGTTTGACATTCTAAGTTGTATAAAGAAAAAAAAACAATAATTAAAACTATATAAATTATATTTTTGGATAAAAAAAAGATCATAGTGGACGCGGTTTCAATCCGCATATAAACCTGGCCATCTAGCCTTGACGGTCACCTTATAATAATTTCATATTCATTTATATTGGTTATGCCACTAGCTTGCTAACCTGTCTACCAGGCGTGGTAACAATAGTAACGCTTTGGTGATGTTTTAACCATTTCATCACCATACCAGCCCTTAACTGTCCACTGCTGAACATAATTTGGGGGGACTTCCCAGTAGTTGTCATGCTTAGCAGGCGGATTGGCAATCACAGTTAGGCTTTGGAGATGTTTTAAGAGGCACGCTGTTGCCTATCTCTCGTCCTCACTTAATCACCTTTTACGACATCCGTAGAAAAGAACCATTTAACTATTTACATTCATTAAATCACCAAGTGTAATCATAAATATTTTATTATATCACTCTTCTCACTCTTTTTTGAAAATTTATAAATATAAATTAAACCACGAAGTCACGGTACAGTACTTAGTCACCTCAATTCCTTCCACCTTTCAACAATCTCCGAAATTAATATTAAACGCACTTTTGTCATTTTGTCCGCCATTTGTATTCTTAGACGTAGTCCATAATACAAACTTTGTACTTAGTGTGTGCCGAAGTAATGCCTAAGTTGAGAAATTCAAGTTGCCAAAGAGCCTTTTCGGTGTATTCCGGGTGCTTTGTTGTTTACTTATTTGCCAAAATATTTTGTTATAAACTGACTTTACTTGGTTTGTTGAAGCTTGGCTGAGATTGAAATTTCAAAATCGTTAGCATCATTTTACAGACCTGTGGGGTCAGTCTTGAAATAAATTCCAATAGATTGGTATTGGAACTGAGACGTTTTGCATTTTACCAGAGGGAGACTTTGTACAAAAGTCGATTGCTTGGGTACCTCTGTCCCATTCGTGTTTCTACCGTGAAGCAGTTGTATTTGCATGGCAGTGTTTCGGCGTGGCGTGAATTTACAGGGTACAGAGGAATAATATCTGAACCCTCAGGAATGGCAACGCATGGGGGTATGATGGGGAAACAGTATGTGTGTGTACTGTTATGTCTATGGTACTGCTCATGTCTATAGGCGACGGTTACCACTTTCCATCAGGTGAGCCGTCAGCTTGTTTGCCATTCTAAGTCGTATAAAAAAAAATTAATTGCAACACTAGCGATATAATGGTTCTATATGGTGCGAAAGAGATCGTTAGTTATAGGGACAAATAGCCCCATTACTAGCCTGTCCACCATATACCCTATCAGGTCGACCTCCATGTGGTCCCCTTGGAAACCATCGTGGCCAATTCTAGTCGAATTCGTCAGGATGGACTAACTGACCTGCTTTCATCCTCATCAGTCATCTATCACTGGTGCCCTGCAGACGGAGACGGACTGCAATTAGGAATTAGGTTAACAATTCTAACCTTATTTTTTATTTTCTTTATTTTTGGCAAACAAACTGTCGGCCCATTAGACGGAAAGTGGTGACCGTCTTCTATAGACATGAGTAGTACCATGGATATAACAGAGTGTACTGTATCGCCCATGATATCCCCCATGCGTTGCAATTCCTGAGGACTCGGGTGTTATTCCTCTGTACCCTGTAAATTTACTGCCATATCCCACCCTTCGAAACAGCCATGCACACACAAATGTTTCACAGTAGAAACACGAATGGGATAGAGGTGCCCAAGCAAACGACTTTTGTACAGTCTTTCTCTGGTAAATTTACTACTGTAATCTTTTAGAGGAAAGAGTATCTATCTTTTCTTCTCATGATACCCCAAATGTACTTCCTTACTCTTAAAGTAAAATTTTTATCAAACGTTACATATAAAAAACTTGTCAATCGATAGAGTTAGGACTACTCAAGGGATAAATAAAGAATGAAAAAGCAAATAAAAAATAAAATAAATTAAAAAGAGTTGCCCTTCCGTACCCTTTTTCGAAGAAGCCCTTGATGTATTCTCTAGGGAAAAGTTTTACAAGAAACTCATTCTACAACTTTAATGTTCGCGGATGGATCAGGTGCAAGTGTAGCCATAGTGTATGGGACCATACATATGCCCAATTTATTGGAACATTACTTTATCTATGCAGAATGAAATAAAAGTAATTGGCTTTCTTTTATTATGTAATTCTAATAACAAAACTGAATATTTATTTATTTATATGCTTTTGTATGTACTTATACGAGTAGTATAGATATCAGGTTATAACAAAAATGTACACACGCGGACTTATCCTTTAAATTTTATTTCAGTTTCATTCACTTCATTTTGTTTCAGATTTCAGTCAACTTCGACAATATAAAGCATAACATATATAGTGCAAAAATAATACAATTAGTAATAATTTATTATATATATATATATATATACACACATATAATACACAGAAATATAATTTGCAAAGAAATGTAGATCGTAGATATTACAACTGATGTTCAGTTGAAGAAGTTCAGTAAGAATGAAAGGTTTAAATTTTTTATGGCATTTCGACCTATTTTTTTTTTTATTTTAAAAGGCGACAAACGAGCATGCTGTTCACCTAATGGTAAGTGATTACCGCAGCCCATGGACGCTAATGACACCAGGAGTGTCGCCAATGCATTGCCGGTCTTAAAAAAAATATAAAAAAATACTTTCCTGACAAAATATTTTTTTGAAAGGACGATAATGATATCCATTTCAACATGTAATATTGATATTCTTGATATCAGAATATCAACTTTGAATTATATATTTAACTCTAGATGGAGTGTCGGGTATAAAAACTTGGCCGAAAAAATTGTCAGCCAAAATTTTCCGCTGACGTATTTTTTCATACTGTAGAAAAATCTATAATATACTCGTAGATAGTAGCCACTAATTATACAAAAAAATAAATGATGGTTTTTGTGATAAAAGTCATTGATTACGAGTCATTTAAAAAAATAGTTGGTTTTTGTCTAAGTATTTCTTGTAAAGCTCTGACCTAAGAAGCAACTTTACTTATTGGGTAATGCATAGCAATAACTATATATTTTAATCCATCCACCATAAGCTTTCTTATGATGGAGGAATGGGTAGCAGCGTCCCTCTCGAAACATCACCAAAACCCAATCTGCAGTTGTCAACTTGCCTGCTTAGCATGGCAACTATAGGGGACCCTCTCCTATAGGGGACGCTATGTTCAGCAGTGGATAGCTGGTAGAACAATCTATATATTACAATTAAAATATCTATTTATTGACCAAATAACAGATATATTAAATATCAGTAATATATCCCTTCATCATCATCATCATATCAGCCTTTATCTGTCCACTGCTGAACATAAGGGAGGCTTGCGTTCAGCAGTGAACAGTTTGGAAGGTTTTGCCAGTAGATGCTATGCTTGGCAGGAGGATTGACAACCGCAGTTAGGCTTTGAAGATGTTTTAAGAGAGACGTTGCTGCCTATCCCATGCTCTCCCTTAGTTAATATATCCCTATATATATATATATATATATATATATATATATATATATATATATATATATATGAAATTAAAATGAGAAACATCAAAGATACCCCCCCTGAGGTGAGTTCTCAGGAATGGCAACGCATGGGGGGTATCATGGGCGAAACAGTATACTCTGTTATGTCCATGGTACTGCTCATGTCTATAGGCGCCGATTACCACTTTCCATCAGGTGGGCCGTCAGCTTGTTTGCCATTCTAAGTTGTATAAATAAAGTGATTACGTTACAAATATCCGATACCGAAATGGGCCATTACATTTTTTTCTATGATCAGTCTATGGAAGAAGTCGATATATAGATATTGAATCGATACCGATATTACCAATGCCTACAGTACATGATATATGTGTATACGTACGTCAAATAACAAGAAATCTTATTTATACAGTCCATAGTACAGAGCAACTTTTTCAACAGGCTTACACTCGCTCCCATAATACCCGCACAAAATGCACCGTCATGACACAGAATATCGTACAAATCCCTCATGGGTGCCCCACAAATGCACATTCCGAAAGAAAACTGGCACAACGTGTGGGCTTACTCAGGTTTAGTGCGAGATGTGGAACAAAAAACGATAATCCGGGCTTAGAAGCCGAGTTCCACGTACGGCTCGTGATGTTTCTGTGGCTGAACGCATTAGGGCTGAAATGGCTGAGTGCTGGCTGTGTTAGCGGGTCAATGTTCCAGCTAAGTGGTGCCTTTAACTTGTAATTAAATAAACGTAAATAAATATATTATATTTATATGCATCCCTAAACTAGGTACTCGAAAATACAAAGATAAATATATCTTCGACGTTCCTTCTCATAGAACCAATTTGGGCTTACATACGCTTATAACAAGATCGATAATCATTTAAACACAATATTCTGCATAAACCATTTAAGGCTAAAATATTTCTAAAAGCATTGATTTTAGTCAATCCTAAATTTTTATATGTATTTTTTTATGTATTCACAAACCTCTTTTTGTGTCAATGCATTATTTCAATTAAGCGCATGTCTGTATATTTTGTTTTTTAATGAATTTTGTCAGTATGTATAATTTTGTCTTGTATTTTTGATATGCCTTAACAAATAAATAAATATTTACAACAATAATTAATTAAAACATTATAAACAGACAATCCAATTGATTCTGAAGCACTTTTTTAGCTTCTGGGTAAAAACAAATATTGAATTAGAATTGGGTTACTACTTTACATTCACTATCAGTGGGCTGTAATGCTTCAAATAATCAGCAATCATAAAAAACAAAACGTTAATGTATATAATTCCTATCTGAAGTCGTCAATCATATGTGTATATGCTTTTCCAATTGCTTCTGGAATTTACGTGTATGAAAAAACAATAAAATTTAAATTTCCCAAAAAAAAATTTAAACTAAGAGCACATTTTCTATCCAATCTTAATGCGATGACCTCTTTGACCAGTTTTCTCGCTGCCCGCTAAGACATTTGACAGACAAAAGCTAACTGCTTTGACAAGACAAATGACTTCGACAAAGACCGGCTAAGACGGCGACCGTCATTTTCAGACAAGAAAATATTTTAATACTTTTGACGTCCATTTGACCTTTGACCCTTTATTCGACTTCTTCATGCTATACAGCAGAATATTAATGTCCACTATCACAAAATATAAATTAGTCAATACTTACTACGGAGCTGCCGTGTGGTCACGGCATAGAGTACGCCATCTCTTCTATTCCCGTAGGTCGTAAGAGGTGATTAATAAAACATAATAATTTGCTATAGAATTCTAACGGCATTAGAACGAAATGTAAAGTATCACAAATGGTTTAATTGGTACTAAAAATTCTTATGTTTTTGTATATATTTACATGGTAAATAAATTTAAAAAATAATTTAGTAATCTTACTATATTATTGTGTAGTAAGATTATTTATATTGTTGTGCAGTATCTTATGTACAATAATATAATTTTAATATAAAAAAGACTGAGCTATTATGATCTAACATTGGTCTGAATTTATGAACTAAGATTTTTATCCGGCGCAGTATCTTTCGTTATGAATATATAATAATATAGCAAGATTATTAATTTATTATATTATTATTATTAAAAATTATATTATTGTGTAGTATCTACTGTACAATAATATAATTTTAATATAAAAAAGACTGAGCTATTATGAGCTAGCATTGGTCTGAATTTATGAACTAAGATTTTTACTCCGGTGCAGTATCTTTCGTTATGAATATTTAAAAGAGGCTTAGACGTAAGTCAAGATGAATGAGTTAATTTGGACCGCCTCATAATATAAAAGGATTTTCTGATGGATAGCAGCACGTATAAGGATTTTAAGTTATTTATTCAAAAAACTAGCCTTCGCAGAAGCCTGGTTAATTTATTTCTTTCCTCGTTGTTAACCTCCTACATAGATCTGCCCAGTACTAGGAAGTACTTGACGAGAAATTAATATACTTCATCTATACTAATATTAAAGAGAAAAGATTTGATTTATTATCAGCGAATATATACTATATGTATATCATTTTCGAAAATACTATCTACTCAAGCGAAGCCAGGTCGAATCGCTAATTTAAAATAAAGTAATCAATGTCACATTATATTTTATCCAGTCGGTAATTAGATTTTTTTAAATATTTTTACTAGAGCAACCTAATCGCCATGTTATGGGGAAAAAGGGAGTTAGTACTAGGGTCTAACTTATCCATTGCCAGCAATACACCCTATCAGGTCGACTTCGACATGGTTCCCCTGGAAACTATCGTGGTTAATTCTAGTGAAATTCGTCACAATGGGCCGACTGACCTGCTTTCATCCTCACCTCTCACTGGTGCCCCGCCAGCGTATAACGATAACCATTATCACTCATTAAAAAAAATCGCCATGTCATTATTTCTTGCAAAGTTTTGCAATCCTATAGTTTGAAGACAATTTACTGATATATTTATTTTCACTATAACAAACAACAAAAAAAAAAAGCCAAAAAAACATAGATCTAATATATATTGTAAATAAATAAAGTGTAATATACATATAATATTGCGTATACAACACGACTTTATACATATGTATTATTACACACACATTTTCTTACTAAATCAAACAACGCTAGCAGATACCTACGTCTGCTGTACAATCGTGGTATCAATACAAATGCTGTACGTGTACGTTTATTTACAAAATATGATTTATTAATTAAATCGAAATAAAGTACCTCCTACGTATCTGTCTATAGTTAAACAACAAGGAACACGAAACTAAAGATATTTCAGTAGTATTCAATTACTGTTTTAGTTGGGCCGAGAGGAAGAATGAAAAATAGAGTTGTGCATACGAGTTACACAATGACGAAAATACCACAGCTATGTTCACAGCAGGCGTGTCACGTCGTATGCACAACTATATATATATATATATATATATAGTTGTGCATACGAGTTGCACAATGACGAAAATATCACAGCCATGTTCACAGCAGGGGTGTCACGTATACACTGACGAAAACAGAATAATAAATTATCCATATACAATAATGCTTCTGTAGTGTATTACGATAGTTAACGAGGGTTACTTCTTGATAGAAAAAATTTAGGGGTCATCAAAAATGAGTAATTCAGTTACTGTGTTAGTTGAGTCTAGAAAAAGAATATAAATAAATGTAGTTGTGCATACGAGTTACACAATTACGAAAATACCACAGCCATGTTCACACCAGTGTAGTGTATTATGATACAAAACGAGGGTTGCTTCTTAATAAAAAAAAATTAGGGTCATCAGAAATACGAGAGTACATCTGATAGTTTTGTAACTAACTTTTTTTAATAAGTTTTCTAGAAAAGTGGCAAAAGAATTTATTTCTAAATATGTTTGCATCGTACACTCAAGAACCGTATAGAATGTTCAGCGTCGCATTCTTATGCATGAAAACGATGTAGATTATGTAGATAGAGCATTCAGAGTGAAAAACGAGTCAAAACGTATTTTTTTAAGGGTACATAAATGAGATAAAATGTCATTAAATTCTTGAGCTATTTTGACATTATTATTGTCTATTTTCAGTTATATCCTTTCAACCGTTTTTTTGATGCTGTAGACTTAAATACAAGTACGAATAAAGGTATACTTTCACCTATAATTTTAGAAGCACAAGATTTCCATTAAGAATGTCGAGATAATATTTATGTTTTAACTATTGATGGTCAAAAAAATTATTATTATAATGAAATATCCGAATCAATACTAATAGAATATTTAAAAATATATACTTCAAAAGTACCCTTCTTCACTTACTTTTTGTACAATACTTTAAAAGTATATATTTTTATACTACAAAGGAGACAAACAAGCATAAAGCCCATCTGATGGTAAACGGTCACTGTAGCCTATGAACGCCTGCAACACTAATGGTGTCAAGGGGGCATTGCCGATCCTGAAGAAACCTTAATATATATTTTTTAAAGGCTCCGACCCCAAATAAATGGAAAAAGGAAAGGCAATGATGATGATACTTTAAAAATACTAAAAGGAATATGTATAAATAAGAATGAAAACAAACATTTGCGAATATTTCCATTTATTTTCGGTTTCCAATAGTTTAATGAAAACATTCCGACAGTTATAAAGACTTCGTTTAAACTATTTACACTGTAACGTACAAACTTAAATTAAACAGATAAAATTATTAACTAGCAACGTAATTGGATATTTTATATCCATAAAATAAAATTTGCAAGTTTTATACTATTTTCTTTTCCAATAACAAATTTTTGTATTACAAATTATTCATTAATACCACTCTCGTAAAAGCCGTGATTTCACATTTTGTAAATTCGAGGCATTTGTAAAAAGAATGATAACATATACATATTTTCAGTTATAACAATATTTGTAATTAAAATATTTAATTAAATTAATAATATATTATTTATACTACACCTGATTGGAAAATGTTCATGTCTTTTCATCCAATTATGAAGAAGATTCCTCTAAATAAATCAATTAAAGCATTGTTACAATTTTATAAATAATTAAGTCATTCTCCTGTATAACAGTATAGTAGCAACAGGTCACTACAAAGAAAGTACATTCTCAAGTCCTACATTCGTTTACTTTATTTTTCTCAAAGGTGTAGTATAAAGTCACTCAGAAGAAATTAGAATTCTCCACTTTTACATTGCACTTTCGTCAATTTATTTTTCAAAAACTTTAGTATAAAACAATACATCGTTTAAAAGAAAGTACGAATTATACTCTTCCTTACTTTATTTTTCTCAAAGGTGTAGTAGAAAGCGATAGATCATCTAGGAGAAAGTAAAATGTCCACTTGTGATCACTTTATTTTTCTCAAATATGTGATATTTATATATATATATTTATATTTATAGCAAGAGGTCACTCGAGTAAATGACAATTTCCACTTTTAATTACTTTAATTTTCTCAAAAATACAGTATTCAGAAATAGATCATCTAAGGAAAAGTACGATTCCCACTTTCGCTTACTTTATTTTCCTCAAAAGTGTGATATAAAGCAATAGGTCACATAGGAGAATGTACAATTCCCACTATCGGCTACTCAAGAGAGCGTACAATTCCCACATTCGATCACTTCATTCTTTACAAAAATGTTGTGTAAAGTAATTTGGTTAGCCAGGAAAAAATACTTGTATGATTTGGAGTTTCGCTTACTGTATTTTTCTCAAAGATGTGATAAGACACTATACATAGAAAGCAATAGCTCAAGAGAAAGTACAATTAACACGTTTGGTCTCTTTATTTTCCCTGTGAACAATGTCAGTAAACTTATATGTATGTAACGCCATTTAAATAACATATACATTTTTTTATTTTCTCGTTATCATACAGATTCCTTCCAGGTATTTGAAAGGTCGAGCGAAAAAGATAATTTTAGTGGATAAACCCACTATTATGAAAAGGTATTCTGTAATTTTTCGATTTTACAAATAAAAGTTTTTGTAAAAAAAAAAGAAATCTTTTTCAACTTAAATAAATAAAATAAATAAATTTTATTATCGATCTTAAAAAGAAAACTGTAAATTAAGCTAAGGATCCCAAATAAACATTTTTATTTTATTTATTATTTATTAACTAATGTGTCAAACAAGCCTCTTATTAAAAACAAAAAAAAAACAAACATAATATACGTTAAACTATATACGAAAGTATGTATTTCATATCGTTCAAATTACATAACAATAATGATACTAATTTAGTTTTTTCCTTTGAAAATTGTTATAATATTGTACACCGCTCTACCCGCTGCCATTGACGTTCCTTTCCACTTCGGGGTTGCTGGAAAAGAACTCTTTTAGAGTTGAGCTCGCCTTTGTACATTTATGTATTTCTGTCATATTTTTATGTAATATTAGTGTGTACACTAAAGTATAAATAAAAAATAAGATACTAAGTTTATAAGAGGTTTTATGTATTTTATAAACATTACTGTCATACAATGTATGTTTTTTTTCTGTTAAAACACAATCATAAACTACATAAGTGTAATAAGCAATTTTCATATAAAATAATAATAAAATTAATTCTAATATTTTTCTTTCATTACTGAACACACATATATATATATATATATATATATATTATATATATATATATATATATATATAATATATCTTGTTCAAAGACTATCCACAGTATACCTGAGATGAGAGAGATGAGACAGCTATGCGCAGTGGTTAAAATTCGTATTAAGCCTGTCTTAAATGTTACATTCTTAAATTTCATATTTAAGATTAAGGATTTTCATTTTTCATGTATGATCCCTGATTACTTTAAGACGCCTAAAACATTATCCTATAATCGGAAAAATCTTTTATATTTTCAATTTTTACCAAAATCGGTTTAGAAGTTTAATTTTTAAATCAAATTAATTGGATTCCTTAAACATTGGTTATAAATAAAAATCGGTTTGAAGGGTGGGATATGGCAGTGAATTTACAGAGAATAACACTTGAGTCCTCAGGAATGGTAACACGTGGGAGTTATCATGTGCGTAACAGCATGTATGAAGTACCATGTGTTAAGTCCATGGTACCATGGGAGGTATTATGGCCGAAACAGGATAATCTGTTATGTCCATAGTACTACTCATGTCTATAGGCGACGGTTACCATTTTCCATCAGGTGGGCCGTCAGCTTGTTTGCTATTCTAAGTTGTATATATTTTTTTCACTTTGGTCAGATTTAATATGAATTTCAATCACTGCATGCATAGTTATTTAGCTTAATAGACAGTTATATCATGTGCTTATAGAGTGATATTAATTTTGAGCTACATAATTAATACCCATGAATTCTTTCCCAACATTACGACCTAAGATCTTGCGGTTGAATTCTGCATGTATAAATTTTTTAATTAAATTTGGTTTGGGAAAGTTCCTCCCGTTTGCCCACTGTCAGTTAGCCGTAAACAGATTGTCAGGTATGCCACCTGTTATTTGTGGCCATTTTTTATGTTATCGTATAGAAAAAGGAATAAATTCTCATTTAATGTATGTTCTATTAATAAAGTCTAATTCCATGTAATTACAGCACCATCGTCTAAAACAAAAATTTAGATGCCATTTTTCAATAGACATATGCTATCGTGTATAGAAAAGAATAAATTTCTGTTTAGTGTAAACCAATCTTTTCGCTTGTCAACCTTGGTTGAGGGTAACTGAGAGCAGGTAACTGGATTTTAAATGCATTTTATTATATTTTCGTTCATCTTTCATTAAGTTTCATACAAAAGTTTTATACATACAGAATTCATTATTTTTCATTCATATCAACTTTCATTTAAAAATTTTATACATTCAAAATTTAATGGCGGGATTTTAGACTATTACAAAAAATTGCATAAATGGGCGTCAAAATTACTTAAGTTGCTTATTGCATTTGTTTTTTGACATCATTATAAAAAACTTGTTATATTTATATTAATAAAAAATAATAATAATAACTTGAAAGTACACACAGTGCCAAAATGTAATAAAATAACGGAAACGCGTTTTTCGCTAGTGATTGCAGATAAAAAATAACCGTTTATTCGCATTTGGTTCGCAACGGTTGACTAAAAACCTGTTATTTCTTTTAAATAGCTACCCATCGCTACTTCGTTCGAGTGTACTAACGAATGAAATAAGACCCAGATCTTCAATTATTCGCCATTCTATAAAAATTTTCAAACCTTTTCTTTCATACAAACCTTGTCCTGACAATTACAGATAGCAAAAAAAAATTTTTTTTAAACGCAGCCGTTCTTTAGTGATGCGCTTACATCGACTCAGCGATTGATTTTCATTTATACTTTGACACTGTATTTACATTTTACACATAATTTAATAAATAAATCAACTATATATAATACACTTTTTAATGTAACTGCGATCAATCTGTACGGCTTTACAGTGTCACAACTAATAACGTTAACGTATGACTTTAAGACACGAATAGGATTAATAACTGTATAATACAAAACATATTTACATTGGTAAATTCACGTATTTACAATACTCCTTAATGGACAAAACTATAAAATTACAAATGTCTCAACTCGTATTATGACATATTTAACCGAAAATACGTATCTAATTGTGTAGTTCTCGTTCGTAAAGGTATAAATTTTACCAAGACTTTCAAAATTATAAATTCGGTTTTGTATACAAAAAAGCAATTTTTTTTAAATGAGCATTGTTAATAATTAAAAAATAAATAATGTAGACAAGATGTTGCCAGTGTTTGAAGTTAGACTAAATAGTTAAAATTTTAATTACCTAGAGGAAAAACATCGAAAGCAATTAGACTATCTAGAGAATAACTATTGTTATAAAATGAGACGAGACATTTATAATGCATAATAATATTATAATATATTATCACATTTTCGTGATTATGATAAACTGACTATAAATTCAGTTATTTCAACTATAATACAATATAGGAAACAGTTCTATTGAAATACAAATTTTTGAAATTTCATTTCAACGGACTTTATTCCTTTAACGTAGTTTGCCGTTAAAAATTCTATAACGCGTTATTGTTATTTGAAAACGTTATTAACGCTATTATTTTACACGATTGGTTTTACAAAATTTTTCACAACCATTTATGACAAAAAAAGAGTGTATAATTTTCAATATTGACGATTATTTCGGTTTGTTGGTAGTTCTGTTATAATATCCTTTAATATAAATTGATTCGCAAAACTCTTGACTAGATTAACATAGTATTTACATTTGTAATTTACATATTAGTAGTAACGAATTTAATTAGTTCTATCTAATCCAAATACATCTAATCACCAGTTGGGATCCAGTAATTGATACAAAATCACCTATTGCTCGATAATATTAAACAAACCTCGAGTCTTTTATCGTTGAGCACGCCGGTCACTTGTCACTTGCGTCTATTTACACATGTCCTAGAGTTGAGTCGTCTGTCAGAGCGGGGTGTCGCGTGGCGTAATCCGCGGGGCGGCGGCGGGCGCGGGCGCGGGTAGCGGACGCGGCAGCGTGCGGAGATGCTGTAGTGGTATACCGCACCGCGCTTCCGCCGGCGCCGCGATACTGGAACCGCGCGGTAACGTGCACGAGCCCGCTGCGAAACGTGCAGGCGGTGGAATGCCCGATGTGGGGTTTTGGAATGTGGAGTCCTAATAAAAAAAAATAGGTTGGTATTACATTTTAAATGAAATCTTTTTTCAAAATAAGTTATATTACATACAATATATAGAAAAAAAAAACATTAGAGTTAGTATTAATTGAGATCCTGCCAAGGCTTTTCCTAGAGACAATAGTACCCCATACTATAGTCTCAAAAAAGGGTATTTTAAGGTTTCTTCAAGGGGCAACGTGACATCCCTAGTGTTGCAGGCTTCGATAGGTTATAGCGACTGTTTACCATCAGAAGGGCTGCATGCTTGTTTGTCACCTTTATGAAAAAAGAAACCTATCTGGAATGGATGTCAAAGATGGTTCATATACCGTATACATAGACCAATACTCTAAACACAAACATATATAGAGTACTTAATATTCTGATTCACGCGTGCATAGTTTTGGATTTCAGTAGATTGTGATTGAATGTTAATAAGTCAGTTCTGAATATTTACAAATCGGAAAATATAGATGGGGAAATACATTATAATCACCATAAGAGTCTGGTGGACATATATTTCTCTATATAAAAGGAGGATATTAACCTACTTTTAGTACACTGATAAGTCGTTTCGTTGATTACGTGTGTTAATTTCTTGCAATGCCGTATATGTTATGTTCTCCTAGTACTTACGCTATTGTGACGACAAAAATTAAATACAATTAATTTCCAATAAAAAAATGTCCATGTATTATTGAACGATATTTTAATAGGACATTAATAATGATTTATGTATTTCTAAATACACATTTGTACAATTAAATAGCATTTTTCTGTACATGTCATTAATTTGGTACCGCGCCAGATTCCGGTGCAAGGAAGTCACGCCTCGGTCCAGTATTGGCTATGTTCCAGAGGCTTTGTTTTAACTACTATTACAATTTTAAACATTTTAGTAGCCAACGTGGTTTCTTACTATACAGTGAATACAAGTGTTCACTAGAATTACTGCTCTTTCAAGATAGTTGGTTTTACGTTCTCATTTTCTACTTTATAATCTCGTGAAACAACGTCTTCTACTTGAAACACATTTTCTTTATTGGTTTATTTCTTATTAAAAAGTTTGTCTATTTTGTAAAATGTATGAGTTTACGACTTACACTATCGCCAGATGACGTCGATCTTTGGTCGTCGATCACCAGCAACGGAGCTCCAGTACATCAAAATGCATACTATTTGCTTCTCTCGGTCATTATACGTGATAGATCGGTCATATGTACTCGTTTATACATCGCCATAACGCAGGCGAACGTTCGTGCTTTGTCTCTGTTTACTCATTTGTGTGATGATCTTTCTTCGTCGGAAGATTAGTAACGTCGCATTGTTTTTTTTTTTTTTATATAAGACGCTCGGTCGATCCACATTAGGTATATATTTATGCGACCGAAGATCAGTGACAGCAGATACATTGCAAATGGTACTAGTTTTAATGCCATATTACTAGAAATTGGTGTCCCTAGGTATTTATAGCAAAAGAACAAATTTTCAATATAATCATCTGATAACTTACAGAAGGATCATGCATCGAAGGATGCGACGGTGGCGGTGCAGTCCTTAATGGGCAATATCCGGGAAGACCCCCTCGGACTCCAGCAACACTCCCACGAGGACCTCTACTGCCCAGCGGTGGGGAAATAGTCGAGACCTGCTGTTGGCGGTAATAGTCCAACTAGTGTGAGGAAAATAAAACATTGTTCTATTAATGGATTACATTCTCTAGTAAGAAATAAGAAAAAAAAAAGTCAAACTTATGTCTCTTGTTCTCTCAGTCACTCAGCATATGGTGTGGTAAGTTCGTTGCATAGGTATTCTATAGAAGTCATGTATAACATAACAAAACAATAGCTATAATAAAAAAAAAAACTAAAATGAGATTAGAATAAAAAAAATATTAAATTAGAATACAGAAACAATTACACTTATATTAAAGGAATAACATGCTGATAGTCAAGCAACGAAAAAATGTTCATACTATGATTTTATTTTAATACAATTATCATCATCATCATATCAGCCTTCTATTATCCATTGCTGAACATAGGTCTCCCCTAAAAGACGCAAAATACTTTTATACTAAATAAAATTAAAATAGGAAAATATTGAAATGCAATCCATACCTGCATCTGATCAGTATCAGATGGAATTATGTCAGGATTACGATCATCGCTTTCGCTATCATCTTTTTCTCTTAATTTATCAGGAGAGGCTGGTTGTGAAGATGGTGGAGGAGCCGATCTTGGTTTCCTCTTAGCGCACCGTTGTCTGACTGCTATCATGAAAAGAACCAGCACCACCATAAGGACTCCACCTCCGCCGACAGCAGCAGACATGGCCCCGGACATTTGAAACGCTGTTCTGGGTAAATCTGTATGAAGTAAGAAAACTTTCTGCATTGTTTGAATTTTAAAATTTTAGAAATTAAAAATGTTTCAATCATGGTTCTTAGTTGGAGTGCCAAAGAAAAGTCAACCTTCTATTATCAGCTTTTTAATTGCATATATTGTAACCTTACCTAAACTTTTATCATGAACATGATGTTTCTCCGGTGGTCTCAATGTACTGGCTCTCAAAGGATATGGATCTCCTCTTCCCTTAGCATTATATGCAAGGACAGCGGCTGCATACGTTCGTCCAGGCTGTAAACCCGCTGCCATGAAGCGAGGTACCGCGCTTGAAACGTTGGCAACTATTTCCTAATGAAGTATAAACAAGAATGTTTACTGCATGTTATTTATAGTTGCATGGGGTCAAATTCTTATACCTAAATACTCGTATCGTCGATCATAAATATCTTCAATCGTGAATAACTGATCAGTCATCATTGATACAGGATGAGATAAGAATAGTAATATCTATCTAGTTAAGTCACACAAAACTCTTAATTAGTATTGAATGGTGTATATTAATCAAGTAAAATTTTTAACAAGTCTGAATTTGGATTTAATTCAGGGCTCGAAAAAATTCGTATTTAGATATGAACTTGGTTTCAACTGGATGTTGAAGAATACAGATAAAGATGATACGTACAGGGTGGCCCAAAAGTCCTTAGAAAAGTAAAATTTGAATTAAACGAAAACGGCGCGCGTGAGCGGTGCAGGGGAAGCGGGGGCAGTAACTTCGGTTTCTGGGAATTTAGTCGCGATGGAGCGTTTCACCGGAGCGGACCGTGCGTTTTGTGTACGCGAGTTTTATCAAAACAACAATTCGGCAACCGTTGCGAGGCGTAAATTTCGAGAACACAAAGGTTTACACAACTTTGATGACACCCCAGCTCTCCAAACGATTAAGAATTGGGTTGCTAAGTTCGAGGAGACCGGTTCGACGTTAGATAAACCGCGGTTGGGTCGCCCAAGGACATCACGTACGGAACAAAACATCGACACAGTGGCACAATCTATTCGTGAAAATCCTACACAGTCAACTCGTAAGCGTTCCAGTGCATTAAACGTATCCAGGACATCGTTACAACGGATTTTGAAGAAAGATTTACTTATGCACCCTTAAAAAATTCAGTTGGTACAAGAATTAAAAGAAACTGATGCTATTCAGAGAGTGAATTATGCTAATGAAATGTTTAATCGGTTTACTTCATTCAATAACATAATGTTCTCTGATGAGACACACTTCCATATTAACGGACATGTTAGTAAACAAAATTGCCGCTATTGGAGCCCGATTAATCCAAAACTTAAGCACCAGAAGCCCTTACATAGCCCTAAAGTTACAGTTTGGGCCGCTAAGTCAGCCCATGGCATCATAGGGCCTTACTTTTTTGAGGACGGCAGAGGGCGTGCTGTTACTGTTACTTCGGAGCGATATGTGGCCATGATCGAGGAGTTTTTCACACAAAAATTGCAAAACTTTCCAGGCTTTAATGCCCGAACATGGTTTCAACAGGATGGAGCAACTTCCCACACCTCCAATACTGCTATGCCCGTTATCCGTCCACTTTTTCCAAACAAAGTTATCTCTAAGAGAGGAGACATTTCTTGGCCTCCACGTAGCCCGGATCTGACTCCAATGGATTTTTTTTTGTGGGGCTACCTTAAGGCTAAAGTGTACGACTCTAACCCGCGGTCAATTAATGACCTAAAAGAAAACATCCGCAGAGAAATGGCAAGCATTTCAGCAGTGACGTGCCGCGCAGTCATCGACAATTTCAGAAGGCGTTTGCAAGAGTGCCGTGACTGTAACGGATTACATTTGGACGACGTTATTTACAAAAAATAATTCCCGTTTTTCTAGCTATATTTACAAATAAAAATATTATTCATAGTGTAATTAGTTTTATTTTAATTAATTTTTTTCATTACTAAGGACTTATGTATATGTATTTAAAACAGTGATCTAAATTATGACTGAGAAAAAGCTCATTTAATACACCAAAATAAAAATATTATAAAAAAAATAATTCAATTTGTAAGAAAATTTTTGTTTTAATAACGCGAGTCTTGCTATGATATACATTCCAAACAATTTATACAAAGACTCAAATTTCTAAACGATATAGTCACTGAATAAGTAGATAATCAATAGGTTTTAGACATGGTATCGTGTACGTTAGACGCGATAGATATTTTAATGGTTATGCGCTACTAGCTCATTTCTAGTCTCTCAATTCAACGCCGTTGAAATATTGGAAAACCGATGCAAAAATCTACTTTGGTAAATCCGAATATTTATTTAAATTGTAAATATTTTTCTAAAGTTCCACTCGCTACGAAATTTTTCAATTACTTAATAATAATTGGAGTATGATTCAAATTTTAATAATTCCTCTAAATATTTTCAAAATAGGTAATACATTTGAAAGTATATCAAGATATTTTACTGATGTGGTTCTAATTGTTGTAATAGATGAAGTATCTTGCTTTATAGATAATTATTAGTGTAATTAATTTCCACAAAATGTAATAAACGTGAAGTCACTATTTTAATATACCTAATTTAATTTCCGAACTGATTTAACAAGACGTTCTCCTGTTTGCTAATTGTCAGAATAATTACTAGGTATTATGTTAATTCTTCTTTAATTACATTGTAAGCGTTCTACAAAGGAAATTAAATACATGTAAGGGAATACTCAAATGTTAGAAACATGAAAATGTCTTAATTTGGATAATATCACTTTCATTAAATTAGAGACATTGTGTGTACATGTTTCAAAGTGGTGATTCTTTCAATCAGTGTTTGTTTATATTTTAGAAGGAAATTCCAAACTTTTCTATTATTTTTAATGTCTTTTAATTCATCAATTAGCGTGACATTTCCAATAAACCTATTTAGTAAATTTTGCTTAATATTTCAACTATCTAGTTTTAACAAATTATCTTCTTATTAGATCTACGTTGTTGCTTGGTTTTATGAGTAATGTCGGTAGATTATCTTATTAGTTGCTGTTACTTTTTAAGAAATTTCATAAAAGAAAAAGTTTCTAATTTCTATTATATATTCTCTTGTCTTTCATCAATTTTGTTTTTCTCTTTAAAGTCGATAGGTTTTACTTTCATCAATTGTAAATTGGTAATATCGACAATATCCATTATTAATTAGATTAAATAATATGTTATTTTTAAACATTTACCTATCTAGTTATATTTTCTTATAACGTTTCTTTATATAAGTTCTAATGGAAATTATTTCTTATTTCAGTAGCAAACATGGAATATAAGAATAAGATTTAGTTCTCGGTACTTTTTTAGCAACTTTATTCATAAAATTATACAAGATCGTAGTTATCTTTTTCTAACTTTGTGCTTGACATAGTTATGTCAAGCGCAAAGTCTTCAGTTTCGAGATTACAGGCGAGTAAACTCAACGAGCGTCTAGGGAGTCCCCTTTGGAAGCTATTAATCTCACATCGGGAGCGTTTCCATCACGCCACTCGCGAGATAGCTAAAAGAAAGCTAGCTTATTTAGAACACTGCAAAATGTAATTTATCTTTAGATATATAATATACTTATACAAAAAGTATAAAGAGCTGAATAACCCTTACTAATATTATAAATCTGAATGTAAGGTTGTTTGTTAGCTTTTGGCGGTTCAACTAATCGGAATGAAATTAATATTTACGAACTATATGGGGTGGACAACGATGAAGGTTAATCCCGGTCAATGACCATATCCCGGTAATGTGTAGGAAGTTGCGAATGGGAGCCAGTAGGTAATTATAATATTTTATTTTATAAGTTAATCAAAATTAAAAATTTCGTGAGCATAAGGTAATTTATAAACCTGGTGGAAAATATTTTTTATAATAAGTGTGTTTTAGTTATTCTTCGTATATTATACTATTATAGGCACTTAAGAAGGATATTAAATTATTTAAGAAGAATTATTTAGACAGTATTAATAATATAAGTGATTTACTTACTTGAGAAATTATCTCACGAACTTCCAAAAGGAAAGATTGCGGCATGCCACCGTTGAAGCCCTCTGAACATCGCACGCCGAATGAAGTCATTGATGCATTTACCACAGAGCAATTATGGACTTGATCAGGTCGACCTGTAGATATTAGTTCAATATTATAGAATATGATAGAGAAGTTAAGAGTCTCAGGAACAGGCAAAAGAGGAGTTATAAATATGCAGGAAGCAAGAGATATTATGTAAGAATAGAGACCTATGGCATTCGGTTCTCTGTGTCTTGCCCGCATAAGGATAAATATTATCCTATGATTAATATGTTTAAATAGGGGTTTTTTAAAAGTTTAACGTTTGAGTAATTTAGTTGTATTTATTGCTTTGCTAAAAAGCAACTGTATTCTCATGGTTGTGTTTCGATTTAAAGGGATAAGACAAGGAATTTACAGCATAAGAAGTTATACCATCTGTGTTATAAGATATAAAATGGACATCAAAGTGTATTTTGTAACATCTATTATACTGGTTACTGCTATAAATTATGATTTTTTCCATTATCTTGTTTAGCATTACAGGTTGCATAAAAGAAAAATAAATTCTTACCAGCTGCAATAATATGATAGACACAAGGTACGCGTTGCTTTCCTATTCTATTATGAGCCCAGCACAATAATGTTCCGTAGTCCATCTCAGTGTGAGGGGTATAGGTTACAGTAGAACTGGTACCAGCCCTGGACACGTATGTATCGCTAACTTCGTTACTATTCGCCGTGTTGTTGAAGGTCCAACGAAACTGTTGGAAGAATAAGATCATTATAATCTGAATTTATTCTAATATCATCATCTCATGATAATGATGATATTAGATAAAGTTTAAAAGAAGTGACAGAAGATAAAAGAGATTAATCTTACAAGCTTTAAGAAAATGTTATGATAACCTTCAAGAAAAAACATATTCCTTTCGAGCCATGTCTCTGGTATTGCAGGTGATCATGGACGGCGGTACTCACTTACCATCAGGTGAGTCGCATGTTTGTTTGCCCCTGTGTTGTAAAAAAAAATTCTAAAAGAGACCAATGCGCCAAGCACTGATGATTTCTTCTATATATATTTCCAAGAAGAAAAATTATAACACCTACAAAATGACTAAATGTATCTAAATTGTAAGAGAGAACACATAATATTACGTATTACATCGACACTTCATTAGAAAACTTTTGAAACCTCGTATCTACACCCATTAATTCCTTTATAAACTAGTACTTTACTACTACTGTTAGAATAGAAAGCAAGTATATTAGCTTATTAAAGTCCTGATCCTCATTCAGCGTTCATATTAAGTATTTGGTCGGTACAGATCATTAAGTAAATCCAGATTTATAAAATATATTTTACTAAGTCCGCAACATTCATTCTTTTGAAAAGGACTCGTATACCTGAAGGGTATACCGGAGAGCTTTTGCAAATGAATTTAAAATAACAAAGACCCAGGTGTTGTACTGGGTAGTAGCGAAAAACATGAAGTTTTTATGAATATTATGTTATGTATATTACTTAAGAAATGGCATAATGTTAAAATGTTGCTTTAATTAATACATTTTTGTGTATGGAATTTAATTTTATTTAGATCTGTTTTTGTATTTAAATATTAAGGTTACTTCAGTACTTCCAGTTACTTCCAGTAACCTATCTATGTAAGGATAAGTTAGAGAAAGGCTTAATATAATAATATAATTGAACAGGGTAAATAAACAAAATTGCAAGCAATTAATAAACATAATGAATTTATTTTTTAAATATTTAATGAAAGAAGAGACGAAGATAAATTACTGGATAATAGCTACGAGATTATGGAACTTGAATTCATTAAAAAAATTCGTCTTGATAAAAAATCCCAGTACGTATTGATTAACTGTCCAAATAAATTATTTTAATTTTTCTTATTTCTCTTAATCTATTTTTCTTCCTTCATTCTTTCTCAATGAACGTGGAATCTATTAAATTACTTACAGTAACTTCAGGTGGATTGGCATCGACTTGACACATTATATGTGCTCGTTCCTGTTTCGCCACCCCGTGGACTCTTTGCTGGGAACTTCTGCAGGTTGGCGCATCTGTTTAATACGATAATTGTTAACAATAATTTTCTCGTGTAAATATCCGATTTGAGTATTAATATTATTAGAGGTTTGTAATAATCATATGTTTATTTTATTGATATCTTTTAATCCTTCTCAATCCCATATAATACGTGTATACTGCATTTCATGACAATTGCTTAAAGCGTTAAGACAGTAAGAAGTGTTAAGAGATAATAAACAAACAAACAAACCTATTTTACATTCGAAAGATTAGTAAGGATTATAATATTAGTTTGTTTCGGTTTCACACAAAAATTTCTGCATCAAATTGGATGCAGCTTTCCAAGTTGTATTCCTAAAGCTCTAATTTAAAATCTTGTATAAGTTTTATAATTAAAACACAATCTAGAAGTGATGTATTTTATGGTTTTTCCTATTTATGGTAATCACGCGCCCAAATTAGGGGACAAAAGGATAGTATTTAATAAGTATATAATAATAATATATAATAAGGCTTAGTGAAACAATATGAAACAGAGAAGTAACAAATACAAAAACATAAATTACAATGGAGCCTATAATTTTAGAAAAACAATAATTTATGGGTTCAGTGAAATTGTGATAAAAATGTGTGTGCGCGTGCGCGTGCGCGTGCGCGTGTATGTGTATGTGTGGGTGCGGGTGTGAGTGTGTACCGTTGTATGTATGATATATGAATAGGAAATGTATAAATGTATGTATATGTGAGAAAAGATAGATGAGTAGGAGTGTATGTATGTAAATTTAAGAATAAGTAGCATTACGCCTATGGTGTTGTATTATAAGCACAAAAGCAAATCTTCCTAATAAGTTCCTATGTTCACCGTTAATGGCTGATATGATGATGATGATGATGATGATGATGATGATTATGATGATAAATATAATTGTACTTACACAGAACATCTAAAGAGAATGGTTTGCTTTCACCATCCCCTTCTGCGTTGAAGCCAACGCACGTGTAGTTGCCGGCTGTTCTTCTACCAACACCTTGAAGCACCAGAGACTGATTGCTGATGATGACGCCTTGGCCCACGTTGTGAAGGAGAGTCTTGCCCTACGTTATATTATAGGTGATTAATATATCTTAATACAGACTACCTATTATGTAATATTATAACATATATTAATATTTAATTTATCTATTTATTTGTAACGCACATATTATTTACCTACATACATTACATTATACCTACGTTAGTCTTATAATCCTGTATTTCAGCTGTTCGCTAACAACATGCTTTCTCATTGTATTAGGTTGGCTGGAAGAGATCTCTTTCAGAGATTAGTACACCCTTGCTCATAAAATTTATAATTGTCCTATCTATATAATTTACAAGTGCTATCATCGTCTTCCTACCCTTATCCCAATTATTATTTGGGGTCGACGTAATATACTTTTATCCATATTACAAAAAGATTTGGCTTTTAATTTACAAATGCTATAAATAATATTATTAAAATTACAATTGAATCTTACATTATGTCTCCATTCGACTTTGTATACGTAGGGATGTGCATTGATGATGCAGTCGAAGTAAACATCAGTGCCTTCTCTGATATTTTTCGGATCTAAATTCGTTCCTAATCTCACAACAGTCTCTGGAACATCTGTAACAAAATATTTTTGTGAATGTATGCGTAAGTTTATAATTATGAACACACCACATACAGGGTGAAAACGAAGTTATTGATGTTACTCGTATTATAGTCTTCAAGATACAGGTCTAGCCTAGTTTGGGGACTTTTTTTTATACAACTTAGAATGGCAAACAAGCTGACGGCCCACCTGATAGAAAGTGGTACCCGTCGCCTATAGACATGAGCAGTAGCATGGACATAACAGAGTATACTGTTTCGCCCATGATACCCCCCATGCGTTGCCATTCCAGAGCGCTCAGGTGTTATTTCTCTGTACCCAGTAAATTCACGCCATATCCCGCCTTTCAAACCGAAACACAGCCATGCAAACACAACTGCTTCACGGTTGAAACACGAATGGGACAGAGGTACCCAAGCAATCGACTTTTGTACAAAGTCTCCCTCTGGTAATTGTGATGGTAACTAGTAGACTGATGATAATGTAGATATTTTTCTCGTTCAATATAAATTGTAAAAATTGTAAATTGTACTTTATGTAGCTGTATCTCATTTAAATAAAATTATTATTATTATTATTCCTTTTGATGCAAAATTTTTTTAGAATAAATATTTAAAAAAAAAATTATATTCCATAGCAAGTTAAGCTAGCAGAGCACGTCCAGCTCTTAAGTTGATTGTAAAAGGTTGGTTGGTTGGTTCGACGTTAAAAAACTTTTGTTTCTCAAAGAAAAATGTACAAAATCACTAGTAGAATACTTTTCAAGAGAATGCTTACTATTTAGAACTATAGATACGAACTATAGTCGACTACTAATACTATAGAAATAATCGTATTAATACGCAGTACGATAGACTTATATAACTATGAAGATTACAGGAATTGTTAAACTTGCCTACTTCTATACCTATTATATTAATTGCTTGACAATTAAAAGCTTATGGCTAGAATAAACTCGACCAACAGGTCAGACATGCACGTTGTGGTCTCCGCAACCTTTTTCAACTCTTTGTAATACGTAATAAGAACTATTTCTCCATAGCAAATTTCATTGATTTTAATAAATAATTTTCAATCCTTTTATGAACCTATGTTAGCCGTATTTGTCATAAATTTAATGAAGTGTAATAACCTTCCTTCCTATGTATTTCTACTATTATTTCTATGTATTCTATAATAATAGGGTCTTCAAAAGATGTATTTAAATATCATTAGGTCGATATAGCAGTTGTTGAGATATAAGGTTCGTCTAATTCATGAGTTGGGGGAGACAATGGATTGTTAAAAATGGGGATTAGTACCCCCATTGTTAGAAATATACCCTATCAGGCTGACCTCCATGCGGTTCCCCCTGGACAGTATCGTGTTCTATTTAGAGTGAATCCATTACGATAGGCTAACTGACCTGCCTTTTCATTGTCACCTATCTCTCACTGGTGCCCCACCAGTATATACCGATAGTGTAGGCGAGGTTAGCATTCCGTTTCACCCATCAAAAAAGATTCATGGGTTGATCCTATGCATATATTGTATGCCAATATTTGCTAGCATTTAGTACCCCGCAATAGAATCATAAAAGTTAACGAATTCATTGAACTTGTAAACAAGTCTTTTTGAATAAAGATTATTCGAATTTGATGCAACATCAGAAATTTGAGAATTTTTTATAAAATTAAATCTAGTATTTTCTAATATCTTACATTGCACATCCAATGTCCAGTCATCCTCCAATGGTGCAACTGACGGCATCTGAGGGTTTGAGGCTCTACACGCAAGTTTTGCTCCAGTGTCGGCTTTAGTAAGCTGCAGTGACACTGTTGAAGTAGTCGTGTTCCCATCTGTTGATAGCTGTTAAAAGAGAAAAAAAAATATATTAAAAATTTATAAATGTATAGTTATACTGTTTTTAGAAGATTAGCAGAAATGTACATCAAGAATGTTAAAGGAGTGTTTAGTGCGTCCAATTCTTTAATATATGGAGACTATTATATTGAAATGTGATGTTGGAGAAGAATGGAGAAAATTAGCTGGAGAGATCGATTTAGTAATGAGGAAGTCCTGCTTAGGGTTAAGGAAAAGAGACAAATTATAAAAACTATTAAGTACAAAAGGAAAAAAATGTTGGGTCACTTGATACGACACGACGAACTTATGAACATTATAATAGAAGGTAAGATAGAAGGAAGGAGGGAAGAGGGAGACCAAGGCATAGTTACATCAGGCAAATCAAGGAAGGAGTTGGTGTCGTGTCGTATCAAGAGGTGAAGAGACTCGCTGAAAATCATAGTGAGTGGCAAGAGCTCCACCGACAAGAATACAGCTCTTAAATAGGATACATAGATATATTGTTTGTATTCTCTAATAGAATACACAAAAAAAGGAAATATTAACGTGAATTGACACAATGATAAAAATTCACGATTATTTTTTAAATAAAAATTTCAAGATGATTACATAGATACATAGGGTGCAATCGATTAGCATTCTATTAATCATATATATAAGTAGAAATTAAGAAACAAAATAACTGAGCCACCCACAATAACAAGATGCATACAGTTATCAAATATGTATGGGAGACTCTGCATTATTTCCTATTAATAACTCAGATTCTACTCTTTTCACGCAATGTACTTATTTGTAATAAAAAAAAAAGATATAATACATTCATAATACAAACATGATTACCAGTTTGATGAACAAAAACATGATTACAACAAGAAATAAGAAAACAAAACAATGATATCGGATTTCTTCTGAAAACGTTCCGAACGATAATCAAAATACAACAATAATGATTGTTTGAATCAAAACAAATCAGAATTTGTTGACGGTAACTACTTTAGTTTTTCCTTCAAGATAATTTTGACTATTCGTTTCTGTTGTTTCACTTGTCTGAATCGTGTATTTTTCCAATATCTCATTGAATTTGTGATGGATAAATTTATCTTCTCTTCGTATTTAATTTTTTGTAGGTACTAACATAATTCGGTGCTCTTAAATTAGTTTGGCATATTATCAACTTAGTTTAAGACTAGATTAGATTTCTAAGTTTTACCAATTTATCGCACTTTTGTAGAAATTGTATGTTAACAAACTATTTACATAAATGTTCTATTTAACTTTTAAATTGAGTTTCTCAATCATGTAATAATGGTTTGTTTTTATTTATGAAATTTTATATATTAAACGAAACCAGTTTCGTATTAAGTTTGTATAAAGTTTTTAGGTTAATTGTATATACTATATACTAATATAAATAGTTAAGAAATTGTAATTATGTTATTAAATAGTTTTTCTTATAGTTTAATTAGATTCACTTATGTAACAACTGGCGCTTTTGGAGACCCGGCTACACATTTAGCAATTGAGAAATATATTTCAGCGAAAGACATTTGGAGTTCATGAACTTTTAAGAGAGGAGTGATGAGCGATTATAGAGGTATTTTTTATTAGAGATACCTCTTTCAATGTAAGCAGGCGGTTACTTAAACGCAAGTAGTAAATATGTTGATGAAGATAATTGCATATTTAGTTATTTGGATATACAGAAGTGCATAACCGTTATTATTTTGTATATCAACAATAAATGTTTACGAAAATGCTAATTTATTTATTTATCACATTACAAAAAAAAATGTCTGGTACAAAAAGCGGATCTTATCCTATTACATCTGACTTATCCTAGATGATAACTTTTTAAGTTCGTAATTTTAGGTTAATCCAAAAATGATGAAAAATATTTTTTTTAGATTTATATCAAATGTATAAATGGAAATGGTGATACCTCAGTCGAATAATACATTACAGGATTCCAAATAACAAGTGCAAAATTCATAATTTTTGAAGTTCATACATGTATAGATAATTTTAAATATTTAGTTGCAGTTGTATCGCCAAGTCACTAGGAGACCATATATATTTTTATTAATTGTGAAATATGTGTCTGCTTGTTCAGGATCAAAAATCTGAATTAGAATATTTAAGTTTTCAATGTTCAAAACTTTTTACAAATTTTACCATCCCTTTTGAAACATTATTGTGAACGATTTAAAGTACTGTCTCATTTCTCATATCTATTATATATATATATATATATAAACTTTTGGACTTATTAATTGACTACAACTATTATTTGTACATTTAGCTCAATAATAAGTCAGGGGCTTATTGATGAGGACTTACCTATTTGTAATAAATTTTACCAGAGGGAGACTTTGTACAAAAGTCGATTGCTTGGGTACCTCTGTCCCATTCGTGTTTCAACCGTGAAGCAGTTGTGTTTGCATAGCCGTGTTTCGGCTTGAAGGGTGGGATATGGCGTGAATTTACTGGGTACAAAGAAATAACACCTGAGTCCTCAGGAATGGCAACGCATGGGGGGTATCATGGGCGAAAAAGTATACTCTGTTATGTCCATGGTACTGCTTATGTCTATAGGCGACGGTTACCACTTTCCATCAGGTGGGCTGTCAGCTTGTTTACCATTCTAAGTTGTATAAAAAAAAATTAATACCTATACAAACTATTACAGTCTGTTATTACTAAATGAATTTACTTCACCTGAATCAGGATGCAAAGTATCTATTCGGTTCTTGTTAACAAATCTGTGATGAAATATCGCAGTTTCACTACAGACACTGCAATCTTGTTCAAATTGATTTTAATCAAGTCTCGTTAATATTAATTTCTGCGTGGCATGTTAGCGGAACGTTGGCTTTAATTAAATTACATACAACAATCAAACTGACTCGAACGTTTAGCTTATAGTATACCTAACTACCAACGTAGCTTACATATTATATTTTACATTAATGATTGACACGACATATTACGTATTAATCAAATTGAATATTAGATGGTAATAATTTAGCACTCGTAATACACGAATTCCATACATTTCCATTACTCCTTCTTATCCTCAGAATGTCATAAAAGCGACAAGGGGAGAAAAAAATACTATTGCGGAAAAGGAGGAAAACTCGGAATAAAATACTACTCCTATAACAAGAAGCCGGGTCAACGTGGTAATAGTGGACTAATCCTCCTTTTATGGGGCGGGTCCCATGCCCAGCGATGAACCGAGGGACGTTAATTGGTTATTATTCGGATGATGAATACGAGTGTACGTGAAGAATACGTACGTATATGAGATGGTTCGTATCACGGCACAGCTTATATCGAGAGAGTAAATTTTTGGTAAGGTAAATCCACAACATAAATAGTTGTTTATTAAAAGTCATTTACGGATACAACATGGCGGGATCAGAAGGTATTCGGGATTGAAATGGAATGATAGAGCAATTTCATGTCACAAAAAGTATAATTGTATGACTTGAAAAATTGATGGATACTATAGTAATATTTAATCAAAATTCCCAATTCAAATCAATTCCCGTGTGGTCCCGGCATAGAATAGGCCACCCCTTTCATTCCCGTGAGTATTGTAAGAGGCGACTAAGGGATCTAAATGATCGAGGGATGGGCAACAGCGTCTCTCTTAAAACATCTTCAAACTCTAACTGCAGTTGCCAATCCGCCTGCCAAACGTGACAACTACTGGTAAAACCCCTTTAAGGGGAGGCTTGTGTTCAGCAGTGGACAGTTAAAAGCTGAAATAATGATGATTATGATTCAATCGAAAATGAATGTAACTATGGACTACGATGAAAAGGGGGGGAGAAGGGATTGTTAGTAATTGGGATTAGTAGCCCCATTGCTAGCAATATACCCTGTCAGGTCGAGCTCCTGGTGGTTCCCCCTGGAATCTATCGTGATTAATTTATTGTTAGTCTCGTCACGGTGGGCTAACTGACCTACTTCATTCTTACTTATCATCCCACACTGGAGCCCCGCCAGTGTATATCGATGGCACAGGCGGGGTTACCATCCCATTATTATCCATTAAAAAAAAAACTACGATGAAAAGTTTTATATCATCCAGGTATGATAAATGAAACGACAAAGACCTATATGGTTGACAAAGAGATACGGTGCTGACCGCACATAATTTTTATTTATTTAATTTCAATAGGCACACATTACAAAGAATTAATAATTGTACATGAATTTATATGGTATAATAGTGTATTATTCGAGTTAACTCTCCAAAAATATGCGTACACAGCATGATCGAATCATAAATACACAGTTGAATAAATATGTAGGTAAGCATAATATAATTTATGTAGCAAAAATAATTTTACTTGCTTATACCTTTACAACAAAAAACATATATATACATACATATATATACATAAATAAAACCTAAATAATAAAAAATAATACAAAAATAAACTAAGTATTCTGTTATAGCAGTTCTCTATGTTATGGGAAACAAAATAATGGACGTAATAGATTACAATCCGAGCATCTAGACCAGTGTTTCCCAACCTTTTTCGTGCTATGCCTCACTTGAAGATTTCTAAAATGTTTGTGCCCCCATACATAATTTTTTCCGACAAAGTTTACTCGACGACTCTAATCGCCCAGTTGATATTTTGGTAACGTCAAACGAAATTATACCTAATAAATATTAACAACATTTTTTTGTTAAATTTGGCACCGATATCTACATATTGCATTTAAATGGCCTGGTGCAAGAGGGTTAAAATCGCTTCGAATCTATTTCTTAATTGCCCCCCCCCCCCCCTTAACTATCAAATTGCCCTCCTGTGAGGTGTGGGCTCCACGTTGGGAAACACCGATCTAGACCTTCAATTTAAAAAGATTGTTTCCTAAATTGTCATAACTAAGAATTTGGGTCTTCATTTATGTGAAGTAACCTGTCTATCGTTACACGACACAAATCACCTGTAACGAACCTCGTTCATCAACCCAAGATTGGAACCAAATCATGAGTTGACGGACTCTTGTCACTTACGTCAAACATTTACAGCTAAAACTTAGGCAGAGAGTCCCTTACGAGCGATTCGAGTAGGCCCCAAGCACTCGCTGTCCCATTCAATCTACATTTATTACTTTTACGTGCCCTTATTTTAAGTTGACTCCGGGATGTTGTTCTTATAGTAATAAAGATTACGGCGCTCCTATAAATTTAGTTGATGTTAAATTAGCTGGTAATTTCGGAAATTCAGAATCGATGAGGCATAACAATAGCACCATCCATCTGCCTTTTTAAAACGGAGTTTCCAAAGTCGTTTGGACGATTGCGCCCATAAATCTGGATGGCAATTTTGAAAAGATATTAAAGGCAGCTTCAAAATGACCAAGTAAAATGTGTTTATTCAAAAGTCATTTCCAAACGACCTTTTTTAAAATGTTGTTATGTCTTTTGTTTTTAGCCAGATGTTTGCTATTTCAATATTTACCTTTTTATTATTTGATTTTTATTAGTTTTATTTGAGGTTCCGGCATAGAATAGGCCACCCCATCCTTTGCTGTAGGTGTCAAAAGAGTCGTCTACATTACTTATTCGATATCTGTAGTCGACGGCATTTTGCGTAATTTTAAATTGCTTGTAAACATGACTGGAATTGAAGTCCTATTTGTACTAAACTAACTTTTACACGCGACTTTGTTCGGAATTGGGTTATGTTCCCTCACTGGGATAAAAAGTTTATGTGGTCCCGGCATAGAATAGGCCATTCCCGTAGGTGTCAAAAGAGGCGACTAAGGAAGAGCGAGGGATGAGCAGCGGCGTTCCTCTTAAAACATCTCTAAAGCCTAACTGCGATTGCCAATCCGCCTGCCAGGCGTGGCAATTACTGGCAAAACCCCTGAAGGTAGGTTTATGTTCAGGAGTGGACAGTTAAAGGCTGATATGATGACGATGATTATTTGATTGGATTGAATACAACAACCGAATTACTAATAACACGATTACTATTGCTGGTTCCATACATTTTTGGTACTTTGTGGAATTCGAACATATTGTTATAGTACTCATTGCACTTTTTATATTTATAAAGACAATTATTTTATTAAATTCGAACTCACCGTTTCCTTAGCATTATTTATCCTATGACCGTTCTTCCACCACGTGATGGAAGCTGGGGGTCTGGACCCTGAACTCTGGCATAGAAGGTCATATCTTCTGCTCGCTGATATAGGCTGGTCTGAACCCACCATGTGTACAGTTAATGGCGGAACTGGAACAAAGAGAAATATGTTAGTTTTTAAATAGTGAATGTTTATAAATTAAATAGTTTATAACGTTTCAAAAACTATGTATATTAATATCTTTTAGGTAAAAGGAAGTGGTTCTCAAAGTTTGTATTATTGTGAATATAAATACAGTATAATGTTCAGAGATGGGCAGCTGCGATTCTCTTTAAACATCACCAAAGCTTAAATTCGGTTACTAATCCGTTTGCCAAGCGTGGCAACTACTGGAAAAGCCTCTTTTATGGAAGAGGCCTATGTTCAACAGCGGACAGTTACTAGCTGATATGATGATGATGATGTAACTCAGCATTATGCAAAAACTTCGCCAATTCTGAACCGATTTTGATAATTCTTTTTATAACTGTCACTGGAGTGATTTTTTATTTTATCTATTACAAACAAATCTTTCCTCTTTATAGTCTCTAAATATATTACCTATTCCCAATCTGTATATACTTGAAGCCCATATTTGTTAAATTAAATAATCACATGTTTGACAAAAGAGCAAATACAAAGCAGCGCAAGATACCCTAAAAAACTAGTTAGTATAATTAAATATTAAATTCCTATATGATGCGTTTAAAAATCTTTAATAATATTCCTATGGACATAAAGGAATTTCCATTAAATAAATTTATAATTGTATTACGTAAATGGTTACTTAGCAAAAGCTTTTACTCTGTAGACAAATTTAAAAAAAAAAGAATAGATAAATATCTAATATAGTTGTCGATGCATAAATTAATCAGTTCCTATCGAAATGGGACAGTTGCATGCTATACTGTAACGGCGAAATAGGCATGAAGCTTTATGTAACATAAGACCACTGATACCTACCCTATTTTAAGTAAATAAATTTATTATTATTATATCTGCTTGGCTAAAATTGCATTTAGTATGGGCAGTAATAAAAAAATAAGAAAAAATAAGTATTAAAAAATGCTTAAATCTAATTTTACTTGAAAAAGAATCTAATTTTTCTCATGTCTATAAACGGCTACCACTTTCCATCAGGCGGGCCGTCAGCTTGTTTGACATTCTAAGTTGCATAAAAAAAATATTTCTTTCCTTTTTCTTCTTTTTAGGTATATTATATTAGTAAAGATAGATAGATAGATACTCTTTATTGTTTCCTCCAAAAGATTACAATAGTAAACTTATTATAAATATGAACAATTACAAGAAATAATCACAATGAGAAAACAATGGGCGACCTTATCGCTAAAAGCGATCTCTTCCAGGCAACCTTTGGATGGAGAGAAGTAATTATAAACAGGTAGGTAGTGTTTTATTATTCTTAGTTTCAAGTAAAGCGAAGACGAGCATAAGCACGTTCTAAGTCAGACATCAAAGTGACCACAGCACATGTAGTATGAAGTTTAATGGTTCACAAATTTCAAGTTCTGCCTGCGCCAGCAGGCGGTTACAGTTGACGAGCTCTAACCGGCATCCGAAGTCGTCAAAGACCTGTAGTTACTACATACCACTTAGTATCTTGTTTGATAAGAGCTTTGCAAGCAAATTTTGGTAATAATGTAGCGGTACTGAAGATTCAAATTCGATTGTCAGTAGAGTTACACAATCAGTTTAAATTAGTTTTTTATTGGTTAAAATTATTTTGTCTTATTCCGCTACTGTTTATGTTCTATCAGCCTTTAACTGTCCACCGCTGAACATAAGCCTCCTCTTTTAGGGTTTGCCAGACGTGGTCACGCTTGACAGGCGGATTGGCAACCGCAGTTAGTCTTTGGAAATGTTTTAAGAAGAACGCTGCTGCCCATCCCTCGCCCTCCCTTAGTCGCCTCTTAACTCCCACAGGAAAGAAAGGGGTGGCCTATTCTATGCCGGGATCACATGATATATTTATGTACTAGTATGTATTATTCGTGTAAATAATTTAATTAATATGTATTATTAGCCGTGTAGTCCCAGAATATAATAGACTATCCCTACCTTTCCCGTGGGTGTCGTAAGAGGCAAATAAGGGAGCTCATAAGCTCCCTTATTTGTCTCTTACGACACCCATGACCATAGTCGAGGGATGGGCAACAGCGTCCTTCTTAAAGCATCAACAAAACACAAACTGCTGTTGCCAACCTATAAAGGTTGACATAAGTCAAGCATAGCAACTACTAGCAAAACTGACTGACTGCTGAACATAGCCTCCCCCACAAGGATATGGGGGAGGCTATGTTCAGCAGCGGACAGATAATTTATTTATTTATTTATAGCAAGGCAACAGATTACAAATTAATACATTTATAAAATAAATATTACATAAAACGGCATTAAATTTGCACTCCAATAACTGCTCTGCATAACATTCGATATTATATACATTAAAAGAATGACGGCTATAAATTTAAAGTAACAAATTGGCAGCCTTAATGTAACATTGCAAGGATTGTTGGAAGATATCAAGGTCCTTGCATACATTGTTATATTTTCTGCACATGCGGATAATTGGATTGTGATACGATACATTATTATTACAAATCGGTATATAAAATAATTGTTGTATTCTTTTATTACCTGTACGAAATGAAACAAGGCTCAACAATGTGCTACTGTCCCATTTATAGTTTATTATTTTATAAAGAGTAATGAAATCAGACATAGATCTTCTATTTATAAGAGAATTAATGTTAAAGTGATTAAGTCTTAATTCATACGAATGAAGTTTCCTTATAAGGAAATTCCTATATAATGGCTGACATGATGATGATAATATGGTTTAATTGCTTTGATTAGGTTTTATTATCATCTTTCTACCCTTATCCCAATTATTATTCGGGGTTGGCGTAATATGTTTTTATCTATATTACAAAAATATTTGGATTTTATTTTTACGACCGGCAGCCTGTCTGACGTTAACTCTCCATAGGTATCTTTGGCTAGGTTATATTCTAACTTAATATATAGAAGGCTTTATGTACTTATATATTCACACGAGCAAAGCCACGGAAAACAGCTAGTTTTAAATAACGCGTACTTACAATTCATATCCAAGGTGAGCGTGGTTTCAATAGGATGAGCCCGTGGGTGGTTGGACGCTCTGCAAGTGAGGGCTGCTCGGACGTCGGCCCTCGTCAGCGGACCCACCCTGATGACGCCCCGGACGCCGTTCCCGGACAACGGCGTCGACGGAGTGTCCGTTTCTACTTCATCTCTGAACCACTTCACCCATGGCCTGGGACGACCTGTATTTAAATTAGGTATGGATTTATCTAACTGCATTAATATATGGAAGTAATCTATGGTATACTGATGTAAAAGGATTGTTAATAATAGAGTCTAACAGCATCATAACTAGCAATATATTTTATCAGGTCGACCTCCACAAGGTTCCCAATGGAAACCATCCTGATTAATTCTTATTAAATTCGTTATGATAGGGAAACTGTCTTCACATGTATGCTCACCTTTCACTGGTGCCCCGCTAGGGTATTCCGATAGTATAGATGGGGTTACCATTTTACAGATATTTTCTCCTATTAAAAAAATATATAACAAAATAGGAGAGTTTGTTTTATATGTTCATTTATATGCGGTAGCCACTGGAATTACCAGAGGGAGACTTTGTACAAAAGTCAATTGCTTGGGTACCTCTGTCCCATTCGTGTTCTACCGTAAAGTAGTTCTGTTTGCATGGCTGTGTTTCGGCTTGAAGAGTGGGATATGGCGTGAATTTACAGGGTACAGAGGAATAACACCTGAGTCCTCAGGAATGGCAACGCATGGGGAGTATCATGGGCGAAACAGTATACTCTGTTATGTCCATGGTACTGCTCATGTCTATAGGCGACGATTACCACTTTCCATCAGGTGGGCCGTCAGCTTGTTTGCCATTCTAAGTTGTATAAAAAAAAATTAACAGTTGAATTTGAAACATTCTTCATGCTATTGACAGTTTATATTTTGAGGAAGGTTATAGAGCATCACGATATTACTACGGGAGACGCCGCGAGATGCGTCTAGTTTTTATGCACATTGGAAGATTGGACTACAAGCTAAGAGTTTATTTAATGGAAAATGGTAACCGTTGTCTGTAGACACAAACAGAATATCGTAGAATACCTACACTGTGGTGCGTCTTTCATGCATTGCCATGTCTGAGGGTTTTTTTTTAATTGATGATAATGGAATGGTAACCCCACCCGCGCTATCGGTGTACACCGACGGGGCACCAGTGAAAAATGATAGGTGAGGAGATGAAGCAGGCCAGTTAGCCCATCGTGACAAATTCAACAAGAATTGTTCACGATGGTTTCCAGGGGGAACCACGTGGAGGTCGACCTGATAGGGCATATTGCTAGCAATGGGGCTGTCAAACTCCATTACTAACAATCCCTTTCCCCCCCATGTCTGAGGGTTAAGGTGATATATCTCAATACTCTGTAATGTTACTGCCATGTTCCGAATAGAAACATGATGATGATGACATCAGCTGTGAATTGTCCACTGCTGAACGTAGGCCTTCCTATTGTGGAATCATGCTAGTGGTTGCCATACTTGACAAGCAGGTTGGCAACTGCAGTTAAGCTCAGATGGTGTTTTGAGAGAGATGCTCCTGCCTATCCCTCGACCATTCAATAAAAACGTAGCTAGATAGATAGATACTCTTTATTATTTCCCTCAAAAGATTACAATAGTAAACTTATTATAATTATAAATAATTACAAGAAATAATCACAGTGAGAAAACAATGGGCGACTTTATCGCTAAAAGCGATCTCTTCCAGCCAACCTTTGGATGGAGAGGAGTAATTATAAACAGTTTGATTGGAGACACGATGAAAACCCTATTATTTCTAAATTCCATATTTACATAGTCATCAAATAAAATTTCCCAACGTAAAAAAAAAAATAACGCTGTTCGTTAATTTATAATCAAAGGAGTTTTAAAAGAGTTTTATCCATAAGAATAAATAAAACTGGGAGAAACGACACTCGTGTATTTTCCTTTGTGAGTGCACTGACGCCGATAAAATGTACTCCACTTTCTTTCACTCAACTAGGGTTGTCACAAATTTATACTGATTTAATAAATTATTTTGTCATTTACAAGTAACACAAGATTTTGTTGCACAAAATAAACACTGATATCAATCATAGCTAAACCAATTATATTGATTTAAAAATCAGATCACTAAACCGATTTTGGTGAATTTTCTATGAAACCAATCTGAAAGTATTTAAGCCCCGGAAAACTTTTTCGAGGCAAAGCCGAACATGACCAAATTTGATACTTTTCTAAAAATTTAAATTAAACTTCCAAATAAAAAATAATTATTCAAATCTGTTTATAAACGACGGAGTTATGAGAGATAACATAAAAAAAAATACAAGCTAATTGAGAACGTTCTTCTTTTTCAATCGATTGATAAAGCTATTATTAGTAAACCGTTTATTCCTATGGATTATTGATTTATACACATGTGGAACTCGATTCATTTTGAACACAATGCTTTACATATTTATTTTTTTTATTTATTTATTAGAACAATCAACAAGACATCCACTATGATCACATTTTATATTTCCAGCAAATAGTTCGAGTACATAGTGTTGGTTTAATTTCTGGTTATTTACTGGTACATGGCATGCATTATTTATTTAGAAGAAAAGGAATAATTTATTTATTTTAACCAAAATATATTTTTTTTATACAACTTAGAATGGCAAACAAGCTGACGGCCCACCTGATGGAAAGTGGTAACCGTCGCCTATAGACATGAGCAGTACCATGGACATTACAGAGTATAATATAAAAATATGACGTGCATGAATATACAGGTATGCTTGATAATTACTTATTTCATAATAAAGGGATTGATTATTTATTTCCTTATTTTTACAACACAGGAGGCAAACGTGCATGCGGTTCACTTGGCGGTAAGTGACTACCGCCGCCCATGATCACCAACAACACCAGAGGCGTTGCAGGCGTTGTGTTGTCGGCCTTTTAAAAAGGAATATGCTCTTTTCTTGAAGGTTACGATGTCGTATCGGTTCGGAAATTTTTTAAAGACGATTAATTTAAAACTCTTTCCTATTAAAATGTTCTAAACGAACAGCAGACATAAATGTATCGAGTTTTACAAATATGTACATATATGAATTTTTTGCCATAACATACATAGAAATTTATAACTATCGCCTCTGGATATAACACCACAGAATCCGTGCCTATTTCACAATCCTCGTGGCAGTAAGCTGATGTCTCTGTATCCAGTAATTTCACTTTCTGTTTCGAAAATTGTAAAATGCAATATTTTATTAGGACATTTCAGTCCTAATTAGATTTATCGTGACAGATATACGTTAGATACACAAATTAGGTTACATACAGACCGACCGCGGTACGTTTTCCACCGTAATAAATTCAGTCTGGTGAAAATTAATTAATTTCTCTCTCACGATACATAATTCGTCGAATGCCATTTTGAATTTAAAACAGGATGAGAAGGGTTCACGACGAGTTTTTACAGTACAATTTCCGTGTCAATGTACTTATGTGCGTACGTAATGAGGGTGTTAAATATATTAATTTATGGGCTCCAACTTCGTTTTCGTTTGCCGACACTTTTAATTTTTAGAAAAGTATCAATTTTGATCATGCTCGGCTTTGCCTCGAAAAAGTTTTCCGGGGCTTAAAAGTTTGAGTCTAATTTATTTTCTAATTATGAATTTTCCCTGTTTAATCAATAAAGTGGAATATTTTTTAATTTAAGGCAAGGTAACATTAATTGTAACGGGATTTAAAGGCTTAATTACATGGGAATTAAATTATTTATATTTATTTATTTATTATACACAAGAAATATACAAGATGAATACACTGGACCTCGCACTAGGCGAACCTATGTCACGGGAGTCCATAAGGGATTACCATGACACAGTGTTTTACAAATATAGATCACTGAGCCGATTTTACTTTAATTTGTATGTACATGGTGGACTTCAAATCGGATGTTCTCTACAAGTTAACCATTGGACAAATGAAGCATTAAAAAAATAAGGGAATATTATTATAAATTATTCATATATTATTCATATATAATAGATTAATAACTGGAGAAAGCTAATGAGGTTTATTTGAATCGAAGCATTTGGCGTTCCATTGTTTCTGCCTACCCTAATGGGAGACAGGCGTAACCGATATATATGTATCTAATACAATACATATATTTATATATAATAAAATTAATTAAAAACTTACCTCCCGAAACGTCACACTTGAGTGTGAACGTATCTCCTTCCACATAAGGCCCCACTATGGCTTGCTTCACATCGCCTCTGTCATCGATGATTACCATCTTGCTGGGTGGTACTGTGAACAAAACATGTAATTTAATATGTACCTATAAGTAAGATTATAATTTACAAGATGGCGATTAAAAATTGCTGGCTAGTAGGTTTATTTTTTATTACATAAAAAAGGAAAAGTAAAACAAATGGTTAAAACAAAAAGAATACTATATTAGGAAAGTTATAATTATATATATGTTTTTATATAAATAGGAATGTATTTATATATTTTTATATAGAATACCTGGAAGAGATCGCTTTTATATTTAGCGATATTATCGCCTATTATTTTTTCAGTGTGATCATTTCTTTTATTGGTATGTGTCTATAATAAGTTCTAATATAGAACTTATGTCTATAATCGCCGTGTGGTCCCGGCATAGAATGGGCCTCCCCTTTCCCTTGGGTATCGTAAAAAGCGACTTAGGGAACTTAATGGTCAAGGGATAGGCTGCAACGTCCCTCTTAATACATCTCTAAAAGCCTAACTGCGGTTATCAACCCGCCCTCGGCCTCTCTCAGTCGCCTCTTACGACACCCACGGGAAAGGAAGGGGTGGCCCATTCTATGCTGGGGCACACATGGCGGCTTATTCTAAGTTTATATAAACGAATTTAGTGTTATATTAACTAAAAACGCATTGCCCACTAATGTTTCTGATTACCCCATCCAGGGATTCCAGTCGTTAGTATATTTATTTTATTATTAAACTACTAAATATGATAAAATACTTCATCGTTTTATCTATTTTATTAAGCAAAGTATGGTCAAACGAATTATAGGTAAAAAAGAAATAAAATTTTATACAGTTATTATCATTTAACGAATCGGCTAATTTTATTCATAGCGAATGAATATAGATAAAAATCCACTCAAATTACCCTTCCCTGATTTTGCTGATCGAAATGATAATAGCAAACCCCGGCTGTATCAGGGCTATTGGTAATGAGCTCCGTGTAATTTCATGGGTTTTTGTACTTATTAATTTCTCTGAAGCCTCATTCTAATTCCTCTGAACGTGGAACTATACTTTAAACGAGGTTTCTTTTAAAATTATTAATAAATGTTGTACATTTTTTGCATAGATTTTATTTATTCATTATTTAATTATTATTTTTTATGCAACTTAGAATGGCAAACAAGCTGAAGGCTCACCTGATGGAAAATGTAACCGTCGCCTATAGACATGAGCAGTACCATGGACATAACAGAGTATACTGTTTCGCCAATGGTACCCCCCTACGTTGCCATTCCCGAGGACCAAGGTGTTTTTTTTTAATGGATGATAATGGAACGCTAACCCCACCCGTGCTATCGGTATACACTGGCGGGGCACCAGTGAAGGATGATGTTCACGATGGTTTCCAGGGGGAACCACATTATATTCTATTCTATTGTATAATATGAAAATACAGTATACTCATTTATTTATTTATTTATTTATTCATTCATTCAATTATCCAAATCCGTTTATAACTGACAGAGTTATGAGGTAACAAATATAAAAAAAAAATACAATCAAATGGAGAATCTCCTTCAATTCGAAGTCGACTGAAAACGAAACGTTTATCGATTTACCCAATACATATAAAATGTTTACTGATACAACCGTCGTTTAATTCGAAAAGAAAAATAATAATACGTTCATGAGAAATTACGTAGCGTCTCATAATAAATTGCCAAAGTCTGTCCCGAAAAAAGATTAAAAGCCTACATAAAAGTACTGTTCGTAAAAAGGCTTATTATGGACAAGATGAGTTCATAAATGATAAAGATGGTCTAGTCTAGTCATAAATTAAACATGAAACGTTCTAGGGACTCTATTATTCTATAGAACTACAATATAATACTAATGTATTGAATTTATTCCATAAAATAGACATAGTCACTTCTTCTATTCTATTAATATCTTTATAGTTTACTATAACTCTTGAACGATCATTTTCAATTATTAATAAGTGATTCATATAAGTTAGTTAATTGTACATATTTAGAAGAAGAAGAAGAAAGAAACTTTATTCTACAGAAATGTGCGACTACATCCACACAGGGGTTAAAAAAAATATATTAAGAATTATAACAACGAAACTACACACAATATTTATATATAAAAAAAGAATATAAAATAAAAAAAAGGAAAAAAAACCAATTCGTATAATAACAGTTTCATCCAAAATTATTGCCATGTGGTCCCGGTATAGAATAGGCCATCCCTTCCTTTCCCTACCTTTAACTGTCCACTTCTGAACATAAGCCTTCCTCTTGGGGAGTTTTACCAATAGTTGCCATACTTGGCAGGCGGATTGGCAACCCCAGTTAGGCTTTAGAGATGTTTTATGAGTGACGCTGCTGCCCATCCCTCGCCATCTCTTAGTCGATTCTTACGACACCTACGGGATAGAAAGGGATGGCCTATTCTATGCCCGGACCACACGGCCAATTGCAATGTATTAAATAGCAACAAATTGTGTTTGTAGTAACTTTAAGTAACTAACACACAGCTTTGTTCGTGTAAACTAAAATCATTTCATCATAGTCGTAGAATACTGACGGATCTTTATATGTAATATTCGTCAGATCCGTCAGTATTCTACGACTATGACGATTTGTTTACGTAGAATGTCAGCCATAGATCATATAGTATGAAAGTCGATGTATCTTAATGTAAAAATTTGGATATTTTTTTTTATATTAGTATAGACTGAAAAACAACTATGTAGATACATATATATGAACGGTCATCTTCTGATAGCTATGTTGGTATGATAACAATGGCAAAAGGATGTAATAGGAAAGGGAGAAATGCGAAAACGAAAGCTTACGTTTAACAGGTATTTTAGTTGTATGAAACGGGCCCTCCAAAGGCTTGGCTACTTTAATTAAAACCTTCTCCTCATAAAATTCGGTTGTTGTTGACGCAAAGTCGATACAAGATATTGAAAACCTTTTAGAAATCGAGATTGTAGGAATGGGATATTAAACGAAATTAATTTGAAAGTCATCATATTGAATTTTGGAGCAAAACCCAACAAGGGCTTAGCAAATTTAATGGGTATATTGGTAAGTTCAAGGAGATATTGGGGATCGATTGGATTCCACTTGGAAAAGTTTTTTATGTAAATTTTAGTATAACGAAGTATTAGAGGCCAAGTTAAAAGTATACACTGTCAACGGGTTTAAATGACTAGATTCATCCAACTAAAAATGGAATATTTTCTGAGACAGGAAGCAGTCTGAAGTTGGTAGATTACTTTAGGATGTCGTAAATGGAGGCTAGGGAATAAATACACTAGGATAAGACAAAAGTCCTTACTAACATTATAAACGTAAAAACGAGTTTGTTTATTTGCTTGTTTAACAACATAAGCAATTACTATGAAATTTGGTATACTAGTAGAATGAAGAAGGACATAGGAAACTTTTATCCTGATCAGTGAATATATATCCTGGTAGTGGGAACGAACGGATAAAAGTTAAAAATAAATCTCCATAACAACTCGTTTGACTAGCACGAAAAAAGTAGGCTAGTATACTTCATTTAAAAAGATAAATGGAGGTACCAAAAGTTAAGAATAAAGAAGAATAGTAAAATGTAACTAAAATATATGCTCAGTTTTTCTGTAGTGCAATGCTTCTAAAAAGTAAAGAAGGTTTTACCATTTGACTGTGGAACCCGAGAATTTATATTGTACACATAAATACTACCTATCTAGATCATAAGCAATAGCAATATTGGTCCGCTTTTTCAACCAACGAAAAACAAAGGAGCCTATCTTATAGGTCCTTGTTTCTGATAACTAAAGGGACAAGATACTTCTTTGACGATAAACTTGTACAAAGGCTTCAGGCCGTAGAATAAATATTATGGAACGTGCCAACTCGACTTTTGTATCGCTATCTTCATTTTACACGTGCGTGCCGAATTAATATAAACTGTAATAATTTGTTAACCGAGTTTCTGCTCGAACAAATTGGAATAGAAACTTGAGTGCAAAAACAGACCTGGCAGAGAAATTTCGCCGGGTTTTGGATTAAAAATAACAAATACCGCCGAGAGAGTTTAAAATATGAAAATTAAATTGTATATTTTTATTACTCTTTATACAACAAATTTAATTATGATGCGCCTTTTGTGCAGTGTTTGTGGAATAAATCTCATTTTTATGTTATTTTTATTTTATAATACAGAAGTTATTTTGCCGTGTAGCTCCGGCATAGAATGGGCTATCCCTTCCTTTCCCGTGGGTGTCGTAAAAGACGGCTTAGGGAACTTACTTATAATAGCCGAGGGATGAGTAGCAGCGTCCCTTTTAAAACATCATCAAACGCCAAACTGCGGTTGCCAGCTCACCTGTCAAGCGTGGCAACGATTAGCAAAATCTCCCCAATGGTAAACTGTGATAAGTAACGATCCCGTTCCTTACGGCAGTCTACAGGAGAGACCCAAGTTCATCAGTGGATACATCATGACTGATATCGTGATCAGAAGGTGGATACAGAAATTATTTCGATGATTGTAGTCTCAGACCAGTCATGTTTACCGAATGTCGGTTGATGCGGATCTCTTAGTATGTGTATATTTATTAGAAGTTCACGCGAATTACGTATCGTTTTTCATGAGCATATTCCCATTGCATCTCGATGCTATTTCCTTCATATTATCTATTCCACACGTTTATTTTAAAGTAAAATATAGCCCATGTTACTCCCAAATAATATAGTATTCTATAAGTGAAAGGATTTTGAAAATCCGCTAACTTTTTGACTTTGTCCATTACAATTAAATCTTGCCTCTTTATAATATTAATTTAAATAGGGGACAGTTGTATTTTTTTGCCTTTTGTCCGTTGTCTTATTTGCTATTACGAGCAGAATAAAAAAATGCTCTTAATGTCGCTCTTAAAGGATCTTACATAATATTATGCCATAAATTATTCTTTATAAATCGCTATTACTCCAATAAGGAAATTGCGAAACATCAAATGAATTGTATCCAACCAATTATGATTTTATGTTCATAGTTGATTTTATTGCTTTTTTTTTTCACTATTTCAATTTTATATTCCTTTTTATATGGATAGATAATTTATTTGCATCACTTACAGCACACAAACAGCAAAAGATACAAAAGCAAAGTGAAAAAACATAAAAAAAAGATACATGTACAAAAGATAAAAAAAAAAATCAAAAATAAAATCAGAATGCATAAAATTAGTAAAAACTCTTTTCTTCATGTGTGTGCCACAGTAATACAAAACGGCCACAATTCAGCTTTTTGCTTTGCCCTAAAAAGAGCAAAACACTGATATTAATACCCGCTTACTGTGTACTTTTTATTATAACACATTATGATTTGTCAATCTTTGTCGGGTGCCCACGATACAGGCTCGCCTAGTGTGGGGCCCATTGTATCTTGTGTTTGTAACTTTGTGTTTTTGTAATAAATTTTTATTTCTATTCTATTGCAGTTTATAAAAGTGGGTAATTTTTTTTTTACAACACAGGGGGCAAACGAGCATGCGGCTCACCTGATGGTAAGTGACTACCGCCGCCCATGATCAGCCACAACACCAGCGGCATTGCAGGTATGCTTCTGGCCTTTTAAAAAAGAATATACTCTTTTCTTGAAGGTTATGTTGTCGTATCGGTTCGGAAATATTGCTACTGGAATTTAATTCCAAGGAATGAATTTCTGTAGATATTTTGTGATATATGAAAATATCATTTCATAATCATGATAATCATCGTCATCCTTATAATGACCGACTAGAACCTTCTTCTGGGCATGGTTCTCAGCTCATGAAAGGAAAATACTAGCTTACTTCTCGTTATGTATTTTGTTTTATTTAAATTAAAGTTTTTTATAATTTTGTTTATAATTATTCTCACTTTTTAAGGTTCCGTACCTACAAAGGAAAAAACGGAATCCTTACTGGATCACTTCGTTGTCCGTCCGTCCGCTTGTCAAGACCTTTTTTCTTAGGAATGTGTGAAGGTATCAAGTTGAAATTAATATCATAGAGTCAGATCTGCAATCTCTTAAAGAAGTGAAAAAATCAAGTTTCTAAATCGACACAATCAAAAGAAACGGTCGTTTGTGTTCCATTTATATTGCATATTTTGACATTCTTAAAGGGAATCAAAACCTATAGGGTTGATCTAGAATCATGAAATTTGGCAAGAAGCAATGTCGTGTAGCACAAGTAAAGGAAAAAATCCGAATACTGCAAATTTGTAGCAGTGTCACAAAAAAATAAAAAACTTTTTGATTTTGTACGGAACCCTCGTTGCGCGAGTTACACTCGCATTTGACCGGCTTTTATATTAAATAGTAACAGTACTCTTATGTATTACACTAGAACGTTATTAATTATACCCGATATATATAAATATAAACCCATAATTGTATATGATATTAAACGTATTCACTATTCATAAAAGAAAGCCTAATAAAAATTACGACGCGACAATTTATTTATTTATTTATTTTACACTTTATTGCACCAAGTAAAAAGAGAAATAACAAATATAGTAAATATTAATGAGAAGTGATACAAAAGGCGGACTTATCGCTAAGCAATCTCTTCCACACAACCTTTGGGTACATTGAGAAAAAGAAATTTTTTTTAAAACAATTTCATTAATGTAATAACATTGCATAATGAATAATTTTGCACTGTGAGAGCAACAATTACCGCTCCCGACATTACCGTTTATAACAAATGTATCCCTATTTTATGGCTTCAAGTGTACAGTAATAAAGGCTCCTTTGTGTTCGGTCCAAGAGTCATACACTTTGTGCATCTAGCTTTGTGTAATCTAATTCACTGCAATGCATTTCTACATCTGAAGATATGCGAGAGGATTGTCCGTTACAGTATGTTGGTATTATATTTATAAGATATATATTTTATATATAATATAAGTATGTATTAATAGAAAATGGTAGTTATTATTATTATTATTATTTCAGCCATAAACTGTCCACTGCTGAACATAAAGTTTGCCAGTAGTTGCCAAACGTGGTAAACGGGTTGGCAACCGCAGTTAGGTTTTTAGAGATTATTTAAAAGGGACGCTGCTACCCATCCCTCGCCTTCCCTTAGTCAATTCTTACGACACCCACGGGAAAGGATGCCACTCCATCCTTCGTCGCCATAAGAAACGGAATTAATTAAGAAACGGTTCCTTATGGCAGTATACAATTTTGGATTTGCCAGTAGCTGCCACGTTTGGTAGGCTAGTAGGCAACCATAGTTAGTTTTGGTGATGTTTGAAGAGCGACGCTGCTACCCATCCCTCGCCTTCTCTTAGTCAACTCTTACGACACCCACGGGAAAGGATGCCACTCCATCCTTCGTCGCCATAAGAAACGGAATTAATTAAGAAACGGTTCCTTATGGCAGTATACAATTTTGGATTTGCCAGTAGCTGCCACGTTTGGTAGGCTAGTAGGCAACCATAGTTAGTTTTGGTGATGTTTGAAGAGCGACGCTGCTACCCATCCCTCGCCTTCTCTTAGTCAACTCTTACGACACCCACGGGAAAGGATGCCACTCCATCCTTCGTCGCCATAAGAAACGGAATTAATTAAGAAACGGTTCCTTATGGCAGTATACAATTTTGGATTTGCCAGTAGCTGCCACGTTTGGTAGGCTAGTAGGCAACCATAGTTAGTTTTGGTGATGTTTGAAGAGCGACGCTGCTACCCATCCCTCGCCTTCTCTTAGTCAACTCTTACGACACCCACGGGAAAGGATGCCACTCCATCCTTCGTCGCCATAAGAAACGGAATTAATTAAGAAACGGTTCCTTATGGCAGTATACAATTTTGGATTTGCCAGTAGCTGCCACGTTTGGTAGGCTAGTAGGCAACCATAGTTAGTTTTGGTGATGTTTGAAGAGCGACGCTGCTGCCCATCCCTCGCCTTCTCTTAGTCAACTCTTACGACACCCACGGGAAAGGATGCCACTCCATCCTTCGTCGCCATAAGAAACGGAATTAATTAAGAAACGGTTCCTTATGGCAGTATACAATTTTGGATTTGCCAGTAGCTGCCACGTTTGGTAGGCTAGTAGGCAACCATAGTTAGTTTTGGTGATGTTTGAAGAGCGATGCTGCTGCCCATTCCTCGACTGTTAAGTTTCCTTAGCTGCTTCTTACGACACTTGCGGGAAAGAAAGAGAGAGAAGCTACTATTGTTTACGAATTGTTCTAAATATGAAAACAAATTATATTATAGAAGGCTATATAATAAAACGGATTATATTGTATAACTAACGTCAAATTGTTTTTTTTTTCTGGCGGTTTTTTTTTCTGAACACCATGTATATGAAATTAATAACTGGCGCGAAAATTGAATAGCTCCTAATAAGCGCCGCTTGTATTTTACTAAGCGGATTTGTTCGCGCCTTTCACTCACATGTTAATTTTTCTCCAATTGGAAAGCGAAGCGGGATTACACAATTTTGTTTTATCCGAACAACAATTTTATTGAATTTTGCATTTTATAACCAATAAAATAAGGTTATTGATTGTTCGCGGAAATGTATTACGGGATCTGTTTGGTTACGGTGTTATTTATTTTGCGCTTTTTTTATTTGATAAATGAAATAGTTTTAATTTTACGTTTTGATAGAATAGTCAATTTAAAATTATTTGGTTTTAGTTCAAGTTACTAGTTCATATAAATGCGTTTTAGTAATAATTGTTTTTAACCGACTTTAAAAAGAGGGAGGTTCTCCATTCGGTTGTAATTTTTTATATTTGTTACTTGATAACTTCGTCAATTGTAAAACGATTTGGAAATACATCTAATAAATAATTCTTAGAATTTACGATACAATTCAAATGAAATATTCGTCACATTATCTAATTATATACCTATAGTTTAAAAAAATGAAATATAATATTTACACGTACACACGCACACGCACACGCATTCATACATACACACACTCACACACGTACGCATTCATGCACCTACTAATACGTACTCGCGGGGGGAAAGGAATTGTTAGTAATGGAGTCTGAGAATCGCATTGCTAGCAATATACCCAACCAGGTCGACCTCCTCGCGGTTCCCCCTGGAAACTATCATGGTTAATTCCTGATGAATCATCATGATGGGCTAACTGGCCTGTTTTCATTCTCATCGATCACCCTTCACTGGTGCACCGCTAGCGTATCCCGTTAGCGCAGGCGGGGTTACCATACCATTTTCACATATCAAAAAAAAACACGCACTAGCTCACCTTTCACTCGCCCTCTCACCCATACTAGTACATACACGTAGATTATAAAAATTTTCTAATTCCATTTATTAACTTGTATGATGTCCTTGAGTTTGGAGCCTGGTGATCTGTAAGACGGGTAATCCTAGTACCGCCACCAGTATCTCACAAAGATTGTTTTAAATTGTAACCTATATGCTGTAAATTTTATTATGTTGTTATTTTTGTGAGAGAAATGAATATATATTTTACTTTACTTATTTATTTAACTTCATGTACATAATAAAGGTACACATGGCGGACATAGCGCTTCAGCTGCCCGCTAACGACATGCTTTCTAATTGTATTGGGTTGACTAGAAGAGATCTCTATCAGAGATAAGTCCACTCTTGTTCACAACATTTATAAATGCAGGACAAAGAGAGAACATGATAGCGGTTGTTGACTTTTAAGTAAATATAATATTTTAAAACGTATTTGTTTTACTATTGCAAACTATATTCTCAAAGAGAATAAATGATTGAATGAATAAACATTTATTTGCCTACAAATATAATTATTAATGGAACTATAAGCGTTTGCTAATTATTTAATTGCCGGATCATGTATGTGCTTAATTTATTTAGGTCCATACACGATCCGGCCGTTGAGTTTCAGATAAATAAGTTAATCGGATTACTTACCAATTACGGTGAGGTTAACTCTTGAATTTCTCGTCTGGGCCTGTTTGAAGTCCACCCGACATCTGTACACTCCCTGGTCCGATGCCTTCACCCTGTCCACGCCTAGTTCTGCTGGCTTTCTCTCAGGCAGGAAGTAGGCTCTTGATGCGAAAACGCTCTCGTCTGACCAGCGTTCAGCTACTCCAAAGTCTCGTTCTCTCGCGTCTACACTGTGTACAAAATTATAATCTCTGTATAGAAAGAAATACTTTTATTCAAGTTAACTTAGAATTAAGCATTTTTTAATAATCATTTTTTCATTATTTTAACCTACCTACAATATAATAAAAGTCTACATTTAACTAGCGGTTTTCCATGGGGTTGTTGGCATAATTTTTTTTATGCAACTTAGAATAGCAAACAAGATGACGGCCCACAGTACCGTGGACATAACAGAGTATATTGTTCCGCCCATGATATTTTTCTGTACTTTGTAAATTCACTGCCATATCCCACCCATCAAACCGAAACACAGGTATATTTTACATATATTTAGGTGAGCGCAATTTCTTAGTAGAAACACTACAACTATACTGTTTTCTCTATTTATTGTACGCACGCTGCCCGCTGGTAATTAATGCTCTTTTCCACTCCGGATACGTTGGAAGGGAATTCTTACAGAGTTTGTCTATTGTACATCTTTATTCAAAATAAATTATAACTATGTACTCTTTGTATGTAAATAAGTTTACCAGAGGGAGCTTTGTACAAAAGTCGATTGCTTGGTACCTCTGTCCCATTCGTGTTTCAACCGTGAAGCAGTTGTGTTTGCATGGCTGTGTTTCGATTTGAAGGGTGAGATATGGCGTGAATTTACTGGGTACAGAGGAATAACACCTGACTCCTCAGGAATGGCAACGCATGGGGGGTATCATGGGCGAAACAGTATACTCTGTTATGTCCATGGTACTGCTCATGTCTATAGGCGACGGTTGCCACTTTCCATCAGGTGGGCCGTCAGTTTGTTTGCCATTCTAAGTTGTATAAAAAAGAATAGTCATTATTTTTTATTAAAATATGTAGTTGCATAATGTAAATGAAACACGCCTACACAAAAGACAATGTAGACACTGTTCGTTTAAAATAAAACCATCTAACAGTGTTACTGGCTGTGACGTTCATGAAACTCCGTTTGAAAAATAAAGTGGAATATTTTAATTAAAATGCTTTTACAATAGCGAACGAACGACAAAGTATGCGTCTTATTACTTTTATTCACTCAGTGTAATGTAAATATTATGGTAAATGCCTTTTTTGTTCGTTTCTTTGTAAAATAACAGTTTGATATTTTACAAAAATGTTACGATTGAAATTATATTATTGGTTATGTCTCTACGTATTTATATAAAAATGAATTTTATTTGTACTTTGTTTAGATTCAAAGTAAGTTTTAAAATAGTTAGACTGCTTTTTATTAGAAGATGTTCTTTAAAAAGCCTCGTCAATGTTATTAAATCAAGTCACGGACGAAAAATTTTTAAACTTGCCTACATTTTTTTTGAATGCACTTGACATTTTCACCAAGTCTGAACCAACTTTGATATGTTTTTTGTAATCGATAGACTCAATTTAAATGAAATTGCGTTTTTGAATCAAATCGTATATAAGCATAAGTATATGTATTCAATTTAATTCAAATTCGATTGAATGGTTATTCGATGGTCATTCTATCCGTTGATACAATGTTTCGATTTGCTCCCGATTCGATTGGATATTATTTCGATGAATGTTTTTATTTGCATATACCCGTGTTTGATGTTGTTTAAATCGAATTCCAATTCGACTGAATGTTCGATTAGATATGATTATTACTATACAAGCCTTTAACTGTCCACTGCTGGACATAAGCCTTTCCCATAAGGGGAGTTTATTTCTTACAACACAGGGGGCAAACGAGCATGCTGCTCACCTGATGGTAAGTGACTACCGCCGCCCATGGTCACCCACAATACCTACGGCATTGCAGGTGTGCTGCCGGCTTTTTAAAAAGGAATATGCTCTTTTCTTGAAGGTTATGTTGTCGTATCGGTTCAGAAATACTGCTGCTGAAAGTTGATTCCAAAGAGTGGTTGTGCATGGGAGAAAGTGCCTTGAAAAAGTGCCCTTGCATTGCGTGGGAGTTTTGCCAGTAGTTGCCACGCTTGGCAGGCGGGTTGGCAACCGCAGTTAGGTATTTAGAGATGTTTTAACAAGAACGCTGCTGCCCATCTCTCGTCCGATATCGATTAGATATATATCTGATGAATTCCGATATGATTTTAATTAAATCACAAATCGATTGAACGATCGATCGATTGACGTTCGATTTGACTTATATTCGATGTGATTTCGATTTGATCCCATTTCAGTTACAAAATTTATCCGACAGACCATATGAAAGTAGTAAGTGAAATTCGCAATTCGAAATTATTCCTTCATTAATGACAGTAATTTGCAGCGTACAAATACAAGCTTCGTACATATAATTATGCTCGTTATAAATATTGTTTGTATGATAAATTAAACGTTTCCCTGTTGACTGATGTACCATAGCTCACTAATAATTATTCACCTTGTCTGATATAATACATTTTTATTTTTACTTATTGTTTACTTAGCGGTTTTTTTGATGGAACGGTATCTCCGCTTTCGCTATCGGTGTATGCTGGCGAATTAATTTCTGACGGAAATAACCACGATAGCTTGCAATAATATAAAGTGCCAGATGGAGACTTTGTACAAAAGCTTAGGCATCTTTTTTTATACTACTGACTTATGGTTATGGAATAGGTGATGGAATGAGCTCCCTGCCGAGTTTTCCCAAGAGTCTACAGCATGGAGTTCTTTAAAAGGGGGGTAAAGAGATTTCTTTAGGGTCGGCAACGCACGCGTAATACCTCTGGTATTGCAGGTGTTCATAGGCTACGGCAACCACTTTCCATCAGGTGGGCCGTCGGCTTGTTTGCCATTCTAAGATGCATAAAAGAAATATTGGCCATCCCTTCCTTTCCTGTAGGTATCGTAAGAGGCGACTAAGAGCGAATTTAACGGTTGAAAGATAAGCAGTAGCGTCCTTCTTAAAGCATAACCAAAACTAAAGCCTAAATATAATTGTCAACCCGCTTTCCAAGCACGGCAACTGCTGGCAAAACCTCCCTTAAGGGGGAGGCCTATGTTTAGTAAGGGATAATTAACAGCTCATGTACTAATTATGTAATAACATAAGACAGGACAACATATGATCAGCTAATGAAATTTAATATTAGATGACACAAACTCGATTTAGAAAATTGGTTTTCTAAATTAACATGACGCAGAATTTTACCTAGGCCTTAATTTACGAAAAGCAACGTGACTACTTCAACGCTGTGGAGGTCATATGTGGAGTAGGCATGGGTAATCTTGATTCCGATCCAATATCTATATATTGGGTGTCCTCGGGATATTGATGGCGGGAAAAAGGTCTCATTTCGATAGCATCCCTATCGGTCGAATATATATTTTCGAATATTTAGTTTTAGTTAACTGTGAGTATGCGGCTCACCTGATGGTAAGTGACTACCGCCGCCCATGATCACCCACAACACCAGCGGCATTGCTGCTGCCGGCCTTTTATCCAATATTATTTTTTGAATATCAGACTCTTAACATATTCGTAGATATTGCAATTAAAATATATAGATATCGGTTAGCTGGTAGAGAATGCCATATGGCATTAAGCTCGCCATTTGTACAAAGTTTTATTGTGCAATAAAGAATAAATAAATAAATAAATATTGCTATATATTACTCAGTCCTACTATGGAGGTCATAGATAATCATAGAGATGGCCAACTGATCGATCACGATCGATCGGTCGATCGCGACAATTAGTTCGTGGCAAGGCAAAAAATATAATATATTGCTATTTTAGCGGAAGGTGCTTAGACATATATAAATAACTACAAATATAAATAAGTAGTTACTAAGAATAATTTTCAGTTTTATGTTTTCCCTCTTAATAAAATACCACAATACTACGTAATTGTGTACTGAACTATGTTCTTTTATTTGAGATTTCAAGAAGTATGTAATTGGTAGATAGCACAGGGTTTCGTCAGTAAACAGTAGATCTTGGGTCTAATCATGTTGGCCATCCCTGGTCTAGATCATCTTTGTACGTTTTATTTTATTTTTTTATACAACTTAAAATGGCAAACAAGCTGACGGCCCACCTGATGGAAAGTGGTAACCGTCGCCTATAGACATGAGCAGTACCATGGACATAACAGAGTATACTGTTTCGCCCATGATACCCCCCATGCGTTGCCATTCCTAAGGACTCGGATGTTATTCCTCTGTACCCAGTAAATTCATGCCATATCCCCACCCTTCAAACCGAAACATAGACATGCAAACAACTGCTTCACGGTTGAAACACGAATGGGACAGAGGTACCCAAGCAATCAACTTTTGTACAAAGTCTCCCTCTGGTAAAAAATCCATTCAACTTGTAAGCGACGCGTTCTGTGCCTCAAAACTCAATAGTTTGTCTATGTCATTGTCTATGCGTGCGGTCGTTTAAACTTATAATCGGCGCAACGGACGCCACGCACCAGTCTGTACCTAGATACGATCGACACCACACGTCTATTTATTACCTGTAATTAACTATATTAAAAACGTTAAATAATATCCAATTGTTAAAGTCTTCGTTTTCTTGCCATCATTCGTGACCTACCATATTCCATACCATACACAACTGTTATTTAGGTAAGTGGTATTAAAATCCATTCAACTGTTGGGTAAGAAACTTTCAAATGTCTGTACATTCAAACATTATGTAAGTATATAAATTTTCATACATAATGCCAGTAGAATTTATGAGCTTATAGATTTATTGGAGTGAAGAATAAGTTTTCTTAAAATGATATTCGCGATGGTCAATATCAATTTGCGTCATATTCGTTCTGTCCTATGACATAAGGGTGTATGGTATGGGATGGGATTCTTCAAAAAAGGCTTGATATGGGTCGGCAATGCCCCTGCATTTAAAATTTATATTTTTTAATGAAATATGTGAAACATATTTTTAAAAAATATATTTTTCTATTTATGCTTTTTATTGAGTTTATATTAAATTTTAGAAGTTAAAAAAGTATTTTTAAAGTATTTTGTATTTTTGTTATCGAAAAATTTGTTCCTAAAATATCTACCCTTATACATTTTAACATTATATTCGATAAATATATAGATAGATAGATACTCTTTATTGTTTTCTCCATAAGACTACAATAGTAAACTATTATAAATATAAACAAATAGTTACAAAAAAATATTACACTGAGAAAATAATGGGCAAGAGCGATCTTATCCATGTAACCTTTGAATAAATAAACAGTTTGACTAGAGGCACGAAACTCTATTAGTTTTTTAAATACAAATAGACATATATATATAGGTACCTACAATAATTTAAAATATAAATTACTAGATTAAATGCCATCTAGCGTTAAAAATAAAATTCCAGTCGTACCGACTAGATGGCGCCATAAATATAAAATAGGCATGCCAATAACAGAAGGGCAAATTTACAATTTTAATAAAAAGCATTATAATTAAAAGGTCACAATTGTATTTATTGACGTCACTCAATATTACTTTAAAAAGCTTATTGGAGCAAATCAAATAAACTGATTTAACTTAAGTCCTTGCCAAGTTTCGAATCGCGTCTTGTTTGAAATGTTCTGAAGATTTGTCGAGGAGGTTAATAGGTATGGTGCATGTCATAAGAGAAAATCTGTACGTTACCTACATAAGTACATTCAGGACTTTTTTTAAATTTTAATGGAATACGCCTCGGCTATTGGTGTATGTTGACGGGACACGAGTATACGAATGAAGTCAGGTCAGTTGGCCCATTGTGATGAATTCTCTTAGGATTAACCACAATGATTCCCATAGGGAACTCTATGGAGGTGGAACTGACAGGTTATTGTGCTAGCAATCCTACATACTTTGTTCTGATTTGAAGGATGTTATTATATCAATGATTGCTGTCCACTGCTGAACATAGCCCATAAGGGTTTTGCCAGTAGTTTCCATGCATGGCTGGCGGGTTAACACCACAGTTTGGTTTTTAGTTATGTTTTAAGAAGGACGCTGCTGCTGATACGGACGGACGTGGTGCTGGGACCTACACGGCTAATCTACACGACGAAGGATGTAATATGAAAATGAAATTATTGGGTGTTGTGTTAAACTTAACTATCAAAGAGTTAGTAAATTGCTGATAAAAGTCAGTAGCGTGAGTGGTAATCGTTTAGTATAACTCTTTATTGTGCACAAAATTGACGTACATACGACATGATATATTTATAATAGTTTTATAAGGTAAACCGTTAGCTTGTTTGCTATTCTTTGTATCATAAAAAATATTAAGTCTTATCGCTAAAAGAAATCTCTATTATAAACATTAGTATCAAGGAAATATTAATTTGACCCTCGATAATTTAATAAAGAGACTCTATTATGGATTAAACAGTTTATTATTCTTTCTATGATTTGGATTTTGATTTCAATACGTGAAGTAAATTAATTGAATTAAGAGATGTAAATAAAATCTGTCTCTATGCTTATTTAAAACTAGATTTGACAAATACAAATATAAAATAAATATATTTAAAATATTTTATAAAGCAAAATATTTGTTACAGAATACAATGTTTTATTTTCTATTTAAAAAAATAACTCCCATGTTTTCTAAAATAAGATAATTTTATTTTTTTAAATTAAAATAATTCCAATAAATAGCATTGAAAATTAATTGTAGTTTTACATTATACAATGCTTAAAATTTGCTTTTCACGCGCCGAAATTATACTCGAATTTCAAACAAAAAATCCTTGTTCATTTTAACTTAAATAGTTATTAATATTGTAATTATTTTTAAGTTAACTGTAATTCACATGTGTTTTAAGAAATAACGTATTTTAAATTGTACATAATTACTAATCACAATGGAAAATGAAAGATACGCTTACTTTATTATTACGCTTGTCACTTATCACTTAATCCAAATGCCTAGAAGGTTATTCAAAGAGTCGTATTTAGTTCAAGCGGTGTTTATGGAATATTCCCAATAAATAGGAGAATGCTCTGCTGAAGAGGAACTCCTAATAAAACTTCCGGTACAAAGCTTAAGTGCTTCCTTATAATAGAACATATTTCTTTTATAATATCACTATTTATTTATTTCATATTTAGGCTGGAACCAAAATTAGCTTCTTTTAAGATAGCGTTCTATTAGTATAACTGAAAAATCGCAAATTGATAAAAGAATTTGACTTTTATAACTGATTAGTTTACCTGCAATTTTTGAAATTTTTAAGTGTTTTATTTTCAAAATTCTCCAACCTTCAATAGTTTTTAAAGCAGTGGGTAATTTATTATACAACTTAACCGCTTGATATTTTGCGCCATGTTTCACTATATAAGAACGGTTCTGAGCCACCTGCATCCATTGACTCCGTGCAATGCATTTGAAGTCGTCACTTCATGTATTTGGGGATCATCCTACACTACGTTTGCCCGTATGGGATCGCCATCCAAGAATCTTTTTTCCCCATCGTTTGTCTGTTCTTAAAGTTATGTAACCAGCCTATTGCTACGAGTACTTCAGCTTACTTATCTTTCGGGCTATGTCGGTTAGTTTCTTTTGCTGATATCTTCGTTTCGGATTTTATCACGCAAAGGAACTCCAAGCATAGCCTTCGCCATAGTCCGTTGAGTAATTCAAAGCATTGACCTGTATATAGTATTTATTTATATATTGTATAGATATATGAGAGGCAAATGCAGTGGTACCCTGCATTTTTGTTGTATTTTATTAAGAGAAGGACTGGCTGAAAACCAGCGCTGTGCAGCTGTTCACATTACGCTGGGACACTCACAGCATCAGCTGAGCCGGTTCCTTTTGCATAGATTTTTTTTACAACACGGGGCAAACGAGCATGCGGCTCACCTGATGGTAAGTGACTACCGCCGCCCATGATCACCCACAACACCAGCGGCATTGCAGGTATGCTGCCGGCCTTTTAAAAAGGAATATACTCTTTTTTTGAAGGTTATGTTGTCATATCGGTTCGGAAATACTGCTGCTGGAAATTGATTACAGAGAATGGTTGTGCGTGGAAGAAAGTGCCTTGAAAAACGGACGGCGGAAGACCGTCACTCGTTCAGATGATTGGGATGAAGATAGTATGGGACACTTCTTGTATATGTATTTTCTTTATTTTCTATTGCGATTGTGTGTTTACTGTTTACTTTTTAAAACGCCGGCAGCACACCTGCAATGCCGTAGGTGTTGTGGGTGACCAAGGGTGGCGGTAGTCACTTACCATCAGGTGAGCCGCATGCTCGCTTGCCCCCCGTGTTGTAAAAAAATGTTGTCTTTTCTATTCTATATATGGGTTATATTTACCTGTAATTATGTAGCGTTAACTCTCGATCGTGAATTTAAATATGTGTAAATAATGCGAAAGTTCAAAATTAAGTGGTATAAAAGAAGAAGTCAACACCAACCTGTATATAGGTGTACCAAGATCTTCCCTGTACCACAGCACAAGTAGAACAGCATCCACGTCATCCTGGGTACTGATGTCACATGGCAGGTATACTGGTTCACCCGCCACCGCCACCACTTGGGTCATAGGCACTGTGGACAACGAGATGGTATTTAATCGATTTATTTTATCTATCAACCAAAATTGTTGGGAACTAGTGTGCCATTTAGAGTCAGGATATTTCTTCAGGGTTAGCAACGCGCACGTGACACTACTAGTGTTGCAGGTGTTCATACTGTGACCGTTTACCATTAGACGGGCTGTATGCTTGTTTGCCACCTTCGTTTTATAAAAAAAGGTTGTAAATTTAAAAGTCTAAATGGTACATACACGAGACAATTAGTTTCTGATATATGTATATCTCAATATACTTTGTTTAATATAAAATATAATATAATATTTATAATAATAGAATATATTTACTTTAAATTGAAATAACACTTGTGATGTTAGGTGAATTTTCTTTAATTTATAATAAAAAAAATGGACTTTTGTTTGAAAAATAATAAGTTAAGTTTCTTGACCATTTTTCATGGCAGTAGATTCAAAAACACTATTAAAAAAAATTTTTAATTAAGTATACTTGAAGAGAAATTAATCTTATTCTTATTAAATGCTTTTATTCATTAAATAATTTAATTTTTTATTCATTAATACACTTTGTCAGGTGTGTTACGTGAATATCAAATACACGTAGTCACCTATGGAAATCATCGTGGTTAATTCCTGATAACTTTGTCACAACGGGTCAACTAATCTGAGGGCCTACCATGAAATGTTTTTCGAAATTTCGGTTCCGAACGAAACACAAATTTGATACTAAAATTACATGGTACATACCGTTTATTAATATTAGAAATACTATTGTTCCTTTGGACTTTTATGGTAGGATTTATGACAAACGAAATGTTAAGCTCCATTGGGTCGATTTCGGTATGAACAAAAACACAAAATTGAGTCCGAAAATTCGGAATTTCATTTCATGGTAGACCCCCTGATTTTATTTTCCTCTATCGTCGTTCACTAATAAAATCAAAATATAAATGGATCTGAAATATGTACATATTAAACATATAGAATGTCTGATAGCTTAAGTAAACATAATTATAGCAGTTCTGTTATGTTATTTACAAACTTACCAAACTTAAGATTATGTTTATATTTAGTTCAAATTATATATAATATGTAGTAACTAAGGGAACTGGATGGTTAAGGGATGGAAAGCAGCGTCTCTTTTAAAACATCAACAAACCTTAACTGCGGTTGCCAATCCGCCTGCTAAGCGTGGCAACTATTGGTAAATACCCTCAGTAGGTGGAAGCCTCTGTTCAGCAGTGGACAGTTGACTGCGGATTTGATAATGATGATATAGTACGTTTCTATGATATTTAGAACTTTTAAAAACCTTTTAGCAATTCTCTCTCTCTCTCTATGCGCGCTTCTCAAAATGGGGTATTATTATTTATAATATTTAATATATATATAATATAATATGTGGGGTACTACGTAATACTAACTTTACAAGTATATGATATATTCTTTAACAATATAAAGGTCGTAAGCCTCTTGGTACTAAATAGAAATAAAGCACAATTTTTTTTTATACAACCTAGAATGACAAACAAGCTGACGGCCCATCTGATGGAAAGTGGTAACCGTCGCCTATAGGCATGAGCAGTATCATGGACATAACAGAGTATACTGTTTCGCCCATGATAACCCCACGTGTTGTCATTCCTGAGGCCTCAGGTATTATTCCTCTGTACCCTGTAAATTCAAGCCATATCCCACCCTTCAAACCGAAACACAGCCATGCAAACACAACTGCTTCACGGTAGAAACACGAATAGGACAGACGTACCCAAGCAATCGACTTTTGTACAAAGTCTCCCTCTGGTGTACATCCGGATATCCGGACAAACATAAAGCATTAGCACTATTAGGGCTTGTGTTATAATTTTCTTCACCCCATGCGTTGCCATTCCTGAGGAGTCAGGATTATTCTTTTGTACCCCGTAAATTTACAGTCATATCGCACCTTTCAAACCGAAACAAAGCCATGCAAACACAACTACTTCACGGTAGAAACACGAATGGGACAGAGGTGCCCAAGCAATTGACTGGGTGATGTAATGGCGTGACTGACAGTCACGAAAAAACAACGAATTAAGAAACAATGTGATTCTCGATTCGTCACATTTTTCTGCTTTTAGAATACGCAAGGAAGGCAATATATTTAAACGGATTTATTTAGCACAGCACGTGTAAATATCAAGAGGAAAATAATATCATTGAAATAAACTGTACGATTTTTATTACTCAGTACCTGTTTGTCAAGATACAAGGGTATCAATTTTACACGTGATACAGTAATAAACATCTGCTTAAGATATTTCAGTAGGATAAAAATAGAAAAGCAATATCGCCTCTAAAGATGATATTGAACGAAAAAGACATCATAGAAAATAGACATTCGTATACCTACATCTCAGTGACACTTTCACTAACGAAAATCTCGGATACTACATCTCTGTGTAGTGATTTAGTGTTGGCAATTATTCGATTTTATGAATAATCGATAGTTTTCGTTTAGATTAATCGAAATGTCTATTAGCTTATCGATTGAAGATTTAAGCAAACTAATTTATTATAATCTGATATACGATTATAATGGCTCGATGAATCGAGTCTTAAGAATAAAATCGATCACTCTGTTATAATTTCTTATAATCTCCTTTATATGCTACTAGTAGTTTAGTTATTCTAATAGTAAAACTGAATATCTTTTAAAAAATTACAAGAGAAAAAATACAAATTTGAAACTTTCGCGTTAAAGCGGTGATGAAAGGTTCAAAATTTATTTGAAGTTTTTCGATCATTTTGTTCAAATATAAGGTATTGATTATATATATATATATATATATATATATATATATATATATATATATATATATATATATAAGATAAGTTAAGCCGTTTGGATCCCAAGAGTTTATAACAATACATCCTAAAATAAATTATGTTACTTATGTATATGTATGTAATTTCCTTTTTTTCTCTTTTTTTTGTGTATTTTAACTATATTTGTTGTTATTTTTGTGTTGCAAGTAGTTCAAGTGATTTTTTTATGCACCTTAGAATGGCAAACAATCTGACGGCACACCTGATGGAAAGTGGAAACCGTCGCCTATAGACATGACCATGGATATAACAGAATTTACTGTTGCGCCATGATACGAGTACCCTCTATGCGTTGCCATTCCCAAGGACTCAGGTTTCTTTTTACCCTGTAAATTCACTGCCATATCTCACCCTTCAAACCGAAACACAAACATGCGAACATAACTGCTTTACGGTAGAAACACGAATGGGAAAACAGAGGTCCCAAGCAAAATTATATATATATATATATATATATATACACAAATAGATCTTTTCATTTAAGCTTGTGGGTGCAACTAATTCATGCATCTTCTTCCAGCCAGCTCTATCCCAGGCCGTATCCTTGACCTCTCTATACGACATGACACCTAGTATTTTCTTCATCTGTCCTTATAGTTATTCCTCAGTCATTCCCTTTCTCTTTTAGCCTTTACTTTTCTTTTTACTGTGCTCTTTAAAAAATTTTAAGGAAGTAAGGATTATAATATCGAGAATTTTCGATTACCGATTACTGATTCTACTCGATGCTTACAACACTATTTCTATTCAGTGATTATATCGTTGATCCTACAATACAGTGAGCACTGTATAGAATTTCCACTGAACATACGCTACCTGTCAAATACGTATTCAAGAAAAGCTCTCGAAGTTGGGTGTATAGCGTACTATTATCATCTCTTTGGCATTATAATATGAATGAGTTGTGTACAGTTGGTAAGAAGCGGAGATTTCGGATGTAAATAGAGATAAAATAAGTGGAAAATCAAAGGAAAAATGTGTTTTGTAATGGCTTAGTGTTCGTAACAATCATAAAGATGTTACATTGAGTAAATTAAACATAATTATGTATTTTTGAAATAAATAAAAATCTTACTATTGTAAATGTGATAGTATGAATAATTGTTAATTAATCACGTTTAAACGACTGGACGGATTTGAATAAAATTTAGTACATAAATAGATCACAACCTAGAAATTGGACTATGGTTATAATAAGTATTTATAAAAATACAGTCAAATGACTTTTTCTTTAACACCTCAATTTTTAAAGTCAGTTAAGTAATCATACGGAAACAAAAAAAGTAACTTTAATTTAACCAAGAATACCAAGAAACAATTTCGGACTCCAATAACTTGCAAGTGTAACGAAAGCCGGACGATGCATCCAGCGACGGACGTCCGGATATCCGGACGTCCCCGCGTCCGGATGCAATGTGACAATCCGGGGGAAACTGGTGACCATTTTTGTTTCCACCGTTGCATTTTATGCACTGCTCCATGGTGTAGAGCTTAATGGTTAAACCGTTTTATTTTTATGCGATTTTAAAATGCGGGGTTTAATACAAAAACACAAACTTCATAGTGATAGGTTAAGCCGTTTTAACACTAAGATGTAACAAACAAACGTACTTGCACATTTATAATATTATCACTAAAGTTATAAGTCCTTATGGATTTACTTTGCACAAAACTCGATTGCTTGGGTACCTCTGTCCCATTCGTGTTTCAACCGTGAAGCAGTTCTATTTGCATGGCTGTATTTCGGTTTGAAGGGTGGGATATGGCGTGAATTTACTGGGTACAGAGGAATAACACCTGAGTCCTCAGGAATGGCAACGCATGGGGGTATCATGGGCGAAACAGTATACTCGTACTCTGTTATGTCCATGGTACTACTCATGTCTATAGGCGATGGTTATCACTTTCCATCAGGTGGACCGTCAGCTTGTTTGCCATTCTAAGTTGTATAAAAAAAGCTGTTATCTGTTTGTTCATTTTTGATCATAGGACTCCCCCATAGACTGATGTAAGGAATGTAAGCATTCCTTAAGACAGTTTACCATTAGGAGGATTTTGTTAGTAGTTGCCACACTTGGCAGACGGATTGGCTGACGCAGTGCAGCTTATTGTGATGTTTTAAGAGGGACGCTGCTGCCTATCCCTCGATTATTAAATTCCCTTAGTCACCTTTTACGACATCCATGAGAAAGGAAGAGGTAGCTCATTGTATGCTAGGACCACATGCAATTTCTTTAGCAGTTATTTTTTTTGCGACTATAGTCGCAGTTTATTTTTTTATAGCAACACATTTGAAAATTTTTAAAACAAATTATGAAGTAAGTGTAAAGTTTTCAACAGACAAAGAGTTCTCGATTCGGTTGTAATTTTTTTTTTATGTTTGTTACCTCATAACTCTATTAGTTATAAACTAATTCGGAAAAATCTTTTTTTATTTAAAAGGATATACATATGAGTCCTATAGAAGTGTTATCAAAATAGAATAACTGATTTTGAAACAATTGAAATCGGTTTTTTTGTGAATTCCTAATTTGTTACTTATAGTTATATATATATAAAAAAAAATACATTTTCCCTACCAATCGTGACCACTTCCAGATAATATTCGTTAAATTATATGCGTGGTACAAACGCATAACTCCCCGTAGGAATACAATAGTATTCCAACATGTAGAATTGACAACGGTTTATTGAAATCCAGGGATGTACTCGTGCAATGGAATACAACTCCCAACGGTCGGGAAATACTATTAATTTCCGAATGTCCAGCAGCATTTCCATTGTATTGGAAATATATCTCCTTACTGCCATCACCGGTAAAAATAGTTTTGGGTCGAATTTATACATTATTCTCTGACAGGAATTCTCTGAACGATTCTCAAAGGAGTGCTAATTATTGTAATGTAATTTATAATCATTATTAAATGAAATTATAAAAAAAAAAACATATTCTATTTTTTTTTCTATTACTAAGGTGGTAAACAAACGTACGGCCCACCTGATGGTAAGCGGTTACCGTAGCCTATGAACACCTGCAGTACCAGAGGCATTGCAATACCTGCAATACGCGTGCATTGCCGACCCTGAAGAAACCTCTTTGCCTCCATTTTGAAGAAACCCATGCTGTAGTCTCTTGAGAAAACATCGGCAGGGAGCTCATTTTATAATCTGACTGTTCGTGATAGAAAACATCTCTGAAACCGCGTTGTACGCGAACATTTAAGCTGTAGGGTATGAGGGTGAAATCCCTGCCAAAGGTCAATCGTACGATGGTGGAAAGTGACGATTTGAATAAAAATTCACATATGTAACGATTTTTTTTGTGGTACATAAAATTACATTGTTATAGTTTTTTTTTTTAAATAAGCGCCATCTAGTGTTCCATATAGTAAGTAATTTAATGCGAGAATATATACATATATAGTAAAATATTTTGAATGTAAGTATACAGTTGCTTGACCGATTTGAAAGGATCTAATTGTGGATTCAGGATGAATGAGTCTCTGTTTAAGACTCTTTTATACGCCGACGACCAAGTACTTTTTGCATCGTCGGAGTATGAATTACAACAAATGGTGACTATAATGAATGAAGCGTATGCAAGAAAAGGTATGAAAATAAATGCGAAGAAGACGAAGGTAATGGTTTTTGAGAGGAATGAAAGTTTAACGGCATGCCAGATTATGATAGGAGATGAAAAAGTGGAGCAAGTGAGTGAGTTTCTATATTTAGGTTCTTTGTTTACGAGGGATGGGAAGTGTGAAAGAGATATTGAGAGGAGAGTAAAAGCGGGAAACAGTGTTAACGGTGCACTGCTCTCGATTATGTCAAGTAAAAATGTATCGAGCAAAGCTCGCCTTGCTATAATTCAAGGAGTACTGACACCAACACTCATGTATGGAAGCGAATCGTGGGTATGGCAGAAGAAGCATGAAAGTAAGATAAATGCTGTACAGATGAGAGCTTTGAGAAGTATGTGTGGTATTACTTTAAAAGATAGAGTAAGACACAGTGTGATTAGAGAGAAGTGTGGACTGAAAGTCGATGTAGTGACCAAAATCGAAAAAGGAATGTTGCGTTGGTTTGGTCATTTGGAGAGGATGGATGAAAGAAGAATTACGAAAGAGATTTATCGAGCAAGAATGAATGGAGATGTCGGTAGGGGCCGCCCTAGACGGACGTATGTCGACCAAATAGGCGACGTGCTGAAGAAGGGCCAAATTAAAAGTACCCGTAACCGACGAGCGTGTATGACAAGATTGATGAATGTGGAAGAAGCGAAAGAGGTTTGTTTGAATCGAAGCATTTGGCGTTCCATTGTTTCTGCCTACCCTAATGGGAGACAGGCGTGACAGATATGTATGTATGTATGTATGTATAGTTTATTTTGTATAAAGATGTACAAAAGGCAAGCTTAACTCTGTAAGAGTTCTCTTCCAGCAAACCTTGAGTGGAAAGGAGCATTAATTACCAGCGGGCAGTGTACGTACAATAAGAAGAGGAAATAGTAGTAGGTTGTTTCTACTAAGAAATAATAAATATGCTTACCTACATACACCTATATACTTACATTCAAAATATTTTACTATATATGTATATATTCTCGCATTAAATTACTTACTATATGGAACACTAGATGGCGCTTATTTAAAAAAAAATAATAAAACGATTAAAACTTAAACTATTTTAAGTACCAAATTTTTTTTTAATTCTAATTCAGATTTTAATTTGCCAAATATTACCAGACCTCTATTCCAATGAAAGTTATTACGCAGTATTGAATCCGGAGAATTTCCAAAGAGAAATAACTTTATTATGAAACGGGTACTGGGAAGATTATATTATTTTAGTAATATATTTTGTTATCTACAAGGTGTAATGGAAAGGGTGTAGGCGCCATTTGATTATAATTATTAAACCTATTACTGTAATAAAATCATGGTTTACAAATAAATATATATCACGTCATTAAATTACTGACTTATGGCCCTTTTACATATATTTAGTATTCGTTAAATTATTTTTACAATAAATAATTTATGAATGAGAAAATAACTAGACAGAATTGGTAGTAGCTTAACTTTTTTTTTTAATTTAATTATCATAGAAATAGATACAACAATCATTGAGAAAATAGAGTTGGTAGACTAGATAGAGTTGGTAGTAGATAAACTTTTTTTTTTAATTTAAATATCATGAAAATATATATAAAAACTTAAGAAATTTTAGTACCACTTAAACCTCTTGAGCTTGTGTTTGGCACTTTAAATTTAATTCTTAAATAATAAGTATTGCTAGTAATATTCCGCAGTATAGCAAGGTTGCACAGAAAAGGTGCTCTTACTACGTAAAATTTAAATTTTATGTCTTTGACAGTAATACTGTTTCGCAAGTCGGTAGGCAAAGATTGTACTAATCACAGTATGAGATAGACGCTCGTCTGCTCGCCACAGTAGTTTTTTGCTCGAGTAGTGGCTTTCTTGTCTTGCGCGCCGAAGCGTGTATGTAGGTATATACAGTATGATCTGTTTTTCTTTGAATTTCTTTTTTAAAGAATTGTTCTTTTAGACAATATTTGTGTATATTAGTGAATATAAATATTATATTCACTAATATATATATATATATATATATATATATATATATATATATATATATATATATATATATATATATATATATATATATATAATGATATTTAGATATATCTACAAGTATGAACTGAACAAGTGTAGAGACTAGAGGTCTTTTATACTAAGATATTGGTATTTTCGAAAAATCTCCAAAATTGTAATTATCCTTATTAATATTATAAATGTGAAAGTGAGTTTGTTTGTTACCTCTTAGCGCTTTAGCGGTTTAACCAATAACTATTAAATTAAGATTACACCTACTATATGCAACGGAGAAAGAATGGTTAGTAATATCTCGATTACAAAGACACATGAATTAAAAAAAAAAATGCATAAAACAAGCTGTCAGTTTCTCTATAACTCTAAATACAGGAACAAACATATAAACGGATAGAGTACCTATAATCTGGTTCAGGAATTAGGGCCTCAAGCTTCCATATTTAAATAAATCCTATTCCGCATTTTACAATTGCAAATAAAAAAAAAACTGATACAGTTTTGTCGTATTCCTCATAAAATTAAATTAACTTCTTACGATTTATGCTCTGTTTACAATAAAACCATCTAAATTGTACCTAATAAATAAATTTCTTTAGTATTTATTACTTAGATGCGAGGATATATATTTAGGGTCGATTTTGAGGCGTCATTTCTCTATACCTATCTCAGATATTAAAATTTCAATTAGATATTTACTCGAAATCTTTATTCTAAAGACTAGTATGAACTAAATTTCTAATAGTAAAACTTATTATAAAATTACTAACAAAATTTCTCAAGTCAAAATTATTGTAAATTTAATTTATCATGGCCCATAAACCAGTAATTTTCACGAAGCTATCAAATTAAAATATTAGAATAAGAGATAGGTTTGGAGGATTGGCATCTAATATCCTTTTAAGAGAGTATTCTACTATTTATATTATATTAAGAGAGTTTCATTAAACTAAGCGTTATTTCAAAGAAATAAGAATTTAAAAACATTAAAAAAAATGGCGCATTCAATTGTTAGTACGAAAGACTATAAATATTTTTCGCTTCTCCACCCATATTTCTTTGTTGAAATATTCCATTCCACTGGTGGAGCACTCTATTAAAAGGATGTTAATCATTTTCATTTCAACCTGTATAAATAAATCCCAAAGGTCGTAGCCAAATATATCTTATCTTTGTTCTGCTTGTGGAGTTATTTCCTGTCCTACTTAGTCCCATTGGGATCTTTTGTGCTTCCTCTTACCTTATTCTAGCAGCCCACTATAACCACTTGCAGTGAGTATTAATTGAGGAAAATGTTGATTTAACACAAATGCCAGAATATTTCTAATGAATGTAATAGAGACAATGCTGGTTGGCAAAAAAGTTGTCCTTAATTAAAATGTACTATAAAAAATTCTTAAAATATTATAATATAAAAATTGTATTAAAGCCAGGATATGTAAGTACTTTTATTATATCGAAACAAACAATTGTATGTTGGTACGTTTATTCAGAGATGACACAGCTAGACTAACAATCGGCAACCACTGTGGAAGAAGAGTTTTTGAAATGTGACCCGTACTTGAAAACTCATTATAGTATGACTTGATAATGAGACAAATAAAGAAAAAAATATATATATACTACCATTTTATATAATATTATATACTAGGCGTGAACTGTCCACTGCTGAATACAGGCCTTCTCCTTCTTCTGGGCGCTTTTGCCAGTAGATGCCATGCTTGACAGGCGGGTTGGTAACCTCAGGGGGAGGGAGACTTTGTACAAATGTCGAGTACTTACTTTGATTTTGTACAAAAGTACCTCTGTCCCATTCGTGTTTCAACCGTGAAGCAGCTGTGTTTGCATGGCTGTGTTTCGGTTTGAAGGGTGGAATATGGCGTGAATTTACTGGGTAAAGAGGAATAACACCTGAGTCTTTAGGAATGGCAACGCATGGGAGGTATCATGGGTGAAACAGTATACTCTGTTATGTCTATGGTACTGCTCATGTCTATAGGCGACGGTTACCACTTTCCATCAGCTTATTTGCCATTTTAAGTTGGATAAAAAAATGCCTCAGGCTTTGGTGATGTTTTAAGAGGGACACTGCAGCCCATCCTTTGACCATTAAGTTCCCTTAGTCGCCTCTTACGACATCCACGGAAAAGGAAGTGGTCTATTCAATGGCAATAATACCATATGGCAATTTTATATACTCGTACTTTTGTAGTTAGTTAACGTTTTCTGTCTTTGTTGGATGATGGATAAATAGGTATGCATGATAATAATGAATCATGAGATTTTACTTTCTGTTACTTGCTTGTTTGTTTTATTTTTTATTTATATATTTGTAATTTTAGTTACAAAGTTGAACTACGTATAATCTTTATAAAATATTCGAATTCGGAAACAATACCTGCATTGTCGAGAATAAGTCAAAACTTTAAAGCCACAAATCTTTCAGTGAACTAAAAACTATCCAGCAACTCGAGCACCCTTAGAAATTTCGCAAAATTGGCAGGATTGCAACTCCACAGAGCCGTAGAACTGAATAAATAGATAAAACCGCTTTTTAATTATTCAAATGATGTCCCACCAACGTCCCCAATTCGAGCTGGATGCCGTCACAATTCAGACGATTCTCGCCTCTGCATACTTTGTTTTAATGTTAAAATTCGCCAGTCAAAATTTGCAAGTGAAGTGGAACCATTCGCTTTTGCGATATTGGTACTTTATTAAGCTTTTTGCGAGTTTCAGCTAGCAGTTTGGGAGTAATAACGTTTTGAGCAATTTGGTACAGCGACAAAAAGATTGGATTAGGTGTGTTCATGGCCTTATTATCATATGAAATGGCAGCGCGTTTATTAAATAGATAATTTATTAAATCAACACGTCTCGAACGTTGAATGTAATATATTTTTATGACGAAGTTAAAGGGGACTTTAAAGATATGGCACATATGTTTCGCGTGTAGGTACTATCCTCAGTATGAAAAATGACATCTGCTGGTAATTATCTTGTATAATGTTTAGAGCAATATCCAAATATTATGTAGTATATGTAGTCAAGTTTTTCACATCTTTCGCATTTTTTTTTAAATTTTATTTATTCTCATTCCCACTTTATGTAAGGTTGACTGTTCTAATTCTGCTACGTCAGGAACTTCTATTTTGGGTTGTGGGCTCGTGTAATTTCTTTTCTGCTAAAAGGTACTAAACACACGTAGATAATTAATGAAAGTTAATACTACTACGTTAGAGATTTTTTTTTCTACACTTAACTCTTGTTTCTTGCCCATTCTTCTCAGCTAAAATTATATTCCTTACTGGGCGATAGACTCATAAAAAAATAACAATTCAAAAATGATTATTACTATGATTATGAATATTTGAATCAAAATTATTTTTATTTTATTTTTTTATTTTATTTTATTCCAAGTGCGATTCGAGAGACAGCACCATCAAAATTTCTTTTTACTTTTTGTCATGTTATTATGTCATTATTCAATATGAGATTCAATGAAAAATATCATTATTTTTTTTAAAACATAACTTATTTTAATTTTTTTATATTATATCGTAATTTCCATGCGTATAGCATGGGAATTTAATAAACTTACTGTTTGTTTATAAACTTACTGAAACCATTGTCGGGAACGACAAACACAGTAAGTTTGTTGAATTTCTCTTGTGCATGCATACAGAAAAAATAATGCTAAAGAAATCATTATCAGCAGTGTGTCTGCAATATAGTGGTTTCGGAAACTATTGACTCTTTCTTCATGTATACTATATATAATCTTTTCTATTCTGGGAAGCTATCAAAAATTTAAATTAAAAAATATATTACTCAATAGTATTACTGGTATCTCCATCATACAAGAAGTTCTTTGACATAATCTATGGTAGTAAAGTTGAAGTAAATAACAATAATTTTTTTAAACGATTCAAATATGAATTCTAAAACAGAGAGAATTCGATCTTGAATGCAGTCAAACGTTATCCCAGCGAACTGAGTACTACTAAATTAAGTATATAAACGACTAGAAATCGAACTCGTGAATTTCTATATTGTAACTAAACCGGATAAGTCAGTTACTGTTACAGAATATAACGCGTGCACGTATCCAAACATTGTTCTGAGCAAACACACCGTTTGTCCACGTAGTGCAAACAATTGTACGAACTTGTTCCAGTTTTGGACGATCCTTATTTTATCAGATCATTTCTGAGTGTGATGAAAGTAAATCACGTACACGAACACAAATCCTACCATGACATCTTTGTGCGTTCGAAATTATGTAATGTCGACAGCATATCTTTCGTAATTTCATCAAGTGCCTATTTCGTTCGTCTTTGATATGACAAATATTTTCATGGTAAATTGATTTTGTTGAATTCAATATAAAATACGCAATATCTGATACAAGATGCGTAGCTGGTTAGTTTTTGGCATAGCAACGCGTGAAGGGTGCTTCAGTATCACATTTTATGGTGCTCATAGTATTGCTGTTATTGTTTCTATTGATTATTAGAATTTTCTTTCAGATGAAATATCAGCTTATTCATTTCTGATATTAAAAGAAAATATGTAAAATAAACTTTTTTTATGCAACTTAGAATGGCAGACAAGCTGATAGCCCATCTGATGGAAAATGGTAACCGTCGCCTATAGACATAAGCAGTACCATGGACATAATAGAGTATATTGTTTCACCCATGATACCTCCCATGCGTTGCCACTCCTGAGGACTAACGTGTTATTCTTCTGTATCTCTATATATATAATATAGATAGGGAATAAGCAAGACAATTAATAAATGTAACAATACAGTTGTATAAGTACAGTAAGGCGGTCTTATTGCTGAGAGCAATCATTTCAAGACAACCTTAGGGTAACGGACTAATTGTTGTACAAGTGGGCATGATGATATTGTATAATTAAGTAAGTTTGGAATAACAACGTAAAATATTAAGGAAATATTATTGTAATTATAAGTATATATATATATATATATATATATATATACATATATCTTTTGGATGAAACAATAAACAGTATCTATATCTATCTATCTATATATCTATAATCTAACTTAAGATAAATAAGTGTGAAATACATGTTTATATGTGTTATTACAAGAGGCTGTGTAACAACTGTATATATATATATATACTTGTATAAATACATAAATATTGAATGCCAATTTATCAAATGTAGAAGCAGTCAGATTGAGAGAAGGTAAACTTATACAATAATTATGCCACAAGATATTGATTTTCTTCAGATATAGAGTAGGCAATTTAGTGAATAATACATAACGACTAATTGGAAGTGAGCGAATGGGTTCGTTCGAGTGTTCGCCGATGTTGATCAAATTGAAATTATTCTGAACGGATAATAAATTATGAATTGTCGATACTGACCATACCTGCTAAGGCATACATAAGGCTATCCTTATGTATGCCTTAGCAGTAATAAATTACTACGTAGAGTTTTTTTTATGCAACCTAGAATGGCATACAAGCTGACGGCACCCCTGATGGAAAGTGGTAACCGTCGCTTATAGATATAGCTATATATAGATAATAAGCAGTACCATGGACATAACAGAGTATGTCCATGGTACTGTTTCACCCATGATACCCTCAGGCATTGCTATTCCTGAGAATTCAGATGTTATTCCTCTGTACCCTGTAAATTCATTGCCATATTTCACCCTTAAAAACACAGCCATGCAAACATAACTGCTTCACGGTATAAACACAAATAAACAAACAAGCATACGGCCTTGATAGTAAGCGGTTACCGTAGCATATGAACGCCTGCAATACCAGGAGTATTACATGCGCGTTGCCGACCCTGAAGAAACCTCTTTACCCCCCTTTTGAACAACTTCATGCGGTTGTCTTTTGGGAAAACCTCGGCAGGGAGCTCATTCCATAACCTGAGTGTATATTTTAAAATCAAATAAATCATTGTTAGTCTATATGTATACGATTGAAGACATCTTTTATTACATTTACATTAAAACAAGTACATTTAACGGAGCAAATATTTGAAACTCATAATTCGATTAATGTTATAGGGAAATAATAATTTAAGATAGACAGATACTTTTTATTGTTTCCTCCAAAAGATTACAATAGTAAACTTATTATAAATATAAATAATTACAAGAAATAATCACAATGAGAAAACAAAGGGCGACCTTATCGCTAAAAGCGATCTCTTCCAGGCAACCTTTGGATGGAGAGGAGTAATTATAAACAAATTGGTGGAAGGCACGATGAAAAATTCTATTTGTTCTAAATATGGAGATGTGATACATATAATAATATAAATATATATCCCTACAAATACATACAAATACAAATATATAAATACTGCTCACATGTATACGTAAAATACTTATAATTTTTTTTTAGATATCTGAAGAAATAAGTATGCTAACCAGACATATTATAAACAAATTAAGAAGATGACAACTTGTTCAAATAAAAATCCTTAAGTTTTGTTTTAAAACTAGAAGGACATAAGATTGTGATCCACAAAAAAAAACTGACTTCAATTGTGACAAAACCAGTTATTTCGATTTAAAAACTAATTTTTTGAACCAATTTTGATGAAATTTCTATAGGAATAAACCATAGGTGTATTCTTTAAGGTAAAAAAAAAAATTCAAATTATGTTTTTTACTGATCTTGATTTAAAACCGTTCAGTACTTTATGTGTGAAAGAGTAACAAACTACTACCTATTCATACATCTTTAAAGATCTTTAAAGAGGTCCATGAAATCTATAGAGCGTCTAAGATTATGCTTCTTTAACAGCGCTTACTTGAAAATTTTATTAACTACAGTAACACAAGTGATCTGATATAGGTATTTTATTGCCACGTAAATCTTTGTTTTACGATCTTATATTTTCTTTATAACAATTCACATATATCTTAGAACATAACCAATTTATTACTATTTTAATAAAACATATTATTTAAAAATATTTGTAATATAAAGAATTTCGAAAGTTTGAAAAATAACTGGCACAGGTCACGTGAAAGGCACTGACCTTGTACGGTAGCCAAAGTTAAACTTATTAAAGCTAATCTCACTGGAACCCATTAATTTCGGTCTACAAAACGACATCTATGACGTCACATAAGCTCTCGAGCCAGATAATCCGGCCCTCATCTAGATGAAACTAGCATTACTCTTCGTCGGCCGGTTCATATCTCACGCTTGATAGCTCGAGGCACAAGGAGATTTCCCCGAGGAACGTCGGAGCAAGGTCATGCCATGCAGTCGCTAATACGGGATTTGTTGGCTATTCGTTTTATCGTACAACGTTACAAGGTTAGTCAGAAATCAGTCATAAATGTCACCTTTCAGAATAATTCCTCATACAGTATTTTTATTTGACGCGTTTATTATTAAAGTCGAACAGAGGTAAAACAAACTATTTTTAAAAGAAATTAATTTAAACTTGGAAGGTTAATAAAATAAGTAGAACGTGTTGTTAATTTAATGGAATGTATTTAGAATTCTAAATTCAAATTAATTTATTTTTCAATAGCTAGTATTAAAATTTCATAGGTTTAAACGATTGAATTTAAAAAAGGAAGCTTGACTATATTTATAGAAAACAGTAACCAAGTTTAATTTTCGATAGCAATAATTTAGGAAAAAGAAACTAAATAAGAATTACTTAATAATAATCAAACCCAAACATCGAGAATAGAAAAAGATTAAAATAAAGACGCCATATTTGAAATAAAAAGTTGCAAAATTAATAAATGCCAATACATTTTAAGTGCAGGATTAAATCGTATAATTTTAATTGTAAAATCAAACTCTGCGTTTAAACGTTAAGGCGATTGCATTATAACTTGGCATCGAAGTTTAAATGAGATGAGTTTAATAGAATTATGACAATAAACAATCTTCCATTTGCTGCTTCTATATTTAACAGTAGCGACGCAACCGCAAACCGATTTTCTTTGGAGCAACTCGATTGAAACCTCTCGAAGCACACACGTACTCGTAACTCATGCAGTATTCAATGAATCGATAAGATGAAACATTCATGATGCAGATACAGCCGCCTCTAGAATATTCTTTATTCGTAAATAATCTCGTTCCTTCCGCCCTTGGATTCTTAAGTTATAATTAAATAGGTGCACGGCCGAAGTTCGCTCGGAATATAAATATTAGATATACGAATTTAGTATAACTTTCCCAATTTGTCTCGGCTTTGATTGTCTGTATTGTGCTCCCAAGGGTTTCGTTATCTGGTTTTCTGTATTACACTTTTTTTTTATGTTTGCTACGCTTTGCTGATCTCGTAGCTTACATTAAAAATATTAAAATAGTTTTACTATCATCATTATCATGTCAGTCATTCTATTGGGGAGTTTTGCCAGTAGTTGCCTTGCTTGGCAGGCGGGTTAGCAACCACAGTTAAGCTTTCGGTGATTTTTAAAAGGGACGCTACTGCAACTCAACGCAACTCAACTCTTGCCCTCCTTTAGTCGCTTCTTACTACAACTACGGGATAGGAAGGGATATCCTTCTATGTCGGGACCATACGGGACCAGAGTCAATTATATATTAGTTAATTATTATACTGCGGGAAAGGGATTGTTAGTAATAGGGTCTAACAACTGCATTGCTAGCAATATACCCTGTCAGGTTGTCCTCCACGCGGTTCTCCCTGGAAACCATTAGGTCTTGTTGAATTCGTCACGATGGGCCAACTAACCTGCTTTCATTCTCACCTATCCATTCTCACTGGTGCTCCACCAGTATATACTGATAGCACAGGTGGATCTACCATTTTCACCCATAGAAAAAAAATTATATTAGTAAGATAATAAAAAATAAGATAAACATCTCAAGCAGGGTTAGCAACCGTACTATAATTTATAGTATAGTTCTATATTTTGTCAACTCCAATCTCTAGTAACAACTTATATGAAAAGTAAAAATATCTCTACTAAGCTATTTGCTTTAAATTTAGAAAAGTTAACTTCTTAAAGTTAACTCCTTCTTGAACTGAAACCCTTCCAAAAATACCAATTGACAAAAATAGTATTAAAAAAAAGTTTAGAGACGAATTCCAAGTTTAAATTTAGTCGAAATCAGTTACCTAATTTAAATTCAAAAATAGAAATGGTATTATTTCTGAATAGAAGCACGATATCGGCTTATTAAAACTTGGCCAGCCGGTTTGGTATAAAGATTTCCTTCTCTAACACCAATATATTATGTTTTGTTCCCGTAATTGCCTGTTACAGCAACCTGGGGTGAGAAGGGGTGACGACATCCGTATTTCAATGGTGACATTTGTTTGGGGTTTAATGCTTGCGCAATATAAACATTTGTACCCATGAGTAATTCTGTTTGTATTTGTCTCGCTGTTGTCTGATATATACATACATATGTGTTCAAAAATCTAGTTATTTTAAAAAGTCGAGTTATAAAAATCATACTTTAAGGGTTTTTTAATATGATGTCTTTCTAATATAACAAAATTGTAGCTAGACGACTAGTTTTTAGAAATTTCTGTCTGTCTGTCTGATTTCATAGTTGTTGGATGCGGTTTTCATAGTTGTGTTCCTAAAGGTTCAACTTAAAAAGTGGTACATATTTTATATTGATATGCTATATAGAAGTCGTATATTTATTGGTAGTTCCTATTTTTCTGAAATCTTATGTTTCGAAATTCAGTCGAAAACACAGTAAGTTCACACACACACACACACACACACACACACACACACACACACACACACACACACACACACACACACACACACACACACACACACACACCCGCGCGCGTGCACACATGCACACATGAACACAAATAAACACACACACACGCACGCACACGCACACGCACACGCACACGCACACGCACGTACGCACGTACGCACGCAGGCACGCACACGCACAGGCGTTGATATTATATTTATATTACACTTCCCCATCTGAAGGTTGTCTGGAAGAGATCGCTCTTAGCGATAAGGCCGCCCGTTGTTTTTTCAATATATACTTTTCTTGTAATTGTTTATATTTATAACAAATTTACTAATGATATCCTTTGGTGGAAACAATAAGGAGTCTCTATCTATTTATTATATTGTGGATAAAAATAAATTTATGATGATTTATCTGCAAGTTTATAAATCTAGCAGCAAAAAAAGTATAATCTAAGTTAAGAAAAATAAGTGTTAAATACATGTTTATATGTGTTATTACAAAAGGGTGTCTAAAAATATATACAGTTGTTAGAACTTTTTATATCTGAACCTAAAAAGATTGTCTTGTTAATAATAAATGCAATAAAGAGTTAAATAAATAAATAAATGTTGTTTAAAGTTATAAACACATTTTGTTATAATCATAAAATTACAAATAAACATTAATACACCAACTTCACACAATTTATTTATTTATTTATTTAACACTTTATTGCACCAACATAACATGATTTGTTAAAACAATTTTCAATACGTATAGTGTAGTACAAAAGGCGGTCTTATTGCTAAGCAATCTCTTCCAGACAACCTTTGGGTAGAAAGGATTAAAGCATAAGTAGGTAGGTGGCGCGTTAAAAAAGATAGATTTGTAAAAAATAATATTTGTGACAGCATAGTCATATACATATACATACATAAATAAACACATACAACCAAACATATACATATATATACATACACATATAAATATATATACATACATATACATATATACGCATAAATACATACAAATATACCATATTAATACACATATATATAACACACATAAAACTGGAAATACGTAGGACTAAGTGATTATAAGGATAGGTAGTGGGCTTTAACTAGGTTTTTAAAAATGGGCAACGATTGAGCGCACCGTATAGAGGTAGGGAGTGAGTTCCACAAACGAACTGCTTGCACGGAAAAGAATTTAGTCACTTAGACTCACTAAATAGGTAGGCAATGTTTAAAATTAAGCTCGAGTTTTAAGCAAACTAGAGCCTTAAAGGCTACAACTCTAAATAAAGGGCCAATTTGTACAAATACAAGTGTACTCAGCACGTAAATGTGATTATAAATGTCAATATCAAGTATATAAATCGACCCGTGCACCATCTGGAACCATCTTTGAATTATATTGTACTATATAAGCTTGGTTGTACTAATAATAGCATTAGACATGTATATGTATTTATGTGTGTGGATGTATTATATATTTATGTACCTAATACCATGCATTGTGCTTTGTTTAATTCAATATTGAGGATAATGGCTGAGTAGCTGAGTGGCTGAGTATATTTGTACTAATAATTGTGGCAAAAGAAGGTCACAAATTTGAATTTGGCTAAATTTTAAAATGTTAAAAGATTAAATACATTTAACGTTAGTGGGTAAAATTAGTAAACTTGCATAGACAGTAAAATACATATAAAATTTTTAATAATACATTTATTATAATTTTTTAACCGCCATCGAGTGTCACTGCACATCGGAAAGGTCGGGTAAAAAGTGCCTGTAGCATTAAGTTCGCTTTCTGTATCACATTTTATTGGTCAATAAAGATAAATAATAATCGCATAATTTGATCGATATTTTTTTTTATACGACTTAGAATGGCAAATAAGCTGACGGCCCACCTGATGGAAAGTGGTAACCGTTGCCTATAGACATGAGCAGTATCATGGACATAACAGAGTATACTGTTTCGCCCATGATACCCCCCATGCGTAGCCATTCCTGAGGACTCAGGTGTTATTCCTCTGTACCCAGTAAATTCATGCCATATCCCACCCTTCAAACCGCGACACAGCCATGCAAACACAACTGCTTCACGGTAGAAACACGAATGGGACAGAGTTACCCAAGCAATCGACTTTTGTGCAAAGTCTCCCTCTGGTTATGTTATTATAGTTTATTAATTATATATTTATGTTATTATTTTATTGCACATCTTTTAAATTCATATCGAGCTAGAATCGGCATATAGTATTCTAGGAACAGAACTGAACGGATTTAAATCTCATTTAAATCCGATCCACTGTTGAAGCATGGCTGAGTAATATACATATGTTAAAACATCTTTACTAAATTTCACGTTTATAATACAAGAATAAAATACCTACGTCGAAAATAAATAAATTGACAAATCGATCATGACAATATACACTAAAAGAAATTACAGTAACAACCAATTTAATATCTGTAGCTTCTAAAAAAGCCCAAGTTATTTCAATCAAGCCACCATTATATTATAATCGGCATAATAACTACGGGTAATCTGGGGAAATGTAACGGAAAACCTTAATTCATCAAAAGAAATGTTTAAAATATTAAAAGCCTATTCAATCGTAAATTCCCAACAAAGGCGAAAACTTCGGGAATAAAAATTATGTAGAAGAATCAAATAAACCTCTGTGGACGTCTAATGGTCGTCATTTTTGACTGAGTCTTTTATAATCTAATCATAGAGTTGGTTCAGAGTAAATACAATTTTCTTTATATAAAAGATAGGTTATACAGGCATCTACAAAATAATTGGTTGATTGAGATAAAAAAAAATATTCCCAATAATGTAATGTTTTTATTTAGTTTTCATGATTTTAATCTTATTACCTTAATTTTATTTGTCTATAGCATTGAAAGTTCTTCTGAAAACTGATTAGAGTGGCGAACATAGATTACAGCAGATTATTAATCCCGGCCTCTCGAGCCGCTGCAGTGCCCCCCCCCCCCTTTCCTTTCCCACATAAGTCCCTTACCAATCATTCACCAATTTCCTTTTCGCTTTTCCAACGTTCCCTTCCATCTTTCCTCAATCCTTTCCTCCATACCGTAGGTGGCGGAAACCACCAACAAATGCATTCCCAAAAGAAGGTTGACGTCAAGCAGATGGCCGGTCGTAAAACTAAAAACCAAATCTTTTTGTAATATGGATAAAATCATATTACGCCGACCCCAAATTATTGGAATAAGGGTAGGAAGACGATGATATATATGTATTATTAATTTTATAAGAATATATATTATGTTTAGTTAATTGGAATTATTTTGCTACCATTAATAAGCGTGCAACTGTCAACATTAGAGGATTGACTATCATTAGTATTAGTAGAGATTCTATGATCTTCTCTATCAGTCATTAATCTCTGACCGTCATTCAGTCTACGCACATATTACAACACGTGTTTCGCCTCTATAGGCGAGGCACACATACTAATGGTAGCAGAATTAAAAAAAATAATCTGATCAACTAACCAGTGATATGGAATTCTGCAAAATAACACTTAATTCAGAAAATAGTATTATAGAATCAAAGACGTAAGTAAATGTAACGTTGGTAAAAATTATCCAGAACATCGCATATTTCTGTTTTGGTATGCTGGTGTGTTGGTTCTGTCATTCATTGGAAAGATTTATTAAATTATAATAAAAGATCGTAGAAACTAACCAACTATTAGACTACAGTGTATACAAGTGTGTCAAGTCAGGACAAGTTATTTGTTTACCAGTGTACAGTTAAAAGTTAAAAGTAATAGTAAATAAATAAATACCACTTGATATACCAGCACATTATAACAATTCCATATATTTCTAAATAAAGTAGATTTTGTATTATTGATACTAGACAACTGATAGAAATATTTAGGTATATATTTTTTTATAAATACATGGAAAAACCTAATAAAGACCAATAAAGACGGCCGTGAACACAAATATTTGTATTGAGTGGGATTTGAACCCGAGACTATCGGAAGGCGAAATGATGCTTCAAACCGTTAGACCACTAAGATTAAAATGATTTAATATTCTTTTGTTTTTATTTTTTTATTATATATAATAATGAGCAAGGATATATATATATATATATATATATATATATATATATATATATATATATATATATATATATTATAATTATTCCTCTCCATCCGAAGGTAGCCTGGAAGAGATCGCTTTTAGCGATAAGGTCGCCCATTGTTTTCTCATTTTGATTATTTCTTGTAATTGTTTATATCTAGAATAAGTTTACTATTATAATATTTGGGAGGAAACAATAAAGAGTATCTATCTATCTATATGTGTTAGTTTAATAACATAATAATCCTTGATTATTAACGTGATCTGTAGCAGAAGTCGTCCCTGCTTTATCACACACCATTTATCCGCGTCCTTCGGCGCTTTCTTTCCAGTTGACCTGCAATAATTTGTCCAGATGTTTCCAAGGAACGCATCGCTCGGGGAATTCAATGTTTTTTCATGCGTAATTTTCTTCTTGCAAACTACTTATATTTCGTGGTATTGAGCGGATATGTGTCTTTCCTAATCTTTTTATCTTGCTAAACTGGTTGTCATAGTAACACTAGATATATTCCGAACTCCTTTTGAATGAATGAATGAGTATACTTTATTTGCATTATACAATATAGGGAATAAGCAAGGCAATTTACAAACACAACGATACAATTGTATAGGTACAATAAGGCGGTCTTATTGCTGAGAGCAATCTATTCCTTTTCTAATTTCTTTATTCATTTATAATAATATAATTCTATATTCTTGAAGATGTACATTATAAATTAGACTCCCAATTAAATCTCTCATTTGGGCCATTGTACTTGTAACTCGTGGCTAATACAGCCAGCCAAGCTTCGCACAGAAGCACAGAAGTTTTTAGGTATCTTCACAGGCATCAGGGAGGTTATCGTCAGAATCTACCAGGAGATCATACTAATATTACTATACCATATCAGTTTTTAACTGCCCGCTACTGTATATAGGCTTTTCCCATGAGAGAATGTTTTTCCAATAGTTGCCATGCGTGGCAGGCAGGTTGGCAACTGCAGTTAGGCTTTGATAATATTTTAAGAGGGGCCCTGCTGCCGATCTTTCGACAATTAAATTTCCTTAGTTTGCCTCGTATGATACCTATGGGAAAGAGAGGGGCAGCCCATTCTGTGCCGGGACCATATGTCGTTACCAAGGAATAATATCGAGACAATATGTTTAAGATAAATATATATTTGAATTTTAATGTATTTAAAAACATATAAAAAAGGCTACTTCAGTCTGTTCAAAATGTATTAAACCCGAAATCAAGAGTAAACCTTGTCGAATAAAAAAGTTGGTTTATAATTGATGAATATATATGTACAAAAAAAAAGTGATAGGCGAAATCCAAAAGTAAAAGGTGCGTTTGGGAATCGTTTAATAATATTTAACAATGCTCCTGTCGCATTTGGAAATTTTAAATATTCGGATCGTAATGTCTCATATACGAGGTTTGTCCGGAAAGTACGTATAAAAGTTTTTTAAAAATTTTATTTTACAATTATTCAGGTAAATCAATTTTATCCCCTTCAAAGTACTCCCCCTGTGACATAATGCACTTGTGCCAACGCCGTTTCCACTGTGAGAAGGCTCCTTGAAAGTCCTCTGGTTGTAGGTTTCTCAGCTGCCCCGTCGTAGCTTTTTTTATCTCATTTATGTCCCCCAAATGCCGCCCCCGAAGTACCAATTTGGTTTTTGGGAACAAGAAGAAGTCACACGGGGCCAAATCCGGCGAATAGGGGGGGTGTTCGGTCACCGTAATGGAATTTTTACTCAAAAACTCACGGACAACAAGAGAGGTGTGGGCAGGGGCATTGTCGTGGTGAAGAATCCAACGCCCCTCTCGCGCCAATTCTGGACGAACTCGTGCCACACGACTGTCTGACCGTTAAACGACGGTCCCCATTAACACAAGTTCGAATTCTTTCCACGTTTTCGTCGGAATGTGAAGTGGAAGGACGTCCTGAACGTGGGTCATCTTGAACGCTTTCTCGGCCCTCTCTGAATCTTTTTAGCCACTTGTGGACGGTTGGTTCCTTCACAGCATCATCCCCATAAACTGTTCTGAGATCGGCAAAAATTTCACGGCCATTCTTGCCGAGTTTCGAGAGAAACTTGATTACGACGCGCTGCTCTTCAACGGAAGCGGGCTCCATGCCGACGGGGTTTCGTTAAGAGGTAACTTCACAGATGGCGTGACAAGCCAGTTCGCACCGCACGGCGGTCAGACCAGAACTGAAGCATTGTTAGGGACATAAGGAAGGGGTCCTGCGCTTACCTGGCCTCCCCACTCCTCTTTCTCGCATTCCAGAACACTTTTATACGAACTTTCCGGACAGACCTCGTATTTGAATCGATCCGAAAAGATTTGTATTCGCATTTCTTAGCACTTCCAGTCGAGTATATCTATAACTACACTAGGTACTAAGGAGTTAGTACAGGCGTAAGTACAGAATAGAGCGATAAAATATAAAAATAAAGCGACTGTCAGAATACAGTTTAGCTAGCTCATTTAATACCAGCGTCTTCAAAGCCGAAAAAATGAGAGCTCATTCTTTAGCCACAGTAACTTTTTTTTCTGTATTCTGTACTTATGAAAACAGGACAGTTGTGAAATCTTCTCAGTTTCTGTCACTATATATATATATATATATATATATATATATATATATATATATATATATATATATATATATATATATATATATATATATATATGAAAACTTTTTATAACAAAAAGATATCGCTCCACAAAAAATACTTCAATCACACACAACAAAACACACACACACACACACACACACACACACACACACACAGAGAGAGAGAGAGAGAGAGAGAGAGAGAGAGAGAGAGAGAGAGACAGAGAGAGACAGAGAGAGAGAGAGATAATCGACGAGATGATTCGTAGACTTTACATTAATAATATTTAAATTTAGAACGCAGAAACGTGTGTTGTGTATAACTTCTAAATATAAATCTTAGAATGTATCCTATTATAAGAATAAGAACAGTTTTTGCTGTATATCTTAGGCTACGTTTCATTTCGGTTACTTTTTCCATCAATTTCGTCCATTTGTAGATAGAAGTTTGTTACAAACGTCATTCATTTAAAACTGCTCAGTGATATACAAGAAGAAGATAAGCAAGAAACAACATCACATCCAGAGTTCACGACCCGAGGGGATTACCAGAATTTAATACACCACCTGTTTTGCGACCGTGTTGTTAAGTAGCCAGTTTATTTCTTCGAACACGTTTCAAACGCTAGAACAAATACAACCGCGCTCCGGGATTTAGAACTGTCGACAAAGCTGTGTAGCAAAATGTCTGTGCCTAAAAAATATAGCGCTCTGGGAGATATTTTTTTTTTATAAGTACATTTACACATCAATCGACTTTTTATTCTTTTCTATGATCAAAGATATACCACGACAGTCTACCTACAAAAAAAAATTAAAGCTCTGTACAAACCGGGACTAGTCCTAGCATTATTATTTACCATCATATAAGTCGTTAACTGTCCACTGTTGAACATAAACCAACCAAAATTCCCCATAAGGGGAGTTTTGTCAGTAGTTACAATACTTGGCAGGCGGGATGGCAACCGCATTAGGTTTTAAATGGAGTTTTAACCCTTTCAGACCCAAGATATTTTTTCTTTCGGATTAACTATATTTTCGTGTTCTGGAGTCAAACCATCTTGCCGGCACGCACGAGACTACTGCACCACCTAAGCGCTAAAATGATTTCTTATTGGCTGGTTTAGAATCTCACTATCATGTTATTTCAGCATCGTGCGTAAAAATGAATTGCGCGCGGTTTTAGATTTTTTTAAAGTTACAACTCACGCCCGTATCGTTCAGCTCTGAAAGGGTTAAGAGGGACATTGCTCTGTAGACTGCCGTAGGGTTCTGTTCAGCAGTGGACAATTAACGGCTGACAAGCTGATGATGATGATATGACGTTACAATATTTACAGTAGGGAGAGTTGTTAGGAGAGGTTAGTCTCCATTGCTATCAATATACCACATCAGGTCGACTTCCATGCGGTTCCCCCTGGAAACCATCGTGAGTAATTTATTGTTGAATTCGTCACGATAAATTAACTGACCTGCCTTTTCATCCTCACCTATTATCCCTCACTGGAGCCCCGCCAGTGTATACCGATAGCGCAGGCGGGGTTACCATACCATTATCAATCTATTAAAAAAAATACTTACAGTAAATTTGTTTATTTGTTCAGTAACATTTTATTGTACTAACAGGAAAGTAAAATACATAGTTATATTGATACAAAATATCGGACTTATCCTTGAAAGGGCCTTCCTCCAGCCAACCTTTGAAAATCTGATGAGATTATGTCGAGTAGCGGAAAAAAAGGTAGAGGCAACAAAACATGCTAATAAAGTAGCAAATTATTAATATAATAAGAAGGAAATCTTGCCATCTTTTAGGATTACATGATAACAAAATGTAATATATATATATATATATATATATATATATATATATATATATATATATATATATATATATATATCAAATCTTTCCTCTTTATCTATTAATTTATATAAGTGTTACTAATACTTGTAATTACATTTTTATTTCATATTATAAAATACTATTTTAATTCTGTTAACATTAGTTCGGGAAATATCGAAAATTAGAATCGTGAATGGCCATAGCATTGAGAAGCAATGCCCTATCTTAAAAGTGGAAGGGCTCAAGAAAATGAGATAGATTCGCTTTTTTGAAGTCACTTAATTATGGCTTCTGTCCTATTAAAAAATTCTTTTGCCCTATCTTTAACTTAGGTCTAGATACGACCCTGGAATCGGACAATAAACTGTAGTGTCTTATAAAAATAATCATCAAAAATAGTAAGCCTATTTGATGCCTATTCGTAAAAATTTTAAAAGAATTATGTTAAAAATCTGCGGAATTATATATATAAATATAAACAATGAGGGTTAGAAGATTCAAAATAAAATATAGCAGGTTCAGAGCAAGCAATAGACGTAAAAAGATGCAATTCGATCGCACCTAGATCATTAATTCGAAACATATATCTGAAGGTACGATGAAATCCATATGTCAGTGAAATTGAACGCCCTTTCTGCTCTTTCGAGCGAAACATGCAAATCTTACGTTGTCTACCTATCTTCGATCTAGTTGTGAGCGGCGGATCCAATTTATATTTTCTGCCAGACGTAGTTTAGGTAAAAGGATAAAATAATATTATCCACCCATCAAGCGTTTTTTGTATGGAAAATCACGTACTTTTATTTGTATACGGCGGTGGCGTCTGGTAGCTACAAAAACGTATGGTCTTACCACGAAAATTTTAAACACTGACTATTTAAACAGAGTTTAACAAAACTCTATTTAAATTGCTAAATATTGTTTATACAGTGTAATAATGTTTATTCGTAATTATATTTGCCAAAATCTATTAAAAAATTGATTTATTACTTTATTATTATTTTCTTAAATATGGAGTATTATCATACCTACTTGTACAACAATTAGTCCGTTACTCTAAGGTTTTTTTTGAGAGGTTTGCTCTCAGCAATAAGACCGCCTTAATTTACTTTTACAATTGTATCGTTATATTTAGTAATTGTAAATCCTCAGGAATGACAACGCATGGGGGGTATCATGGGCGAAACAGTATACTCTGTTATGTCCATGGTACTGCTCATGTCTATAGGCGACGGTTACCACTTTATATCAGGTGGGCTGTCAGCTTGTTTGCCATTCTAAGTTGTATAAAAAAAAAATGTCTTGCTTATGTCCTATATTGTGTAATGCAAAATAAAGTTTACTTATACATTTACTATAATAATATTTAATACTTTATTTTTAATAACATAGATTTTTTTTGTTTTGACATAAACAGATGTTAGACACGCTTTTGCAGTATAACATTTAAACAAGTATTGAATAACTGTCTATTACATGTTTAACTATTTTTTAGTAAAGCCGAAACAAACCGAATATTTGCCAAATTCCTTATGAATATTATAAATTTGATAGTAACTTAGTTTGTTACTTATTTGCTATTTCTTAACGTTTTATGGGATTGTCATAAAATTAAGAAATCGTTATGATATTTGATTAAGTCAAATCATGTTATCAAAATCGGTTCAGTGACTTAGTTTTTAAACGAAAATAACCGGTTTTTACCGCAATTGATTTATACTAATTTTATACATTCTTCTTCTTTTCATTTAAGAGTTTCCTCTTGTCGGTGCAACTAATTCATGCATCTTCCTCCAGCCAGCTCTATCCCAGACCATATTCTTAACCTCTCTATACGACATGACGCCTAATGTTTCCTTCATACTAATCAAATAAATAAATACCATTAGTAATGGTCCATTAGTTTTTACCTGGGCTTATGAAATACGGGAAACAGTGCTTCGTTTTCCCGAAATCCATTTCATAAAATGAAATAATAGAAGAATATTTAAGTTTTAAAATTAATTTCAGATTCAAGATCAGCTGTTCTGTAGGCAGATAGATATATCTCCTTAATAATAGTATCCCGCGGCTTTATATATATATATATATATATATATATATATATATATATATATATATATCCTACATATAGAAATAGGATATAATTTACTCATGTACCAAATTTCATTTAATTTCATTCAGTTGCGTATAAAAACGAACAGTCTTACAACAAAAAATTTAAACACTGTCTACTTGAACATAGTTTAACAAAACTCTGTCTAAGATAATAAACATTGTTTAAATTCTAATTCAATAAAATTTTTTTTTTTTTTGGTTAAACGGTAAAAGTCTAATAAACCTATTTTAGCTATAGAAATATTTTTCCTTTGTTTTGCTCCAAATTCTCAATAAGAAAGAAAGTAAAAATATTTTGCAATAGTTAAAAGTTTTTTAAAATCTTGTTTCTTACTTAATAAAGACTACAATCTTTATTATTCGTTTAAAAAGATTACAGAAGTAATTAAAAAAAAATATATAGTAAAAGATCACAAGAGCTAAAATATATCTTCTTCCAAATATTTTTTAGAAGAGGTAATTTATATTATCTATACTGATATTAAAAAGAGATAAAGTTTGTGAGTTTGGGTCTTTGGGGTAATCTCCCGTACTATTGATTCGATTTTAAAAGTTCTATTACTGTTAGAAAGGCGTATTATCCTTAAGTACTATAGGCTACTTATTATTTTGGTAAGTATATATTTTTACGAATTAATCACAACAAATTTAATTGAAGTTGCTAAAAAACCTATAAAATGGCGTCCGCTGCTTGAACGTTTTGAATTACAGTGATAAAATCTATAGAATAAATAAAAATATATATATAATTTACCCGCCATAAACTAAAATTTCATCCCAACCATCTGGACGAGTGGCGGTCCGCTACCGTGCGTTTTTCAAGGTACTTTCTTCTACGCACAACCACTCTTTGGAATCAACTTCCAGCAGCAGTATTTCCGAACCGATACGACAACATAACCTTCAAGAAAAGAGCATATTCCTTTTTAAAAGGCCGGCAGCACACCTGCAATGCCGTTAGTGTTGTGGGTGATCATGGGCGGCGGTAGTGACTTACCATCAGGTGAGCCGCATGCCCGTTTGCCCCCTGTGTTGTAATAAAAAAAAACTTACAAAATTGCCAGATATCTGAAAATAAGAATATGCTGAACAGGCACAAATTACATGACAACTTGCTCAGACAGAACTTCCCAACTGTGTAAATAAAAATCAAATACCGTTTAGAATTTACAAAATTTACAGGGTACTGAGTCCTCAGGAATGGCAACGCATGGGGGGTATCATGGGCGAAACGGTATACTCTGTTATGTCCATGGTACTGCTCATGTCTATAGGCGTCGGTTACCACTTTCCATTGGGTGGGCTGTCAACTTGTTTGCCATTTTAAGTTGTATAAAAAAGAATTGTCGGTAAGGTCATCGCTTAAGATTTGCTCCAGCAGATCCAGGGATCGCTTAAAAATCACTCCTGTGATTTAGTTATTTTCGTTTAATATTTCACAATAAGATTCAATTAAGGTTGTTTAAAAATAATTTTATGGTAGATTAATGCTTTAGGGAAGAAAAAAAAATGGAAATTAGATAGAACGCTTGTTGGAGCAGATATAAATATATCTCTATTTTGGAAGAGTAATTACTATTCTAAATTTAACCGGTAAATGTTAAACAGGGGAAGGGTTTTAATCCTTACAAATATTGTAAATGTCAAAGTGAGTCTGTCTGTCTGTCTGTTATCTTATAGCGGCTTAACAAGTTACTACAAAATTTGATATACAGTTACTATATGGGATGGAGAACGGTTTATTGATTTATTTATTTTTTAATTTTTTTTTTAAATATATTATGTGTATGTTTATATTAGCCTTTTTTTATAACACTGAGATGGCAAACAAGCATACAGCCCGCCTGATGGCAAGCGGTAACCGTAGCCTATGAATGCTAGCAATACCAGGGGTATTACGCGCGCGTTCCCGACCCTGAAGAAATCTCTTTCAATTAAATTTATTTATTCCCAATAATACTACATTGTGTTAAATATTTTTTATAAGTAACAAGAAGATTTTATAAAATACAATAAAACAGAAAAAAATATAAAGCATCAAATTAACCAATAATAATTGTCAAAAATTACAAAATTGGCAAATATACGTCTTAATAAAAAATGGCATCTTTAGGCCCCCTTTTGAAGAACCCTATGCTGTAGTCTCTTGGGAGAACCTCGGCAGGGAGCTTATTCCATAAGCTGAGTGTTCATGGGTCTATTAATTATGTTTATATTAATCTATATATTATACGAATATATCAAGTATTGCTTTATTTTTTCTTTATTCAATAATGTACCGCCTATTTATTTCTCGATTTGCCCCATAGTTGACTGGTAAAAAACACCGTCCGGTTTAAATCCGGGCCCAAGCAAACGAGTTTTGTACAAAATCTCCCCCTGGTTTAATAATAAGTGATAACAGTTACTTCTCTAATTAGTCAGTTTCTATGTTTTAATATCAAAATTATCGACTTGAATTCGCATTTTGAGTATGAGTCAAGTCAAAGAAAAACAGACAAGCATTGTTCCTAATGTCAGAAGCAAATACTGGGATAGATACACGAATCTACGTACAGTCGACTCCATATTATATTTTTATGCAACTGGAAATCGTAAAAAATACGACGGAGAATCTCTGATTGGAAATAGTTTAAAAGTATTTTTGTTGCTTATGCCTATAGGCGTAACAAAAATAATTTTAAACTATATCAACTATAGTAAAAAAACTTACAATGCTCTTCGAGTCCAATGTAATAATGCCTTCAGGGCACTGTTGGGGCTACCTAGTCACTGTAGTGCGTCACACATGTTTGCACGAGAGCGTACGGATGATTTTTACGCAATACGGCGCAAACGAATTGTTTCGCTGTTAGGTAGGGTGCGTCTTATCTCAAACAGTGTCCTGAAGACAATTGCTGATAAAATGGACTGTCCCATCCTAAAATATTGGGTGGGACAGGTTATCAATGCAAGAGCGTTATGACCACTCATTTACTAACATAGGTTAAGTCAATTTATAACTAACAAAATGGGCCTTATGTAGTCAAATTAAATATATATTATTATTATTATAAACAGTACCATGGATGCCATAGAAAATACTCATTATATTGTTTGTAATCTGAAGATGGAATTACGAAGTTACGCCCTCGTTGTAGGCATAGAAATAATTGCTACATTTTATTCATTATCATTTAGTGAAAATGTTATTTTTTTTTCACAGTGATATCAAATCACAGTTGTTTACTGGTAGAGAACAAAGTCCGGTGTTAAGTCCACTAAATGTACAAAGACTTTTCATCATCATCTTTCTACCTTTTTTTTTATTTTTTTAAATGTATGATAATGGAATGGTAACCTCGCCCGTGCTAATAGTATACGCTGACGGAGCACCAGTGAGGGATGATAGGTGACAATGAAAAGGCAGGTCAGTTAGCCTATCGTGATGAATTCACTTGGAATAGAACACGATAGTTTCCAGGAGCAACCGCGAGGAGGTTGACCTGATAAGGTGTATTGCTAACAATAGGACTAACTAACCCCCATATTTAACAATCCATTATCCCCCCCATCTTCCTACCCTTATTCCAATTATCATTTGGAGTCGGCGTAATATGTTTTTTATCCATATTACAAAAAGATTTAGCTTATAGTTTTACGTCCGGCCGCCTGCCTTATGTCAAACCTCTTTGGGAATGCATTTGTTGGTGGTTTCCGTCGCCTACGGTATGGAGGAAAGGATTGAAAGAAAAAAAGGGAAGAGAACGTTGGAAATGCGTAAAGGAAATTGGTAAAAAGAGGAATAAGGGACTTATGTGGGAAAGGAAAGGAACCCTTTCCGTGTTCCTGTAGTTACGGAAAAGACTGAGAAACTGCATTGTACATAGACTTTTACTGTGCATTAATGTTTAAATAAATAAATATCATTTTTGAGAATCGCGAATCGAATGATTTTCGCCTATAATAACTTAATGGCACACTCGCTACTATTTGCTATTGAAAGTGAATTTTGATTTACGATTTTAAAGATAAGAGCGAACAAATAGAGACTTTAACGCATTGCGACAAAGTCTTTAATTGCTCGCTTTAATTTTTTTTGTGTGTGAAATAAAATCTTAATTTATTTTATACGTAGCTGACTGTACATTGAGTAATATGTTCGTGGGTGTACACGCATTCATAATGGAATTATGTAAGGGACGCACCGTGTTTGCGCCGCTGAGTAAATATAAGGAAATTATTTCTTATACGTACAACATTTGGTTTGTTTGTTTAGTATTTATTGTCTGACGATTTTATGTTCTTGTAAAGTAAAACATGTTATACAACGTTCTATTAGCGAAAGACTTTTTACAATAAACAGTTTAGGTTCTTTCTTAGTAATACAATTTTTACAACAAATAGTTTTTTTTTATACCACTGAGGTGGCAAACAAGCATACGGCCTGATACCTGATGGTAAGCGGTTACCGTAGCCTATAAACACCTGCAATACCAGAGGTATTACGCGCGCGTTGCCGACCCTGAAGAAACCTCTTTACCCCCCTTTTGAAGAACCCCATGCTGTAGTCTCTTGGGGAAACCTCGGCAGGGATAGGAACGTCTCTCTCTAAACGTCATTAAAGCTTAACCTAACCTAACCGGGGGAAAGGGATTGTTAGTAATGGTGACTGAGAATCCCATTGCTAGCAATATACCCAACCAGGTCGACCTCCTCGCGGTTCCCCCTGAAAACAATCATGGTTAATTTCTGATGAATTCATCATGATGGGCTAACTGACCTGTTTTCATTCTCATCTATCACTCTTCACTGGTGCTCCGCCAGCGTATCCCGTTAGCGCAGGCGGGGTTACCACTCCATTTTCATCCAATAAAAAAAAAAAACACCAAATATGACAACTACTGGCAGAAACCTTTTAAAGCCTGTTCAGCGGTAGGCAGTTAATGACTGATATAATTATAAATAATAATAATTGCTTGTCAGGACTGGGGACTAGTGGGCCATTACTGTATATTTACCCTGGGAGCTTTACCTTCACGTTCGGAAATCATTGCGAGTAATTTATGTTGATTTTTGTTACGACGGTCCAATTGACATGATTTCATTCAGGAGAATAGGATTGTTAATAAGGGAGCTAAAAAGCATCACTGCTAATAATATATCCTGTCAGATCGACCGCCACGCGGTTATCCCTGGAAACCATCGTGGTTAAATCATGGTGATATTGTTACGAACACAAAATTTATATTAGACAAATCTTTTTTTTACAACACAGGGGGCTAACGGGCGTGCGACTCGCCTAATGGTAAGTGACTACCGCCGCCCATGATCAACCACAACAACGAAAACATTGCAGGTGTGCTGCCAGGTAAATGATATCTCTAATCTAAATCTGAAAGCATATCCTTTTAGATAAAAAAAAAATAGTTTTCCAAATTGGTTTATCAATAATGAAGTTATGAAGGTACAACCAAAAAAATCGAGTTCAGTACCTCCTCCTTTATTGAAGTTGATTCAAAAAATATGGGACTGAAAGCAGGCGCTTAGAAATAATATATTATCGTGGTGTAACAGCTAAAATCATAATATTTTTATTCTTCCCCACTCGCTACGAGACCTGAATAATCTAACGCGCGCCAGATGTTACTAGTAATAGATTTAATATAGCGAACTATGTACATCGATAGATTTTAAGATATTGGTCTAACATGGTGGTTTTCATAGGAAACCGCGTGGGGGTCGACCTGTCAGGGTATGTAGTTAGCAATGGCATCGCTAATTTCTATAGTAAGTATTGAGTAAAAATCCCGTCCCATATATTTGAGAGATATATAAACTAAACGGAGAAGGCTCATTTCCTTTGGTAACGGTATTACAAATATGTAATCAATACATTTTAGATAGATAGATAGATAGATAAACACTTTATTTGAGCCATTTATGACACACGTAAATTAAATGAGTTTATACAATCAGATTATTTACATTTTTTTAAATATAAAACAAAAGATGAAGTATATATATATATATATATATATATATATATATATATATATATATATATATATATATAATATTATATATAATATTTTACTTGTATGGTGATGGTGACGATAAGGATACAAACGTTAACTCTCAACATCTAAATATAGGGCTTCCCCTTGGAGGGTTTACTAGTAGTTTTTTTAAATGGATCATAATGGAATCTTAACAGCGCCTGAGCTAACGATAAACGCAGGCGAAGCACCAGTAAGGGATAGTATAGGGATAGGTGAAGATGAAAGTAGGTCATTTAGCCAATCGTGTTAAATTCATTCGGAACTACGATGGTTTCCAAGGACAACCGCGAGGAGGTCGAGTTGATAGGATGTATTGTTAGCAATGGAGCTACAAATCCTCATATTAATTCAAATGAGTGAAGCCGAAAGATACAACTAGTATCCTATATATCCGTTATTGGGCCAATATATAGGTATTGCTATATATTAAATATGTTTACTCCCTTTAAGACTACGCATTTTGTCAACAGAAACTACTGTTTTTTGTAAAGCGAAAAACATCTTAATCCCTTTTGTTGATCCTACACTAATTTTGTCAACAGATCTAATAAATTAACTACGTTCTTTTTATTTAGAATTCCTGGAATTGTAATACGTATGTATGTATCTTTTAGATATTTTGTTTTGTCTGATTCTGGTATTTCCCTTGTATACGAGTTGTTTTTCGGCCGACATTATTTATATAGGTATTATACCTATATATTATATGTATATAACGTAGGTTTGCCGTGTGGTCTCGGCATAGATTTGGCCACCCCTTCCTTTCCCGTTGGTATCGTGAAAGACGAGTAACCGACCAGGAAGGATGGGCAGCAGCGTCCCTCTTAAAACATCTCTAAAGCCTGACAGCGGTTGCCAATCCGCCTGCCAAGCTTGGCAACTACGGGCAAAACCATCCATGGAGGAGGCTTGCGTTCAGCAGTGGACAGTTAAGGGCTGATTATGATAATGTAGACAATACCAGTATTATGTGTATGTTATTATAAAATTAATGATTTAATTTAATATTGTTTTTGATCTTTTATTTATATATTTTCTAATATTCCTGTTCACAGTCGACTGGTAGATAACGCCATATTTTAAATACATAATAATTTAAGTCATTGGATTGCACCACAGGGAGACTTTGTACAAATATCGATTGCTTGGGTACCTCTGTCCCATTCGTGTTTCTACCAGGAAGCAGTTGTGTTTGCACAGCTATGTTTCGGTTTGAAGGGTAGGATATGGCGTGAATTTACAGGGTAGAGAGGAATAACATCTGAGTCCTCAGGAATGGCAACGCATGGGGTATCATGGGCGAAACAAGGACATAACAGAGTACACTCCGTTATGTCCATGGTACTGCTCATGTCTCTAGGCGACGGTTACCACTTTCCATCAGGTGGGCCGTCGGCAAGTTTTTACATCATGTTAACTTCTGATTGTGTATTTAAAATAATAATAATAAAAGTAAACAACACGAAAATTTAAAATTGACTCCATATTCTGTTAAGTCCGCCATTTATATTTATTTATTACATCCACTGGGTGAGCCTTACAGTCTATATATATATATATATATATATATATATATATATATATATATATATATATATATATATATATAATTACAAGAAATAATCACAACGGATATGTATATATAACATATATAACATAAAGGATATGTTACCATTTAAGGAGTCTAACAATAACAGTTTATATTGCGAATGGCAATATAGTATTACATTATCTGTATCAATGGTCAATAAACTTCTCGTGCATAATTAGTTTCTGTACCACTAATGAATAGGTTAATGGTTGGTTTGGCCCTATTGTGATGTAAGCCCGTTATGGGGATTAGATTTGCGAATGGAAATATCCATTGTAATTGATTGGTGGAGCGTACAGTCTATGGGGATTATTTCGCTAACACAGAATTATGGGAAGGGTTTGTTAGTAATGGCGATGTTAGTCCCAATTCTTAGCAAAATACCCTGTCAGATCGACCTCCACGCGGTCCTCCGTCGTGGTAAATTTTTGTCGTATTCGTATACGCTGGGTCAGTTACCCTGTCTTCATCCTTATCGGTTAATCCACCACTGGTGTTTCGTATTAAATACCATTAGTAAAGGCGGGTGCCTAATTCCATCATCATTCATTATAAAAATACACATTTATATGTGTCACAACAAGTAGGTATAAGTTGGCTGAGAAAATAATGTAGCATGTCGATTGAAAAAGTAAATAGATAGGTAGATTCTCTTTATTGTTTCTTCCAAATGATTATAATAGTACACTTATTATAAATATAAACAATTACAAGAAATGTTCATAACGAGAAAACAATTGGCGACCTTATCGCTAAAAGCGATCTCTTCCAGGCAACCTTTGGATGGAGAGGAGTAATTATAAACAATTTGAAATAAGCATGTTAACCAGACAAATAAATAAATTAAGGAGATTAATTGACAACTTGCTGAAATAAAAATCCTTAAGTTTTGTTTTTTAAATTGAACTGCACGATCTTTTTCGATTTTATTTACTCCTCTGATAAGGCACAAACTAAAATCTATGACACAATAGCGTCCCTGTCGGAATAAAGTGGCAGTAAGCTTCCTTAATACATCCCTCCCTTTAAAGCTGGCAGTTAGATTTTCACAATGCGAAGTAAAAAAAAAATCTATTGTCCCAATAACGTTCTAATAGACGAATTCAATCCACAAAAATGCACCGGCGACAATGAGATTGCAAAATCGGGTTACAACAAATTCAAAAGCGTAAAACTGTGAATTCGCTTAATTCAAAATAATCGAAAACTTCCTGGAGCGAGGCGAGCACGGTACGCGTTCGGTATTGGGCGTGGGTAATGCTTTGTTTTCTAGATATGGGAAATAAATTTCGCCCGGGGGCCACGGGCGGCGGAGATTGTTCGAAAAGGGCCAACTTAAATCGACTTTCGAATTGTTACTCCACTCGGATCCTGCTCTCGATAGGGCCTATCCGATATTTTTGGGTGTAAGAGAATTTTTCGGAGGGCCAAATGCTCCTACCCTAATAGTTATAATCAGTTTTGTATACTCACTATTAGTTGAAGTTCGGGAGTTTTACAACGTTTTATCTGAAATGCTTGAGTTTTGGAATCGGTTTCCGAACATGTTGATAGTATTTGGATATTCGTTGCTTTGGTAATAAGTTTTAGGTTGCGCGATGAAAGATTACTAAAGATTTCGATATGTTTTTCTGTTTATATGTTACTCTATCTCTGTGTCACAGCATCATATATTTTTGATATTAAACTAACACTAAAACTTTATAAAATGGTATAGAATGGAAACCAGAATTCGGAAAGAGAGTTTGTCTGTGAAATTGAAAATGGAATACTAGCTGACAGCTCGTGCAATGAAATAGTCACTAACCGTTTGCCTACAGACATGATGTATAAAGACAACTCTAAATTGATTTTGTGTCTAAATTCCCCAAATATTTAAATTTTAATTGAAAAATTCAAATTCTATCCAAAGACTAGAATATTGTCAAAGAGATCTTCTTAAATGGAATTAAATTAATTACTTAACTAATAAATAGACAAAAAACCGTAACGAAACCCCAATGGGAGGAAAGAGGTTTTGTACAATACCATTTATTTTAGTATTTATATTTAACCGCGTATTTCTTTTACAATTAATTATACATGCGTGGCTATGTTCCTGATAAATAACATAATACGGGTTCCATTCCGGGTCAGGCCAATTTAGAAAATACAAACTTTTTTTATACCATGCAGATGGCAAACAAGCATACAGTCCGTCTGATGGTAAACGTTTACTGTAGCCTATGGACTTCTGTCTTAGAAATGCAATTTATTATTTATAATATGTTTAAGAAAATTAATATAATTTAAAATAAATATCTAACACCTGCAATGCTAGGGGTATCACGTATCCGTTGCTGACCCTGAAGAAACCTTAATATATCCGTTTTGAAAAACCCCATACTATTCTAAGGAAAACCTCGGCAGGAAGTTTATTCCACAGCCTGACCGTTCGCAGGAGAAAATTCTTTTGAAACCGCACTGTACGTGATCATTTAGGTATTAGCGTGTAAGGATGGATTCCCTGTTTTTGGCGAGTGGGGTGATGATAAAACTTTTCGGATTGTATCAGGTCGGGGTACTCTAGATTGTACTTCCAGGTATTCATTGACCGATTCCTTACAGTATAGGATATCCTAGCGAGGAGTGCTATTTTGATTATGTGGTACTTTTTTATATTTAATACTCATTTATATTTGAAACAATCCGATTTTATTATTTGGCTAGAAACGCGTAAAATGTGAGTGTGGTAACTCATTATGAATTGTAAACTTCGAAACAATTAATTTCCATTTCACCTTTTGTTAACTTTAAATTGGATATTAAACTTACGATTTAGAAATTTGCTTACAATGAGCAATTTGTAAAATTCAACATTATTCGTTAATTACTATTTAAAAATAAAACACGAATCTATAATTACAATTTTTTTTCATCTGATATTTATATTCTGTATCTATACTTTTACTTCCGAGAATAGAATTGTAATTTATTATACCTTAATAAAAAAAGTTATAAAGGTTAAAGGTTATTTACTTGAATAATTTTACACTTTTATATGTTTTAGCATACCCACTCATGTGATTACAGAACAGTTGTACACTCAAGTACACATATACATACACACGTACACACACACACACACACACACACACACACACACACACACACACACACACAGAGAGAGAGAGAGAGAGAGAGAGAGAGAGAGAGAGAGAGATACGCACACACACGTACAAACATACAGTCTGTACGCTGTAAATAATTTCAATTACATCGCTTTATTATTATCTGTGTATTGTAACATTAATCGGTAACACAGGTCTTTTCATAACCTACTGCAGGCACCAGTCTCTCACGAAACAAGAAATTGAGAATAATATAAAGTGTAGTCTAATAAAGTGGGTATGGGTAATATCGGTACCGCTCCAATATCTATATATTGGATTCTTTTGGACAGTGATGATGGAAAAAAGGTCATTACCCATTCCGATATCGTCCGTACAGGCCAGATATCTATGCTAATTCCGATCAGGTTCTTTATTTAGACATTAAATATTGGATAACAAATATTCAACATATTCGTTATTGGAATAATATATACCAGTAGATATTGTAACTAAAATATATAGATATTACTATATTACCCATCCCTACAATAAAGTTTATTCACATCATATAATTGAAGCTGTGGGCGCTGCTATCTTAGGTATTTATCTATTTTACGATTACGATTGAAGCCCAAGCCGCAGATCTGTTCATCGGGAGGGTTTTACGTACATTTTACTGTTGCGTTAAATTTAATTGGATAATTTCTTGTTGAATATGCCACATGTTCACACATTATATGGCGTGCGTTACTCTTAAGCTCTACATGAATAGGTTCCTTTAAGAAAAGTTTAAAATCACATTATTTTTCCAATATCACTTTATTATTATTACTACTATTGTAAACAAGATCGCCATCATTGTGTGTTTATATATATATATATATATATATATATATATATATATATATATATATACTTTTTTTATACAACTTAGAATGGCAAACAAGCTGACGGCCCACCTGATGGAACGCGGTTACCGTCGCCCAATCGCCCATAGACATGAGCAGTATCATGGACATAACAAAGTATACTGTTTCGTATATGATATATCAAAGAGTATTATATTGAATGTTATATTCGCCATAACGGCAACTACCTCTTTAGTGATTAGAGTCGTGAGTATATAATTGCTAACTTCACATTTAAAAATATTAAACTAGTTCTTAAATAATAATACTAATTGTCATATGAAAGTTTTCTAGAAGCATATGCATGTATTTATTAGCAAGAATTATACCGAGCCAAGTAGGTCACTGCAAAATAAAGTGGACAGATTATTCAGCAACCGAGGGACAGGTTTTTGGCACTAATTTACAATTCTCTCTGAACTTACAGTTCACTAGACTAGCTTTATTAAGTCACTTAATTTTGATTATATTTTAACTGACTTCAAAATGAGAAAGGTTTGAATGTAGAATTTGTTATGCAATTATTATAAATATTAATTAATGTTTTAAAATTAATCAACACGTTTTGTTTACAACTTTATGGCAAATTTAGTATTTTGACAAAATACTAATTTTAGAATAAAATTCAAAATTTTGTCGGAGACGAACTATTTTAACAAAATGAAACGTTAATATCGGTTCGTAATCAAACAAAAAAGTCGGATAATAAATATTCACAAAAAGCAAACACTGTCAAATCTGATTTTCCTCATTTCATTGAACGTTATCGAAATAATTGGATCGTCATAATTGAAATGGAACTCTTAAAATCAAAACGACCATTTTCCCCGATGGCCTCGCAAAATTGTCAATTAGCCAAGTAAAAATGGCGGGGTGAAACCTTCAAATTTCCCTACCGCTTAATGGAATACGAATAGCTTCACTCACGATTAACTTTATAGTTGCTACACTGTGTTGGCAAACTGCACGCCTCGTCAAAATCTATGGAGCGGCGTCGAATTGGATCAACTATTCAGCTGTCTCTGTCGCATGAAAAGTAGCTATTACGGCCCACTGATTCTGTTTTGTAATCTATTCATACCATTACCTCATGTAGAACAAATATATTTAAAAAAAATATATATATATATATATATATATATATAATAAAACATTTTGCTGTATAATATCGAAATTGATAATTGTAGATACAGATGGCGCTTATAAAAGATAAAATTAATAAATGTTGCACATCACTAGTAGATTCGAAACTATTGTCAACGTGTCGTATAATTTTTCACTTCCCCCGCAAAAAAATATATTTTACAATTTTTTTTAATTATGATTAACATAAGTGTTCCCCATAAGGTGAGTTTTGCCAGTAGTTGCCACGCTTGGCAGGCGAGTTAGCAACCGTAATTAGGCTTTAGTCATGTTTTAAGAGGGACGCCGCTGCCCGTTTCGATCATTCAGTTCCTAAATGAGGACTAATCCTCTCACGGCACCCACGGAAAAGGAAAGGGCGATCCATTTTATGCCGGACAACAAGTAAACTTTTCAAATGTGACAAATGAAGGAAAATTCAACTATTCAAATGTGACAAATGATGGAAAATTCAACTATTCAAATGTGACAAATTAAGGAAAATTCAACTATTCAAATGTGACAAATGAAGGAAAATTCAACTATTCAAATGTGACAAATGAAGGAAAATTCAACTATTCAAATGTGACAAATGAAGGAAAATTCAACTATTCAAATGTGACAAATTAAGGAAAATTCAACTAGATAAGACGTTTAGACGTGTTATATTGTATTTCATCAGTTTTCCTACTTTTATGATATTACTCAGTGTAGATCAATTAGATTTGGAAAAAAAAAAATACCAAATAGTTTATCGTAAATGCATTAACTATACAGTAAATGCAATAACAATAATGAGTCTACGGTTTCACCACTAGATAGTTTTAATAAACGGTTAAAAGCATAATATAGGTTATATTGTAGATACATATAAACCATGCAAAGCCGGGGCAAGTCACTAGTCGTTTACTCAAAAGATGCCTTATCTATGTGAACACATGAATACGCATACGCAGTCAACTATTATTGAATAACTCCTACCAAATCCACTATCAAACAGCGAACGCCATTATATTGAATAATAATAATAACACAAGTCTCACAAAATTTGCTGCCAAATCCTCAAGTCATGTATCCATCCATCCATTGATCGCTCGTATCCACACTCCGCACGCAATAAAAATGAAAAATCCTTTTCTCAACTCACACAACTCGCCTTTCTAGCGGATTGTTGATCAGTGTTGCCACATAGAGTTAGATTTTCGCAATTCTGGGTAAAAATTTCGCTCTTAGATAATAGTCGAGAAAAATTTTTGGGGAAATTTATCATGGTAGAGAGTATTTTGGATACTGTTTTTTTTTATGCAACTTTTCCGATCATAATGAAATGTATTTAAAGGTGCTTGTTTTAGGTATAATTTTTTTTCATACAACTAAGAATGGCAAACAAGCTGACGGCCTACCTGATGGAAAGTGGTAACCGTCGCCTATAGACATGAGCAGTACCGTGAATATAACATAGTATACTGTTTCATCCATGATACCCCCCATGCGTTGCCATTCCTGAGGACTTAGCAATTAACTGTTCACTCCTGAACATAGTCCTCACTCATAAAGGGAATTTTGCGTTTAAGGAGTGATGCTGCTGCCCATCCATCGACCCTTAAGTTCTCTTAGTCGCCTCTTATGATACCCACGATAAAAGAAGGGGTGGCCCATTCTACGCCAGGACCATACGGTAATTATCATGACATAGTCTTTAATACATTTAAATAAATTTTGTTAAAAGTATATTTAAATTGTTATTTTTTTATTATATTGTCATCTGTTGAGAATGATGTTGCTAGTGTTGCAGGCACCCATAGGTTACAGGCACCTTTTATCATCAGACGGGCTGTATGCTTGTTCGCCACTATTGTGGTGTTAAAAAATAATATAAATATTAAAAAAAATATATAAATTGGGTAGAAAACAAACCACATCTGGTAACACTATTATTGATATAGGTATATCGACAGTCGAATATATTGCAGCACCCCAATCGTAGCGGTCAACGTGACGTGATCGATGAGGTTATGTAAATTGTGTACAATGACGGTTTATGTGTCTGTTTTTGTTATTCTAACTCCGTATAAGCCGCTTTAGGGTTGTCGATGCGCGAAGGCAAGTAATTAATTCTTAGACAGGTACGAAGCGCCCAGTACTACCTTATATTATCTGTGGTAGCGCGCACGTGTTACTTTTGTTTTAATAACATACTAGCAACCCGCTTCAGCTTTAAAGACAGTGTAAATGTAATTTTTTTTATATTACATAATGTAGTTTTCTATACCTTTGTAGCAACTATAAGTGAAAAAAAAAAACATTAAAATTGGTAAAGTACTTTTTGAGTCTTTACATTCGTTACAAACAAAAAATTAAATCTTCCCTCTTAATAATATTCATTTAAACTTGATTATTTCTGCGGATTTTCCACGTATACCTGTATATAAAATATGTGGACAAAACTTATACCAAATTTCATTTAAACCCATTCATTAATTGTTTGCATAAAAGAGTAACAAATACCCACATATACATATGTACATACATTCTCACAAACGTTCGCCTTTATAAAACTAGTCCAGTAGTTTTTGAATTTATCCATTAAAAATAAAACATTTCAAACCTTTCCACTTTATAATATTAGTACAAGAGTATAATAAAATAGAGAAGTAACATTTTTTTGTTATTATTCCAAGTGCATTCGTGTCGTAACGATTTGATAAGTGTTCCTCACACACATGCTATGAAGCGAAATGCACTAGCTTTGGATGGATTCCAAGATATGAGATTACAAAATTAGTTGGGTGCATCGAACAAGTCAGTTACTTGTTTCTATGCTTTATGTTACTATCGTCTTATTTATATGTAAACTTTTTGTATACACACCAATAAGAAATGTCTTTAGATTCGATTGCACTTTTCAGCAATTTTATTAAGAAAGTAACAGCAAACCTTATCGAGTTCTTTGTATGAATATAACGTGAACTTTTCATTTTAGAATTCTTTTTATGCAATTTAGAATGACAAACAAGCTTATAGACATGAGCAATACCATGGATGTAACAGAGTACACTGTTTCGCTCATACCTCCCATGCATTGCCATTCCTGAGGACTCAGATGCTATTTTTCTGTAAATTCACTGCCATATCCCACCTTCCAAACTGAAACACAGCTATGCAAACACAACTTCACGGTTGTAATACAACGGGACAGAATTGCTCAAGCAAACGACTTTTGTTGTCTCCCTCTGGTTTAACAAACATCTTTTGCATCATCCACTTTCTTAACTCATACATACACGCCGGTTTTATAAATTCTTGACTCGTTCTTTAAATTTTATTTACTAGAGGGGAATTTTGTATAAAAGTCGCCTATTCGAGTAATAGAGGTCTATTCCATTCGTTATTCTGCCGTGAAGCAGTTGTGTTTGTATGGCTGTGTTTCATTTTGAAGGGTGGAATATGGCAATGAAATTATAAGGTACAGAAAGATAACACCTTAGTTTATAGGAATGGCAACCCATGAAGGATATCATGGGCGACACAGAATAACTTGTTATGTCCTTGCTATACCATAAAATGGTCATCACCCATTTCGATATTGCCCATTTTGAACGGATATCTATTTTCGAATATGTTAAAAGTCTGTTATCCAATTATATTTTTTGGATAACAGACTTTTAACGTATTCGTCATTGGACCAGTAGATGTTGTAACTAAAATATATAGATATTGCTATATATTATCTACCCCTATTTTTTTTTATAGGTGATAATGAAATAGTACCCCACCCGCGCTATTGGTATACGCTGATGCCCTATCAGTACCAGTGAAGGATGATAGACGAGGATGAAACAGGTCAGTTAGTATATCGTGACGAATTCAACGAGAATTGTTCACGATGGTTTCCAGGGGGAACCACGTGGAGGTTGACCTGATAGGGTATATTGCTAGCAATGGGGCTGTCAAACTCAATTGCTAACAATCCCTTCCTCCCTTATCTACCCCTATTCTATGATACTGTACATGTCTATAGGTGACAGTTACCACTTACCACCAGATGGGCTGTCAGCTTGTTTGCCGTTCGCAGTTGGATAAGGAAAAAGATAGCACAAGGATTATCTGATCGCCTTATGTTAGTCGAGAACTTTCTCATTACATGTATTACTGTACTATCACTTTATCTTTTATCACCAGAGAGAGACTTTGTACAAGAGTCGTGTGCTTAGGCACTTCTATCCCATTCGTATTTCTACTGTGAAGCAGTTGTGTTTTCATGGCAGTGTTTCGGTTTGAAGTGTGGAATATGGCAGTGATTTTATAAGGTTCAGAGGAATAACACCTGAGTCCTCAGGAATGGCAACGCATGGGGGTATCATGGACGAAACAGTATACTCTGTTATGTCTATGGTACTGCTCATGTTTATAGACGACGGTTACCACTTTTTCTTTCAGCTTGTTTGCCATTCTAAATTGCATAAAAAAAACTTTCGCTCCGTATACCTGTTTCGTCGATAAAACCATTGAGTTATATTATGCCACAGTGGTGACAAACAAACATACAGCCCATCTGATAGTAAACGGCCACTGTAACCTATGGACGTCTGCAACACTAGGGGTGTCATGTGCGTATGGCTGACCCTGAAGAAACTTTAATATAAACTTTTTTGAAAAATCGCATACTGTAGTCTCCAGGGAAAACCTCGACAGGGAGCTCATCCCACAACCTGAATATTTCAAAAATTCCAGTGCACATAAAATAAAATACAAAATATGAATGTAATCACAACTTGTTTTGTTTAGAAATCTCGCTAATGCTTCTGGAATTCTCTACTGTACGAGTATACATAATTATTTTAAACAAAACTATACTTTAAAATGCAAATACATACATACTAAATTTCTTTTGTTCATAACTTTTGTACATAGGTGCTTTGGAGCTTTAATTATTTACGTGAACTTACCTACCCATCTATTTCACTCTAACATATATATATAACATACATATCGCCGTGTATGCCCCGGCATAGAATGGGCCACCTCTTCCTTTTCCGTGGGTTTTGTAAGATGTGACTATGGAACGGCGAGGGATAGGCAACAACGTCTTTCTTAAAACATCTCTAAAAGCCTAACTGTGCTTGCTAACCCGCTCGCCAAGTGTAGCAAGTACTGGCAAAACTCCCCTTATGGGGAAGGCTTATGTCCAGCAGTGGACAGTTAACGGCTGAAATAATAATACATATTAGTATATTTTTTGTTTTTCGCTTTACAAACTTATACTTTTAATGTATAATTTGAATGAGACCACATAGAAAACAAACTTATATGAGTACCAGCGATCCAGTCCAACTTTCCATGTTTACATAGAACTTTGAAAAATAATATATATACTATATTACTAGCTGATAATGTAGCTTTCTACAAGTAAAACAATTGTTAAAATAGATTGATTAGTTTTTAAATTTATTCATTACAAACTATTGTAAATTAAATATAATAATTTAATAAGTGTGAAACGGTAATTGTGGTCGAACACCTCTGAAATAGCTAGACCGATTTTTATGGATTTTTCATGTAAGTATATTTGGCAGGTATGAGAATTGACCATGAAATATATATCATACCGCTAGGTGTGTGATTAGGGTGTCTTTATCCAGAAAAAAAATATTTACATAGCAGAACTACGTTTGCTGGGTTAGATCGTAATAATATGTACTTTTTTACTCAATAAGTATGACACTTTTCTTAATGGATGATAATGAAATGTTAGCCCCAGCTGCGCTAACGATTTACGCTGGTGGATCACCAGTTAGGGTTGAGATGAGAGCGTAAAAGCAGGTCAGTTCGCCTATTGTGATAAATTCACTTGGAACTAACATGATGATTTACAGGGATGATCACGAAGAAGTCGATCTAATACAGTATATTGCTAGCAAAAGGGGTTACTAAACCCCATTACTAACTCCTTACTAATCTCTTCTCCCCCCATAAGTATGACACTATTGAAGTGAAACAAGATTCATTCTATAAAAAAATACATGACAGGCTTCTTAATACTGAAATTATGTCGCCTTTGATGGCCAATATTACATTTCTAACACAAACAAACAACTTATGGAATCGAAACATGGTCCTATGCGATTTCCCGTATGCTATAGCTCCAAATTTCTCAGTAGGCTATAGAGAGGGCTATGCTCGGAATCTCTTTGCGTGGTAGAATCCAAAACGAGGATATCTGCAAAAGAATCAAAGTAACTGACATAACCCGAAGGAAAAGCAAGCTGAAGTGGCAATGGGCTGGTTACATAGTTCGAAGAACTGACAACCGATGGGGAAGAAAGGTTCTAGAGAGGTAACCTTGTGTGGGCAAACGCAGTGTATGACGACCCTTCACTAAATGGAGTGACGACCGAAATGCATTGCAGGGAATCAGTGGATGCAGGTGGTTCAGGATCGTTCCTTTTGGCAGTCTGTGGGAAGGGACTATCTCTAGCAGAGAATGGATGATGGCTGATCGTTGAAATGATGATGATGATGACAAACAAACAAATAAAAAATAAAAATATTTTTCCCTATAATATTAATACACGAGTAGATACAAACAGCACAGTGCCAACCCTAAGCGAGTAATTGTAGCAAGCCTACAAGTAGCGCTAGACGTCAGTATTTAGCGGATGTTTCGTACTATAAAGCTGTGTACACACTCTGAATGTGCCTCGTGTCACTGTACGCCTCGGCGTAAATTGTCGCTGATGACTATGAGTACATACAGCTAACAAAGGGCTGTTTGTAGGCAAACGAATTTAACATTTTCCATTCGTATTTTTGCTGGATTTTTCTCTTTGTAAGTCTTATATTCTATATAGTGTGTTTTTGTCTTATATACAACGAGTATACATAAGAATGTGAGACATTGTATATACATAAAATTTGTCTTAAGCGATAAGACTGCCTTTTATACCTTTATGTATAAATTTTAATCTGTATTTTATGCTACTATATTTCACTTGAATTTTCTAATTGACTACACAATTTTTTATGGTTTTGGTACAATAAAGAAATAAATAATTAAAATAAAATAATAGAGAATAACTTGAGAGATTCAGAAATTGTAATGCGAGTATTAGATTAAAAAAAATATGCATAAAGATAATAAAATATTGATTTTAAGGAGTATTTTAAAAAGAAAATAAAATCAGTATGACAGGCTTCTAATTTTTTGGTGTAAAATATAATAGTAGTCATATATATCACTTTTCCTTCTCCTACTACCACTCCTCCCAAATTCCTCATTTATTTTGTTTTTTTTTCTGCCGTACGTATAAAACAGATATCCTCTGTGCCCGCATCAATGTTAACTACTACAAATATGCAGGAGGGAAAGGGATTGTTAGTAATAAGTCTCATAGCCCTTCTCTCAGGTCAACCTTCACGCGATTCCCCCTGGAAACCATCATGGTTAATTTGTGTCGAATTCATTATGTTGGGCCAACTGACCTGCATTCATTCTCACCTATCATCTTCCACTGGTGCCTCGTCGGTGTATACCAATAGCGCGGGCGGGGTTACTATTCCATTTTCACCCACTAAAAAAACCAACTTAATGATGAAGATGTAAGCAGTCAGCCAATCCTGACGAGTTCATTAAGAACTGGCTACGATAGATTCCAGGTTGAACCACGTGAAAGTTGATCTAACAGGGTATTATTATATCAGCCTTTAACTGTCCACTGCTGAACATAAGTCTCCCCTTGGGGTGTTTTGCCAGTAGCTGCCACGCTTGGCAGGCGGATTGGCGACCGCACTTAGGCTTTGGAGATGTTTTAAGAGAAACAATGCTGCCAATACACAGATAAATGTATATATATTTTACATACATTTATCTGTATATATATGTACTTGTATGTTTATTGAGTAAGTTTTAGCATTATTGTACTCCAAGAGCCTACTTGGAGCTGACATATCCGGCCAATTGTCTGATTTGATGTAGGCTTTTATTGTTGTTTTACACAATAATGTATCTTAAAATTCTATTCAGAACACCGGAGGATAAAGAGGTCATTATACATACCACTTTTGTTATATATTATATAATAAAAGTATATAATATATTGTATAAGATGGAGAGGTATTTATTTTTATATATGATATAAAAGTAAATTCTAGCACTAGATATTAGATTATCTTACTAACATTTAGGGGTGGGCAATATTATGTATAGCAATATCTATATACATATTTTAGTTACAATATTCTATATTGGTGGGAAAGGGATTATTATTGTTAGTAATGCGTACTACCGGCCCCATTGCTAGCAATATACCTTATCAGGTCTACCGACACGTGTTCCCCTTATGAAACCATCGTGCTTAATTCCAGGTCGATGGGCTAATTGACTTGGCTTTTCATTCTCACATATCATCCCTCACTGGTGCCTCAACAGTGTAGTATTACTGTTAGTGCAAGCGGGTTTACCATTCATACCATTATCATTCATTAAAAACAGGATCTTTTTTCTATAAGATTTACAGAGTTAAAAGACAGCTTTATTTATACAAAAAAAATATATATATATCCATTAAAGGAACAAGGGTGAGATAGTAGGAAGGTATGGTGGTGGACAGTTAATACATACATCAGTGACAGATGTTGCTCTAGCTAGCGGAACGCTGGGTTCGTAGTCACAGGTGGTCACTTGGCAGCCATTTTGAATCGAGCTTTTATCGAGGGTAAAATACTCACCCGTATCATATCATTTTAGTTCTTTATAATCATAGGCAGATTTATAATCGTTACCAGAGGGAGACTTTGTACTAAAGTCGATTGCTTGGGTATCTCTGTCCCATTCGTGTTTTGCATTTGCATGGCTGTATTTCGGTTTGAAGGATGGGATATGGCGAGAATTTACTGGGTACAGAGAAATAACACCTGAGTCCTCAGGAATGGCAACGCATGGGATGTATTATGGGTAACAGTATACTCTGTTATGTCCATGGTACTACTCATGTCTGTAGACGACAGTTACCACTTTCCATCAGGTGGCCCGTCAGCTAGTTTGCCATTCTAAGTTACATAAAAATATAAGCTTTTTCCTTAGCAGGCGGATTGGCGACCACAGTTAGGCTTTGGAGATGTTTTAAGAGGGACGCTGCTGCCTATCTCTCGCTCTCCTTTACTTGCCTCTTATAAAACCCATGGGAAAGGAAGGAGTGGCCTATTCTATGACGGGACCTACGCAGCTTAACTTTTCTTTGCATGATTTTTTTTATTGGTGAAATAAATCAAGGTGGTATAATTCATGTTAAAAATTAAAGAAAAAATGCTTTAAAGAAATAAATTAGACAGCTATGTTTTTTTTTCTGCAATGGACATTAAAAAGGTATTTAGACACGATCAACTTAAAGTGAACTTGTTCTTTTATATAATTTTTGGGCATTCAGTGTTATGATGGAAATTTCCACCATTGTGCAAAGAAGGCTTAATAAATAGATATTAGAAATACAATATGTATTTACAGAAACTCGTATTATGGTTGCGTGGTACATTGAAAAATGGGAATTACAAAATTGAAAAGAGACGTTTATGTGTATTAAGGCGGCCTTATTGCAGAAAGCAATCTCTCCAATTGAATAAGAAAAGGGTAATAATGCAAAAAAAAAAAGGAATCAGGAAAACACACCACTCCCCTACTAATTTTACGAATGTAAAAGTTTGTAAACATGTTTGGATAGCATATCATTCAATCATACTTAAATGGATGAATTTCATTGAAACTTGGTGCACGGATAGACAAAAAATATTTCTATTTACTAATTCGTAGATGTCTATTTCATATATTTTTTATTGTACTCCAAAAAAACGTGTAATGCAAAATAAAAAAATAAATAAACAATATAATTGTGGATGGCTCTTAGAACGGAAAAGACTTGAACTAATCGATATAGGCCAAATAATGAAGAATGCGGGTAAAGGGACTGTTATTAATGGGATCTAATTTCCCCATAACTAGCAACATACCCTATCAGGGCGACCTCCACGCGGTTCCCCCTGGAAACTATCGTGATTAATTCTAGTGGAATTCGTCACGATGGGCTGACCTGCTTTCATGGTCACATTTCACCCCTCACTGGTGCCCCGCCAGCGTATACCGATAGTGCAGGCGGAGTTATTATTCCATTATCGCCCATTAAAAAAAATAGTGAAAAACAGAATAGAATGGAATAGAAAGGAGTAGAATGGAATAGAACGAAATAGAATGCAATAGAACATAACAGATGTTTATTGATATTTTTACGATATGAAGACAGTTATTCTTTCATATTAACTATTATTATACGTTAAATTTTCGTAATAGTTTGAGAACTACTGCTTTAAATGTTGCGTGTGAACCTCCCCTAAGGATGTTATAAGTGTCTGCCCCCGCGTATCTCATATTCCGGCATAATAAATCACGATGTACATCAGGGCTATTACGGCTGGGAATGAATATCCGGTACGAACTATCTCCGATACGTGAATCTATTAGTTTATACGTGTAGTCCAATCAGCGACTCTAATTCCAGATATTATTATGTAAAAATCAATAAATAAATAAACTAAAAAAGGTAACTGAATTAAAATAAAAAAAATCTAGGTATCTGAAATAATTATTTTAATGTAATAACTACCGGTTTAATTTGCATAGATTTGTAATAGATCGAGAAATCACGATTAGTTTCGGGACCAATTCGGGACCCTTAACAATGAGCAACTGTGACGCGAGGGCGATCCTAACTGCGCACCTTGGCCCACTAAGAGCGAGCTGTAGGCGTTCGCGGTACTGTCACAGATAAGAAAGACGACATTTGGAAATCTTCGGAAATTTTCTAATTATACGTAAGTAAATCCGGTAGTTATTACATTAAAATATAATGTGTGTTTACAAAACTTTTAATAAAAGCAATAAATAAATTAGAAAAAATGAAACGGCACTGAATATAGAGGGCATTTAAAACTGAAAAACAATACTTATAACTAGTTACTGAAGTTTAAGTATGTACCCAAGAGACAACAGCATGGGGTTCTTCAAAAGGGGGGTAAAAAGGTTTTTTCAGGGTCGGCAACGCGCGCGTAATACCTCTGGTATTGCAAGCGTTAAAAAAAACTATTAAAAATTTTGCTATCGCATTCTAAAGAAATAAATTTAATACATTATAAAATTTGTTAAAATGTGTAAAATAAATTAAATTTAATTAAAATAAAAAAATATCATTATATAATTTTTATACTCTACCTTATAATAATTGTACAAATGTATATATATATATATATATATATATATATATATATATATATATATATATATATATATATATATATATATAACTTGTAAGCACTTGTAAGTTACATACAATATAATGCATTTATAAATGTTGTGAGCAAGGGTGGACTTATCTCTGAGAGAGATTTTATTATCATTTTACTATTATTTTACTATCAAACAAAAAAGATTCATACTCAGATATCTTCATTTACAGTTACATAATACTATTCCGATTGGCTCTCGCAATTGAATAAAACATAAAACAATTCGAAACAGTTCTGCTTGAATAAATTGGCTACCTTGGTTACCACAATTGGTCCTATGAAACGCCCGATAAAATGGAACTACACAGAACTATCTTCAGGTAGTACGAACATCGACATTGCATAGATAGATATAGTCAGATATACATGTATTATCTAGGTTATCTAGGATTCTCTGCGATACAGTTGTGATCTTATTTAATTTGAACTCTAAACATGGATTTATTGTAAACCTTAACATTGCCATATGGTCCCGAAATAAAATCAGACACCCCTTCCTTTCTCGTGGACGTCGTAAGAGTCGATTAAGCAAGCTTATGGTAAAGAGATGGGCAGTATTGTCCCTTCTAATACATCAGTAAAGTCTAACTGCAGTTGCCAACCCGCCTGCCAAGGGTGGCAACTACTGACAAAACTCTCTTTATCACTATCTTTTATTATTATTTATAACTATCTTTACACTGTTGAACAGAAACCTACCCTAGGTTTCTGTTCAACAGTGGGCAGTTAAAGGCTGATATGGTATAGATAGTAATAGTGTATTAAATATATTAACTTTTTATCTCCCAGATTAGATTGATGGGGCAAGTAATGCAATTACTCAGGTTGGCGAAATAAATAACGATAAAACTGGGCTACTTGTGGCAGCTGATTTGCCAGCAAATTTTTGTCGTCTATGATGCCTACGATAAAGACAACTTATGAAGAGTGGCCATAGGTTTTTTAGGTTTTTCTGGTAGTCTACAAATAAAAACTCGGTGATCCAACTATGGGTCTCGAGGTATCACTTGAGATTTTATTTATAAGCCCCAAAGATTGAAGATAAAAATCTCGCACATCCCTTCTGTTCTTCCTCCAGTAGTTGAGATGGTACTTTGGAAGATATTTTCACCTTAAAAAAGGTCTTTTAAAGTTTTAAAATAGAAAACATCAACATTTAATATCAAGAGAAACTGTGGTCAATTGTACTGAGATTCCATAATGAAATAAAGATTCCTGAGAACTAAAGTCTTATGCTTCCGTACCCTGTAATTTCACTGTCACATACTGGCCTTCAAATCGAAATACAACGATAAATAATTCTGCATTCAGAAGATACTAGCTAACTTTTTCATTGTCCTATCTTATTCCTCAGGAATGGCAACGCATGGGGGGTATCATGGGCGAAACAGTATACTCTGTTATGTCCATGATACTGCTCATATCTATAGGCGACGGTTACCACTTTCCATCAGGTGGGCCGTCAGCTTGTTTGCCATTCTAAGTTGTATAAAAAAAAATCTTATTCTTACCACCAAATATTATTTATTGTAATACCAAAAGCCTTAACTTAGAACTTAGTTACCCATTTAGACAACTTATACGTAAAGTTTCTCTCTGTTGATCTTATATTATTAAGGTTGCATTGAAATTCCATCTTACTCTTAATTCCTCTATAATGTAGCTAAACATTAACAAACAACCAGAAGGAAACTTTTTACTAAAGTTGTTTCCTTGGATACCTCTGTTCTATTTGTGTTTCTACCGTAAAGCAGTTGTGTTTGCATGACTGTGTTTCGGTTTGAAGTGTAGGTGATGGCAGTGAATTAACAGGGTACAGAGGCGTAACACCATAGTCCAGAAGAATGGCAATGCATGAGGGTATCATGGGCTAAACTGTGTATTCTGTTATGTCCATGGTACTGTTCATGTTTATAGGTGACGGTTACCATTTTTCATCAGGTGAGCTGTCAGCTTGCTTATCATTCTAAGTTGCATAAAAATTTTTAAACAAAAGCAAAAAATAAATAAAAGAATATAAATAAGTATCTATCTGGGCCAAAATACTCGGTTGCATGCAACGAAGAAATTCTATTACCAAACAACGGACCCTTCAAATGAAACGAAGTGAAATGATTTCATTTTTCGATGATATTGAACGGATGCTTGTAAAATGGAGAATTAAAATTTAAAATGAGTTTCTAAAAGTAATTTAATTAGATTTTAACTTTACAAACTAAAGTGTACGTTTCAGTTCCGAGAAGTGTTCGATTTTTATTTGAAACTTGTTGAAAGGGTGTCGATACCGAAAGTTCTGAATGTATTTTTAAACAATATTATGAAAATTTGTAGTTATTCTAGTTTGAATTGTTTGGAGTTAAAATTATATTTTTAAGTAGTTTAACAAATATTAAATACAAAGAGAGGTTATATATTTTTTTATTATTAATATGTTTAAAGATTTGTTTTATGGGACTAGCATCAGATTTATATGGAGGTAGCTTTTTAATTAACTGTATAGGGACGTACATTTTTTGAAAAAAAAAAAACGTGTCTGTTAAAAATAATTCGTATTTCATTTTAATTATCAATATCTTTTATTGACATCAAAAAAATAAAAATCTGATTCCATATATTTATTTAGAATTTGTAGTACCTTAAATATAAGAAAATAGACTTCAAAATCAATTGTAATAAAAAAGTAGACGGATGACGAAAGAGCTACCTACCAACTAAATTATTTAGTTATTACATCAGATTATATTTTATCTAACAAACAATCAAAATCAAGTCATAATATGATAATCAGAAAGGAGAAAATGTCTAGGGCATCTATTTTTTGCATACATCACTCCTCTCTATTTCTTGCCTCATCTAATTGCATAATTCGTCTCACAATGACGCCCTTGTGACTTGTGCCTTGGACTTCTCTATCACGTAATACATGGTCTAGCTAATAATAGGCAATCTTAGGTCTCTCACTCTACTTATAATCTACCCTTACAAAATAATAAGATATTTTTTATAAGTCAAAATTTTAATAAGGCAAAGTATGACGGACCGTCGTAATTTTTTTTGGTGGGTAAATTTTTAGAGGTGGGGGAGGGCTTCGCTAATAATGATGTCTACTGGTCCCTTTGCGAACTATATATATATATATATATATATATATATATATATATATATATATATATATATATATATATATATATATACTATACTATTATACTATTAGTTTGACCTTCTTACGGTCGCTTCTGGAAACTATTGTGGTTAATTCTTTATGGGGTCAAGTGACAAGATATTATTCTTACCTATTACCCTTAATTGGTATCCTACCATCGTGTATATGTATGCCGATAGCGCCTGCGGGGTTACCATTCCATTTTCACCGCTTAAAAAGTACTTTCAAGAGTTAAAACACTGCATCCGGGATTAATTTTCCAAGTCATTGGACACTTTTACTTGTGGAATATGAAATAGAGACTTGCGCGGTCCTCTTACAATATTTTTATTTCTTTGCAATGCTAATTCAACTGTATAGCTGTCTGTCGGTCTGTGAAGATGTATAATTATTTTAAATTCCCTTTTCTTTAGACGAAGCATCTTTTGAAATTTTCATTTCATCCTTTTCCGGGTTATGTTTAAAATTATACTTTTGAAGGCAAATCGCAAATGAATAATTGAAATAAATGAAAGAACCTATCTAAGTGAGAACCAATTATAATTTTGTGAATATTATTCAGAGACATAATTAACAATGTATCTCATGAAGTGAATGATATAAAGTAGCGAATGGGAATAAGTCTCGAACATTCTATTGATTCCTTCATTTTTACAGAGTTAACTGTAAAAGATCCCTTTGGAATTTCGTCATTCTATGTTAAAACTTTTTCATGTCGTTTACATAAAGTATTATTTTTTATACAACTTAGAATGGCAAACAAGCTGACGGCACACCTGATGGAAAGTGGTAACCGTCGCCTATAGACATGAGCAGTACCATGAACATAACAGAGTATACTGTTTCGCCCATGATACCCCCCATGCGTTGCCATTCCTGAGGACTCAGGTGTTATTCCTCTGTACCCTGTAAATGCACGCCATATCCCACATTTCAAACAGAAACACAGCCATGCAAACACAACTGCTTCACGGATGAAACACGAATGGGACAGAGGTACTCAAGCAATCGACTTTTGTACAAAGTCTCCCTCTGGTAGGCTAGGCCTATGTTTAACAGTGGTCGAATAATGACTGAAATGATGATGATAAATATGAAATTGAATTTAAAAGTAAGATTATAATTAAACGGTTTGTTTCATGTATTTTAAAATGGAACTGTAGTTATAATTAATGACATTAGGATTCATTTTTAACTGCGTAAATGTATTTTACTTGACTGGGATAAAAATGGACTGTGACTTTATCCATTCCATATATTGTAAGGAGGCTAAACTTCATTACTGATTTAGGTGACAAATAGTCGAGAAATCCTATTAATGCCAAAGTTTGTAACATGGATAGATGGATGTTTGTTACTTTTTCACGCAAAAACTACTGAACTTTGGTACACGGGTAGGTATAGCCTAACTTAATTAACCCCTTGCTGGCAATATACCCTATTAGGTCGACCTTCACGCGGTTTCCCCTGGAAACTATCGTGGTTAATTCTTGTGGATTTGTCACGATGGGCTGACTGACCTGCTTTCATCGTCACCTGTCATCCTTCACTGGTGCCCATTTTCACCCATTAAAAATAACATAACTTAATCCTAATTTAACTTAAAGGATACTTTAAACATTATATTAATTATGAGACAAATAAATAAATTATAATTCTAAGCTTCGAGCAGCGATCTAATAATTTGCCTGTAGATGCCTAGTTTAGAGGTGAAACACATGTTGCAAAACGCATGAACAAAATGGCGGTCGGAAATTGATGGCTAATATGGAAGGTTGTGAAACTTCTGGTAGTAATAGTGGTGGGCAATCTTCGAGTGTTGCCAGTTACACACATACTAATGGTAGCGGAATTAAACAAAATAATTCTAACGACATAACCAGTGCTTAAAATATGTCGATACATCTTTTAATTACAAGTCATCAACTTTCCAGTGGATAATTTAAAATAATAATGTCACTTTCCGTCATGACCGCAGTAACCCGTATTAATTTGCCGTAGCACGATACCCGGCGAGTGCGAGTTCTGCGTTTAACGATTCCATACATATTTATGTGAGATGCCTACTTTATAAATATTTATAAGGGACGCTGTGATCGATACGCCGGTATACAAACGATATACCCGGTGTTACGGATGACAGCTGATGAAGACTGATAGTAGAGTATAAATAATAGTACTACTCCAGACAGTATGACTACTCTTTGTATTTATTTCGAGTTACACTCACCCTGTATGACTTAAATATGACTTAGTAGTATTCATACACAGTTTTTCAAGTGTAGGATTTTGGCGTTGTTTATAATCATGTAATGACAGTCATTTTACAGTTTTTAGGAGACCTTAACATCATCATCATCATCATCTTTAGCCCACAGTAGTACATAATCCTATACCAAAGTTTGCTATCGTGTATGGTTTTGTATTTTACAGATTCAATCGTTCCTAGAAATTTTATGCAAATCTACACGTCAATACATTGTGTTTTTATATACAGAGGGCTTACCATGAAATGTTTTTCGAATTTTCGGGACAAAACTAAACACAAATTTCTTCATAGTCATAGAATACTGACGGATCTATATATGTAATATTTGTCAGATCCGATGTTAAAAGTACATGTTACGTACTGTTTTATGTGTGTATACTGTTTAAATATTAAAAATGTTAAAGTATCTTTCCCTTGTACTTTTATGGTACGATTTGCGACAAACTATATATTAAACTTCACTTATTGGGCCGATTTCGTATGAACAAAAATACGAAATTGCATCGGAAAATTCGGTATGTCATTTCGTGGTAGACCCCCTGATTTTGCTTCGCACTAAGAAAAAACTGTATCTCGAATCGTCGCCAAATTAAAATGGGACCAATTCGGAATTAAAATCTAGCGATTGTCAAAAGAATTGTGAATTGAAGTGAATTGGCGTCGTAAATGTGTAACATAGTCGTAAAAACAATAAATAAGGTAATTTAAAAAATAAGCCGGTCAAGTGCGAGTCGGACTAAGTGAGAGTGCGCAACGAGGGTCGATTTAGAAGCTTGATTTTTTCACTGTTTTAAGAGATTGCAGACCTGAGTAAATGATACTAATTTCAACTTGATATCACCACGCGTTCCTAAGAAAAAGGGTTTTGACAGACGGACGGGAGAAGAACGGACAACGAAGTGATCCGGTAAGGGTTCCGTTTTTTTTTGTAGTACAGAACCCTAAAAAACATTAAACCAAAACCATACTGACTAAAATGTGTCAAATAAACTGATTATATATCAATAAATCTATTACTTATTAATTTAATCGAAGTACTATTATATATGTTACCTACTGATCCATTTTAACCTTTTTTTTTAAGTCAGTTAAAATTTTAACTTTTTTTTATACAACTTAGAATGGCAAATAAGCTGATGGCCTACCTGATGGAAAGTGGTAACCGTCGCCTATAGACATAAGCAGCACCATGGACATAACAGAGTATAGTGTTTCGCCCACGATACCCCCTATGCGTTGCCATTCCTGAGGACTCAAGTGTTATTCCTCCGTACCCAGTAAATTCACGCCATATCCCACCCTTCAAACCGAAACATAGCCATGCAAACACAACTGCTTCACGGTTGAAACACGAATGGGATAGAGGTACCCAAGCAATCGACTTTTGTATAAAGTCTAAATAGGAACACATTAGAAATCTCGTTCTCTTGTAAGTCTAAATAGAATAAAGAATATAAATATAAGGAATATATAAATGACATTTTCATTATGCATAACAAAATATAAAAAAAAAAACAAATAACTAAATAGGTATAGTTATAATCACGAGAGGTATTAGTGAAGTCACTTTTCTGTAATAGGTAAAAGGCTCAATTTATAAGGACAAACCAAAGCGGTTGCTGGAACGGAAAATGGATACTGGACTCTTTTGACGGAATAGAATTTGAGGATGAAACAAAGCCCATATTAAAACCTTTGTGCGCCTTTGTAACTTTATGCCATAAAATTATATGTATATGGTAATTGGACTAAGTCCTTTATTTGTGAAAGTTTATTGAATACACTTTATAAATAAATGCGTTTAAAATCAAATTATAGTAATTCTATTTTGATTATGTGCAACCCTCCCTCCCATCCATCCATCCCATTGGCCCGCCGAGCTAATTTCTTTTTACATATGTATATATACGTAAGATAAAATGAACATAATTTTTATAAATAATTATTTCTCAAAGATGCTTGGAAATGTGAGCATTATTTTGACAATTTTCTTCGAGATAAATCAAAATTGCCGTACTGGCCAAATACATGCGGGCAGCGGCCGGCAAAAGTTGTATGAAAATATATATCTGTCGTGTTTTACGGCCAGATAAATTACTATGTAAACTCATATCTGACCTGTTATTTAACAATGGAATGACCTTTTACTTATAGACATGGCTACCAAGGAAGTAACTAATAAAAGGTTTTATTTAAATTTAGAACTGGCTTGCAAGTAGAAAGCTGTTTATTGAAAAAAAAAAACAAAGGTACATTATGACGTGTGAAAAATTATTATTGTTCGTTATTCGTCATTGAACTTAAAAAGTAAAATTGTGTTTTTGATTTCTACGCATTGTTTGAGAAAAATACTATACAAGCCTTGGCCACAACTAGGCATTGATGGACTCACGTATGTGTGCCTCGGCTACGCCTCGGCCCACATTTGTACGTTCGTCCATCAATGCCTCAGTTGCTGGCCGCTGCAGTAATGTACTATTTAAGTATTTTCAATTATTAATAAGTCCATGAAATTATTCTCAAGAAGATTTGACATCAGATAGGAAGCCGATCGTAAAACTAAAAGCCAAAACCTTGGGTAATATGAATCAAAACATATTACGGTAGAACGATGCTGATGATTTAGTTCATAAAGCCAGTAATCACAATGTTGTTGAAAGACAATTTCTGTATGCAAACTTTGACTTCAGTCTAGGAACATAAATATAATGGCGAGAAAACAGAACATTTTTGAACACTTACTTTTTTAATTTCTTTTTTATGGCAACAATACCAGCCAGTTATAACTAGCGTTACAATCAAAGAAATTTTATTGTTATCAAAACGGTATATCGTTATAAAACCTTACATAAAAAAATGAAAAAAGTTTCTTCCTGACCTATTATTTAAACATAAATTGATGATATTCCTTTGCCTTTGTCATAAAAAAGTACAGGAGCTTGTTCACATTTTGTTATTTAGTCATTTCTTTGTATATTAAATGAAATAGAATATCTGGATTTTTGTGTCATACATACTCTATATATTTTATTATTAATTCTATAACATAAAGTTGTACGTATAGTGAAGAATAAAACGAAATATTTAGGTACATGTATAAAAAGTAGAGCATATGTATTATCCATACTAATTTAATATCCACATATTAGGTTTCTGTGGACATATATAACGGGAAAAAGGTCATAATGGTCAAAGGATGGGCAGCAGCGTTCTGCTTAAAACATTACCAAATTTATTAAAATTGCAAACTGTCTGCGTGGTAACTACTGATAAAATTCTCCTTTATCGGAGAGGGTATCCTTACTGGGTACAGAGGATTAACACCTAAGTCCTCAGGAAAGGCAACGCATGGGGGGTATCATGGGCGAAACAGTATACTCTGTTATGTCCATGATACTGCTCGTGTCTATAGGCGACGGTTACCACTTTCCATGAGGTGGGCCGTCAGCTTGTTTGCCATTCTAAGTTGTATAAAAAAAAGGTGTTCAGCAGTGGACAGTTAATGCCTAATATTTATATTTATGATATAGATTTTCCTATATATTATTTATACTATTAAAAAAATACTTCTGGTAATCAAACTACGGATCCTCAAAAAATAGATGGAACTTCAACCTTGTACCAACGAATGAAAGTCTTAACTTTATATCAAATTTCAACTTGAAATGTTTCCGATAGGATTTACTTAATACCTAACTCGTCACTCGAAGCGATGGCAAATTGGAAACCTGATCTTTCAATGCTTAACAAAAGCATTTAAAACGCCACAGCCCTCCGACTTTCCGCCTTTCATGCCTATCCGATTACGATAAATGGAGTGGGACAAAATTAAATTATAAAATGATTCGCTACACTGAATTTTAGTATCTCATTAAAATAATATTCAAATTATTTTTGATTTGATTAAATCGAATCGTTTTTATGAATTATCATTTTCTAAGTCGGGATAAATGTTTATATCCTTTTAAACATAACAAATATGCCATTTTTATAACAGAAATTAAAACGCATTTAACATCTGTAAATGAATACAGACAAGAACGAAATAAGGCTGACAAGTGAAAGATAAAAAAATCAATTAAATAATCATTATAACCAACTTACCACAGATCATTATCATCGTCTCATCAGCCCTTAACTGTCCACTGCTGAACATAAGCCTTCCCTAGAAGAGTTTTGCCAGTAGTTGCCACGCTTGGTAGGCAGTTCGGCAACCGCAGTTAGATTTTTAGTGGTGTTTTAAGAAGGGACGCTGTACCCTGCCCTTCTACCATGAAGTTCCCTTAGTTTACGATACTCACGGGAATGGAATGGATGACCTATTTTATACCGGGATCGACGCGCCGAATATATTATTATAGATATGCTAATTCAGCACTCAATTAATATTTCTTTCTAGTTATTCTTTTTTATTTTATGCATGCCACATAGCTGATTGATATTTTATACAAAAAAAAAAAACGTTTAATACGCCATAATATCCAATAACTAAAGGATAGAGTATAAAAAATAAAAACAAATTCTGTGCGTGTCTTTTTTGAGTCACATACCCAGTCTCCTATCCGAAACAGGGTATGTGACTCAAAAAAGACGTTACTTTAGTTTTTTCTAGGACACGACCAAAAAATTACCTATTAATAACGTCTTATTAGTATTGTTAATATTACCGTGCTATTTGGAATGTTTCACGGTGATATCTTAGGAAACTGCCAACCTGTAAGACTTTTTTAATTTTCTAAAAATAGAAACTGGACCATACTTGAAACCATATAGTGTTTTAGAACATATATATATATATATATATATATATATATATATATACATAACTTGAAGGGAATAGTTTATACGAAATGTATCTATAATTCTTTTATCTGACTCGAAAACACAAATAGGTTAACGACCAATCTAATGGAAATAACATGGGTACCTTTATTCCACTCGAGTTTCCAACCAGTTGTGCTTATATGACTGTGTTTCGGTTTAAAGGGTGGAATATGCCAATGAAATTACAGGTTACAGAGGCATAACTCCTTTGCCCACAGAATTGATAATGCATGAAAAGTATCATGGGCGACATAGTACTCTGTTTTATCTATGGTATTATTTACTTATTTAACTCTTTATTGCACCAAAAACATGAAATACAGTTATATATATATATATATATATATATAACTGTATTTCATGTTTTTGGTGCAATAAAGAGTTAGGTGAGCTAAACGCTTTTTTTTATTTTTTTTATACAACTTAGAATGGCAAACAAGCTGAGGGCCCACCTGATGGAGAGTGGTGATAGTTTCACCAATAAAAAAAATCATGCAAAGAAGGGTTAAGGGGCACGCTGCTGTTCATCCCTCGACCTAAGTTTCCTTAGTCGCCTCTTACGATTTTTAACGACTAACGCTTTAATCAACAATGAAATTTGGTATACATATACTATATGGGATGGGGAAGGATACATATTTTATCTCTATCAATAAACATATAGCGGTCACGCAGACAAAGTCACGGGTAAAACCTAGTGAATAATATTTCAAAGAAATTATAATAAAGCACGTTGAGTATGCATCGAACTATTTCTACAATAGATACCTATGATTTACTTCCGTATTGAACCTACGTTAATTTTTTTACACTTGAAACATGTGTTTTCCAAAATTTTTTCTATTTTTTATATTCTATACTATAAGTAAGATTTTGATCCATGTTTAGAATATCCAAGTTCGCTTTTCGAGTGGTACATAGTTGTTTTTAATACAAAATTCTAAATTTAATATTTAAAACAATTAAAATATATAAACGAAATTGAAACATGTCGTTTTTTATCTGTGCATATTATTCGATTTAAAATTAGAATTCGATAAGTAGCCACTACATCTTTCACGTATGAAGTTAGGGGAGCAAAATCTGCTTATTTTTGCACTTCAGCCGGCATATTCTAAGTCATTACAAATAACAGTCAACAATTACGAATTGTTGAAATCAATGCCACACGATCTGGTAGAATAGTCGATCTGTAACCCGATGATTACTGCAAACTCCAAATGGCAGTGACAAGTGACAACCTCCATCTTAACCTAATAATACTACGCCCCTGCACTAACACGAACTCCTACCTAATTATTAACGTGTTTATTCCCGTCGTTTGTCATCCCGTAATCCCGGGCGCACCTGCGTTACGACAGCTTGGATCATGGTCGGATAAGTCAAAAACAATTTCGCTCCAGAACTGTTCTGTCGGCGTTTGGTGGAGCGAGCGGTTTGGATATATTATTATGCCAGAGACAGAGATGAAACGTATTTGAGAATACTTATGCAGGTGGATTTGTAATGTGAAGAACTTGATACTAAAATTCTAGATGAGAACAATGCTTATGTTTCATTTAAAATTCTCAAAAAGAGATGTTATTTAGGACTTCAAATATTGCTGTATAATCATAGATGTGGACACTAACCCAGTAAAAAACAGATAAATTTATCCTTTGTTTAGTAGTGAAGGAGAAAGAATTAGCTAGAATAATCGATTTAGTAGTAGAGGTGAGGCATATATATCGGTACAGTGAAATACAGGGTGGCCCAAAAGTCCTTAGAAAAGTAAAATTTGAATTAAACGAAAACGGCGCGCGTGAGCGGTGCAGGGGAAGCGGGGGCAGTAACTTCGGTTTCTGGGAATTTAGTCGCGATGGAGCGTTTCACCGGAGCGGACCGTGCGTTTTGTGTGCGCGAGTTTTATCAAAATAACAATTCGGCAACCGTTGCGAGGCGTAAATTTCGAGAACACAAAGGTTTACACAACTTTGATGACACCCCAGCTCTCCAAACGATTAAGAATTGGGTTGCTAAGTTCGAGGAGACCGGTTCGACGTTAGATAAACCGCGGTTGGGTCGCCCAAGGACATCACGTACGGAACAAAACATCGACACAGTGGCACAATCTATTCGTGAAAATCCTACACAGTCAACTCGTAAGCGTTCCAATGCATTAAACGTATCCAGGACATCGTTACAACGGATTTTGAAGAAAGATTTACTTATGCACTCTTACAAAATTCAGTTGGTGCAAGAATTAAAAGAAACTGATGCTATTCAGAGAGTGAATTATGCTAATGAAATGTTTAATCGGTTTACTTCGTTCAATAACATAATGTTCTCTGATGAGGCACACTTCCACATTAACGGACATGTTAGTAAACAAAATTGCCGCTATTGGAGCCCGATTAATCCAAAACTTAAGCACCAGAAGCCCTTACATAGCCCTAAAGTTACAGTTTGGGCCGCTATGTCAGCCCATGGCATCATAGGGCCTTACTTTTTTGAGGACGGCAGAGGGCGTGCTCTTACTGTTACTTCGGAGCGATATGTGGCCATGATCGAGGAGTTTTTCACACAAAAATTGCAAAACTTTCCAGGCTTTAATGCCCGAACATGGTTTCAACAGGATGGAGCAACTTCCCACACCTCCAATACTGCTATGCCCGTTATCCGTCAACTTTTTCCAAACAAAGTTATCTCTAAGAGTGGAGACATTTCCTGGCCACCACGTAGCCCGGATCTGACTCCAATGGATTTTTTTTTGTGGGGCTACCTTAAGGCTAAAGTGTACGACTCTAACCCGCGATCAATTAATGACCTAAAAGAAAACATCCGCAGAGAAATGGCAAGCATTTCAGCAGTGACGTGCCGCGCAGTCATCGACAATTTCAGAAGGCGTTTGCAAGAGTGCCGTGACTGTAACGGATTACATTTGGACGACGTTATTTACAAAAAATAATTCCCGTTTTTCTAGCTATATTTATAAATAAAAATATTATTCATAGTGTAATTAGTTTTATTTTAATTAATTTTTTTCATTACTAAGGACTTATGGGCCACCCTGTATAACAGGTTTGAAAAAATAACAACTCTGAAATCATTGAAATACCAAAAAAATTGAATACCATTGAAATCGTAACAACTGTTCCAGTTTTACAACCGACCACATTGACACGGAATATATTTATCTCGTATCTAGTATATGGACTTAACCTATGTTAGAAAAAGATGGCAGCTATTATTGTTTTAATATAATTTCGACTTTTCTGCTATTCCTTTTATTTCAAGTGAGCCTTACCACCAACTCAAAGAATTGCCACTTGACCAAAACACAAATGATTGGAAAGTACCTACCTGGCAGAATGTTTTGCGGCTTACACAAGTGTCAAAGGCAGCTTTGTATCGCTTTGTTTGCCGATGCTAAATGACACAAACACATTTTTCACGTTAAACATATTTTTGTGACAACCTTTTGAAGGTTTCCCATGAAAAATAACCTCAGGTTATATTTTATTGTTATCGTCAAATGTCTTTGTTGTGTGCGAATGGGATTTATTGTATTGCGGATAAAGTTCAGTTTGCGTTTATCTTTTATTTGCAATATCTTAAGTACCTATGTAATACAGTTGCGTCGTAACCAATAAAATAGACTTTTTTTTACTGATTTACAAGAAAGTTAGGTTATAATTTTCGCATATAAAGTTTGCTCTATAGTAAAGTATGTGTTGGCTGCCAGAATCATTGTAGGAGGCGGCCATTTTGTTTATCACATCTTTAATATCATAATATGAACATGCATCACATAGGCGAAATATATTCATAAACCCATATTACAGTAATTCACTTGATTTATGGAATTTCAATAGATTTAAGAGCAATATTGAAAATTGGCGCGTTTTATTTTATTAAAAAAAGGTCTCTTAGTCACAACAGTCATTATTGGTTGAACGTATTTTGAGACGTTATCTAAAACTCGGCGCTCCACCTAAATGCACGCGGACCAATGTACTCGTATAAATATTAATTACACCCGGCGTGTACTAAGATTGAATAACCCGATATTTATACATATTCAACCTCAATAAAACCTCCCGATTTATTAAATCAAATTCCATTTGAATGTCTCTTAATTTTTCAGACCAATTAAATAGGGTTATACGGTACGCGGTGAAATTCAGACGATACGCGTTGCCGGAATGAGATCGAGGTTGCTGTGGAAATTTACGAGATAAGTTTGAATTTTGTGACCCCTTTTGGGTAGGTCCGTTGTCATGGCAACGCGCTCGGGGATTCAGAGTTTTACACCGATTGGATTGTCCAACCGCGTCCAGGGTTGAACGTGATTTCATACTTTCCTTTGTTGTTGATTGATGCGTGTATTTTTTTTTTATAATAACTACATCCTGTAGCTTTGCTCGCGTAAACTTAGAATACACAAACATTCGAAAAAGTATACTCTGTTATGTCCATGGTACTGCTCATGTCTATAGGCGACGGTTAACACTTTCTTGTATTCTTAATCTCTGGTTGTAGAAAATAAATTATATAATTAATAATCGTCATAATAATATAATAGTCGCGGGATGGGCAGCAGCGTCCCTCTTAAAATATGAACCAAATCGAACCGAAGCCTAACTGCGGTATTAACGGCTAACGAGTACCAACCCGCCTGCTAAGAATGATAGCTACTGCCCCCCCCCCCCCACCCCCTTATAGGCGAGACCTCTGTTCAGCAGTGGACAGTTGACGACTGATTTGATGAAAATATATATGTAGGATTATTTTCATTGAAAAAAGAATACATATAAATGTAACGCAATTATAATTTTAAAGGAATACATGATCGCATCTTCAAGTGAAGAAGAAAGAGAGGGTCAGTGTGTGAGGGAGAGGAATGTATGTATTACCTTTCTGCTGTATCATTGTTCATCGGATGACATTACGATTTAGAAAAACGAGCTATAAAGACGCATATTTGTATACATATATATATATATATATATATATATATATATATATATATATATATATATATATATATATATATATATATAGTGTTATTCCTCTGTACCCAATAAATTCACGCTATATCCCACCCTTTAAACCAAAACACAGCCACGCAAACACAACTGTTTTACGGTTGAAACACGGATGGGACAGAGGTACCCAAGCAAACGACTTTTGTACAAAGTCTCCCTCTAGAAAGAAGGAAAAGAAGTCAAGGGAGAAATAAATCACAAAAGGTCATGGAACGGTCGCAGTGTCAAAGGTTTTTCCTTCAATAATAACACTCACTAGAAAGGATAGAGTGATCCATGCTACGCTGGGACCACACGGCAAATAATATTACAGTATTTGCATTCATATAAAATGCATCATTATAATATTAAGTACAAAACAGACAAAAGAAAATGTTAAATACGACGCAATATCATTTACGCCACAAAATATTAATATGCAAAATGTATTTTGCATAGTATTTCTGCAATTTCCATACCGACTTTTAATATCAGTAGAAAAAAAAAAAAGCATTTTGTGGCGCTTTTTAAAATGGTAGAATTTTTTGAAGGGACAACGGCCGTCCGTCTGTATATCTTAACAATTACTAACCCCATCCATTTTGGTACAAGAAGTTTTAAATATAATTGACTTACACTTATTTTGAAAGAAAAAAGTAATATATTACAGTAAGTAGTATGTAGTAATAGTATATTTTTCTTATACAACTTAAAATGGCAAACAAGCCGATGGCCCACCTGATGGAAAGTGGTAACCGTCGCCTATAGACATGAGCAGTACCATGGACATAACAGAGTATACTGTTTCGCCCAAGATACCCCCCATGCGTTGCCATTCCTGAGGACTCAGGTGTTATTTCTCTGTACCCAGTAAATTTACGCCATATCCCACCCTTCAAACCGAAACACAGCCATGCAAACACAACTGCTTCACGGTTGAAACACGAATGGGAGAGAGGTACCCAAGCAATCGACTTTTGTACAAAGTCTCTCTCTTTGCTTTCGGGTTAAGATACTCTCTACGAAAACATAACCTAAGTATTTTACTGTAATTTTCATATGGATCTCTGTTTTTTTTTTAATTATCATACATATAGCTTATGCTTATATTATAAAGGTAGAGCATAGTCTCAAAAACGGGCCAACTTTCTGTCAGCTAATTGTCAAATTAGCTGGCCCGTTAAAATTAGCGTGGCAACGTTCTATATACTTTCGCACACAATGTATTTTGACGTATAATTTAATAAAAAAAAATGATTTTTTACGCATTAAAAAGATGCAAAATTTATAAGACAAAATAAATATAGAAGTTACAAAGGAATGACTCATAACTATTTATCACGCAAAATTGTATGAAACAGTTATTGTTTTCTCGAAGCATTTTATTATATAAAATTATATTATATAAAAAATAGTTCCAAATTTAAATTAAAAAATCGTCCTCGTATTGTTTAAAATCAAATTACTTGCAACACTGAAAAGAAGCGCTGTTTTTATTTTAATAAAAAAACATCAACCAAGCACCAAATTAGCTGACTAAATTTCGACATGTTTTTGATACTAAATGCTCTATCTATATAATCTAACGTGATACCAAAATATATTTTTAGACATATTTTTTGATGAATCATAACATCTGTCTATCGGCATAAAAAATGCCAGTTTTACTTAAGTGCGTAAATTTTACGACGTATACTTAAGAGAAAAAAATACTTTAATATTAATCTTATAGCTTTAGTTATTACAGCATGTAATAAAGGCGGGCTCATATTCTGAGGGACACTTAAGCCTCACTCGCAGAATGTTATTAAAACTCCTTGAGAAATATACCTTTATATGGTAGACAAAAACAACTTAATATGAGCACGAGTTTTTAATTCGTAAAACACTGGCCTAAAATATTACTCGTAAAAACAAGTAATAAAATTATTCCGAAATATGTTTAAATTTAGAACTCATTAATTTTAATAACTAGTGTTGGGATTTTTTAAATTGCAAATATACATATAAAGAATGATTTTGTAAATCGAATGTTACCTTTAGAATGGTGGTCTCGTTGTAAATCAGCGCTGCAGCTACACGCTACAGCTTAAGTTAAAAGGGGACCATTTTAGCTGCTACTACAGCTGGCGGACATTATTATATAAATGTAAAGATAATATTAAATATTCTAATATTCAATATATCGTCCATATCGGTCACATATGTTACTTTCTATTTATTTTACCAGAGGGAGACTTTGTACAAAAGTCGTTTGCTTAGGTACCTCTGTCTTATTCGTGTTTCAACCGTAAAGCAGTTGTATTTCCATTGCTGTGTTTCGATTTGAAGGGTGGGATATGGCGTGAATTTACAGGGTACAGAGAATTAACACCTGAGTCCTCAGGAATGGCAAAGCACGGGGGTATCATGGGGCGAAACAGTATACTCTGTTATGTCCATGGTACTGCTCATGTCTATAGGCGACGGTTACCACTTTCCATCAGGTGGGCCGTCAGTATGTATGCCATTCTAAGTTGTATAAAAAAATTCTATTTATAATGCTATAATATATATGATAATAGACTTTTAACATGTTCGCTATCGGACTATTATATAGATTTGTAATTAAAAATAATTAATTGATATTGCTATTATTGCCCAACCCTAGTGTCAAACAAAAAAATATGCAACCGATTTAAAAACCTCCTTCTATTTTAAGTCGATTGAAAATTGTTTTTAACGTTTAGCTCTCGATTGATAGTTTCAATCGATTAAGTGGCAAGTGCCCTTATAATAGCCCTAACACTTAAAGCCTGGGTCGAGAGGACGATAATGGCTTTGTAAATACAAACAAGGGTTAGGTGACCTATCCTATCACACTTTGCATATCCCAACTCCCTGTATATTGAATGTTGTAATATCACTGTATAATTTTTTTTAGGGTTCCGTAGCAAAACAGGGGGCAAACGAGCATGCGGCTCACCTGATAGTACTCGTAAGTGACTACCGCCGCCCATGATCACCCACAACACCAACGGCATTGCAAGTGTGCTGCCGGCCTTTTAAAAAGGAATATGCTCTTTTCTTGAAGGTTATGATGATGTATCGGTTTGGAAATACTGCTGCTGGAAGTTGATTCAAACCGCCACTCGTCCAGATGTTTGGGATGAAACTTTAGTTTGCGGCGGGTTGTACGGTGGTGAAAATCAGCAGCAGGTATCAATCCGAACAATTCCTCAGAACACTCCCCATGATAAATTCGGTAGAAGATGCACAGAGATGCAACATCTCTGCGCAGTTTCAGTATTTACATAATAATGGCTCACTACACGTTTTGGGTTTTTTTTTTATACAACTTAGAATGGCAAACAAGCTGACGACCCACCTGATGAAAAGTGGTAACCGTACTGTATTATCAATACATATAATATATATCAACATATCGCTGATCATACCATTATACGAATGGTGTATTATGCACTTGGTCAATCGATTATTGAATATTGTATAACCTCATGGGGAGGAGCAGCTAAATCTCACCTCATCGAACTGGAGAGAGCACAGCGAGCTATACTGAAGATTGGCTTCGCTCTTCCTTATCGCTACCCAACTACAGAGCTCTATAACAAATGGGACGTACTAACAGTGAGACAAATATTTATCCTCAATACAGTACTCAAAAAACACTCACAACTAGAATACGATCCTAATCTAAATAGCGACAAGCGCAGAAAAGGTTCTGTCTGCCGTTCTCCTGCCCTCCGCACTAGTCTCTCTCAAAACTTCTTCTATTTCCTTGGACCCTATATTTACAATAAACTGAATTGCTTATTGAATGTATATGCCTTGCATAGATCAAGTTGCAAAAGATCAATTATCAAATATCTAAAATCCCTCAATTATCAGCAAACTGAAGGTCTTTTGTCTCCATCAATTTAAGATCTCCTTAAATAAGTACCAATGGCTAATGTTATTTATATGCATCAAGTGATACAATTAAATTATATATCTATCTCTACTCTATTTGGTTGAACACACACACACACACACACACGCACGCACACGCACACGCACACGCACACGCACACGCACACGCACACGCGCACACACACACACACACACACACACAGACACACACACACAGGCATACACACACACGCGCGCGCGCGCACTCATAGTCTGTATTTTGTTTTTTTTGTTAACTTTGCCTAAGTTATATACTAGAAATAAGTTTTAATGTTAAGTTTATTCTTACACTCTATATCTTATTATTGTTATCTGTGTATTATAACACTAATTGGTTGCCTTGTATTTGTGTAGTCCATGGAGATGGGGCACTGGTGACTTGTAACACAGGTTCTTCTAAACCTACCGCAAGTACCAGTCTCTCACAAAACTGGTCTTCATTTCAAATTGTACCTCATGTTGTTACTTTATTCCACCTTTTGTGAAGAGAAAATAAACCGTTCATTCATTCATTCATTCATTCATTCATTCATTCATTCATTCATTCATTCATTCATATACAATTGTATAAGTACAGTAAGGCGGTCTTAGTGCTGAGAGCAATCTTTTCAAGACAACGTTAGAGTAATGGACTAATTGTTGTACAAGTAGGTATGATATTATATATGTTCTTATTATTGTGTTATTTTTATCATTTTCCAGTAGATGGGCCGTCAGCTTGTTTGCCATTCTAAGTTGCGTAAACATTTTTATTAACTCAAGCAAAGTCGCGGAAAACTAGTAGTGAAAAATTAAGTAAGTCAGTTGTGTCTACGATTAGTGGGTTAAAGGTATCTGCCGATGTCTTTCTTCATTAGCATTGGCGAATAGCCAAATACCCTTCAACTAAGTTCTGTAAATGCAATCTGTTATTTAACGTAGTGAGTTAACAAATGAAAATTTAACCTGAAATATTTTATTATCTTATTTATTATTAAAAAAAACATAATTTTGCTCATTGAATGTGGAATGGCGTAATATTTCCTTTTTAATATTTTATTCACATTTGCCGGGAATAAATATTGATCTAATATTTTTTTTATCATAATAATTAGGTACATTCATACTGGCATGAATATAAAAGTTCGAACATCTTTACAATGTGATGTACTGTACTGACCCAATTATTGGTTGGAGGAATAAAAAAAGTAAAACGACGAACATTCGAAATTTGAATTACGAAGTTCAAAGACAATATTCCAATGAATGGGTCGCAATTTTCTTTTTTTTTTTTCTGATGCCAATAGCTTCGTAATGTAAAATCTGAGCGTCGGCAATAATTCTAATTTCAAATATTGTCTTTCGAATGAGTATTTTAATGGAAATAGAATTGTTATCAGTGCGTATGCTGTCTTTTTATTTTATATTTTATTTTATTTATTTTTTATGAAAGGAAAATGAGTCGTGCCTTAAGGATTTCAATACAAATGAAATTTTATAGAGGCAGTATGTTTTTATTTGTTATTAAACGTAGGTACTAAGACTTTGCTAAATTATTTTTTTTCAATTACACTCTGCTTCCTAAATTCCTTTGTTATTCACTTCAGTTAGGAATAAAAAATACTTTAAGAGTTTTAAAAAGGCACAGTAAACTAAACTTTAGTATTGTAATAACAGAGTTGGGACCGGATATTCGTTTTTATTTCAAATCATAATTTTAATTTACTGAACCCGAGTTAAAAGTTTTCCTATAACATTGAAATGGCAATTAAAAATTATGTTCTTTGTTTCAATATGACGGTAGAAATTTTTTTAAATTTACATTTTAAGAAGTTAGTTCTTAACTGTGATTTAAACAGTGTTACTCAAAAAACTCAATTATAAAAAAAACATACCGCCTTATCTTCTAATGGTCCCGGGTTCCATTCCCGCACAATACAGATATCTAGAGCATGAGTATGTCTGTTTATCTGGATATTATGTTTTCTATGTACATATATATACATATATATATATATATATATATATATATATATATATATATATATATATATATATATATATATATATATATATATATATATATATATATATATATATAGGTAATGAGCAAACGATCTACCCGATAGAAAGCAGCTACCGTTACCCAATGAACACCTGCAACACGAGAAGAATTGTGTGTGCGTTGCCAGCCTTTTAAATGTTTGTAGGCACGTATTTTGATATTTATTTTCACCAGTTTTGTACAATAGATATATAACTTTAATAGTATTCTAATAGTCTACTTCATTTGCAACTAGATGGCGTTATGTACATAATTACTTACCAGAGAGACACTTTGTACAAAAGTCGATTGCTTGAGTACCTCTGTCCTATTCATGTTTCAACCGTGAAGCAGTTGTGTTTGCATGGCTGTGTTTCGGTTTGAAGGGTGGGATATGGCGTGAATTTGCAAGGTACAGAGGAATAACACCTGAGTCCTTAGGAATGGCCTGGGGGTATCATGGGCGAAACAGTATACTCTGTTATGTCCATGGTACTGCTCAAGTCTATAGGCGACGGTTACCACTTTCCATCAGGTGGGCCGTCAGCTTGTTTGCCATTCTAAGTTTCATAAAAAAAAGTTAAAAAAAACAAATAATTTTTAATAACCATTATAAAGTTACATTTTTCAATAGGTATTACCAAAATCTACAAACCTTTGACTATTCTAAAGTTAATATTTGATTTTATGAAATTAGTTCGTAGTATAAATAACTATTAATACCGATAACTCGTCTTAGTAAAATATTAAAGCTAAAGTGGATTAGTTAAACATAAGATATAATTAAGTTACAAATGGTTTATGTTAATACAAGTTTAGCCCGTGGATTCGGCCGTGTGACCGGCCTAGTAATTAATAATTACTAGCTGTATCCCGCGAATTCATCTACTTGAGTTAGTATATTAAGTACCCGGTATGCTAATATAGAATATGACTTATCTGTGTACCAAATTTTATTCAAATCCATTCAATAATTTTTGTATGAAAGTGTAACAAAAATCCACCCATTTATTTATTAAACTTTAAATAAATAGCTAGATAATAGATAAATAACTATTAAAACTTATATACACTTATATATATATATATATATATATATATATATATATATATATATATATATAAGGTTTTCCCAAATTAACTGTATACGGGACTATAGTATAGTAGTAGTATATTATTACGATAAAAAAGGAACTTCATGTCGTAGTAGTATGAAATTATTAAAAAAAAAAGAATAAAATACCTAAATTTCTTCACTACATGTAAAACATCCTATAACTATACTTTTCTCTATCACACTGGCTGTAAACGCCAAGTAAACATCAGCTGTTTACTAAAACCACTGATATTTTGATATTAAAAATCGTAATTTACTTACCAATGTGAGTGTGTTTAGTCACTTAAAAAAAAAAGGTGATGAACTTACCATCACACTTCAAACAGGATTTGGACTGTCAAATTATTATATGTCTTAAAATCATAAAATGAAATTTCTAATGTAAGTAGTATATTCATTTATTTTAACATTTATTATATAAGCAGGTAGGTATTACATGTATTTATAGTGTGTGTATTTATGTAATATTTTATTATATATTTTAATATTTTTTTTAACTGTATATTTGTTTACGTATTAATAGTTGTAGCACTTCTGCTGCCCGCTAACGAAATGCTTTCTTACTGTACTGGGTCGACTGGAAGAGATCTCTGTCAGAGATAAGTCCACCCTTGCTCACAACATTTATAAATACATTATTTTATATGTAACTTACAAGTGCAATAGAGAATATATATTTTTATAACATCTATTATTACTAACAATCCCTCCCCCCCTTCCCATTTATGTATTTAAAAATAATATAGTTGTCTACAGAGTAAAGTAGTGTCGTATTACGATACTCTTGTATAAATACGGTAAGGCGACTTTATTGTTGAAAGCAATCTTTTCAAGACAATCTTAGGGTGAAAAGGATTGTTAATAAAACGTAATACCAGCCCCATTGCTAGCAATATACCTTATCAGGCCTGCAGCCGCGTGGTCCCCTCTTGAAACCATCGTGCTGAATTCCTGGTGTATTTATTACGATGGGCTAACTAACCTGCCTTTTCATTCTCACCTATCATCCCTCACTGGTGCCTTGCCAGCGTATACTGTTAGCGCAGGCGGGGTTTCTACACCATTGTCATCCATTAAAAAAAAACTTAAGGAAACGGACATAATTGCTAAACAAGTAGGTATGCAAATTTAGGAAGTTGAACAATTTAGTTTCTATGAAATCTTATATAATTGGCTTGTTGGCAGTTTTCGGAAAAGTATTTTGAAATTTGTATATGTTTATTTTGTCACCCACACTTATCGTTTTCCTTAAAAGTGCCGTTTAATTGCATAAATCATATTTCTTCTTCATTAAATTGAAATGTCGCCCGAAGTATTTTCATCTCGATATTTGGTGTTGTGACGTCACAATCATGGCCGACAGCTTTATATGTATATATATCTCTGTGTCTCAACTAAGTGCAAGAATGGTGGTACCTATGCGATACATGTGTTTAATAAATCTAGATACTAATCTATACATATATATATATATATATATATATATATATATATATATATATATATATAAATAACCTAAAGAAACCTATAAATCTTGGAAACTAAGAATGCTACCTATATATATATATATATATATATATAGTCATTTAGTTTAGAGAGATAATATATATTTATAATATAGATAATGTATTTCATTGCCTTTTTCCTGAAATATGTAGCACGAGGGGACGGTTGGGATAAACTAATCTATCGGACGCGGCGCTCGTACAATTATAATAGAACTTCACGTACAGGTAAGTTCGTTTAATCATTGAGTATTTCATATTTCATTTTTACAACTGTCAAATATCCAATTACAAAAAAAAAAATACGTGAACTAAACACACGTGTCGACATGAGAACCTCGTCTCGTTCGGTCGGTCGAAAACCATTTTTCTTTTTCACGAACAGGTCAAAGGAAATTGTATATTCAACCGCCGTCTCCGAATCAAATTTCCACAAAGGACGAGGGGGGAACTAACAAAAATATTTTTCTTCCATTTTCTCCGCAGGTAACTGTGGATGAAAATGGAGATAAGTCTAAAATTATTTAATGACGGTAAGGCATATATTATGATAGATGACAGAGTGGTCTTTTTTTTCATACAACTTAGAATGGCAAACAAGCTGACGGCCCACCTGATGGAAAGTAGTAACCGTCGCCTATAGACATGAGCAGTACCATAGACATAACAGAGTATACTGTTTCGCCCATGATACTCCCCATGTGTTGCCATTCTTGAGGACTTAGGAGTTATTCCTCTGTACCCAGTAAATTCACGCCATATCCCACCCTTCAAACCGAAACACAGCCATGCAAACAACTGCTTCACGGTTGAAACACGAATGGTCGTTTCTAAGACACCGTTCCTCTAAACCTACTTCTTAATCTAATATTAAAATTGGTGATTTCTCGAAATTTATTATTTACCATCATAATTTTTTCATTTCTTATTCTTTCACTGTTCAAGCTATTAAACACTGGTACACACTCCCGCTTGACACAAGATCGACCTTAAGCAAGCTAGCTTTTAAACACAAATTGCGCATCTATTTCTTAGAAAAATCACTTTCCCTTAAAAAAATTATACTACTGGTTAACTCCGTTTGAGTCATAGATTGTTATTTGCTCTTCTATTATAATTGTTTTATTTAATTATTTTATTATATTAGGTGTATGTATATATTAGTCTAATTATATGTTTATATTATTTGTACATATCAAGTATTGCTTTATTCCTCTATTCGATAATACACTGCCTACTTATATCTCGATTTGCCCAATGGTTAACTGGTAGAGAACACCGTCCGGTGTTAAGTCCGCTAAACGTACATAAAATTTTACTGTGCATTAAAGTTTAAATAAATAAACCAAATTTTGGCCTGAATGTATTAAAAATGTACCTAGTATATATAGATAAAGAGAAATGCCATCTCAGAATCAATTGGTCGAATGTATTTCTAAATTTAAATAGTATTAGTATTGTATATTCGGATTTGGATATTATTGAAAATAGATATAGAATCGTATCGCTGTTTATCAGTATTAGAAAAAGTATAGATCAAGTAATAATCTTTTTGTTTTCAGATCATTTAGTTCTGGCTAGTATTCGTAATACCAAAAAGCTGAAACCTTTTGTAATTTGAATAAAAACATATTACGCCTCTTAGATTACGCCAAACACGTGACCAGAATGCTACGTTCCAAATTTAAATATTTTAAATTTGTTTCCGAAACGTCTCAACATCCATCGGTGCATTTTATTTATTTAGGAATAATCAACATTAACTGGAGTAGCTACTTTTTTGATTAATAATATACACGAGTAAAACCTCGTAATACCGCTAGTCTATTCATGCCGGAAACTCCATTCACTCCGAATAATTAAAGCTAATGAAAGTCGCTCGAGTTTGACAGTTCCAATAACACTTCCCGATAACTATACGTTAGCGCCGGATTATTTTTCACGTCGCAAGCTACAACGTCACTCCTCTCAAAGCCAACTGCGACTCCGTAAAGTAGGTCAGGCAACGTTACCAAAAGTTGAATGTTTTGTTTCCTTTCGCCTTTATTTTTCTTCGGTCCGCTGTCTTTGTGTTCAGCAACGGACAGGTTGAATTTCAACATCGAAATCAAATTGTTTGTTGGTGAAGTTGATAATCATAATATTATTCGAGGGGAAGCCCGATGAAGTTAATATTATAATCTGTTTTTTCTTACTTGGCTTTGTAAACAATTTTGGTGTATCCTTTTAATCAACGTTACTTACTCTTGGTTATTTATCAAAATTTTATGTTATTAGAAATTAAATTAAAACAAGGCATACGAAGAATCACGGAGAGTTGTTTGGAGAAGAAACAACATTTTATTTACAACTTTTTTAGATATTTTTTTATGCAACTGCCAACATCGAACTAAATAAATTTTAATAAAAAAAAAATTTAAAAGCATTCGAGATCTCAGGTACTTATCATTAATAAATTGTATTGGCTTTCTTTATTGACGTTTTCTTTTGATTTTGTATATCACTTTAATAAATATCATAGTTATAAATTAATCTGTATTTCAACCTTATAAAACTTTTGTCCTTATTTCTTAGATCTTGTTATATATTTAATAAAATTATATTTACGATGCCATCTAGCGATAACAGAAATATAACTTTGCACAACAGGTCCTAGATGGCGTTGTAACACAAATACAGAAGTACAGAAAAAAGAACAGAAGGAGAATATTCCAATTCAATAAATTGAGAACGGAGACATATTAAAATTAGTTTTTATCCATTAAAATATTTTCTACACAATATTTTTATAGTGAGTCGATTGAGAGTAAATCCTCTTTTATACCTAGGTGCCACCGTATAAATTTTATTGTAACGTGTACATAAATAAATTGAGTGGAAAGAGTTATTTGAATCGAATCCATAGTTTTTACGAGCTACGCCTTAATGTAGTGGAAGCATAGAAAATGTTTGATCGTAAACCATTTTTTTTTTTGTTCAACATAGCCTTTTATTACTTCTCTTTGTTGAATTTGAATGTTCTGGGCTTGATTGGAAACCTGTAGCATGCTGCTGTACATGAAAGTAATTAGTCACATACTTAAATTGAAATGAGTCAAGGAACTTTAATTAGGTAATTAATGATTATGTTCCAAAAAGAAATCGACTTCAATTGTGACAAAATCAGTTATTTTGATTTACAAATTAAACTACTGAATCCTTTTAGATAAAAAGAAGAATTTTCGATATCGGTGTTGGAATTTGTATTTTATATTGCAAAACCACCTTTTAATTTCACAATATTTTAATTATATTTTTAACACAAAGACTTGCACAGTGGACGATTGTTGTAACGGAAGAGAGCGAAAACAATTTTAGAGTTGCCATAGTATAATATTAAATTTTGTGTTTCGAACAATCGGTTTAGAACTGATGGAGTTATTAGGTAACAAACATTAAAAAATACAACCGAATTAAGAACCTCTTCCTTTTTTGAACTCGGTTGATAATAAGAAATACAAATTAATTTTGCTAATTACTTTAAGAAAAGTAAAATAGCCTTTGATTTATAATGAATGTTAAAATACAACATAATTTTTCCTAACGCTTGAAGCTACTTGGGATATATTTTTAATGAAAATGTACTGAGAGACCCGGTAAAAAATAAGGATAACAAAGTTAGTCTGTGCAGTGAAAGAAAAAGGAAAAAGAATAAAAAAATAAAGAATGAAAGAAAGAAAGAAGAAAGGAAGGAAAGAGAGAATGAAAGAAAAAGAAAGAAGGAAGAAAGAAAGGAGGAAAGAAGGGAAGAAGGAAAGAAAGGAGGAAATAAATATTTATATGCAAGTAAATTTAGATTTAAGCATTTTTTAATAGTAACTTATTTCGCTACCGCCCATTATGAATGCAGTTACAGCCAAGAAGAGCGGGCAAGAAACTGATATGCTGCTTTTTTTAAAAAAAGTTTAATTATATAAATTATGAATTTGTGTGAAGATAAATTACTAAGCAGTACCAAATGATAAATTTAAAATAAATAGTTGTACAATTAAAACAAATCAATAAAATAAATCAGTTGCAATTGAAACATCATTAAGAGATAATATGTATCACGTAAATTACTTGTCTGAAACCGAAACAGTTCACACGTTACGTTAAACATTGACACCAGGATATCGTAACCATTAGAAAACTTCATCGTACCGGCCCATTAAAATTCGCAATTGGACGCCATCTGTAATAGGAGAGAATAACAAAGTCGGTGCTCGGGAAAACATTTCAACAATTTAATTTCGCACTGCGATCCCAGAAGGCAAAGAAACGCCACGGTGATGCCAAAGTATAATTTTATTGACATTTTATGCTAAAATACTGCACGGCTACGACTACTGGTGTGCGGTTTTATGGTATTTCTGTTCTACGGTGTATTACGATGGTATATCGCTGACAAATGGTTGCTGGGGATTTTATGGATTTATATAACGGCGTACAGAAATGTTAAGATGAGTCTCTACTTCTTTTAGCAGAGGGTGAATGTACAAAAGGTAGGTGGTATCAAAGTCGTATTCATGATTCTATAGCAAGCATAAAGATACCTTGGGCATTATTAGAGTGCTGGAGAAATTTAAAATGTCTTCTATATTTTAGCTGTTTATTTGTATCTCATATAGCATTCGTACACTTAAGTTGTTTGCTAACTACACGCTTTCCCACTGCATTGGGTTGACTGGAAGAGATCTCTTTTAGAGGTAAGTCCACCGTGCTCCCAATATTTATAACTGTCTTATGCCACATCTTACGTATTTTGTAAATGCTTTTTATAAATGAAAGATTTTTTATAAGACGAGGCAAACGAGCATGAGACTTGTTTTTGGCTACTAGATAAAAGTTTTTTGAATTCATCTATTTTTGTTTTTTTTTATTATATCAGCTGTTAACTTACCACTACTGCACATAGGCCTCCTCCATAAGAGAAGTTTTACCAGTAGTTGCCACGTTTGACGTGCGGATTGGCAATCTCAGTTAGACTTTGGTGATGTTTTAAGAGAAACGCTGATACTCATTCTTTAAGTTCCCTTATTTGCCACTTACGACACCCTCTTGAAATAAGAATCAATCACATGGCATATTTTCCAAGAGTTTATCCATTACAGATAAAATATCAAATCTTTCCATTTTACAATATCATTTTAGATAAAGCCTAACCAGCTAAAAACAGCAATAAAAGTTCATATAAATAAATAATTGACCATCCAGTAAAAGCCTGGTTATTAGCCTGAACTGCTTGCATAATTTTATTACCATTTTATACAGAAGCACCCAACCGCTCGATGTTTCTCGCTTGGCCTATAACTTGACCACTTCAACGAATCGCTTACGTGGTATAAAACAACGCCAGATAATAAAAATGAGAAAGAAGGTTATATAAATTCTTAACTTTTTATTACTTTTTATAATACTTAGAATGGGAAACAAACTCATGGCGCTTATAAGGATAAGTGGTAACTGTCAAAACAACGCCAGATAATAAATTTGATTATGTTATATCAGTATGTATTAAGACTACCTTCCACTAGATGGAGTGACGACCTGAAATGCGTTGCAGGGAGTCAGTGGATGCAGGTGGCTCAGGACCATTCTTTATGGAAGTCTATGGGGGAGGCTTATGTCCAGCAGTGGACGGATAATGGTTGAAATTACGATGATTACTAATTTTATGATTATTAGAATGGCGTATCAACTAATGACCCATTCTTTTTTAATTAAATTTCGTTCTGAATGGGCAGTTACGAAAAAAAATTTAAAAAATGTCTATTCAAAAACGCTTAAATTAACTATGAAAAAAAAAATTTTAAAGAAATATTTTTATTCATACGAATGAATAAAAATATTTCCTTAAAATTTTCTTTCTGTCAAAACAACGCCGGATTATAAATTTGAGAAAGAAAATTATATTACTAACTTTATGATTAACTAAACTAACTAACAGTTCACCTGATGGAAAGTACTAAATATCACCAGCAGTCACCAGTATCACAGACATTATAGAGTATACTGTGACATCCATGGAAATCCGCATACGTTGCCATTCTAACTTCAACTAAGCTGTCACTCCTGCGTACTCTGTAATGTTACATTTCATCAAACTCAAACACAAAGTAAGAACAGAGTGGGACAATGGCACCCAAGCAGATGACTACTCACTGAACAGTTTCTCTCTGGCAATGTACTTCAGTTATTTTACTTTCCATTCCACTGTATGTTGCCAGTAATTTCGATAATTTAAACCACATCGGTATCTTATCATTAATTTACATAATTAAACATAGAAACTGCTTGCGCACTGCGTATATAAATTATATAATTTATTCCTCCATTAAAACCAGCAAAATAATAAACATTTTACAGGTTATAAACTCTCAAATAATTGAGATTAATGTTATAAGATCGTTGTGTTGCCCGAATTGAATTAAGCTTGTAAATGATTGGTCTCCCTAAGAATAATCTCTAATCAGGTCAGACTTTAATTTACCTGGTGCCATTGGCATATTTTTGAAAGGTATGTCTTTTTTTATAGCAGGTTTTTATAGAGGTGGCAAACAAGGTTCCCAAATTTATTTTGTCTACTGCCCACTTTGGGAATAAATTATTTTTTAGCGCCTCCATTTTTTCACCTACTTAAAAACCACTATTACATCAAGATCAACAAATCACCCCTCAAGCCTCTATAAAACGCCCCCATTTTTTTTTCTGGGTCTCTAATCACCCCCCTTTAGGCCTAACACACAAGAGGGTGTTATCACCACTTTGGAAAAGGCTGCTGTAGCCTATGAACGCCTGCAATACCAGGGGAATGACGCGCGCGTTGCCGACCCTGAAGAAACCTCTTTACCTCCGTTTTGAATCTCCATCTCCAAAACCTAACCTAATCCACCTGCCAAGCGGGGCAACTACTAGTAAATCCCCCAAGGGGGAGGTTTATGTTCAGCAGTAAATAGTTAAAGGTTAATATGATGATAAACATGAAAATTTATAAAGATATTTGATAGTTGTTACTCGTATTCAACAGCGACTAAACGACGATTTAGAATTTATCTGTAGAATTTTGTTGTACCACAAAGGTGGTAAACAAGCTAGTATGCAATATTTGACATTGGGGTCGATTCTGAGATGTAAAATTAAAATCTTAATTTAATATCACAATTAAATTCTTACTTTAAGAACAAATATGAACCAATTTTCTAATATATTTAAGTCAAATTTATTATAAATTTAGTTTATTATGGTCCATTAAATAGTAATGTAGTATAACTATCAAATTAAAATATAAGATTTAGAGTTAGGTCTAGAGAAATAAAGCTTTTTAACAGTTTAGTCGCTGAGTTACGTCTAATTGTACTATGATAGAATTCCAGCCTACAGCTAGAGTAATTGTCATTTGGTTCGTGCTTCAGGGGCACGTACAGCTGTTACGTATGAGAACTCACGTCGAAAGCTGTCTCGTTACGAAGATGGCCTAGAAATTCCCACACCAGAGGGCGTCACACTCAAACGATATAAGTAATTTCTGATATATTGTAACAATTGGCTAAATATCTGTGATTAACAAATAATAATCTACGTAAATACAACCACGTCTTCGCTTACAAGACAAAATTGAAATGGCTACTTCTACTATTCGAAAGCGTCGAGATTTCCATATAATGTCGCTTTTTATATTCCGTTCTATACAACCTTTCTTCACCGTCCTATCTTCGTGAATGATTTGATTTCCTAGTTCCCCATGCCGTATCCTCTCGTTCGACGAAGTCTCTCATCCTCAAAATCCCTTCTCACTCATTTACGCGTTATAACGGATCCTTTACCGTCCATGCTACTAGATTGTGGAATTCTCTTCCTATGCCTGTCCTTGAGAGTCGATCCCTAAATATTTTTAAGAGTGGACTTTCCATCTTCTATTCTTATCAACATGTTTATTTGTATGTGTATACGAATATATTTGCCGCGTGGTTCTGACATAGAATGGACCATTCCTTCTCTTTTCTCGTGGGTGTCGTATAACTAAGCGGGCTTAGTAATTGAGGTATGGGTTACAGCGTCTCTTTTAAAACATTACCAAAGGCTAACTACAGTTGCCAACCTTTCTGCCAAGCGTGGCAACTACTGGCAAAATTCTACCTTAGGCCTATATTCAGTAGTGGACAGTGGCTGACGTGATTAGTATGTTATGTAAGCAAACATATTGTTGATGTTGTCGAGTTATACATATTTTAGGATATTATAGAATGGTGTGGGTGCGTTTCAACAGTTTTCGGCAGCTGGCGATCGAATAACGTTCATTGTTATTATTAGGGATCCGCATTGAACCGGTTCGTACCGGTGGAAACCGCAAAATTAGTGGGGTCGCGGCCCAACCCGCAGGATGCGCTATCTAATTTGTGTTTGTTATTATTGAACGGTAAATTTATTTTGCTTTACGTGTACAGGTAAATTGTTTGGAAAATATAGATGGAGTACTCACGACCTGGTGCAAGTATAACAAACGTATGGTCAAGTGTGAGTGGCAAACAAGCTGATGGCCCGCCTGATGGAAAGTTGTAACCGTCGCCTGTAGACATGAACCATGGACATAACAGAATATGTTATGTCGCCCATTATACTGTTTTTTAAATGGTTGACAATGGAATTGCTACCCCAATAGCGCCAACGGTATACGATAGGTGAATATACTATTTTCTTGAAGATTATGTTGTCGTATCGGTTCGGAAAAACTGCTGCTGGAAATTGTTTCCAAAGAATGGTTGTGCGTGGAAGAAAGTGCCTTGAAAAACGCACGGTGGAAGACCGCCACTCGTTCAGATAATTGGGATGAAACTTTAGTTTGTGGCGGGTTGTATGGTGGTGAAAATCAGCAGCAGGTATCAATCCGAACAATTCCTCAGAATACTCCCCATGATAAATTCGGTAGAAGATGCACAGAGATGCAACATCTCTGCGCAGTTTCCATTATACCTTATTATGTTTATAGTATATTCTGTTATGTCCATAGTACTGTTCATGTTTATAGGCGATGTTTACTACCGTCCATCAGGTGGGCCATCTGCTTGTTTGCCATTCAAAGTTACATAAAAAACACTTATCCTTGTAACGTGCGAGGATCGAACTCGCAACCATCAAAACGTCTTGTTCAACCGCTACACTGCTAAGGTCAAAACGTTTGTTCTAATTACGCGGCCGGTTTTATATAATTAAAAAATATTTGTCTGTGAAGTGCTTACAATGTTCCATTTGTGGCGAGGGCCCTTTACATGCGTTTTGTATGATTAAAAAAGTTTTATCGCTCAGATTGGCTTCCCGAGCGGTCGCGCTTCGAATAATACAGTTACAGTACAGTTTGCTTTATTTACACCATGTATAGTGTGTTTTCATTATAATATCGTGCTTAGAGAAAGTTCAAGGGGATTTATTTTATTTTATTTAATAATTTATACTGCACACTTGGTTCTTAGATACAGTCGAGTTATGAGGTGACAAACTAAGGACAACTATATTTTGAACTTATAAAATTTTCATTTTCTATTTGTAATGTATAATCTCAAAGAATAATTAACAAATAAAAATAAAATCTCCAATATATATACATATAATAACTAAATAACCTATCTAACCGGGACGGGTATATATATATATATATATATATATATATATATATATATATATATATATATATAGGTAGATAGGTATATATAATCTGTACTTTAAAAAATATGTTCTGATTTCCATATTTACATACAAATATAATTGAAAAGGCTTACCTACCCATAACATTATTTTATTTCAAAACATTAATTAAAGGTAAAAAAAAAATGTTCTATACTTAATTTATTTTTTATAATGTATATCTTATTTTTATGTTTATTATTATTGTCATTTATGGCAATATTTTATTTTCATGTTTAATTTGATTACGGAATAAATTGACAGAAACGTTAATGGGATCCGATCTTATGATTAATAGAAGGGATAGATTTAATTTACAAAATTAATATAATATCAATTTTTTTTTTCGGTGTAAGGAATAAATTAAATGGTTATTTAATACTCACCAGCTTGTAGTTTATTTATTGAATGTATTTATTTTCATATTGTATGTGTGTTCCGCTTTACGTACCTGAAACGAAATAAAAATATTTAATCAATTTTAGGATTCTACAATTTAGGTGTCACTCATTTGCCGTTCATAATATTTGTTTACAATAAGGTTTTAAGAAAACAATAATGAATAAAGCCCTTTATTTTATTTCATATTTAAGAGCTGCTCTCCTGTCGGCGGAGCTCACGCATGCAAACACAACTGCTTCACTGTAGAAACACGAACGGGACAGAGGTGCCCAAGCAAACGACTTTTGTACGAAATCTCCCTCTGATAAGTTGCCGATATTGAAAAAAATCTAACAAATAAATTGTAACAAAATTTACTTATATAAACATACACAATTTTCTTTTTCGATTTTCCTTTCGCTTTACTTCTTGTAAAGTTACTGATGAAGTATACTTGGAACAAAGTTAATTAAGCTCTGCAACTTTTATTAAGGACCTTTAGTTCGTTCAAACAAAGTTAGGGATGGCGTTGTCGAATTCTTTGCAGTTGGAAATGGATTTGTTTTACTTTGTTTATTAGTGGCATAGTCGAATTTCGTCTTTGTTTACAGTGCATTATGGAATAGTTTCGCATGCGTGATTTTAAAGCATTTTAATATTCAATATCTCTAAACAATGCAAAAGAAGTCGCTCTTATAGCCATCAGTCTGTATCGAAACTACTGCGGTTTTCTCTTTAATCGATTCCCAATTCTTTAGGAATGTTGTCTAATTGAGTTTGGTTGAGTGTTGGCTACCATAAATATTTATTTGTTTATTTTTTATCTCTTGACGTCGTAACGGCTTAACGGCTATGTCTAAGCTAAGCTTTAATTAATAACTATAAAATTAGATACAGACGGAGTATATATGGGATATAAAAAGACAGACTATTTCTTATCCTTGTTAGTGAACATATCCAGGTCACGCAGACGAAGTCAAATAAAAAGAAAAAAAGAAAATTATCTATCTAGATAATTTATTTACATTACTTACAGCACACAAATTACAATAAAAAAAAATATACACATAATACACGGTAAAAGAGATAAAAGAATGAAAATAAAAAAGCACAAATAAAAAAACAAAATATATAAACTAACAATCTCTTTTCTTTCCCTTCCTTTAGTATTTATCTTACGCCTATTACTTATTTTTTTTTTTTATTTATATGTTACAATCAATAATATTAAAAATATTTATAAAAAAAACAACTGTATGAACTAGATTGAGGACTGGTGCACACACAGCATGGTTAAAGTAGTTGGTAAACAGTGTTAAATGATAAATTATATATAGAAATGATATGAATATAGTAAATAACAATAAACAAGTAAATGCAAATAACAAAAATATAAAAAAATATAGACATTTCAGTTTGTATGGCGTGAATTTACTGCGTACAGAGGAATAACACCTGAGTCCTCAGGAATGGCAACGCATAGGGGGTATTATGGGTGAAACAGTATACTCTGTTATGTCCATGGTACTGCTCATGTCTATAGGCGACGGTTATCACTTTCTATCAGTTGGGCCGTCAGTTTGTATGCCATTCTAAGTTGCATAAAAAAAGTTCCATAGGTAATCCTGAAATTGATTTATAAAAACATATAACATACTAAAATAAATTTACAACTTAATTTTTTAATTTTTATTTCTGCTACTATAACGTTTGAAATTAAAAACAAAATTGATTATATCCATATTGTGCTACGATTTAGTTCTACTAGTGGAACGGAACAGAACAGACTAAAAAAGCTAGTTCTTATAATAAGAAAAAAAAAAAACGGAGAGTGAAATTATATTAATTTGCATCCGGATTGTTCAACATTGTAACTAATTCCACTATTTTTTTATAACAAGACAAGAAACATCTTTGGATTTCAAAAATTTACATGTATATAAATGAATGACTTCTTAAATTCGAGCAGTGGAATTATATTTATTTTATCTGATTTATAATTATATATATAAATCAGATAAAATAAATTGAAGCTCTCCAGACGCCAAAGAGCTATATCCTCACGCGAGAAGCTGGTAACAGTACTGTGAAGGGCTCTAAATACTGTGTTTCCCCAGAGCGGCGGAATAGATCACCGCCTAAATGTAAATAAAGGAGTATAAAAAAACATTTTTCATGGACATAAGGAAAAATTGTGAATGCAACACACTAGATATTTCCTAATATACTAGCAAGATGGCGCCCCTTTATAGGCTTAAGCGACATCATTTTGTGCATCTGGTGCCATATTTAGGGTGCATAGTGTAGTGGAATGATATTATCATATAAAATATCTAATTATTATACTCGTTTTTATGATCACTTTTCCTTCTGTGTGGTGATGAAGTGAAGAAACTTATAATTTATTTATTTTTTATTTATTTATTTATATGCAGCTCACCTGATGGTAAGGGACTATCGCCGCCCATGATCACCCACAACACCAACGGCATTGTAAGTGTGCTGCCAGCCTTTTATAAAGGAATATTCTCTTTTCTTGAAGGTTACGATGTCGCATCGGTTCGGAAATACTGCTGCTGAAAGTTGATTCCAAAGAGTGGTGGTGCGTGGAAGAAAGTACCTTAAAAAACGCACGGTAGAAGACCGCCACTCGTACAGACGGATGGATTTATATATTATTACTTTATCACTACATAGATGGTCTTAATATGAAAATAGTTTAAAATACTATCTAAATACAGTTTAATAAAACTATAACTGTTTAAACATTGTTAAGTTGATTTAAAAATAATTATTTGTCATTTTGTGTACCAAAGTCTACAAACTATAACTGTGGAATGTATTGCTTTAAATATCTTTTCCTTTTGCCATTTCTCAACCAAGCATTATGGAATTTGGTATACGCGTACTGTATCTTATGAAAAAGGGCATAAGGTTCTTTTTATCTCGATCAGTGAACATATTATATTTGTATGCTAGATTCTGGTGAAGAGTGTGAACAGGGGAGGCTTTGAGGGAGACTTTGTACAAAAGTCGATTGCTTGGGTACCTCTGTCCCATTCGTGTTTCAACCGTGAAGCAGCTGTGTTTGCACAGCTATGTTTCGGTTTGAATGGTGGGATATGACGTGAATTTACTGGGGACAGAGGAGTAACACTTGAGTCCTCAGGAATGGCAGCGCATGGGGGGTATCATGGGCGAAACAGTATACTCTGTTATGTCCATGGTACTGCTCATGTCTATAGGCGACGGTTACCACTTTCCATCAGGTGGGCCGTCAGCTTGTTTGCCATTCTAAGTTGTATAAAAAAAAGGCAATATTAAAATGTTATGTACCATTCTTTATACCACTTTTCGAACAAAATAAAGTCATTTATATTTGTATCATTACTCTGTACTTTATGCTACTGTATTTCACTTGAGTTGTTTAATTGTCATTGTATATATGTTATTAGATGGAGCGACGACCTGAAATGCAATGCAGGGAGTCAGTGAATGCAGGTGGCTCAGGAACGTACTTTATGGCAGTCTATAGGGGAGGCTAATGGTTGAAATGATGATGATGATGATGTTACTAGTGCAATAGAGTTAAATAAATAAATATCCCCATTACATTTTGTACAATTTATTAATCAGACTTTATGGACACTCATTGTTATAGATAGTTTCTTTCATACATGCTATTACATTACTTCCATACACCCATTCTAACTTGCCTACCTTGCTTTAGAATTATAATTTTTATTTCTATAATTATAATCCGTTATCAGCTGTATTTATAAGACATTTAGCATATAAGTTTAGTTTTTAAGAGCTGTGCATTTTTGTATTAAATAAATAAATAAACATGGCCAAAGTTGCAAGTGAAAATTAGTCTTAAAACACTTAGTGTATTATGAAAGTACAATACCTTTTATAAGTACACTCATTCTTGCCAGAAAATTTTAACTTGCAAAAATATATTGCAATATCTGTACATAATACCTACTTGGTGTTAATTACCGAACATCACTTTAACCCGTAGCTAAGTAAAGGAATTTACTAGCAGAAAAATTTCCCAAGCTCCCCCCTCCCCCCCTTTCCAGTCGCTCGGTCGGCAGCCACAGCACTAATTAAGGTAAAAGGGAGAACCCGAAAGGAAAAGATAATCCCTTCTTTTCGTGGTTCCTTTTAATAAACTTCACGTATTTTATTTTAATTAAAAATTCTCACGTCATTCACGATTACGGAACGGGGAACGCCGGCTGCATAGTTTAGTGGGAATTTACGATGTACTATGCAAGAGATAAGTCGGCGCTATGTATTTTGTGACTGCAGAAAGGCATGCATTTTAAGTAAATCGCAAAAGGAAGCAGTTTCTATTTTGTGAGTATTTTTTCGAACCGATTTTTACTATTCTTTTTAACATCTACAGAGCTTATTCGTATCATTATTTTTATGACAGTGATAATAATTAAAACTGCAGGTTTTTGTTCGAAGCAAAAAATCGCTCATTGAAAAACAAAATTAAAGAAAAAAAACCAACCGGTTGATACTTCGTTCCTCGATAAAAATTGTATCGTTCATAATTTATTACCATCAGTATATTAAAAAAATCCTATATTTCAAATTAAATTGCAACTTATTCGTGTAATAAATTAAATTTAGATCATTTTTTTATACAACTTAGAATGGCAAACAAGCTGACGGTCCACCTGATGGAAAGTGGTAACCGTCGCCTATAGACATGAGCAGTACCATGGACATAACAGAGTATACTGATTCGCCCATAATACCCCCATGCGTTGCCATTCCTGAGGACTCAGGTGTTATTCCTCTGTACCCAGTAAATTCACGTCATATCCCACCCTTCAAACCGAAACTGCTTCACGGTTGAAACACGAATGGGACAGAGGTACCGAAGCAATCGACTTTTGTACAAAGTCTCCCTCTCATTTCAGCTATTTAAGCGGGATTGATTAACAAACATTCCATCATTTAAATTAAAATAAAAAAATATTTTTCATTTATGTAAATTTCGTTATAAGCATTTTTAAACAGCCATTCTTTATGAATCTTTCGGCTAGTTCGGATTGCAATTTCATTCTAACTTGTATAAAAAAAAAATTCAAAATAATAATGTATTTTCATAAGGCATTGTATAAAAGCGATAGAATGTCACCCCAAACATATAAATTGGGTCGAACATGTACATCATGCCGATGTAACGCGCCACCCTCTGAGTAGTTTGGGTCCCGAAACCCGGAAGCGTATATAGAAAAGCTAATTCAATACGTCCCCGCAGGCTGGGGCAAACTGAGTTAGTATTTCTAAATGGTAAACACGCGGAAATCCTTACTAATATTATAAATGAGACAGTGAGTTTGTTTGTTATCCTGTCTCTTAGCGTCTGTATAGCTCAGCCAATTGCAATGAAATAGAGTGTAAACTCGAAGAACCGACAACCGACTGGGAGGAAAGGTTCTTGGGTGGCGACCACGTACGGGTGAACGAAGTGTAGGACGACCCCCTACTAGATGGAGTGATGACCTGAAATGCGTTGCAGGGAGTCAGTAGATGCAGGTGGCTCAGGACCGTCCTTTATGGTAGTCTATGGGAGAGGCTTATGTCCAGCAGTGGACGGATAATGCCGTGGCTGTCGTAAGAGGCATTTAAAGGAGGGCGAGGGATGGGCAGCAGCGTCCCTCTTAAAACATCTTTAAAAGCCTAACTGTGGTTGCCAACCTGCCTGCCAATCCTGGTAATTACTGGCAAAACTCCCCTTATGGGGAAGGCTTATGTCCAGCAGTGGACAGTTAACGGCTTAAATAATAATAACATGTTAAAGTCTTTGCATTCATAAGCAAACAACGAATATCTAACGGTCTGCCCATCTTGGATTAACTTCTGGCGATATCAAATAAAACAGTAGGGGTTGTGAAGGTTTGACGGCAACATAGTCGTATAAATTATTATTACTCTTCATTAAAGGGACCCGATATAAACGGAATAATTCAAAGGAAACGGCAGTTTTATTTAGAGTACTCGCTCACATAACATTACGTGACTGTTCAGTTTGAAAATACTTGACTCCAGGGCCTACAAATTCGAATTTTAAATTTGTGAACTTTTTAAATTTTATTTGTTTTATCTGTGGTAACATGCTAAATTTGTGTATATCTATTCATTATCTAATTTAATTCTTAAACTTTTTAAATATTCATATGTAAATTATTCATTTTTTTTTATTAGTAGATGTTAGTAGGAATGCGAATCAGCTTAACAAGGGAGGTTGCTAGTATTTGTATTTCCAATTAAGAAGAAAACATTTTTTTTTAATGGGTGAAGATGGAATAGTAACCCCTAAGTGCTACCGATATATGCTCGCGGGGCACCAGTGAAGGGAGATAGATGAAGATGAAGGCAGATTGGTTGTCCCGTAGTGATCAATTGTACAAGAATTAAGTATTATAGCTTCCAAGGGGAACCGCGTGGAGGTCGACCTAATAGGGTGTATTGCTAGCAATGGGCCTGTTAAAACTCATTACTAACAATTCCTTTCCCCTCAACTACTAGACTAGGTGACATGCATTTTTATACCACGAAGGGAGCAAACAAGCATATAGCATGTCTGATTGTAAGCACTCACTGCACTAGGAGTATCACGTGCGCATTGTCGATCCATAAAAAAAAAACTTTTTGAAGAACCGCATAAAAAATACCTAGACTAATGGAGATACGCGAATACAAATGTTTCTATTATATGGGGGAAAAAATTTAAACCATCAAATGAGGTAATATGTTTAACAGCCACAGCAATGGGATCAAAATTTTGCGATAGAATTTACGAGTAACATTGACCCTAGTTTTGCATTTGTATTAACATTTTAATGAATATGTAGTAACACTCAGTTATGTTTATGGTACGGGGTTTAAGCGTTTATGCCCCACCATGCATCGGACAGTTTATGGCATATTAGCAATTTTGTTTGAGCGCCGCCATAAAACGAGTTGAGTGTGTCAACACGGGTCAGTTAGCTGCAGGGAAATGAATATTCTAGTGGGAAAATTACCTACTGATCGTTTTATAATTATATTAATATTATCTTCCATTATTCCGGCCAAGTTCTTTGCAAGGTAGACAGTGAGAAGAAAATTCTAAAGGTGTCTTTCTTTATACAACTTGAATGGCAAACAAGCTAATGCAATATCTGTGAAAAGTTGTAATTGTCATGTGTCATCAGACATAAATAAACTCTTGGATGTTATAAAAATCACTGTAATACTCATGATTTCTTTTTTATACAACTTAGAATGGCAAACAAGCCGTCTACCCATTTGATGGAAAGTGGTAACCGTCGCCTACAGACATGAGCAGTATCATGGACATAACAGAGTATACTGTTTCGCCCAAAACTCCCCATGCGTTACTTGCTTGGCTACCTCTGTCCCCTTCGTGTTTCAACCGTGAAGCAGTTATGTTTGCATGGCTGTGTTTCGGTTAGAAGAATGAGATATAGCAACGAATTTACAAGGTACAGAAGAATCACACCTGAGTCCTCAGGAATGGCAACTGTAGTACTGCTCATGTCTATAGGCAATGGTCATCACTTTCCATCAGGTGAGCCGTCAGCTTGTTTGCCATTCTAAGTAGCATAAAAACAAACAAAATAAAAACTTTAGAAATAAACAATCTCATTTAGACATCATTCTATTCATTCGAATGTGTGATAAATAAAGATTTTTCTTTTAAAAATACATCTATATTAGTTTCGACAAATTTAGTGAAACCAACAGGGAAGCAAATGCTGTCTATTACAAATATATCTAATTATGAAAATATATTCAAAATTGGCAATGGCATCGTGTAATGTAAAAAGAAGAAAGTGTATAAAAAATAACCTCCAGTCGAAAATCACAAAAGCCCGTGAGGTTTTTGTGGCATTGACATTGTCAAGTTCGTTTTGTTTGTATAGAAAAATGATTATTTTGAACGTGAATAAATAATGTGTCCTTGACTGAGTACTGCGTTTAAAATTATTATTTTCATGACCCGATCTATTAATATTATATTATGTTGTTGTAGCTACGTCCAAACTATAATTATTGATATGTGGCTGTGTCCCGCGGCATCGCTCGCGTGTAGTAATACATAAAGTATCCTGTGTGCTAAGTAAAGATATAAACTAACTGTCTAACAAATTTCATTCATTTTCGTTTTGTAGTTTTTGCGTAAAAAAGCAACAAAGATTCATCATAGTTATAAACGTCCATTCATCCATAGTTATAAACTCTCGTATTTAATATATTAATCGGATATTTTTAATTAGTCAACAAAACCAGCTCTAGTTACAGGTTATTCGATAATCGAATATCTCATAATATTTACCATAGTACATATATATATATATATATATATATATATATATATATATATTAGTTGCTATAATTATGTCACATATTTTTCACCACATCTGTCCTTCATAAGCTTTCTGTTTTTACCTAATGGTTAGCTGGTAGAGAATGCCATATGGCATTGAGCTCGCCACTTGTACAAAGTTTTATTGTGCAATAAAGAATAAATAAATAAATAAATACTGAATATCGTATATTTTATGTATATGTTTTGCCATAATTTAAGTGGGTGTTTTTTGTAGAATGAAATCTCAAATTATATATATATAAATATATGCACATGCACTGAGCATCTTATAAAGGGGAGAAACATCTCGTTTGAGCCGCGTTCAGTTTACGTAACTAATTATTTAGCTGTTGCAGTTAAAGAGCACGTTTTAATTAAATTGCAATTAAATGAACCGACTGGCTAATTAACGTATGGGGTCTTGCTGAAGTGTTAATGATGTTCGTTTTATATGACTGGATGCAATTAGTTTTCGAGCAGTTTTAAGAAAGGGGATGATTTATTTATTTATTTATTCTTTATTTACAACATTTACAAAGGCGGACTTAATGCTTGTACAGCATCCTAATTTGTTTAGTATTAATAATCCGTCACAGTTTTGTACAAGTGGATTACATTTTTGAAAATAATATTTGAAGTTTATACCTACTACTCATTGATAATGTACTTTTTCATAGGTGAAAGATTTTTCTAAAATAGATTGAGTCGTTTTTGATTTAATCCATTATAAACAAACAATCAAATCTTTCCTTTTTATAATATTTGTATAAGTATAAATATACGACCAGTATATATTGTTAATATTTATAATATATATCATTATTTGAAGGAAATAATAAATAAAGAGTTTTCGTTTATTCATTCATTCTTAAATGTAATGTGTAATTTTTTTTTATACAACTTAGAATGGCAAACAAGCTGACGGCCCACCTCATGGAAAGTGGTAATCGTCGCCTATAGACATGAGCAGTACCGTGGACATAACAGAGCATACTATTTCGCACATGATACCCCCCATGCGTGGCCATTCCTGAGGGCTCAGGTGTTATTCTTCTGTACCCAGTAAATTCACGCCATTACCCACCCTTCAAATCGAAACACAGCTATGCAAATACGACTGCTTTACGGTTGAAACACGAATGGGATAGAGGTACCCAAGCAAACGACTTTTGTACATAGTCTCCCTCTGGTATTATCACTGAAGTATGATATAACAATTTCACACAATTACTTATAATTTTACACTATATAATAATTCCATTTCTGTTTTGGTCGAAGGAAAACATTTTTTAAAGTATTTTCCCTTAAAACGATTAGGTGGTATATATTTCATAAACTTTTTTTCTTATCTATTCGGGCCTCCGTTTATTTTTTCAGGGACCTAAGTCATCCATCACGGCTGTTACGACTAAGAAATGAGGTTAAGGTCCTTAAGACAGCTCTTTCAGATAGGTAAGAATACTTATAATACCTTTCCACAATATTGCTGTGACAGTTCTTTAATATAATATCTGGGCTGTATTCCACGACATTAAATGCGTAAATTAGAGTAAAAAGTATTCTAAATATTAATCTAGAATATGGTCTATGTATCTGCATTTCAATCCTACTAATTACCTTATAAATAAAATTAAGGGTGATGATGATGATGATATCAATCATCATCATCATCATTTTATTGTTAAAAGCTTCGTAAGTACACCTTATATTTTAACGTAATAATATTTTTTTTTTTACGTCACAAGGGGCAAACGAGCATGCGGTTCACCTGATGGTAAGTGACTACCGCCGCCCATGGTCACCCACAACACCTACGGCATTGCAGGTGTGCTGCCGGCCTTTTAAAAAGGAATATGCTCTTTTCTTGAAGGTTATGTTGTCGTATCGGTTCGGAAATACTGCTGCTGGAAGTTGATTCCAAAGAGTGGTTGTGCGTGGGAGAAAGTGCCTTGAAAAACGTACGGTGGAGGACCGCCACTCGTCCAGATGGTTGGGATGAAATTTTAGTTTATTATTAAATATACTTTATTATTCAGACTACAATTTGGTCCATTTTGTTAGTATCAGTTTTCTTAAAAACTATGTTAGTAAAAAAGAAACGGAAATTAATTTAATTAAAGCAGTTCACTCAGATGTGAGCCAGCCGACTAGATCAGCATCTGAATGAAATACCCAATTATAGGCGAATCATATTTCTCGCCTATTACTTTTAGAATGCTGTTGGTACTTGTCCTAACCCTGTGTAGCAATGACGCAGTCCTCTTTCTCCTTACAGCGTAATAATCATCTACGCGAGATTGAGCAAACATGCTAGAAGCGCTACAAAAGCGAGCTAGCCCCAACAGCACTCTAAAACTATTATTGTACTGGATTCGTAGGGCACTGAGTGAGGCCTGTGTGCAGTTGACCCACAGGCTGCTCGTGTACCGGTTTAATTCACGTGTATTTAGATAGAAAGAGCTCGACTAGTTTTAGGATCAATTCGTGATCTTTAGTCATAAGTAACTGTGATGCGAACACGAGCCAGACTGCGTGCCTACCTGCCTGCGACGTTAAAAAGTTTCTGTGGTATAGTTTATCTGCGTACCAAAATTTTACAAAATCCCGTTTAGTTGCGTAATTATGATTGTAAAACAGAGAACCAAACATTTATGTATACCCTTAAACAGTAAAACAACGATGTAAAATAAGTAACAATAACAAACACCAAACAAACTAAAATTTTGTGCATGGATTTTCAAACAAATTCCCTCAAATTAGTTCGCTGTACATACTTACGTTGCGCGAACCAGTTCTGACTACAAAGTAGGTATTTTGGGTGCGTGGGCAGTGCAGGATTACAATTCATATGGGCCCAAAACTATTCCGTATTAACAGGGTCTTGAAAACTAATAGTACTGTCGGGGGTCCTTAAATATTATAGTAGCTTATTTTAAGGCTCAAAATTGAGTCTTCCCTTAGGACAATGTATGGGCCCATATTACGTATATTATTTCAAGTAACAAAAAATCAATTACTATGTCTCTAGCGAGAGTATAAGACAATTTATACCCTTCATATATAGTAATTGTTACTATATATTGTATTATATATTATGTAAGAACAGATAGCCTGAGTCTATCCTCAACTGATTTTATACTTACAGTATCTTGACTTACCTTTTTATTAATATCAAGTAATACATTTACGTCTATCAATTTCTTCAAGATAATATGAAATTTATATTATCTTTACCTTTCCATGTTCGCTTGATTACTTACTTTACTATTATTATTGATTAAAAAACTGCTATCGTTGTGTTTTCTTTTATTTTATATGTATTTATTATAATTAATAAATAAATAAATAAATAAATAAATATATACGGACAAATCACACAGATTGAGCTAGCCCCAAAGTAAGTTCGAGACTTGTGTAATGGGATACTAACTCAACGATACTATATTTATAATAGATACATATATAGATAAACATCCAAGACCCAGGACAATCAGGAAAAGATCGTTTTCCATCATGACCTGGCCGGGGATCGAACCCAGGGCCTCCACGTCGCAGGCAGGCGTGTTGACCGCTGCGCCACGGAGGACGATAATATATGTGTATACCTTTGTATGTAGGTTTATATTTATATATATGTATGTATGTATGTATATACATATGTATTAGTATTGTATCTTTCAAATATATATATATATATATATATATATATATATATATATATATATATATATATATATATATATATATATATAAAATTGTTACCAAAAAAATGCTTCAGTAAAATTAATATGATAAAATAATAAATTTTATAATTTTGTATGTTTGTTCCGATATTACGCAGAAACTACTCCACTGACTTAATGTGAGTTTCACTGTTGTATTAATGTAGATTTAATTTAAAATCTCATGTATATTTTATTTTATTGTCCCATATGAAAGTTGTCTATTTCATTATTTAAAAATCTACTCTTAAAAATTGTCGGTAATTTATTTATTCTTTATTTATTCTTCATTGTACACAAAAAATACAAACATATAATATATATTAAATAAAGATGTACAACAGGAGAGCTTAACTCTGTAAGAGTTCTCTTCCAGCAAACCCTGAGTGGAAAGGAGCATTAATTACCAGAGGGCAGTGTGCGTACTATAATAGGTGGAAACAGTATAGTTGTTTCTATTAAAAAATAACAAATATGTTGACATATATACAAAGTAACTCATATAATTAAAATCAAAATACATACATATTTGTATATAATTATATATATTATGGAACAAACTCCCTTCCCACATACAAGAGAGTCCCTCTATTACCTCTTTCAAGAAGAGGTTGAAATCACATTTTATTTCCTAATTGAACTGTCAAATCTTAAAATCATTAAACGAAATTTCTAATGTAAGTAGTATATTCATTTATTTTAACATTTATTATATAAGTAGGTAGGTAGTATATGTATTTATAGTGTATATATTTATGTAATATTTTATTATATATTTTAATATTTTATTTAACTGTATATTTGTTTATGAATTAATAGTTGTAGCACTTCAGCTGCCCGCTAACGAAATGCTTTCTTACTGTATTGGGTTGACTGGAAGAGATCTCTATCAGAGATAAGTCCACCCTTGCTCATAACATTTATAAATAGATTATTTTATATGTAACTTACAAGTGCAATAAAGAATATATAATACATAAATACATACATATATACATAAACATAAAATATTTCTTCATTTTATTTATTTATTATTACTAAATTCACAGTTAAGTGTTCATTCAACAATTTGAAGCGACTGCTATTCAAAAATGTCAAAAGCCAAGCCCAAAGACGTTGAATGATGGTTCACGAAGACTGTAAAGAAAAATGACTCCAAATCTCATATTCTTATGCTAATATCTCGTCCGGAATAAGCTTGACTGGAGTGATGTTATGAAAATATTACTTTATAATAGACTAGCTTCGAACCGCGGCTTTATTCGCGTGTAATTAGCATAAAAAGTGTTGTGTGTTAATCTATAGATACTAATATTAAAAACAGGAAAGATAAGATGAGATAAGAAGTACTCAATAGATTTTACAAATATTCTTTTATACCTATAAAAACCTACATTATATATATATATATTATAGACTTTATATTATTTTTCAAAAGTCATCTACCCGTTCATACCTGGACCAGATATCTAGTCTAAAATATAATTTATTTAAAATAGTATCTCTGTACAAAATTTTATTTAATAATTAAATTGTATACCACATAAAAAACCGACTTCGATTGTGGCAAAACCAGGTTTCTATGGAACCAATCTGTAAGTTTATCCTTTCAGATAAAAAAAAATCCAAATCATTTTACGACTGACGGAGTTATGCGATAATAAATAAAAAAAAAAAAATACAACCGAATTGAGAATTTATTTCCTTTTGAAGCCGTGAATATCTATTTGTTTCTAAAGCATACTACAACGATTTAACAGAAAAGAATGGAATTTTGTACACGGAAAATAAAATTAAAACCTAGGTATGATGTATGTGGATACACCAAGATCTTAATAATAATTATATATGTTTTTGTCTACAAAAAGAAGTGATCCGATCCAGGTGTGTTTTATTTCTCTCCGTCATATTAATACCTAGAGGCGGTAAATAACTATCAAATAGCAAACTAGGGTTAGTTTATTTTTACATACATACATATCAGTCACGCCTGTCTCCCATTAGGGTAGGCAGAAACAATGGAACGCAAAATCCTTCGATTCAAACAGACCTGTTTCGCTTCTTCCACATTGATCAATCTTTTCATACACGCTCGACGGTTACGGGTACTTTTAATTTGGCCCTACTTTTAGTTTATTTTTGTATGCATAATTTAAGAGTAAATAAATTAAGAAGCACGAATCATCATCGTCATCACCATATCAGCCTTTAACTGTCCATTTCTGAACATAAACTTTCCCTTGAATGGTTTTGCTAGTAGTTGCCGCACTTGGCAGACGGATTAGCAACCGCAATTAGGCTTTGGTGATGCCTTAATAGAGACGCTGCTGCCCATCCCTCGCCTTTCCTTAGTCGCCTCTTACGACACCCACGAGAAAGTAGCCTATTCAAGAATCACGTATGCCACCCATTAGACTCATTTTTAATTACTTAATTTTTTTTATACAACTTAGAATGGCAAACAAGCTGACGGCCCACCTGATGAGAAGTGGTAACCGTCGCCATTCCTGAGGACTCAGGTGTTATTCCTCTGTACCCAGTAAATTCCCGCCATATCCCACCTTTCAAACCGAAACACAGCCATGCAAACACAACTGCTTCACGGTTGAAACACGAATGGGACAGAGGCTATATATTTATAGGCTTTCCAATAAACTGTGAACATCAAAAAAAAATATTACTGGCCAGTAATTTCATTATAGCGTGTTGTTACCCCTTAAATGCATGTTTAAATACTGAAATAATATTACATACATAAGCTTACCAACATATCGTAAAGGTAAAGTACTCAAGATCTCGTTTAATTTCCGGCTTGCTTGCCTCGGAACGTCGGCTTGCTTTAATCTCGAGACGTCCGCCATCTTGGAATTTTGTTTGTTTGTACAGTTGCTGCCTAGTATTGATTTTCAATATAGAAAAATAAAATGAATCAAACGGATCAAATTGTGAGGTATAAATACTTCTAGATTCACATTACTGTATGGAGGTTTCCAGAAATTAAATGAAAAAGAGTGAATATTTATCGTAGAATACAATATATACCAGGTTTTCTCAAGAGACTACAGCGTGGGGTTCTTCAAAAGGGGTGTAAAGAGGTTCCTTCAGGGTCGGCAACGCGCGCGTAATACCTCTGGTATTGCAGGCGTTCATAGGCTACGGTAACCACTTACCATCAGGTGGGCCGTATGCTTGTTTGCCACCTCAGTGGTATAAAAAAATTAAATTATTAATATAATAAATAAACGGTTAAAAAATAAAACCTGTTTTATTTTTTAACCGTTTATTTATTATATTTATTTATATAAGTTTTTCTCGTTATTTCGTAGGCGTGGATTACTGTACTAGGAATATCAATGATATAGACTTCTAGTTAGCGTATTAATATAAAACATATACCAGTTTTTGAGTTCAGGAACACAACTGTGAAAACCTCATCCCATTTGGTATAATAGTTTTTGCGTTATGCCGGAACAAACACACAGACAGGCAAACAGACAGACAAAATCTCTGAAAATTATTATTTTGACTTCTATTGTTTATACTGGAACCACTTACATTTTTTTTTAAATCTTCAATGTTTGGTTACAATTTCCAACCGACTTCATAAAAAAGAAGATTCTCAATTCGGATGTATTTTTTTTTATTATGTTTGTTACCTCATAACTCCGTTAGTTCTAAACCGATATAGATTTTTTTTTTATCTGAAGGGATATACTTATAGACTGGTCCTATAATAATCAAAACTACTTTGGTAATTTAGTTTTTAAATCAAAATCAATTAATTTTGTCTTAGTTGAAGTCTCCTTTTTTCTGGAACACGATTTTAATTATTTTTTTTCTTTGTGATGAAAAATATAACGTCAATTAATATAACACAAAACATTGCAGTTTTTTTTTTCACGACGAGCACTTTGTTCCTTGATGGTGTTTTATAGTCCTGGAGATAGCGTACTACATTTTTATAATCAAGCGGGCAGGTTAATTAATAAACTTTATTCATGTCAGACACAGAGCTGTTTATGTCTATAGACAACGGTTACCACTTTTCATTAGGTGCGACCGTTAAGACGACAGATTTTTAACTCGATTTTTAAATATTTTTTTGTTACTGGCATCACCAATATGGGAGAGGCCTATATTCAGCTGTGCAAAGTTAACGGTCGATATAATGATTAAGATGATTTTGTTGAGAATTAAATATCTTAAACCATATGTAACTGATACATCACCTACTTATTGTAAAATAAGTACTACATTAAATTTATTTAATACTAACTGTATACCGTGGCTTCGCTCGCCTGAATCAGTAAGTACAGAAAGTATTCTGTGTTCTAAATTAGTATATAATGTTGTAAATAGCAGGATGCGGTAATAAAACATATATGTATTTGAGATATAAACTAATAAGTTTAGTGAAAAAATACGAGACATGTCTTATAAAAATCTGACATATGTAGAACAAACTTAAAAATAATACATTGTTCTAAAAAACCTCAGTGTCAATAGCCAGTATTAAAACTTCAACATATACCATAACCTACCAATACTCCTAATTTCATTCTAATCTGTTCAGTAGTTTATGCGTGAAAAAATAACAAAGGTCTATTCATTCATCCTTATAATTTTTCGCATTTACAATATTAATAGGATTAATTATATCTTATATATTATACACATATTATATATAAAGGAAAATTAACGAACTCACTATATTTTCTTAACAACCATTTATTTTATTTAATATAATTAATTAATATTGTTATTATATCAAATTAAATATAAGTCACGTGTAAAAATACAAAATAATTCAAACAAAAAAATAGGTAGATAAAAACTTGTAATACACGTAGAGTGTATCCCCGGGCCTACTTCATAATATCGTCATATCGTCCTGTTTACGCAAATGGCTAATGAAGAATCTGGTGGTACAAACAAAAGACACAAATGAAAACCCCCGGGGCCGTGTTTCTGATGCCTTTTTTTTACCTTTCGCCGAGTCTTTGTTCGCTGTAAGCTTGTTTAAAGCAAATAGCGGCAGTGTTTGATTGCGCCGCTCTTTGTGAAGCAAGTTTATTATTGTTGATCGTCGTTACCTGTGTTCTGTTTTACGATCTCGATTGTGGATTATCTATCTATATATATATATATATATATATATATATATATATATATATATATATATATATATATATATATATATATATATATATATATAGATATATATATATATATATATATATATATATATATATATATATATATATAAAACCTCTAAATTAATCAGTGTTTCTCTACAATATTATGCACGTATTATACATATAAACCTTCCTCTTGAATCACTCTATCTATTAAAAAATAACCACTTTAAAATTCGTTGCATAGTTTTAAAGATTTAAACATACATAGGGACGGACAGACAACGACAGCGACTTTGTTTTACACTTTGTAGTGATAGTGATAATAAAACTGTAGAGGTGGAATGTTTGTATATAGAAAAAAACACTGAAAACCAAAATTAGAGGGATGTTAGAAGTGCAAGTAGAACACATCTAGACTTTTTTCAAATTTTTTGTTTCTCTGTTTGTGCGGACTAATCTTTTCTTTTCTTTCCTCGTTAAGTATGGTACATTACTGCAGCATCCAGCAACTAAGGCATTGATGGACGAACGCGCAAATGTGGACCGAAGCGTAGCCGAGGCACACATACGTGAGTCCATCAATGCCTAGTTGTGGCCAAGGCTTGTATAGTACTTTTCTCAAACAATGCGCAGAAATCAAAAACACAATTTTGCTTTTTAACTTCAATGACGAATAAAGAACAATAATGATTTTTCATGCGCCTTAATGTTCCTGTTTTTTTTTTTTCAATAAACAGCTTTCTATTTGTAAGCCAGTTCGAAATTTAAATAAAACATTTTATTAGTTACCTCCTTGGTAGGCATGTTTCGAAGTAAAAGGTCATTCCATTTTTAAATTACAGGACAGATATGAGTTTACATAGTAATTTATCTGGCCGCAAAACACGACAGATATGGATTTTCATACGACTTTTGCCGGCCGTTGCCCGCATGTATGATCAGTACGGCAATTTTGATTTATCTCGAAGAAGATTGTCAAAATAATGCTCACATTTCCAAGCATGTTTGAAAGTCTTAAGGCAGGATAACTCCTCTAACTTGAGTGATAACGACAATTTAATTTAATTTTGGTCCAGTATTACTAGACATAGTTCACATATCAGGGGGGGAAAGGGATTGTTAGTAATGGAGACTGAGAATCCCATTGCTAACAATATACCCAACCAGGTCGACCTCCTCGCGGTTCCCCCTGGAAACCATCATGGTTAATTCTTGATAAATTCATAATGATGGGCTCACTGGCCTGTTTTCATTCTCATCTGTCACCATTCACTGGTGCTCCGCCAGCGTATCCCGTTAGCGCAGGCGGGGTTACCATACCATTTTCACCCATCAAAAAAAAAGTTAACATAACATAAGGTTAAATATGTTAATCGAAGGAATAACAAATAGCACGCGAACTAAGTCGCAAGAAACAGCTAGTAGGTAATAGATTTAGAGCGGAGGGAGTAGGAATTACTAGTATTAGTAATAATGGGGATAAGTAGCCCCATTACCAGTAATACAGGGTGAACTGCTAGTAATAAGGCCTGTCAAGTCGACTTCCTCGCGGTTTCGTCTGGAAACCATAGCGTTCAATTCCAAGTTAATTCATCACGATGGACAAAGTGACCTGCCGTTTCATTCTCACCTATCATCCCTCTCGAGAGCTCCGTCAGTGTATACCGTTAGCGCAAGTGGGATTACCATTCCATTATCATTCATTTAAAAAAAAACCATCTGCGTGGAGCATCCGTAAAGGATGATAGGTGAGGATGAAATAGTAGATCAGTTCGCTCATCGTGATGAATTCATTTGGAATTGAACACGATGGTTACCAGGGAGAACCTCGAGGTGGCCGACCCGTCAGGGTGTATTGCTAGTTATGAGGCTATTAATCCTCATTAGTAACGTTCCATTCAATCTTCCCCCCCCCCCCCCCTCACCCTCCGTTACCAGTTATCGTTCCATTATCACCCATAAAATAGTTTTCATGCAATTTGTTCTATTAAGTAGTCAAGGTTTTTTTTTTAATTCTTACTAATATTATGAATGTAACAGTGAGTTTATTAGTTCTCTATTTTGTTACTTTATAACCCCGTCTGTAGTTTTGAGAAATTTTTTTTGGGAAATTCTTTTTTATCTGAAAAAATATACTTAGATAGATACTCTTTATTGTTTCCTCCAAAACATAGTAAACATATTATTATAAATATAAACAATTACAAGAAATATTCACAATGAGAAAAACGTTTTTTTTTTATGAAACATATTATAATACTATAGAAGTCGCTGTTTCATACAAATTAAATATTTTTAATAAAAAAAAAATATTTAGTTAAATTTAAAGTCGTTTATTTCTGGGAAAAAATCCTAAGTTAGAAAAAAAAAATCCTAAAACTTCAAGTACAGATCGTGAACAATTTACAGTCAAGACTTACCAACATCAAATTGTTTCCATAATTAAATAGAACTGTTTTGCCAATTTTCCTCCCAACTAAGCATATTTCCACGTAAACACCGCCATCTTTCATCTCGCTACATACAAATCTACGCAAGATTATACCCTATTGCTTTAGAACAAAAAAACATTTTCCATCAACACCGCACCGTTTCGAATTCCATAAAGCGCATTTTTATTACAGAACTCCGTAATTACAGCGTAGCTAATGAGCCGAAAACTCAAATTGCCCGAAAACAATATAGTTACACTAAATAATTGCTCGAACCTTGGACCTTTTTCTAACATTAAGGGGGGTGATTTTTCATCATTGTTAAGAATCTGTTACAGAAAACTTCTGTTTGTATGTTTCTTAATAGCAATCTTTTGGTGGCTTTTCACGCGAAATGTATGTTAAAAATAGGAAAAGTAATGGAACGGGCTATTGTATGCGAAGACTGATTATAAAGAATGTTCTAGATACAATTATTAACTTCTTATTTTTTTTTCTTTTATAGATTACAATGGAATCATAACCCCGCCTGCGCTATCGGTATACACTGGCGGGGCGCCAGTGAGGGATGATAGGTAAGGATGAAAGGAGGTCAGTTAGCCCATAGTGATAATAATAACCGTAAGAATGAACCATGATGGTTTACAGGGGGAACCGCGTGGAGGTCGACTTAACAGGAGGGTATATTGCTAGCAATGGAGCTGTTAAGACCCCATTACTAACAATCTTTTCTCCCCCCAAAACGTAAACTGTGGTTACTGACATTTTTTGATCTAGGATTGAACTCATATTATCTTTTCAATTTCGCTTGATTACTTACTATTATTATTAATTACGAGACTGTTTTCACTGTGTTCTCTATTATTTGATATGTATGTATGATATATATATATATATATATATAAGCAATTAAGATTTATTTTTAAATGAATTTAAAAAAAAAAAAATTAAAAGAAAACTACGCTCTTTCGTATCCATTTGCATTAAGCACAATATCATCATCATCATCTTCCTACCCAATAAAATTAATTAATTAAGCACAATAAATATAACCAATTATGTTGCTACCGTCTACATTACAAACTTTTTTGCTATCGTCGACCAAAACTATTTAAATTACCTTACATATATTACTGAAACGATGAGAGTAAAGTAAAACTTACTAATCCAACACTACTAATTAAATGTAATGGATGAAAGATAGAGAAGGCGATAAGATCACACTACCATATTCCAGGGAAACAGTGGTCCCAAGAAAACGGATCATATTGCACGCGGCTAAAGTTTACAACAAAAGCTTGTTAGTATAATTGATCAGATACCTCTAAAGTTTACACAAAGTTCGCATCATTAATAGCCCAGTTAATACCAAGATAATTAAGTTACTAACTATCATCATAGTCCATTAGCTTCCCATGGAAATGTTTACACACTACGGGTTACACGCTTCCTCTTTTACGGATAATCTACTTTCCGATAGTGTAGCTTACAACAAGCGTTTATGTACCATAATAAATTTAGTATTTTAGGAACTAAACAGACTTATTTAGCTCCTAAAACATCAAATATATTATTACCGTTACTTTAGGTGACTATCTAAAGTAAAATCCTACTGACACTATTAATTACGGATAATCTACTTTCTAATAGTGTAGCTTACAACAAGCGTTTATGTACCATAATAAATTTAGTATTTTAGGAACTAAACAGACTTATTTAGCTCCTAAAACATCAAATATATTATTACCGTTACTTTAGGTGACTATCTAAAGTAAAATCCTACTGACACTATTAATTACGGATAATCTACTTTCTAATAGTGTAGCTTACAACAAGCGTTTATGTACCATAATAAATTTAGTATTTTAGGAACAAAATAGACTTATTTAGTTTCTAAAATAATAAATATATTATTACCGTTACTTTAGGTGACTTCCTAGAGTAAAATTCTACTGACACTATTAATTACAGATAATCTACTTTCCAATAATGTAGCTTACAATAAGCGTTTATGTACCATAATAAATTTAGTATTTTAGAAACTTAACAGACTTATTTAGTTCCTAAAATAATAAATATATTATTACCGTTACTTCAGGCGACTACCTAGAGTAAAATTCTACTGACACTATTAATTACAGATAATCTACTTTCCAATAGTGTAGCTTACAACAAGCGTTTATGTACCATAATAAATTTAGTATTTTAGGAACAAAATAGACTTACTTAGTTCCTAAAATAATAAATATATTATTACCGTTACTTTAGGTGACTTCCTAGAGTAAAATTCTACTGGCACTATTAATTACGTATAATCTACTTTCTAATAGTGTAGCTTACAACAAGCGTTTATGTACCATAATACATTTAGTATTTTAGGAACTAAATATACTTATTTAGTTCCTAAAATACCAAATATATTATGAACATTACTCTAGGAGACACTATTAATAGTCATTATTTTAAAACCTTCGTAATACTTTTAAAATCAAATCAGCAACTTTGTTTGTACATAGTTTTTTTCTTACAATTCTTTTATGTTATTATATTTCTATAACAAATATTTTCAATCGACTTCAAAGAGATGAAGATTTTTAAATAAAAATAACCGAGTTTGTTACAATTGAAGTCGGTTTTTTGTGGAATGCAATATTATTAAAATACTATATATTTTGTTTTAAATTCTATGTTTATTCTTTTCTTTATTTAAATGCAATAGAAAATAAATAATTAAAAAAATAAACATCTAAAAAAACACCTATTTTTTTATCGGATGAATTTGGGCAGTACGGTTAGATGTTTAAGAATGTTTGTTACTCCATCACCCTTGAATAGCTAGATATATTAGGATATATTTCGTATTATATATTTCGTGCATATATAGATAGATTATTCTAAGTTTAAATCAAAATCATTCTATGTTTTCATGAATGCTATGCTATACCAGAGAGAGACTTTGTACAAATGTCGATAGCTTGGGTACCTCTGTCCCATTTGTGTTTCAACAGCAGCAGTTGTGTTTGCATGGCTGTGTTTCGGTTTGAAGGGTGGGATATGGCGTGAAATTATTGGGTACAGAGGAATAACACCTGAGTCCTCAGGAATGGCAATGCATGGGGGTTATCATGGGCGAAACAGTATACTCTGTTATGTCAATGGTACTGCTCATGTCTATAGGCGACGGTTACCACTTTCCATCAGGTAGGCTGTTAGCTTCTTTGCCATTCTAAGTTGTATAAAAAAAATTCACGAAAACATAGAATGATTTTTATTTAATTAAAATCATGCTTGCTAAGTCGTGAGATACAGTTAATATTATATTATTTTATACAACTTATAGTGACAAACAACCTGATATTCCACTTAATGAAAAATGCTAAACCGTCACCTATAGACATGAGCAGCACCATAGACATCATAGAGTACACTATGACGCTCATAATATCCTTCATGTGTTGCTAATCTTGAGAACTTTTTTTATGCAACTTATAATGATAAACGACTTGATGGCCCACCTGATGGAAGGTGCTAAGACATGAATGACATGAATAGTATTATGGATATCACAGAATATACTGTGACACCCATGATGCCATTCATGCATTTCCTTTACTTAGGACTAAGGAGTTACGCCTCTGTATTCTGTCATTTGATTGATATATAATAGACAGACAGAAATACCAATTTATGCAAATCAAGCAGCGGTAATAAATAACAAAATAGTCCCAATCACATAGACGAAGTTATAGGTAAAAGTTAGTATAAATGTAATATCAATAATGAAAAAGTTATTGCAACCTTGAATCGTCCCAAATTGTTTACAAAGTGCCTTACTTCTTCAAAAAAAAAAAAAGAGTCCACTTCTTAACGAGCTTTTTAAATGTTTCCATAATTAAAAAACTCAGTTTTGACATTTCTCTTAAAGCTATAAAAATCTTTTGGAAACTTTTTGAATAATTAAAATAAATATTTTCAAATTTTTAGCTCGGAAGTTAAGTAAGATTTTATTATTCCAAATATACTATGGAGACAGTGAAAGAAAAGAAAGAAAAAGTGTTCTTTAAACTGTAATACAGTCATGTTGAAATACTTTCAACTGTTTAATGTATTAAAGTTTTTATTTATTATTTAAAAGTTTTTTTTTTTTGTAGAATACTCATTAGAGTGAAATCGATGCTGCCCATTTGACGGCATAAAATATAATCTTTATAATCATATCAGCCCTTAACTGTACACTGCTAAACATAAGGTAGGCTTGGGTGGTTTTGCCAGTAGTTGTCATACTTGGCAAACGATTAAGCAACCGCAGTCAGGCTTAAGAGATGTGTTGAGAGGGACGCTGCTGCCTATCCCTCGCCTTCCCATCGCCGGGACCACACAGCCATACTGTAATAGCTATTATTATTAAAAATATATATGTACTATAAAATTATTTAAGTATTTTAAAATACGTTGAAAAAATATTTTTAAAGTATTATATATGTTTAAAAGTCTAAAGAAATAAACATGTAAAGTTTTGCAAAAAAAGAAAATAGTGACTTCGATTGTAACTCAATTGTTTATGGGTAAACGGCGAGATATTTTTTAAGCACACTAGATAGAAAATGTTTGAATATAGAATGCTCTCTTTCTTTTTTATTTCTAGTTTTCTTTGCAAAAAGCAGTTTTTGCTTTATTTTAAACCAACAGCTTTAATTATCACAATATATAATGGTATAGTCGATGACCCCATACTTTTCTGATATAATTTATTATTTATATTAGATTATTTTTATCCAATTTAATTTAAATTTAAGGATTTTCGAATAGTTATATTTTATAGTTACAACGTCCATTCGAAATGCAATTTCAGTTGAGACAAATGGGCAAGAAACTCAACTGTTGCTATTTTCAAAATCTTGAATTTATAAATAATTATAAATTTGTCTAAATACAAACTGCTAAGCAGTAAAAATCATAAAAATTAAGATACTAACGTATCAATAATATTTATATAAACTATTTATATTGTAAAATATCAAAATCAATGCGAAATTCCACTCGTAATTTTGTAATTTACTTGTACTTATACAATTGTATCGTTGTGTTTGTAAATTGCCTTGCTTATTCCCTATGTTGTATAATGCAAATAAAGTATACTCATTCATACTCATTCAATTTATTTATAAAATAAAATAAACGAATTGTAGACGTTGCATGAGAACCTATTCATCATAAAAGCGATAAAGTTTTTGGAAAAAAGATTGCAAAGCTTCACCGGAATGGACCGAACGTCAAAATTGTGTAATAATTTTTTAAGAGAACTTCACCGACCGTCAAATTTTGCCGAAGCAAGTTTAATAGGGTCTGGCAGTTTCTCTACGCACTCCCATGACAAGATTAATGTTGGTGGGTGCCTTGCCGGTCATTACTTACGGTTACAATATAAAATTACACAATATAATTGATATTGCTTAATAATTAACTTATAATTTACTTCAATAGTAAGAGAACAGTATGTGTAATTGTTTATCTTTTATTTATACAACTTAGAATGGCAAACAAGCTGACGGCCCACCTGATAGAAAGTGGTAACTGTCGCGTATAGATATGAGCAGTACCATGGACATAACAGAGTGTACTGTTTCGCCCATGATACCCCCCATGCGTTGCAATTCAGAGGACTCAGGTGTTTGTACCATGCATTTGTAATTGTATATCTGCATACATATTTTTTTTCACCGCATAATTGCATTTCTGTTTTGCCAAAGGTTGACTGGGAGAGAATGCTATGTAGTATGAAGTCTGTCTTTTTTACCGCTCATTTTTTTTGTAATGTGGTCAATAAAGAATAAATAAATAAATAAATAAAATAAAAACCTGTATTTTAATTTAAAAACTACTAAACTGACCCTTTTTACAACACAGGGGGCAAACGAGCATGCGGCTCACCTGATGGTAAGTGACTACCGCCACCCATGGTCACCCACAACACCAACGGCATTGCAGGTTTGCTGCCGGCCTTTAATAATATTCCTAAAGGATTAATCTGAAAGTGCATGCATTTTACTTTTTCGAAATTGGTTTGTAAAAGACGAATTTATGAGGTAGCAAAAGTAAAAAATCCGAACTGAGAGACTTCTTCTATTTGAAGTCGGTTATAAGGGGCTACCTGATGCTAAATGTTAATCGTCGCCAATTTGAACTACGTAAAATATTATGTGACAATCATGGCCCCCTTGTATTACTATTACTATGAGTTTTACGTCAGCTAATCAAAATTATTTCACTATTAAATAAAACAGAAAATTTTGTTTTAGCGTTTCTGAATTACTTTTGTTTTATGCAATTTATAATGGCGAATAAGCTGACGGTCCACCTGGTGGAAAATGACAACCGTCGCCTACAGACATGACCAGTACCATGGATATAACAGAGTATAATGTGTCACCCATAATACCCTTTATGCGTTGCCATTCCTGAGGACTACGGTGTTATACCTCTGCATCATGTAATTTCATTGCCATAACCCACCCTTCAAACCGAAACACAGCGATGCAAACACAACTATATCACGGCAGAAATACGAATGAAATTCGCTCAAACGACATCAATTTCAAAATTACTAGACGTAATTGTCCAATGCATATTGACAAAGTAACAGTCTATTAGGGACATAATGCAATTCGTATTGAGCTTACGTCTATAACCACATGTCTATTTCAAAGGCTAACAGAGCCAAAATGCTAAACCTATTTGTAGTTTGCTTATGTAATACTCGTAGTGAGCCTAAAATTCATTAGAATAGAATGGAAATAATATTTATTCAAATATACTTATTTACAAGCTTTTTTTTTATAATCGTTAATTTTTATGATTCTACTGCTGGATTCAGGATGTTGTTATTTATTTATTCATTAGTACATATATGTGTACATGGCGGACTTAATGCTCTCCTAGTCAACAGTGAAACAAGTGTCAGAATACTCGAATGCGGTACTAGTAATTATTGATATATATATATATATATATATATATATATATATATATATATATATATATATATATATACATACTTTATTAATTATTTTAAACTGTTTAATGCAAATAATTTCATTTCATTGCACTAAAATTACATACATAAACGAATAAATATTATTTGCTGAGAAGAACCAGCAAAAAACGCTACGGGTATTATGTCGCTTAAATTATTATGTACAAGATAATTTTACATTTGCATAGATACTGTGACTAAAGCATTAAATTCCATTTATATGTATTATCAAATGGAAAATAAACAAGGAAATATGAGTAGATTAGTCCCCATAAGTAGCATTCGTTCACGAGTATGACAGTTGAACTAGCCATCATTGCGCTCAACCATATTTCAAAACTCGACGACTCGGTCCATTTCATAAATTAAAAGCAACAAAATGAGTGCTTGTGTTGAAAATAATTAAGAACTGGATATCACAGAATACATTGTGATATTCATAGTAATACACATGTATTATTTTTTCTGAGAACTATGACGTTGTACCTCCGTACTCCATAATTTCACTGCCATATCTTACCGTGTGGTCCCAGCATAGAAGGGGCCACCACTTCCTTTCCCGTTGGTGTTGTAAGAGACTAAAGAACATGGATAGCAGCGTCCCTCTTTAAACATCACCAAAGCTTTGTGGTTGTCAACTCGCCTGACAAACGTGTCAATTACAGGCAAAACCCCATAGAATAGGGAAGGCTTATGTTCATCGGTAGACAGTTAATGATACAGATAATATGATAAAAAAATACACTCAATGGTTATTTAACACTCACCAGTTTGTAATTATTTTATATTTATTGTATTTATTTTCATATTGTACTCCGTATATGTTCCGCTTTACGTACCTGAAACGAAATAAAAGTAATTAATCAATTTTAGGATTCTACAATTAAGGAGACACAGATTTGTTGTTCAAAATATTTGCTTATATTTATTTATTTAACATTTAATTGCGATTACCAACCCGCCTGTCAAGCGTGGCAACTACTGGCAAAACCCCCTTATGTTGATACTTGTCATAACTCTTAAAAATAAATAAATATATGATCTTTATATTGGAATTTATTGTTACTCGTGTCTAAAAGACATTATAACAAATTGTTCTAGAAACCGTTCAAATAAACGCAAACACAAAGGAAATGGCAAAATTTTGATGTTAATAAATATAAATAGATTGAAAAACATCTTCAAAGTAGTTTAATATAACATTCAAGTAACAAATTTTCTATTTTCATACTAATTGATGGAAATCCTATTTACAGTATTTAATTTTGAATCATAATTCACAAACAACCTTAATTAGAGGAACATGACATTAGTTAAACAGATATTAGTATTTGTAAAATTATAAATAAATTTTACTTGGAAAGTAAGTCGATACTATATCAATACCCAGCTATTTCACCGGGAATATTGGTATATAGATATCTCACACGGCAGCTACCCGCATCGCTTGTACTCGCAAATAGTGTGGCCCAAGTTATAGACTCAAAGAGACGTGCTATTTAAAGCATAATATATAAAAATGCATGTTTCATAATGCAGTTTTTTTACCACAAAAAGTTGTAGAAGCTATAGCTATAAGCGAACTATACAATTGTGAAAAGTGACTGTGGGCATCGTATTGAACAATTCCCCTGAGCGCAGTCCGTTGTATAAGAGGTAGAATATGCAAAGCGAGGGAAAATCTCTTAAGGGTTCGATGCCGCTTATAAACCTGGGATCATCGACATTTCTCATAGCTCGTCGTTGTACTGAGTTGAAGGTATGAAACTGATATTTAGGTACCCATAAGTGACTGTAATACTCTAGGTGGGGCCGGATATGCGTTTTATAGAGCATTAGTCGTTGATCCAGCTTAAAGAGGTTTAGTCAATTGTTTGATCAATTTATATGTAAATCTATCTCTAGTACGAGTAGTTTAACGCCAGAAACTCGACATTTTTTATACCACTTAGATGGAAACAAGCATACAGCCCGTCTGATAGTTAACGGTCACTGTAGCCTATGGACGCCCTCAACACTAGAGGTATCACGAGTACGTTAACGACCTTAAAGAAACCTTAATACACTCTTATTGAAGAACCTCATACTGTAGTCTCCATGCAAAACTTTCAGTACAAAGTCTCCCTCTTGTAGGAATATGTTTTGCATATGACGTCCAGTTACACAGAAACATACTGACTGATGAATATAACTTGACAGCAGAAACCGTAGTTGGATAGAAGTGTTGAAGCAGATGACATTTGAAGTCATCCTTTAGTGATTTATATTTTAATTAATTTAAAATAATACATGGTAAATTTTTAGAGTTACTTTTGTTCAGTAATGTATTTTTTTATCTATGCTACAAACACATAGAATACACACAAATAATTTAATTTTAATACAATCTACAGCAAACAATACGTTGAGGTAAGGCATTAAATTACTAGTAATATATATTCGCTGCATCCTTCAAATTGTGGCAAATATCGACTGAGCTCCACTATCAGTGAGACGCAGCCACTCTCGGTCAATTTGCTGTATCGTTTCATGTTATTATATATACCTACGTAGTATTTGTAAATATAAATTTAGTTTGCTATACTACTAATAATAATATTTTGTTGGCTTGGATTTAAAGGATGTCGCAGCTGCGTGCCATTTGCATTTTAAAATGAAATAGTCCATAAGATATAGATTTTATATCGATTCGTAGATACATTAAAAAAGTTTAGAACATTGATAAGATCAGTTGAAAATATTATTTTTTACGGCTGCAAGAAGAATTTTTTATTAAGAAATGTACAAATAATTTAGTAGTGGCACGTTTAGTTGTTATATAAAGCGAGTTACACGTTACGTCCTTTTCTCTCTATGTCTATAGTTTACTTGAATCATTTGTATTGTTTACTATAATATGTATATATTATCATCATATCGGCATTTAACTATCTACTGTTAAACATAAACATCTCCTTAAGGGAGTTTTGCCAGTAGTCGCCACGTTTGGTAGACAGATTTGAAACCAAAGTTAGGCTTTGGAGATGTTTTAAGAGGAACTCTGCTGTCCATCTCTCATCCTCCCTTAGTCGACTTTTACGATACCCACGGGAAAGGAAGGGGTGGCCTATTCTATGCCGAGACCCAAGGGCTTATTAGTCGTGTGATCTCGGAATATATAATTTAATAAATAAACACAAATATTTGACATTTTGAAAGGCAACTGACAGATTAAGAGGCGACTTGATATTACGCAACAAATTGTAGAAGAGAACAAAATGTTATTGTAATAATATTGGTTCAGAGTTGTTTCATCATAATTGATCATTTCCTTCCAAAAAATCGAAAAACTACGTCTAATCTTATACAAAATATTTCAGAGTTTAAAGACGATGGTCTTAAAACAGTGTGTTTTGCAGTGATGACCTAGGAACCGAAACATGGTCCTACGCGGTTAGGTGTATGAAGAAACTTCAAGTTGCTCAGCGAGCTATGGAGAGGGCTACGCTTGGAGTTTCTTTGCGTGATGGAATCACAAATTTGTGAGCTAAAAGGACCGACAAAGCCCGTAGGATAAACAAGTTGAAATGGCAATGGGCTGGTCACATAGCTTGAAGAATCGACAACCGATGGGAAAGAAAGTTTCTTGAGCGGCGACGCCGTACAGGTAAAAGCAGTGTAAGACGATCCCTCACTTGATGAAGAGACGACCACAAATGCATTGCAGGAAGTCTATAAAAGAGGTTTACGTTCAGCAGCTGTTAACGACTGATATGGTGATGATCCAAAGGTTGCCAAGAAAAAAATTCTTTTGGCGATAAGGCCGCATTGTCTTCTACGTGACCTTTTCTTGTATTTCTTACTAAATTTGCTGCTGTCACTTTTTTAAAAGAACAATAAAGAGCATCTCTCTACTTATCTATAATATCAGTAACATCAATATAATAAAATATTTGGGTAATATGAAATGTAATTGAGTCGATCGTACTTCGCGGTCATAAAATTGTTATTAATTTCACTGATCAGATAAATTTATAGCTACTCATAACAGTGAAGCTACGTTATTATGATAATATAAAGAACGGAAATTTATTAAATAAAAGGAATTATGAAACTGTAAAACAATATGAAATTAATATTCGTTTGATATTGTTCAATGAATACAATATATATTAAAGAAATATTCGTTTTGAGATCGGTATATTTCAAATTACATAAATTACTGGTTATGTAAGGGTAGTTTTATGTTATTACAATTTCGTTATAACAACATTTTTAACTGCAGATTATCAGTGATAAAATATAATAATTGTAATATTATTGATGAGGAATAAGATAGAAAAATAAATTATAATAATAAATGCCACATAATCATACCAGTTACCCGTTCCTCAAGATAAGATACCCTATGTTCTGAGAAACCAGGCAACGAATATCTGAGGGTATAACTAAGAACACCCAGACCCGAACAAATTTAGAATAGTTCTTTATATAAACTATAAATATCTTAGTTTCATTATCATCATTTTCATAAGTATTTTCATCGTCATCTTATTATGTTAAGCCTTCATATATTCTTTTTTGTAGGCATTTTATGTTAACCTTATTTATTTCAATTTAAAACCTTTGGACAATCAAAATCATATTATATCCTGCTGTTATTTTAACTTGCAAATTTAAAATATGAATACCTGCATTAAACATTATACTTTATTATACACAGTAATAGTACATAAAGAAATATGACAGTGGAAAGCAAATGTATAAAGGCGAGCTTAATTCTGCACGAGTTCTCTTTCAGTAAATCCAAAGAGGAAAGGAACATCAATATTAGTTAGTAGAATGGTATAAAATATTAAGTTATACATAACCAAACAATAAAAAGTAAAGTGTGCCTATAAAGTGTATTACAAGCATTAAATAAAAATAGTAAAGAAATATTAAATTAGAACGCTACGACTTACAACACTCATGTACACCCATTGTCTTGCTATTGTGCGTATACCATAAAATAAATCTCCGGACACAAACCCATCAATCAACAGCAACAAAGAGCACCAAATATCGCAGATAACAAATTTCCTTAACGGCACCGCTTCAAACGTAATCACAAATGGAGCGGGTTGCGAAAGAAACACGATATTTCAACAAAAATAAATGCGGCTCAGAAACCCCATTCAACCCTTTGGACGATAAATTCCAAATTAATTAAATCGGTCGACATCTTGGGATGACGAATCGATCCGCCCGTCGGACCCGAACACGATTCGGACAATTAGTCCGATTTCACAGACTCGCCTCCGCTGTAATAAAGTTTGCGACCGTCAAAATTAGTTTAGATACGTATTTGAATCTTGTAAATGCGTTAACATTTGCAGAATCTTGGGAATTCGTGTCTTTGGACGTATTATAAATTGGGATTGCACGATAATTCGATTACTTGTGATCATACGGAACAGGCGCAGGTCTCTAGTGTCATACCTCTTACGATTTAAACGAAAGCTTTTAAAGCTGGCGATTGACCAGTATCATTAAAATATAATTTAATTGTAGTGTATATATCCTTATTAATATTATAAATTTATTATCAAACCATATTTCATTAAAAAAGAAGGACATTGATAATTTGGTTGTATTTATTATTATCTTCATCAGTTTTGGAAAAACCAATTTGGAAAATACCTTTTTCACTTTATTAGCTTATTTAATAGCTCAAGTGATCATGAAATTTAGTACTCACGTATTACTTTGAATTGAGAAGACCATAGATTAGTTTTGACCTAGTCTTTATATATTGATCAAGCAAATGAAATTGTGTGTAAAAACTGGTTGGACTAGTTGGTCCTGAGCCACCTGCATCCACTGACTCACTGCAATGCATTTGAGATAAACACTCCATCTAGTATAGGGGGGTGGGGGGGAGGAAGGTGAATCAACTTATAAATATTAAATATGTTTGAAGTTAAGATAAAAACCAAATTTTAAATCTCTTCACTATTTCTTTCACAAGAGTAAAAATTTATCTATCCATACATACTAAAAGGGTATCGAATCATACATCTTTCGCGTTTATAGTAGTACGATATTTCAAAATCAAAATAATGAAATAAACAGCTCACCGCTAGCGCCGCAAAACTCACTCTTTGTCGATTTTTCAACGCATCCTTTCGAGTTTTACAAGTACAGGTCAACGCGTTATAGCGAGCTACGATAAAATTATTTGGCCAGTCGGCGGCTTAACGTAACTGCACTCTAGTTTTTTGGACTCGACACTGCGTATTCATGAATAATGTTCACAACATAACGTGTTATAACGTTAACATTTTGCAGGTCTGTCGCCACTTTAATATACCGGTGGACAAATTTACACGTCATGCAGAGATTGAAGTGTGTGACAGTTATATTTTAAATAATAATGAAAAACTGACTACTCAAAAATACTTAAATGTAAGTTTATTATGTCTTTGTATGTATATGTACGTATTTCGTATGTGAAGAGATATTTTATGTATATATGTATATGTATTATTGTATACAGATATGTATAAATTTTGATTTTAATTAAATGAGTTTTGTATATATGTAGACATATTTATTATTTCTTAATAGAAAACACTGGAATGTTTCCCCCTATTATTGTACGCACACTGCCCTTTGGTACTTAATGCTCCATTCCACTCAGGGTTTACTGGAAGAGAACTCTTACAAAGTTAAGCTCGCTTGTTGTATATCTTTACTTAATATGTTTGTATTTTTTGTGTACAATAAAGTATAAATAAATTAATAAATAAGTTTACTTGAATAAAAAATAGGTCTTTCTTTCTTTCTTTCAATAACTAGAGGCATATTATATTGTATATTAATATTTATGTCAACTTTACTGTTATAAACTCACTAAGGTTCGAAACTAGTTGGGCATTTTCGAATTACAAATATATATAAATAAACTGAAAAACTACTCGACATATTTTAAAAATTCTTTCACCTATAGAAAACTACATTAATAGCGAGTAATATAGGCTATATATTATTTTCGAAAAAAATATAAATCCTTACATATATTACATTAATATCACTTAAAGTATAAAAATCATATTAATAAAATACTAATTTATTTTTCTATAAAACTACCCGTGCGAAGCCGAAGCGCATCACTAGTGAATTATTGATTTTTATTTCAGCCGTTAACTGTCCACTCCTAAGCATTAGCCTTCCCCATAAGGGGAGTTTTGCCAGTAATTGCCACGCTTGGCAGGCGGGTTGGCAACCGTTGTTAGGCTTTTACATAGGTAAATGATACTCATTATTGTTTCCTCCAAAAGATTACAATAGTAAACTTATTATAAATATAAACAATTACGAGAAATAATCACAATGAGAAAACAACGGCCTTATCGATAAAAGCGATCTCTTGCAGCCAACCTTTGAATGGAGAGGAGTAATTATAAATAGTTTGATAGGAGGCACAATGAAATTCTATTATTTTTAAAATATATAGAATATAAATATACATATGTTTTAAGACGTTACTGTCCATTCCTCTACCATATGTCGCCTCTTACGAAATCCACGGGAGAGGAAGGGGTGGTCCATTCTATGCCGGGATTTACACGTCGAATTACAAAATCATAATCTAATCTGAATGTCTGATCCAAAGCTTCGCGCTTTAAGCTTTGCGCTTAAGCACAAAATGTATGATTTGATTTGTGATATTACAAATACACGTGCACAGCCTCTTAACCTGTCACAAAGTGAAGCCTAGATTTACGCGAGTAGAGAACGAAGACAAATATCTTGCGTCTCTTTTTTCATACATTACGCCAAGTAACATTACTCAATGTCTAATGCTAATTGACTCCATCATACATCATCCAGTCGTGTTTCCCATTAACATGTGTGTTATTTCTACCGCGATTTAGAATTTCTTTTGTTATTTTGAGATGCGGTGATTAAGGGATGTCTGGTGACTTGTTCTATTTTTATTTATTATTTCATTTTTATTTGTTATGTATTTTAAATTGGCAAACAAGCAGATGATCCACCTGAGGGAATATGGTAACAGTCGTCTATAGACATAAGCAGTACCATGGGCATAATATAGTATACTGTTTCGCCCATATCTCTCATGCATTGCCATTCCTGAGGAGCAAGACGTTATTCCTCTGTACTCAGTAAATTCACTGCCATATCCTACACAATACAAAAAAAAAAAACAATGTATCATTTATACTAATTTATATTACAGTATATTTATCCTTTGAATCAAATTACCTCAGTACAAAGTAATCAAATATATTGTATGGCATTTGTCAATATAGAAAATTTTATTTGATTACTTTTATAAATGCAGATATTGTTAATGTAAAAACATTCCCCAAGGATTTTGCATAAAATATCCAATTAGGCTTGATTGGTTTATAATATGATATGAATTCTATATTAAAACCGGGTTGTGGATAATGGTTCGGATAATATATTATTTGTATTAAGGTTAGAAACGAGACAAATTACATTTTGAACGATAAAAGAAAACCGATTATAATAATCGACACACATGTAGTGTAGTATATGGATTTAGAACACATAAATATGTGTATAGAAAAAGTAAAGACAAGAAGACAAAGTAATGTAAAGTGTAGACGTTGCTTCACAGCGGACATTGATTTACTTTACTTTTTTTATACAACTTAGAATTGTAAACAAGCTGACGGCCCACTTGAAGGTAAGTGGTAACCGTCGCCTATAGACATGAGCAGTACCATGGACATAGCAGAGTGTACTGTTTCGCCCATGATACCCCCCATGCGTTGCCATTCCTAAGGACTCAGGTGTTATTCTTCTGTACCTTGTAAATGCACGCCATATTCCACCCTTCAAACCGAAACACAAACTTATTAATATTATTTATTTAAATAACTTTATTGACTAAAATAAAATATGTAATTATTTTGTATGTATTGTGATAGGTAAAGAATATATATATATATATACCAAAATCGGACCAATAAATGGAGTTTAACATTACGTCCGTCATACATCCTATCATAAAAGTCCAAAGGAACGATATTTTAACATTTTTAATTTTTCCAAACGGCATGTATTATGTAATTTTAACATCAAATTTGTGTTTCGTTTGGCTCTAAAATTTCGGAAAACATTTCATGGTAGGCCCTCTGATCATCTGGCGGAATCATGCAGAGGACTATATCCAACAATGGGTAAACCTGACTTGAAATGAAATAGAATAGAATTATTTTTATTAATATACCAGCTGACCCCTGTAAACGTTGTTTTACCACTTATTGCGAAATATAAAAATCGCAATTAAAATACAGGGGTTGATCGTAAAACGATGAAAATTTAAAGTTGTATGTATTTTTCAATGCTAAATCATAATGAAATAAAAATGGAAAAATTTGTCGAAAAAAAAAATAAAAAAAAATATTTTGAGGAGGGTCACCCTTATCATTGACGGGTATGAAAAATAGATGTTGGCCGATTCTCAGACCTGTCCAATATGCACACAAAATTTCATAAAAATCGGTAAAGCCGTTTCGGAGGAGTTTGGTAACAAACACCGCGACACGAGAATTTCATATATTAGATTAATAATTGTTATTTATGCTATATATGCTAGTGTTTTGTTTTAAGATTAATATGTATGCCATTTTCAGTATCGAATGGTGTGAGTTCTTGAAATATTCACACGACTCGTAGCCATAAACAATTCATATGATGTGCCTTCATTAAAAATTTACCATGATTTGGCCGTGACATATCGTAGCCTTGATGAATTTATCATATTTTTCCTATTCGCTCACTTTGTTTCGGACGAATGTGAATTAATATTTTTCTTCTGTGTTCTGTTATTTGTATATGTTGCAGTCAAAACTCTTAACCAGTCAAAAGTACTATTGACTAGCAAAATGAGTAAAAAGTATTTTTTTTTTAATGGGTGAAAATGTTATGGTAACCCCGCCTGCGCTAACGGTATAAGCTGGCGGAGCACCAGTGAAGGGTGATACATGAGAATGAAAACAGGCCAGTTAGCCCATCATGATGAATTCATCAGGAATTGACCTGGTTGGGTATATTGCTAGCAATAGGATTCTCAGTCTCCATTACTAACAATCCCTTTCCCCCCAGTCAAAAGTATTTTTGACTGAACAGTTTGGTCAAAAGTGATTTTGACTAAAAATTATTGTTTATTAGTACTTTTGACTGTAAATTTGCGGTTGGGTTAGGTACTTTTAACTGTTATTTTAGTCAACAGTATTATTGACTAAAGCGTACGGTCAAAAGTACTTTCGACTGATTTTGCTAGTCAATAGTGCTTTTGACTGGTTAAGAGTTTTGACTGCAACATATATATTATAATAGCAATGTATGTACATTGGAGATATTTAGGAAAAAAGAAATTGTGTGTATATGAAACTAAAATAATTATTTTTGTCTGTCTGTATGTTTGTGTCTACTGACTTCCAATTTTATTGTCTAGTTTTTGAGTGATGTGATTCCCGCAGTTGCGTTTCTAAAGGTCTTATTTGAAGTACAATGTATATTTTATTTTGATATATCTAAAAATAGTTTATTTCTAATCTATGATATGCGTTTGAATACATAATTTGTTTTGCATTTTAGAATCTTATCACTAATTATATCGTTGGTATAATTGTATGGATCTCTCGTTATTTAATTAATAGCGGACCGCACGCACGGGTGGATATTTTTATATTTTAAAAAGTGGCCATTAAGGCTGCACACGCGACGGAAGTTTACAAATGGAGTAACTTCTCCCGTTTTCCCAACATTTCCCTTCACTGCTCTGCTCCTATTGATCGTAGCGTGATGAAAAGTATACTAAAACCTGCCCAGGAGTATGAAGAACAATTGTACCAAGTTTCGTTAAAATCCGTCGAGTAGTATTTGTTTCTATAACGAACACACAGACAGACAGACAAAAATTTTAATGATTGTATTTTTGGCATCAGTATCGATCACTAATCACCCCCTGATAGTTATTATGGAAATACATTTCATGTATAGAAGTGAACTCTCTACAGATTTATTATAAGTATAGTTTATTACTTCTTACAGTTAATATAGGTTACAGAGGAATTATTTTTCTTAATCACGAATTTATAATTGGTACGTATCTATTAGGGAATAAGGATAAGCAAGCTGAAGTGGCAATGGACTGGTCACATAGCTCGAAGAATCGTCAATAGATGGGGAAGAAAGGTTCTTGAGCGACAACCCCGTACGGGCAAATAAAATGTAGGACGACACCCCACTAGATGTAGTGACGACCTCAAATACATTGCAGGAAGTTAGTGGATGCAGATGGCTTAGGACCGTTCCTTATGGCAGTCTATGGGGGAGGTATATATCCAGCAGTAGACAGATGATGGCTAAAATGACGATCATGATAATAAAGAATCTGTTAGACTTTAAATAATAAAAAAGGCAGTAGAAATATTTTTGCTTTTATTTTTAATTTGACGTTAGTACATAACTTTTTCTAACATCAATCTTATAAATTTTCAGTATAACCTATTCAAGTTTTGATATCCAAATAATTAATTTTTTTTATACAACTTAGAATGTCAAACAAGCTAACGGTCCACCTGATGGAAATTGGTAACCGTCACCTATAGACACGAGCAGTACCATGGACATAAGAGAGTATACTGTTTCGCGCATAATACCCCCCATGCGTTGCCATTCCTGAGGACTCAGATGTTATTTCTCTGTACCCAGTAAATTCACGCCATATCCCACCCTTCAAACCGAAACACAGTCATGCAAACACAACTGCTTCACGGTTGAAACACGAATGGAACAGAGGTACCCAAGCAATCGACTTTTGTACAAAGTCTCCCTCTGATAAATGAAAGTCTCTAATTAACTCTACTAAATCTTAAACTATACCGGTAATGGTTTCCAAATCTAATAAACTCAACCAGCTGATATATACTGAATATTTAAGCTGAATGTATACGAGTTGGCAATAATAAAGACCTAATGAATATGCGACGACAGTTTCGAAAGAGGTTTAAATGTAGATTTTTGTGGTAAACTCACTGGGCGAGACATGGATATTTTACACTCAGCGACAAACGTGCTCATGCACGACATTATCAGGTGCAGATTGTCCAAAAGTCGTCTGCATATACCTCTGTCCTACTCGTGTTTATGCATTAAACTAATTTTTTTATGCAACTTAAAAATTGCAAACAAGCTGACGGCCCATCTAAAGTAAAATAGCAACCGACACCTATAGATATGAGCAGTACTATGGACAAAACAGAGTATACTGTTTCGCCCATGACACCCCCCATGCGTTGCCATTCCTGAGAACTCAGGTGTTTATTTTTGTATCCTTTAAATTCACTGCCATACCTCACGCTTTAAATCAAAACACAGCCATGCAAACACAACTGCTTCACGGTAGAAACACGAATGGGACAGAAGTAGCCAAGTAAAGGAATTTTGCACAAAGTCTCCCTCTGGTATATTTATAATTGTTATTGCACGGCTGTTTATATTTGAAGAGTAAGATATGACAATAAAATTACAAACTACAGAAGTATTTTAGTCTTTAGAAATGGCAACGCTTGAGGAGTACCTACTGTATTCATTATAATGAATTCTGTTATATGCTTAGTATTACTTTATGCCTATAAATATATTTATATCAACACTATAGAAAGCACGTAAAGAAAACCGTGTAACAACCAGATCCTTATGAAATTATTTTATTTCATAAACTTCATTCGAAAAAACACAATCTTTAAAAATCCATTAAACAGCTTTCACAGACACACAATTCAAAAGCAACCAAAAACTGTGCGGTTGAAAAGCAAAGATTCCTTTCCTCATGCGGTTTTCTAACCAGGCTCTCCTCATTTTACTTTCATAAGGCATAAAGCGTCGCGCTTACAAACTTGAACACGGCACATAAATTGTTTGGATCGTTGACGTTCAGTAATTAAATACATATATTTGCATTGTGTATCGCAAATGTAATTATGGACTTAGCGGCTCTCGAAAGTATCTTTACGCATATATTATGCAGAGAATGTTCTTTGTGCTTTGGGAACAATGTTGCTTGTATAATTTAAGAGATATTGCTTATATTTTACTCGTGCTTTATTTAATTATTACGTTACATTCCTTATCCTCGACTATATACGGCCTAATGAAACTGCGTAGAGATGTTGCATCTCTGTGCATCTTCTATCGAATTTATCATGGGGAGTACTCTGAGGAATTGTTCGGAGTGATACCTGCTGCTGATTTTCACCACTGTACAACCCGTCAAAAACTAAAGTTTCATCCCAACCATCTGGATGACTGGCGGTCTTTCATCGTGCATTTTTCAAGGTACTTTCTTCCATGCACAACCACTCTTTGCAATCAACTTCCAGCAGTAGTATTTCCGAATCGATACGACATCATAACCTTAAAAAAAGCATATTCCTTTTTAAAAGGCCGGCAGCACACCTGGAACGCCTTTGGTGTTTTGGATGATCATGGGCGGAGTTAGTCACTATCAGGTGAGCTGCACGCTCGTTTGCTCCCCGTGTTATAAAATCAATCTTGTTTTAGATTCAGTACACCGGCAGTAAAATATATCCGAATATCCTAGCTGAAATCACAATTATAAGTATTTCGTAAATATAAATAAGCAGGCAAAGAAAAATATTTTGACCTTCCCATTGTACTCGTACCTACTAACAAACAAGTGGATCTGATAAAGAAAAACGTTGGAAACATTGTAGAAAAAACTTCAAGCATAAATCATGATGGCTGAAAAGATTCTAGACATATACATCTATGAACAAGAGTTGAAGTAACCGTAAATACTTTGTTTAACATTTATTATTGTGAAATACTCTTAGACATAATAATGTATTGTAGCACGACACGATATGGTACTGCTTTCATCGTCATCATCATGATGATGATTATCATCATCATAGCAGCTTTTAACTGTCGCTAGCTGAGCATAAGCCTCCTCGGGGAGTTTTGCCAGTAGTTGCCACGCTTGAAGAATGGTACTACGTTATCGTCACAATAATTGCATCACTATCGTCATCGGAAAATTTAAAGCAGCTGCATAGAATTGCAAATATTCCTTTCCTTATTATATATTATATATCTTGACGATAAAATCGTGCCTTGCCGTGGTGCGGTAAATTATAAAAGCTCCCAATGTTTCGTTACTAGCTTTCCTGTCCCGTTATATTGGTGGTACGCCAGTATGTTCAACTATATTTACCTTAACCACTGTACCATAAAGTGAATTTCCGACAGCACCAATATGAGAGTAAACTTTGCGTAGTTCCAGCGGTGGGCTGTAGCTATTTTGATATGCTCGATGTACATTACTTATTCAGACAAGGAAAACTAGTGACAGAATATGATAAACAATATTTTTTAATAATATTTCTTTTTGGGATAAGCAATACATTACAAACGTGTCTAATTTTACTGATACAATTATCAATAGAACTATTTAAAAAATTTATTGTTTTATTAAATTTTTAAAACAAACAAATAAAATTGGCAAAGTTTTTCTTGTCAAATATTTATTTAATAATTAAATGAATGAAACAAATATATATAATTACCAGAGGGAGACTTTGTACAAAAGTCGTTTCCTTGGCCACCTCTGTCCCAATTGTGTTTCTACCGTGAAGCAGTTGTATTTGGATGGCTGTGTTTCAGTTTGAATGGTGGATTATGGCAGTGAATTTACAGGGTACAGAGGAATAACACTTGAGTCCTCATCAATGGCAACGCACGAAGAGTATCGTGGGCGAAACAGTACACTCTGTTATGTCCATGGTACTGCTCATGTCTATAGGCGACGGTTACCGTTTTCCATCAGGTGGGCCGTCAGCTTGTTTGCCATTCTAAGTTGCATAAAAAAAGTATACTTCGTAATAATATCATGAAAAAGCGAATGTAAAATGAGTTTTTGATAGCTATTGACCCCTAAAATTAATGTCAATCCCATGAAGGACAAGTTTTTTTTGTGTTTATGATGTTCCTAGTGTGGTTCTTAGACGAGAACCGAACTTTTCTAATTTATCTCTTGTTTAAAGATTTTGAATTATTCTCGAAGTTTTTCACCATTCTGTCTCTCATAATATTGGATATCCTGATTACCTGATACCAGCCTATTACTTGTTGGATACATGCAATGTTATAACAGGAGATCATGCAAATATTTATATAAATATAAATTATTACTTTTTTTTGTGATACTCTCTATGGCAGGTGGTAGAGCCACGCTGTAATACCATATGGTATTGCAGCATGAATGGGCCGGCTCGACCGGGGAAGTACCACACCCTCACAGAATACCGACGCTAAGTGGCCGCACTTTTAGTGCGACCACATTCCGTATGGTGAGTGAGGGAGTCCGGAGGCCCATCCTATACCCATCCCCTTCCTTATCCTAAAATCCTCCCCCAACTCCGTCCCCCCATCTTTCAATACCATGGCAGTGGAATTTAAAAAAAATAACGTACCCCAGGGAGGTACCAGCAGCCATGTTGCTGGAGAATCCTCCCTCGAGCAACCACGCTCGGGCTGCCCTGCGTATTCTGGGGGGCAAAATTCCGCTCTATGGGACCAAGGGCAAACAGAGCAAGACTTCTGCGGCATCCCCTTTGCTCAATGTGAGCCTCTGTAATATTAGGGGAATTCATTCAAACCTGAACGCTGTCCACCACCACCTAGAAACGGCGCGGCCGGCATTGCTCTTCCTCACGGAGACACAGATATCCCCTCCTAACGAAACATCATACCTGACCTACCCGGGGTATAAGCTTGAACATTGTTTTGTTTCGCGTGCCGGTGTATGTGCGTATGTCAGAGAGGATATCTGCTGTCGACGCCTTGGGACTCTTGAAGGTACGGACCTGTCCATTCTATGGCTGCGCGTAGATTGCAATGACCATCCCCGCATCTATGCGTGCCTATACAGGTCCCACAGCGGTAACACTGAAACCGACCAACTAATTGAGCACGTCCAAATGGCTACAGATTCCCTGCTTGAGCAGATTCCTTCCGCTGAAGTCGTGATTGTTGGCGACTTTAATGCCCACCATGCCGAATGGCTTGGTTCGCGTACAACCGACTATGCGGGAAGATCTGTTCATGACTTTGCTTTGGCTTATGGTCTGACACAGCTTGTTTCCTCGCCTACGCGAATCCTTGATGTGTTGGACCATTCACCTTCACTGCCGGACCTTCTGCTGACCACCCACCCAGACAACTATGTGATCTCCGTCGAAGCCCCGCTTGGATCGTCGGATCACTGTTTGGTGCGGAGCGAAGTGCCTCTTACGAGTCCGACTCCACCTCGTTCTACGGGTAGACGTCGCATTTGGCACTACAGGTCGGCAGATTGGGATGAGATGCGGATTTTTTTCGCATCTTACCCATGGAGGCAGGTTTGCTTCACACTGGATGATCCCGACGCCATTGCCGATTCCATTGCTGATGTGGTGCTTCAGGGAATGGAATTATTTATTCCTAACTCTGTGGTGCCCGTCGGCGGGAAATCCCAGCCCTGGTATGGAGCCTCCTGTAGAACAGCATCTCGTCTGAAACAGGAGTGCTTCCTAACCTGGGCTAAAGGTGTGGCGTCGCGAGATCCTAACACCAGTGCTCTTAAAAAGAAGTATAACTCTGCCTCTAGGTCTTTCAAAAGAGTTATAGCCACAGCGAAGTCAGAGCATATTAGTAGAATTGGCAAGAGACTGGCTAGTTTGCCCTCTGGGACTCGAGCTTTCTGGTCTCTTGCCAAAGCTGCACAAGGGAATTTCTGTAAGTCATCCTTTCCACCTTTGCGCAGGGAGGATGACTCGTTGGCCCAGAACGCTAAAGAAAAGGCCGATCTTCTTGGATCCATCTTTGCGTCAAACTCGACATTGGATGACGGGGAGAAACCACCACCGACCATCACGTGTTGTAGGAGCTCTATGCCTGACATTAAATTCACGCATAGCTCAGTGCGTAGAGCACTTTTCTCCCTCGAAATCCATAAGTCGAGTGGGCCTGATGGTATTCCTCCAATTGTGCTTAGGACGTGCGCACCAGAGTTGGCTCCGGTTCTTACGCGTCTTTTTCGGCTTAGCTACTCATCGGGCATTGTCCCAAAGTTTTGGAAGACTGCTCTGGTGCATCCGATCCCTAAAAAGGGAGATCGCTTAGATCCAGCTAACTATAGGCCCATAGCTATCACTTCCTTATTCTCGAAGGTTATGGAATCCATCATTAACCGTCAACTGCTCCGGTACCTAGAAGAGCACCGGCTGATCTGTGATCGCCAGTATGGCTTTCGACAGGGACGTTCGGCCGGTGATCTTTTAGCTTACTTAACACACCGATGGGCAGTGGCAATCGAGAGTAAGGGAGAGGCCTTAGCAGTTAGTCTGGATATTGCGAAGGCCTTTGATCGGGTGTGGCATAGAGCGCTGCTTTCAAAGTTACCTTCATTTGGGTTGCCTGCGAGACTGTGCATTTGGGTCGCCAGTTTTCTCAAGGAACGTAGCATTAAGGTCGTAGTCGACGGTGCATGCTCTGATTTAAAACCTTTGAATGCTGGTGTCCCGCAAGGCTGTGTACTATCTCCGACTCTGTTTCTTCTGCATATCAATGATATGTTACAGATAAGTAATATTCATTGCTATGCGGACGACAGTACAGGAGATACATTATATACCGGTCATGCAAAGATCTCGCGGGCACATACCGATGAGTGCCGGAATAGACTTGTGTCTGAAATCGAAACTTCACTCCATCAAGTTTCGATCTGGGGTGAACAAAATCTTGTCCAATTTAACCCCAAAAAGACACAAGTCTGCGCGTTTACCGCAAAAAAGACGCCGTTTGTCGTATCTCCTCACTTTCAGGGCACTTCCCTTGATAAAAAGTCAAGTCTAGGAATTCTGGGCGTTGATATATCTTGCGACGTCCAGTTTTGCGGTCATCTGGAGGAGAAGGCTAAGATAGCTTCCAAAAAGTTAGGAGTGCTCAATAGGGTGAGACGATATTTCATGCCAGAACACCGCCTGAAATTATATAAAGCCCAAGTCAGGCCGCATATGGAATACTGTTCTCACCTGTGGGCAGGAGCGCCACAGTACCAACTCCTTCCGTTAGACCGCATTCAAAGTCGGGCGGCTCGAATTATCGATAGTCAACGCCTTACTGTCCGACTTGACCCATTGAAACTGCGCAGAGATGTTGCGTCTCTGTGCATCTTCTACCGAATTTATCATGGGGAGTGTTCTGAGGAATTGTTCGGATTGATACCTGCTGCTGATTTTCACCATCGTACAACCCGCCACAAACTAAAGTTTCATCCCAATCATCTGGACGAGTGGCGGTCTTCCACCGTGCGTTTTTCAAGGCACTTTCTTCCACGCACAACCATTCTTTGGAATCAACTTCCAGCAGCAGTATTTCCGAACCGATACGACAACATAACCTTCAAGAAAAGAGTATATTCCTTTTTAAAAGGCCGGCAGCACACCTGCAATGCCGCTGGTGTTGTGGGTGATCATGGGCGGCGGTAGTCACTTACCATCAGGTGAGCCGCATGCTCGTTTGCCCCCTGTGTTGTAAAAAAAAAAAAAAAAAAGCTGATATCCAGAGAAAACAAGTTTACTTTCACAATTTTAATATTGGTAAGGATTAGAATTATTTGTAATACATTTAAATTACAGAAGTTCATCTATAATTGCTCTGTTGTATTCATATTATATTATATCAGCCGTTACTTGTCCACTGCTAAACTTGGACCTTCCCTATAAGGAAAGTTTTGACAACCACAGTTAAACTTTGTTCATGTTTTAAGAAGAACGCCGCTGCCCATCGCTAGATTAATAAGTTCCCTTAGTCATTTCTTATGACACCCAGAAGAAATGAATGAGTGGCCCATTCTACGCCGAGACAATATTGCATAGAATGGATGATTATATAATAACAATTTTATAATCAACGTTTGTGAGTTATAAAAAAAAATCTGTTATGACAAAATCATTAATTTTGATTTCAAAACTAAACAACGAGTATTCAACCAATTTGGGCAAAATTTCTGTGAAACGAATCTCAAAATATATCCTTTCAGATAAGAAGAAAGAAGAATTTTCTAAATCGATAAAATGCAAACAAATTGGCGACCTCCTTTTTGTTGTCGGTTGAAAATGTGTGCTAATCGACACAATTTGAACAATTTCTAACTTCACGTCTACACGTCTCGTCCTCGCTCGTCGTAGTACAAGTTCAAACACGTTTTGCAAGCAAAAGTTCGCGCAGTTTGGACCGGCTATTAGATGCAATACGATTAACAACTGTTAACTTTGTTTTGTTTGCAATGAAAACGCATTAGTTCCCATCTATTTCAATGTGTTTGCCATGTTTAGAATTTTTCAACATTATAATAGTATTGTACATTCAGTAGTTATTTTTAAAGAGCAAAAGATCAGCAATTTTGATCGTAATACAATTAATTTTAGACAAACCAAATTTAAACTTCTTTTCATTTAAGAGTTTCCTTTAGTCGATTCAACTAATTCTTGCATTTTCTTCCAGCCAGCTCTATCCCAGGCCATATCCTTGACCTCCCTATACGACATTACACCTAGTGTTTCTTTTATCTGTCCCATTTAGTTATTCTTGCGACGTGCTGAAGAAGGGCCAAATTAAAAGTACCCGTAACCAACGAGCATGTATGAAAAGACTGATGAATGTAGAAAAGGCATAAGAGGTTTGTTTGAATCGAAGCATTTGGAGTTCCATTGTTTCTGCCTACCCTAATGGGAGACAGGCGTGACAGATATGTATGTATGTATGTTAGTTATTCTTCAGTTTCCCTTTCCACTTTTGCCCTGTATTTTTCCTACTATTTAACAATATAACGTTTAAACTATTGATCGTAAAAAAGTTTGCCGTGTAGTCCTGGCATAGAAGATGCTACCCCTTCTTTTCCTATGGGTCTCATAAGAGGCGACTAAGGGAGGGCGAGGGATGGACAGCAGTATTCCTCTTAATGCATCTCTAAAAAATAACTGCGGTTGCCAATCCACCTGCCAAGGGTAGTAACTACTGGCAAAACCACCCAAAGAGGAAGCTTATGTTCAGCAGTGAACAATTAAAGGTTGATATGATGATGAGATTGGAAAACAAACACACAAAATATATAATTGAATCAATAAAAATGTAATTTATTTTTGAAAGTTAATTAGGTTTGTAATCCAATGTAGGCAAAAAAGGGCGATAGATTTTAATTCCATTAGAAATCTTTGCTGTAAATAACAGTCTATTCCAATCCTGCAATATTAGGAACAGAGCAAACTAAAGCTTTCACAATCAAGTTAAAACAATGAGCAAACAGAGGAACCAACAAATCTATACTATAATATGGAAGTTGCTAAGTTATGCACATTAAATATGCTAGTTGCTTAGGAACTAGTGAAACCTCATAAATTATTATTAGCTTAGATTAGAGAGGTGGCATGGAAAATTTACTGATATAAATTAGATATTATATCATCATGGTATCAGTCTTAACTGTCCATCGCTGAATATAAGCCTTCCCTATAAGAAAAGTTTTGCCAGTACTTACCACCCTTGGCAGACAGATTGGCAAACACAGTTAAGCTTTAGAGATGTTTTAAAAGAGACGCTGTCATAATTGTGTTCTCATTTATTTTGTATGTATGTATATACCATAGATCATATAGATATAGTGTCTTTATAGAAATCATACATATCTGTCACGCCTGTTTCCTATTAGGGTAGGCAGAAACAATGGAATATCAAATGCTTCGATTCAAGTAAACTTCTTTGCTTCTGCCACATTCATGATTCTTTTCATATACGCTCGTCGGTTACGGGCACTTTTAATTTGACTCTTCTTCAGCATGTCGCTTCGGTCGACATAGAGCGGCCTCTATTGATATATACATTTATTCTTGCTCGATTAATCTCTTTCGAAATTTTTCTTTCATCCATCCTCTTCAAGTGGCCAAACCAATGCAACATTTCCTTTTCGATTTTTGTCACTACATCGTTTTTCAATCCACACTTCTCTCTAATCAAATTGTTTCTTACTGTATCTTTTAATGTAATACCGCACTACTTTTCAGAGCTCTCAGCTCTTAGTATACGAGTATAATATATATGTGTATATATAGTATATATGTATTAATATTGTATATGTATTAATATTGTATATTACAAATATAGATATAAAGATTTGAAATACTTATTAATGTTATTTACATTTCTGTTTTGTACTACAGCTGCCCACTCACTACTTCCTATACCACTATGAGAGGTTGACTGGAAGAGATCTCTATTAGGGATAAGTTCACCAATTGTTTGTTTCTAATTGTTATTATTACTGTATGTTTTAGTACCATAAAGAATATTATTATAATTGAAAACAAGTCTAAACCTACCTCCAACCTTACGAAAAGGGTTACAGACTGATGTTTTGAATCAAACAAAGTGAGAGTGGCCTATTTGAAAGCAGACTTATCAGCGTAATGTTGTAAAAGTAGAAAACAAACACAATTCATCGTTACAACCAATTTCCACGCTCTTTACATAAACTCGAAGATAGAACGTAAACGGGAAACTTCCTGTTACCCATTCCCGATATGCTTGTTCTAAAGAATTCATCAAAACTTTCACTTTTGTTTAAAAGTTGAAACGTCTTACGGCCTCTAAATTGCAGTTTACTTTACACAACAAACCATATTGGACGAACTTGGCTATACGTGACTAACTTATTCACAAACCATCAAACTGAGCTACTTTGTAAAGTTATCCAGCAGGATCAAATGTGCCACATACCTCTGGGTACGAGCACAAATTGCTAGGGGGCAAAACGTGTCAAGTTAATATGTATTAAATGTTTATAAATCTTACTAATATAATAAAATTGTAATTAAAGTATGTCTGTATATATATATATATATATATATATATATATATATATATATATATATATATATATATTTATAATAGAGGACAAACGAGCATGTGGCTCACCTGACGGTAAGTGACTACCGCCGCCCATGATCATCCACCAAAGGCATTGCAAGTGTTCTCTCGACCTTTTAAAAAGAAATATGCTTTTTTCTTGAAGATTATTATGTCGTATCGCTTTGAAAATACTAATGCTGGAAGTCGATTCCAAGGAGTGATTGTGCGAGGAAGAAAGTGCCTTGAAAAACGTACAGTGGAAGACTGCCACTCATCCAAAAACTTAGAAGATATTAAAGAAAAATTGTTATACGAATAATAGAAGTTTTCACAATATTTTTTTTTAATTTCTTCTATCTGTTTAAATGTTTGTTGCGACGTCACGCAAAAACCACTGCACCAAATTGAATATAGTCACGTTATAAACCAGAAAGTTTAATTTAAAATCAGATGAATGTTTTATCGTGATATATCATTTTCTCTCTAACTACACTGGGTTGGCTGGAAGAGATCTCTTTCAGAGATAAGTCCTCCCTTGCTAACAAGTTGTTAAACTAATCGTCGCATATATTGTTTAAGTGCAATAAAGAATATATAATCATCAAGAAGTGTTTTAGTTCACTGGTTTTTCTACTTCTGAAAATTCACGTGTATGAAGTAACCGACTAATGACTAATAATATAATAATAATCATCATCATCATTTCAGCCATTATGCATCCACTGCTGAACATAGGTCTTCCCCTATTGTGGGATTTTAAAAGTAGTACGCGCCTGAGAAATCGATTGGCAAGCGCAATTTTTTTTTATGCATGATAATGGAATGGTAACCCTGCCTGCGCTAATGATGTACGCTGGCGGACCAATGAGGGAAGATACGTGAGAATGAAAAGACAAGTCAGTCAGTCCATCATGACGAATACACTTGGAATTCAGCACAATGGTTTCCAGGAGGACCACGAGGAGGTAGACCTGTTAGGGTTACTGTTACTAATAAATACTGTTACTAATAAATAATACTGTTAGCAATAAGAATGGTAATCCGCATCACTAACAATCCCTTCTCCCCATGGCAACCGCAGTCAGGTTTTGGTGGCGTTTTTAGACGGACACTACTTTCCATCTCTCGACCATCGAGTTTCCTTAGTCGCCTCTTGCGACATCTACGATATAGGTTATTTTATACCGGATCCATACGGCGAAGAAGAAAGTGAACACAAGACATGAATCATACGTTTCAACAGTTGTAAAATATATTTCAACTTGCAAACTGAAAAAGGAAACACCCAATTAAGATAACTCGTAAACTATATAAGGATAGAAATAAAAATAATCTTGTTAAACAATTGAGTTTGTGTTTAAGAAGCGGTTTCCCGCGTAGTAAATTTAGTTGCGAGCAATTATCGCGGCCTTTTATCGGCTGCGGGTATTTTTTTTTATAATAACTGTTATGCGCCGTGGTTAGTGAACGAAGAGGTAGATATGGCCGATTGCGAACACGCGATGCCAGAGGTTTCATATGCCGAAGAATTGGGTCGGAAGGAAATTTCATTGTAATTGACGTAGATATTCTATGATGAGAGGTCAGAGGTATTACGCTGAAGCTTTTATGCAATATGAAAGGATTTAGGTTAGCTTGATTGAATACTTTTTATGTTTTTTTTTTTTTTCACTTTTTATCAAGGTTGAGTTAACGTTTTATTATGTTAGAAATTGGTCGTTCTCTTGTATTATTTTTTTCTCGAAATATATTTTCCTTTAAGCGTGTCGAACACGCAATATTAAATGTTCCGTAATACGTTTGTATTACGATCCTTACTAATATTCTAAACATGAAAGCGAGTTTGTTTGTGTGTTACCTTATAGTGCCTTAATAGCTTAACCAATCACTATGCGTTTAAGATCAGGCATTATAGAAGTTTTAATAAAAGTAAAATTTTTCGCACTTGCAATATTAGAACCATAGACATAGACCGTTCAACCGTTAGAAGGTCAAACATTCAAATTTTGTTAACGGATAAGACTACACGCAGCTTTGTATTATTTAATTTATTATAAACCTTAAAGCACGGACAAGTATTTTATTTCGTCAAAAACTTCTCAGCTTCAAACGCAAACATACCTGTTTTGGACCTTCGTTGCCGAATAATAATACGAAAAGAACGAGTCAGCGACCATTGGACTCATCGTATGCCAATTCATCGCACAAGTTTTGGACTACGAGAAGTAAGAAGACATCTAGTAAGGATCGAGGTTAAGGCGTCGGAGGAGCAGCAGCAGACAGCAATCGTCCATAAGCGCATTCCGGAACGGTCTGCCATCCTCGCTAACCCCATCTCCTTTGCTTCAATTGTGTCACACCGTGCCTTTAATCACGTTACAGTTCTTGTGTTTAGCAATAAGAAGCAGCTTTGTATCGCAGCTAGCATAGATTGATCTTACAGACCAAGAATCAATCGTAAGTACCTTCATAATTTGCCAAAATGAGTATAAATGAGGCTAGTGTTAAAATTGATCGTGAAGTCGCTAATAATGAAAATGATAATGAATTGCTCAAGGATCTAGTCAAGACCTGTGGCAAATTAAAAAGCAGGGTTACTAAATTTTCTAATGCCGTCAGTGATATTACCCTCGAACAATTAACTAAAAAAAAATGCGCCGATGTAAAATCACGCATGCAAGGCATTACGAGCTTATTTGCAGTGATATTTTCTGATAATGGTCGAATGGTATACACGTACAAACTGGGATAGAAAAGACTATACAGTCTATTATGTATTTATATCGGTCAGTAAACATATTCCTGTCAAGCAGAAGTCGCGGGTACAAGCTAGGTACAATAATTCTGAATAGAAATTTAATAAATATATATAAAGTGTCTGGTCGTCTATAATTTTTGTCATACACCAGTACACCATTACTAAAATTATCTTTCAAGGAGATTGAATTAATACCCTGTGTTGATTGCCAAGTGAGTCATCTTTCAGATCTGAGATTTCGTTTATTATTAGTTCAGCTTAGTTCACATTGTCACTAATTTATTTATTTATTTAGACTTTTGCACTTTTATACCAGAGGGAGACTTTGTACAAAAGTCGATTGCTTGGGTACTTCTGTCCCATTCGTGTTTCAACCGTGAAGCAGTTGTGTTTGCATGGCTGTGTTTCGGTTTGAAGGGTGGGATATGGTGTGAATTTACTGAGTACAGAGGAATAACACCTGAGTCCTCAGGAATGGCAGCGCATGGGGGGTATCATGGGCGAAACAGTATACTCTGTTATGTCCATAGTACTACTCATATTTATAAGTGACGGTTACCACTTTCCATTAGATAAGTCGTCAGCTTGTTTGCCATTCTAAGTTGTATAAAGAAAAAAAAAAGAATCTAAAAGCACCGCTTCTGCATCTTCCCCGGGAGTAAACCGCCTCGGAAACCCAACCGTCTGAGATGTTGTTCCAGACTGCTTGGGATAAGACCGTTCACCGGCAAAACGATTAGAAGATTTCAGTGGACGCCTCCCCCCCCACATTCGGTCACCTCATGAGCCAGGTCGAGATATTTTCTCTTTTTCTCAGTTTCGGCTTTTATTTATTATTATTAAAATGAAGCAAGCTAATATCAAAGCAACTAATTTATACTCGTACGTTTTATAATGTAAGATTTATACAAGGATATTTTTTTAATACGACTGTTCCGTCATACGAGAGTAACTCGAAAAAACCAACATCTTTAGGTTATTAACGGAAACAGTGAGCGCTTTATACATATTTTTCTATTCAATTCCATGCAAATTTATACTTACCCAGACCTCCCGAGTCTTTTGAATAAACATAAAAATATTCCTTTGTGAGTATAATAAGAGAGTATAATTTGACACAAATTAAGCACATACACTTTTATAATTTATAAGTATGTTCAAGTCAGCACGTGAACACGGATTTCCTCAATTCCATTTAGGTGTACATTAAAAAGAGCCTGGGCCTTATATACTCAGGATGGAGTTCATTTGGAAAAACAAATATGTGTTTTAATATTAAATGTTTCGTAAGCATATTTTATATTTTAATGTAATATGTAAGGTAATAATGAATTCACTTTCACGTGTATAATAATAGTAAGGATAGGTAATATTAAATTGACTTAACCTTTTTTTTTATGCAACTTAGAATGGCAAACAAGCTGATGGCCAACTTGATCGAAAGTGGTAACCGTCGCCTATAGACATAAGCAGTACCATGTACATAACAGAGTATACTGTTTCGCCCGTTATAAACTCGATCAATCTGTGATCCTTAGTTTTGAGCGACTGTGACGCGAGCACGAGCCTGTAAGCAAGTTAAACCGGTAGTTATTACAAATATGTGTTGTTAAAGAATGGAAAAATATTTCAGTATTTTCCTAATTTGTTTCTCTTAAAAAATTATATTTAGCTGTGAAATTTAAATGAATAATAGCATTAGTACATTCTTTTCTTAACGACCCATTAATGTCTTACTGCTGGGATGAATCTACCATTATACCCATAAGAGGGAAATATAGTCTAGTATTACAGCGCTGAAAAGGAAAACTGGGAATAAATCTATACTAAGCCTTAGTAGAGTTTTATTCCGAGTTTTTCTTTTGCACTATTGTATTGTTCTTTGTTCGCTGAATGGACTCTAAGTTTTTGGGATGAAAAGCTATAGTGATACATATTTTTACTTCCTCATTGAAAGAAAATGTTTACATTGGAAATTTGAAAGAAATTGTATACACCTGATGGAAAGTGATAACCGTCGCCTATAGATATGAGCAGTACCATGGACAAAATAGAGTATACTGTTGCCCATGATACCCCCCATGCGTAAATTCACGCCATATCCCACCTTTCAAACCGAAACACAGCCATGCAAACACAAGTGCTTCACGGTTGAAACACGAATGGGATAGAGGTTGGATACCTCGACTTTCGTACAAAGTCTCCCTCTGGTAATTTTTTATCTAATGATAATCTTTTATTAATTCCGAAACCAATTTTAATAATCTCTCTCGTATTGATTAAAACTATCACTCTTATTCATAAAAACTTCAAATCTCTCATAAATTTATTTTTATTTTCGCACTGGGATAATTTCTTGTAATTTTTTGTATTTGTAATAAGTTTAATACTGTAATAATTGACAATCAATAAAGAAGGAAGACTCTTGAGTAGCGACTTCGCACGGGTAAACAAAATGTAGAACCCCACTAGATGGAGTGACGATCTCAAATGCATTGCAGGGAGTCAGTGGATGCAGGTGGCTCAGGACCGTTCCTTGTGGCAGTCTATGTGGGAAGTCTTTATTCTGCAATGGACATATAATGGCTGAAATGATTATGATTATGTAATCGTTTGGAGGAAACAATAAAGAGTAGATACGAAAGATAGATAGATAGATAAAGTCTTTATTACCAACAATAATAGTAAAAAAAAAACAATAAAAAAAGAAAAATAAACAATTCATTTTGCTAGTAATAGGAGCCGCCTCAGCTGTTGCTATATATGAACACATCCAGAGAGATATACTTATATAGCGCTGATTTTCGGGCGACCAATAGCTATTGAAGTGTTTTGTTTTTTTCTATTACGTTAGTTTCTCAATTTGATAATTAGTGATAATTTATTCTAATAGTTAAAGTAGTTTTGTAGGACATATAAATTTTTATGAATAAGCCTATAATTTTAAAACATTTGAAGTCTGTTTATTATAAAACAAAATCTGAATAGACTCATACATATTAATGTTTTTAATGCAATTATACCTGACCTCAAAAGCACTTTAGATACATATCAAATAATAACAAACGTTACACAAACTGAAAACAAAGAGTGTAACATAAATACATTAGCATTGGGGTAATTTTTGTCACCGTTTACATAAGTAGACAAGCCCACCGACCCTTTACATAGATTTGAAAATAAAATGTTAAGCACCTGATTTGAAATGCAAAAGGCTGCTTATTACCCTGAAAAGTTAAACGAGGGAGGCCATTCTTTTTTACAATGGCCACACAGTACCGGAAGCTACAAAGAGCATTCGAGTTAGGAGTAATGACGATTTGGTATAGTTTTGTATGAGGCAGTATTTTAAGTGTTCTATACTTGGAATTTTGGGGCAGAATAAAATTTGGAGCGAGCATACTGTAGAAAAGAATAATAATACTTAGGGAGAAAGATTTTTTATTACGATAGTCTAAAGGGAAGGAATTTTTATGAATGGCAATAAAATGATTAATCTGACTTCGCTATTAATTTACGCGAGGCATCAGTGTGGGATGATAAGTGAGGATGAAGAAGACACTTTCTGTAGACACTTTTTTCCATGCACAACCAAACCAACCATCACCCAGCAACAGTATTTCTGATTAGATACGACATGAGAATCTTCAAGGAAAAAGTGTATTCCTTTCCAAAAGGTCGGCTACACACCTGCAATTTATTTGACTTGGCGAGTGCCTACAGACTTACTATTAGGTGAACTACATGCTCGTTTGCCCCTAAGCCAAGAAAAAAAAAATAGTCCATCGTGATGTCTTTATTCATCAAAAAATAATCACGATGGGTTACAGATTGAATAACAAGGAATATAGTATTTTTTTATAATACTTAGAATCGCAAACAAGCTAACAGCTCATCTGATGGACAGTGCTAACCATCACGAACCAATCAAGACATAAACAGCGTCATGGATATCACTAGAGCCACTCTGGTACTTTTCATGCATTGGCATTCCTGAGAACGACGGTGTTACGCCTTTTGACTCAGTAAGTTCATTGCCCACTTTTCAACTAAAACAGCTATGCAAGTACAGCTGTTCACGTTTTCATGACAGAAACACGAGTGGGACAGAAGTACAACTTCATTTGGTTTACAAATCTATAGCAATTTTGATAATATAGCAACCTATATTTTGGCAAAAAAAAAAATCCTATGATTGGAATAATATCTGTTATAACATTGTGAAAAGAAATAATAAACTAAAGTTTCATCCCAACCATCTGGACGAGTGGCGGTCTTCCACCGTGCGTTTTTCAAGGCACTTTCACTCACTATCACTCTTGGGTATCAACTTCCAGCAGCAGTATTTCCGAACCGATACGACATCATAACCTTTAAGAAAAGAGCATATTCCTTTTTAAAAGGCTGACAGCATACTTGCAATGTCTTTGGTGTTGTGGATGACCATGGGCGGGGATAGTCACTTACCATTAGGTGAGCCGCATGCTCGTTTGCCCTATGTGTTATAAAAAAAGACAAACATATAAAAACATATAACATTTTAAGCCTCCTTCCTTTTTCATTCTAATAAATAATGTTATTCATTGTTTTCTGCCGCTATCCATTTTAAATCATATCCGAGCAGCTGAGAATCACGATGGGTTTTTGTGAAATAAAAATGAGTCCTGCTCACTTACCAATTCAAGTGTGAGATAACATCATGGTAACAATGTTTTTTTTATAACTACTTAACGAAATAAATATTAATTATTACAGTTATGTAATTCTCTAGGTTTTACCTGTGACTGTGTGTGTATACTACTCTGATTCAGGGTCGGTCTGGGCCAGAAGGGCCTGAATAGTTGACCACAAGCCCGGGGCCTGAGACTAGATGATTGTAGTTGCACCAGTTTGTCGCGGCACCGCAAGCAAACAGTATACTCTGTTATGTTCATGTTACTGCTCATGTCTATAGGCGACAGTTACCACTTTCCATCAGGTGGGCCGTTAGCTTGTTTGCCATTCTAAGTTGTATAAAAAAAAGCCCTGCAAGCCAGGCCCATGGGGGGCTCACGCAGGAGTGGCCCGGCTGCCTAATGCCACCTCGACTATATTCCCAGTCCGACGCTGCTCCGATTCGATTGTTGTATCAGCCGTTAATTGCCCACTGCTGAACATAACCTTTCTCATAAGGGGGATTACGCCAGTAGTAGCTACGGTTGTCAGACGGGTTAGCAACCGCAGTTTTGTTTGTAATGTTTTAATGTTCTTTGTACGCACCCCAACGCTGCATGCGATTGCGTGCTTGTCGATTACTATCGGCACCGCCGGTTCGCACCTGTACTGCTCAGTTTGCTCCCACTTATCAGGCTATTTCTCTGCTCAATTCTCTGGTTGCTCAACAGCCAGATATTGATATATTTAATGACAAAATTGATATATTTTTAAAATGTTGTACAAAATTTGTAAGTTTGTAAAATAAACCTATGGCTCACTACACGTTTTGGGAGAGTGTAAGTTTGGTGAGTAATTTTCAAATAAATAAATAAATAGGAGTCACTTAAACCCTTAGTTGCCTCTTCGGACGCCGACGGGAAAAGAAGGGGTGCTCCGTTCCATTCCAGGACCTACACGGTCAGAAACTCCAATTCGATTGACCGGAATAAAATGTAGCTTGTGTCCTTTTCCATTCTAAATATTGCGTGTATATTATTTATTTTCAACCAAGTTGAAAAAGAAGGAGGTTTACTACGTGATGGAAAGGTGTAATGGTCACCTAAAAACATGAATTTTTTTTTTTTTTTTTTACAACACAGGGGGCAAACGAGCATGCGGCTCACCTGATGGTAAGTGACTACCGCCGCCCATGATCACCCACAACACCAGCGGCATTGCAGGTGTGCTGCCGGCCATATGCTCCATGGGCACGATAAAAGAAACTGTAATGCCCATAGTAACCTACAATAGTTGTAATTTTTAAGGATTAACTTGTATGTATACATATACATAATAAGTTTATAAAAGCCGTGAAGTAGTTGTGTTTGCATAGTTGTGTTTCGGTTTGAAGGATGGGATATAGCGTGAATTACTGGGTACAGAGGAATAACACCTGAGTCCTCAGGAATGGCAACACGGGGGGGGGGGGGGTATCATGAGCGAAACAGTATACTCTGTTATGTCCATGGTATTGCTCATGTCTATAGGCGACGGTTACCACTTTCCATTAGGTGGGCCGTCAGCTTGTTTGCCATTTTAAGTTGTATAAAAAAAAGTATTCTTAAATATTAAAAGTATTATTAACTATTTACCCTTCAAATGGAAACGAAATCCTTCAGTCTCCCTCTGGTGTGTATATATAATATTATAATAAATTTAAGAACCCCATCTAAATAAATATAAACCTCGAACCGGTATGAGCAACGTTGTATTGAGTGACGACCTTTTTTCAACCTTGATGTCCAAAGGAAATTCATATATAGATATTGAAGTGATACCGATATCGTCCATGCCTAGTAACAGATTTTGTTGTACAATGCCAATGTTGCCAACACCACATTTTTCAAGAGAAACTAATCAATCACTGTTGATTAAAATTAACGTTTGAATATTTATAGTTCGGTATATTAATAAAAGCACCCACAGATTGAACGGTAACACTTGAAAGGATAAGCTGTACACTATTAATATCAATTAGCATTTATGGGAAAAACAACCATATTCAGAGGGCGGTAAGCTTTTATTACAACGTACTACAAAACTTTGACGTTAAAGGCACGCCCTTTCCCTGTTTTCGGTCATGGGAAAATTGGTTTGAGTACAGTCGACTCGCGTGACATAACTTGTATCGTGACACCAAGGTTTTGTGTTAAAACTCCTCTTTTATGGGTCCTTCAGTTTGTGAATTGCTTAATTTGTGTGATTTTATAAAAGTGTATGAATAGTTTCGTGGTTTTATGTTCTTAGGTGGTTCATTAAAATTTAATATTCCTTGTACATTTCTTTTTATGTGACATTAAATTTATGAAATTTCTCAATATGTCTGTATTTCTTTTGTGTTTCATCATCATCATGTCAGCTTTTAACTCTCCACTGATGAACATAAGTCTTCCCCATAAGGGGAGTTTTGCTAATATAATTTCCACCAGAGGGAGACTTTGTACAAAAGTCGATTGCTTGGGTACCTCTGACCCATTTGTGTTTCAACCGTGAAGCAGTTGTGTTTGCATGGCTGTGTTTCGATTTGAAAGGTGGGATATGATGTGAATTTACTGGGTACAGATGAATAACACCTGAGTCCTCAGGAATGGCAATGCATGAGGGGTATCATGGGCGAAACAGTATACTCTGTTATGTCCATGGTATTGCTTATGTCTATAGGCGACGGTTACCACTTTCCATCAGGTGGACCGTCAGCTTGTTTGCCATTCTAAGTTGTATAAAAAAAAAGTAGCCCCACTTGTCAGGCAGATTGGCAACTGCGGTTAGACTTTGGAGATGTTTTAAGAGGAACGCTGTCCCCCATCCCTCGCCCTCCCTTAATCGCTTCTTACGACACCTACAAGAAAGGAAGGGGTGCCTTATTCTATGCTGGGACCACGGACAACGGATGATACATTTTAGTGCTCAGTCCTGTCTATCCGACAAGGAGTTGGGATGAAGATAGATACGTAATCAGGTTTTGAGATACTGTTTACTATGTATTTGATTGAATGGTGTGAAAATATCAGATACTTGTATTGTTATGTATTGTATGTTTGTTATTCAAACGAACTCGGGTGCAATTTTCCGCACCAATACGCCATAAAATATGTTGCCACATAGAATTATTTGTGCCGTGGCGTGACAAACAAAAGAGTAATATGTTGAACATATCATGTTATGTTGGGTAACCGTATAACAATTCAAGATTTTTTTATTTCATACATGAGTGATAATACAACAATGAAATTAATATATTATCCAATTTAAGATTTTTTTTTGCTTCATACATGACTGCTTCAAACAATGAAATTAATATAATATCAATATGGAAGTATCAAAGCACTTCAGTATTTTATGGAGTGAATATTTCGTTAACGAAATTCGATATTATTTTTTTTATTTATTTTTTCGTTATTTTGTTATGCGTTGTGATTACCAATTTATTTGAGTTTACTCCTATATGTACTACTGTCTTATATGGTAGTCCGATTAATACGCTAAGATTTTTAAGTGACTTCCAAATGCTGAAAGTTATATTTTTAAAATTTTTTTTTCTTAATTATGTCACTAATTCTCGATTTCTAATATTTATTTTTTAATCGAAAGGGTTTATTATGTTGTTGGTATTCGATTAATTGAAGCTTCTATTTTTCTTTGTGAATCAAATTATTATAATAGTATAAGAGAAGCAGAAGCTGCTTTTAAATATACGATTCCGTGTTCGAAATTCAAATATTTTTGAATCTAATCTGTCTACAAAACATCGTTATCAGTATCTTATCTAGGAATAAATTTAGGTAATATCAATACCGCTACGATTTATATATATATATATATATATATATATATATATATATATATATATATATATGTAATTAAGAATATAATGTAGGCATATACATATGCCTACAATATATGGATATTTCTATATATTACCCGTTCCTAGTATAATCACTATTGAAATCATTTTTTTTTGTGCAAAACAATTTATTTAAAAGCAAAATACTAAATTATCATTATCAAAACACACATTCAAAATAATAGCGGGAGGCGTGTACAAGCACTAGAATGCCCCGCGGGACCTATTATGAAATAAATTAATAACCATCCGTAGAAAGCCAATTTTTCTATCCATTGTGTTCAGGATGACTCTGATAGGAACAAAGCAGCCCGAACAAAGCACCAACAACACAATACGCCTCTTTCAGTTCTATATAGATGGAAATGAAATGCTTACTGGCGTTATTTCAACAGTGCTCTACGGTAATCGCTTTAGTTCAGCTAAAGGCTGTATGAGACTTGTCAGTTTTTTTTTAAATGATTCAGTATCATTAGCCGCTATTAGTTTATACCTTCATTTTATAGAGGTTACATTAGTCTATTCAAACAGTAATACGTAAAGATATTTTACTCGACAACTGAAGACAGGAGGGTAATGTTTTTAGAATATATAAACATCGACTTTTACACTAATTATTGCTGACCTTCCAGTGATGCGACGTTGCAAATAAGTATCTCCATTGATTTTTTATTCTTTTTTTGTTTTATACAACTTAGAATGGCAAACAAGCTGACGGCCCACCTGATGGAATGTGGTAACCGTCGCCTATAGACATGAGCTGTACCATGGACATAACAGAGTATACTGTTTCGCCCATGATACCCCTCATGCGTTGCCATTCCTGAGGACTCAGGTGTTATTCCTCTGTACCCAGTAAATTCACGCCATATCCCACCCTTCAAACCGAAACACAGCCATGCAAACACAACTGCTTCACGGTTGAAACACGAATGGGACAGAGGTACCCAAGCAATCGACTTTTGTACAAAGTCTCCCTCTGGTAAAAGATTTTCTATTCAATTTAACCTACCCTCCAAAAATAAACATAATATTGTCTGGTATACAAATTGGGAATCTGTAATTGACTAATGTATGGTGAAAATATAATATTTTTAGTTATTCTAGATAGAAGTTGTTGATTCCAGATGTAATATAAAAATAAAATAAAAATCGTATATATTTTTAGAAATACCGCAAGTAGGTGAGCATGTTTTTTTAATGCATGATACTGAAATGGTAACGCGCCTGTGCTGATCGGTATACTCTGGCGGAGCACCAGCAAGGGATGATTAGATGACGATGAAGCAGATCAGTTAGCCCATTGTGACAAATTTACCAATGAATCAATTACGATGATTTCCAGAGAAAACCGCAAGTAGGTCGATCTGATAGGGTATATTGCAAAGAAGAGGGTTGCTAATCCCCGTTACTAAAAATCCTTTTTCCCCCTATAAATCAGGAGAGCATGTTAGCTCAACGTGCAATTTAGTTTTTTAAAGATTTTAAAAGAGTTATTCTAGGTAAATCAATATTAGTATTGTCTACGTTTATGTTTACATTACATATGGCCGGCAGCACACCTGCAATGCCGTAGGTGTTGTGGGTGACCATGGGCGGCGGTAGTCACTTACCATCAGGTGAGCCGCATGCTCGTTTGCCCCGTGTTGTAAAAAAAATTGTTTTTTTTTTTTTATACCACAAAGGAGGCAAATAAGCATAAAGCCCGTCAGATAGTAAAAGGTTACTGTAGCCTATCAACACCTGTTACACTAAGAACTACTAAAAACTAGTACCGTGAGCATATCTTTGTTTTTTCGTTTTCTATTTAAGAGCTGCGCTCTTGTCGTTGGAGCTCTTGCCACTCACTATGATTTTCAGCGAGTCTCTTCACCTCTTGATACGACACGACACCAACTCCTTCCTTGATCTGCCTGATGTAACTATGTCTTGCTCTGCTCCTCCCATCCTTCCTTCTACATTACCTTCTAATATAATGTTCATAAGTTGGTCATGTCGTATCGAGTGTCCCAATATTTTCTCCCTTCTGTCCTTAATAGTTTTTATAATTGGTCTTTCCTTAACCCTAGGTAGGACTTCCTGGGGGGGAAAGGGATTGTTAGTAATGGAGACTGAGAATCCCATTGCTAGCAATATACCCAACCAGGTCGACCTCCTCGCGGTTCCCCCTGGAAACTTTCATGGTTAAATCCTGATGAATTCATCATGATGGGCTAACTGGCCTGTTTTCATTCTCATCTATCACCCTTCACTGGTGCTCCGCCAGCGTATCTCGTTAGCGCAGGCGGGGCTACCATACCATTTTCACCCATAAAAAAAAGTAGGACTTCCTCATCATCATCAGAAAAGATCGTATTTATTTTTGAAAATACGACAAATGTATTATTATTAAAATTGGCAGCTGTTCCGTACTCGTATGTCAGAGTTTGCTCAAACACAAACGTCGTCTTGGAACACTTTCATATTGAAGTTTCGCTACAAACTCTTGTTATTGCATACGTTTTGAATTTTATGCCAGTTTAAAAGAGTTCCATTCTTTTATTGTTTGGAGAGCACAATGTTCGTAGTGTTATTTTTAACTGAATTTCAAAAGAATCTAAACTTATCTATTATTTTTACAATTACATTGTACTGGTAAAATGTTGTCAACCGCTGTGTGGTTCCGGCATAGAATAAGCTACTTTTTCCCTTCCTATTAAACGGTAGAGGGATGGGCAGCAGTGTCCCTTTTTAACACATCAATAAAAACCTAACTGTAGTTGCCAAATCAACTACCAAGCGTGGCAACTACTGGTAAAACTCTCTTCATGAGAAAGATTTATGTTCATCAGTGGACAGTTATGACGATGATATTGTGAACAGATTTTCTTTTAAGTAATATTTGAATGAACATTACATGTTTGTTAGGTTTTTTATTTTATTATTAAAGTAATTTTATTTCTATAGAGATGTTCAAAATTAACCTTTTTGCATAAATTGACAATTGTAGTTTTTTATAAAGTCATCAAGTCAACAGACGATATTTTTACTAACTATTAAATATCATTAATAAATATATATATATATATATATATATATATATATATATATATATATATATATATATATATATATATATATATATATATATAATATACAAGAACCAGCACATTTTACAAACAAGAGAATCAATTTTTTTAAGTATGTTTGATCATTCGCTATATATGTACGTGTCACAAAGAAATAACACAAGGGCGGTAGTACGTTCGTGTAATACATGAGTAAGTATGCCTATAGAGCCTAAGTGACATACAAGGGGCGAGCAATAGATACCTACAGTTGTATATGTGCACACTCACACGTAACTGCGCAGTTCTTTTGATTGTACAACAAAATAAAATAAAAAATATTTAACATTTTCTTTTATGATTAACATTTTATTCGTTTGCATTTGTCAACTACTTATTACCATTATGGAGAACATAAAAGATTCATAAATAAAATTATACCACTTTGTATTTAATCTCATTTTCTTTACCGTACAATTTAATAAAGGGAAATAAGTTTACATACACCATAACGGAGCATACGATAACTCATCGGCACTTAATATTATTATACCTATCAACAAGAGAGGTCACGCACACATTGTCACGCTATTGTGTATGTGTACGCGGATAGCTTGTATGTATTTGAGACTCTGTAGGGATGCTTACTCTTACGTCCGTAGTACTCTCGGGCAGTGAGCCAATTTGAGGCTCGTACCTGCATCCCAAAATGGATTAGCAGTAGACCCGACAACAACAGCCAGTCTTATATGTTTATTTATATACTAGCGATCCGCCCCGACTTCGCACGGGTAGAAAGATATATTAGTATTTTGATATTGGCTTTAATAAGTAAAATTTTAATACTTTGAATTATATAAGTTTAGTGGGGATTTTTATTTGTTTTAAAAATAATATATAGCCTCGGTTACCCTTTGATAATGTAGCTTTGAATAGGTGAAAGAAAATTTAAAATAAATTGAGTAATTTTAGAGTTTTTTTAGACAAACAAACATTTAAATATTTCCTTTTTCAACCGACTTTAAAAAGAAGGGGGTTCGACCAGAGTAATTAGGTCATAAACAAATTGGCCCCATAGAAATTATATCCAAATCAGTTCAGTAGTTTAGTTTTTAAATCAATAATTGGCTTTACCACAATTGAAGTCGGTTTTTTCTTATGGAAGACATTTTTTATTAATCTTAATCAGTTATCGTCTCAGTTACGCGAGTAATCTTTCAAATAAATGTTAATATAATACATTCGATAGAAATCATTAAAATAATCATGAATGTTATGAAACGTGAGATGATTCTCGAACTGATTTATTTATTATAAGGAAATACAATAATAAATACAATACAGCATACCTACATTAATGCTTATTTAATTTTAAAACTACAATGAGTAATAAAAATCAATATCATAAGCTACTATCACCATTACACATTCCATGTACTTGATGTAAAAATAAATTGATATTGCAAATGTTGGAAAATGACATTCAACAGTCTTGTTCGACATGTGGATCATCAAATTTCACCCCTCACCGTTTTATGGTGGATATTACACCCGCAATAGATGCTATCGGTGTTTTTTACAACAAAACTTTGTTATGAACATGTCTTTGATATTTACTTGTGGAGTTTGTTAGTTGAGATAGCGTGAGAAGGTAGCTACTTGTAATATATACATAATTGCGAACAATAACTCTTTTTTTAACTCCCTTATGTTCTTTTATCTGCTGTTCTAATTTATTATCATTAGAATTATGGTTGTGTAGTATATATGTGTATGTATGTGCGTGCGCGCGCGTGTGTGTTTGTGTGTATGTGTGTGTGCGTGTGCGTGTGCGTGTCCGTGTGCGTGCGTGCGTGTGTTTGTGTGTGTGTGTGCGTGTGTGCGCGCGCACTTATATATGTGTGTGTGTGTGTGTGTAAGTATATAAATTTATGGATGTATGTGTGCAATATGTAGTAACAATATTAATACATATTGTAGTAAATTCACCGCCTACTTAATTTTCTGCTTGTCTCATGGTTGACTTGTAGAGAACACCATTAGGTGTTAAGTCCGCCATATATATACCCTTACTTATATAATTGTGCGTTGAAATTTTAATAAAAAAAATAATAATAAAATAATTATGATTGACGCATGGTCCTAGTTGCCATGTGATCCCGGAATGGAATGAGCCACCCTTTCCTTTCCCATTTTCGTGTACATTATTTTATTGAAATATTTTACTACACTGTAATTTCGACTCTGATAAAATTTCCTCCAATTTTGAAACTACTCTAACTTTTATAGAACTACGAAATTATTCCGTAATTGCCTCATGTTATATGTATTTTAAATTCGTGTAAGCTTTCCGTTAGCTTTTAGCTTTTTGTTTATTTTTACTAGAACCACTATTATTTTAGTGTTAGCACCCATTTTGGTGCGCTGTTTTATAGCCGTCGGTTAGTTTATGTATTCGTTTTAAGCAAATTTGTGTTTTAAGTCTACTTTAATTGCTTCTTGCTAAAATATATATCGTATTAAATTACATAAGTATTATTTATTTATTTATATACTTTTGTACATTCACTTATAATATTTATATTATTTTAGCTTTATTTAATTTTATGCGTGTCTATATTTTGCACAATATCGTCTCCAACACTGATTTTTTTTAGATTTTCTCTTAGTATTTATTTTGCCATGACCAAAGCTACTTTGGACCAAAGTTTTTTGGAGTAAAATTTTATTGCAACATCCAGAACTTTTAAATTATTATTATTAAAGCCGTTAACTGTTCGCTACTAAACATAGATCTTCCCCTTGGGAGGTTTCGCCAGTAGTTGCTATGCTTAGAAAACGGGTTGGCAACCACAGTTAGGCTTGGTAATGTTTTAAGATGGACGCCGCAGCCTATCATTCAACCATTAAGTTCCCTTAGTCGCCTCTTACGACACCCACGAGCAAGGAAGTGGTGACCTATTCTATGCCGGGACCACACAGCAATTAACATTTTTTTTTGAAATCGATGTTAATGGAATGGTAACCCTACCCGCGCTATCGGTATACACCGGCGGTGCACCAGTGAAGAATGATAGGTGATGATGAAGTAGGTCAGTTAGCCCATCGTGACAAATTCAACAAGAATTGTTCACGATGTTTTCCAGGGAGAACCACGTGGAGGTCGACCTAATAAGGTATATTGCTAGCTATGGGGTTGTCAAACTCCATTGCTAACAATCCTTTTCCCCCTGCAATTAACATATTGTATACCAATTTACACTATCAAAGAAGATAGAGATGTAGTGATTTAACACACTGCCTCAATTACTTGAGTTCTATTCTAGTACAATACGGTAATTTGTATTCATGAGTCATCAAATAGATAAATATTGGTTTTGGTTTGGGCTAGATTAAGGCGTTTTTGGTAGGTACCTAACACATAGAAGGCAATGCTGATAATTTGGGAATCGTAAAATATGCTATTTAGTCGTAATACGGAATAATTAAATCGTATGCTTTTTACAATCTTCATTGTATAATAAAAATATTTAACCATAACTGAAAATTTAATAATTCCAATAGCTAGCTATAGCAAAACTAGCTAGCGAATAATAACTAGTTATAGCAATAACAGGCTACTTAAAAATAACTGGCTAATTAACTTATAACTAGCTCCATTTGTAATATTAATATTACAAATGGAGCTAGTTAAGCAGAGCAACACAGCCATCTTACCAGGCATGCCCATAAGAGATGATTAATTTTTACATAACTAGATACACCAAAGGGAGATTTTGTACAAAAGTCAATTGTTTGGGTACCTCTGTCCCATTCGTGTTTCAACCGTAAAGCAGTTGTGTTAGCATGGCTGTGTTTCGGTTTGAAGGGTGGGATATGGCGTGAATTTATTGGGTACGGAGGAATAACACCTGAGTACTCAGGAATGGCAACGCATGGGCGGTATCATGGGCGAAACAGTATACTCTGTTATGTCCATGGTACTGCTCATGTCTATAGGCGACGGTTACTACTTTCCATCAGGTGGGCCGTCAGCTTGTTTGCCATTCTAAGTTGTATAAAAAAAACACAAATGTGAAAGTGAATATGTTTATTAACTATTGGTTTCTAAACTGATCAAAAAATCAAATCAAATCGAAAAATCAGCATTATATTTGGTATATAGTGATATAGTAGCTGTATGATCCCAGCATAAAATGAACCCTCCCCCCCTTTCATTTCCCGTGGACATAAGAGGCGACTAAGGGAACTTAATAGTCGAGGAATGGACAGCAGCGTCCCTTTCCTCATTATATTAGAAATTACCATTCCATTATCATACCATAAATAAATATATGTAGTCTATTTCATTGCTTTTCATACTTCGAAATACTCACGCATAAAGTAGTAGGTATAAAGCTAAATAGACTTAATAAAGAATTTCACGAACTTTCTATTTGTTAAGACAAAATCTTCACACAGTTGTTCGGATTGATACCTGCTGCTGTTTTCACCACCGTACAACCCGCCACAAACTAAAATTTCATCCCAATCATCTGGACGAGTAGCGGTCTTACACCGTGCGTTTTTCAAAACACTTTCTTCCACGCACAACCATTCTTTGGAATCAACTTCCAGCAGCAGTATTTCCGAACCGATACGACAACATAACCTTCAAGAAAAGAGTATATTCCTTTTTAAAAGGCCGGCAGCACACCTGCAATGCCGCTGATGTTGTGGGTGATCATGGGCAGCGGTAGTCACTTACCATCAGGTGAGCCGCATGCTCGTTTGCCCCCTGTGTTGTAGAAAAAAAAAAAACACATACTATTTATATGCGTACATAATTTCCTTTATAAGAAAAAATCATTTAGACGTTTGGATTTAGCTGGAAAGTGTTCAATGTAACTAGTCTACGTTTTCTTGAATAAAATTTCTAATACTGAACGTGGCAATTCCCTTCGTATCGCACCTATATGTTACCCAAAAGACACATCGAATTAAAGTATTCAATAAGGGAAGGAATCTTTGTACGCGAACTTATCGACTTGTGACTGACATATACGAGTATGTGTCAAATGTAGCTTTGTTGTCGAGGACTCTTGAGATTTATTTTATAAGACACGTTGTCGGCACAATAAAATCGATCTTTTATATTGCATTCTAATAAAATATATTCATTCCTCTTTAGATATTTTTCGCCTTCAAAAAGATGGAGGCACTCAATGTATCTATTTTAGATTTTACGTTACATTTCAATCGATGTGAAAAAGAAGAAAGTTCTCGTTTCGGTTGTATGAGTTTTACGTTTGTTACCTCATAACTCTATCAGTTTTAAACCAATTTGGATTTATTTTTTACTTTCAATGTAGTCCTAAATAAATTTTATCGAAATCGAGTTTAGGTTTTTAAATCAAATTTAGTTTTGGTTTTTAAATCAAATTTAGTTGTTTTGTAGATCTTAGAATAACGAACAGGCTGACAGCTCACCTTGGAAAACGGTAACCGTCGCCGATAGAGATTATTAGCACCATGGACAGAATACTCTGTGATACCCATGGTACTTGACATGCTTTGCCAATCCTGAGAACTATGATGTTATGCCTCCGCACCCTGTAAATTCACTTCCATTTCCCATCCTTTAAACTGAAATACAGCCGTGCAGGTATAGCTGCTTCACGGCAGAAACGTAGATGGGATAAAAGTACCCAAGCAGATGATTTTTGTACAAATTCTTTCTCTAGTATGCATTGGATAATATTTCATTCGATTTTAAATCGATAGTGTTTTGGAATATTGAAACATAAAACAATAAATAAGTAAACATTTTAGTCCTTCGAGCCGGATCAACATGTTTAAGCTGTTTGCTTAAACATATTTTGTTTTGTAACGTTAATTTGTATGTACGAAATCTGAGAATGTCTGTATGTTACGAGTGATTTATTAACACTGGCGATATAATTATGAATAATAGTGTACGCGCAGGAACGCTGAATAAGCTATTTACACAATATGGAGTTAGCCTGAAAGTGAAAACAAAAAGTCATAGACATCCATCTCTGACAAGCTGAAATTATTTATACAATATAATTTAAAACTCTCTTTTCTAGTTTGCCTTTATGAATAACTTTCTGCTGATCTAATAATGTGATAAATTGATGGTTTGTCGACATTACTGAATAATTTATACGTAATATGATTTTATAAATGTTAAAATATGAAAAGAATGAATTTTGAAAACTGAAAATAAAAAACATCCTGATCACACTGTTTTTACATGATGTTACTGCGTACTTTCTGAATATCTTATGTTCACGATATTATATTTCTTTGTAATAATATATTCTAAAGAGTATATAAGGGAAAACGTTATTTGAAAATCGACGAAGAGCTTAATAAAAACGCACAGATAAATCGCATATATTGGAACACTGTTTGTTATTGTATTTTCGCAATTTTATTGTTTTATTTTATTGAATATCTATTTTGTACAGTTTTTCTCAAACATGCTTGGAAATATGAGCATTATCACAACAATCTTCAATCACAATCTTCTTCGAGATAAATCATAATTACCGTATTGGCCAGATACATGTGGGCAGCGGCCGGCAAAAGTTGTATAAAAATCCATATTTGTCGTGTTTTTAATTACTATGTAAACTCATATCTGTTCTGTAATTTAAAAATGGAATGACCTTTTACTTCGAATCATGGCTACCAAGGAGGTAATTAATACAAGGTTTTATTTAAATTTCAAACTGGCTAGCAAATAGAAAGCTGTTTATTGAAAAAAAAAACAAAGGAACGTTATGGCGCGTGAAAAATTATTATTGTTCGTTATTCATCATTGAACTTTAAAAGTAAAATTCTGTTTTTGATTTCGGCGCATTTTAAGAAAAAAGTACTACAACCTTGGCCACAACTAGGCATTGATGGACTCACGTATGTGTGCCTCGGCTACGCCTCGGCCTACATTTGCACGTTCGTCCATCAATGCCTGTTGCTGACTGCTGCAGTAATGTACTATTACATATATACTCATCATCATCATCATCACATCAGCGGTACATACTTGGGCAGTGTTGGCACGCTTGACTTGGGTTGGCAACTGCAGTTAGATTTTCGTGATGTTTTTGTCGCTCATATAGCATTATATCGACAATTTTTTCTTTAAACTAAATGTTCAGATTTAGTGATAAAATATTATTAAAGTCACGATATAATTTCAGTTTTATCTATAGTATGTATAAATAATAATAATGCAAATTGCTAAGGAATGAAATATCTTTTCTGCTTCTGTATTTCTGGAAAAGTACAATCTTTTAAGCAAATGCGCGCCATCCTAGATCCTATCACTACTTACCATCTGGATCAATTGCAAACCCATTTTGTGATAAAAAAAAATAATAGCATGTAGAACATTTATCGTTAGCCGTGTAGTCCCAGCATAGAATGTTCCACCTTTTCCTTAGCCGTGGGTGTCGTAAGATATGAAGAAGGGAGGGCGAGGAATGGATAGCAGCGTCTCTCTTAAAACTTTACGAAATCCTAACTACGGTTGCCAATCCGCTTCCCAAGCGTAACAACTATTAGCAAAACCCCTCTTATAGCGGAGGCCTATGTTCAACAGTGAACAATTAAGGATTGTCATGATGTAGAACGCTTAGTACAAAATTTTAGCTTGCTTTAAAAAAAACGGTAAAGGAAAAGCAATGTTTTAGAATGTGCAGCAGCACAATCTCTAATATAGCTTAACGAAAACCCTTGTTGCCCACTAACCTTTTTATCTGTACACCGGCTTCCATTTCTCAAACGTCCACTCACCCCAGGCCTACTTCCCCACATATTAACGGGAAAACAAATGCACCATTACGTTTTTTATCAGCTAAAAGTCAACGTGTCATGCAAGACTAGTTTAAGTTGAGCTCTCATGTACCATTTGATAGTGCAATCTATGTGTCAATTTCTCTGGAGCTTTGTCTACAAACACTAATATATTTTGGATAGTTTATGGATTATATAAGGAAACCTTCGCTTCTCAGGTATCGAATGTTTTATCAATCCAGAAAATAATATTTATGGTGTCTATGAATAAAAATAATGCTAGCACTATACTGGACTATGGGAGGGTAATATTTATCGCTCGTTATGTAAACATGTGTGTGAGTTAGTGAATGTGTGTGTAAGCAGTGTTCGTACCCTCATCTCTTATAAGACAGACAGAAAAATTTGTATGTCTGAAAGACTTCAATCTCCGTATATATTTTCATTATTAGATATTGTATGTTGGGTAGACGTGGACGGCATGGGGTCGAAAAAAGAACATTCGAATTCAAGCAAATGAGTTCAAAAATATTACCACATTGTTAAATTCAGAATAATCAAAAATTTATATTAATAAATGAAAATAAATTTGACAATGTAAATTAAATGTTGATTTAAATTATTCGAATTCAACAACTTTTCTTAAATATTTCCCATGTACAGACAATTACAATACAATTTTATAATATTAATAAGATAATACAAAGATTACATGACATAATTTCTAAAAAAAAACATGTATATACTGGGGAGACCGCATTAGATTTTTGAAAACACATCAGGGTCGTGAAAAATACTGTTACGGAGTATATGACAGATCGCTATTATCAAGTTATTAGCTAGATATTTTGCACAGTACAATCTCAATATCCTACAGGTGTCTAGACGTAACTGTAGGTCAATGAATTATTCATATACACGGATTATTTACCTGCCCTGTCGCCAGGGAACCTAGGAGCATGTCTCACAATGCGGCGCGTGACGAAAATCCCCAATATTTTTTTCTTGTTCCACCGACAAATTAGATCGCGTATCAAATGTAAATGACGGTGTTTCGCCATCTTATCATATTATTTGACTGTTAATATATTTTTGTTATGAATATTAAAAGGTAGTATGTATGCATGTTATATTTTCAATTCGGTTGCCCTAAGAATAAGAATTAGTAGTTTTTTCTCTTTTTATCGATATAATAGCCTTTGGAATAAAATCACATATAATACATAAATATTATATATATATATATATATATATATATATATATATATATATATATATATATATATATATATATATATATATATTTCATATGTATTAGTTTATCCATATATATTAATGCATTTCTTATGTGTATATTATATTTATATTGTGTATTGCCTTAATGTGTTACTATAAATGTCACATATTTTTCACCACATCTGCCCTTCATACGCTTTCTGTTTTTACGTAATGGTTAGCTGGTACAGAATGCCATATGGCATTAAGCTCGCCATTTGTACAAAATTTTATTGTGCAATAAAGAATAAATAAATAAAAATAAACAAATAATAATAATCGTTATTTTTACAAGCTGTAATGACCCAATTTGTTAGTAAGATAATCTTAGCATAATGTTAGTACATCTTACCATAAAATAAATAAATAAAAGAAAAAAATAACAATAAACAAATTTGGCTATTGCTAAAGCGTCCAATTTGAGATACAACAACAATGACTAATGTAATGTAATGTAATATGAAGTTTGTATATAGTCATTTTATTTACTCACATGTTTGTTGTAAACTCAATTTTTATTTGTAAATTGCGACAACTGAGTTTCGTACCCATTTTTCTCAGCTGAGTTAGCTAGTTTACGATAATTGACATACTATACATATATGTAAGCCTAAAAATGTTATGACCTTTACGTTAACTTTTTAATTGATAAAAATACATTTTTCGAATGCAAGTATGCAACGCCTATAACGTTTTATATTCCAAAATTTTATTGAATCCTGTGAAATTCAAATTTATCTACTCATAAGGTCTGTTTGACAAATTTTCTCAATTCCGGTCCACAGTTTGAGTAATGGGGCCCATTCGTCACGTGCGCAAGTTTTCTCGATTCAGTGAGATTTCGGGTGTAACATATCATTTGAGTGAAATAGTTGAAATGAAGTGCTATACTATATAGTAACTAGCGACCCATCCCGGCTTCGCACTGGTTTTACAATATTTTACATTTACATTTATTATAACATTTATTTTTACAATATTTTACATTTTTATCTGTACCTACCTAGCTACCTATTTCACAGATGTGCCCGCCCCCACCTTTCCCTCTTCTGCACCACTAAAATAGGTACGTATAACATGTACAACGCGACAGCATTATTTTTTCTATTTCTATAAATTATTAAATTCGTAATATCTATTGAATGAAATAGCCAATTTGAATAATATGTTTAAAAATATAAACACAAATCAATAATTATCGCTGACAATTTGCTTTAATCTAAACACGTCCAAAATGACCGCACGAATGACATAACAACATGCTTGTACTGCCAACACTGAAAACAGTTTCAATTTGACAGCACAATCTCCATCTGAAAAAAAGTTTGAATTTGACACAAAAATCCCCATTAACAAAATGATCCGCCATTTATTGAATTCATTTGTTACAAAAAATGCGATAAATGAAGAACCGCTCGACCGATTTTGTGCAAACTTCACATAAACCATCTACTAAATAGTCCGAACAAAGCCTAAACATTTGGTTTAAATAGGTGAGCCCGTTCTTGAGTTATAAAACTACAACGAAAAGTGGCATTAATTTTTATATATTATATATTCATAGTTCAAGATTGTGTTACGCAAAAAGAACTAACTTCAATTGTGACAGAAGTATTACTTATTTCAATTTAAAAGAAACTAAACCACTAAACCGATTTTGATAAAATTTCTATGCGACTAATCTGAAAGTATGAATATACTTTCGGATAAAAAAAATTAAGATTGGTCTAGGCGTCTTTGATTAATTAGGGTGAGGGGGAGGTAAATAAATAAAAAAAAAAATATTTCGACGCATTAAAAAGCTCCTAATGGAGGTATCAAGTTAAAATTAATATCATATACTCAGATCTGCAATATCTTAAAGCAGTGAAAAAATCAAGCTTCTTATTCGACGCAATCAAAAGATACGGCCGTTTATGTTCCATTTATACTGCACATTTTGACATTTGCAAAGGGAATTAAAACCTACAGGGTACTTCAAGTTGAGCTGGAATCATGAAATTTGTCATGAAGCAATGTCATGTAGCACAAGTAAAGGAAAAAATCCAAAAACCGTAGTAAATTTGTAGTTTATTCATAAAAAAAATAAACTTGATGATTTTATAGGAAACCTTCGTTTTGCGAGTTCAACTCGCTTATGACCGGTTTTTTTTATATCTTCACTTTTTTTTTATTTCAGAAAGTTGTTATCTGCTGAGATAAGTCCGCAAGAAACTCAATAGTTACACTTTTAAACCACTATATTCATCTTTTATATCTTTATATCAATGTAATGATGTCTCATTTATATTATTCATTAATAACTTTGAAATAACGCCGAAGACCGAAAGAGAATTTGCTACTACCAAAATTCTTTGCATCATTATTTCAAAATTCAATCTACCGACATTTTACTTACTGAGTAGCAAATATTTTTAACAGATATCTGTTGTCAAGAACGCTTTGTGAAGATTCCTCGCCAATTGATTTTCACATGACAAAAGATGTGCGCTCTAATGGCCTTTGTCATACCTGAAACAAAAGAAGGAGGATTAATTAGAGATCATATTGTTAGTACATTTATATTTGATTATGGGATACTAGCTTTTACCGACGACTTCGGTCGCGAATCCGGATACTTGTTTATTTATTTATGACAACAAACAGTCATTCGCAAAATATTAATACAATATATATTACAGTTTTATACCTTACATTGCTAATAATACTTTAAACATAGAGTTATTATTCATGAAGTCCCATGGAAACACGCAAGGAATTTAATAACAAATCCAAAGTAATATATATATATATATATATATATATATATATATATATATATATATATATATATATATATATCAAAGATGAAAAAAAAAAAAAGAAGAAGCGCCGATTTAATTAAAACAAACAAGTTTTTGAGTTAATATATATAACTAGTATATGTTTTTCTCCATCCCATATTTTTTATAACATTGAGGCAAACGAGCATACGGCTCACCTGATGATAAGTGTATACTAAAAATACGTGTGTATCTATCAAATTTCACAGTAGTCGGAGAAGCTGTTAAGACGCTAAGAGGTAACAAACAAACTCAATTTCACATTTGTAATATTAGTAAGATCTAGTAGGATAGTAGCTGTATTTCCCGATTTTGACTAATTGTTAAAATTTTTGTCTATCTGTCTACATATTTATTAGTACACCAAACTGGAAGTAACTTTCACTGTTATACGCTTAAAAGTCTAACTTAAAATCTGATGTATGTTTTATTTCAATACGCTGTCTAAAATGGGTATCTATTTCCAAAATCCAAACGTACGAAGTTGCGGGTAAAAGCTAGTATATTCTACAAGCGATTAGGTCTTAATCATGCCTCACTGGCGCATCGAATACAAACTGCAGCTATGTAGGAAGCGAGATACGTGTCGATCCAAGTAATCCTACCGCGCCAGCTTGATTGATAAATCCACCATAAATTCCGTATGTTTAATTCGCACACCACGCTGAAAGGCAAAATTGCAGCACCGTTACCCTTTCTAAATACAGAAAATAATGACACATATTATAGCCTTGATAGACAACTGATAAACGAATATTGATAGATACGATATCGCTACCGCGTTTACGAGATAAAACGAGACAGCAAAAACTCTGCTTTAGTAGTTGCCAGAATGTTAGCATCTAATTAGATTATGGAATATATTATTAGTATAGGGTACGTAGTGTAGAACGACCCCCCCCCCCCACTAGATGTAGTGATAACCTGAAATGCAATGCAGGGAGCCAGTAGATGCAGGTGGCTCAGGACCACTCTTTATGTCCAGCAGTGGACAGATAATGGTTGAAATGATGATAAAGGGATTCACAAGTAGGATGAAATGATACGTTGCCACGTATCCTGTCAAATTATTCTTCACGCGGTTTCCAATATGGTTAATTTCTAGAGAACAGGTCATGACGACGTACCAAATGACCTAATTACATCCTCACCTATCATATCTCATTGGTACTCAGCCACCACAAACCAACAGTGTAGACAATTCCATTAACATCTGGTAAAAAGATCCTTTTACCAGACGGAGACTTTGTACAAAAGTCATTTGCTTGAACACCTCTGTCCCATTCGTGTTTCTACCGTGAAGCAGTTGTGTTTGCATGACTGTGTTTCGGTTTGAAGGGTGGGATATGGCAGTGAATTTACAGGGTACAGAGGAATAACACCCGAGTCCTCAGGAATGGCAACGCATGAGAGGTATTATGGGAGAAACAGTATACTCCGTTATGTCCATGGTACTACACATGTCATGTCATGGTGGCCCGTCAGTTTGTTTGCCATTCTAAGTTGTATGAAAAAAATAAATAATAGAACGTACAAAATAAATAAAACAAAAGTATGGTAAAATTTAGAATCTCCATCTTTAAAAAGTCAGGTGAAAAGAGGAAAAAAGAACGAAGGAAGTTTGTCCACTCAATAATAATTCGAAATGGTCGTGAATTCCTGATGTCGGTTTGGGATACTGGCAAAACTTTTAATTTAAATTTCGAAATAGCTACCGGTTATGGTAAATAAGTTAAACACAATTTTTTCTTTTATTATACTTAGAAAATCACGGGCTACGGACCGTTTAATGGAAAGTGGTAACTGTTGCCTATAGATATAAACAGCATTAAGCAATAGCATCAAATTCCACCCTTCAAATCGAAACACAGCCATGCAAGCAACTGTTTCTAGGCAAAAAGACAAGTGGGACTAAGAAATCCAAGCTGACGTTTTTTCGTCTTTGAAAATTATTAGGATCAGACGTTTCTTCTTATTGTGTTTTAATCGAACATGCTCGGTGAAATGTAGGTAGATGGTATGACAATTATTGGAACTGTTGACAAAATACCAAAGGGAGACTTTGCACAAAAGTCGATTGCTTGGGTCCCATTCGTGTTTCAACCGTGAAGCAGTTGTGTTTGCATGGCTGTGTTTCGGTTTAAAGGGTAGGATATGGCGTGAATTTACTGGGTACAGAGGAATAACATCTGAGTCCTTAGGAATGGCAACGCATGGGGGGTATCATGGGCGAAACAGTATACTCTGTTATGTCCATGGTACTGCTCATGTCTATAGGCGACGGTTACCACTTTCCATCAGGTGGGCCGTCAGCTTGTTTGCCATTCTAAGTTGTATAAAAAAAAATATCTTTCACTATTCTATCTGAGTCGTAAACATATTTTTTACTAAAGAATAATTGATGTTGAAAAATAATAATAGATTTATTCAAAATTGAAGCATTTGGCGTTTCATTGTTTCTGCCTGCTCTAATGGGAGATGGGCGTGACAGATATGTAAGAATACACTTCTATGTATTATTATTAATTTAAAATGAAAATTATGTAATTTTGTATGACTATTAAAATTTCAGTAAATTACAGGCCACTGTTGGAGAATAAACCTTCTCACTGATAACTATAAGAATCATTTCTAAACCAGCCGGATCTACAATACATTTAAAGTCAATAGTTCATCGAACTATGGCTGGCTCATTTCTAATCCTTTGGGTACTTTGATTCTTCAAATCTCCTTATTACGGACCCTATCACACAATGAAAGCCTTTTATGTATAGCCTTTTTAATGACACCTATTTAAATTGGAACATTTAAACATAACAGTGTCATTAAGAGAGATGTAGTGATTTAGTCCATAAAAGGCGATGTAGTGACAAAAATCAAAAAAGAAATATTACATTGGTTTGGCCATTTAGAGACGATGAATGAAAGAAGAATTACGAAAGAGATTTATCGAGCAAGAATGAATGGAGATGTCGATAGGGGCCGCTCTAGAAGGACGTATGCCGACCAAATAGGCGACGTACCGAAGAAGGGCCACATTAAAAGTACCCGTAACAATTATAAACAACTATAATCAAGTATATACAATTATAAAAAAAACATGCACTAATTAATGACAGTTTCATACAATCATCAAAATGAGTCAAACATGTCCGAAATTCAAACACTTAAAACCAATTTAAAACCGAAGCCTACTCCAAAAACATTTCAGTAATCCGTAACTAAATCGCTAAACAAATAAACAGCCCAACATGAAATCCATCATATAAAAAGCTAGCACTCGTGTCAACGAGTTTCACTCAACACTATTAATAACCCTGCAGTACTTCGTCTCTTTCCAACACTGCGGTTATGACAAGGACTATATGAAATACCGTCAGGACTACGGGCTTTGCACCACAAAGAGATATTAACGGCTCAGATCGTTACAAGAAGCGCCGAGGGTATAATATTGTGCTACAGTTGGGGCCATTAAGCTGGAAGTTACGAAGCTTATTATTTTTGTTTATTTATTCATTAGTACATATATGTGAACATGGCACATTTAATGCTAAAAGCATTCTCTCCCAGTCAACCGTAGGGAAGTGACGAATACTCGAATGCAGTACTAGTAATTATTGATATACATACATATTAAAATTCACATATATAAACGAATAAATATATATAAATAACAAATATACTTACACATTTGTATATTATTCTATGTATTAACTGCAATTTGTAATTTTAATTATGGGAAATAGGGTGAAACATATTAATGTCATAAATTGTGGCTAAAATGTAGTCCAAATATGTATTTACTTCATTCAAATCAGTTCAGTCGTTGTAATGCAGTCGAGGAAGAAACATTTTCACAAATTTACGCATTTATATGTAACTCTGAGAATGTAAAATTTTATACACGTTAATTAGTATTGATGTATTTTTTTTTTATATTTATTTATTAGTACATGTATGTATACATGACGGACTTAATGCTAAAAGCATTCTCTCCCAGTCAACCTTACAACCATTATATTTCACAAAACTAAATACAATGATCCTTACTTGATAATAAATACTTGACAAGCTGTAATACCCTTCATTAGTTTTGTTTTTGATTATTTTTATTATTATTTATATTTACTGTCAAATCTACAAAATGTAAATAAACTAAATTAACGAATTTGTTAAATTACATAATTATGAAAATGTTAAAACATGTAAGTTCCATTAGTCGTATTTCAGAACTAAAACAATCACGACATTTATAAAGTAATAAGGTAAAAAATATACATATTTCCATAAGTTTAAGTAAGTACCATTTTAAATAAGGTCGCTTGCTTGATTTTTTCCATTTCATATTAAAAAATAATAATAATACAAGTACAAATAAGACAGTTATCGTCGGTCTTGTGGCCACACACGCTCGCTCCACGAAGACTGCTGGCATTTGTTTCCCATCACCTATATTTTCCTCTTCCATTAAGCAGTATTAAAGGACTCGCGCCTTCTCGTGTATCCGAGCGTTTTTCATTACGGCTCTCAACTAATTGATTGGATTTACTTCTAATATTGACTTGTACAGTGATTTATAACATGCTTAAAGGTAGAATGTATTTAGCTGTACCCGCGGCTTCGTCTGCGTGGTGAAAGAATTTTTTAGGTCAAGACATAACGTAATTCTGACACCGTTGTACATTATTCATAATTTATCATCATCATCATCATCATCATTCATCATCATATCAGCCATTATCTGTATACAATATATATTAAGGATTAATTATGATAATTATTCTCTATTCAAATTTAGAAAATATGCAATCGAACTGAATCGAACTCAAATTTCAAATTTTCAAATATCGAACGCGAATGCTTCATAATACATCGTCGATATATTATTCTACACTTTCTTCCGACGATAAGATCGTTCACGATTACCAAGAAATCACAGTTCGTTTATACTCGGCGTTTCGAATTTCGAAGCCCGGAATACGGAAATACCCGAGCGGACGGACGCCAGTCAGCGGTAAAACGAGGAAAAGCGTTTTTCATTTGTTAAATTTGTACAATGAAGGGCTGAAATTTGGCATGAAAATTTGTATTGAAGATTTTTTTATTTTCTAGTTGTACATTCCATGTTTTAAATGCCAGTACATGTTTTAAATTTAGAACGTTCAAATAAAAGTTATTGACACGAGTTGCGATGCTTTAAAAATTTTAGGGATATTTTTTATCTCTTTACTAGTCCCAGTTTTTTACATGTTCATACAATTTACTTTAAAAATAGTAAAATATATTGCTGACTAGGATTTCCTAAAATAACTATACGGTCTCCTTGTAAGTAATTAATTAATTATTTAACAATAATTAACATTTAACAATCATTATAGAATTATATTACAATAGTTTTGTTTGTGACTTTTGTAGACTTTTACATTATGTGGCATGTCAGAAAAAACTAGACATTAAATTCCACCCTAAAAAACAACTGTGAACTGCATTCAATTTGATGCATGCAGTGGTTTTTTTTTTATATTATTGAAACAAACATATAAACAGACAAAAACAATTAATTCGACTTGTGTTGCTCTTAACTAGTAATAGATTACCATTTTCCATCAGGCAGGACGTCAAATTGTTCGCCATTCTAAATGGTATACAATAACCCTAGCTAAAATTTTATTATATGTATATAGTACTTGTAATATATATTTATATTGATATTACAAAGAGATTATTTTTTCTTTTGGTTACAATTTATTAACTGAAAAAATAATTATTTATTTTAATTCTTTTACTTATAGAAAGCTAGCTACATACATTATCCAAATCAGTATAAAACCACCAAAACTCTATCGACAATTTTTGCTTAACATCTGCTAGCTTAGACTAACTGAGAGAAGCACGTAAAACTTTCCAAGCGATGGAAAAAAAAGGGAGACGTTCAATTCGAATTTTCTTCTTATTTTACTTTTTCAACTTTTTTTTTCCATTATTCCTACTTCAATCGACAAGATTTATTACTCGTATTTGTTTTATACAAATTCGATTTAAGATATCAAAACGGATTTTCTATAGAACAAAATCCTTAACTATTTAAAATTTGTAGTAAATTCGTGACCACACGAAAATCGTGTTGAATTCGTCCGGAATGACCATTTGCACCGCAGCGTGCACACGACAACTTGCGGCGCTAGAACGCTGCTTGCAGCACCGCTTTATGGAAAATGACATGCACCTAAACACGGCTGGCAAATGGGTCGAGCGCTTATGCAGCGCTGTAACAGTACGTTGCATCTGCATAATGAAATTTACGGTCAAAAGTGAAAAATAACACTAAATCAATAAACGGAAAAAAATTGTTAGTAAATGCAGACTGCCAGTTTCATTGCTTTTTTTGTTAATGAATGATGATGAAATGGTAACCCCGCCTGCGCTATCGGTATACACTGGCGGGGTGCCAGTAAGAGGTGATAGGTGAGGATGAAAAGACAGGTCAGTTAGCCCATCATGACTAATTCAATGATAAATTAGTCACGATAGTTTCCAGGGGGTATCGCGTCGAGGTCGACACGATATTATTAACAATCCCTTCCTCCCAGTTCCATAGCTATCCTATACCCTGTCAGGTCGAACTTCACGTGATGCTCTCTGGAAACCATCGTGCTGAAATTCAAGGCGTATTCATCACGGTGGGCTCACTGACCAACCTTTTAATTCTCACATATCATCTCTCAATTTTGCCCCGCCAGCGTATACCGTTAACATAGGCAGGGTCACCATTCCATTATCATCCATTAAAAAAAAGATAAACTATAAGTAAGTCGTTATATTGACGCAAAATAATCCTGCTAATAAATGTAAAAATGTTTCAGTCAATCATGATTTTTCCTTTGATTTTTTCTCTTCCATGGACGTCGTACGAGGCGACAAAGAGAATTTAATAGTCGAAGGATGGGCAGTAGCGAACCTCCAGAAACACTACCAAAGCCTAACTACGATTGCCATACCGCCTGTCAGTCATGGCAACTACTAGCAAAACCCCCGTAGGGGGAGGCCTATGTTCAACAGTAGACGGCTTTGGTATGGTATATGGTAACACCTGCGAGTATCAACTAAATTAAAGAATCACATTAAACAAGACTTAACCAATTAAAAACGTGAGACGTTCTTAAATTGATTTTTCTTTTCATTTTTTTTATACCACTGAGGTGGCAAACAAGTATACGGCCCACCTGATGGTAACTGGTTACCGTAGCCTATGAACACCTGCAATACCAGAGGTATTACGCGTGCGTTGCCGACCCTGAAGAAACTCTTTACCCCCCTTTTGAAGAACCCCATGCGGTAGTCTCTTGGGAAAACCTCGGCAGGGAGCTCATTCCACAACCTCATTTCCTAAATAATTACAACATCATTGTCAGTTCGAAATTGATGATCTTCATCAGTCACATGTTATATATAAAACATTACAACTCAATCAAAAATCCCCTTCATTTAAAATTTACTTAAAACGTTGTCCCTCTGATGTAATCGGAGAGTATGCACTTGTTTCATACAAGAATGCTTCTCTTCTCTACATTAAATTCACAAAGGGATATTTGAACGTTTCAAATGTGGAACTTATTATATATTTAAAATCAAGAATAAAGGAAAGATGGAAGTTGAAGCTTCACAAATACGGAAGTTACTGCGTTTTGAGCAGCAATTGAAAAAATCTCAAGAGACCAGTCCGACTGGTATTCTAATGGTTTCAAGGAATACATTTTTCAGTCTTATGTTTATATACTATTATTTTCTAAACCAAAATCGCTAGGGAGAATATAATTAACCAAAGGGGTTTCGTTTGGGTTCAAAGCTACTATTTTTAGAGTTAATGCCTCAACTACGCTATAAGGTTTAATGTGCTACTTTTTTTTAAATATAATTTTACAAAATTTTAAAAAATAATTCTAAATCGGTTTAGTATCTGCATTGTTTGTAAGCTTGTCAGCGTGAGGATTTCATTAACTTGAAAGCAAAATAATATTATAAAAAGCCATAATACCTTTCTCGTAAAAACAATTACGGTATAATTTTCTACATTTTCCTTATAAAATTTCGTATTAATTTGTATTATTTTGTAATCAATCATCTCAACACAGATGCGGGTAGATATTCCAGCAAATTTACCTTTTACGATCAGATCCCTTCAAGATTATGGATCCTCTAACGTATTTCCTAATTTGAATAAAAATTATATTTTAATTTGGCCCAAAGAGCAGCCGTATCATAAATTGTTGTTGAAGCTCATGGCGGCGCAACGAAGATTTTGATCCTCGGCTCTCTTAGCAATTTTCACGCTTACAACCAGCCTTTCAGGATGAAAAAGTTGTGTTCCATTTAGCTATAAGCCTCTCGGATAGCACTTTAAGGAGTTTGTGGCGTCAGAGATGCTGACTCGAAGATTATGGGATCACCCTCGCTGCTCTCAAACAGATACCGCAGTAATACCAATCCTATTACAAACGAATACGGTCCAATTTCCATAGGCACGAACCGGAGAAATAGCCACGCATATTCTTTCGCTATGTCCCGAGCTATTTTGCACGCGTCATATGACTTCCTTCTAAACAATAATTTTCGACTGTAATCTCCACACTTCAAAGTCCATTTTCCATTATTCGCTTAAGATGTAGGCCAGGAGAAATACGCTGTGGAAGTTATTGCCCACAAATAAGTTTAGGTGGCTTGCTAATGGAAGGTTTTTACTTAAAATGAAAGCTAGAATGCTTTCAGAAATATACTCGTATGTTTGTACAAACAAAAAATGTTTTTATCCAACATTACCCGTAGTTGCTGAAAACTTGAGCCTGGATATATGTTTACATCTCACGGGCAGTTGGGGAAAAGCCTTCCAACTTTACTTTCAGGGTTGTGTAATAGAATTTTATAGAACTTGTTAGAATAATAATATAATAATATTTTTTATTGCGGACTTACATCCATATAAATAATGAAAAGCAAATAAATTGTGCCGAGTGTAAAAGGAGGCGACTAAGGGAGAGCGAGAGATGGGCAGCAGCGTCTCTTTTAAAACATCTTCAAACTCCGGTTGCCAATCCGCCTATCAAGCGTGGTAACTATTGGCAAAACTCCCTTTATGGGGAAGGCTTATGTCCAGCAGTGGACAGTTAACGGCTGAAATAATAATAGTAAATAGCATACCCATGAATAAATTCAAAACTAGAAGCTTAATCGTTATTTATCAGTTCAAACTGGAATACATTAAGCAAGGGACGTTTAACAACACTACGCTCCGAAACTGCAGTTTCGTAGTAGATACCAGCGGGTCTACCATGGAATGAAATTCCGAAATTTCGGACTCAATTTAATGTTTTTGTTTATACAAAAATCGGACCAATAAATGAAGTTTAACATTACGTTCGTCATACATCCTATCATAAAAGTACAAAGAAACAATATTTTAACATTTTTAATATTTCCAAACGGCATGTATTATGTAATTTTAACATCAAATTTCTGTTTCGTTTGGCTCCGAAATTTCGGAACACATTTCATGGTAGGCCCTCTGATATAAGTAAAATCGAAGTACACGTGCAGTCGTCATTATATATAGTTTTTTTGGTATTTATACAAAAGCCTCACCTTAAAGTCCTTATCAGCGGGAGACTTTTTACAAAAGTCGTTTGCTTGGGTACCTCTGTCTCATTTGTAGTTCAACCGTGAAGCAGTTGTATTTACACGACTATGTTTCAGTTTGAAGGATATGGCAATGAATTTACAGGGTACAGATAAATAACAGCTTAGTCCTCAGAAATGGCAACGCAAAAGGGGTATCATGGGCGAAACAGTATACTCTGTTATGTCCATGGTACCGCTCATGTCCATAGGCAACGATTACCACTTTCCATCAGGTGGACCGTCAGCTTGTTTGCCATTCTAAGTTGCATAAAAAAATCATTTGATACCATAAAATCATTCCTTTACAATATACCATCGCAATAAACCTATCTATATCGAAAGGTGTCGGGTCAAAAAGCTATATATCAAATATCGTAAAAGCAGAAAAGTTTTTGATGTCCCCCTCAAGGGTTTTATTAGGTTCTGTTTATTACATCTTTTATGGTAGGCAAGAATTACCTGTTCACATAACACATTTTATTGCCTTAGTGCCACGTATTTTGCTTTCTACTAATCTTATGTTTGTTTGTATAGAAAGTTATGGCTTTTGCCAAATTATTATTTCCTTAGCGATTTCGAAAGGTACAAAATTTGTATTTGTGAGACGTAATAAAACAATTCTAAATATAATAATATTAGTTTTATCAATCTAATATGAAAACGTTCTCACAGATGTAATTCTGTAAGAACTATTTATATTTATTTAGAGCTTCTTCGTAAATGATGTTTGATGTTTTATTATTATGTGGCAGTAAAATTGATTGCTTTTCGAAAGCTAGTAACATCACATAGATGCAGTTTTATAACGGTCAAAGAATTTTTAAAATTATTCAAGTAGTTTTGGAGTTAAATCATAATAAAAAACAAACAAAAAATCATATCTTTTTTTTGTACAATTTAGAATGGCAAACAAGCTGACGGCTCACCTGATGGTAAGTGGTAACCGCCGCCTATAGACATGTACAGTACCATAGACATAACAGAGTATACTGTTTCGCCTATGATACCCCTTTTGTGTTGCCATTTGTCTTTATAATATTCGTCATTATATAGGTCGCTTATATATTAAGATTATATATAAGCGACCGGTTATAGTTATTATGATTCTGTTTTAAAATGATAAAATCGCTGCATTAAGAAAAGATTACTCTCAGCAATAAGACCGGCTTACTGTTCTTATCCAATTGTACCGTTGTGTTTGTAAATTGTCTTGCTTATTTCCTATATTGTATAATGCAAATAAAGTATACTCATTCATTATTTTAAAATTTGTGTTAATATGTCAATGTAATATACTTTGGTATACCATATACCTAAGTATATTTTCAAATTCCATCAAGAGCCAAGTCTCTGACATCGACAGATAAAACGAAAGTATACATATTTTTTTAATACTAAAATCTAAAATGTATTGTCTACGCTTCTATAGAAACTTGATTAACGGCTATTACAAGATAATGACGCAGTCACTGATTTTATTATATTCTCTGTAGATTTAAATTTAGACATTTACAGTACAGGGGCATATCTAAAAAAGACTTTACTGCAGTCACTCACTGTTGTAATGCATTAATAATAACAGTGGTAACATATTAGCTGCTATCAATACACAATTTGCTTTTCTTCTTCTTTTCCTTTAAGAGTTTCTTCTTTTCGGTGCAACTAATTTATGCATCTTCTTCCAGCTATCTCTATCCAATGCCATATCTTTGACCTCCCTATACGACATAACACCTAGTGTTTCCTTTATCTGTCTTCTGTAGTTATTCCTCGATCTTCCCCTTCCTCTTTTGTCCTCTATTTTTCCTTCTACTATGCTCTTTAAAAAATCGTTATATCGTATAAGGTAGCCTAGCATTTTGCTTCTTCTATTTTTTATTTTCTTTTTTTATTATCAAAATGTTACCCGTCTGCGAAAGCCCTTAGCTAAATCAAATCGTTCTTTATCAGCGAATCACTTATGATTCATTCCCTTATGGTTCAACGGGCAAGCTTCAAATTGCTTAGTAAGCAGCAGCTATCAAGAAACATATGCTCGGAGCATTATTGTATGGGAATGATTGAATGGATTCCCATGACCGCGTTCTATTGTCTACCGCTTGACCGCTAATTCATCTTCACATATTACTTCCTAGGGGGTCGCTTACTGTGCAAGTTTTCGAGAAACACATACCCATGAATATTTAAGAAGGATTTAGACTTAAAGAAAAATATCGCAAAACATAAACTAAGACTTGGAAGCTGCTGAATTCGCATTGAATATGCATATTTACATTCAATTATATACTGAATATTTCAAGAACAGATAACAAATAAGAGTACAAAGAAGAAAGATTTGGGCAAAAACAAATAATATAATTAAATGGAATATCAGTTGAGCGATAAAGGGATTCTTTCAATAAACTTTTAACATTTATAAATTAAAAAGAAAATAAGAAAAATAAGAATTCGCTCACTTGATCTAATTCTACCTTTAAATTATGCTAATGAAATGAAAAATGTAGTTAAATTTAATTATTCTTAAAAAGTGCAAATAAATTTGTCTAGAATCTATAAAGCGTAGATGAGAATTCTGGTACAATTCATTGACAAGCTGTCTTTTTGTTATTTCAATTAGGTTACAGCTTGTAGATCGCCCGAATCTATTTGCTAATTCTGTGAGAATATTAGGACATTTATTCTTAGTACTCAGTTATATTGTAATGTGCGAAAATGATATTTGTAAATCCACTGATTTATGTCATATAAATCAGTGGATTTAGTTAGTGTTAGAGAGACAGAGAATAGAGTTTGATTCTGTAGGTTTATCTTAATCTAAACCAAAAAGTGGATACTATTTACAAAAACACTACAGTTTATTTGCTCCGTCGATTCCTAATCGAAACCTTGTTACAGCAATCTTTAAGGGCAAACAGGTCAGCACAAAAAAGTAATTAATTAGGAAGGATCCACGGACATGTGTGGCTGAATAGAGGTTTGTTTGTAGGTAAAAAAGATTTAGCCAATTCATTCAACCTGTTGGTCCCTTCGGGCGATTTGTAGAATGGAGGAGGGTCAAGAGAGGGTATCTCGTGTCGTGTTCTTTTCTATTAATGAAACCATGTTCAGACGTTAAGTAATTAGTCAAACAATTGTATATACTGCACTCTAATAAAATAAAATTTTGAGTAAATATTGCAAATTTACACCACAATTACTAAATCCGCATACTAAAATAGATACCCTATCTTATGAGCGACCAGATAATGAATATCTTGTGGCAAAATTAAGAATGCTAGACCCGAACCAAATTAAAAAGTACGGTAAGTTTTTTTATGCAATTTAGAATGGCAAAAAAGCTGACGGCCCACCTGGTGGAAAGCGGTAACCGTCGCCTATAGACATGGATAGGACCATGAACATAACAGAGTATATTGCTTTATCCATGATACCCCCCGTGCATTGTCATTCCTGAGGACTAAGGTGTTATGCCTTTGTTGCCTCTAAAATCACGGCCATATTCCACCCTTCAAACCGAAACATAGCCATGTCAACGGAACTGCTTCTTGGTAGAAATACGAATGGGACAGAGGTACCCAAGCAAACGACTTTTGTACAAAGTTTCCCTCTGGTGATAATAATAATGAAATTAAAATATTATAATATTATACACCACGCATGTTTATGGCATGAGAAGATGGATGAATATAATATGTAACGTAAAAGGAAGAAGCAGTTAAAGCATATTCCGTATTTCCTAAGAAAAAAACAAAATTTTGGCTTGATGGATGCAATTATGGTCCATATTTATATTGAGTACCAGTTTATTCCGCGAACTTTGTTCGTAATAATTCTCTTCCACGAAATTAGTTTCATCTCTTACTTTCATGTTTTTTTCTTAATAAATATAACTAAGGCCTTGAAATGAAAACAACGACATTCGTGCACTCTCTTATAAATGTGTGTTAGCAAGAAATGTCGTCAATTTATACTAGTGATCTTGAGTTGTCTTAGAATATTCCCACTTTCTGCACAGATGAGTTTCACTCAATACATCAGTCTATCGATGCGGCAACAAAACAAACGACACATCTTCCAGTACTGAAATTGACTATAGTAAGAGAAATGTATCCGATATAACGAAACTAGAACTGCCACAAAAATAAAACATTATTTTCAAGATATCCAACATATTGGGAGTTGTGCATGCAAAGCACAAGTAATTAATGCTCCTTTCCACTCAGGGTTTGCTGGAAGAGAACTCTTACAGAGTTAAGCTCGCCTGTTGTACATCTTTATTTAATATATATTATATGTTGTAATTTTTTGTGTACAATGAAGAATAAATAAATATATATATTCTTTATTGCACTTGTAAATTACATTGTTAATGTATTTATAAATATTGTGAGCAAGGGTGGACTTATCTCTGACAGAGATCTCTTCCAGTCAACCCAATGCAGTTAGAAAACATGTTGTTAGCGGGCAGCTGAAATGCTACAAAGCTTATAAACAATAATATTTGTCTTTTAAAAGCAGAAAGTGATAACATATGAAAAAGCATTTGCATAACCCAAATTTTATAAATTAATTAAAAATCTTAATAACTTAAAAATAAAATGGTCTATAAATATTTAGTGACAAAAGAAATGTGTCAACATTTTTGACGTACACTTTGACAAAAATCTGCACTCACAAGTCTCATATGAAGTTGTTTAAAATAATCTACTGAAAACTACATATTCTGCACGTCTAACTTTTCCAGAACTATTTTACTATCTGTGTACAGAAAAAGAGAATAAACTAAAGAACACAGTGCAATGCGGTGCAGTCGGGACAAAATTTATTGTTCTGTCTGTGAGTGCTCGAAATTGGTGAATTGTTTGCTACATTTCTAAGTCTCGGCATGCGGGAGGCCTGTAGCTTATTGTTTCTTCGCTGCGACTCGTATTGACAAACGCTCAGGGACTGTACTACGTTAGAGCTCTTTGATAAAAATAAATGCTATCAGTATTGTATGCCTAGACGAGGTACTCAGAAGTATTATTTAAACTATGCCACCATTGAAAAAACGTGAACTTGATTTGTACACGTTTAGTAAAGGTACAAAATATTAAATGTTTTATACGTAATGAAAACAACGAGAAGGTTCAACTAATGGAACATGAGACGCCAGTACCGAGAATTAATTATTATGTCTTTTATTTACGAGATTACATTAATTATTTTATCCTTCAAACGTGAATACTATTCCAAGTATTGCTGATAGAAGCAGATAGGAAGAACTATTTATCCTTCTACTTATTTCTAATTAGAACTTATACAGAAATGTATTTACTCAGAAAAATCGCATTAAACTGTACTACTGATAGTATTAAAATAAATTATTTTAAAAATAAACAGATCTTTTCATTTGTCTTTTTAAAATTTTTATCATCAACTATCAATCCTGACAATAATAATGTAATTTAAATTTGAAATGGGCAAGAAAATAATTATTTTTCAGTCACGTGTACATTTTATATAAAGACAATAAAATAATATAATAATATATGGTAATATAATAATAATAATGATTATTTCAGCCGCTAACTGTCGACTGCTGAACACAAGCCTTTCCCATAAAGCGAGTATTGCCAGTGGGTACCACATTTGGCAGGCGGGTTGGCAACCGCAGTTAGGCTTTTAGAGATATTTAAAGAGGTATATATAATATAATAATAGCCGAAAGAAATAATTGCAGTAAAGGAATAACTTTAAAATTTGCAAATCTCAAATATGTTGACTTACTTGCAATTCTTGAAAAGTTCGCTACAATAACATGCCAAAGACGAATTTCAAAGCAAAACATTTCAAAAGATTTCTTCTAAACTTGAACAGAATCTATAAACTTACTTTTGTACCAGTCAAAATAAAATGCACTTAGAAGCTACAGCAGAAGGCTGTGACATAATATAAGTAATCTTGGGGTCAGCGGAATGAAACGTCCAGAGCAGGGCTTATTACATGCTCCTTTATTATATCTATCTGCGTCGTAAGGATCAACCCGACCACGGAGAATGCAGCTAAATAACGTCTATAAAGTCCAGAGTTAAAAATGTCCAGTTTGTAATGAAATTGGCTCTAACAATAATATACATATGAGTCATTTTTTTAAATTGTTATATTTTGATTTTATTCAATTATTAGAAATAGTAAGAATTACATGAATTAATTTCCGTCTGTTCCCGGCATACAATAGGCCACCCCTTCCTTTCCCCTGGGTGTCGGAAGAGTCGACTAAGGGAGGGCGATGAATGGGCAGCAGCGTCCCTCTTAAAACATCTCTAAAGCCTAACTGCGGTTGCCAATCCGCTTGCCAAGCGTGGCAACTACTGGCAAAACCTCCCATAGGCGAGGTTTATGTTCAGCAGTGGTCAATTAAAGGCTGATATGATGATGATAACATGACTTAATAAGAAATCTCGATTTTGAATATTTTCCCTATATTGGAAATTTATGGTTAAAAAAAATTTAATACAATAGAAACAAAAACAGACTTTTTATTCACTTTCTTTTTAGAGTTACGCATTATTAGAACTTCATTGACGATATGTATACTTTATATGAAACAAGCATTAAGTTCACCAGGTCTATCAGTTAATATCTAATTTTCTTTCATTTTATCAGTATCATATTTATCAGTCCATATTTAATTTTCTATTTTTGTTACATTATTCCTAAAATATCAAATACATAGCTTTATGATTATATATATATATATATATATATATATATATATATATATATATATATATATATATATATATATATATATATACTATATATATAAAATTCGATTTTATGTTTATTTTTATGACATAGAGGATATAGGAACTTGTGGGTCAGCTGATGGTAAATGACTGCCGATTAGACTACAGAAACTAGTAGATATGTTGCTGGCTTTTTAGAATGAAGAAATACATTATTTTCTTGCAAGTTTTTTTTCGTTTGTAGTTTATAGATAAATTCAATAACTAATTTATCGATTTTAAAAAATGATTAATTAAAAAATCAAGGTAACATAGGCTGCATTTTATCAAAAAAAAAAACCGTGTAAAGCCAGTACGGATAGCTAGTAATAAATTTTAATAAATCGAATCACTGGATTCTTTCAATTTCAATATTAAAAGGTTTTCTATATCTAAACTGTACTATACAATTTGTACGTATCTAGTTTTAAAATAAAATGGCATCGTTTGAATCAAAAAAACTCTGTACAACCGATCGTGGATCCATCAATTTCTCAGTCCGTACCGATTTTAGAATTGCTTTCATTGCACGCTTCGGTAGCTTCGGTTTTCAATCAATACTATATTTCGATATAAATCTGCGGTTTTTATTTTTAGTATCCAATCTGCAGGGGGAAATTTAAATTATTAGATTCTTTTGAGAAAAAAAAAAGAGCCAGCCAAGTTGAAAATTTCTTCTAAGAGTCGCCAATACTAACTAGATGCAATAAAGAGACGCCAGTGCGATACATTGGATAAAAAATTTTGACGTTTTCAATTTATATTTCTTCGTGGAAAAGTTTTTTTTTTATCAGATCAAGGCAAAACAGTTCATTAAAAAGATACTTTTAGTTTAATTTTAATTCTGTATGAGCTTATGAGCTTCATTTATTAATTTTAATTAGGATTATAAAAATGTGTTTTTAATGTTATTTTAATGTAAATTATTACATTACTTATTAGGTCATGTACACATATTTGTACTAATGAATAAATACAATAAATAAAATAATTTATTATTCAATAAAGACAGTTATTATTATTATAATATAACTTTCTATAGACTAAATAATTGTTCAAATCGGTTGCATGGTTTGCAAGTTTATACATTAGAAACAAATAAACAAATACACATAGAAAAAAAAAAATCAAATCTTTCCACCTTTATTACGAGTATATTAATATTTCAAAATTTATTTCAATAAAATTTAACTCTTGATCTTACATTACAAAAGAACTTCAGTCATTGAATAAAAAAAATAGGTCCTCTCTAAAGATTACAGTATAGGGGTTTTCAAAAAGGTCAAATAGTAATAAGGTTAAGTAATCTAACCTTTCCCCTTTATAATATTAGTATAGAAGTACAGATGTAAATAATATTTATCTATTGGTAAGATTCAATATTAAGTTTATCACGATTCTAGCATGCAAAAAAATATAAGATGGTGGTTTTAAATATATTAATATATGAATATATAATATAAAACATATTAACATATAGCCGTGTGGTTCCGGTATAGAATGAGCCATACCTTCCTTTCTTGTGGGTGTCGTAAAAGGCGACTAAAGGAACTTAAAGGTCGAGAGATGTGCAGTAGCATTCCTATTAAAATATCACCAAATCCGAACTGCGATTGCCAGAAAAACCTCCCCTTATGGAGCGAGGGCTTATGTTCAGCAGTGAACAGTTCACGACTGATATGATAATGATGATGATGATTATCATGAGTAATAATAGTAACTTTATATTTCAATGTAATAACTAATTAATTTGGTCGAGAAAACTCATACCCGAAGATCTCCGGACGCCATCTTTTATTTACACTTTACATTGTACAAAATAAAAAGAGAAATAACAAATACAGTAAACATTAATGAGAAGTGATACAAAAGTCATTTTTCTTATTTTTTTTATATAGGTGATAATGGTATGGTAACCCCGCCCGCGCTCTCGGTATACACTGGAGGGGCACCAGTTATAGATGACAGATGAGGATGAAAACAAGTCAGTTCTGACTTCGTCAATCCTGACGAATTTAACTAGAATTAAACACGATGGTCTTCAGGGGAAGGTCGACCTGACTGGGTATATTGCTAGTAATGGGGCTATTTGACCCCATTACTAACAAGCCCTTTCCCCTCCCCCCCCCCCATCATTCTTATTTGTTACAACCTAAAGTTTCCCTTAGCGGGCCGAAGCGCGCAGTCAGGCTCGCGCTCGCATCACAGCCGCTTAAAACTAAGTATTCCGAATGATCCCAAAACTAGTTGAGTTTTCTCGATCAAATAATACGTAAGTTGAACCGACAGTTATTAAAACATAATGTGTACTTAAAAAACTTTTAATAACAAAACAACAACCTCATATAAAAGTCTCCTCAACCAAGATCCATGAAATACTTCAATTTCTTAACGATCTGTACAAATTTTTAAATCTTTTTTCTTGTCTGATGTATACCGAGATATTAAAAGGTTACTTCTGTCCAATATATATGTAGATATATTCAAATTGAGTTTTCATTTCACGATGGCTTAATTTGCATAGTTAAATGTTGCTCAAATGATTACTATGCCCATCATAAGTACATCCATAGACTTTTATATCAGTTTTTATTCAATTCTGTTTATTTTTTTTAAAATCGCCAAGCGTGACAACTACTAGTAAAATTACCCTTATGGGGAAGGCCTATGTTCAGCAGTGGACAGTTAACGACCTTTCCCATAAGGGGAGTTTTGCCAGTAGTTGCCACACTTCGTAGGCAAGTTGGCAACTGCAATTAGGTTTTTAGGGATGTTTTAAGAGGGATGCTGGTGCCCATGCCTCGCCCTACCTTAGTAGACTCTTACAATACCCATAAGAAAGGGGCACCACACGGTGCTGTATCGTATACAGAGTTTTATAAAATATATTCATAGCTACCACAGAATAAACTTGCGAGCGAGTGGCTCGAGCCATTTCGTGCAATTTACATATATCTTTGACGTTATACACCCATTTTATAGGACAGTCGAAATTTCAAATTCAATGACTGCATAAATCTTTGATATTTAAATCTTGTGGAAATCTACCAGCTCCAATCTGTATGATGGATCGACTTACCTATATTACTGGAGCTTACTGCTGTAAAACGTTTGAATTCTCTAATGGATGAAATAAGGATTTGTATTTTTTTTTACTCTCGGGAATCTCAAGTTAAGCGCTTCGTTCTTAATGGTTTCTTTGTTGACACGAGTTTTGATTCAGCTACAGAGGACTTAGAGACTTTTGTCGGGAACAGTGGTTTAATGTTTATTAGAACTGTATTAAATAACCAGCTGACGGTTCGCTGATTTGTTTTACTAGTATTTAACCGCGACTTCGTCTGTGTAACCGTGATATGTTTGTTTAAAAGGCGTTACGGTATTGAATTCAAACTATCTTTATATTTATATATATAGTCGTATAACTTGCCACAAAAGTTTCATCCCAACTATGGATAAGTGGCGGTTCTCCACCATGCCTTTTTAAGGCACTTTCTTCCACGAACAACCGCGCTCGGGAATCAACTTCCAGCAGCAGTATTTTCTAACCGATACGATAGATATCATAACCTTAAAGAAAAAAACGTATTCCTGATTGAAAAGCCGGTAGCCTACCTTTAATTTCTCTGGTGTTGCAGTGAGGTAAGTGTCGTGTTCGTTTACAGGAGGTAAACGTGTTATAAAAAAAAATATTTCTGTTAATGTTTTAAAGGGAAAAAATGTTGGGATACTTACATCGACACGACGAACTTATAAACATTATAATAGAAGGTAAGAAGAGGGAGACCAAGGCATAGTTACATCAGGCAGATCAAGGAAGAAGTTGGTGTCGTGTCGTATCAAGAGGTGAAGAGACTCGCTGAAAACGTAGTGAGAGGCAAGAGCTCCACCGACAAGAGCGCAGCTCTTAAATAGAATAGATAGATAGGTATGTATTAAAAATTCAAGTCAGTTCACTCTTTAAGAACATGCATATCCACAGATATATCACGTCATGAAAACAAACAAAAAAAAAAGGAAGGAAAACTCACTCGCATTGAAAGATAACCATAAAGGTAGTAATCCACAGTTATTGACGTAAACACGGAATGTTCTCATAAAACGGGTCAAGTGTGAGTCGGTTCTACATTTTGAGAATTCAGTAACTTTCTTGGATGAATTAGTAGATGATTTATTATATGAAATAAAATGCAATATGAAATTAGTTTATTTTGATTAAACAGTTTAAAATTAGTACAAAAGCCACGTGGTACAATTAATGTGAAAATATATCCTGTTAGATAAAGAAATAATTTTCCAAATCGATTTATTACTGACAAAGTTATGTGGTGTCACCACATAACGCTGCAGCCTATCCCTCGATTATAAAGTTCCCTTGTTCACGTCTTACGAGACCCACGGCCTAGTTTATGCCGGGACCACGCGGCGGATATAATTGAAGATATATTAAAGCTAAATTAAAAATATACAAAACTGATGGACCTGTGAAGAGATATATGAACTACTAGCTATATCTTATGGCTTTGCCTACGTGAATAAAGGATAAAGTACATAAAGGATCCTATGTGCCAGCTTAGGATATAATCCACCTGTGTACCAAATTTCATTCAAAATCCAGTTTTTTGTATGAAAGAACAACAAACATTCATCTATTCGTCTGTCCATCGTTACAGATTTTCGTATGTACTATATTAATGTGATACAAAGAAAGAAAAAGGTATACAATATCTTTAACTATCCAAGCTATCCGTCTCTGAAACTCCTTACCTCTTTCCATTAAATCAGCGCAATCTCTTACCTCGTTCAAGAGGCGGGTAAAATCTCATTACCTATCTCTCTAATTTGCCTTAATGTTTACTTCGTGTTGTTTACCTTTATCTATTTTGTATATTTATTTTTATATATTATTATTTAGAATAATTCCATACAGCCTGATTAAAATTAATACATAGTCAAATTAATTATGAACTTATTTACTTACATAATCTAATATATATATATATATATATATATATATATATATATATATATATATATATATATATATATATATATATAAAACTAATATATTTCATAGAATATAGAATAAAATAGAATATTATTTATATTATATATGTATGTTTATGTATTGTAATCTTATTTTTATATAAATTATATTTAGAATAATATGCATTTTATTACTTTTTTGTATTTACTGTGTCTGACTAGCGCCATCTACCTTCCTCTCTGTGCTTATCCATTATTTATGCCAGGTTGTCTGTAAGAGATTTTTTTTTTTTTTTTACAACACAGGGGGCAAACGAGCATGTGGCTCACCTGATGGTAAGTGACTACCGCCGCCCATGATCACCCACAACACCAGCGGCATTGCAGGTGTGCTGCCGGCCTTTTAAAAAGGAATATACTCTTTTCTTGAAGGTTATTATTATAAGGTAGATTGCTTTTAGCTATAAGGCCGCCTTTTGTATATGCACATTCTGTATAAGTACTCCTTGGAAACATCTCTATTGTGCGCAATAAAGAGTTTATTATTATTATTATACAGAAATAAGTGGTAGTTACACTCCAATTGTTATTACCGACTTAGTCCAGTATTGTTTTTTTGTTGTTTGATTTTAAGTGGTGCTTTCTCTCCAAGACTTTGTACAAAAGTCGATTGCTTGGGTACCTCTGTCCCATTCGTGTTTCAACCGTGAAGCAGTTGTGTTTGCATGGCTGTGTCGGTTTGAAGGGTGGGATATCGCGTGAATTTACTGGGTACAGAGGAATAACACCTGAGTCCTCAGGAATAGCAACGCATGGGGGGTATCATGGGCGAAACAGTATATTCTGTTATGTCCATGGTACTGCTCATGTCTATAGGCGACGGTTACCAGTTTCTATCAGGTGGGCCGTCAGCTTGTTTGCCATTCTAATTTGTATAAAAAAAAAAATTGTGTCAGTGAAAATTAGCGTCATGTTCGAAAGAACATGGCATATAGTTAGTTGAGTGACACTATTTTAGTGCTTTTTTTTATTTTTGTTTATTGTTAATTTTTTTTTTTGCAATTATGAGTGAAGTTATGCACTAAATAAAAACTTCTTTCTTTATTTCTGTATTTATTTATTTCTTTCAGTCTGTGACTTCTATCTACTTCAAAAGGGAAAAGGCGTAAAGCAATAATACTAATATAAAAGATTAAAACATAAGCTTCCCTTCACGTTTTTCTTGCGGGACCCTTAAAAGGGAAAACATAAAGAACACACACAAATTTGCATAGAAAATATTCACACGATTTTATGAGAGCTCACAGGGCGTGGAGAGATTTTATGGTGGCATAAATTAAATGTGGAACTATCATTGTGTAACCCTTTATTGCAGGTTGTGAGACTAAGTAATCGTTTTATTACAACTTAACTGTAATTTTTATTGTGCCATTACCCGTGTTAAGGTAGGGGAGTTATGTATGTATGGAACATGGCGGCGAGACCACGTAGCGTGGACTTTGTAACTAGTAACTAGTTGTGCTTTAATATTACTATCATTTTCCACCGACTTCAAAAAAGAAGGAGGTTGTAATCTTTTGTAATTGTTACTACTGTTGTTATAGTTGTATTTTTTTATCCGAAAGGATATATTTACAGATTGTTCCTGCAGAAATTTTATCCAAATCGGTTTAGTAAATCAGTTTTTAATTAAAAATTATTGGTTTTGCCACAATTAAATTCTTGTTTTTATGGTATATACTCTTGTAATTTGTCCATTTATCTTCACATTAATTCTATTATGGGATAGATAAAGAGAACTAAATTCCAAACGCTTGTGGATGTGTGTAGATGTGTGTAAAGTGGATTATATATATATATATATATATATATATATATATATATATATATATATATATATATATATATATATATATATATATATATATAATCCACTGCTGGACAGAAGCCTACTCCTATTGACACGACAGCAGCATTCGACAGATATTCAAATTTCGAATGCGTAGTTAACTGGCAGACGTCAATCAGATGATAATCATAGAGCCCTAAGTTCAAAACATTAATTGTCATTGACCAGTATTATGGTACAAAAGTTAGATTTTTTGGAATGATTTAATTACGTTTTACATTTTGGAAATGCATCATTGTCACTTATACTTTTAATTTCATTATTTGTACTAATTATATAAATAATAATGTAAAAGGTATACACACATACCAGAGGGAGACTGTACAAAATTCGTTTGCTTGGGCACCTCTGTCCCATTCGAGTGTCTACCGTGAAGCAGTTGTGTTTGCATGGCTACGTTTCGGTTTGAAGGGTGGGATATGGCAGTGAATTTACAGGGTACAAAGGAATAACACCTGAGTTCTCAGGAATGGCAACGCATGGGGGGTATCATGGGCGAAACGGTATACTCTTTTATATCCATGGTACTGCTCATGTCTATAGGCGACAGTTACCACTTTCCATCAGGTGGGCTGTCAGCTTGTTTGCCATTCTAAGGTGTACAAAAAAAAATTACATGGTACAAAGAAATAACACCTGAATTCTCAGGAATGGCAACGCACGGGGGAAATCATGGGCGAAACGGTATACTCTGTTACGTCCATAATAATGCTCATGTCTATAGGCGACGGTTACGGGTACCACTATTTATCAGGTGGGCCGTCAGCTTGTTTGTCATTCTAAGTTGAATAAAAAAAACCATACATATGCACTACTGGACAGAAGCCTACTTCTGTTGGGGATTTTTGATTATAAATAGATAAATTTAATATATCATTGCCATAATCGATTTAAATTCCACATTTACAATACACGTCATTTAATTCATGCCGTTACACCGCAATAATTGAGAGATCATCGACTGTCAAACGAATGCATTCATGTCAAGCTACGATTATAATAGGTTTTAATCAACGCCATGATGAATCCATGATTTTAGTAATGATTTATTACTTTAATATTGATATAACTGATTACATCGTAAATTTCACACTACTATAGTTATTGGGTAACAAAATACATTCATTGTATGTACATATATAATAATTTATTTAATATGTTAAAGAAAACGAATCTGTTAAGATCCTGTGAGAAATGCCCGTTCAAGCTGATATCACCGTTACACACAATAGACCAGATTTAATATATATAGATAAAAATAATAATAAATCATACTTAATAGATATAACTGTACCATCTGATTACAATATAGGAGCTAAGGAAATTGAAAAGCTAAGTAAATACCACCTTCTCAAAACTAGTCAGTCGTTTGTGGAACACACAAACGATTATCATCCCGATAGTAATAGGCGCAACAGGAATAGTAGCTAAAAATATTAAAAACTACATAAATAAGCTAAATGCCAAAATTGACATCACAATCTTGCAAAAACAAGCAGCCATTCACACATCAACCATACTCAGCAAAGTATTGGGAGATACCGTATTTGTACAAAATACACAAAATCATCACACTCAAGACACGCACCGGTCACCAACCATCCAACAGGCAACCAACACACAACACTCAACAAACACACCAGATTCACCCAACACAATTCATACACCAAACACACAATCATTCACAAATTCAGTATACACTCTAAAGAGAAGGCGAGGTAGAAGACGGACATAAAAATAAAACTGGGGCATACGTACCTTTTTTCCTGTGGGTTACAGTACGGGGTATGTTTTTAAGCCGACATAAGTTGAGAAGGTGAAAACCAATAAAGTATAATTTATTTAATATATTATGTGTATGTTTTTATTATATGAATTTATCAAGTATTGCTTTATTTTTTTGTCTATTCAAAAAATGCACCGCCTACTTATTTCTCGGTTCGCCCAATGGTTGATTGGTAGAGAACACCGTCCGGTGTTAAGTCCGCCAAATGTACATAGAATTTTACTGTACATGAAAGTTCAAATAAATAATTAAAATACATATATAAACTTTAACATTTACGTTATAAGGAGTTTTTATTTGTTACTTCGTTGTTTTTTTTTAACACTGAGGTGGCAAACAAACATACGGTCCACCTGATGGTAAGCGGTTACCGTAGTCTATGAACACCTGCAATACCAGAGTATTTCGTGTGCGTTGCCGACCCTGAAAAAAACTTCTTTACCCCTTTTGAAGAACCCCATGCTGTAGTCTCTTGGGAAAACCTCGGCAAGGAGCTCATTCCATAACCTGAGTGTTCGTGGGAGAAAACATCTCTGAAACCGCCTTGTATGTGATCATTTAGGCTGTAGGGTATGAGGGAACACTCCCTGTCGATGGCGAGCCGTACGATGATAGAAAGTGGCCGCAGGCATCATATTGAATAATTCATCTGAGCACAATCCGTTGTACAAGCCAAATAAAATCATAGTAATCAATTCTCTGCTTTTATTCTCACAATACTTCTTCACTGATTCACACTTCCCTACCGTATACCTTTAGCACTTTTTAATGAATAATAATTAATATGGTAACCCTACTACTATGGGAGGAGAAAGGATTGTTATATAATAATGCGAATTACCAGTCCCATTGCTAGCAATACTCTATTAGGTCGACCACCACGTGGTCCCTCCTGGAAACAATTGTGCTGAATTCATGATGGCTAACTAACTTGTTTTTTCATTCTCACCTATCATCTCACACTGGTACCCCGCCAGCGTATACCGTCAACGCTGGCGGAGTTACCATTCCATTATCATCCAATTAAAAAGCCCAACTATTAAATTATCATCCATTAAAATGTATTTTTTGTTAAGACAAAGTAATGATTAAATTTACCACTAGCAATATAATTACTATTCACGAACACGCAATATGATGCCTATATACAAATCAAATTTACTAAAAACAAACAAAATTAAATTTAGTTTCTACCATCCGTGTTGCGATGTATGTAAAATATTCGTATAATTTTTTTTATCATCAGCTAAGTCAATCAACGGCAATCAACGTGCTATTATTCCAATTCCTCCCACCCCTACAATCACAGGCTGTACTGTGAAGCGGCTCATTAGGGGACAGACAGCGAACTACGTGACTGGGCTGCCTATTTCATTGGCACAGTTCGTGGTTAATACGCCTAACGTTTTACGCAGACGAAAAATTACATTTAAGATTTTTAAGTTTAGAATTATAAAGATCTACCTACGAATGTATACATTTTTTTAATTACGAAAATAATATTTTCATTAATATTTGTGTAATTGGCACAAACATTTAAATTAAAACTATATGTAACAATGATAATTTTTCAAAATGTATAATACGTAACTAATTCCAAAAATATCAAACTTTTGTATTAAGATATTGGTCAATGATGATTGTTTTGAACTTTAGTTTTTTTCCTTGATTATAAACTGCTTGACGTTTGTCAATTAACTACGTATTCGAAATTTAAATATTTACGGAATGCGTCTGCCGTAACTGTGGCATTCCGCAGAATGCACATGTAGGTGTATACGTATCCTACAGAATGCGCGTGTAGGTGGCTAAGTCCCACTGAATGCGCACGTACACCTTTGTATTTTCCGAAATGATGCATACATTCCAGTGTAATCTCAAAAGAAAAACAAATATTTTTATTTATGTTTCTTGGGAAACGTAAACTTTAAATTACAATGAAAACGAATGCCCCTTAATTGTATTGTAAAAAAAAAACGCGCCGACCGTTTGATGTAAATCGTACTTTCAACATCGTGGACAGCAAAAAGGGTAATATAAAACGAGAAATCTATTCTGTACATTGACCATATGAAGCGTTTGTTAACGTTCTCGCAGAAATTGCCGTAAGTAATAACGACACAATTTCACGAAACCCACATCAGTTCAACGTACAACGTGACAACTTGACGAGTTTCGCCGTTAAACCTACGCGGAAATGTGGGTTGCTTTTATTGTTTACTTTGGTAGACTGTGGCGTAAAATGTGAAAGGAAAGTTGTAGTCTATGTGATAAACCCATAATCCTCAGGCTGTTATGTGCGCACTTTACGATGGCGCTAAAATAAAAAAAAAACCTAATAAACATCTGTCACCGCGTTGACATTTAACGAAGTATTGGGCATAAGGGCTCTTTCCCACGCACTGCGAAAGTGGCCATGCCGCGTCATCAACGTGTACCAATTTTGGCAAACTTTTTATACCTTTATGAGAGGTTTTCTATGAGGTAGATAGAGATTTTAGAATGCCAAAAGCTTATATGACTATCCTAACATATATCTGTTGATTTATACACTTTCAAAATGTGTCTCATGCTTACAGGCTGATTATGGCTACTCGATCTACTTCTCTATCAAATAGTACAATACTTATCATAGCAGTTTCCCATTGTATAAAGAATAAGTTATACAAAAAATAGTTAGCTCTTTTGGATTTAATAGGAAACGTGGTTGTTGCCCTGGTGGATGCTTCAATTTGTATTAAAGAGATCCCGGGTTCGATATACGATCGGGCTAATTTAGGAAAGGAATTTTTGTGTTGGGTTTGAGTATTCTGGGTTGTATCCTCATATAACCATTACCTGGTTCCCTATAACACAAAGTATTCCAGCTTGAGGATCAAGCCATTGATGTAATTGTTGGCATTATATAAAGAAATAACTGCTTTTCCAATCCTTTATACAATATTCATTTTATATACTCAAACCATCTTAGCACGTCCTTTCTCATTTCACACCCGCATCTCGATCTCCCAATACAGTGCAGTACGATCGCAATCTGCTAGCTTTACTCCGCAGTGCTCGTATTTGGACCTCATTTATTCTACTTTAATACTTTCTCTTATATACCCAACTTTGGCTACCAAACAATAAAGTGGAGACAATTATGAAGTTGTGTGCAGCTATCTGTACTTTTGGCTTAATGTGGTTGCCAAATAGTTGCCTTACGGTGTTGCGGCTCCATTTCTATATCAAACGGATTTGACAAATGTGGTTCCTGTAAATCGCGTGATATTATTTTCGGTGCTAGCCAATGACCCTTATTGCCTTGTTCAGCCCAGTCCATCAAATTTTGTAACGTTAACAGGAAACGCATCATTTTTTACTCTTAAATAATTTACCCAAAACTAGTCAAAACATGCATAGATTAATACATACGGTATTTATTCTATCTTATTCCAAACTATTCCTTGATTTGAATTTCAACAAAATTAGAGTACAGAAATATATTTTTTTAATTTATGTTCAATTTCAATCGATTTCAGAAAGTAGGAGGTTCTAAAATCGGTTGCAATTTATTTTATATTTGTTACCTCATAACTCCGTCAGTTGTAAACTGATTTGCAAAATTCTTTTTTTATCTAAAAGAATGTATTTACACCATCATATTTAGTCCCATAGAAATTTTATCAAAATCGATTTAGTAGTTTAGTCTTTAAATTTACATGACTAGTTTTGTCACAATTGAAATCGATTTTTTTTTGGATAGCATCTTTAATTCTTTTAACGATTTATTTATAGATTTATGATTTATATTGAAGGTCCTACAACTTCTACTAATAATAATAGTCAATCCACAAATGTTAGCAATCGCACGCGTACTAATGGTAACGGAATTGATCAAAATAAATTTAACAGAAGTCTCTTTTTACCGAGTCAACTGCAAGCTAAATATTTTAGATCAAGTGTCAATGCCATCCATAATACAGTTTAATCTTGCAGCAACATGATGACTATAAAAAACAAAGTTGGAGATGGGACGTAGTCATTTCCCATAGTAAATCATAAAAACAACGTAAACCATACTAGACCTATAATTTCAGTCTCGCAAATCTGAAATAAGAAATTTGAAAAAAAAATATAGATCGAGATCGAGTTTATATTCTGTTTTACGTCCATCGTAATAGTGAAACTAGCAGCTTTATTTCGACAACACACCACCATTACACTTTTAGTGAGGTCGTAAAATAATTTTGCTGAGCAAAATTTTTGGGTGACGTCATATATTACGTCATGAGGTAGTTGCTGATAAATTTCTAATGGCTTTAGTTGCTGTTAAAAATAACTATTAGTTCAACTGAAAAGCAAAAGGAAGGTAAGGTAGGTAAGTTATGGAAAGATCAGTTAGATCACTGCTGAACATAGCCTCACCCATAAGAAGGGTTTTGCCAGTAATCGCCACGCTTGGCAGGCGGGTTGGTAATCGCAATTTGGTTTTTGATGATATTTCAAGAGGGATGCTACTGTCCATCCCTCCACCATAAGCTTCCTTAGTCGCGACCACAAGAAAGGTAGGGGTGGCCAACTTTATGCTAGGATCAACACTTCTAAGGTAAGGATAATCAAGTGTGATATGTAATGTATGAAATAATAAATGTAAGATATTTGAGAATATGTACATGAGGGTATTTAATAAAAGCAACAAAAGCTAAAACATATTTTTTTATTTGGCAGTGTGTTTGTATGTATGATTGTTTCGGTACCACGCAAAAATTACTGCACCCAGTTGGATGCAATTTTCACTATTTATTCCCGAATGTCTAACTTAAAATCTTGTATACGTTTCATCTAGAATACCATCTAAAAACAATCTAGTTCATTGCTTCTACCACTGAAATCCAGACGCACAAAGTAGCGGGCAAAATGCTATTTAAATATAATATTGTATTTAGTAGAAAAAAAAAAAACATTTTTATTATTACGCTTTGTTTTTGTTATGATTACTAATGCAAACTTTAAAAAAATAATTAAGCCTCCATTTTACGTGGGTGTACTATTTATAAACAATTTTTTATGTGTGTTTTCTTAAAGTTTACAATTATATTTCAAGTAAAAAAAAAGAGTCATACAAAAATATAAACAACATTTCTTGATAATACGAGTGTTATAAGAAATTTCCAGTATTTTATTAGGTTATGTAGTAAAGTGTTTTGAAACCGAAATATTATAATTATCATTATTTTACATAACACCTGAGTCCTCAGGAATGGCAACGCATGGGGGGTATCATGGGCGAAACAGTATACTCTGTTATGTCCATGGCACTGCTCATGTCTATAGACGACGGTTACCATTTTCCATCAGGTGGGCCGTCAGCTTGTTTGCCATTCTAAGTCGTATAAAAAAAAACAGAATAGACCACTCTTTTCTTTCTCATAAGTGTCGTAAGAGAACTTAATGGTCATGAGATAGGCGGCAGCGTATTCCTTAAAATATTACCGAAACCTAACTGCGGTTGCCAACCCTCCTTTTTTATACCACTAAGGTGACAAACAAGCATACGGCCCACCAGATGGTAAGCAGTTACCATAGCTTATGAACGCCTGCAATACCAGAGGTATTCCGCGCGCGTTGCCGACCCTGAAGAAACCTCTTTACCCCCTTTTTGAAGAACCCCATGCTGTAGTCTCTTGGGAAAACCTCGGCAGGGAGCTCATTCCACAACCTAAGTGTTCGTGGGAGGAAACATCTCTTAAACCGCGCAGTACCCGACCATTGAGGCTGTAGAACATGAGGATGAACTCCCCGTCGATGGCGAGCCGTACGATGGTAGAAAGTGGCTGTGGGCATCATATTGAATAGTTCCTCTGAACACAATCCGTTGTACAAGCAGTAGAATATGCAGAGTGAGGCAAAATTATAAATACTCAATAATCCTTATGGAGGAGGCCTATGTAGTAGTGAATATATTTCTATTTAAAAAAAATATATGCAAATTATATTTCAGATGTTTATTGTAATGTAAATCACGTGATTGTTCGAATAAATTTCTTTTCTTTAAAATGCAAGGAAAATGTACTAAATAAATCCGATTTGTGAAAATAGGAATAAAGTCTATTCAGATCTCATCGCGATTATATATAGCACAGATAAATCTGAAAAGATTTTCTTGCTGTTTTCCACCGAGAGTTTCCTTTCCAATCTATCGATTTCCGTGCGATTTTCTCTTTGTTATTAAACAGTATCACAAACTTTATATATTGATCGTGTTTCCACATGATTTTAGTTTGTAACACAAGGTAAAGTTTTGGGCGTAACCGCAAAATTTCCGCATCAGACCGGCCTACTAAAAACTCCACTATATCGGACTAAAAGGCAACTCTCGCCAACAACTTAGTACGTACACTCTAAAACGCTGTTATAAGTCATAAGAGATTGGAGGATACGATTTAAGATCATGTTAAAAAAACGGTTGTAAATATTGTAAAACCAGTTATTTAGATTTACAAAAAAAACTACATATATATAATTATATGTATATGTATAATAATGTGTAGGGATATATATTTACATTATTGCATGTACATTTAAAAATGATAAAATTTTCATCGTGCCTCCCACCAAATTGTTTATAATGACTCCTCTCCATTCAAAGGTTGCCTGGAAGAGATTGCTTTTAGCGACACGGCCGCCCATTGTTTTCTTATTGTGAACATTTCTTGTAATTGTTTATATTTATAATAAGTTTACTATTGTAATCTTTTGGAGGAAACAATAAAGAGTATCTATCTATACTAAACTTACGTAGGCATTGGTACGTCATTAGTAATCGTCCAATTTATTCGTAATGCGAAAAAAAAATCTTTCCTTCTCATTAAGGCAAAATAATTAATGAAGTCATCAACTGACCTGCCTATAAGTGTAAATCTTATAATTACTCTCTCATCTTACAATGGCAGCTGGATATTTTGTAAATGGGTTCCCGGAAGGGAATCTAGGGATAAGGAAATTCGTTGACGCGAGAGGGCGGCAATTTAGAATTTTTCAACCCCTTTCCGGGGGGATGTTTCAATTCCTTTCTATAGCAATTCGACGGTGTATTCTTTTATTAATTAGAAATCTTGAGTTTAGGGTCAAGTGCTTTGAAATTTTATCAGAAGATTAACTGCTTAATTTATTATTACCATTTTCCGAAACAACTGAACATCTTAATAAACTGGAAATAATTGCTTGATTTATTTAAAGAGCTCGCCAATGGAATTAAGTATCATTCATTTTTTTTTTTTAATCTTGTAATACAGTAAAATTGTAATTAGACTATTGTTTTTGACTACAGATATTTCTGTACATGGAAAATAATAAAGAAAAATTGAAGATCTGTATTTTAATGGGGTCAATAGAATTCAAAACAATATTTATTAGAAATTGTATTTATCTGTCTGTTTGTATGTTTATTCCGGCATCACGTAAAGCATACTCCATCGAATTATTTGCGTTTTACAGTATTTTTTTTTTATATACTACAAAGGTGGCAAACGAGCATATAGTTCGTCCGGTAGTAAATTCAGATCACTGTAGCTTATGGACGCCTGTAACAATAGGGATATCTCGTGCGCTTGACACCCCTAGTGTTTGTATTCCTGAAGGTATAACATAAAATGAACAAAATGAACAAAAGTACAATATATAAATAAATTAGCGACCCGGCCCGGCTTCGCGCGGGTACACATTTCATCACATTACATCAGAAACTTCTAAATTTATCAGTGTTTCTCTACAATATTATGCATGTATTATACATATAAACCTTAAAATATATATAAATCTTCCTCTTGTATCACTCTATCTATTAAAAAAACCGCTTCAAAATCCGTTGCGTAGTTTTAAAGATTTAAGCATACATAGGGACGGACAGACAGCGACAGCGACTTTGTTTTATACTATGTAGTGATAAGTAAAATCTTTATTTATTTAGGTTCACCAACAATTGTTTCCACAAAATAATGTAAATATATATACAATTATGGAGCTTAGAACTAAGTGTAACAATTTTTTATAGGCAAACACAGCATATATTGATACATGTATAACAATAAGTACGGCGAAATATATATAGCTTACAACTATTATTAAATGCTTAACAACTAACAACTAAAGCCACCATATCCATAAGCAGATCCAGAAGCACGACTCAGTTTATATATTTATAGATATTTCGTACAAAAGCAATTGGAGTCTTGTGTATATTTTGTTTCTTTTTTATTTCTTTATTTTACACTTTATTTTTTATCTTGATCAAGTGATCTTTAAATGGTTTTCCCACCTCAATAATTGGTGTTTACTTTTTAACTGACCAGATAAAAAAATGATATGTATACATCTATATCTCAAATAGTACTAAGTTGTTAAAGAGCCAACAAATAACAATGGAATGAACTCTGTTGCACTTTTGTAATATTTGTCAGAATAATAAGAATGACAGTAGTTAATAAAAGGTTATAAACTTATTTAAAGCAGATTTAATTATCGTGATTAATGAATGAACAAACGAACGAACGAATGAATGAATTCTAATAAACTCCAACTAATTTTGAATTAATTACTTAATTAAATAATTGTAATTAAATAATTAATTACATTATTTAATTAATTACATTATTTAAATAATTGTAATTAATTAATTACACGTACACAAAAAAGAATCTTAATTACAGAAAATAAGGTAAAGAGGCAACAAAGGGCGGTTTTATCGCCAAATAGCGATCTCTTCCATGCAACTTTAGGATAGAGAGCAATAATTAAAGTTACGTGTGCTCAAGGCGTAATAATTGAAAAATAGTAAGACTAAGAAAGGAGGCTAAAAAATAAATTTAATCTATTTTTATTTTTGTCTATTTTTTGTGCGACATCGCCAATTGTAAATCAATTTTGTATATTCTTTTATCGTATTATTCTCATATTCCTTTATCCTTGTCTGAAGGCACACTCATGGGACATATTCTGTAATTATTTTATTTCAAATTACTATTTTACAGCCATATTGTCTCTCGAAACTGAAACATAGCCATCTAAAAGTAACTGCTAGCTGCATGGTGACACAACTATAATATATATGGAATAGATGCCATGCAGACGACTTTACGTCGTCACCGTAAGTTATGGTTTCATCCTGTTCAGGGATATTATTTTAATAACAACAACGATTTATCACTTTAAGTCTTTAATCTTAGCAACAGACTGACATAATTCTATTTGCGAGGCAGGCAGTTTCTTCCACGCACAACCACTCTTTGGAATCAACTTCCAGTAGCACTATTTTCGAACCGATTCGAAATCGTAACCTTCAAGAAAAGAGCATATTCCTTTTTAAAAAGCCGGCAGCATACCTGGATTACCTCTGACGTTAATGAGTTGCATGCTCGTTAGACCCCTGTGTTATAAAAAAAAATACTAAAAGTGTATTTCCGAAAGAATGTATTACAGCTGCACTTATTTGGTGCATTTTCTTTTTTGTTGTATGAAAAGTAGAACGAAAAAGTAAATAAAATATGGGTTAAATAGCTAGTTAACCAACAATGACATATTCGTGATGTACCCAAAAATATCACAAGTTTAACCAGATTACCGCTTCCTCCTATCACTTGTACCACACCAAACTCATATATAGGTCACAGGGTGTTCTCTAAATGAGCGCCGACTAATGAACGCGAATCTTAGAGTGGCCCTACTCTACTATACACGATATGACACAAGTGCGGTGGCGAGACTAATTTGATTGCGCTAGAGATATGTTACATTTTGTAACGTCATTTTAATTCTACATTAACGCCTTTTAGTCATGTAATATTATAGTTACAACTATAATATTAGTATAATGCTGTGATATTCTATAGAGGTTTTGCTCCCACGAATCTCTTATCGAAAGAGTGGACCAATTGTAATTTGAACGATATTCTCTATTGTAATTAGTCCAACAATTAATTGACACATCGCTGCAAATTTACTAGGACGTAACTATACGAGTAATATTACAGCATCCAGAGGGATTCGTGGAGTCTTTCTCCATAGGCTATCATTACGCTGAACCAAAATAAATATGAGAAAAGGGAAGAAAGAAGAAGGAACAAAAGTTTATATTACTAACACTCCCCTTTACCCTAGTTTAGGTGTTATCTATGTATGTTTCTATTTAACAAAAAAATTATCTACAATTTGGTTGAATACCAGAAACAACTTTAAGACATTTTTGATACAAAATTTAGGACTAGATGGCGCTGTCTATAGTTATTTATTTTTTTATTTATTATACCAAACAAGAAATGATTACAGAACGTCCTGTATCCTTACTGAACCTTTCAAGCACGGAATTCTAATTGATCACAACATGTAGGTATATTACACCGCAAAATTAGAGAGGCATTTAATTTTAAATTGTTCTCTTGTACGCTTATTATCTATTTTAAGTATCCTTCTTAAATAATGAATGCCTACCATATCAAATATGTAAGGAAGACTGTGCGGAGCGTCGAAATAATATCTTCCCAAAATGAATGTCAAGTTAAAAGGGTTTTAATATCTTATTATGAGAATTTTCCTGGCATTTTAGCTCCTTGAAGGTTATATATCGGTGTATAGATACGATATAATTTTGAAATGTATTCTATTGTTCTTTGAAGAATTGTGCTCATAAGAATTATAATTAAGTGTAAATATTTTTAATGAGAATTCATTAGAACGAGGGAAAATTATTCTTTCACGTTTAAATATAGATCTGCTTTTTAAAGATTAAATAAATCAATATTTATCTAAATTAAAATGTCGACAATATTAATGAATGTATGAATATCTTTTGATGGTTCCCTTCAAAGAATGATACAGTTAACATAAGTTAACTAAATGTATACAAAAAATTATATTAATTACAAGAAGCAAGGCAAAGAGGCAATAATGGGAGGCCTTATAACTAAATAGGGATCTCTTCCAGGCAACCTTAGAATGGAGAAAAATAATCAAAAGTATGGTCAATCCGTAACAATAGAAAAATAATAAAACTAAAGAAAAAAAAGGGGCTAACGATAAATATAAACGTAGTATAAATATATAATAATAAAAAAAAATTAAAAAATTCCTATATATTAAAATAATAAAATACTTAATTTATAATATATCTTTTTAGATAAATATAAGTATGCGAGTACATACAGTGCAAGTATATGTCAGTGTTCGCGGCTTTACTACATAGTACAAAACAAAGTCGCTTCCCGCTGTCTATCACTATGTATGCTTAAATCTTTAAAACTACGCAACAGATTTTAATGCGGTTTTTTTTAATAGATAGAGTGATTCAAGAGAAAGGTTTATATGTATAATACATGCATAATATAGTAGAGAAACGATGATAATTTTACAGCTTTCTAATGAGCCGGCAGTGCTATTTAGTATCAGCAGTGCACCCAAACAAAGCCGGGGCGGCTAGTAGCATGTATGTTATCTTTTACGCCTCAACTCAGTATATACTTATTTCATATATGTATTTAAAGCGACATTTTCTTCAATTCTGAAATGATATAAAAAATTCTTTTTACGTTCGAGAGGATTTATTCCCATATTAGTCTCATATAACGTTGTCACGTCTTTATTTTTTATTTTTTTTACAGAACAAAATCTTAAATCATTAAAATACGAGGAAAAAGAGCTTCATGTTTTATTCTTCAAAACGTACTAAAATTCTGTAACTCCTTCTACGTATCACTCGTGAAAGATTTAACTCTTATTTCTACAATCCTTTTGTGTGTATATCACTCGACATCGTTGACAATTCTAAGTTCTAATAATTTGCCAAATTTCAATTTTGTCACGATTGGAGTAGGTTTATAATGCTTTAAACTCCATTCTGTCCACTGGTAAATATTAGAGACATTTTGTTATAAAGTGTAATCACGTGCAACATTTTTTTTTACAATACAACTTAAAACGGCAAACAAGCTGACGGCCCACCTGATGGAAAGTGGTAACCGTCGCCTATAGACATGAGCAGTACCATGGACATAACAAAGTATACTGTTTCGCCCATGATACCCCCCACGTGTTGCTATTTCTGAGAACTCAGGTGTTATTCCTCTGTACCCTGTAAATTCACGCCATATCCCACCCTTCAAACCGAAACACAGCCATGCAAACACAACTGCTTCACGGTAGAAACACGAATGGGACAGACATGCATCCATTTTGGTTGTATTTTGTTAAGAGAGAGACTGGTTGAAAATCAGCGCTGTGCAGCTGTTAACATTGCGCTGGGACACTCACAGCATCAGCTGAGCCTGTTCCTTTTGCCTAGTATGGGGCACTTCTTGTATATGTATTTTCTATATTTTATATTGTGTTGTGTGTATACTGGCAATAAATGCTTTCTATTCTATTCCATTCCATTAAACTATCATTTTAGTATAAGGTAGTGGGAATTGGTATTACCTTGAAATGATTGCTCTCAGCAATAAGACCGCCTTACTGTACTTATACAACTGTATTGCTACATTTATTAATTGTCTTGCTTATTCCCTAAATATACTATATAATACAAATAAAAGATATGTCTCGCAGTTTAAAATACCTATAGTCCCTTGGCTCGATAAGCTGTTTCCAGTAAGCTCATAAGCATACTTGCCAACGAATCAAAGTTACACATCAAATGTTCCATGGATACAGGTATTAGGTTTCATATGTAAATAATAACAAAATACCTATAATAGCTGGTTTTTAACGTGAAATATCCGATTACAGCGTTATGTGCAGTATATGGATTGAATAAAACCTGAGATTCAGCTTGATATTTCTGTTGTACCTGGAATCGTAGGAAGTAAAGTTCAGTTATTACCTGTAACAATGAAAAAGGATATGGATTAAAAAATGTTAAACAAAGTAAAAATAAAACTGCGTAATTATATAACTAGCGATTCGTCCCGACTTCACATGGCTAGATAGAAAGATAAATAACTACTTTGTATTAGCTTTAATGAGCAAAATTTTTATTTATAGTTTGAGTTACATCATTAGAGATCTTTATGAAAAATGCAATATTTAATTATTTAAATATTGTAATTTTTGTACAAATCTCAAAGCTTTATTTCGATTATGAGCAAATCCCAAGAGCATAATTATTAAGAATAAATATTATTTACTGTAATAGCGCTCTTTTTCATGTTGCTCCCATTTTAATTTGGTCACCATTGAAGCTAAAGTTTTTCATTGCGGAGCAAAAAGTGCTTGTGTGAAAAAAAATTAACTAATGCGTATTCATGATTTTATATTTTAAATTGAAATATTTTTGTATCAATATAATAATGAGCATATTATATGTCCAAGAAATATCTCAACTTCATAGGTGTGTACGAGTCTCTCTCTTTCTCTCTCTCTCTCTCTCTCTCTCTGTGTGTGTGTGTGTGTGTGTGTGTGTGTGTGTACGTGCGCGTATGCTTGTGTGCATGTATGTACGCATGCATGCGTATATTGTGAGTTTGCGCATGAGCTTACGTGTGTGTGCGTGAGCGTGCCCTTGTGTGCGTGTGCGTGCATAGCGTTTGCATGTTCGTAAAAGTGTGTATTTGTATGCGTGTTTACGATTAAAATCGCTGTTTACAAATTACAAAATCAGTTGTAATGTACTAGTTACAACTGATTTTGTAATTTATAATTATACATCCATTTTCAAATAAACTAACTCTCTCGCTATTGTATTACGAATGTAATCTGCCGACCTAAATATTATATGAAACTTTAATAGCCATTTCCAGATATAATGATCACGTCAAGTCGGAATCAAACTCCAACTTCGGAGTGCGAACAATTGCATCTATCAGCTCTTAAGTTGAATAGTCAGGAAACTTTGATTGGTTGATTACCAGACGAGCTTCACTGAATTTAGTGGATAGTTCTCATTCAACGATTTATGAGCGAACTAGTTCACTTGGATGAAAAGTTAACCTGCTTAGCTGATATTTACGCCTTATGTTTTGTACTTATATTTTAATAGGAACTAGTGGTCGCCCAGTGGTCGAAATTTGACCATAACATATGTATATTGTATTTAATGAATTTATTATGGTTATGTATGATATTCAGTAAGACTATAGACAAATAATATTAAATACAAACAATATTAATCTATTCTCAATTTAACCACAGACTTTAACAATAAACAAAAGAGTATATATGCGTATGTGCATCAAATACATGGTAGTGTGTGTAATGTTTTTTTTTTTTTATTGATTTAATGTCTTTTTATGCATAATTAAAAAAAAATAGTATTCTGCACTTCTTCTCTATATAAGTTATAAGTGTGCTACTTTTAAATGGTTTTATTATTTGGTTATTAACAGATACTCAATATTTTATTATAAAAACTTATTCCACGTTTAATATATAATAATGAAAGTTGAATGTCAGCAGGAAAAGTAATGATAAAATGACATTATTTCTTCGTTACTTTATTTACAAATTTTGTTAACTAATGTATATATATCTAGTTTTTTAAAATCACCCAAAAAAATCACAGATTTAAGTATCATTTTTTATGATAATAATTAATATTTTTTATTCAATTAAACTTAATAATAATCAATTTAAATATTTTTTTTTACTAATCTACTACCTATTTCGGAATGCAATTTCAGCCTAGAAGAACAGGTTCAGCTGAGAAGAAACACATCTGTTGCATTTACAAAAAAAAGTTAAGTTTACAACAAAAAATATACAAATAAAATATACTATTACAAACTTCGTATTAATAAAAGAAAGAAAAAAGAAAAATATATGGTTATTCTAGTATGTACCTATAGTAGTACATATATAATAATCCTTTCTGCTTTCTGCTTTCTGCTAATATAAAATATTATATATTTATAGAGTTTTGAACGCTTAAACGACTTAAATTTGAACACAAATAAACCATAACATAGAATAAAATATTATTCTAAACTAGACAGTATAAAATATGCTCAGCAGTTTTATCCATACTCGTGCCATTATGTAGAATAGTCTATAATCTTTCTCTAGAAATAAACTATTAAAATGCAAAAATAACTCTTCAAATCCGACTGCAAGTTCCAGATATACCTGAGCACGTTCAAACAAACAAACAGTTCCGCATTATATATTACTATAATATAAATATACCGTATGGTACCAGCGTAGAATAGTCTTTCTCTTTCCCATGGGTGTCGGAAAAGTAAAAAAAAAGTAAAAAACTTTCAAAAGTGGTTGTGCTCAGAGGAATTGTTCAATATGATGCCCACAGCCACTTTCTACCATCGTACGGCTCGCCATCGACAGGGAGTTCATCCTCATGTCCTACAGCCTCAATGGTCGCGTACTGCGCGGTTTCAGAGATGTTTCCTCCCACGAACACTCAGGTTGTGGAATGAGCTCCCTGCCGAGGTTTTCCCAAGAGACTACAGCATAGGGTTCTTCAAAAGGGGGGTAAAGAGGTTTCTTCAGGGTCGGCAACGCACGCGTAATACCTCTGGTATTGCAGGTGTTCATAGGCTACGGTAATCACTTACCATCAGGTGGGCCGTGGTGGGCATGTTTGTTTGCCACCTCAGTGGTATAAAAAAAAAGAAACAAACATAGTCATGGAGTGAAATTTTTCACTGCGGTTATAGCTCAAAGTAATGAACCATAATTGAAATAACAATAATAATATAATAATATGATCCAATTGTATGAGAAATAATCCATTGTAAGAGGAACTAAGGGAGCTTAATGGTTAAGGGATGAGCAGCAGAGCTTAAAACCTTAGCAAAGCCTTATTGCGGTTACCAATCCGCTTGTTATGCATGGCGACTATTAGCAAAACTTCCCGATAGAGGAAGGCGTATGTCCAAAAGTGGACAGTTAACGGCTTATATGGTGATGATGATGATGATAAATATGCAGATAAAATTATCTTAGATCTGAAAACTATTACGACTAAAAACCTATTTCTTTTTTCATTTGAGAGTTTTCTCTTGTCGGTGCAACTAATTCAGGCATCTTCTTCCAGCCAGTTCTATCTCAGGTCATACCCTTGACCTTCCTATACGACATGACACCTAGTGTTTCTTTTATCTGTCCTATGTAGTTACTATGCTCTTAAGAAAATCGTCATGTCGTATAAGGCGGCCCAGTATTTTGCCTCTTCTATTCTCTATTATTTTAACTGCTTATCCTAAAGTACAGGATTTACCTATTTAGGGAGCAGAGTTTTACCTATATTTAAAATGTAACATTTATTTTGAAATAAATTATTATTATTATGATTATTTAAAAAAAAATTTAAAAATATTTATTAGTAATCTAATACGTAATACATGGGGGGAAAGGGATTGTTAGTAATGGAGACTGAGAATCCCATTGCTAGCAATATACCCAACCAGGTCGACCTCCTCGCAGTTCTCCCTAGAAACTATCATGGTTAATTCCCGATGAATTCATCATGATAGGCTAACTGGCCTGTTTTCATTCTCATCTATGATCCTTCACTGGTGCTCCGCCAGCGTATCCCGTTAGCGCAGGCGGGGTTACTATACCATTTTCACCCATCAAAAAAAAAATACGCATTACATATTTCTAATCGAAAAATTATGTAGCTATCGTAGAAAAATAAATCAACAATGCTATATCTAATACGTCTTTGAATATATACATTTGTACAGTATGAGCTGTTACAAGAATATGTCCGAAGTTGAACTAAGAATCCAGAACTATTGTGAAACTTTCGATAGTTGAATCGAGTCGAGTATTCGATATCTGGCGATTTTCAATGGAGCCATTCAAAGTTTTCTAGCAACATAAGAATTTATTGCTATTCGTTTGAGTTATTCGTGTATTTCTCCTTAGAGATGCGATAATTGAATGTGAAAAACTTTTCGATATTTGTCAATGTCGCACTCTTGAACTGGGAACATTATTGTAATAGATTTCTCAGCAAATGTTATGCAAATTGTGTTTTTACTTCGTACTACCACGGTGTCAGGAATTTATACGTAACCACTTTTCAATCTTAAGGATATTAAAGACAATTAAAAAAAAGTTAACAGATAAAAAATGGTAAGAATAGTGCAAGTAAACTTTCGGTAGTGTATTTTCGTAGTTATGTTTTTTTACGCCACGAAAGTGAGAAATAAACATGGGGCCCGTCTGATGGTCAGTCATTTTAGCCTATATTTGCCTAAAGGTAAGAATTTTTAGGGGTGAAAATGGAATAATAACCTGGTCTGCACTATACACTCATCAGTATACACTGTAATAGCAGAATACCAATGAGTATGAGGTGAGGATGAGGGCAGATGAGTAAGCCCATCGTGACGAATTCAAGAATTAACCACTATGGTTTACAGGAGAATCGCATGAAGGTCGACCAGATAGGTTACATTACTAGCAATGAGGCTGTTAACAATAATAATAAACTCTTTATTGCGCACAATAGAGATGTATACAAGGAGTATTTATACAGAATATGCATATACCAGAGGGCCTCGATTGCTTAGGTACCTCTGTCTCATTCGTGTTTCAACCGTAAAGCAGTTGTGTTTGTATGGCTGTGTTTCGGTTTGAAAGGTGGGATATGGCGTGAATTTACAGGGTACAGGGGAATAATACCTGAGTCCTCAGGAATGGCAACGCATGGTAGGTATCATGGGCGAAACAGTATACTCTGTTATGTCCATGGTACTACTCATGTCTATAGGCGACGGTTACCACTTTCCATCAGGTGGGCCGTCAGCTTGTTTGCCATTCTAAGTTGTATAAAAAGATATATACAAAAGTAGGCCTTTTCGCTAAATGCAATCAATCTCTTACACACAACCTGTTAGACTCTTACTATTTCTTTTCTCTTAACCAATATGGTTATATTGTACAATGCTTAGGTTATAACTTAGTTATATATATGAAAGTGTATGTTTCTAGAAGATTTGTGAAAGGAATGGAAATGAGAATAAGTGTTATGAGTGAAAGAGATGCAAAAAAGTAGTGTGACCCTATAGACACTTTCTCCTTTCGGCTTCTCAAGGTTAACTGGAAGAAATCCCTTTAAGGGATAAGTCCGCCTGTGTATGTTATTTTTGTATGCTCTTTTCTCCTAACCAATATGATTATATTGTACAATGCTTAGTGTAACTGGTTATAACTTAGTTATACTCGTATATATGAAAGTGTATGTTTCTAGAAGATTTGTGAAAGGAATAGAAATGAGAATAAGTGTTATGAGTGAAAGAGATGTGTGATCCTGTGTGTAAAGTGAAAGTAGTGTGAATGTACAAAAACATATAAATAAAATAAATAAATATATATGTGCTACAAAGCCAACTAAAACTGGTATCCTAAAAATAGTAATTATTCAACCCGTGACAAATTTCACTAGCGTCTATCCAAAGCAGGCTAGCAGCGCGCTGCTTGCAGCGGTATAATACATACGTTAAGCATATAACCATTTATCGGCACTGGACATACGCCAAACTCTACCCCATAATGGTACTTAGTATATATTGGCAGTTTATTGGCAAATCTATTGGGAATATGTAGGCTAACTGGTGTAACGAAGGTTTATTTGGTAACCCTATTGACTGATGGGTGACGTATTTTTTTAATGGGTGATAATGGAATGGTAACCCCACCCGCGCTATCGGTATACACCGGCGGGGCACCAGTGAAGGATGATAGGTGAGGATGAAGCAGGCCAGTTAGCCCATCGTAACATTTAACAAGAATTGTTCACGATGGTTTCCAGGGGCATCTCATGAAGGTCGACCCAATAGGGCATATTGCTAGCAATTTCCCGTAGTTGCCATGCTTGGCAAGCGAATTGGCAACTATATCTAGGCTTTAGAGAAGTTTTAAGAGAGACGCTGCTGCCTATGCCTCGCCCTCCGTTAGTCTCCGTTAGTAGTTCAAAGTTAATCGAAAGTTCAACCATTAATTTTTACTGTACTTTTAAACTTGTTAAATTTTTAAAATAATGAAAATCTTATTTTTTTTAAATATTGCAACCTATTAAGCTTAATACATGACCATTGTTAAAAAAAATCTAAAAATATTCCATTTATTTAGAAATGTATTCGCCCTTCAAGCTATTAGTGGCATTAAAGATTCTAATTTCTTTACAGTTCTTCTTTCCTTTAGCAGCGGCAGCTAAAATAGAAAGTTATTCGGGAATATCGAAAGAAATTAAAACTGTAAAGAAAGTCAATGACGTGAACTCATAAGATTTTACCCATTCAAAAATTACCCAATGCATTTAAAGAAGTATCCAAATTTGATAGCTAAACACAATACTTTATCTATAATTATAGCTAAAAATTTAAAAGGAAATGCTCAATACGCCTAAAGATTTCACTTTAAGAGAAAATAAATGTCAATATCTATTACAAATCTTGTTTCACGCTGCAAACGCGAAAGAACATGATTTAACCAATAAACACACCGAAGTCACGAACTGTACTAACGTTCCGCCGAACACCCATTCCTCACCATGACGTACGAGTTTCCGAACTCGAAACGCCATAAACATGCAACAGACACGATAATTCCGTTCATATAGAGCATAAACGAAATTCAGCGACTATAGAATGCACGAAAAAACGTGACGGAGTCAAAAATTCAGACCATGCCGCCACTTCTAACGTAGAGGACCGTAAAACAGAATGACCCACGTTACGGGAATTTTTACGATGTATCCGAAAAAGCATGTTAGGTACGCGTATGTTTAATATTACATTCTTTGTGTCACGAACTCTAGAATGACGTATGACAGGTGAATTTTTCAGAGATACCAGTATCGGCGGTGGAGGTAGCAAACTCGCATTTATCACGTTCCGAGAACCTTGCAATGTATTCGCGGTACCCGCTAAAAATTTCATAATTTTTATATACCACGAAGATGGCAACCTTACACTCAGTTACTTACTGTGCCTGCAGTACTAGTGGTGTTACATGCGCATTTCTGATCCTGAAAAAAACCTTAATATACTCTTTTTTAAGAACCCCATACTATAGTTTCTAGGGAAAACCTCGGCCGGGAGCTCAAACCACAGCCTGAGCATTCGTTGAGAAAATTCCTTTGAAACCGCACTATATGTGACCATTTAGGTTCAAGCATATAAGAATAAATTCTCTGTCAATGATAAAAGGTAACTGTGAACATAATTCCTTAGAAGACAATCTATTATACCAGCGATAGAATACATAGAGGAAAAGTCTCGCCTTAGACTTAAGGGCTTGATACCACCTGTGAACTTGGAGTCGTCAGCTATTCTCATAGCTCGTCCTTGAACCGAGTCAAAAAGGCCAAGCTACCATCCAGGAGCTCCAGAAATAGTAAAACTATTGGAAATTGAAAGTATTTCACATTTAAGTAGAGCCAATTAAAATTTCGAGAGCTGTCAAGATATGATAACGTCTAAGATGTTCGAAACTAATTAAGTTAGAAGTTCGAAAACAATAATCCAGGTTTATAATAGAACAAACATAATCCAAACAAATAGACTTGTTTACAAGCTCCTTTCAATCGTAGATTTTTATGATTCCATCGCTAGAGTCAGAATGTTACCTGTCGCGAAAAACTTGAAAGAAACTTACAATTACTCCTTTTAAATCATTTTTGTCTTGGCCCATGGTTATTGACAATGGATTTAGATAATTAAAAGACTTAGTCGACAATACGACTTTATTAAATATAAAGACACCGTCTTATTTTTTTTTTAGATAGCTTTACGGCTTTGGATGTTTTCTTATTAGCCTATCTTTAAAAACTATTACTCTTATTGTAATGAACATTTTTCTTGAAAATTTTATATAATTGAATCCATATCTTGGTATAATTACAGTATTTTAATAGTGTTGATGATAAATTCATAGAGAAATAGATAAGTATCAGTTCTGAAGAATAGATGGCAGGAAACGGGGAATCTCTTTCATCATCATCATCAACGTTTCAGCCATTATCCGTCCACTGCTGGACATAAGCTTCCCCCATAGACTGCCATAAAGAATGGTCCTGAGCCACATACATCCACTGACTCTCTGCAACGCATTTCAGGTCACTCGTCGTCACTTCGTCTAGTGGGGGGTCGTCCTACACTGCGTTTACACGTACGTGGTCGCCTTTCAAGAACCTTTCTTCCCTATCGGTTGTCGGTACTTCGAGCTATGTGACCAGCCCATTGCCACTTCAGCTTCCTCATGCTTCTTTCTTTATTTTTATATAAACTTATTAAGCCATCTACCTGAACAAGCTAGTGACGTGCCACAATCGATATATCTATACTAGTGATGTACATTTAATACAATCATAACAATTTGAATATAATGCTTAAACACTCAACGTAATTACATTTTTTTATTTTTATTTATATCTATCGTTTAAAGTAAAATTTTACATTATTTATTAAATTTTAAATCAAATATGCCTACCAAATATCTCGTCAATCATTTGATTGATTATTAGTTAATAGTTTTCCTCATAATTGAAGAATTTGTTTTAAAACATTAATTTGTTAATAATGTTCCAGTGGAACGGAGAAAATAGAAATAGAAATCATGGGAAGTGCTCTCAAGAATTGTTCGGATTGATACCTGCTGCTGATTTTCACCATCGTACAATAAGCCATAAACTAAAATTTCATCCAAACCATTTGGACGAGTGGCGGTCCTCCACCGTGCGTTTTTCAAGGCACTTTCTCCCACGCACAACCACTCTTTGGAATCAACTGCCAGCAGCAGTATTTCCGAACCGATACGACAATATAACTTTCAAGAAAAGAACATATTCCTTTTTAAAAGGCCGGCAGTACACCTGAAATGGCGTTGGTTTTGTGGGTGACCATAGGCGGCGGTAGTCACTTACCATCAGGTGAGACGCATGCTCATTTGCCCCCTGTGTTGTAAAAAAAAGGCAACGAGGGCCAGTAGCCCCTTTGCAGGTGATTAACTAGGATCACTAAAAACACTTCCCTGGTAACCGTTATGATTACTATCTATTTTTTTTATTACTAATTACTAATAACTCCTGGTAAATTCATCACGATGAATCGATGATTCCGATTTCATTAATTTTTTTATACCACTATGGTGGTAAACAAGCATAAGGCCTATCTAGTTGTAAACGGAGTTACAGTAGCCGATGGAAACCTGTGATACTGAGGATATCAGGAGCGTATTGCTGACTCTTAAGAATCCTTAATACGCCCTTCTTGAAAAACCCTATGCTGTAGTCTCTAGGGAAAACCTCAGTAGAAAGATCATTCCAGAACCTGAGTGTTTTTTTTTATGGGTGAAAATTGAATGGTTACCCCGCCTACGCTAACGGGATACGCTGGCGAAGCACCAGTGAAGGGTGATAGATGAGAATGAAAACAGGCCAGTTAGCCCATCATGATGAATTCATCAGGAATTAACCATGATAGTTTCCAGGGGGAACCGCGAGGAGGTCAACCTGGTTGAGTATATTGCTAGCAATGGGATTCTCAGTCTCCATCACTAACAATCCCTTTCCCCCCAGAACCTGAGTGTTCGCGGGAGTAAGCTTCTCTTAAACTATACCATATGCATCTCTCTCGTCTTGCTTGTGTAAACCCACGGCGCAGGCGAGGTTACCGTACCATCTTCATAAAAAATGTAGACATTCCTTGCACTACAAACTATGAGATAGCTATTTCATACTCACATAACTTAGCCATAAACAAAGTTGTAAAGATTTATGACCGAATCACGCTTACCCGCAAATGTGGTCCGATATTACTATGGGGTCATTTCATGGTGGTGTAAAACATTTTCTCTTTGAAAACATGGCAAATTATGTGAGGACAATATATTGCTTTTATGAATTATAGGTTAATATTATAGGTCATTTTATGAGTTACATAAATTGTTCATTGCAATAGTTTATGGTATATTGCTTCCGTAACTATTATATAGTATAATATATATATATATATATATATATATATATATATATATATATATATATATAATGAGTAAGGATAATATTTATATTATTATATGCATCACATCTCCCATATTTAGAACTAACAAAATATTTCATCGTGCCCCCCACCAAATTGTTTATAAATACTCCTCTCCATACAAAGGTTGCCTAGAAGAGATCGTCTCTTAGCGATAAGGTCGCCCATTGTTTTCTCATTGTGATTATTTCTTGTAATTATTTATATTTATAATAAGTTTACTATTGTAATCTTTTGGAGGAAACAATAAAGAGTATCTATCTACCTAAATATATAATGTCTTTAGTCATAGCTAAAGGCTTTGGTTTTGGGGTGGGCACAGTACAGTTCTGGGGTGGGCATCCCACCCAGCCTCTACTGAAATACGCTATTACATAGCGTATTTCAGTAGAGGCTGGGTAACTGTAACACTTTATAACCAATAGTTACAGCGCAGTAACAAATTTACGGATGGACAAAGTCCTACCATAAAGATATTTTTTTCCTATATTTTTATTTATTTATTTCTACTTTACTGTACACACTAGTAATGCATAATAAATGTGACAAAGGTAGAAATATGTACAAAGGCGAGTTTAACTCTAAAAGAATTTTCTTCCAGCAAACCCAAAAGAAAGGAGCATCAATGTCAGCGGGTAGAGCGCTGTACAGTATTTTTACAATTTTCGAACAAAAACAACTAGACAAACTTAAGTTGGTTGGGGGAAGGGGATTGTTAGTAATGGAGACTGAGAATCCCATTGCTATCAATATACCCAACCAGGTCGACCTCCTTGCGGTTCTCCCTGGAAACTATCATGATTAATTCCTGGTCAATTCATCATGATGGGCTATATATATATATGTTCATAAGAATAAAAGATCCTCTTTAAATCTACTCTTAAAACTATTTAAAGACTATTTATATTTTTTAAGAAAAAAAAATACGAAATTTATTTAATTAAAGGTTTATTTATACAGCTTTCTACAGGCGATGGTTGCTTATTTCCATCAGGTGGGCCGTCAACTTGTTTGCCATTCTTAGTCTCAAAAATAAAATCTAGGTATATTAAACTTTAACAAATAAATAAATGTATACCTCTGTATTTTAAACTAGCACTATTTAAAAATACAAGTTTTCTAACGAAACATCCGTTCAAGCACGTTTCAGGATTCAGTGCGTATTTTTTCACTGTTATTTTTTTGACGACGCTATTACTACTTTCAATCGGTCCATGACATAGTTAGCATTTCTCTTTCGATAGATTTATAAAAGAAAAATGTTTACCAGTTGACTGCATTTTAAATAAATTGAACAAGAATGGTATGTATTATGTACTAGCTATCCAACCTGGCTTCGCATGAGTAGAATTTCAGAAAATCAATACAAATAATCATTTTTTAGTTTCAGTCAATTCAAGTAACCGATTATTTTTGATAGCATTTTAAACGTGATTCTTTAAATTGATATAGCTTTTTCATTTATGAACCGATTGATATAAAACAAACATTATATGTTAAGTGGGCCAACCGCAATACAATAACGAAACCCACATTCAAATCGGTCAAGCCGTTTCTGAGATTAACGTGCACAAACGTAGAGACAAATAGACAAAATTTCTAAAAGTCATTGTTTTGGGTTCTATTGCGTTCAAAAACCTAGAGGGCTTTATGGACTATAATAATATTTCTTATATATCTTCCATGTTCAGACAGCGACCAGTTATGATTTTATTATGGGTGATAGTATTAATATATGCGTGTGTGTCTGTATGTATAAAGATATAAGTTTAGTATATAGAATTAGAATATAAGTTTATAATTGTTTAAAAAGCTGTATGTACAAGAGAGCAAAGCTGCAGACAAACTGCAATGCAGTTACTGTTTACTTGAAATAAATAAAAAAAATATATATATATCTATTGATTTGTTTATATAGTACCAAAACATATATTTGTAATATAAAAGTTTCAGTTTAGTAAAAAACCAAAAAACATTTTACAAAAGAGTGACACAGAACAACTTTAAAAACAATATTCTAATGAACACTATGTTCTAATGAACAGCGTCAATAGCCAATAGCCAGTATTAACTGGCTATTGGCTAACTGTAACTAGCTATGCGCGACTTTATTAATCCGACAACTAGTTATTCGACTGAGCAAATCTTTTAGATTATTCGAATTATGTTCAACGGCTGATATGGCATGGTATAGTCTTAGATTATATACTCGTAGATAGAGTGTCTCCATACAAATGCTTCGAGGAAAACGGGTCAACTTTTTCATACAATTTTCCGTGATAACTAATTATAAATGTCTTATAAATTCTGTACCTTTTTAATGCGTAAAAACTAATTTTATTTATTAAATAATTAAATATAAATACATCAAGATACATTGTGTGCGTATATAGTATATAAAACATTAATAAATGAAACGAGTCAGCTAATTTGACATTTAGCTGAGAAAAAGTTGACCCGTTTTTGAGGTTTACGATACTCTATCTATATAATCTAAGTCTGTTAGACCAGTATCGCATACAAACTACAACACCAAATTGTATGCAGTGTATACAGTTGTATTCTTAAAGGTCTGACTCAAAATCTGGCATATGCTTCAGTTTAATATGCTACCTAAAAATATCTATTTTTACCCTTCTAGAGTTCTCATCTGCGATGTGTTTTGGTGATGAGCAATTTTATTCCATACAGGTCTCACGGCTCATTCACACATTCGTGGCACACACTCCATTAGAGGCGCTCATTTATCTACATAAACTTATAACTGTGCTAAATTGATATACATTTATTTGAAGCATTTCTACGCGAATGTTAAGTCGCAGTATTACTTTGTATCGCTTCACCACCATTACTCACTGTTCTTATGTAAATTAAGAGCCTCGTTTACGTATGAACGGATAATGTTTGAATATTTTTATTTATTTAAATACTACTATTAAATATTAGGCGACTCAATAAACGTTGTTTTACCATATACATTATTTCGAGAACTATACATGAAAGTTTATCGTACTACAATTATTATATTCGATTGCCATCTTGCAACCCTATTGCGGTATATAAAAATCGCGATTAAAAAACAGGGGTTGATCGTAAAAGCGTGAAAATTTGAATTTGTATGTATTTTTAATGCTAAATCATCATAAAATAAAAATAAAAAAATATATTTAGGGGTAGGTCACCCTTATCATTGAGGGGTATGAAAAATAGATGTTGGCCGATTCTCAGACCTACCCGATATGCACACAAAATTTCATAAAAATTGGTAAAGCCGTTTCGATGGAGTTTGGTAACAAACACCGCGACACGAGAATTTTATATATTAGAATTATTGTATGTAAATTAAAACGTTAAATATACTAGTAATCTAGTCCCCACACTAGAAGTACTTCTGTCTGTTCTGTGTGTGTAGTGTGTTATATATACCTATCTATCTATCCTATTTAAGAGCTGCGCTCTTGTCGGTGGAGCTCTTACCACTCACTATGATTTTCAGCAAGTCTCTTCACCTCTTGATACGACACGACACCAACTTCTTCCTTGATCTGCCTGATGTAACTATGTCTCGGTCTCCCTCTTCCCCTCCTTCCTTCTATCTCACCTTCTATTATAATGTTCATAAGTTCGTCGTGTCGTATCAAGTGTCCCAACATTTTTCCCCTTCTGTCCTCAAAAGTTCTAATAATTTGTCTTTTTTCCTTAACCCTAAGCAGGACCTCCTCATTGCTAATTCGATGCCTCCAGCTAATTTTCTCCATCCTTCTCCAGCACCACATTTCAATTATTATTATATACCTATATAATATAATATACTGAGGAACTTATTGGTGATTGGTGGAAGAAAGGATTGTTATTTATCATCATCATCATCATCATCATCACCTTATCACCCGTTAATTGTTCAGCATCATCAAGGTGATGATGATGATGATGATGATGATGATCACCCGTTAATTGTTCAGTGTTGAACATAGGCCTTATCCATAAGGGCGGTTTGTCAGGAGTACCAATCCACATGCCAAGTATGGCACTTGGCAGGTGGATTGGCCATTGCAGTTAGGCTTTTGGTGAGATTTTAAGAGAGACCATTAAGCTACCTTAGTTGCCTTTTATGACAATCATGGGAAAGGAAAGAATTGTCTATTCTATGCCGAGACCACAGTTTGACGGTTACCGACATTAGTTTATCTAAATAACCGCGTTAATTTCTAATACTTATAAACCATAAAACATGTGGAAGTCTAAATCGGAATATATATTTGGTTTTAAAATAAAGAATGTATCGATATGAGCATGAATTTACAAGAAAATCCTGCTTAAACTGTAAGGTATATATTTTAAACAGGTTCTATAATTTCCTTCATAGCGTGCTTCGAGATGGCACTAAATTGTGCCTCGGAGCGTTGTTACCATCATCCAGATACTTTCTGAGAGACAAACAGGTCCCTCAGGGTTTTGCTCAACTGTATATTTCGCTATATCTCGGCTTAATGCTCCATTCTGAACATATTCTTAGGTTTAGACGATAGTGACGGGATTTCAAAGGGGTATTAGATTAGAATAGATGTTTAGAGACGTTTTGAGAAAATATACTCGTTTTTAGGGTTGCGTACCTCCAAAGGAAAAAACAGAATCTTTATAGGATCGACTTTGCTGTCCGTATGTAAATTGAATGTAGTTTTCACAGTTCTATTCCTGAAAGTCTTATTTAAAATCTGCTATATGCTTTATCTTGATAATTCATCTAGAAATATCTATTTAATTAGTTTCCCTACTTCTAAAATCCACGCATATGAAGTATTCACAGCCGCTCATGACCAAGGATCACGAATTGATCCCGAAACTAGTCGAGCTTTCTCGATCTAATTACATATAAGTTAGACCGGTAATTATTACATTAAAAAAAATATATCCCCACCAAAGCATTAAGCCATCATTTACATATAAATAACAGTTTCATTTCTGTTTCTGATGGTTCAGAGTGTACATGTAATATAACAATTTATAAATAAAATATAAATTATATGTAATATAAAGCTATAGTAATATGAAATCTATGAATCCTTTTCTGAGTATTCGTATTTCAAGACACTATACGTACAATGACTGGATACAAAATGAAATATCTTCACATGAAATTAATTTTCATTATCAACTAAAAATTTCGCTTGAGGCCATCACAAAGAGATATTACGTCTACTGGATTCCCTTTGAACTAGACTACTTGAAGTAATGGCTTCTAAATAAGAGAGTTTGTATGTAAATTAAATGGCCGTCTAGATTAAAGTCACCATGCAACTTGGATAGGAATATAGAAGGAACAGTGCTAATGAAAGATACATAGGATCTTACAGAATAAATAAAATTTAAACCAGAGAGAGACTTTGTACAAAAGTCGTTTGCTTGGACTACTCTGTTCCATTCGTGTTTCTACTGTGAAGCAGTTGTTTGCATGACTGTTTCGGTTTAGAGAGTGGGATATGGCAGTGAATATACAGGGTACAGAGGAATAACACCTGAGTCCTCGGGAATGGCAACGCATGAGGGGTATTATGGGCGAAACAGTATACTCTGTTATGTCCATGGTACTGCTCATGTCTATAGGTGACGGTTATCACTTTCCATTAGGTAGGCCATCAGCTTGTTGGCCATTCTAAGTTACATAAAAAAAATTGTAAACTTCTGTCTGGTTAATGAAAGCGTTGTCCTTCCTGACAGAATTTGGGTGATAATATTTGTACAAGTATATTTTATGCAACAAAAGACTAGCTTATAACCGCGACTTTGATTGCATGACCAAGATATGTTTCATTTTCATTTTGGCTGTGTGGTTCGGCATAGAATAGGCTACCCCTTCCTTTCCCGTAGGTGTTGTAAGAGGCAACTGAGGGAACTTAATGGTAGAGGAATAGGCAACAGCATCCGTCTTGAAACATCTCAAAAAGCCTAACTACGGTTACCAACCCGCTTGCCAAGCATGGCAACTACTGGCAAAACTCCCCTTATGAGGATATGTTTACTAACCGGGATAAAAAGAACAAACCTTCTCCATCTCTTACTCTATTAATATGAAAAATGCGAAAGTTTGTAATGATAGACGGAATTTTTGTTATTTTTTCACGCAAAAACTACTCAATGGATTTGAAAGCAATTTGGTACACGAATAGGTTATATCTTAAATTAATACATAAAATACTTTATGTATGGAATTACGTGGATTTTACAATTTCCCCGCACAAATTAATTCACAAATGATTCATACAAATTTCAAATTAATAGCATTAGTTGCAGCTGACATATAATGCTGTGACAAAAGGTTTGGATGGATAGACAAAGAGGAAACCATAAAGATTCCTTTGTACCTTTTCAGAACGGAATCCTAAAAAAACAGATGAACTCAGAACCTACTCCGGTTCGAATTCCCATAAAAAACGCCTTGCATACTGTAGTACAAGAAATAAATATAACGAAGCCTTTATTTGTCGAAATGCTTTCTAAATCCACTCAATGCAAACTCTTAGCGTATTAGATAAAAGGCTCTTTGCTAAATGAATATACACTTATTCTTGGTACTTTTTTGTTTTATCACTAACTTTTTCATTCGGCCACGTTCAGTAATCGACCTTAAGTAAAATCAATGTATATGTACTCAGACACATTGAAATTTATTGGAAACATTTAAAGATAAGAGTCTTATTATATTAAAGGATCTATATTGAGAGTTATCCATTTTAGATCGTAGCCCTCCCGACAGGTTTTTATAATTAGCTATACTAAATTTGTCGTTACGAAATTAAAATTTTGGTGAATAAATATAGAAGTGCGTAAACTCAACTTTTTTCTGGACGGTGACTTTTTTTCTTAAAATGTCATAGAGTAAATAGTAGTAAAATTGGTCAAATTATACGATGTATTTGCTCATTCATTATACACTTCTAGTTTTCAACAAATCATATATATATATATATATATATATATATATATATATATATATATATATATATATATATATATATATTACAAAAGTGCACATATAAGAAAAAATTGCAAAGAGAGGTAAATGTACAGTTACAATTCAGTTATTTAAAACACTTTTTATACTTTGTGTGTCAAAATTAACAATATCGAATGAAATAAAAAATAAATGAGCAACTAAATTATTATTATTATTATTATTATTAAAACGAAGTAACAATTATAATGAATTAAGTAACACTAGACTACGAATATTTTAAAAGTTGCGTTATTAGTTATAGAAATAAACATGTAACCTAAGTTGTGAGCAATATCAGAAAATACGATTATAAGTGAATTCAATTTAAAAATATTTGATATATACTCGTATATTAATATCATGGGCGAGGGACGATCAGCAACGTCCCTCTTAAAACATGTCTAAAGCCTAACTTAGCGGTTGCTAATCCGCTTGCCAAGAATAGCAACTACTGGAAACCCCCCCCCCCAAGGGTAGGCTTATGTTCAGCAGTAGACAGTTGATGGATGGTATGACGATGATGATGATACCATACCATACCATTTTAGCCGTTAATTGTACACTGCTAAACATAACTCTCTCTATTGGAAGGTTTTACTAGTAGTTGCCATGCTTGGCAGACGAATTGACAACTAAAATTAGGCTTTGATGATATTTAAAAAAGGACATTGCTGCCTATCCCTCGATTTTCCATTTACATATAAACATAAAAATTACAAAATAAATATGAGTACGTACAATAAAATGCGTTTACGACTATAATCCTAGATGGGGTAGTAAGGCTTTAGTCGACTTTTGCCGGTACGGTGAGCGTAACACTCGACTTATCCCATTTCGCTGATTTTATTAGGATCCAACGGCAATTAAACAGGCAAACCCACCGCCATCTTTCCGATCATAAATAAAGGAACAGCTGGCCAAGTCTGCAAGAAGTTATCAGTATAAATACCTATATATATATATATATATATATATATATATATATATATATATATATATATATATATATATATATATATAAATAAATAAATATTTAAGGTTAGACTTCGAATGATTAATTTCCTGAGCATTTTATTTTTATATAGATTAAACTAAAATATTATAATTGTTTGTTTGAATCGAAGCATTTGGCGTTCCATTGTTTCTGCCTACCCTAATGGGAGACAGGCGTGACAGATATGTATGTATGTATGTATGTATTATAATTGTTATAGAATATGCCAAATAAGCGAAAGAAGGGCCTTTCGCGTTGGTGTCATAAGAGGCGACTAAGAGAGCGCGAGGGATGGGCAGCAGCGTCTCTCTTATAGCATCTCTAAAGTCTGACTGCGGTTGCCAATCCAGTTGCCAAGCATGGCAACTTCTGGTAAAACCCCCAACAAGGGGAAGGCTTATGTTCAGCAGTGGACAGTTAAAGGCTGATATGATGATGATTATTATAAATGTGATAACCTAATTAGGTATTAAAATAGGTAACGAAATTGCTGTTAGTCAGTGTGATTTTTTACCGACTTGAAAAAAAAGGAGTTCCTCATTTCAGTTGTATGTTTTTTTTATGTTTGTTGCCTCATAACTCCGTCAGTTGTTAACTGAGTTGGAAGATTCTTTTTCTATCTAAAAGGATATGCTTTTACAGATTAGCCACGTAGAAATTTTATTAAAATCTGTCGAGTAGTTTAGATTTTAAATCAGATGGTTTTACTACAATTGGAGTTGATTTTTTGTGGAGTACAATTTTAATTGTTCATTATTTAGTTGCTCATTTATTTTTTATTTCATTCGATATTGTTAATTTTGACACACAAAGTATAAAAAGTGTTTTAAATAACTGAATTGTAACTGTACATTTACCTCTCTTTGCAATTTTTTCTTATATGTGCACTTTTGTATATATATATATATATATATATATATATATATATATATATATATATATATATATATATATATATATATATGATTTGTTGAAAACTAGAAGTGTATAATGAATGAGCAAATACATCGTATAATTTGACCAATTTTACTACTATTTACTCTATGACATTTTAAGAAAAAAAGTCACCGTCCAGAAAAAAGTTGAGTTTACGCACTTCTATATTTATTCACCAAAATTTTAATTTCGTAACGACAAATTTAGTATAGCTAATTATAAAAACCTGTCGGGAGGGCTACGATCTAAAATGGATAACTCTCAATATAGATCCTTTAATATAATAAGACTCTTATCTTTAAATGTTTCCAATAAATTTCAATGTGTCTGAGTACATATACATTGATTTTACTTAAGGTCGATTACTGAACGTGGCCGAATGAAAAAGTTAGTGATAAAACAAAAAAGTACCAAGAATAAGTGTATATTCATTTAGCAAAGAGCCTTTTATCTAATACGCTAAGAGTTTGCATTGAGTGGATTTAGAAAGCATTTCGACAAATAAAGGCTTCGTTATATTTATTTCTTGTACTACAGTATGCAAGGCGTTTTTTATGGGAATTCGAACCGGAGTAGGTTCTGAGTTCATCTGTTTTTTTAGGATTCCGTTCTGGAAAGGTACAAAGGAATCTTTATGGTTTCCTCTTTGTCTATCCATCCAAACCTTTTGTCACAGCATTATATGTCAGCTGCAACTAATGCTATTAATTTGAAATTTGTATGAATCATTTGTGAATTAATTTGTGCGGGGAAATTGTAAAATCCACGTAATTCCATACATAAAGTATTTTATGTATTAATTTAAGATATAACCTATTCGTGTACCAAATTGCTTTCAAATCCATTGAGTAGTTTTTGCGTGAAAAAATAACAAAAATTCCGTCTATCATTACAAACTTTCGCATTTTTCATATTAATAGAGTAAGAGATGGAGAAGGTTTGTTCTTTTTATCCCGGTTAGTAAACATATCCTCATAAGGGGAGTTTTGCCAGTAGTTGCCATGCTTGGCAAGCGGGTTGGTAACCGTAGTTAGGCTTTTTGAGATGTTTCAAGACGGATGCTGTTGCCTATTCCTCTACCATTAAGTTCCCTCAGTTGCCTCTTACAACACCTACGGGAAAGGAAGGGGTAGCCTATTCTATGCCGAACCACACAGCCAAAATGAAAATGAAACATATCTTGGTCATGCAATCAAAGTCGCGGTTATAAGCTAGTCTTTTGTTGCATAAAATATACTTGTACAAATATTATCACCCAAATTCTGTCAGGAAGGACAACGCTTTCATTAACCAGACAGAAGTTTACAATTTTTTTTATGTAACTTAGAATGGCCAACAAGCTGATGGCCTACCTAATGGAAAGTGATAACCGTCACCTATAGACATGAGCAGTACCATGGACATAACAGAGTATACTGTTTCGCCCATAATACCCCTCATGCGTTGCCATTCCCGAGGACTCAGGTGTTATTCCTCTGTACCCTGTATATTCACTGCCATATCCCACTCTCTAAACCGAAACAGTCATGCAAACAACTGCTTCACAGTAGAAACACGAATGGAACAGAGTAGTCCAAGCAAACGACTTTTGTACAAAGTCTCTCTCTGGTTTAAATTTTATTTATTCTGTAAGATCCTATGTATCTTTCATTAGCACTGTTCCTTCTATATTCCTATCCAAGTTGCATGGTGACTTTAATCTAGACGGCCATTTAATTTACATACAAACTCTCTTATTTAGAAGCCATTACTTCAAGTAGTCTAGTTCAAAGGGAATCCAGTAGACGTAATATCTCTTTGTGATGGCCTCAAGCGAAATTTTTAGTTGATAATGAAAATTAATTTCATGTGAAGATATTTCATTTTGTATCCAGTCATTGTACGTATAGTGTCTTGAAATACGAATACTCAGAAAAGGATTCATAGATTTCATATTACTATAGCTTTATATTACATATAATTTATATTTTATTTATAAATTGTTATATTACATGTACACTCTGAACCATCAGAAACAGAAATGAAACTGTTATTTATATGTAAATGATGGCTTAATGCTTTGGTGGGGATATATTTTTTTTAATGTAATAATTACCGGTCTAACTTATATGTAATTAGATCGAGAAAGCTCGACTAGTTTCGGGATCAATTCGTGATCCTTGGTCATGAGCGGCTGTGAATACTTCATATGCGTGGATTTTAGAAGTAGGGAAACTAATTAAATAGATATTTCTAGATGAATTATCAAGATAAAGCATATAGCAGATTTTAAATAAGACTTTCAGGAATAGAACTGTGAAAACTACATTCAATTTACATACGGACAGCAAAGTCGATCCTATAAAGATTCTGTTTTTTCCTTTGGAGGTACGCAACCCTAAAAACGAGTATATTTTCTCAAAACGTCTCTAAACATCTATTCTAATCTAATACCCCTTTGAAATCCCGTCACTATCGTCTAAACCTAAGAATATGTTCAGAATGGAGCATTAAGCCGAGATATAGCGAAATATACAGTTGAGCAAAACCCTGAGGGACCTGTTTGTCTCTCAGAAAGTATCTGGATGATGGTAACAACGCTCCGAGGCACAATTTAGTGCCATCTCGAAGCACGCTATGAAGGAAATTATAGAACCTGTTTAAAATATATACCTTACAGTTTAAGCAGGATTTTCTTGTAAATTCATGCTCATATCGATACATTCTTTATTTTAAAACCAAATATATATTCCGATTTAGACTTCCACATGTTTTATGGTTTATAAGTATTAGAAATTAACGCGGTTATTTAGATAAACTAATGTCGGTAACCGTCAAACTGTGGTCTCGGCATAGAATAGACAATTCTTTCCTTTCCCATGATTGTCATAAAAGGCAACTAAGGTAGCTTAATGGTCTCTCTTAAAATCTCACCAAAAGCCTAACTGCAATGGCCAATCCACCTGCCAAGTGCCATACTTGGCATGTGGATTGGTACTCCTGACAAACCGCCCTTATGGATAAGGCCTATGTTCAACACTGAACAATTAACGGGTGATCATCATCATCATCATCATCATCATCACCTTGATGATGCTGAACAATTAACGGGTGATAAGGTGATGATGATGATGATGATGATGATAAATAACAATCCTTTCTTCCACCAATCACCAATAAGTTCCTCAGTATATTATATTATATAGGTATATAATAATAATTGAAATGTGGTGCTGGAGAAGGATGGAGAAAATTAGCTGGAGGCATCGAATTAGCAATGAGGAGGTCCTGCTTAGGGTTAAGGAAAAAAGACAAATTATTAGAACTTTTGAGGACAGAAGGGGAAAAATGTTGGGACACTTGATACGACACGACGAACTTATGAACATTATAAGTATTGGTTGTCCGTGCACCAAGACAGGAACATTAAATAATGTTCTCTTGCTTCTTGCTATATTATTATTTAATTTACTTTACTTTTTATAAATTATAAATTTTCTACATATATTTTAATTTTTATGTTTTTCTTTTTGTATGTTTTGATTGTTATATTTTTATATGTTATCCGTGCACGTTGTAATACAATTGTACCTCTATGGGCTAAGTACCTGATAATAAAGAATTATTATTATTATTATTATTTTTATTTAATTTGTTATATCTCTCATTTAGAGGTAGTTTTAGACACGGGCCAAAGCCAAGTGTTTTTGGAATGTCAGTTCAATGATAGGAACTTACGGACCAGGCGACATGTATTTAAAATTGCTGCTTTTTGGAGGAGTATATATGTGGAGGGTTGTATACATAATGTATGGAGACTTGTGTGTAAGGTTTTCGGGATAACACCCGTTGTAGATAAAACTATTGGTATTGTTTTTACTGTATGAACTCGCCATTGGGATTTTATTTCTATAGAAAGATCTGTGTATTTAGCTAGTTTTTCAGAGTGTGTTTTTGTCAAATTGTGTGTGTTGCATATTGCTATGTCTATAAAGTAAACTATTTTATTGTCTTTATCAAGAATAGTGATATCTGGTCTGTTATAATGTATTGTTTTATCTGTTATAATAGTTCGATTCCAGTACATTTTGTGACGTTCATTTTCTAATACTGCTGATGGTTGGTATTTATAATAAGCTATTTTTTCTGTTATTAAATTGTATGTAAATGCTAAATACTGGTGGATTATTGCTGCAACTTGGTCATGTCGGTGTTTGTAGTCTGTTTGGGCTATAGACTTACAGGCACCGGTTATATGTTGAATTGTCTCTGGAGCTTCATGACAACGGCGACAGATGTCTACTGAAATATTTGTGTGGGTGATATGCTTTTGGTAGTTTTTGGTGTTAATTACTTGGTCTTGGATTGCCATTGCAAAAGCCTCTGTTTCAGGAAAAAGATCTCCATGAATCAACCATGCATTCGATGCTTTTTTATCGACATGATGCTGTTGTAAATCCTTTTGATGTCTTCCGTGCAGTGACTTTTGCTGCCAGGTTAAAATCTTGTCCTTGTTGTCTGTTATTTTTTCATTCCCTTGAGTTGTCCTATCCCGCAAGTTTAAAGGCGTTAGTCGCATATCTGTTTCTATAATTACTTTGTGGAGATTCGAGTTCACTGCTCTTGTGTAGAAGTAATTTCTTAAGTTTGTAATCTGTTTGTTATGAAGATTGGTGATATCGCTTATTCCTCTTCCTCCCTCATGTCTTGGTAATGTTAATCTTTGTATACAGGATTTTGGATGGTGCTTGCGATATGTAGTTAATGTCGTGTTTATGATTCGCTGCAGGTTTTTAAGATCTGTTTTAGTCCAGTTGATTATTCCAAATGAATAAGTTAATACAGGGATAGCGTAAGTATTGATGGCTTTAGTAAGGTTACGTGAATTCAGCTGAGAGCGTAATAATGCGTTTAATCTATGTTTAAATTTTTTGATTAAATCTTGTTTGACCTGTTTTTGGTGTATTTGGCGTGATTGTTGGAATCCCAGATATTTGTATGAACTGTGCTGGTCAAGTGGTTCTATCAAATCCCCCGAGTTTAGTTCATATTCAGCATTTATTATTTTACCATTAGAGATTGTGAGGCTTTTACATTTATCTACACCGAATTGCATGCATATGTCATTAGAGAAAGTTTGTGTTAGATCTGCTAGCTTATGGAGTGTTTGTATATCATTACTGTAAAGTTTTATGTCGTCCATAAACATGAGGTGTGACAATTTTGTTTCGTTTTCATCTGATGATATTTTTAGTCCTGCGTCGGATTCATTGAGTATTTGGGAGAGTGGATTTAGGGCGAGGCAGAACCACAGGGGACTCAATGCATCTCCCTGGAATATGCCTCGTCTTATTGGAATGTCAGCAGTTTGTATAATATTACTACCGTTGATTAATTTTAATTTTGTTTTCCAGTGTTTCATAGTGGATTCTAGGAGTGCTATAATATTTGGATGAATTTTGTAATGGTGAAGGATATACAGAAGCCAGCTATGTGGTACAGAATCGAATGCTTTGCGGTAATCTATGTACATTACACTGAAATCTTTCTTTCTTAGGGAAACTATTTTCATTGCTATTGTGTCTATTGTTAACTGTTCTTTACAGCCCCGACTGTTTTTGCGACAACCCTTCTGCTCTTCACTCAAAATATTGTTCCTTTCGATGTGATTATATATTAAATTAGTGAGACATGATGTAAGTATTTTATATATATTCTGTAAACATGTAATAGGTCGATACTTTCCTGGATCTTGGTGTTCCTGATCTTTAGGTATCATGTACGTTATGCCCTCCGTAACAAATTCTGGTATAGTGTCTGGGTTTTCTATAAAACTATTGATATGATTATGCAGTATTGGATGCAGTCTACTAAATTTTTTGTACCAGTAATTATGGATATTATCTGTTCCTGGAGCTTTCCAATTGTGCATTTTCTTTATGACATCATCGAAAACTTGTATTGGGACATGTTCATATTGCATGGCAGTAATCTTGTCCAAAAGTTGTGCGTTCGTTTTTATCCAGCCTGCAGCATCGTTATGTGATACTGGGTTAGCCCAAATGTTAGACCAGAACCTATGTAAGTCTTTAGCTGACGGCATTGTCACCGTTAATTGTGTGTTAGTACCTGTAGGTGTGTTTTGTGTATTTAATGTGAGCTGTCTATAAAATTGCTTTTCGCTGTTAATGAATTGAGAATTTTGTTTTTTTCTTAATGTGCAGTTTACGTATCGCTTTAATCGACTTGTTGCAGCGTTTAATTTTTGTTTTAATGTATCTAAGACCTGATAGTCAGTAATGTTGGGTTCTTCGTGTTTAGTATGTATTTTATATGTGTTTTTGATATTGTCTATGTGTTGTTTCAATCTTCTACTTCTGTTACCCCTCATGTATTGTATCATCCTTCCAATGTCTCTTCTTAAATCTTCTATTTTTTTACGTAGTCTCTGTTGCCAGGCTGGAGTATAGATGGTTTGGTGTATATCAGTTCTTTGTTCTTTGATTTTTGTCCCGTTGCAGATTGCTGCAGTAAAAGCCGCACAATATAGTGTCGTGTGTGTTTTTATGAAATTTTCATTTTCTGTTATTTGTTTCGACAATAGTTTTGTATTTATGTAGTTGATTATATATTTCAGCTTCCTAGAGACTTTTTGTTTTGGTATGTAAGGTCTTTCTGTAGGATTTGTATCTTTAAAACGGCTAAGTGTTTCTTCAAATTTAGCCATAATATGTAAATCTAACTGTGAGTTTGTATATGTGATCGATTTACTTGTATTGTAATAATGGTTATTAGTATCTGTCATCTGGTCGTTATCTTGGGAATTTATAGAGGTATTTTGTGAAATAGAAGTTTGAATCGTCTGTATATTATTTGGTCTATTTGTACTCGCACAAATCTGGTTTTCAAGACTAAGTTGTAAATTAGGTGTTGTTAAAACAGATTCTACTTCTCGTTTTATTTCTTCTAACCGTTGATCGGTAATATATTTATTTACTATAATTGCTCGACGTTGATCTGCAATTCGTTGTTCTGAAAGATGTTCTAATTGCGGGAATTGGTCTATTACACTTGCATGAAGCTGTTTACGGTATGCACATTTATTTGTTTCAAGCTGAGTGATTTTGTAATAAGATCTAATGATTGACTCATTCATATCGTTAGTCCAGTTGATTCTTCTAGATGAATTACGTGCAAAAGTTGTTTCAGGTAATAATTGGTTTTCTTGGTTAAGAATCTCTGAAACTTCTTTCCTCAGATCAGTTAACACAATGGATGGAAGGAGTTTATTCCTCAAAATAGCTCGTCGTTGGTCTCCTACTCGCTGCTTTGATACTTTCATGTCAGGGTATTTTTCGACGAATTGTCTGTGTAACGGTTCTAGGTATCCTTTGACTTTTGTTTCTAATGCAGTTATTATGAGATAAGTGCGCCATATGAACATATTCATGTCTTTTGTCCACTTTTTTCGCGCACGAACTATGTCTGTAGTGGGCACAGGGTCCATAGCAGTAGCCTCCTGTGCAACATCTACTGACAGTGATGAATTTGATGATGACATTGTACTAGTGTTTTTGAATGAGTTTTTGCAAGTAAATGAGTAAGATGAATGTATAGAACTATTAGAGGATGATAATGACGTTGATGATTGTGATCGTATGGCGATATCGGCTGTAACATCTTCGGGTTCATGCCCAGCGAGTGCCCGCCTGCTCAGCTCCTCGCTACCGATGGTCCGTATACTGCTACACCCAGCACCGGCTCCAGGTGCACCCCGGCGACCCCCGGGCAGCGGCCGCAAACAATATTTCTTCTCAGACATACTTTTCATAAAAGGGTTTTGGTTTTTGGGATCGTTAGTTAGGGAGGTGAATTTAATTGGCCATAGGTGTTGTTAGCCTTATAAAGCATCCCTCATTAAGGGTCACGAATTCTAGATGTTATGTTGTATTCTAAGGTACCTCTCCCTGTAAGCCCCCCCACCACGGCAAGGTGATCCCCGGGGGGGGGGGGGGGGGAACGAAGATCCTCTGTCACGATATGTCCCAAGTATCTGAACTGACCCACTCTTTCCACTGCAGCGCCGTCTATAAAAACTGGCGGGATCCTCTCCGGTCCTCTCCCAGACCGAAATACCATCATTTGTGTTTTTTTTTACATTGTATTTCAGTCCATGACTCGATGCATAACGTTCACAAATTGCTAACAATTTTCTTAGTCCACTGATAGAGGGACTAAGAAGAACCATATCGTCAGCGTAGCTTATACTATTTAAACAAGTAGTTCCAATATGACAGCCTACTTTGGCGCTCCTTAGTTCCCCTATCAGGTCATTTACATATAAATTAAAGAGGTCCGGTGAGGTCAGCCCTCCTTGACGAACTCCACATTCTAGTCTATACTCACTAGAGGTGGTGCTGCCCCATTTTACAAAATTTGTCTGTCCACAGTACCAGACCCTCAACTTTCCGTTTTCTCGCACTGTATAACTATGTTAAAGTGAATGCTGTGAATACCTATAATAGGTGTATGCATTAATATTGTATTATATTTAATGTTTGTTATACCTATATGTTATAATGCAATATGCTATTGCTGTTGCTTTAAATAAATAAATAAATACATATGAGATAGAGAGAGAGAGAGAATTTAATACTCTACTACTATTACCACAAAACGATCCCGACGTGGATATTCAGATTATTTGTAACCGTAACAATTTGTACACGACGATCAAAATCAAAACGCATGCAAATTGGTTGTTGCATATCGGCTCGTATTAGCATATTCATGAAATATTGGATTTTACTGGCATTGTATTTATATTATTAATAAATGCTATTATGATCACTTTTTATAATTTCCCTTATGATTACTGTTCATCATCATCATCATCATTATCATCATCATATCAGCGTAGTGACACCCCCAATGTTGCAGGCGTCCATAGGCTACAGTGAGCGTTTACCATCAAACAGGCTGTATGCCTGTTTGCCACTTTTGATATAGAAATAAATAAGCAGTTAACTATCCACTGCTGAACATAGCACATACTTTGCTTTGTACAAATATTTATGTGCCTACGATCAAACTGTTTATAATTACTCCTCTCTATCCAAAGGTTGCCTGGAAGAGACCGATTAACGATAAGGTCGCCCATTGTTTTCTCATTGTGATTATTTCTTGTAATTGTTTATATTTATAATAAGTTTACTATTGTAATCTTTTGGTGGAAACAAAAAAGAGTATCTGTCTATCTATCTATGTTTAAAAATTAACGCAACATATAACTCTTGTTTCAGATGTAGTTTCTTACACTGTCGTGTCAGTTAACGATCTTTCAAATTACAGTATAGTCAATTATTCTTATAAATATACTTCAATAATTGTTATTTTTTTTTTTATTTAAATTCACATAAGAAATGTCAATTAATATAAAATATTTATTACTATTTGTTTCTTTTATGCAACTTAGATGCATAAAAGAAACAAATAGAAAGATGACAAATAAGCTAACGGCCCACCTAATGAAAAGTGGTAACCGTCGCCTATGGATACGAGCCATGGGCATAACAGAGTATCCTGTTTCGTCCATGATACCCCCACGCGTTGCCATTCCTGAGGACTCAGGTGTTATTCCTCTGTATCCTGTAAATTCACTGCCATATTCCACGCATCAAACCGAAACACAGCCATGCAAACACAACCGTTTCACGGTTGAAACACGAATAGGACAGAGGTACTCAAGCAATCCACTTTTGTACAAAATCTCCCTCTATTAAATATTTTACATCTGGTAAACATGGTACTGCATTTTATTTACAATAAATTAAGCCTAAGAGCCTAAGAGTCGCGTCATTTTATGTACTGTTTAAACCAATCACAATACATTTGCAATCTAAACCCAATCTTAAGTAACCTATACGTCTTAACTCAAGATTGCAGCCCCCGTTACACTTTCGAAAAATGACCTCCTCAACGAAACAATGGCGAGAGCACCACTGCCATTTGTCGTCCTCCGATCCCCAAAGAAATCATTTTGTTCAACAACTTTTGCCTTTTACTAGAAAATTTCGTGTCGAGTTTGGAACAAATATCTACGAAGCCGATTCATTATGCGTCTTTCAGTGAGGAAAAGTAATTCAAAGTTGTTTCCTTCAGCATTCGCAGACAGAGTTTGGCTCATTTTCTTTGGAGCTCAGTTCAAGAAGGTACATTCAGGAGTCCCAGAGATTAAGTCGTTAAATTAATTCGATCCAAAAACTAGTTTTAATTCTAGTTCCTAGATATAATTAAAAGTTTTTAGTTTCGAACGATTCGACGAGTTTTCAGATTTATAGTGGTAACGCTAGATTTTTGTCGAATTCAAGTAAAAAAGCTTTAGGTAATTTATTTATCTACTAAATATTGTATCATTGATAGATATTTAAAATAAATATTTTATATCTGCATTAACATCTCATATCTATACTGATCTTATAAAGACGAAAGATTTCTGTTTGTTAATAATGGATAAACTCGAAAATTAATTAATTAATTTAAAAAAATCTTTCATCTATAAAAACTATATTATCAGCATATAGAGTATCACAGGTTATATATTATTTTCTAAAATACTATCGACTCGTGCAAGCCGCACTAAATAACTAGTAAAATAAAAGTAAACTGTTCAAAATTTTAAGACAAAAGCATTTACATATATCATTTAAAAAAAATCTCACCAGTTATAACTAGTTTTAAATAACTATATTTTTTTTATACGACTTAGAATGACAAACAAGCTGACGGCCCATTTGATGGAAAGTGGTAACCGTCGCCTATAGACATAAGCAATACCATGGACATAACAGTACACACACATACTGTTTCGCTCATGATACCCCCCATGTGTTGCCATTCCTGAGGACTCAGGTGTTATTCCTCTATACCCTGTAAATTCACGCCATATCCTACGCCCTTCAAACCGAAACACAACCATGCAAACACAACTGCTTCGCTGTAGAAACACAAATGGGACAGAGGTACCCAAGCATTCGACTTTTGTACAAAGTCTCCCTCTCCCTCTGTTAATTCTAAAGATATTTATGAAGATGATGAAACAAATAAAAAATAAATAATTACTTCTAACCACTAGAACAGTGAATACCTGATTGATAATGCAGACTACCAGTGCTCGACGGGATTTGAAAACATTTATTAAAGAGAATTTTTGCACTGAGATATCTGTGGATATAGTTTTTCAAGTCACTTTCTACACACAACCACTCTTTGGAATCAAGTTCCAGCATTAGTATTTTAGAACCAATACGTCATCGTAACCTTCAAGAAATGCATATTCCTTTTTAAAAAGCCCGCAGAACACTTGCAATTCTTCCGATATTGCGGTATTCATGGATGACGGTTGTCGCTTATCACCAAGTAAGCCACATGCTCGTTTTCACCCTATGTTATAAAAAAAAATTGTAGAAGTATTATTCGCTACTTATAAAAAAAATATTAACAAGTGAATATATTCAATAAATAAATTTACACAATTTAAAAGTGACTGTTGTTTGCATTTTATATTTACAAATGTTTCAAGCTAGAATCTCTTTAAAGAATTTTATTTTGACCGAAATAAAGCACTCCGGATTATCGGCTTTAACTCCCCACCGAAGTACAGATTTTGCAACAATATAAATGTATGAAACGTTACAAACATTTATTTTCAAGCGATACAAATCCACTGCTTTGCTGCTGCTAGGCATCTTGAAATTTTGCAAATTCATACAACAACCATAGATTATGCAAAGCTTATTGCCGGATGTATGAGAAATTAATATTGGCATATAAGTTGGTACGACTCAAGTTTAATTCAATTCGCACCTGCCGTGTATAAGTTGCACGAGAAATTGTCAGAACTTGCTAACAGAGATATTTTGCAGACTCCTGTTGCTTACTTATTGAGTTTCAAATGTAAACTTCATGTTTAGTGTTATATACAAAATTTTATTTGCAGTACCACTTAATATGTCTGCGTTATTTCTAGATATAACCAAACCATTGCTTTGGTTTGTCACAAACGAGCAACTGCATCATGACCTGGAAATTGGAACTGTTAGACAGGAAATACTACAATACACATACAATCCTACAAGGAGAGGATAACAAAACACCCTAACTGACTGGTAAGAGACATGGGACCCAAATCACACAAGTCGTAGATTGAAACGCAAAATGTCCCAAGACACGATTCAGTTAAATAAAGTAGGATGCGACTCAGGTCGCATACTGAGCACGGCATTAAAGTATACGTCAAACATACTATTTATTGTTCCAACAAGGAGACAGATCGTAGTATAAATAAAGACAAAAAAATCTCCAGATATATGGATAGAAATGGTCCAAAGTGGCTGTGGGCATCATATTGAACAATTCCTCTGACCACAATCCATTGTACAGGCGGTAGAACACGCAGAGTGAGACAAAATCTCTCCTAAGACTTAAGGGTCCGATACCGCTTTTATATCCCTCATATATAGTTAATTTAATAGATACTTTTATTGATTTTGGAGCTTCAGCAGTTTTATCGCCACAAAATATCCACACTACATTTGTTATACGTTCGATTCAAAGCTGGCCAATACCGCAACTAACGTAAGTCATAATAATTGCTCTCGACGTCAGCAACGCTCCGCGCAGAGCCGGCGAATGGGTACATAACTCAAGTTAACTGGTCAGTGATAATTTGCTCTTAAACAGTGGAACCCATCGTCCTGATTTGATACGGGTTTCTAGAGTATCTTGCAAGAAAATATTTACAACATAACAATTTCCCCGAGTCGTGGAGAACTGTTAAATGATGCATGTATAAATTAGTGCTGTTTCAGTTATGTTTTGAGTATGGAAGATCTTATTATTCCATGTAACGGTTATAGATGGAAAGTATTCGTTATAAATATTCACATATAACAATGTTTATATTAATATAATATATTAATTTATTAGTACATATATATGTATGATGTATAAATATAATGTTAAATACAGCGATGTGGTTCCGGCATAAAATAAGCCACCCCTTCCTTTTCTCTGGGTGTCGTAAAAGCCAACTAAGAAAGGACGAGGGATGGGCAGCAACGTCCCTCTTAAATATCTCTAAAGCCTGCGATTGCCAATTCGCCTGCCAAGCGTGGCAACTACAGGTAAAACTCCCCTAAGGGGGAGGCTTATGTTCAGCAGTCAAAGGCTGATATGATGGTGATGACATGTATGTATACCTTCTACAAGTTAAGATCTTATGTGTTAGGATATAATCTATCCATTTACTAAATTTCCTTTAAAACTATACAGCAATTTAAATATGATTTGATAACAAACGTATAATATCCAAAAACATTATAAACTTCCGACGTGAAAGAAAAGTAGTTGAGTGACGACCACGTACATGAAAATGCGGTGTAGAACGACCCCCTTTATGAACTGACGACTTTAAATGCATTGCAGCGAATCAATGGATGCAAGTGGTAAAATAAAAAATAATAAAAAGACATATATAAAATAGAAAAGTGTAAATTAAAAAAAAAGCAAGTTTAAAAAAAAGGACAAGGAGGAGACGGCAAAAGGAGGTTTATCACCAACGAATTCATTCATAAAACAGCACGAAATGTCATTCAGAAGTTCGTATCAGCAAGTAGGCTTGAACTTAACTATTGTAGCCTACTGATATAAACTTCTAAACAAACAAAAGATTATTAACGCCGTAACAACAATAAAACAGTAACGAGATTTCCACTTTAAAACATTTGCCATAAAGTAGAAATTTCATTTTCCTCTTTGGACGGAATGTAAAAATTGCGAACGCTCGCCTCGAAAGCGAAAATGAATATTTGATATGGCGCTCTCTAGTTTATGATTAAGCTTGAAACAGCTTTCTTTATTTTAAAATAGTATCGCAAATTAAAGCGTTTATAGGTGTCGGTAGTTACTTTGAATTTTCTCCGGCTCGGATAAGTGAACTGCGCACTTAAAGGAATTTCCTGCAATGGAAATCTTAGAACCTAGAAGAAAACTTTATTCTAACATTCTAAACATTTTCTAGAAATACTAAACAGATTTTGAAAGCTATTTTTTAATAAATTGTATCAACGGGCCGAGGCGCTCGGTCTCCCGCTCGCGTCACAGCCGCTCACGATTAAGGATCACGAATTGATCCCGAAACTAGTCGAGCTTTCTCGATTTAATTACATGTAAATTAAATCGGTAGTTATTACATTAAAATATAACGTGCGCTTAGTGTAAAAAACAGTTCTTTTTGTTATGTGTGCTTAACAAAAAAACTGTTTTTTACTTAAAAAAAACAAAATCTTTACAATAGAGATTGTAAAGATTAAAATATTAAGTTTAAAGATAGGTTTAGAGATATGATGCCTCAGATCTAACCCCTTTATGAATCTATTAATAACTTATGTAATATTTAATTTATTGTATTTAATATTTAAATTTCTTTTTAAACCCGTTTTTTACTTAATCTACGTAAATCGAGTGGGTAACCTGTAACATAAAGAAGACCGCATAAAAACCCGAATCAAAATTTTTTAATCAACGTTCAATTAAAAACGCTGGCTGAAAATGTTTAATGTCATCGTGAAGTTACAGAAAAAAAACAAAAACACCAACACGCGCACTGTACCGTGTACGTACACAGCGCGTTCCATTTTCAAATTTGCTTATCAGCGAGCTCCCTGTCGTAACGCCATTCGCAAGGGCCGACTTGATTAAATTCGCTCTTTATGTGCGCCCAGAACATGCTACTTCAAATTAACTATACGATGTATATAATTGCACGTCGCTATTCACTTTTTATTATTTTCACTGTGTGAGTTTATGCTGATTAAAATATATTTAGACGATATTTTGTGTGCTACTTAACGTACCACTCTTCTGTGAATTTAAAGTTTTAGTTACACTCTTCTACTTCTAAAAATAGAACGAGACGCGGAAATAAAGTGTCTCAGAAAATATTTAATAAACCTAATCTTAGAACACTATTGAATGACAAATATGGACTTTCAACGACCATGTAATTTTAGACATAGTACATTTAAATAAATACACATTATGTTAACAGACATTTAAAAGAGTAACTGTTGAGTTTCTTGCGGGTTAAGTTCTCTACAAATAACAACTTTCCAAACCCTGCAGTAAGTAGTTTAAAAAATGACTATTTAAAAGTGCTCGTAAACAAGTGTATTTGAATAAAGATGATTTGAATTTGACTAATTGATTTAATTTTAAAAATGTTTGACTTATTTATTATTTAACAGTACTTGTATTATTAAAAGAAAAACCCTGTTCTAAATACTTCATGTTATTTTCTGGGTTAATAGATGTCCGGAAATAAAAATACATGATATTACGGAATACAAATATTTCCGAGTGATTTATTTAACAATCGATACTTAACTATTTCACTACGTAATGATAAAATTGTGTGTTGTAGCAAAACCAGTTACCTTGACTTAAAAACTAAACTACTATTCTGATTTCGATAAAATTTCTATAAAACCAATCTAAAAGTATATCCTTTGAGATAAAGAAAGAATTTTCCAAATCGGTTTACAATTAACTAAGTTATGAGTATAACAAACATAAAAATAAATACCTGTTTCTTCTTGAAGTCGGGTAAAAAGAATACAGCAGTAAACAATAGCAAATATAATTATATATATATATATATATATATATGAGAGACAGAGACAGAGATACCTTAGTAAAGTTTATTTTTAGTTCTGACGTGACATTCGTTTCACGACATCATTCGTCAAATGGATGATCCCGTGGGATGAAAGAAAATTACCAGAGATTTAGTTACGTAATATTTAACTTTGACGACAGAACTCGCGGAAAGTAGGGAAAACTTCTCCAAATTACACCGTTAAGTTTGTCTGTTGAATTTGTTCTGTTTTCTTTCAAACAATCACCGTATCTGAGTGCGTGGAAAGTACAATAAATTCCTTACTTCATTATAGGCACTCACGTAACAAGTTGATCTTACAAAGTTACGAAGACAGCAATGTTAAAATTTGTTAAAGTATTTCCCTTTTATACAACCTGGAATGGCAAACAAACTTTTTTTTTTTATTCGTAAGGAAATGCATCATGCAGACCCAAACGCCCCGGGGGAGGTGTATGTGTACTGCCGGACTCCTACCGGCTAAAACCACCACGGCATCCCTTGCCGCGCCATAATGTTGGGGACCCGGGTTCCCTTTCGTAGTCCACCGAGTCCCAACGGCATTGGCCGCACCGGCTTGCGGGCCCCGACTCAAATATGGAGCAGCAAAGATGCCGCCCACTCTTCAAGGGGAAACACGCGGGGATACGCGCGCAACTTCCCAGGGCCATGTTAAGCTGACGGGCAACCTAGTGGAAAGTGATAACCGTCACCTATCGACATGAGCAGTACCATAGACATAAGAGTATACTGTTTAATGCGTTACCATTCTTTATTTATTTGTTTATTTAAGGAAAATCAAGCCACAATCAATAGCTTCAATCAATGGCTACGAAAGCATATATTGAAAATACGTGTAACAAAATATTGATCGTTGGTAAAGGTATTACTATAAAAAAACGATTAGATCATATTGGGAAGTTTTTTTTCTAGTAATAATAAAAAAAAGTATATTTTTTTTTATTATTACTAGGAAGACAAACGAGCAAGCGACCTTAAGGGAGCAACTACGATCGCCCATAAAGACTTCATCAAGTAAGAGGGTTTCCTGTACGTTTTTAGACACGTTTTTTTAAAGAACATCCATAATAGTCTTATTCTTATGGAAAAAATGGGATGGTAGGGAAAACTGGAAAAAATATAGTAAATATTTGTTTATTTATACTCTCTTAAACATAGTTAATGATAGGAAATACATATTTGATTACTTCGTCATTACACTGTTGGCTATATTTTTTTTTAATTTTTATATTAGGCTAATAATTATATCACAGATACCATTTTTTATCAAATAGACTGTTTTTTTTTTTTTTTTTTTTTTTTTATTATAAAGTGATTTCTGTCGCTATCTTTGAGGCGACAACTTTCTAATCTGTTTGTATTTACATCTGTAATATTTTAACTGTGTATTTTTTTTTTTTTTTTTTTCCTGTATTTATTATCAAATAGACTGTTAGAGTGTATAGAGTTATTCAAGTTTCATAAAATAATGGTAAATTGCAGAAAGGAGGTTGCGTTTATTATGAATCTATTCATTTAACACTACCTCAACTAGTAACATAATTCATTTTCATTTAAGAGTTTCTTCTTGTCGGTGCAACTAATTCATGCATCTTCCTCCAGCCAGCTCTATCCCAGGCCATATTCTTTATCTCCCTATACGATATGACGCCTAGTGTTTCCTTTATCTGTCCCATGTAGTTAATCCTCGGTCTTCCTCTACCTCTTTTGCCCTCTATATTTCAGTAACATAATAAATAATTAAAATTGTAACAAAAAACTGACTTCACTCGTTGGAAAATCAGTTAACAGTTGAAACTAAATTACTGAATCGAATTCGATAAAATTTCTATGAAAGTAATCTGTGAATATACACTTTCAGATAAAAAAAGAATTTTTCAAATCGGTTTACAACTAAAAGATTTATAAAGTAATAAACATTCAAAAAAAATATAACCGGCTTTGAACCTCCTTCTTTTTAGAAGCCGGTTGAAAACGTGCAAACAAAACTGAACCTTGAAAGCGTTACACTTAATTTTAAGAGTTGTGTAAAAAACAAAAGGTAACAAGATACACTTTCTTTTTAATTTGTCAGAGATCTGAAATAAGATTATTACGCTTTGAAGGATTAAGGAAATGTTAAGGGACAGACGACGGCTCAGTGCCTCTAATTTGTATCATTTAATTATGTCGACTTGAGAGTACATTTTTGATGTTACGCGAGTAAACTTGAAATGACATTTTTCTCTATTGAAAAAAAAAGGTTTGTTATTAAAATTATTCTATATATTTAAATTCAATTTTTTTTTTATACAACTTAGAATGGCAAATAAGCTTACGGCCCACCTAATGGAAACCGTCGCCTATAGACATGAGCAGTACCATAGATATAACAGAGTATACTGTTTCACCCATGATGCCCCCCATGCGTTGCCATTCCCGAGGACTCAGGTGTTACTCCTTTGTATTCTGTAAATTTACGCCATTTCCCATCCGTCAAATCAAAACACGCCATGCAAACACAACTGCTTCACGGTAGAAACACGAATGGGACAGAGGTGTTCAAGCAATCGACTTTTGTACAAAGTCTTTCTCTGGTAGAATAAATGTTTACAACAAAAGTTTGGCATAATGATCCAATCTGACTACAACCTTCTACATTACAATGTAGTCTAATCTATCCTATTCTTTTTAACAATTACAGTTCTTTGCCACTTTCTTTTGAGTTAAGATCATAGTTGATAAGGAAAAAGAAAACATTTCAAAAGCTAGGTTTATTAAACGTACAGCACCTGGGTGAGAACGAGGATTTAGAATTTAGTTTATCTATCCTAAAATCAAGTCGGTTTGGTGAAGGAATAAGGTTACAATGAGTCTTAATTTCTAACTTTTGATGTCTTAAGAGAAAGATAAAAAAGAGAGCGCATTGCACTAGTATCAGAAAATAAAGACTCCATACATACTCTAAATTGGCATACACGTAAGGATTTACCTTACGAGTATGCCAACCTCTTTTTATGGGAACTTATTGGATGCCCAAGTAAGTTTTAAATCATTTCATCTAAAAGAAGACCTTGATTAACTGAGAGATCGAGAGGATGTTTTGACGTAAACAACATCAGTTCGCATAAAAGGGCTTAGATAATTTTCCAATTTATTGGCTTGAGAAAGTTCCAAATTCTCAACTTTCGCCCTCGATAAAATTGTTAGCTGCGTGCACCTACGTATCCTATAAAAAGACTTGTCTACAATAAAAAACTCTGGTGAAAAAAAGCAAAAAAAATCGTGTCCCATCACATATGCACGATCCGCCGTCCCCTCATGGAATGAATAAAACTTATTCTTTTCAAAGTTAGTGACACTTTTAGAGGAGCGAGTCGAATTTACGAGGGAACTTGTTACTTACTATCTGTCACGGAGTTGGGTCACTGAACAAAATAGATCAAGCAAGTTTGGATCTAGTAACTTGGAAGAGCGATGGCTCCCTATACTGGCGCAATTGGCGTGTCCTCAAATGAACTTGGATATACGACTACATGTTAAGATTTTTGTTGGTACCGACTTTAACTTCATTTTATAGTTTGAATTGTTGCTTGGTCTATGTATAGCGTTACTGTCTTTAGATTTAACGAATACAGTATATAACACAAAGTATATAAATATACTTCTAATGGCGGGTTTCTTTACGCAAATGAGATTCCTGATTCAATTCTTTGTCGGGCTAATTTAGAAAACGAGCCTTTCTAAATTGCCTCGGGTATGAACGATGAATTCCGTGTGGAGGCAGATGTTCGTTGTCTGATTTTTATTACACAGGATATCCTAGCTTGAGGACTGGGCGATTAGTATTTATATACCATTTTATTCATTAATTTACGTGTGTTAAATGGCTCAAATAAAGTGTTTATCTATCTATCTATCTATCTAGTATAATTGTTGTTCCCGCAACTTTGTTTATATCATGACTTAACTGTTCACTACTGAACATAAACCTCCCCTTTAGGGGGTTCTTTCCGTTAGTGGCCACGTTTGTCAAGTGGATTGGCAACCGCAGTTAGGCATTAGAGATGTTTTAAGAGAGACGCTGCCATCTCTCGCTCTCCCGTTTTATTATTTTTTATCTCGTACACTATCTAAAGAACTTACTTCATTGTATAAATATAAATAATTATTGAGTCTGCCACAAGTTCAAAATTATTAAATTACAAACTAGCACTTCCAACAAAGCGATGCAACTATCGTTAACATTTATGAATCATGAATGGGTCTGCAGCTGTATAATTTGTACCTACTGTTTCAAGTTTCCATTAGTTTATATAGTAATGTTGGGCCTTAGTGCTAGTAAAGAGTTTATTCGACAGTTTCTATTTTATCTGCATTGTCAATGTTGATTTTATTACCAATTCTCACTTCAAAGGCATTTGCTTTTACTTTGTCTCTGTAAATAAAAACATCTGTGCCATTAGTTACTAATTATTCAGCAAGAAACTTAATTTTTTTATTGAGCTTACAATTTTTATTAAAGACAGAAAAATTTATTTATTTATTTAATACTTTATTACACCAACATAACTGGTAGGAAATAAGGAGTACTAAGTGATTATAAGGATAGGTAGTGGGATTAAACTAGGTTGTTATATACTCGTATAGGCAAAGATTGAGCGCACCGTATAGAGGTAGGGAGTGAGCAAATAAAATGCGTCTTAAAACGTTTGGAATTTTTTATCACAGATAGACTCTGTACAAAAGTCTACATAGTTACCTTTGACCGCTCATATTTCCGCCGTCAAGCTACTGTACTTGCAGGCTGTGTTTTGGTTTGAAAGATCAGATAAAATATATCAGTAAATGTACCTCTTATTTTTCTGGGTTATTAAAGGCTTAGGGGTAATGTAGGTATTAAAGAATATTCTATAATTTATAGTAATATTTATGTCTATAATTGACGGTTATCACTTGGCAATAGATAGTTGAGATGTGACTCTTTTTACAATTTTAAGTTTCATAAAAAATGTTATTTCACACGGGTAAAGCCACGGAAAATAGCTAGCACTAAGGACTCTACTGTATAACCGAAAAGGATGAAAGATTCTTGAGTGGCGATCCCATATGAGTAAATGTAGTGTAGGATGTCCTACTAGATAGAGTGATTACTTTAAACACATTGCAGGGAGTCAGTGGATGCAGGTGGCTCAGAACTATTCCTTATGGCAGTATATGGGGGAGGCCTATGTTCATTGGTGGACAGATAATGGCTGAGATGATGATGATGATGATGAAGTTCTCTAGCTTTATAATTTTTTTTTGTTGATGAATAGGAAATTACTCCGTCAACAGTTGGCCACCATATAATGCTGACTTGCCAATTACTATTTTTGAAAGACTCGATGTTACAGACAATAGCAAATATTCTATTGAAGCTTTCTCGTTAATTTGATAGTTATATTATTTTTATTACTGATTATATTATCATAAAGTACATCCGGAAACTGCTTGGATTTATAGCTCTTTGTAACTTTTATACGCGGTCGATTCATCTCGTAGAAGGTCGCTTCACAATGCGTTTGTTCGAAGTCATCACTTTTACCCTTTTTTTGTAAGCCACCGTTTATATGATGACCTTGATCTGTTTCCCTAGTTGTCAGCCTCTTTAAACTTGATGATGATTTGAATATCATATTAAATATAAGCTATTTTCAATAGCTTCTAATGAATAAATGAATCTGTTATTTTTCATTCTGGTTTCGCCTTTTTTTTTATACAACTTTGAATGGCAAACAAGCTGACGGCCACCTGACGGAAAGTGATAACCGTCGCCTATAGACATGAGCAGTACCGTGGACATAACAGAGTATTTCGCCCATGATACCCCCCATTCGTTGCCATTCCTGAGGACTCAGGTGTTATTCCTCTGTACCCAGTAAATTCACGCCATATCCCTCCCTTCAAACCGAAACACAGCCATGCACACACAACTGCTTCACGCTTGAAACACGAATGGGACATTCTAATAAAAAAGACAAAATATTTTCTTAACGATCACTTACATATATTACACACATATATTGTATACAAAATTTCATCACAATCCAATTATTTCGGTTATATGTTTATGAATCATATTGTTTTTTCTGTGAAATTTTCTGATCATCTCCAAATATTGTTCAATTTAAGTTTAAAAATAAATCACACTAAAGAAGTCCTTTTATAAATTTAAAAAATAATTTAACAATTTAAACTCCTATACAAATTTACTACTTAAACATATAAAACTTACATAAACAATTTGAAGAGATACCTAACTTCAATAGATTTCAATTAGTCGACAGACATCTTTAAAAGCTTTAGAGAACTAGTAAGCTTAAATTTGATTGAAATATTCTGTCTCAGAACGTATTTAGTTGTCGAAACTATAATATGTTTTATAAATATTCAATTAAAATAAAGGTGAATTCTTTTTATGCCCTTTTTGAAGAACCCCAAATTGTATTATAGTATTTAGTTATAAAGGTATAATAGCAAGGGCGTCAGAGCCTATCGATTTATTTATTTATTTGACGACCAACATAAGATACAGAGAAACATTTTAATACAACACACTAGTGGATTAGGTCTAACAGTTCTTACATTTAGAAGCAAACACAGCATGCTTTGTGTTTAAGAAACATTAAAATGGAATTAAATGTCATTAAATGAATAAAAATATTAGCAATATAAGTAAATAATAGAAATTGTGATTAAAAACTGTGATTTGCTACGTTTTCTACAGTAGTCGTTTATTTAATTTTAACAACAATAAAACTGACTCTGACTTTAACTTTACTATCAATAACGAACAAACAAAACATAATTATACTCTAAGAAATAATGAAAACTCCACTATATACATTATGGGACATGAAAAAATAAGAATCTTATTTTCGCATGTGGGGTCAAATAACAATCTGTCATATTTTGACCCATTGGGATTTTTCTTTGTCTTACTCTCCCATCTTGTAGATTTTATGCATTGGTCTTATGGTGTCCCTTATAATAAAATATGTGTAACGAAGGAACATGACATATTTTCTTATTCAATTAATCAGCCGTATAGTATATTTTGGGTCTTATTATACCTATAATGACCTTCTAATATGTCAAGCTCACATTATCAACAACTGTCGCCTTTGACTATCCCATCTGAGATTATTGGCGTAATTGTACTTTTTAACCGATTGCTAAATTGGACATAAAAAGATAATAAAAAGTTTGAAAAAATTAAGCTTCCGATAGCTACATCTGATGAGATTCAAACCCGCTTATCATAATTGTTCGAACCAAGTTTATTCCCAGTTACATCCATGGTTGGAATACTATCAAAATCAGAAAGCAAACTGATACATACATCATTCCGCAGTGTAATTGAAGAACTATTAATGCTGTAACCAGCAGCGTTATAGTATTTTAAAATTTATTAAAAATTTTCAAGTAAAAAATTAGCATTTTTCTACAGAAATTTTTGGCACAATATATATCTAGCCTAAATAGCTTAATGAACTTTAACAAATGAGGTGTTGTTAGGTTTATCCTAAAAATCTGTGTAATGGATATTGTTGCGTAATGATGGACGTGTTCATATTCTAATGATGTGCCAGTACGTATATAATACTTGAATCATAAAGTACTGTAACATATTTGATCAACAGGCAAAGATATTTGAATCAAATCGAACTTATGCAAAGGTCTATAGAATTTTAAATCGACTTCGAGTTTTCTAGAACAATATGTTGGCTTAACTTACCACACTCTTACTCAGAATGGCCCAATAAGAAAAAAAATGCAGAACTGCAGAAACCTACTAAGCTTTTATTCGTTTTCAATTATATTAAATATTTTTTTCACTGAATGGAAGGCAATATTCATCGAGAAGACGTGTCAAGGCTCGATGTAACAGATAGTCGACATCAGCAGAAAACTTTGCTCATAAACATGTCGGGTGACTTACAAAGTAGGTTGGGGGGAGTCAGTGCTAGCTATTACACCGGTGTGTAAGAGAATTTTAATAGAGATCCCAGCATTGTTTCAATGAATAATATGCAATTTAAAACAGAGCAGCGCGAATTATCAATGAAGATCTTTGTAATGTAACATAAAGTAGGCCGTACAGCGATTTACCAATGTAAATTTTGATTCCCTGTTAATTCAAATTGCGACTTCTTGACTAATCGAAATCGGATCTGAATATTTTAGATAGTAGCTATATATGTTTGTATATTTAATTGGAAGAACTGTAAACATAAACAACAATTTAACTATGCAGCAGGATTATGGGCAAGAAATTGTTTATTATCTGGTTCGTCAAGGTAACTAATAGTTTCCATTTTACATACATTTCCTATTTTCCTCAAGTTCATAAGTTGATCAATGGAAGTAGATGTAGTAGTGATAATCAAAATACAATGTTAAGTATTTACTTATTTATGGCATTTGACATAGCCTGAGCATGTCTAATATTTTGTTTCATAAATATGTATAAGTAGATAAGATTTCTAAGACGATATTATTTAATCTAGATTTTAATTCCTAAGAGCATATTAATAGATTAAAAGTTATTTATACACCCCAGAAAGACAAACAAGCTGATGATCCAACTGATGGAAAGTGATACCCGTCGTTTACTGACATATGTTTTAAATACACAAAGAGAATTATAAGTAGATTGCTACATAATTTTTCATAAATACCTACTACAACAAGCAATATTATTTGCTATTGAAAGTACTTAACTGCACCATATTACTTGAACTTATCTTGGTTTCCTGAGAATGTTGATAAAGTAAGTTTAAAACTTGAGTAAGTTTAATTACTCTACTATAAAGTTTAGCATTATCTAGATACAGATTCGTTAAAGTAACTTCCAAATGATTAAGAACAATGATTGGATATAAAAGAACTTTATTATCGAAAGAACGAGAGATGAGAATAGAGAATAAACAACTAAAGCTATAAAACATCGGGCTAATGACATACCTGTAGTAATCAATACGGATAGGAGTCTTAACGAGAAAGATTCTTAAGTAAATGCCATCATATAGAACGACAATGGTGAATTGATACCATACATGAGCAATATCTTATAAGTAGATGCCGATATTTTCTAGAATCATTCTTTATAGCCACATGACAGGTTTATTGATGGCAAGGAAGAAAGAACTAATGATATGAATAATATTTATCGAGATTTTATTAGGAAATATTAGTGTTACAATGCATGAAATGTAATTAGAAACTAGCTCAATATTTTGTTTGTACAAACATTTTTGTTGGAAATTTTTAATGTCTATAAATGATTAAGCATTATTATAACATAGATTATTTCCGGATAGAGTAAATTTAATTCCTAAGTGCCTTATCTAAGAAAATGACAAAAATATATCCTATTTGAAAGAGAAAGTCTATTATCAAACTTTATAATTAGTAATTAGATAAATCCAATATCTAAACTGATAAGACTCTGATATAGTACGATCATAACATTAAGTTTTGACATAATTTGCTTTCAAAATGGCCGCTCTGTAATAGGGCTGTCGTCCGACAAGGTGTTTTCCAAAGTTTTCTTCGTTTATCTACGACAAGCTTAACTTTGGATAAGAAAGTATGATTAATAACATACTTTATTAACCCTCGTCGTGGAAATTTATAGAATGAATTGAAATAGAACAGAGAAGATTACAACAGAAGAAGAAAATTTATCACTGAATCTGTTATATTTGTTGTTATATTTTATTTGTGATATTAAGCATAATTCGAATGACAATTAGCTAATTCAGAAACTATGGTAATTATCAAATATTTACTACAATTTATTCTAAATAGGTTGCCTTCAACAATGATGTGAACAGATTTGTATACACTGTGAAATAAAAAACAAGTAATAATGATTTTTAAGTAGTCAAAATAAAGACCAATTTAGAGGTGTAGACTGATTCGATTCTTTTCGATCTTAGCAAGGTAATGCAGATTAGGGCATAATAAAATTGCTTATTATATTCATATTGAGAGAGAACAAATTTTTATTTGACAATGATACTCGTTCATCTGCGTAAATATGTTTTTTATCTCATAAAAATTCCATTGAATTCATAACGGGAATACCATAAGTATTTTTAATCACTTTTTCTAAGAAATCAAGATCAATGTATGTATATTATTTTTTATTTTTAAATAAATTGAAGTGCTGTTAATTTATACATTGATAAAATTCCAAATAACTTTGGCCACAATACGGTATTTGTTAAATTTATTTCTTTCTTTTCAAGTGAAAAACTCATTTTAAAACGATATTTAGAATTACATATTAAATCATAGAATGTAATAGTCTATGTAAAATAAAGTATTTACCATTTATTCGTGCATTAAGCAACAAACAGCAGAATTCATTAGTTAGTAAGTTTGTTGAGGCCCAATTTTAATAGATCCTTAAGTAATTTCCTAATTATAAAAATCATGTTAAAGACCATCATAAATGAACAATTAATCTTAAATAGATACCGAGTGAAAAATTAAGCGCTTCATAATTTCTTTTTAAACTATAGTTTTAAATTGTGCACATTTTTCTTAGAGCCAACAATGTTAGACTCCTGTATAAAGGCAAAAGTTTAACAGAAGGAAATAAAACGAAGTTTTTGAACTATAACGCAACAAATCTGCAATCTGCAGTAATGCTAGTGTCCCTTGGTGTACTAGTGTAAAACACTTAACAACTTTTCTCAGAGTCGCTCCTCACAGAAAACTCTAGAACTTTTTTAAAGGCAATTTCTGACTTTCAACAGTTTCTAGTTCCGTGTACAAGTTGCGTAATTATGATGCCAACTCTAGGGTTGTCAGTCTAATTTTTTCCTTCAATTTACAGTCAACTTACCGAGATACTAAAATGTAAGTTCTTGGATCTTTTATGTTAGAATTTCAAATCTAGAAGTTGAGAAAGGAAATTTCTGGTCATTATTCTTAGATGTCGTTTTCTGGCATCTGTTTTTTATAGTAATTTAAATATTATTTAACACTTTTTTTTATACGTAAAGTATCTACAACAAAAAGCTAAAATAGTTAGTCAATTTTAAACTTAAATTGATGATTTATAATAATTTTTTAATACATTTGTATGCACTATAAGGCGGCAGATAGTATTTATGTAAACAGATATGTATTAATAAGTACATAAAAATATTTAAAAAATTTTATGCTATCAGCAAAATTAATAAGCTCAAGAATTTTAATTTCTAGATATGAAAATAGAAAATAAGTGAATAACAATCGACGACAGATTACGGGCACTTACGGGATTAAAGATTACTAATCAAGTGCCAGAACTCTAAACCGATAAAAATATATATATTTACATTTTGAAGCAAAAATTATTAAAATCTAAAAGAGGAACAAAACTGTATGCTAAATATAGACTTTGATATTCAGAAATACATTTGCGCACCCGTGAGAAAAGAGGTTTGTTATAAATAAAGGATAGAAGTAGGTTTTCCAGAGGTCTAATGCCAAGTATTATCTAGCGAATAAAAAATATTTCCCGACGCTATCCAGGGGAAAATCGCTCGTTGAATTCCAAATGAGCAACCAGAAATATTTTCTGCTAGTCGCTTGTAAATGGGGGAGACATATAAATGGATTGTTTGAAAAGTTATATCCTAATGACTTATGCTGCGTACGCTCGGGAGCGACTTTGATCGACGGCGACTCGCCAGCGATTTTATTATTTAGAGGTCCAATAGACAGAGCGAACGATTCATTGATGATGTATTATGACCACACGTATGATGTCATACAAAATTTTTGATCAAATAACTGATCACAGATCGTGAGATAAATTGTTGCTGATATTTGGTGAAACAGGATCGTTCAATCAATGGCTACTTACAACTTCTCATACAAGTATCTATTATGTTCTTTTATTCCCTATATTGTATAGTACAAATAAAAGTATACTAATTTATCCAGTCAATGACAGATGGCGAAATTGGATGCGAAAATCGTCAAGTTCAAAATTATGCTCAAACGCAGTGTTCCAACTTTAGGTAGATTTGGGCAAGATCTGACATCATTTATCCACTTAATGGAGCATGTAAATTTATCATTTTAACTATATTTTGAAATCGTTTAGCATTTAGCCTGTCATTCCTCATATATTACGTGTGTGATCTTTTAAGTTTGTCAGATTGGTCTACGAAAATGTAGCATGTACCGTCTATAAACTTTAAATCGCTGTTAATATTCACGTTCATATAATTACAAGCAAGCCGATTAAAAGTCTGCTGCAGTTGTTGCATGGAATTTGTACTTTACCATATATTGCAAAACCACCTTTTAATTTCACAATATATTTATTTTAATTATATTTTACACAAAGACTTGCACATTGGACGATTGTTGTAACGGAAGAGAGCCAAGGCAATTTTAGAGTTGTCATAGTATAATATTAAATTTAGTGTTTCCAACACATTTGGATCTAGATTAATTTTCAAGCACCATTACTACTTAACGTTGCTTTGTTCAATGCTTTTAAAGGATAGCATATATCTTTTATTGGAACTTTTAATTATTATCGTTAACTTCTTTCCTACTAATTGCTGAAATCCAATACCGTATTTGAACTAAACTAAGTTTTCACTAAGACGAAAATTATAGTTGGTTTTTAGTTTCTAAGAAAACAACGAAGAGCTTTACTTATATACTTATAGACATTAGAGATACAAAAGTGAATTAATAATCCAACTATACCATCATATGATTTAATTTCTAAAACTTTTCTATGGAACGACAACAACATACTACCACAAAACAAATAGTAACAGTCTTCGGTAAACCCCAAGGATTACTGTTGAATAATAACTACTTACTCTTTACACTCCAATTACTTCACTTCCTACTTCAAACTTTGCCTCTGTGTATTTTGCCACTTGTATAATATATTCTGATCTGAGGAGTTATTTGTCATGCTGTTCACAGTCGCCTGTTAAGTTACATAGCTTACCATCGACAGGTAATTCATTCAAATATCCATATACTCAAGAGCTTATCTGGTTATATAAGGTTTGGTTCAAAGGAGTTTTCTAGCTTCTGCGAACGGTCAGGTTGGAGAATGAGTTTCCTGCCAAGATTCTTCCACTGTCAAAACGATGTACATAGTTTCTTGAGAATAGGAAATACATATGTAATATTTCTGGTATTACAGTTAAATCTAAATTCTTTATAACTTTTTATTATTAAATAAGTCTAATACATTATCGGAAAAATACAAAAAAGAAAATAACAGAATTATAAGTTACCAAGATCTGTCTCTTATGAAACAGTCACTATACGTATTACATAAAAAATGGTTTGAAATAACCCTTAAAAGGGGTGCGAAGTTAGCCACTTTTCGCTAACATTATTGACCGTTCATCTTATTTGAGGTTTTATTCATTATTTTTGTTATTCTCGCCGCCTCTCGAATACCAATTGTGTTCAATTGTTGTTTTCTTTTCATCCCGGGAACCCCTCGATCCGTTATAATTTTTGAGATGGACTTTACTTCTTCGTTTCGTTGGGTATTGTTATTTTATTGTTAGTATTCCCCCGATAAAACGTGTGACTCCGAAATATTGTATTGAAAACGCTTATTGTTCAAGTGCTTGGGGTAAATTTGAAATGTGAAAATATTTGAAGACGATAATTCGTTGATAAGGCCATGTCTCGAGATGGCTTTTAAGTTTCTGAGATCAAATGGGCAAAAAAGGCAATCCTTACATTTTTATCTTTTTATCCCATGATGGTCTGGTATTTTGCATTTTTTTTATAATTCTTACCAGTTTCGACGTGAAAGCGTATCAAACAAAGTCACTTTCGCATTTATAATATTAGTTAGGATAGCTAAAACTTGCTTAATAACTTGAAATCAATGTACTATCAAATACCTATATATAATATCAAATACCTGCTTCTCGTCCTAGAATTTTGAGATAGACCAGGCCACGAATATTTAAGACAGAACCCAGAGCACTTAGGCATACGCCAACTCAGAAAAGTTCATTTCCAAAAGTATTTCGGCAGATAAACTTGGGAGTACATTTTCATAAAGCCACGTGCACGTTGCCCTTTTCGTGGGCAAATCTTTAGGAATGTATCTTTATTTGTCTTGAAGAGACAGATGAGTTATACCTCCAAATAACCAAAACTTCACAAGTGTTCCTTTTGCTCTCATAGTGTGGAATCGTGGCGTATCACTGCAATGCAATGCAATCCATAAGCTCCAATTACGGTTAGTCTTGCGGATAGGATTTGCAAAAACAAGAAACCAATGTGCCTGCGCAATTAAGGTCGACAAGTTCTAGTATTAATAATTACTGATAGTAGAGTACACGGTAACTTATTATAATATAATTATACTTGTTTTGACAACAATGCTCAAACTTCTAAGAGCTTTGTCCTTACTTTGTGTAGAAGCGTCTAGAGAATTTGTGGTCTCTCTGTTAGTTACATAGTTTCTGATATAATTGAGTAGACGTGCAAACTTTAGTAGGTACAAATCTTTATAAACAAACAATCTTCCTATATTAAAATTGTAAACTGGAGTTATTTTTGTCCTTGCACTGATGAAGCAAGAATGCAGTGTACCATCACTCCTTTTGATATCTAAAATATCGTGAGAGGTGACTAGGGAACCAAGCATAGTACAAATTAATGGAAAAATATTGCTGGTTCCGGGTCTAATGGCCTAATATACGCTATCAGTTTAACTTCTACGTTGTCTTCCCTGGAAACCATCGTAGTTAAAGTTGAATTTTTAAACATTCATGACAATGAACTAACGTATATAGATAGCGCAGGTTAGGTTACTGTATCATTTTTATCTCAAAAAAATTACAATAAAGATCAAGACATAAAAAGCTCAACATAAGGGGCATCAATGAAGAATAGTAGGTAGAATTTACATCAAATAATCTACTATCGTTTAAAGAAGTATCGCATGTAGAGCCCGTATGTTTTTCTTAACCAGTTTTTACTGTCATATCTTCTATCTCAGCTTAAGAATCAGACAATCGTTGTGATATGTAGCATTTATTTATTGCAGCTTATAAAATTACCCGCATTTAACAAAAAAGCAGTACCTTATTCCATATATGAGAGGTATCATAAGCGGTACAGTATATGTGTATGTCGACCATGATACCTCTGTTATGCCCATACTACAGTCTGTAATATATGCGATGGATACCACTTTCCATCAGGTGGGCCATCAGATTGTTTGCCACTCTAAGTTGTATAAAAAAGCCAGCCATTTTTTAGTATTGTGATCTTTCCTTGTAGTTCTTTAACTGAGTTTACAACATTTTTGGGGGAATAATAAATAGTGTCTGATCGAGCGATGGCCAACAGCGACCCTATTTGAACATCACCAAAGCCTAACTGTGGTTGCCAACACGCTTGCCAAGTATGGCAACTACAGAAAACACTCTCCTTATGAGGGAGGCCTATTTATTTATTTATTTATTCATTAGTACAAATATGTGTACATGGACTTAATGCTAAAAGCATTCTCTTCCAGTCAGCCATAGGGAAGTGTCGGAATACTCGAATGCGATACTAGTAATTATTGATATACATACATACTAAAATTACATATATATAAACGAATAAATATATATAAATAACAAATAAACTTACACATATATGACATATACTATATTATACACGAAATTGAGAATAATACAAAGCACTTACTGCTCGGATAAAGTAAAAAAGTGAGCGTGAACGTTTTTTTTGAAAGACAGTTCAGCAGTAGACAGTAAATAGCTGATATGAATATAGATCTGTCTATTTATTACCACCTACCTGTACCTTGTTATTTTAGTCTTTGAATACTCAGTGTTCTAAGTTTGGAAATACTTGTGCCACTATATAATAACACAATATTGCGTATTACTTCCGAATTGTTACCAAGACAATGATTATCATTCTATATTTGTTACGTCCTCTTGAATAATATTGAAATATTGATAACGTTACGGAAATATCTTGGAAATTGAAACGTAATAAAGGTGAGATAATATACAAAATTACAAATTCAATACAATTTGCCGCTCGAGAAGTTTTGGTATTACTAAAAATGCTTCTTTTACGAGTATGATTTTATTTGTATTGTCACTAGCGTTTATCCGTAACTTCGCCTGCGTGGACGGAGTATTTGAAGTGATCAGATAAAGGTAGCTTATATGTATATGTGAATTTCGGAATGTCTGGTCGAGCCATTAAAACTGGTGGATGACATCTAGCGATATCTACACATATATCTATACATATATTGGCCCAATAACATAATATATATATATCGGTTATCCAATATATAATATTGAAAAAAAGAACCCGCTCGAAATGAATATAGATATCCGACTGGTATGGGCGACATCGCAATGGATGGTCATCAATGTTCAGAAGAACTCAGTATATAGATATTAGATATTACCTATCTCTAATTAAAACCAATAACTTGACGCATCCAGCTATTCAGTTAGTATAAGATGCTAAAACATTTTTGACCTGTTTGACACATATTTCTTTAGGAAAAGTGATTAATTTCACTGACTATAATAAGAACTTTCTTAAAGGTATTCTTCATAAATGACTCCGATATTTATCATACCAATACTATGAATGCGAAAGTTACTCTCTTTACTGTCTTTCTATCTGTTACCATTAAAACACTAAACCAATTTTGATGGAATTTGATAGAGAAATAAATTGAATCTTGGAGAAGGTCATAGACTAATTTTTGTTACAATAATAAAACTTGAAGGATATGAAATACAGGATGAAAATGTGCATAAGAAATCAATCATTTCTCAAGTAAAAGATATGGAACTCACTTTTGAAGCCGCGACACAGACTAAGCCGCGTACATCAGTTAGTTATATATAAATATAATGACAATTATATAAATCTTTTAATTTCTTATACAATAGTATGGACAGTAGACTCGGGATTAAAGAGTTGACTTCGAAAACTGCAACTTGAATACTCTGGACCGAGTCCAAGTGAAACGCAACAAGTTTTATGATAAAATCTCAAGTACCATTCGAGGATATCCTTGAATATTAAATATTTGATACACAAAAATTATGACATGATAACTCCAATATTTAATATATATCGGTTTTTTTTTTCTAGATAAGCATTCAGACTCGCTAATTCTTTGTACATGCGCATTCTAAAGATATTGATGTATATAATGATGCTAACTATAAAGCAAGTAATTACTACGTTATTTAAAAGTCGGCACCGCTCTTATATTGACGAAACTGAAAAATGAATCTATGCAACCATCTAGAGCTTTCAATACAATAAAATATATAAATATTCATAGTAATGTACTAATGTTTATAACATGCTTATGTCCAAAATCACCAGAGCGAAACTTTGAACGAAAAAGGTTAACTCTATCCTACTCGTGTTTGTACTGAAAAGTAGAAATGCTTGCATAGGTGTGTTTTGGTTTTAAGAAATATAGCAGTGGATTTACAGGGTATGGAGGCATAATAGCATAGTGCTCAAGAATGCTGGGAACCTACGAGAGATATCATGGAAATCAGTGCATTATGTGATAGTCATGATACTGTTTATGAATATAGGCGACGGTTACCGTTTGCTATTCGAAGTATCACAAAAAATATGAATATTGATACCTTATCTCAATATCTTAGCATTGTAAAATCGTTATTGTATTTTATTTTATTTTATTTAATATAATAAACTTATAATTATACGATGTTTGTACATAGGAGATACTTAAGAAAATAATAAAAAAGACGGGGTCTTAATAAGATCTATAGATGCCAAAATAATAATTTTAGAAATTTTGTTTGCCTGTCTGTCAATCAGTTTGTCTATAAATTTGTTCCGGTATCATGAAAATACTACTGCACAAAATAAGATGTAGTTTTCATAGTTTTATTTCTAGAAGTCTAACTTAAAATTTGATGTATAGTTTATCTTGATACACTGTCTAAAAATGGCCTATTTCATTGGTTTTCTTACTTGTGAAATTCACATATACAAATTCAGTGTATTTTCACATAAATACAAAAAATGTAGCGGGCAAAAAGCTTTTGTATCATAAAAGACCTAACTACATATTTTATAATGTACAGTTTTCAAAATTCAATAAACTGGTTGCATAGATTTCTTTTTTGTTCGAAGTGACGCGAGCATGATGTGGATAGATGGGACGATGGGTAAGCGATAGTGTATAACCACATTTTCTCTTTTTATCGAACAAGGAAATTAAGGGCGTGGATACATATATACAAATACACTCGTTTCGAGCTGTCGCATTGCGGTCCTGATAATTTACCATTCTATACGGACTATTTTGTCCGGCATACCGTGTGGTCAAAACTTTAAAAGTATAACTATTATTGTGTTACAAATGACTGTATTTGATTCATGAATACGAAATTTAAAATTCGAATTCTTTTGACAAAAATATCGACAATTTATTGGATACAAAAACTATTTGCTAAAGTCCTGTGACTGTACTGTTGCCTAGTTTTTGTTTTAAAAACTTTTTAATGAAGCGGAAGTGCAATACCTACATGCTATTAGCGTGTGGAACTTTTGACGATTAAATAACACTGACTGAGGTATTTTTTTGCAGATATTAATAATAATAAATTCATTATCTCCAACAATCAGTTTTACCAGAGGGAGACTTTGTACAAAAGTCGTTTGCTTGACTACCTCTGTCCCATTCGTGTTTCAACCGTAAAGCAGTTGTGTTCGCATGGCTGTGTTTCGGTTTGAAGGATGAGATATGGCGTGAATTTACAGGGTACAGAGGAATAACATCTGAATCCTCAGAAATGGCAACGCATGGGGGGTAATATGGGCGAAACAGTATACTCTGTTATGTCCATAGTACGAGTACTGCTCATGTCTAAAGGCAACGGTTACCACTTTCCATCAGGTGGGCCGTCAGCTTGTTCGCCATTCTAAGTTGTATAAAAAAATCAGTTACAAAATCTTTAAAAGGTAGTACCTTAAAAAGGTAATACAAAATTTGGCATTTGTCTCTGAGAGTCTGGTGCCCGAGTTAGGTTAAAATCTGTGTTAAAGGTCACCAAATTGTCACAGATGAGGAACTTTGTATAAATAAAAAAATACAATAAATTAGTTTGTGCTAGAAACAATAGAATATATAATTTTCAAACTAAATACTCTTGCAATTTTGCCTATTTACAAAATATACTAATTTACCCTTAGTCGATAAGCTTGTAACATTATTCTATATTATACATACATACATATCTGACATGTCTGCTATTAGGTTAAGTAGAAATAATAGAACGACAAATGTATAGATTCAAACAGACCTCATTCACATTACTCAATATAATATCTGAACTATAATATTGATGGTTTCCCGCCAAAAACATCAAAACGAAATAACTGTCGCACTCGAATTGAAATTCCAAATTTGAATTCATTATTGTTTTAAACATAGGTAGATGAAGAAGTAATATAAATCTTAGTTTTTTTTTTTTAACTAAGACCATCTACATACATTCTTATTATTAATCGACTTCAAACAGGGCGTTCTTAATTCGATTGCATTTTTTTATGTTTGTTACATGTAACTATCTGTTCACTTGTAAACCGATTCGAAAAATACTTTTTTTTTTATCTAAAAGCATACACCTATAAATTGGTCACATAGAAAATTCTTCAAATTCAATTTAGTAATGTAGTTCTTAAATCAAAATAATTAGTTTTACCGCAATTAAAATCGATTTTTATTGTGAAAAATATTTTTTATTAATATTATAAAAAAATATGTAAAAGAGTTTGTTTGTTTATTAATTACCTTATAGCACCTCAACGATTTAACCAATCACTATGAAATTTTATATATCCATACCATATGGGATGGAAAGGGATATAGGCTACTTTTGGTCCTGGGAAGTAAACATGTCGCGGGTATAAACTAGTATATCTATAAAATAGATACACCTGTAAATTTCTCACCCGTAACTGCTCTAAGTAATTAACTTGTGATTTTTCAAAAATAGTCACCTTCCTGTAAATAATTAATCGTTAATCGATCGATTAGATGATTACGATGCACGTGTAAATATTTACAAACAGGTGTAAAGACGACCATGGACAAACAAATTCTATTTTATTACATTCTATTTTCAAATAGCTGTAAAGAAACAAAAAACATAGATTCCATCACGCCGAAAGTGAATTGCCCACATTTATTTAGATTTCCAATAAATTGCACGGCTCTGTAAAGATTTACTTCCTAATAGGACGCCATTTTTATACACCCACACACACACACAATATTCACATACACATTATTTCGCATTTTTTTTTACTCAAAAATATTTAAGTATTTAATTTAACGTACATGACAAAGGTACAAATGGCGGATATAGCACTTAATACCGTGTAAGATGTAAAAGTTTTTTTTTTGAGCAACCTATAGAAGGTTACTCAAAAAATACTATTTTAATTATTGTTTTACATTGGACTGTGTGATACTTTGTATGAAATATGAATCTAAATTATTAAGAATAAAAAGACCAAGATACAAAATAGCTCTCTTGCTATAAGTATTGGATACCCTAACCGTTACTAGTCTTTTATTAGGTTTTTTTATTTCAACGTATTCGTCTCGCAGTGTATCAGGTACAGCATTATTGTGCTACGTTGTAACAATCCACGCAATTGTATTGTTATAAATACTATTATAATACTAACTTTGTAATTTTTAGAAAACCAAAGCCAATACGTTTATGTTATAAATGTATAGAACGAAATAAAAAGAAACGCGCGTTGTATATGCCACAGGGAATTTAGCAAACCCCGCTTTGAAATGAGTGGTAATAGCAGTATGCAAAACAGCGATTGAAGCGCTCATCTATACCACGACACTCGGGGGACCATCGATTTTTTAAAAAAGGAAAACAATATTTCTTACGCAGAGTACGTACCGATTTTATTTTTTTTTTATAATTTGAATATCGAATTTTTAATAGCCAGAACCAATATAACACAGGAATATACTTCTTCGTTGTGGATATTATACGTTTCTCGAACATACGTTACGTTTCTCAGACAAAATATCCGCGTTTTAAAGTAACGCATTTTATATTATTACTAGCTGTTTCTTGCGGCATTGTACGCGTAAATTAATATAATAATGAGTTTATATAATATACAAATATCAAGAAAAAATATATAGTATAGATAATAACATAGATAAATTATATTTAAAATATACCGATGTACCCAATTTCATTGAAATCTGTTGAGCCGTATAAGCGTGATTGAGTTATAAGTATACAAACGTCTTTACACGCTTTCACATTTATAATATTTTTTTTTTTACTTTTAAATTATTCTTATTACGTGAGTAAAACTAATTCATTATAATAATATTGTCTTTTATCTATTTGTTACCCGTCTATAAAAGCTTCAAATTAGTCAGCGGGCTATGGAGAGGGCTATGCTCGGAGTTTCTTTGCGTGACAGAATGCGAAATGAGGTTTTTTACAAAAAAAAAAAACCAAAGTGACTTACACAGCCCGAAGGATAAGCATGCTGAAGTGACAATGGACTGGTCACATAGCTCGAAAACCTAACAATCGATGGGAAAGAATGGATTCCACTAGATGGAATAACGACCTCGAATGCATTGCAGAAAGTCAGTGGACGCAAATACCTTAAAACCGTTCCTCATTGGAGTTTATGTTCAGCAACGGACAGATCAGGGCTGAGATGATGATGATGATGATAAATGTTAATTATAATAATCTAGTTCATATTATATGGAAATTAATGAGAAAAAGCTCTTGTCTGAGAAAAACAACTATTATACATTGTTACAACACACAATAATTAATCTAAGTCTTGCACTAACACGTGTAAAAGTTTTTCACTAGACGAAAAAAACCTAGTTTTGAGTGAGAATTCTCACTATCCCCAACTTCCTTCGGTTTTATATGTTGTTATTAGTTAGTTATGTTAGTTGTTCTTATAAGAAGGGATAAGAGTGAAAACTTTTACTCTTCTAAAAATGTCTATATTTGTGGATTAAGTATACCTAAATAGTTTAATTCTACTTTAGTTTAGTAAAATTTCTAAAACATGCACATTTTCTAAACCTTAATAATGATAATAATAAAGTACTACATGATTCACTGTTTAGGATAAAAGGTTGACTGGTAGAGGATGCTACTAGCATTATGTCCGCCTTTCTTTCAACAAAGTTATTTAAATAAATAAATCAAAATAATACACATTTTTAATACCAATGAATACGTAAAATTAGTACGTTTTACAATCAATAAATAGACTCAATTTGGGCAACGAAAAAAGAAAATGTAACAAAAAAAAAAATAAACAGCGTACCTACATTTATTAACGAAACGGCCGATCGGAAATGTAAAATTCGATAATACCGTTGACTTTTATCGAATACGTTTCCAAATAAAACTCTTATCTTCATTAAATCCGTACAATTCCGGAGCACGTACTACAAATACAATGGCGTGCAATACCTTAAAATCGACCGAATTTGTCCCGAATGTCCAGGGCGAGTGCTGTACACTGGCGTTATCGAAAAACTATAAAACAAAACCTTTTCATTTTGCAAACGCCATAACGATTCGCCTCTGTGGAAGTTTGCAAATCCATGAGCTGAATTAAAGAGCAGTACTAAGAAGCTTCGAGATTTTATGGTGACTGTCTCGGGTGGGATTCACAATAAAATACTATTTGATTGTGTATTCGCGGACGATATTGTATCTTATTGTCATTGCTGTTACATTGATTTTCGCTCGTAACTCTCCCTCGAGTTTCTCCTATCTGTGTGTAATGAGTCACAAAACATCGGTTTAGTGTGTTTCGCCTGGTTATCGCAGGTCGTCGTTGACATTAAATTGTTGTTTACATGGCCTTTTGAAGTTTACATTTTTATGACTACAATGATTTATTTCGTTGCAAGTATTTCATGACTTGCAACTCTTTTAATGACTTGCACTATTCAGAGGATAGCAGCAACGAGGACGAGAAGATCCTGTAACAACCAACTACCACGGCACAAGATACAACTACACATGTCCAATAGCACCTTTACTACTGTTGAAGGCATGACGCCTACAAAGGCACACGAAACTTCTTCATTACTGAGTGAAACTTGTTTATTAGCTAAAATTGTTTACAACTGCCAAAATTTAACACACGATCTATCGATAGAGCTTATCGGTACTGTTAGTGCCCATCTATACTGTAAATTTTAACTGCGTGGTTTTCCGCAAAATTCCGTAATTTATGGCAATATATGAAGATATACGCACTGCGGAAAAAACCGCACTAATATTGCTGCTCTTCTAATTGACATATCAATAAATTGGTTGCAGATCTTTGTTCCCTTTAGTTAGCCAAATTTGTGAAGAAAAATTTACCTTCCTGATCAGGATTACCAATTTACCATTTAGTAAGAAGTTTGAGGCTCTTTATTTATGTACCATCAGTAGGATTTAAGAACTGTGCTCTTGTCAGTGGAGCTCTTGTCACTCACTACAATTTTCAGCAAATCTCTTCATCTCTTGATCGTCGATTGCTTGGGTACCTCTGTCCCATTCGTATTTCAACCGTGAAGCAGTTGTCTTTGCATAGCTGTGTTTCAAATTGAAGGGTGGGTTATGGCGTGAATTTACTGGGTACAGAGGACATCTAAGTCCTCAGGAATGGCAACGCATGGGAGGTATCATGGGCGAAACAGTATACTCTGTTATGTCCATGGTACTGCTCATATCATTAGGCGACGGTTACCATTTTCCATCAGGTGGGCCGTCACCTTGTGTGTCATTCTAAGTTGTATAAAAAAAAAGTAGACATACTGTCTCTGTAATTATCAAGACCTTCACTTATCAGGTCCACACAAGTATAGTCAAGATGTATGTATGTTACACATATTTACAAATAGCTAGTGTAATTTGTATGGGTGCTTACTGTTAGTTAAATGGCACATTAAATATTTACCAAAACGTTTAAGTAAACGTTTTCCAGAGGCAGTCTTTGCACAATAGTAATTTGCACGGGCCCCTTTGTTGCTCTCGTGTTTCTGCCATAAAGCAGCTGTGCGTGCGGAAGTAAAAATAAGATACAATACCGAAATTACGAAGTATAGAGGAATAACACTTGAATCTTCGAAAATGGCAAAAAAAATCAATGACGTCATAGTTCCATCTTCTCTTATTCATAATTCCATCTGTTGGATAAAAAGAAGGGTGAAGGACAAACCTGGTTCGCATAGTCCCCGCGTGTAGGTCTTTTGTTCCGTTCTTGTTCCGTCTTCAAATTATCCAACACTTTTATTGATTTGCTTAAGGTATCACTATGTGTTGCGCGGAGATCGCGGCTGATTGAATAATTCACAACTGGCGGAAATTTATTCGTGATCTAAGCGGAACTTGATCAGCTCGACGCGCGGTTGGATTACAGACTGATTTTGTCCATCTACTCCCCAATGTGATTTCAGATTGAATAGGAAATCTCTCATCACCACGTAACGGATTCTAATTTGGTTTTCACTTATTTAGATATTTTATAGAATATTTGTACATACAATTAATATCTTTGAGAAACTAAGGCAGTACTCTAGTAAAAAATGAACAATAAAACAAGATAAAGATTCGTGAAGATCATAAAAGTGACCATTTTAGTGTACAGCAGCCGAGAGAGTATCTGCAGCATGATGGCATATATCACTCAACCATAGCACAGTTTATCACATCACCTATCACTGCACTATCACGGGACATATTAGCGTCCGACACGTAATAACATGAAATAAAATAATAAACAAATAAATCGTAAAAATTAAAATGAGTAATTAAAAAATAAAATCCAACAAGACTCACCATTTTTAGCTGCCATAGCGAATAACGTAGCACCGAGCAGCGCCGCCGCCGCCAGCAGCCGACACAGCGCCGGCAGCATGATGACCTCTATCACTCAACCATCACTTATCACATCACCTAACACTGCACTATCACGTGTTACATTAGCGTCCGACACGCGCACATCACAATTATTCAAAATGGAATGGACATTTTTTTATACGCTATTTATTTTCGTTGTACCAGTAGTTTGAGCATCTGAAACAAAAATAATTACCATTTATTTCATATATATATCATTTATTTTAAATTTATTTTAAATAGAAAATTATTATTAGAATTATAGACAGTTATATTAATTAAGTGTTCATCTAAAAATCTAAACTAATATTATAAAAAGAACGGATTTGATTTTTTAGTATTTTAATAAAAAAAAAGCTATACAAAGTGTTGCTAGTTTGTATTACACGGGCGTAATAACTAAGTTATGATATTTGACATATCCGTATGGTGACAGGAATCCTACCATCTTATCGTGTTTTCCGATATCCTGGGGATGTTGTAAGATTAAGTGTACTAAGCATATTGTACGTGAACCAGTAAAAGAAAGGAAAATCCTGATCAGCGTAGTGTTGTGGCGACAAACTACACTGGCACTCGCTTAGTTGTCTATGGCCTGCGAGTGCCTATGAAGGATATCTGTCTACATCTTTTTTTTTTTCATCTGTCATATCGTATACATTATAACTTTTTCTTCAACCTTTCATTCATTATATTTATTTAATATTAAACAGATTTATATTCATCATGCTGAACCTATTTTCATGATCCTTCGAACCGGATTTGAACTAACCACCTATTCAAGTATCTGTAAAAAAAAACGCTATTTTGTTGTAAGCAGACATACTGTAACATACGATATAAATAGTATACATAATAATTTATGCTACACTACTAAACTACAACTTTCCCATTCATAAAACAACAAAGAAGTGTAACAATAATGCTTAATATTAATTAATAATAGCAATGATTCATTAGTTTATTTTTTTAAATTCATATTTTGCTTTGACTGTCTATTAATATAACTTCTAAATCAAACATTCCAAATAATTGTTCGAATTTCAAAACCATAAATAATTTACAAGTTGACACGAGTAGAAAGCAAAACACAATGAGGCTTGTCGTTGTCAGATTCCAAAATTCGAATTTCAATTTTCGAACGCGTGTACGTGCAACGTTTGCCGCGTCAAATGAAATGCGGTTCGTGCTAGAATTCCAATTTCAAATGCGAAATGCGAATTGTTAGTGAGCTGTAACGTAAGCGTCTGTGAGATTATTTTGTGGTCTCAATTTTATTTTAAAAACCAGGGTCAAGGAATCCGAGATTGTAAGTTCTTCGTTGCCAATTGGAATTGTGAGATTGTAAAGGAAATATAAATTGTCGGTGGTTGACGATTCCTTTCACAACTCGTCAAAGCTCATAAGCTCTGCTCTTTTCGTATGATCAAGAAAAACAACTGAAAGGACATACATATTCTTTTGAATTTAGCTAAATCTGTTCACGGATGGATCTTTTTCAGGCTACGTAATTTTCCTTAAGTGAATAAATGGTAACTTAAGGAAATTAAATTACTTTCCTATTTGATTTTTGGAAAGTAATAAAAAATGACATGTTTATTCGTATCGGTGACAGTGGCGGGAACACCTACAGCTCGCGTTTTCGTCCTAGCCCCTCAAGACTAAGGGTTCCGAACGGTCCCGAAACTAGTCAAGCTTTCTCGATCAAATTACATGTAAGTTACATTGTACTTCGAAAGATTTAACAATAAAATTACATTAAAATATTACTTTGAATTTGACGTAATCTATATTTATATATTGTATAAATAAGTATACAAATGTATTTGTAATTCTGGGGAGTATCATGGGCGAAACAGTATACTCTGTTATGTCCATGGTACTGCTCATGCTTATAGGCGACGGTTACCACTTTCCATCAGGTGGGCCGTAAGCATGTTTGCCATTCTAAGTTGTATAAAAAAAAATGTAGAACGAATAAGTAGATATTTTGATAATATCTCTCTGTCTAGCCCTAATATGCCTAGCGGGGGGAAAAGGATTGTTAGCAATGGGGTCTAATTGACTCATTGCTAGCAATACACCCTATCAGGTCGACCTCCACGCAGTTCCCCTGGAAACCATCGTGGTTAATTCTAGTGGATTTTGTCACGATGGGCTAACTGACCTGCCTTTCTATCCTCACCTATCATCTCTCACTGGTGCCCCGCCAGCGAACCCTGATAGCGTAAACAAGGTTACTATTCTATTATCAACTATTGAAGAAAAATATATACCTAGCGATAAGATACATCTAATTTTAATAAACATGTAATTTATGTATTAATAGTTGTAGCACTTCAGCTGCCCGCTAACGAAATGCTTTCTTACTGTACTGCGTTGACTGGAAGAGATCTCTGTCAGAGATAAGTCCACCCTTGCTCACAACATTTATAAATACATTATTTTATATGTAACTTACAAGTACAATAAAGAATATATATAAGTTTTTTTTTATACAACTTAGAATGAAGTGAAACCAGAGTTCTAAGCTAGTACATACGAAAGGGCTGTTAAGGTAGCGTTTCATAGCCCGTTAAATTATTACTGCCATTAAAACATAATTTAGGTTCTTACAAAGCCTTAAAGGACGGTGAGCGAAGCTTACTGTATCTTCAGGTTAATTGGGTTTTCTAACGATTTGGGGTCCATTCGCTTTATTAGCTGCTAACTATATGACTCGGTATTGCTTGCGAAAACTAAAACTGTAGAAATAAAAAAAAATGAATAAATCAATTAATAAATGTTGGTAAAGATAGATAGATATTCTTTATTATTTTCTCCATAAGATTACAATAGTAAATTTATTAAGAAAAATTTCAAGAATAGATTAGAACACTGACAAAACAATGGACAGTGTTATCGCTAAAAGCGATCTCTCCTTGGCAACCTTTGGATAGAGAAATATAATTATAAACAGTTTGGCTACATAACCGCTTTCCATCAGGTGGGCCGTACGCTTTTTTGCCATTAGTCGTATAAAAAATTAAAAAAATTGTCCGGAGGCACGAAACTTTGATTTTCACATATTTTTTATAGCACAAAAGTGGCAAACAAACATTCAGCCCGTCTAATGGTTTTTTTATACCACTGAAGTGGCAAACAAGCATACGGCCCACCTAATAGTAAGCGGTTACCGTAGCTTATGAATGCTTGCAATACCAGGAGTATTACGCGCGCGTTACCTACCCTGAAGAAACTTCTTTATTGTTGTTTTGAAGAACCCTTGCTTGGACACCTCTGACCCTTTCGTGTTTCTACCGTGAAGCAGTTGTGTTTACATGGTTGTGTTTCGGTTTGAAGGGTGGGATATGGCAGGGAATTTACAGGATACAGAGGAATGGCAACGCGTGGAAGGTATCATGAAACAGTATACTCTGTTATGTCTATAGTACTGCTCATGTCTATAGGCGACGGTTACCACTTTGCATCAGGTGAGCCGTCAGCTTGTTTGCCATTCTAAGTTGTATATAAAAAAGTTAAAAACAGAACTAAGAGTATATATTTTATTTGCTACATTTACTCAGGCACCGTATACTAACGTGTCTCTTTCATGCAAATATATTGAAAAAGTTACTAAATTTATCAAGTAGTTAAGACTAACTTTTTTTTTTTTTTTTTTTTTTTTATATAACTTAGAATGGCAAACAAGGTTAATGACATTTTTTTGTATTGAATACGGATAAATTTATTGTTATTTTAATGTTCTTTTTCTTATGCAAAATGAATTGAAAAACAAGCTGACAGTCTGCCTGATGGATAGTGAAAATCGCCGCCTACATACATAAACAACAGCATGAAATTCACAGCGCCATTGGGGGGAAAGGGATCGTTAGTAATGGAGACTGAGAATCCCATTGCTAGCAATATACCCAACCAGGTCGACCTCCTCGCGATTCTCCCTTGTAACTATCATGGTTAATTCCTGATGAATTCATCATGATGGGCTAACTGGCCTGTTTTCATTCTCATCTATCACCCTTCACTGGTGCTCCGCCAGCGTATCCCGTTAGCGCAGGCGGGGTTACCATACCATTTTCACCTATAAAAAAAAATTCACAGCGATGTTACGTCTGTATTTTGTATATTGATCTAGGAATTGGTTTGGAATATCACTTTTAATATAAATTACATATATCACTAGCTTCTCCCATGACTTTGTCTGCATGACCAGAAGCGCATGATCATATATTTACTGACCTAGATAAAAATTAGCTCGTATATAGTTCTCCTTTGCATATAGTATGTGTATACCAAATTTAATAGTAACTGGTTAAACCGTTAAGGTGCTATATGGTAACAAACAAATGCAATGCCTCAGGTGTTGAGGGTGATCATGGGCGGTGGTAGTCACTTACCATCAGGTGAGCAGTTTACCAGAGGGAGACTTTGTACAAAAGTCGATTGCTTGGGTACCTCTGTTCCATTCGTGTTTCAACCGTGAAGCAGTTGTGTTTGTATGGCTGTGTTTCGGTTTGAAGGGTAGGATATGGCGTGAATTTACTGGGTACAGAGGAATAACACCTGAGTCCTCAGGAATGGCAACACATGGGGGGTATCATGGGCGAAACAGTATACTCTATTATGTCCATGCTACTGCTCATGTCTATAGGCGACGGTTACCACTTTCCATCAGGTGAGCCGTCAGCTTGTTTGCCATTCTAAGTTGTATAAAAAAAAGAGCATACGACGCACCTAATTGTAAGTGCCTACCCTCTGTGTTATAAAACAAAAACACAAAGAAACAAACTCACTTTTACATTTAATATATTAGTAAGGATGTTATAAATTAAGCAATTCTACTATTACCTCCCATTTATTTTTCATGCAGTATTAATGTACAAGGCGCAATAAGCAATGTAGCTAAATATATGACTTCATAACACTAGTTAAATAGATCTTAATATTTTGACAATAGGTATTTATACAAATAAACTAGCTGACTCGATATACGTTGTTTTACCATATACATCATTTCGAGAACTATACATGAAAATTAATCCTACTACAATTATTATATTCGATTGCCGTCATGCAACCATATTGCGGTATATAAAAATCGCAATTAAAAGACAGGGGTTGATCTTAAAAGCGTGAAAATTTAAATTTATATGTATTTTTCAATGCTAAATTATAATAAAAATAAAAAAATTTGTCAAAAATATAAAAAAAAATATTTAGGGGTAGGTCACCTTTATCATTGAGGGGTATGAAAAATAGATGTCGGCCGATTCTCAGACCTACCCAATATGCACACAAAATTTCATGAAAATCGGTAAAGCCGTTTCGGAGGAGTTTGGTAACAAACACCGTGACACGAGAATTTTATATATAAGATTATTATTATTTTATTTAATGGTAAGAGGTTTGTTCAAGACAGTGAAACTTCCATAAGTTGTTGAAACCTAAATATAAAAAAAATAAATCTTTATTTCAATTTTTTATTGTACAGAATACAAAAAAAAAAGTTTTACTTTATTTGATTAAATTATTATATGAGCTATTAACTGTCCACTGCTGAACATAGGTCATCCCAATTGGGGAATTACGCCAGTAGTTGCCACGATTGGTGCCTGCCATTATTAATTAGCCTTAATTAGCAAACGCAATTAGGCTTTGATGATACTTTTAAAGGGACGCTGCTCCCCATCTTTTGACCTATAAGTGCCCTTAGTTGCCTCTTACGATACCCACTGGAAAGGAAGGGGTGGCCCATTCTATGAAGGAACTTCACAGCAAATCTAATTCAACATCATTCAACTGATTAAATATTAAAGTATAAATCCGTTTTACTTTTATTTTAAATAAAATTAAAAGGTTTTTTATTTATGGCTACCGGTACTCCCAAACAGGGTTCGAGGGCACCTAATGAAATGACGTAAACAAAGAGAATTCCAATTGGCACGGAACAATAATTTCTAAACGCGCCCCAATTACGATCTCCCTTTATTAACAATACCGTTACTTAGCGGATACAATTTTGAAATACCTATCTGCCTATACAGGGTGAAATCGAAATTTGTTAGCATCCTTTTAGGGCAGTGTTTCACAAATGAAATTAAACATTACTTGGGTCAAAAAGTGCCAAAAACTTTTGAGCTTAAATATTTAAATTCCCCTTTATAAATAATACAATTACTTAACTGATAGAATTTTGTAATACCTATTGACCTACATTGGGTGAACACGATATCAATAGCTCCCTTTTAGAGCCATGCTCTACTAATGAAACAGAATATTACATGGGTCAATAAGTGACAAAAACTTTTCAGACTCCTTTACTTGCCGGTTACAATATTCAAATACCTATCGATCTATACTGGGTGGAGTGTATATTATTAGCATTCTTTAGGTCAGTGTTCTTCAAAATACTTCTGAACATTAAATGGGTCAAAAAGTGCCAAAAACTTTTGAGCCTCCTTCACTCACATAATGAGTCTGAATTATGACTATTAAATCAATCGCGATGAAGTTAACTGACTTGACTACTTACTCATCTATCTCCCACTGATTACTTACTCTCATTACATGATCACCAGAGCAAGGTATTACGCGCGCGTTGCCGACCCTGAAGAAACCTCTTTACCCCCCTTTTGAAGAACCCCATGCTGTAGTCTCTTGGGATAACCTCGGCAGGGAGCTCATTCCATAACCTGAGTGTTCGTGGAAGAAAACATCTCTGAAACCGCGTTGTACGCGACCATTTAGGCTGTAAGGTATGAGGGTGAACTCCCTGTCGATGGCGAGCCGTACGATGATAGAAAGTGGCCGCAGGCATCATATTGAATAATTCCTCTGAGCACAATCCGTTGTACAAGCGGTAGAACACGCAGAGTGAGGCAAAATCTCTCCTAATACTTAAGGGTTCGATACCGCTTGCAAGCCTGGTATCATCGACAATTCTTATAGCTCGTCGTTGCACTGAGTCGAAGGGTTCAAGCTGGTATCTTGGTGCTCCCGCCCATAAATGACAGCAATACTCCATACGGGGCCGGATTTGCGATTAATAAAGCATTAATCGCTGATCTAGCGTGAAGTAATGCTTCACTCTAATGAGCACACCGAGTTTTTTGGATACCAGCTTCACTTTATCTTCGAAGTGGCCACGGAACTGTACGTCACTAGAGAAGTCGACACCAAGAATCCCAATGCTTTTAGAGATGTTAAGAGACGTGCCTTGAAACTCTGGGGCCATAGCAAATGGGGTTTTCTTAGCGGTGAACGCGCAAGCTTGTGTCTTAGAGGTATTAAAGAGGTAGGGGAGAGGCGTGCCTAATCCAGAATTTTCTGGTACCAATCTCAAAATGCAAGCGAAACTTATAACTATAGATACAATATTATTTATAAAAGTACATAATATATTATATTTAAGAGGTCAAGCACCCCTGGAAAATAGTCTTAAATATGCCAACAAATACAAGATCAGTTTTGAAATACATAGAGACATAAGTACCACTCGTGTGAATGGAAATTAAGATACCACATGGAATACAAGTCGTAAATAGCATTTATATTGTCATTCCGTTCGGCGGTCTGCGGTAAACCAATTTCCGGTATCGGTACCTGTATTTTCCGGTATCGGAATGAGTGTTTACTGATGCAAATTTTGGGTCTTGCGTTCAATTTGATTTTAGTTTGAAATGTGTCTGAGATATGTACATTCTACTACTATTTTTATAATTCCTTCCACAGTCTTACATTTTTTTTTCAATGGATGAATACGGAATAGTGTATCTGCTTTGCTAATAGTGGGGTACCAATATAGGTCATCATGACATTTTCCGTGAGGACCAAGTCAATGTGGTCTAATAGGTATTATTGCTTACTAAGCAATAATACCTATCAGACCACATTCACATCATGGGATTAAAAACACAATACCCCCCTCCCCCATGTCTATGGGGGAGGGGTACTGTGTTTTCAATCCTATGATAAATCCCATAACAATAACGTAAAGAATACAGCCAACTATATCCACTGTTAGTTGAGCAGTACAATTTTTTTTATACAACATTATTCTCTTGCAATGCCGTTAGTGTTGTGAGTGATCATGGGCGGCGGTAGTCACCATCAGGTGAGCCGCATGCTCGTTTGCCCCCTGTGTTGTAAAAAAAAATTATAAACTGGTGATGAAACCGAATTGGATGCAGTTTTGACTGTTGCATTTGTAAAGGTCTAACATAAAAACTAGCATATGTATGCCATCTAGAAATAGTCATTGGTTTCCCTACTTGTCATAACCATACGTATTAGGTGGTGGATAGAAAAAAAGTAAAAAAAAATAGTATTTCTTTTTAATACAAATTAAATCGCTGTTAGAATTAAGGGCTTTTGATTGACAAGAATTTCGGGTTGAGCTACGTGTAATTTCTTACTAATTGTCTAAATTGATTAAATTAGACTGAGAAGTCGTCTTTCAGAATCAAACGAATGAAATTAACAAGATACTGTTATTAGCAGTCTGAGATTATAATGGTTACATTGAGCGTCTCGTTTATTACCCATCTAGATGACATGCTTTTAGATGGAATGCACACAGCATTCAAAAACATTAGATTATATAGATAGAGCATCGAGTCTCAAAAACGGTTAAATTTTTTGTCAGCTAATTGTCAAATTAGCTGACTTGTTTTTTTGTCAGTGTTCTTTAGACTTACGTACATAATGTAACTTGCCGAATCTATAATTAATTATTTAATAAATAAAATAAGTTTTTACACATTAAAAAGATGCAAACATCATGAAACACAAATATGAAAAGAATATGGATGTTATAAAGGAAATACTCATAATTTTTTTTAATGGGTGAAAATAGTATGGTAACCCCGCCTGCGCTAACGGAGCACCAGTGAAGGGTGATAGATGAGAATGAAAACAGGCCAGTTAGCCCATCATGATGAATTCATCAGGGATTAAACATGATAGTTTCCAGGGATAACCGCGAGGAGGTCAACCTGGTTGGGGTATATTGCTAGCAATGGGATTCTCAGTCTCCGTTACCAACAATCCCTTTCCTCCCACTCATAAATATTTATTACGCAAAGCTGTATGAAAAAGTTGACCCGCTTTCTTCGAAGCATTTGTATAGAGACATTCTATCTATGTAATCTAAGCTAAAAACGTCTCGAATAATAGCTATTGAAATTGACACGTAATAAAACAAAGTACGCCGTTTCTCTGTATTACAAGTAATAACTTTAATATTCTCCCTTCTTCTTCAACTGTTTCTTAAGAACAGCAATCTCAACAATCTTAACACTAGGTACAAATATAAACTTGCTATTTAGAAAAAGTTATTAGGTCTTTTATGAGAATGGGCATTAAACGTTACGAGTATAATAAGATACCGAATGTTATTTGGGAACTACCTTTTAATAAGTTTAAAACTGTTATTAAAAAACACTTGTTGAACAAAGCCTATTACACACTAAACGATTACTTGAATGACAAATGTGCATGGTGTTAGTCGATCATGCACGGGCTTTCTAACGACCATATAATTTTAGACATAGTACAATACATTTAAATAAATACACATAATGTTAACAGAGATTTAAAAGAGTAACTGTTGAGTTTCTTGCGGGCTCTTCTCAACAGATAACAACTTTTCGAACTCTGCTACTGCTATTGATTTAAAAAAAATGACGATTTAAAAGTGATTGTAAACAAGTCTGTTTGAATAAAGATGATTTGATTTAGAATGTAGTATTCACTCACAGAATAATAAAGAAGTTGGGCAGTTTATAGCGAAGCGGTTGTAGAAAGATACTCCATCTAGACAATATTAATCAAGTAATTTATACAAAACATTTAATTTATGTTTAATTGAATTTAAAGTGACAGCAATATACTGGATAGGTTTCCATTTAATTTGGTGTGAAGATAACTTGGACGAGGGATGGGCAGCAGCGTCCCTCAAAGTGTAATTAATTTGATTGTATAAACTCATTTTTTAATTTACGCGTGTCATTAATGGCTCAAATAAAGTGTTTATCTATCTATCTATCTCTCTTAAAACAACCGTTGAACCGTGAAGTAGTTGTGTTTGCATGCCTGTATTTTGGTTTGAAGGGTGGGATATGGGTGAATTTACTGGGTACAGAGGAATAACACCTGAGTCCTCAGGAATGTCAACGCATGGGGGGTACTATGGGCGAAACAGTACACTCTGTTATGTCCATGGTACTGCTCATGTCTATAGGCGACGGTTACCACTTTCCACCAGGTGGACCGTCAGCTTGTTTGCCATTCTAAGTTGTATGAAAAAAAACACACCTGCAATTTGTTTGCTTGTCTCTGCACATGCCGGTCTTTTAAGAAGAAATATGTGCTTTTACTGTAGGTTCCAATGTGGTACCTGTTTGGAAGTATTGCTGCTGGGTGTTGGTTTCATAATTTAGTTGAGCGTGGAAGAAACCCAAGGTGGAGAACCGTCACTCATCCAGATGGTTAGGATCAAACTTTAACCTGTGGTGGGTTATACGGTGATTAAATTCAGCAGCTCGTATTGATCAGAGTAGAAATTCTTCTATTACTTCTTCTACTAATCGCTGTATCTTTTGTTTTTCAAGTGCAATAAAGAATATATACCAATAATCCTACAAACAAATCCGACAAATTGGGGCCCTATACTGAGGGTTTTTGCATAAAACACGGAACGTGTCTTTATTTGATACATTTACCGACTGCACACTGTAGCGAGGTAATGTTTTTTTGTATTACTCGGAAATAGAGGCATGATAGCGCTACATTAGCCCTGTAACCTTTTTTTTTATACCACCGAGGTGGCAAATAAACATATGGCCCACGTGATGGTAAATGATTACCGTAGCCTATGAACACCTGCAATATCAGAGGTATTACGCGCACGGTGCCGACCCTGAAGAAACCTCTTTTGGCGGCGGTAGTCACTTACCATCAGGTGAGCCGCATGCTCGTTTGCCCCCTGTGTTGTAAAAAAAAAAAAAAACCCTTTTTTTGAAGACCCCCATGCAGTAGTCGCTTGGGAAAACCTCGGCAGGGAGTTCATTCCATAAACTGAGTCAAAACGTTTATATAAATTAGGTATATTGGGGGAAAAGGATTATTAGTAATGGTGAGGTTAGACCCCATTGCTATCAATACACCCTATCAGGTCGACCTCCACGCGGTTTCCCCTGGAAACCATCGTCACTAATTTATCGTTGAATTCCTCACGATGGGCTAACTGACTTGCTTTTTCATCTTCACCTATCATCCCTCACTGGTGCCCCGGCGGTGTATACCGATAGCACAGGCGGGGTCATCATTTCATTTATGTCCATTAAAAAAAAACTAGGTATATTATCAAATTCTATCGAAACAGAGAAACCATAAGCCATGCAAGGGAAAAATCTATAAGTTAACGTTATTAACCCTAAAGGCGTCAGGAATTAATATGACCGTTGATTCTAGTCGAAATAATGAATCTGATAACTGACAATGAACCAATATTCTTAACTAACGAACCGCGAACGTACAATTTTGTGTTCGCGGCAATTTTCGCAGATGGTGACAATTTTAACTGATTACACGGCAATTTCCCTCTTATTACTAGAAAGCATTCGGTCTCTATTAATTTCGATTGGAAAAATCAAATTTATTTTATTTATTTCGCTCCGGGGAACTTGGGGAAATGGATCAGATGTTTTAAGGAGCGCGTGTGGTCCGAGTTACAACGGGAGCGGACAGTGTAATTGCTTTCCGGCTACATTAAAAAATAATTGGTAAGACTGATCAGTAACACGGATAGGTGATTCTCAAACTATATATATAACATATATATATAACATATTCTCAAATAATTACTGATAATTAGAAAATAAATCAGTAGTCAAATTGAATTCGATCTTTTATAGTCCTATCATATTTTACTGATGACTTCGCAAAACTGGCGTACATTGATCGACCGGGATATAAAAGTAACCTATGTCCCTTTCCACCCTAAATAAAACATGGGAAACAAACTCAGTTTCTCATAATTTTTATAATATAATTAAGTAATCCTACGTTTTCTCAAGCTTTCTTTTTAATCAGGTCTGTCGAATTTTTAATTAAAATATTATTTAAGTAATTGTAAAAAAGAGATTTATCTAAAAATAGCAAAGTTCCAAATTTTATTTAAGTTTTACTAACAGTATCCCTAAACAAGTAAAAATGCAAATTAACTCTAAAAATGTTTGAATTTAAAACAAATATTACAAGCACAAATTTTGCTTTGTAACGATTTGTGAAAATCGACTCTGAATTGGCGACGCTATTGCGTAACATAACTACAAATAGGCAAAACACAAAAAAATTATTTATATAAATCGAGAGCCTCCTTCGTTCGGAAGTCGTTTAATGAGATAAAATGAAATAATCTACCTACCCTTAACTACCTAATAGCATGACCAGAAAATAAATTAGAACGACCTGACACCAGAGCCCCACCCTGAGGCTCTCCGCTTACGTACCCGCTTTTATTTACGTTTTATTCACGTAATTGCGTTATTTACGCTCCATTTATTTTTCATAAAATGAATTATTTGGGATTTATTTCATGTGAGCGATTATCGAGAATTTCATGTTGATTGCATTTGGGAATATTTTAAATGAAAAAAAGCCGCATTATTTACATGTTTTTTTTTTATACTATAGGTTTCGCTTTAAGGGTTCGCAATATTGTGGAAAAGTCACTAATTGTGTGCAAATTTATGTAAATTTATTTTTGTTTATATATATATATATATATATATAAATTACTAGTGTTGTAACGACTACATAACATGAACGATTAGCTCAACATAATCACATTAGACTATTCATATCTCGAAATGTGAAAACATGATATGAAAATACCAAGTTCCGATTTGAATAATTTCGAATTTCTTGGAAATGTTCACGTGGGTGCAGCGTGGTGAGTCGAGTTGCTACGCTCCATAAGATATGGTTTGACGTAAAAATGGCTACCTCTCGGTCATACTAGTGAACGTTTGGCATTTGTAAGGACTGAATTGCTTTTGCCTAGCTCTAATTTTGTAAGTCTTTAACTTATCTGATTGTAAATATAAGATTTTTTTCCAAAATGGATCAGTTGAATTATTGAGCAATTTTTTCTACTTTAACTATTATTTTTTTTAATGGGCGATATATTAAGTAACGACCTAACATAAGGGTGAGTGATGCAAATCGTACCATTATCGTTATGTCCTCCTCGTCATATCATATCTCTCTTTGGAGATTCTGCCATCTGGCAGGCAACTTAGAAACCGCAGTTAAGTTTTGATGATGTATTAAAAGGGACACTATTGATATTTTTCAACCTTAAATTCCCTTAGTCCTTACCACATCCACAGATAAGGAAAAAATCATATATAAATCAATTTTTTTATCACATTGAGTTGATTTTCGTAAACGATGGTTGTGATTTGATTCTTAGTAGGACCATTTTTGTTCAGATCTTTATTTTCTGATACCATGATTACCCCCGATGTTCGCTGTACTATTTCTAATAACACAAATTACCTTTGGGGAAAAAACAATCTTTGGGAAAAAAAAACAAAAAAAAAACCCTTATTTATAAAAACTTAAAACCTCTAATTCCTCTAAAAATTTTAGCTATTGAAACAGGGCCGTAACTAGACCCAAGATTAAGGTAGGGTAAAAGAACATTTTAGTAGGGCAAAAGCCATAATTAAGCTACTTCGAAAAAGCCGCTTATTTATTTGCTATTTTATTTTGCTTATTATATAACTTTCTTAGGGCCTGTCATTTTAAGGTAGGGTATTGAGCCTTTTTAGGTAGGGCATTACCCCTCAATGCCGTCCTTAGCTACGGCTATGTATTGAACTGTTTTTTAATTTTCTTTTTTACTAAATTTCCAATTTTAAAAAGCGACAATAGTGAAATAGTTATTATAAAATAGGTTTGTAGAAGGTTTTAGTTTTTATGAATGCGCTAATATAATAGAGTGGCACTTACTGAATTAAATTTTTAATAGACCTATTTACTATTGATAATAACACTGTTGCCAAGAGTATTTTGTAACGGTTATTTTTACAAAAATAAAATACACTGTGCTACGTTATACGTAATAGTCGTTTATATATATATATATATATATATATATATATATATATCACCATCACCACATCATCATCATCAACACTACATAATAATCTTTTACTTTTACCATAGGAAGACCTTGTCAAATTTTTTTTGGTGCCAAATCAAAAGTCATTTGCTTTGGCACCTCTATCTTATTCGTGTTTCAACCGTGAAGCAGTTGTGTTTGCATGGCTGTGTTTCGGTTTGAAAGGTGGGATATGGCAGTGAATTTACAGAGTACAGAGGAATAACACCCGAGTCCTCGGGAATGGCAACGCATGGAGGGTATCATGGGCGAAACAGTATACTCTGTTATAAGATAATAATCTTAACGAAACATACAATGAACAATTTACCATTTATCAATTTTTCAAATCAAATAAAATAACAGAGCTGTATTCGAGGGCATGCCTAATGGACAAAAAGGGTCTATACTCGGTCTTTCTTCGACTTATACGGTTCCAGTGATAGATAGAGACAACAACGTAGAGAAATACCGCTAACAATATACATAACTTACTTGATTCTAACACTTGTTGTTAGCTATTTATTTCTCTTTTATTCTCACACCTTTAGAGATGCATAGTACAACGGCACATTCACAGTTAGAACTGAAATTTTCTATTTCTGTCCACGGAGAGCATGCCAAGAAAAACAATACAAGGATATTTTTCACTATTTCGGTTCTAGGACTGTAGCGACAAGTTAAGCGGTGGTACAAGGCAAAAACTAAAGCGAGTTTAAATTAAAATATTTGCCAAAGTCTTGGAATATTTATATATTTCCAAAATTCAAGTATAATTAAATAACTTTATGTAATGTTTCTAAATGATATTATAAACTTATAGTGAAGCATAATCGTTTATCTCACAATTAAGTCCTATTATAGTTCATGCCTTATCAAACCATTGTCCGAAATTTTATGATTATTTTATAAAATAATAATTAATAAATTAATTAAATAATGGTATTATAAATAATTATACAATTTAAATAATTATCGGAAACAATGAACACAATAAGTTCATAAAATTTCTCGTAATACATGTGTGTTATACATATGTAAAACGATACTAAAAAAGCACATGGTAACTTCAAATGTAAAATATCAAATAACTGTCAAATTTGATGATGGTGATGATGATTAATATTTCATAGCAATAAATTTGCACTTTTTACATATATGTATAACATGAAATATATAAACAAATATTAGGATTTTTATCACTCAACTATGCATTCATGACGGTGCAGATTCAAATTAAATTTGGTATACCGATGGGCATAGACTATTTTTTATCCCAACTCACGTCATTAAAGCCCCGATAGATAACAATTTTATCTATAATTTATAATCAAATACAAAGATTTAGAATTTTTACCTTATATTTTATGGATGAGTAAATTGAATTTAGGCCCTAAAAAGCTAGTCTAGAAAAAGCAGCAAAAAGAAATAATGGACCTATTGTAAATAGATCCCATTAAAAACTGAGAGAATCAAGTTTAAGATAACAAACAAGTCTCTTTTATAAACGGACACCGTTAAAGATTTAATTATATACAACGAACGAAGAACAAAAGTCTGGCCTTAATTATGTTAAAAGTAACAATGCGCTGCGACTTTGCTCACGTGAATATTTTTTGTTAATTTTGCATATTATATTGTAACTGTACTAAACATCCTTATAATTAATAACATAATATTAATTATTCATATGTTTCTTTTATCAAAATTAATGACCTTCCCTATGAAGGGGAATTTCCTAGTGATTGTCATGCTTGGCAAGCGGATTGGCAACCACAGTTGGGCTTTGATAATGTTTTAAAAGGGACGCTGCTGCCTATTCCTCTACCATAAAATTCTCTTAGTCTCACAGTATTACACACATGGTGCTATTCATTATAATTGACAATTACCCCTTGCTATCAGGCGGGCTCTTTTAGATATCATCAAAAATATATGTATGTTCTTTTCATTAAATTCTCATTATATAATCAAACATTAGTATAGTTATATACACACGCATATATATAGTTATATAAAAGTATAGTAATAAAGGTTAAAAGCGATGTTGTCGAAATGATTTTTAAATAAATATTATATCCGTGATCGTAACCTGTGAACTGTTGAAATATCATTTTTGTATATTGAAATTCCATCATAGCACTTTGTACGATATTAAATATGCAAGCGACCCTCGCTTCTCATATGATACACACAGCTTTATCACTAGCATACATACTCGTACAAATACTGATATAAATTTTAATTTAAAATACCTTTTTTTCCATTTCAGGTGCATTGGTCTGTGACTTGCAGCAAACGTAACAAATAACGCTGGCTGCGTGTCGCGCGACATTTCCAATTTACCCGCCTCCGCACGTGTCGCGTCACTCGCATGTGCACGCGACTTTATTTTGTCTTTTCCACTGACTTTAAAAAAGAATGTTCTCAATTTGGTTATATATATATATATATATATATATATATATATATATATATATATATATATATATATATATATATATATATATATATATATATATATATATATATATAGTCCTATAGAAATTTTATCAAAATCAGTAGTTTAGCTTTTACATTAAAATAACTAGTTTTATCACAATTAAAGACAATTTCTCTTTTTAGGATACATTCCTTAATTATTTACCGGCCAAAAGGAAAAAAAAGAATGCTTTAAAATCGACTTTTGTAATATACTTACATACAAAGTCTGCAATAAAATAAAATTTAAAATATCTTATGCCATTTTATGTTCATTAGTCTGTAACTTGCAACAAATATATCAAATAACGCTGGCTGCGTGTCGCGCAACATTTCCAATTTACTCGCCTCCACACGTGTCGCATTACTCACATGTGTACGCGACTTTATTTTGTCTTTTTAACCGGCTGAAAGGAAAAAGAAAGAAACTTTGAAATTGATTTTTTTGTTATGCATTCAAAATAAATTTTAATTGAAAATACTTTATTTCCATTTCAAGTACATTAGCCTGTGACTTTCAGCAAACGTAACAAATAACGCTGGCTGCGTGTCGCGCGACATTTCCAATTTACCCGCCTCCACACGTGTCGCATCACTCGCATGTGCATGCAACTTTATTTTGTCTTTTTAACCAGCTGAAAGGAAAAAGAAAGATAGTCCGAAATCGACTTTTTATTATCCATACAAAGTCTACATTAAAATTAAATTTAAAATACCATATGTCTATTTCAGATGCTTTAGCCTGTGACTTGCAGCAAACGTAACAAATAACGCTGGCTGCGTATCGCGCGACATTTCCAATTTACCCGCCTCCGCACGTGTCGCGTCACTCGCATGTGCACGCGACTTTATTTTGTCTTTTTAACCGACCACAGAATAAAAGAAGGATGTTCTGAAATCGACTTTTTTATCATGTTACGTGGTCTTTCCATGGAGGCGAGATTCCATATATACATCACAGTATGGTGTGCAACATGTGCATTCTAGTATAGGTACTGCAGATATATTCTTCAGCATAAATAATTTAATCGTCGCAAAAAAGTTATATTATTTAAAAACTATTTTAGACGATTTGATAAAATGACTGGTTTGATGAAATTAAATGAAATCATGGGCGATACAGTATACTATTATGTCCATAGTACTTATCCATGTCTATAGGCGACGGTAACCACTTTCTATGAGGTAAACCGTCAGCTTATTTGCCTTTCTAAATTGCATAAAGAAAAAAGAAAAAGTTCTAAATTTAAATATTTACAATGTATCTATGACAAATATCTATAACTATGTAATATCGAAGTCACTTTTTAGCGGAGCAAAATGTATTTGTATAGTTCGTTTGTACGTTTGTAGATAAATATATAACATAAAAAAGACGGTTACAAAGAAAATAACAAAGTTCCCAAGCGGACTTATCCCTTGAAGGGATTTCTTCCAATCAACCATAAGAACCAGTACAGAGAAATTGTCAAACTTAGTTTGTGTCTATATTCAAAGTATGTTAGTATATATATATATATATATATATATATATATATATATATATATATATATATATATATATATATATATATATATATAATGAGTAAGGATAATATTTATATTATTATATTTATCACATCTCCCATATTTAGAACTGACAAAATTTTTCATCGTGCCTCCTACCAAATTGTTTATAATTACTCCTCTCCATCCAAAGGTTGCTTGGAAGAGATCGCTTTTAGCGGTAAGGTCGCCCATTGTTTTCTCATTGTGATTATTTCTTGTAATTATTTATATTTATAATAAGTTTACTATTGTAATCTTTTGGAGGAAACAATAAAGAGTATCTGTCTATCTATTAGTATCTATATATTAGTGCTATACAGGGTACCTACATATTATTTGTTTGCTCAATGGAAGTGCTTTACGAATTCCATTTAAAAATCAAGTCATAATTGAATCATAATTATTAGGATTTTTAAAAAAAAACGTGATATCAATTTCCAACTAACAATGAGTATTTAAGGTCTCTTTGCTTACTGACAACCGATGGACAAGAAAAAATCTTGAGTGACGATGCCTACAGACAAACGCAATGTAGAACGATTCTCTTACCAAATGGAGTGGCGACCTCAAATTCATTGAAGGGAGTCAGTGGATGCTGGTAGCTTAGGATCTTTCCTCATGGCAGTCTATGGGGTAGACTTATGTTTAGCAGTGGACAGATAATGGCTAATATGATGATAATGATCTTTTAGCTTGAATTATCTCTTCTATTATTGTAAGAATTGCTGATAAATATATCCAAGGTAAAAGATTGTTAATAATGGGAATCGAACAGACCCAATGCTAGCAATATTACGCGGTTTCCCCTGGAAACCAATGTAGTTAATTCTTATGGAATTCGTCACAATGGACTAACTAATCTGCTTCCAACCTCACCTATCATCTCCCTCAACTCATATATGTATAAATACGTCTGACTCCCTCATATGAGATTACAGCCGTGAGTGTATTGACTCAATTTTTAATTTATGGACCTTTGAAAAAGTTACCGCACGGAAATATCGTCTAAAATGACAATAACTGCTGGAATACGCTACACGGGGCAACTTTGTTGTATCACCACCGTGTTTGGTTGGTTCGTTCCATTCATTTAAAAGTTGCCCCAGTTTCAAACTTCGAATGTTGGGCCTTTGTTTACGTGCGGAGCGTTGGCGGCGTTGACACGACGAGCAACAGCTTTATTTTGTGACACTAAAGCTGAATCATACATTTAAGGCCTGCGCAGACGAGGCACATTTTGTGTGCGGTTAAAAAGATTTCATTACGGTCTCACTCATTCATTCTTTTTTTCATTTAAGAGTTTACTGTTCTCGGTGCAACTAATTCATCCAGCAATAATATTTCCAAACAGATACGACATCATAACCTTCAAGAAAAGAGCATATTCCTTTTTAAAAGGCCGGCAGCATTCATTCAGACAATCATTTCATTAAGATAGGGCATTGGGCCTTTTAATTTAGGGCATTGCCCTTCAATGCCCTCTAACTACGGCCATGTATCAAGTTGACAGTGAAGTAGTTAATTAGAAGTATTTTTGTATAAAACGCCAACTAAGTATTATTTTGAATTTGCTATCGAGTAATAATATAAGTAATAGTAATGCATAAAACGATCGATTATACTTAAAATATTAAATTTATAAACGATTAAACTGCGTAAATCTATTAAATTATACGAATTATATTTCATACCGGGCTTTCTATATCTATTGATTATTATATTTATTGATATTGATTAGTTAAATTGCCATTTTTTTTTACAACACAGGGGGCAAACGAGCATGCGACCCACGTGATGGTAAGTGACTACCACCGTCCATGATCACCCACAACACCAACGGCATTTCGGGTGTACTGCCGGCCTTTTAAAAAGGCTCTTTTCTTGAAGGTCATTATTTATTGGTAGCCTTGACAGGCCAATTGAAATTTAGAATATTGTTTGTAAACAGCATAATAAATTTACATTTCCACATGCATACATACATGTTTTTCATCTACAAAGAACAAAACAATATGTGATTTTACATATTTAAATCAGAAAGGTTTATCTACACTACTGGAAGTAGTCTATTAGATAAAAAGAATCATTATCATCATCATATCAGCCATCATCTGCCCATTGCTGAGCATAGGCCTGTTATAAGGTTAGGTTCCAAGCCACCTGCATTCACTGACTCTTTGCGATAAATTTGAAGTAGTCACTCCATTTAATGGGGGATCATCCCATACTACAAGGCACACACTACGCCTGTACAAAGTCTAAGGCCAAGGCCGTGTAAGGCCAAGGTTAGGTAGAATATTTTAGATATATAAAAATAAAGGTTTCATATGATAATGCACAATCTAAATTAAATTAACTTTGTCGAATTAATTCTAATAGAACGAGGAATCTAGGTGTGCTGTCAGATTTTTTTTATATATTCTTTATTGCACTTGAACAATACATATAGCGATTAGTTTAACAACTTGTTAGCAAGGGAGGGCTTATCTCTGTAAGAGATCTCATTTTTTTATATAATTTATATTATTTTTATTAATTAATGATCCATTATCAGATATCTCAGTACTACACTATCAGCAAGCTGAAGTGGCAATGGGCTGGTTACATAACTTGAAGAACCGACAACTAATGGGGAAGAAAAGTTCTTGAGTGGCAACACCGTACAGGCAAACGTATAGGACGACGCCCCACTAGATGAAGTGACGACCTCAAATGCATTGCAGGCAATCATTGGATACAGGTGGCTCAGGACCGTTCCTTATGGCAGTTTATGGAGGAGGCCTATGTCCAGCAGTGGGCAGATAATGGCTGAAATGATAATGATAATGATGACTATATCATATAGATCAACTAGCGTAAAAATTCGCTCTGCGCCCAGAGCAAAGTTCCGCCTACTTTGTAAACGCAGCCTAATCTTCATGCTCGGAATTCGGTGGTCATTCGGTATTTCGCGGTCCATTTAACAGAATCGACTGTTCTCGGCTCGGTTGGATCATTTAGGATACCTTTTTGTTAAATATAGATAATTATTTGTAGGGCAGCTTAATATATGAGGTCAGAGGCTGAAGGTTAGTTATATTTTTGCAAAAAATATTTATATCCCTTGCAGATATTAAAATCAAGCAATGTTTTATTCTTAGATTGTACATATACATATAAAGCATCGGATGTCAAAAACAGGGCAATATTTGGTCAGCTGAATTGACATTTGACTGAGTAAAGATTGACATATATATATTTTTTAATCAAAATAATACGCGCCATTATTTCAGGGTTGCAACTAATTACGTTAAAAAATTCCCAATCCAAGTCGATTTTTTAATTTGAATTAGGAACTGTTTCTTCCAATATTGTATGTTATGTCTGTGCCTCTAGTAAGAAAGGGTATAACTTAAGTTATAGCCTTTTTCTTTTTTAGGCTACTTTAAATAAGCAAATTTTTCTCTTTCGAATGGTATAAGAATCGTAACGATATCTTTAAAAACAATAGAGATAGTAAACATGTAAAAGGCTACAATTAACAAAATATTTGTGGTAAAAAAGTCATAATTAGAAATAAAACTACAATATTTTACAAAAATTATTTTTGTAAAATGAATCAGTTCGATTTGAACCCTTTTACACCATTTAATAGTGATTATTTTTTATAGCGTAAAATACACAACATTGTTTTTCTTCAATACTTCAATAAAATAGTTTTAAGTTGAATTAACACATCATAATTTTAATATTTTTGTTAAGTGTGATTAGGTATAATAGAATTATTTTTAAAACTATAGGTTTTACACAAAAACCGACAATTTCATAAGAAAGAGGAGAAAAAATTACTATAAATGCAATCATTGACTTGTTCAATTAGCAAATAATAAAAGCAGCAGAATTTTTTTTCTTTATTTAAAATAGTTTTTTGGCTCTCCTGAAAAGTGACCATTTTGAATTGAATTTCTCTTTCTCACTAGAGGCACAGATATATGTACATATGTATTCTTTATAAATGAATATACATATTTTAATTAAAATGTCGGCCATGTTTAATGATTTTAAAATGAGAGAATATTGTAAGTCTTATACTTGAATATAAACCAAAGCACTAATTTATTATAAGCATAATTACGAATAATTCTTTTAAATATATCCATAAGAATTTCGTATCGTTTTTATGTTTAACTTTACATTATAGTTTCTCCCCTATACTGAATAATAAATATACATTATGGTAACCCTATTCACGCACACATGAATAAAAAAGTTGACCTGTTTTTGGTGAAGAATAGAAACGCTCTATCTATATAAAGTAAGGTTTATTAATAATTTAAAACGTCTACAAAATGGGGTTCATTAAATCGTATATCTATTTTAAGACACGAAACAAAAAAAGGAGTGTTATTATTAACATCATGTATAGACTAAATGCCTTTGTATGTATGTAGTGTATTAACTCTTAAAAAAGTGCATAATACCATATGGTCTATGTTCAGCAATGGACTTCTTTCTATCTTTTTATTGGGGAGTATTGCCAGTAGGGTTTTGCCTAGTTGCCAACCCACCAGGGGTTGGCAACGACAGTTAGGCCTTGGAAATGTTTTAAAAGGGACGTTGCTGTCCATTCCTTAACAATTAAGTTCCCTTAGTCGCTATTTACGACACCCATAGCCTATTCTATATCAGGACCACACCGCAGGCACGACAAAATGCATATTTTTTATTTTATTTGAAGGCCTATTTAATCAGGTTATATTTTGTAGAATACAGATTAACTCCAATAGTTGTGTTAAAAAATATAGATGTACAATATATTTATATTGTACATCTTTATTAATATATTTATATTGTCAAATACAAAAGTGAATCTTCAAACACGTTTGAAAAATAGATTCGTTTCAAATATACTGTGTACTCATACTCATATTTTTATTTGAAACTAGTTTCAATACGAGGGGATCAAAGAGAAATAAATGCAGTCCCTTTTTTATAACAGAGCAGTATACACAGCTACTGATATTTATTGTATATACATGTATATATAGTTATAAATGGCATTATAAAATTATTAAATAACCTATATTAGTTTTAATATCGTATGTTCTTATGAACTTATTTTATTTGTATATGTAAGTATATAATTATGTTTATATACACAGACACACTTACTCTCACACACACTCACACACACACACACACACACACACACACACACACACACACACACGCGTGTGTGTGTGTTTTTTATTTTGTTCTATCTGCTGACATTAATGATACTCCACCTGAGTTTGCTGGAAGAGAACTCTTGTAGAGTTGAGTCATAATTATTAATTTTCTTTTACAAATAAATCAACTTTAACTTGAAAAAAATAAAATTGGATGACCACTAGTAAACTGCAATATCGGCCACTTTATACAGATCGCCTTAACATCGTGCTAGGAGGCACCTTACGTTATATTAACCTATCCTTTAACCAAACTTCATTCAAATTTTATAGTTTTTGTATGAAAGAGTAACAAACATCCATTCATCCTCACATACTTTCACATTATATTATTAATAGGATATTACACCACATTGAAAATCCAATAATTTACTAATGTTGGTACATATTAATAATTTATTCACCATAAAGGTCACCGCAGACCTCAAAGACAACATCGAAACGGAATGCGAATACTGTAACTTTAACTGAAACAAAGTTTACACCACGAGTTAATGTTACTTAGTGAAAATTTGATTCGCAAATTCCATTAGCCAGATCAAGTATTTAGTTCGTTGACCGTTGTCCCGTAATCAAAGTTTAAACGTAGCTTTTACTGTGGGGAAATCAATGCGAGACCCCATCATAATTGGTCAAAGACACAGACGGAAGCGTTTTCTTTGACAACCCTTCCGGGTACTGCGTTTAAGTCGAAAGTTTTAGAGTTATCAAATCATCGGTACGAATATAAATTTAATATCAAAATAAACAATTTACTGCCAAATAGTTTGCATCAAATATGATATAATTAATTAACTTCAAGTTAATCGTTACTTATCTAAATGAATATTAAAAAAGGACGGATTTAATTTTGTGTTTGTGTTAGGATAGCAAGTTGGTAGAACAGAAAAATGGTTTACTAGACGGCTACTATTATAATAAAAAAAATATGAAGAGACGACATGACCTTAGATTGGGTATGAAAGTGATAGGGTAAACAGTCAGCGTATCGATTTCCTGCACCGCTAGTGCATCTAGTTGGTACGATAACAGTTTTTAACTAAAAAAATACTTAAAAATTCTTTTACATATAGAAATCTACTTATACATTATCAACGAATAAAATGAGCTATAATTTATTTAAAAAAAAAGTCATATAATACGCGTGAATGAAAATAAATGTGAAAATGAGTTTATTTATGTGTTTCTTTGTTCACTCGATCGTAAATTTATTACCTCTTGGCGTCTTAATGGCTTAACTAATCGTCACATAAATATACATGTACTATTTGGAATGAAGGACATAGGATCCTGTGAAGGAAATAGCTAATAAAGGTTTGCAAAATGTAATCTATAAATTTTGCAATATTCTATTTTAATAATACTATTATTATTATTTCAGCCGGTACCTGTCCACTGGTGAACATAAGCCTTCCCCATAAGGGGAGTTTTGCCAGTAGTTGCCACGCTTGGGAGGCGGGTTGGCAACCGCAGTTAGGCTTTTAAAGATGTTTTAAGAGGGACGCTGCAGCCCATCTCTCGCCCTTCTTTAGTCGGCTTTTACGACACCCCCTTGGGTGTCGTAAGAAAGAAGGGGTGGCCTATTCTATTAATAATAATATATTTTTTACCAATTATCTATGTGTTTTTTTTATACAACTTAGAATGGCAAACAAGCTGACGGCCCACCTGATGGAAAGTGGTAACCGTCGCCTATAGACATGAGTAGTACCATGGACATACCAGAGTATACTGTTTCGCCTATGATACCCCTCATGCGTTGCCATTCCTGAGGACTCAGGTGTTGTTAATATCCAAATGTAATATGGGAATTATATGACCTGAGGGCCATCATCACCCTTTTAGCATCGTACCTCTCGCTATGGAGCTGGAGTTTACCCTCTTTTCTTAAATGTATAGCATAGTATGGACAGTAGGTCCATGCATTCCATTCTACCTCTTACACCTAGTTGTAAAATGGATTCCCGTTTTCAGGTTTCCCTTTACAATATAATATGATGAATTTCAAAAAACGTGCTTATAAACATTGAAAAGGCCGGCAACGCATAAGCAACTCCTATCGTGTTGCAGGTGTTCATAGGCGACAGTAGCCACTTACCGTCAGGTGGACCGTCTACTCGTTTGCTTTCTAAAACTAACAATAAAAAAATATGTACATGTGTGGGTGTAGTGGAAATTAAGATCTCTCTGTGTCTCTCTCTTATTATATAATTAATATAATATTTGAGAATGTCTCTGTCCACTTATAACTTGTACTGGAGGTCGAAGAAACGAATCTAAACTCTATGAATACTTAGCGACTTAGTCCTTGGACATATATACATACCTTCGAGTATTACCCTCTGCAGAACTATATTTTAGATGTTGGGCACTTTTGGGCTTTGTCGTATTAAGCCCAAGATTGCCAATTATCTTCTGTTATGGTTATGGCTGCTGTAAAACATTAGATCTCTCTACAACAAAGTCTCTTCAACAAAGATTGAAAATTTAATTTAAATTTAAGACAATTTTAAAATCATAGATTATTAAATAAAATATATGTTACTGATGAAATCCCATTAACAAAGTCTCTCTCGCTTCGATTCCGCATTCTCTATATTATAAACTGTTTGAATAATAAAATAAAACATTGAAATTATGAACACAGAATGTTCATTTTACAAAAATTGGAAACACAAACATTTGCTGCTTTCGTTGTCAGCTTTCTTACTTCCACTCTTTTTCTTTAAGGACTTAAAGCGTAATTGGCATTATTTCTTAACCTAGTAAAAGAATAAAAAAATAATATGATACTGGCTTAGTACTTTTTAATGTCTCGAACTTACAAGTAGATTGTCATGTGTTTGTAATTTTACAGAAATTTCAACCATTTTCTTTTGTTGGTAAAACAAAAAAAAAATATTATGATGAAGTAGTAACCGCTATCTATAGTCATCATAAACCTACCATACTATATGAGACATATAGTTGCCATTATTAACGACTAAAATTGTATGTCTCTGTACCCTGTAATTTGACAGCCGTATCTCACCATTCAAATTGAGAACAGTATTGCAAGAGAAACGAGTGGGCTCGAGGTACCTGTGCAGGTAACTTTTGTAAAAGGTCTGCTTCTGGTGTTTGATTTTATTCAGATTTTCAATGGATAAAACCGCGGGTCGTAGCTAGTTGTGTGTAAAGTTAGTAATATATTAATCCTACGTGACCCCACGTTTGTAACATTAAACTTAGCAGGTGTAATTATAACTTTTGTGGGCGACGTCTTTACAAGTTTAAGTTTTTTCTAGTATTAATTTAGGGAGAAGTTTTATGTTCGTAGACTTGTAACATTTTTTTTATATTGATTGGATATTATTTCAGCCGTTAACTGTCCACTGCTGAACATAAGCCTTTTCTATAAGGGAAGTTTTATTAGTGGTTACCAAGCTTGGCAGACGGGTTTTTTTTATTGGATGATAATGGAATGGTAACCCCGCCTGCGCTATCGGTATACACTGGCGGTGCACCATTGAGGGATGACAGGTGAGAATGAAAAGGCAGGTCAGTTAGCCCAACAGTGAGTTGTGCTAAAGTCCTAATGAATTCACCTGGAATTCAGCTCGGTGGTTTCCGGGGGACTACGTGGAGGTCGACCTGGTTAGGCATATTGCTAGCAATAGGAATGGTAGTCCACATTACTAACACCCTCCTCCCCCCACCTGACAGACGAGTTGGCAACCGCAGTTAGACGCTGCTGTACACCCCTCAATCATTAAGTTTCCTTAGTTGCCTTTTAAAACACGAACGAGAAAGGAAGGGGTGGCTAGCATGCCAAGACCAAACAGCATACTCGTATTACACGAGCTGAAGGCTCTTTATCCCGATCAGTATACATTTCCCAGTCACCCGAACGAAATCGCGGGTAAAAGCTAGTACTGAACAAATCCTATCAACTGCAAAAGGAATTAACAAAATCCATTCAAAATTCTATTACATGTTATTTACAATAAACAATACAATAATAATAATATTGTTTCAGAACCTATCACTGTTCTATTTATCTAAGAATAAATGCCAATACAAACAGAATACTGATTACATTTCAATACGAAAACCTCAATTCCAACTGTGAGACGATAAATACATCTCTGCAAAGCTTCATTTCTCTATAATCAAACCCGTTTTAAACACGTCCGCAGTCTCTTTGAACTGGCCACAATGTTTCTAAGTCCAGTCACAGACCCTTAGGGGTTGGAGGGAGGTTGGGAGTGCTAATACGAAACATTTCAACTTTCACAAAATGATTGGTTCCCTTATATTTTATTTTGACACTTAATTGATAAATAATCATACTTTAATTACTATTTTTTTTTTAAAGAATATGACATTTAAATTAGTATATTTAAATGATTAATCGACTTTTAATAACATTGTTTTAAAATAGTGAATGTAGTTGTAATTGCTATTGTTAAATAGACAGTTAAGTTTAAAATAATTATTTTTGGATTTATAATAATTTTATTTTTAGATTTTATATAACCAAATAACCAAGTTTTTATTACTATTTTGAAGTAATTAATAAAATTTTAATTTGATTTTTTTTTACACAAAAAAATCAAGTTTTAATTACAAATTTTGAGCAACTTTCAAAGGACTTCGCCAAGAATGTATTTTGAAATGTGCAAAGCCGGAATGGATTTCTACTACTATTATCATATCAAAAATATTTTTTTTTTTTATTTTACGCATAAAGAACATTATCAAATTCGGAATGCTTAATTACTGGAATATAAAAACCAATTTCCAGTCAACACGTGCCAGCAACACCGCACATTTAGCATTCACAAAGGATATAACGCCAATCGACACCAGAGTTCGCATAATCGAATAAAGCTCGTATCTACATCGACAATTCATTTTTTTTATTTCCAATCGGGGCTTATAAGAATATTAAACCATCACGTTCGAATTCGGGGATGATATTTAAAAAAGAATATTCGGAAACATAACGAATACGTGTCGCATTTTGTATTAATCGATTAATAATCGGAAAAGTGATAAAAAAAATTATACCTATATGAGAGGAATGCCCCGTTTTTGCCCACTTAGATTATATTTTATGTAAAATTTTATATTTCTAGACACAATTTTTTAATTCTTAGTTTAGGGTCTAGGCTCCGAGCAGCGACCTCAAGATTTCAAGATTTGCCTCAAGATGCTTCGTTTAGAGGGGAAACATGTGTCACAAGATGTACGTAGATGAAGTGGCAGTCAGAGATTGATGCCTAATATAAAAAAAAATGTAAAACTTCTGGTAATAACAATATTCGGGTGTTAGCAGTCACACACATATTAATGTTAGCGGAATTAAAAAAAAATAATTGTAATTAAATTACCAGTGATATGGAGTTCCGCAAAATAACACATAGCTTATTAAAATATTAGAAAAGAGGTAAAATTTAATAGTAAACTGATTAATTACTGAGAAGACAGCTGTAGCAGTGTTCTTTGTTGAAAGAGGTACATGCTTGACATGGAGATACCGATTCATGACGTCAAATATCTAATACATCTATTTATTGCTATTAAAATATATCCAGAGGGGGACTGTACAAAAGTCAATTGCTTTGGTACCTCTGTCCCTTTCGTATTTCTACTGTGAAGCAGTTGTGTTTGCATGGCTGTGTTTCGGTGTAAAGGGTGGGATATGGCGTGAATTTACAGGGTACAGAAGAATAACACCTGAGTCCTCAGGAATAGCAACGCATGGGGAGTATCATGGGCGAAACAGTATACTCTGTTATGTCCATGGTACTGCTCATGTCTATAGGCGACGGTTACTACTTTCCATCAGGTGGGCCGTCAGCTTGTTTGCTATTCTAAGTTGTATAAAAAAAAATATATAATCTGTTTAGAATAAAGCGGCAAAGTACAAAAATACTTAAGTTCCTTAAAATAATTTTATACCACATCAGCTTACATAGTCAGGGCCTTTTTATATATCTTGAATTGATAAACAAGAATATACAATTGGTAACTTTGAAGGTATTTTTCATAATTCGATTAAAATAACAACTTCCTACAATTCCCTGCCATTGGAAGAACATTTATATCATATCTATAATCGTTTAGACTTCACAAATGTCTCCAGCGATAAACGATCATTTTTGCCTCTCATAAACCACCCAGATTAGCTTTTATTTCAAAGGAGTAAAGTTGAATTTTGATTACACTTAATGCTGTGCCAAGTTGGTAGTATATGAGTCAAGACTTAGGTCCCCAATGTCAATTACATTGTCATTTGGACAAGCTGTCGTGCTAAGCTGTCTACAATCCACTGAACCAATGTTCCGGGTCCGAATATTCCGCCATTTTAGTTGTCCGTTTAAATCAACGAACTTCAAAATGGCGGGTTACAATGTTGCCAACTTAAAACATACTAAATGAATAAATACTTCGAAAGTAATTAGTTTAACTGTCAAAGTTAGTTTCACTGTCTTGTTTATTAAAATATCAAATTTACTAGACGTAAACTTATTTATTATTAAACGACTTACAAAAAGAAGGGGTTTTCATATCGTCTGTATTTAATTTGCTAAAATTCTCGTATCTTGAACAGATTTACATATTTTTTTACGTGCCATTCGTGTTTCAATCGTAAATCGGTTGTGTTTGCATAACTATGTTTCTATTTGAAGGGTGGGATATGGCAGTGAATTGACATTAACACAATACAGAAAATAACACCTGAGTCCTCAGGAATGGCAACGCATGGGGGGGGGGGGTATTATGAGCGAAACAGTATACTCTGTTATATCCATGGTACTGCTCATGTCTATAGGCGACGGTTACCACTTCCCATCAGGTGGGCCGTCAGCTTGTCGCCATTTTAAGTTGCATAAAAAATATTAGTTACAATTTTGTGTTAATAGAAATAAAAACACTACTAAAATTCGACACTAAAAACCTGCATCTGATTATCTTAATATCTAGGCTGAAAATTATATTTTTTTTAAACTCGTTCCAGTAATGTTCGAACCAGTATTTTTCATATATTAAGATATAATAATAATAAACTGAATATAATGTACAATTAAAAAAACCTATCGTGAGTCTGAAGTCAAATTTAATCAAATAAGTATTTTGTGAAAACTTCACAAGAAAACTGATTACATGAATTAAATATCTCAACTTTTTCACGTTCTATGGCGAGACCTAATTTCTATTAGGATACATTGTAGACCAAGTTAGTATTCAAGAAGGTCATTGCAACTATGTCCTTGTATGTAACTCTGTTAACGTCGAGTTAAGACGACCACTTACGTTAGGTAACCCATTTGTACTAATGAAGATCATAAAAAAAATATAAAAGTAAATCATTCTGTTAAATTTCCATAGAAAACTTACTAACTAGATTCAGTTAAAACTTAGTAGAGGTATCATTTGAAACCTAATATTTGTGATTAACTAAAAAAACCGACTTTGATCATAGCAAAATCAGTTATTTTAAGTATTACTGAACTGGTTTTGATAAAAATACCTTTCAGATAAAAAAAGAACAAATTTTTCAAATTTATATATATTTATACAACTTAGAATAGCAAACAAGCTGACGGCCCACCTGATGGAAAGTGGTAACCGTCGCCTATAGACATGAGCAGTACCATGGACATAACAGAGTATACTGTTTCGCCCATGATACCCCCATGCATTGCCATTCCTGAGGACTCAGGTGTTATTCCTCTGTACCCTGTAACTTCACGCTATATCCCTTCAAACCGAAACACAGACATGCAAACACAACTGCTTCACGGTTGAAACACGAATGGGACAGAGGTACCCAAGCAATAGACTTTTGTACAAAGGCTCCTTCTGGTAAATAACGTAGTTATGAGATAACAAACATAATAAAAATACAGTAAAATTGAGAACCTATTTCTTTTTTGAAGTTGGTTAAAATGTATATGTAATTAATGTAGAAATACTTTAAAAGCGTTTAGTGGCGTAAAAATAAGAGCTACAATGTAAAAACATAGTCTAAACAACTGCTTCTTACTTCGGTCGTCTACCGGATACATTCAGATGGAACAATGCGTCCCAAATCATCATGTAACTGCTCGCTTATAAATCTTCGCTTTCATTCAATAACAGCGGAAGGTATTGGAAATGAACAATCAATATCAGCTAATTAACTAAATGGACTCCCTAATATCGGTATGATCTAATAAAAACGCATGATGTAATTAAGAATCCATGAAAGGAGGACGCTAAAATGTATGTCTTATTCATTTCACATCTTAATGTAATAATTACCGGTTTAACTTATATGTATCTGTCCATCAGGAGCGCCGTTAGCTTGCTTGCCATTCTAAGTTGCTTAAAATGCTTTCTAAATTTATAAATATTCAATTTTATTGATTTTCCTACTTTTGAAATCCACGTATGTGACGTAACAATAAACAATCTAGTGACAATGACTGAGCTGACGACCAACCTGACGGTAAGAGGCGACTAAGAGAATTTATAATGTCGAGGGATGAACAGCGGTGTCTTTCTTAAAATATCACCAAAGACACACTGCAGTTTCCAATCCGCCTGCCAAGCGTGATAACTACTGGAAAAACTCTTCTTATGGGACCTATGTTCGCCAGTAGACAGCAAACTTCTGGCTGATATATATTATATATAAATTTGTATGTATTTTTCAATGCTAAATCATAATAAAATGAAAATAAAATAAATTGTCAAAAAAAATAAAAAAAAATATTTAGGGGTAGGGCACCCTTATCATTGAGGGGTATGAAAAATAGATGTTGGCCGATTCTCAGACCTACCCAATATGCACACAAAATTTCATAAATATCGGTAAAACCGTTTCGGAGGAGTTTGGTAACAAACACCGCGACACGAGAATTTTATATATTAGATAAACAGCATCACGGATATCACAGAATGTACTGTGACACCAATTATCGTTATTCCGACAATAGCAGCGATTCATTGCTTCCTAACGTACAGGATATTAAATTTTAATCGATTCTGAATCAGCGGTGTAGCACGGAGCCAATTACAAGAGGAAATTATTGCTGGCACACTAATAGGAAAACTTAGGAAGTCACTAATACTCGATGAGAACGTGGCAATCGGGTCGAATTATATTTATAGTGAAGTTATTTGAGATAAAGATGGACTGAAAGACGATGTAGTAACAAAAATCGAAAAAGAAATGTTGCGTTGGTTTGGTCATTTGGAGAGGGGTGAAAGAAGAATTACGAAAGAGATTTGTCGAGAATGAATAGAGATGTCGGTAAGGGCAGCCCTAGACGGACGTATGTCGACCAAATAGGCGACGTGCTGAAGAAGGACCGAATTAAAAATACCCGTAACCGGCGAGCGTGTATGAAAAGATTGGTGAATGTGAAAGAAGCGAAAGATATTTGTTTGAATCGAAGCATTTGGCGTTCCATTGTTTCTGCCTATCCTAATGGGAGACAGGCGTGACAGATACGTATGTATATATGTTATTTGAGATTACAGAAATGTATAGTTTATTGGGAAATATTTTGAAATATCTTCCAATAAATAAACTATGAACACTGTCCATGATCCGAGACTTACAAGCGAACCATTGAGTCTTACGAGAGATTTTGCCTCACTCTACGTGTTCTACTACTTGTACAACGGATTGTGCTCAGAGAAATTATTCAATATGATTGTACAGTTCGCTATCGATATGGAGTTCAACCCCATATCTTAGAGCCTAAATGGTCGCGTGTAACGCGGTTTCAGAGATGTTTCCTCACACGAAGGTTCAGATTATGGAATGAGCTCTCTGTCAAGGTTTGTCCAAAAGATTACAGTGTGGGATTCTTCAAAAAAGTAAGAAACAGATTTCTTTAAGTTCGGCAACGCGCGTTTAGCTCTTGGTATTGTAAGCGTACATAGGCTACGGTAACCGCTTACCATCAGGTGGGTCGTATGCTTGTTTGTGAGTGATATAAAAATAATAATAATTGCCACACAATCACATCGATCGATTGGTCGTGAAACATACCTTGTGTTATGAGAAACCAGGCAGCATACATATTCAAGCACTACACAAAACATTTAGGGAGAAAAGGATTGTTAGTATTGGGGTCTAACAACCCTTTTTGCTAGCAATGTACCCTATCAGGTCGACCTCCACGCGGTTCCGACTAAAAACCATCGGTGTTAATTTTAGTGGATTTTTATAATGGGCTAACTGATCATACTCACCTATCATCTCTCATTGATTCCCCGCCAGCGTATACCGATAGCGCAGGCGGAGTTACCATTCTATTATTACCCATTCAAAAAACACAGATCATCCTAACTCGAGCTGATTATAAAAATTTGTTTCGTAGCAAGCGTGGAAACTACTAACAAAACCCACCAATGGGAGAGACCTATCTTCAGCAGTGGACAAACTGCTGATATGATGGTAGTTCACAAGTATTTAATCCACTTAACATATCATAGCGGAATTCACAATATTTTAGTTGTTGGACAAACAAAACTATAGATATGTACGGTCCAAGTAATTACAAAATATCACAATTTACAAAGTCAATAACACAGCCGATACAAAGGCTCTGTAATATTTATCCATCTAAACCATCCGATATTGAATTCTAAAATTAAAGATGCAAAAGGGACAAAATCGACTATCGATATAAAACTTATAGATTCAACGATCCACTTAAACAGAACTCGCTATCCTGTCCCAGAAAAAGACAAATAATAAATTCGTATGACCAGAAATCTGCTAGACCCCAATAATTCCCTCCAATTTATATAGGAAACGTCATCATAACGTAGCCATCTTTGGCATCCATTTTCGTGGACGTTGATAAATAATTTCATTTCTTTTCCCCGAATCTTTAGTAAAGGGGGAATATACACAGTTGCAGTTGAACGAAAATCTATTTATTTATTTATTTATTTAACTCTTTATTGCACCATAAATAAAAATATACAATGACAAGTGAATAATTCAAGTGAAATACAGTAACATAAATACAGATTGAAATATACACATAAAGGTACAAAAGGCGGTCTTATCGCTAGAGCAATCTGTTACAGACAATCTATATGAAATGTACACATGAGCAAACTTTGGAAAACGTATTTAATGAATGAATGAATGAAAACTCTTTAGTGTTCCATTCAAAGAATGATATAGATTATAAAGATTAACAATATGTACAAAAAAAAACAAAATAAATACTTAATTATATAGAATTAATTACATAAAAGCAAGTTAAATATCGCTAAACAGCGATCTCTTCCAGGCAACCTTAGGCTGGAGAGAAATAATTAAAACTGTCTGGTCAAGGTGTAACAGAAAAATAAAAATACTGAAAAGAGAAAAACAAAGGGCTAAATTTTCGATCACAGTGGTGGCCTAATGCACTATTATTTACTGCACTCTATTACATGCTCATGAGTACAATAACAAATTATAGAGGGGTAGGGATTGTTTAAGTTTAAACACAGTAAAAATAATATATATTTATAATATACTTACATAAATAAATAAATAATACATACATATATATGAATATACATATATAAACTTACATAAAGAAGAATATATTAATGTATATTGGGGAGAGAGCTCCCGTGCCTGCAGTGAGACCGTCGTGTTCGTGCGTGATCCTTCTCGTGAGTACTCCGGGCGACCGTCGAGACTCCGAGTAGCGTCTTCCCCAGCACGTCGTGACTCCTGCGCCTTCGAGAGCCCTCCAGAGCTGCCGCCGAGCGCCGTGGGACGCCACAGCCGCCGCTACAGCTCACCGCCGAGGAATCAACTGTGCAATCGTAAGATTGTACAGTCGGATTCCTCCTACACGTGCCCGCGAGCTTCGTGCTCCGTGACTTCGTGCCGCCGCCGAGTAGGACGTCCTTTTCAGGACGAACTCGAGGCCGTCAGCCGTTCTGAGGGCTACAAGCCGACGGGGAGATAGTCCGTGCACCTGGGTGCACCAGTGTAGGCACCTGTGTGCTACACGCCAGGGCACGGTCGAGTCGTAGGGTTAGGGACCGTAGGTCGTCGCGGGGGTTCTGTCCCCCCGCACCCCTCTCGGCCGTTCCGGAGAGTGTCGCCTCACGGGGAGGACAAGTGCACTCACGGTAACGGTCGAGAGCACGGTCTTCCCGGCCGTGTCGACTCCACCCCCCCTCCTCCAGCAGTAGGGATCGTTCGTGGGGTTCCAACCCCCACACCCCCCCTTTCAAACCGTAGGGTGTCGTCTCACAGGGAGAACAAGTGCACCCACGGCGAGACTGAGGGCACCGCCTGAGTCCCCACTTGGGCGGTGTTGGTCCAGCGACCCCTTCGCCCTTCGTGGGCTACTAAGTTAGGGACCGTAGGGACAACATCACCATCACCATCACCATCACCGACAATAATGTCTGAGCGCGAGGGGAAACCCCCGCAAACCTTTTGAGTCGGCCAAACGGCCGACCCGCACTCCTTCCGCGTCGGCGCCTAGGGCGCCGGCGCCACTGCCACAGCGGCAAGCCGTGCCGAGGCAGGCAGGCAGTAGCCGACCGGTCCCAGAGACAGAACTGGGACCGTTTCACACCCGCCGTGAGGCTAGGTTAGCACTCGCCAACCGCAACGTAACCGCTGCGGAAGGGGAACGCGCCGAGCCGAGCGGCGACTTGTCTGGCGCCACGCCGTCTACGGCCGCCAAACGCCGCACACCACCATCGCCCGCTCTCTCGGGAACCCCTTCAGAGAAGCGGCTAGACGCAGGCGACTCACCGCCGTCGCCCCGTCTCGCTCCCGCACCGCGCTACACTGACCGACCGTCTCGCTCGGTGAACGCGCCGTGCGAGGCGCGCCCGCATACACGGCGCGCCACACCCCCCCGCTCGCCCTCGCCTGCCCCCTCTATCGACAGCGAGGACGAGCGAGTTATGGATTTCGACGCCTTAGGCGCCCTGGGCCATCCCAATAAGGATGACGAGACCTCGTACGTCGCACTGGAGAGTGTCGACGTACAGGTCCGCTCCGTGGGGACATTGTCCCCCACGAAATCATTCGCGGACGCGGCCGCGGCCGCTCCCGCTCCGCGCCCACCGACGCCTCCTGCTACCACAAAGGAGGCAATCGACCATAAGCAGCCTGGGCAGGGCAAATACCCGCCCATTATTGTGGAATGTCTGCCGCGGTGGACAGATCACTTCGCCGCACTCACCCACGCACTGGGTGAGCCGCCCAACGCCCGCCCCTACGGCAAGGGCGTCCGATTCCTGTGCAAGACGGACAAGGAGTTCCGTCTTGTACAAAGATACCTAACCGAGGCCGGCGCAGCTGACCCAGCAATCAGCTGGTATTGCTACAGCCTGGCCTCCGAGCTCCCCACAAAGGTGGCAATAAGGGGTCTCCCGTCCGACACCACTTCGGACGCGGTAGCGGACGCCCTTGAAAAAATTGGGTACCCCGTCCGCCTAGTGCGGGGTATACCGGCCCGCCGCGGCCGCCCAGGCTGCGTATTTCACGCCCAGCTCGATCCCTTGAGCAAGGACGAGCTGGATCGTCTTTATGCCACGCATGAACTTTTATTCATGCGTGGCGTCACAATCGAGGGCTGGCGGCCCTCAACTTCCTCCCTGGCACAATGCCACAGGTGCCAGGGATTCGGCCATTCATCGGCCAACTGTCACCGGCTCATCAAATGTGTCCGATGCGCCGGTGAACACGCGGCCGCTGATTGCGACCGGCCGCGCGACCACAAGCCTACCTGTGCAAACTGCGCCAAGCCGCACACCGCCAACGATAGACGGTGTGCGGTTTACAAGAGAGAGGCGCGCCGCAGGGGGATCCAAACCCGCCCTGCCGCCCCCGCTGCTCCGACGCGCGCCCCCGGCGCCGACAGACGCGCAAGAGCGCCCGCACAGGCGGCGCCGACTCAGGCGCAACTTCCCACACGCGCACCGGTGCCGCAGCGAACTTTCCGACCGCTGGCACCGGTGCCGGTGACAGTCGTCCCACCGACGATGTCGTCCCGGGGCACACTCATGGCCCCGGCAAACCCACCCACTAATCGTGGTGAGGCGCCCAAGCGCAGAAGGCGCAACAGGGCCGGCAGGAGGCGTCGTAACCGCGAGCAAAACGCGGTTACATCGACGCCGTTCGAGGAGGTCGCCCCGCCGACGCAAACCCGCGGCCGCGCCGCGTTCGAACAACGGGGACTTATTCCCCCCCCAACTCAACCGTTCCAAACATCTGCGCGGCGAGGGACTGCATTACCGACAGTCGCTTCTGTACCGGTTTCGTCCGCTCGCCGCCAGATGGCGCAAAACGTAGTGAACGAGCGACAGGAGGCGTGGCCGTCTTTGAGTGCCGCCCCACGCTACTCGAGTAAACCGCCGTGGCGGTCGGCCCAGACGGCCTCCCAACCACTACGTTCACTACGTTCACAACAGACGCGCGATTTACCTACGATAACAGACAATGGAGCCCTAACATTAATAATAGGGCTCCTCACAGATCTCCTTACGGCCCTAGCGGCCGGAGAGGACATAAAGTCGGCGGCTCTCGCCGGATTGGCCAAAATTAGCCAGTACAGAGTCGCGGAGTAATTCTCTCCGCGTCCTGTACTGGAACCCCGGGGGGATAAAGGATAAGGTACAAGGCCTCCGTCTCCTTGCTCAAACCCAGGATGTGCATATCATACTCCTGGGGGAGACCAAGTTGGCTCCCAAGGAGACGTTGCGGGTGCCCAACTACTTTGTGTACAGACGGGACGAGCGGTCCCCGGCCGGTGCGGCATACCGTGGCACCGCCGTACTGGTCCGCCGCGACATCGTACACATGCAGTTGGCGCTCCCCGAGTTCCGCGTCATGCGCTCCATAGGAGTGAGCATTAACATCGACGGCGCGGAACTGAGAGTATATGCCGCCTATCGCCCCCCGGTCAGAGAATTCTGCCCCTCCGATGTCCGGAACGTACTGGACGGTAGGAGTCCCACATTACTCATGGGCGATCTTAACGCCAAACACCCGACTTGGGGAAGCCGGGTGACATCGCCTGTGGGTACTAGACTCCTCCGTGACGCAGACAGTCACGGCTACGAAGTGTTGGGACCCGCACACCCAACACACATTCCCACGAATCGTAGACACTATCCAGACGTTCTGGACATAGCACTCGTGCATAGAGTGCCCTGCCCGGTCAATATGGAGGTGTTGTACGACTTGGACACACAACACCTCCCAGTTTTAGCCACGCTTGACCTAGGTGCGGTCGTCACCGCATCGCACAGGTCTGAGCGGCGGAGTATTAACTGGATGGCTTATCGCTCAAGCCTCCAGCACATTCCTCTCGACGGCGACTTTTCCACGCCTGAGGGAATAGAGGCCGCCTCTATCGATATACAGGAGCGCATTCAAAGCGCCCTAGAGGCGGCCACAACTACCATACACTCGGCAGCTCGCCGCCGAGTCGAATTGCCGGCACACTTGAGTGATAAGTTGTCGCGCAAAAGAGCACTCCGCCGCCTATGGGCCCGCACCCGTTGTCCACGGGTCAAGCGTGAGCTTAACTGTCTCGCTGCGGAGCTGTCGGAAGGAGTCCGCGACTGGCGTGGCTCCTCGTGGGAGGGTGTCATCTCCCACGCGGGTGAACACCAGGTCACCCTGTACGCCCTTAACCGACAGCTCACTAAGGCACGACCCCCCGTCTGTCCGTTGTTCGATGAAACGGGCAGACGTCGTTACGCAGCCATTGACCGGGCAGAAATCCTGGCCAACCACCTGGAGGGGCAGTTCACTGCCAATCCGGTAGCCGCCGACGCACCCAGCACTGTCGTCGAGCACCATGAGCGCGTTGTACGTCGCGTGGGCGAGTTTCACACCGCTCCGACGCCGGACTTAACGGAGATTAAATTCGTTTCGCCCGGCGAGGTAAGGCGCATCATCGAGCGCCTACCTAGGCGCAAAGCGCCCGGAGCGGACGAAATACCCACGCCTGCACTCGCCCAGCTGCCCCGTAGAGCTTTAGTATTTATTACTAAGCTCTACAACGGTATACTCCGGACCGGCCACTTTCCATCAAATTGGAAACTCGGCCGAGTCATCGCCCTCCCGAAAGCCGGGAAAGATAAACGCTTCCCGGCCAGTTACCGGCCGATAACACTCCTCCCGCACGTAGCGAAGACCTTTGAGCGCGCGCTGCTCCGCCGGCTGTACCCGTACGTCACTCCACGGGACGAGCAGTTCGGTTTTAGGGGCGGCCATTCAACCACGCTCCAACTTGCGCGCGTGCTGCATCATATGGCCGTCGAGCATAACCGCGGTCGACGCGTAGTCGGTGTTTTTCTCGATATAGAGAAAGCGTTCGACCGCGTGTGGCACGACGGCCTAGTGTACAAACTGTTGATGCACACTAGCACGCCGCAAGCCTACGTGCGGGTAATCGACAACTTCTTACGAGGCCGGAACTTTTATGTTTCGGTAGAGGGCGTGGACTCAGCCGTCCACCCAATCGCCGCCGGAGTGCCGCAGGGCAGCTGCATTTCCCCAGCGCTATACGCGACGTACACGGACGACATTCCCACCTTGAGGGATGAGCTCCTCGAGGGAGAGAGCGATGTCGTCCTAGCTCTATTTGCCGACGACAGTGCATACTTCATGTCGTCGACCAATGCCAACTACGCTGCACGCAGAATGCAGCGTCTGTTGAACCGCCTGCCTGAGTGGCTCGATAAGTGGCGCACCTCCGTTAATGTGGGGAAAACGGTAGCGCTACTGACTCGAAGCCGCTCACATCATCCGCCGCCTCTCCAACTCCGTGGGTCACCCATCTCATGGGAGCGCACAGTGCGTTACCTAGGGGTAGAGATCGACCGGTCGCTGCACATGACAGCACAGGTTAACCGCGCGGTCACACAGACCAGGACCGCGCGGGCCATGCTGCGACCGGTCCTACAGTCAATCTCTCGCTGCGAACGAAAATAGGCATATACAAGACTTATATTCGTTCGCAGCTGACGTATGCCTCCCCCGCATGGTACGCGCTGTGCTCCGACGCACAGAGGCGGCGCATGCAGGCGCAACAGAACTGCGTTCTGCGCATGTGCGCAGACGCGGCTCGTTACGTACGTAACGACGTAATTGCCCGAGATCTCGCGGTCCCCTCGGTGGAAGAGTTCGTCCGCCGGCTGGCACGTACAATGTTCAGCCGGGCGGACGCCAGCCACCACCCGCACTTGAGGGACCTAGCCCCGCTCCACGCGCGCCCACCGGACGCGACACGCGCATTGCCGCGAGATCTCCTGCGCACAGCAGGCACAAAGCAGGGCGACGGTTAAACCGGCCCTGCACGGTCGACGACACAGTATATAATGCTCTTTCTTCCCCCACACTTTATTCCCTCAGCCGACGCTATTTACAATAGCGTCGGCTCGACCCCACGGGTCGAAAATTAATGACGCACAGGCGGCAGCCTGTGCAGACCGCCCGGGTAAAGGGTGCACACCCGAGGCCCGCACCTGCAACCCTGTAAAGGGTTGCGGATGAACCCTTCTCTCTGTATATTGGGTGCAAATGATTTTCTTAAATAGGATTTTTTCACTTGGAACCTAAAATTCGACAATGATTTTATTTTCCTCACAGAAAGTGTATTTCATCTGAGAAATGTAATAAAGGTAATTTTATCTTATACATATTTATATACGGAACATTCGGCGTATGACTTCAACTCACACCTGACCGGTCCTTTTTATTTTTATTTTTATTAGTGTAATTTTGGTAAACACATCTGAAAGACACCTATAAATGTCTATTGCAGGTATCTGTTTTTAATTTTAAAGGTATTTTTTTTATTATTAGTTAACCTCGATCTCTAAGAGAAAAGCTGTCTATACTATTAAAGACTGTATAATATCCTGCTATAATTAGATTTATTTACAAACGGATTCAATTTGATTTTATAATCCAATAAATTAAGTAACTTTCTTGAATAAATTTATCTTTCCACTCTCTTAAATCTCAAAACGTCGATGTTCTAAAGGTATATAGCACGTAATCAATTGTATAGGTCTAAAGATAAAAGTATCATCAAATATAATTTAGGTAAAACTTAAAAATCGCTTACATTTAAAAGAAAAATATTTTTTTCTATAAATTTTACTGTTCAAATTTACTGACCTATATTGTAAAGTACCCTCACTTCAGAACAACTGTGCCTATTTGGCTAATTCTTATTTTGTGTCGTTTGTAATTATCACAACAGCGTTTATATGGGGGGGAAAGGGATTGTTAGTAATGGAGACTAAAAATCCCATTGCTAGCAATACGCCTTGTCAGGTCGACCTCCTCGTGGTTCCCTTGGAAACTATCATGGTTAATTCCTGATGAATTCATCATAATGGGCTAACTGGCCTGTTTTCATTCTCATCGATCACCCTTCACTGGTGCTCCGCCAGCGTGTCCCATTAGCGCAGGCGGCGTTACCATTCCATTTTCATCCACCAAAAAAAAAAAAAAACAGGGTTTTTATTATATGTAAGAAAATGTTTGAAAGATTGTACTGAAAAGTGAAAAATTAGGGTTGCTATAAAATGAAGATTTGGTCTAATTTTTTTTTTATTATTACATACGTACAAATCCGGCACAGGCATATGTATATGTCACTTTTGTTATGTACCAGCGTATATATTGTATGATAATGACTACTAACTGTCCACTGCTGAACATAGGCCTCCCTTTGGTGGGATTTTGTCAATAGTTACCATGCTTGGCAGGCGGGTTGACAACCGCAGTTAGGCATTGGTGATGTCTTAAGAAGAACGCTGTCATCTCTCGACCATTAAGTTCCTTTAGTCGCCTCTTACGACCCACGGTAAAGGAATAGGTGGCACGCTCAATGTCGAGACCACATGGTTTATTTATTAACAATTTTGATATATAAAACACTTGAAATAGAATGTATTTCACTTGATCTGTAATAGGATTACATGATTGATCAAAAATCATATTAAGGAACGTTTTCGGAGTTTATGTATTGTATGTGAGTTTATTTATTCCACTATAACTTCTAAAGACCCATCATACCAAGTATATTTTTGGTTATTTTACGAAACAAAATGAACTTATTTTTATAATGGATGAAAATGGCATAGTAGGCTGCGTTATAGGTATACACTGGCAGGATACCAGTGAGAGATGATAGGTGAGGATGAAAAGGCAGGTCAGTTAGCCCATTGTGACGAATTCAACGATAAATTAGTCACGATAGTTTCCAGGGGAACCGCGTGGAGGTCGACCTGATGGGGTATATTGATAGCAATGAGGATTGACCCCCCCCCCCCCATTACTAACATTCCCTTCCTCCCTGTACTTGTATTCTGTATTAGTATATACATATATTTAAAGATGCGTTCTCCTGGAATCCATATTAACTGTTACTAAGTAGTTTATTCGTAAGAATTAGGATAAAAAAATCCTAAATGTAACCTAACACAATTATAAACTTTCCCATTTATATTTACTAGTACTAACCGATTATTATGAATATTACAAAACGATTTTTTTTAATATTGTTTCTTTTTATACAAAATCGGCAATAATAATTCTATATTATGATTATGGGCAGGTATCCATACATGTTCTTATTTATCATATAACAGCATAATTTAGCCGAAAAAGTGATAATAATAAAAAAAGTCACAAAATCCATTACATTAGTAAGAACTAGAAGGAAATAAATTTCAAATCTTTTTAAAGTCTATAATAAAAAAGTGACAAAATAAATTGAAAATCTACAAATAGTGCATCATAAGTTTTATATTACATTTTCACGATCGAAAAACGAAATTTGTTGCGTGACGACGCCATTGCAGGCACACCGCCAGAAACTCTGTCGTTTTAACACATTATTAAATTCGGTGTCCACTCAGCCAGAACGCGAGTGCACACCACCCCTAACCGTTGGAATATAACCGAAGTGGATATTTATTTCTTTTGACGATTTCGCCCTAACACATTTTTTATAGAATAACAAATTGCTAATACGAATTCAGATGATGAATATATCTTTATTCTAGCTGGTAAAAGAGATGTAACGCATCATTCTAAAATTGAACATTTTGAAACACTATTCTCAGGTTACGTTAACAATAAAATTGAAAAAAAAAATGTTTATATTAATTCTCTAAACTAAAATTTGTGTGTTTGAAATTAATTTAATTGATAAGTAAGTAGCACAAAAGCAGTAAAATGCATTTTTATTTTCCATAAATTTTAATTATCTGTCAATATATACTATTTATAATAACTCCTCTCCATCCAACGGTTGTCTGGAAGAGATCACTTTTAGTGATAAGGCCACACATTGTTTTTACAGTGTAATATTTTCTTGTAATTGTTTGTATTTATAATAAGTTTTACTATTGTAATGTTTTTGAGGAAACAATAAAGAGTGTCTATCTATATATTTGTATATTTGAAATTATTTTAATTAATTTGTCATTTTCAGAAAATATAAATTTTGCCCGAAACAATAAACATATTTTTTAAGATTCATACATGAAATTATAGCTTACATTTTTAATAATTAAGTAAACTGTGCATTTGATTTTAAATTTTGCAACAATTAATTTACAGGCTCAAAAAATCTAAATTTTGGCATAACAACACTATTATAAGTAAACCATAGATGCTTTGTCGTTTTAACACATTATTAAATTCGGTGTCCACTCAGCCAAAACGCTAGTGAACACCACCCCTAACTATTGAAATATAACCGAAGTGGTTATTTATTTCTTTCGATGATTTCGCCCTAACACATTTTTTATAGAATAACAAATTGCCAATACGTATGCAGACGAATAACGACCTTGGTGGTGTAGCAGTTTAACACACCGCTTTATCATCTAATGGTCCCGGATTCGAGTTCCGCATAATATAAACAATTCGTATTTATGAATATGTATATTTTCTGGATATTTTCTCTCTATATATAAACATGTATGTATTTGCAAAAAAATATATTTATTTTTATCAGATATCTAACAAGCATAGCATAAGCTCTTCTTTGTGTGGGAATAAATGTCGCTTCGTCTCCTAAAATTCTCCAATTATATATTGCTATTTTTATATACTGTAATATATATTCACAAATATTATAAAAGACGTTCATTTTTCTAAGATAATGTAAAGGAGTATGTTTCATAACTAGGTTTTGAAATACACTTGTTTTAAGTATTTTATTTCTGCCAATTTTGCCAATTTGTTTTGTTTAAATTATGATGTGTCAATGAGTCATATGAATACAAAGCGGCAATGCCCATGTACCGTGAAGGATTGTTAGTAATAGGGACTAGGGGTCCCATTGCTAACAATAAACCATTACCTACGCTCACTACTCAATAAGGCAACCTATCATTCACGAACCCGTACTTGCAGAGCTAAGTCTTGATGAAGTATTTTGGCTGTCAGATCGTGTCGTTTCCATTCTGAACGAACTGAAAATCAGAGAAAGATTATCGTCGACTCTTCAAATACGAATTCTCCAGTACTTTGGGCATATTATCAGAAGTTAAAACTGTATGGAACATCTAATTGTCCAAGGGTTGGTATAAAGCAAACGTTCTCGGGGTAGATCACCAAGGCGATGAGCTCGCCTCATTAAAACGACCACATAGTAATCTATTATGAAATGCAGAATGTCATTGCAAAGACCTCAATCGTGAAGAAGAGCCTCAACAACAATCCACTATAATCAAGAAAACCACGACTGTCAAGAGTGTACGACTGAAGGGAGAAATATCAACACTGAGTCTGTACTCAGTGCCAAGAGCTGGACAATCCAAAAGCAAATGACTGAGTAACTTTCCGAGTTGGCGACATACCCAGACAGAGGCCCTCAGTACCATCTTTTAGAATGTGCTTTCGATAGTTGTTCTTACCAACCACCTGATCCTGTATTTCACAGACAGGAATTCCTCCCTCGATTTCTCCGAAGAAATCATCGAATTATAGCCAATGCACGAGTCTTCGTGTTGTTGTACTGAAAAGTCTTCCGTGCCACTCGTTCTCTTTCCATTCCCGTTGAGAAATATCCAGTAATGTATTATTATTTTTTTATTTTTTACATTTCTCGAGAAACTATGCAATAAATCACCTATCCTTAGACTAACCGTATACATAATATTTTCCCCAATATTTATAATAAACAGGCCCGTTTTCAGAAACTTGATTCATGGACATTCGTTCATATTTGTATTAATCATTCTTCTGGGAAGTATTCACGTACAAACGTACATATATATTCATTAGGGATAGTAGTTTTACGATGAATGAACATAATTATTTAAAAAATCGATATTTAACCCGGACAATAAGCGCGATGGTGTGCAAATGAAATGAAATTGCTTTCCAGCGATAATTATATCAAAAAGCGGTGTCCAATTAAATGTATCCACTTGTATTTTTCACAATACACGGCTGCACATAACAGAAACTAATTAATAACCTAATTAAAATAATTTAAACAGATTGCATGTTATTGTTTATTTTGTTAATTTCATTTTAATTCTATAAATGAATTTGTTTACTATAATTTGAGATTGTTTTTTTTTACTGGGTAGATATATTAGAACATATTGTTACCGTGTGATCCCGGTGTAGAATGGGCCATCCTTTTTTTTTTCTCTTGGACGTAATAAAAGGCAACTAAGAGAACTTAATGGCAGAGCGATAGGCAACAGCGTCTCTCTTAAAACATCACCAAAATCCTAACTGCGGTTGTCAAGCGTAGTAACTAATGGCTAAAATAACCGAAAAATGGGAGAGGCCAATATTGAGCAGTGGGCAGTTAACAGCTAATATAATAAATAGTTATAATATAAGTAAATGTAACACTGGTCATGTCGACCTTTTAGAATGTATTTAGAATTCAACACTATTATTTAATTAATTTAAATTAATAATCAATATTTTCCAGCAATGGAGAGTTGGACGTGAATTATAAATTGCATTTCATCCTCGAATTTTCCATCGCTTTACTTTTTATGAAAAGGTTTCAGAGCAGAAAAAGAAATTAAAAATAATTAAATATCTTAAATAGACTAGATTGAAGTCTTTTGACTGTCGAAGTCGAAGACGTCTGTAAGACTTTCTCTTAAAATGTAAATTATTATTACAGTATATTTTTTGTCTCTTTTAATACTATGTTCCTATCTACCATTTAAGCGGCTTATAACTATATCAAACGAGAGAGAAACGTGAATTTACATCTGCATTTATAACTGGCAACATTTAGTAAACTATAATTTGGCCCTTTTGACGTTAGTATTCAACTAATATCGTTAGCGGCACACATACAAACGTGTTAGTAACTTCTCAACTCGCACTACAACATCGCTAATTGTGTCGAACAACTTTTGTCTGACACAAACATACGTACACGCACATAACCTATTTACTGCATTACAACAAAGATATAAAACAACTAGAAAGCCTGTCTAAGTAATTGATCAAAATTCAAAACTCAAATCATCTTTATTCAAATACTTTTGTTTACAAGCACTTTTAAATCGTCATTGTTTTTTTTAATCTACTACAGGGTTCGAAAGGTTATATGTTGAAAAAAGCCCGCAAGAATCTCAATAGTTACTATTTTAAATTTCTGTTAACATTATTTGCATTTATTGAAATGTACTATGTCTAAAATTACATGGTCGTTAAAAGCCCATGCATGATCGACTAACACCATGCACATTTGTCATTCAAGTAATCGTTTAGTGTTTGATAGACTTAGTTCAATAAGTGTTTTTTAATAATAGTTTTATTAAGTTGCAGATAAGTGGTAAAGACACTAATTAGGTAAATTTAGATTCTAAAATTACATACCTTTTTAAATATTTTACCTTTTTAAAATCTAGTCCATATTTAGAGGCGTATGGTTTTCATATCTTAAGAATTAGACCAATTGCCCAATTTTTAAGCTTAAGCTCATTTACAAACATGTAAAGTTACCTCTTCTAGTATTTTACATACTATATATTAGCTCCCTTCCCTTAAACCTACGCATTTCTGCTCTGTACAATTATTCTGATGAAGTAAACAAAGCATTTCTATGTATGCCTATATGTAATTACATGTTACTTCACTGAGAACAAGGCTAAATTTCATTGCTAGCATTAAGTTAGAGGCAAATTTGTAAGCAGTTCCTAAAAGGAGGAAATTGTCGATTAATCTGTACGAGTATATTTTCTTTACGACTGTTTTAAAAAAAACTTACGCGTTCGTCATCAATTTCCAATTAAACCCAATATTTTTTCTTATTTACTTGTCTGCTAAATAAACTGTCATATCTGTCTGTTTACTGTGTATCTACCTATTTACTGTATAGATTATCTGGTAGTATTATTTTATTGTTACCCTATTCCCTTTGGCCGCAACAGAATATCAGTGCTTTGCTCTTTTGAGGGCGAAGCAATAAACTGAGTTGTGACCATTTTGTATTGTTATGGCACACGCACAAACGAAAAATTGTATTTAGCTTTATGTATGTTTTTTTAATCATTTATGTTATCTCGCTTTTTATGTATGTATTTCTTATATATGTTGTAATTTGTGTGCTATAAGTAATGCAAATAAATTATCTATCTATCTACTTTGTGTTAGTTCTATATTAGCTTTTACCCGCGACTTTTATAACACAGGGATAAACGAACATGCGGCTCACCTGATAATAAAGTGACTACCGCCGCCCATGATCACTCGCAACACCAAAGGCAGAGGGGAAAGGGATTGTTAGTAATGGAGACTGAGAAACCCATTGCTATCAATACTATACCATTTTCACCCATAAAAAAAAAACACTAGAAGCATTGCAGGCGTTACTGACCTGACCAAGAGAAAAGGAACCTTTTTCCTTCTTTATCCCTAGTAAAAATACGGACTACAAAGATAAAGACTATTATTTTTATACAGTATACTCTGTCATGTCCATGGTACTGTCTACGTCTATAGGCGACGGTTATCACTTTCCATCAGGTGAGTCGTCAGCTTGTTTGCCATTCTAAGTTGTATAAAAAAATTATACTATTGTTTTTTTTTTTTTTTGTGGAGTAAATAAAAATAGTTTGTTGCTAAGCAAAATATTCTAATTCCGCGTTCTAAATTCAAACATTTCTAACTACTTCTAACATGTCTACGAAACATCTCGTTGCCCATCGGTGAACCAATTTGATTATTGCTACTTCCCTCTTTTGAAAGCGAACAAAACGAATTTTCCTCTATTAGCCGCCGACCAAATCCATTACATTACCATCTTTTTATTAGTTCCTACTACTGTTATAAAGTAGTGAGAACTCAATTTATTTGACTGCATTTTGGGGTGTCTAGTTCGAATTCCGGTTTAAGTCTTCGAATTTTCGAATTTGTTTCTAGGTCATTTAATAGCAATTATCACTTGTTTCATATTTCAGAGAGCACGTAAAACTATTATCCGATATGCCACGTCAGACCTAGAAACTTTTACCAGCAGAGGGCGGTACTGTCACACGAGTGACTACTAATATATACTACTATGTACTACGTCCATATATATAAACGATTAAGATTCCACAAACAAACCGACATCAGTTGTGGCTAAAACCAGTTTAATATATATTTTAATTTTGAAACTAAATTACTAAAGCGATTTTGATGAAATTTCTCTAGGACCAAACTGTAAGTATGTACCTGAAAATAAAACATTTATTATTATTACATCCTTTCAGACAAGACTTTACCAGAGGGAGACTTTGTACAAAAGTCAATTGCTTGATACCTCTGTCCCATTCGTGTTTCAACCATGAAGCAGTTGTGTTTGCATGGCTGTGTTTCGGTTTGAAGGGTGGAATATAGCGTGAATTTACTGGGTACAGAGGAATAACACCTGAGTCCTCAGGAATGGCAACACATGGGAGTTATCATGGGCGAAACAGTATACTCTGTTATGTCCATGGTACTGCTATAGGCGACGGTTACTACTTCACATCAGGTGGGCCGTCAGCTTGTTTGCCATTCTAAGTTGCATAAAAAAAAGACAAAAAATGCATTTTCCAAATCAGTTTACAACTGATGGAGTTATGAGGTAACAAACGTATAGAAATATACAATATAATTGAGATCCTTCCTTATGAAATCGATCGAAAACCTCTCGCAGCTATCCGTTGCATAAATCACAATAGTTAACCTCGACTTGTACAATTGCGTGCCCACTTGGTGATCGTTAATTGTCAATTTAAACCGAATGTCGATGCACGGAATTCTGTTCATATATTACTAACTGTATCCCGCGGCTTCCTTTACATGAATAAGTATATAAAGTGTATACTATGTGCTAAAGTAGAATATAACGTTACCAAGTACCAAATTTCATTCAATTCCGCCTAGTAGTTTTTGCGTGAAAGAGTAACAAACATTCATCTGCCTGACATTACAAACTTTCTCATTTATTGTATATATATATATATATATATATATATATATATATATATATATATATATATATATATATATATATATATCAAATTTAATTCGCATCATAATGCGCAATTTCTTTAAATATATATTACAATAACAATAACGAATCCAGTATGTAGGTAAATATATAGGTAAACAAATATGTAGGTATGGACGCCAAAAGTAAAACAAGAGATAGAGACAGAGAGAAAATAAAAAATCATCATCATGCTGAAACGTGGACACTTATCATAATCATCATTTCAACATCAAACATCAGCCACAAATAAAATATAATGACAGATAATGAAATATAGTTCAGTTCTTAAAGGTGGTTAATGAAACGTCGACTAATACCGACATATTAATATCGAGTAAAATTTAGTTTTAAAACAAAAAGATTCAACAATATTGCATCCCCACAATGAATACCGAATGGCCTTTGGTACCGAACAATGCGTTAATAACTGTGATTTATAATAACAGAACACAACTGTATGTCCGTGTGTACCGATAGCACCAGTTACACTGTTAGATAAAGTACGCAGTTGAGTTTGCAATTCGGCTCAATTTTTAAATGACATAATAATATTCTCTTTGTAATTTATATATACAAGTTTCTACCGCGACTTTAGATGACTTGGATATTCACTGACCGAAATCAAAAGTATCCTATATACATTACAAGCTCATATAGTACATGTGTATCAAATTTTATAGTGATTAGTTAAGCCATTAAAATATAACAAACAAACTGATTTACAAATTTATAATATTAATAAGGATTTCTTATAATACATCATCTCAGCCATTATCTGTCCGTTGTCGTACATAGGCCTCCCCCATAGACTGCCCTAAATAACGGTCCTAAGCCACCTGCATTCATTGACTCCTTATAATACATTTGAATTCACTCCATCTAATGGGGGTCGTCCTACACTGCACTTGCTCGTACGAGGTTACCACTCAAGAGCTTTCCTTCTCCATCGGTTGTCGGTTACTACTACTAATCTTGGAGAAAACAATAAAGAATATCTTTATACCTAACCGAGTCCCGGACTAATACGCAGAAAGTTAATCGTCTCTTTATTTGAAATACACCGAATGAACCCTAAATGTGTTTTTATCAACATGAAAAAGTAACCAGTTTGATTAACTGGACTAAGGTACTGTTTACATAGAAACATATCGCGCGACATTTGCAGCAAATACATAAATGTAACCTAATGAAAATTAGTTTACGGAGTCATTTATTCATAATTTAACTGCGGAAAAGATTTCTTCTCTATTCAAATCTATGTGATAATTTAAAATTCCCTAATAAGTGTATGCCATTCGATGAAATTTGTACTACAAATAAATAAATTATTTTTCATGAATAAAATAAATATTTTTGAATTTAGAACGCGGACTCAAATGTCAATAATAAGGATTTTGCTCTGCAAAGGAAACTTGTAACATCAATTCAATTTTAAAAAATAATTATTAAAATAAATTCAAAATTGGCAAAGATATCGTACACTCGTACTATACTCGTACTATAAATGTGAATGTTTGTCAATAAATTAGGTACTCTTAAACGGTTGAAGGGACTTGTGTTAAATTTAGTAGAGATATCATATCCTTTTTGCGATTTGATTCATGTGGATGAAGCTATAGAACAGCTAATATAACATAAAATGATAGGCGAATTAAGAACTTGATCTTTTTGGATGTCGTCAAAAAAATCGTACGATGTATCGCAGTGTGTATGGTACCTTAGCGTAAAATTACAAATAAATAACGTTTCCACATCCCCCGAAGTTTCTTTACCAAAGCCATCAATCAAATGGCAATATCGATAGGTTTCGAATGAAACAAAGAATTTTTCTGAACACAAAAATCTATTTCCATACAAGCAATCTCGCCATTATATTAGATTTTCATATAAGTCGCACACAAAGTCATGTAATCGTTTATCAAATGACTTCAAAAAGAAGGAGGTCCTCAATTCGATTGTATTTTTGTATATCTGTTACTACAAAGGTTTGTTTTTTTTATACAACTTAGAATGACAAACAAGCTGACGGCCCACCTGATGGAAAGTGGTAACCGTCGCCTACAGACATGAGCAGTACCATGGACATAACAGAGTATACTGTTTCGCCCGTGATACCCCCCATGCGTTGCCATTCCTGAGGACTCAGGTGTTATTCCTCTGCACCCTGTAAATTCACGCCATATCCCACCCTGCAAACCGAAACACAGCCATGCAAACACAACTGCTTTACGGTTGAAACACGAATGGAACAGAGGTGCTCAAACAAACGACTTTTGTACAAAGTCTCCCTCTGGTGAATCCAAGTTGTTTGTATCCATGCATTTGACGTTCCATTGTTTCTGCCTATCCTAATGAGAGACAGGCATGACAGATATGTATGTATGTACTGTACTGTTACTTCATTACTCCGTCAGTTCTAAACCGATTTGGAAGCTTCTTTTTTTATCTGAAAAGTTATACTTACAGATTAGTCCTGTAGAAAATTTATCAAAATCGGTTCAGTAATTTTATTTTTACATTAAATAACTTATTCTTTACTCGTTCGTCATAATTTAAGTCGGTTTTTTGTGGGATACAATCTTTATTTATTATTTAATTGAATGCTAATAAAAAAAAACTGTGAGTGAATATAAAAAATAATATATTTATAAAATGTATTGCATGTAATATCCGTCCGTGTGGTCTTGGAATAGAATAGGCCACCCCTTCCTTTCCTGTGGGTGTCATAAGAGGCAACTAAAGAAACTTAATTCCAGAGAGATAGGCAGCAGTGTCCCTCTTAAAACATTACTAAAAGCCTAACTGCGGTTGCTAACCCACCTTGCCAAGGGTAGCAACTACTAGAAAAACTCCTCTTAAGGTTATGTTCAGCAGTGAATAGTTAAAATGATAATCATTGCGTATATTACAAGTACTTATTTACTTTTCTCGTAGACTTTGAAGGTAATATATATATATATATATATATATATATATATATATATATATATATATATATATATATATATATATATATATATATATATATATATATATATATATATATATATATATATTATTTCTCATTTTATTTCGATTTAAAATACTACATTACCGAATTTTATCTTTTCAGAAAACAAATCCAAATTGCTTGACAACGGACGGAGTTATGAGGTGACAACCGTAAAAAAAATATATAACCTAATTGAGAAAATCCTTCTTTTCGAAGTCGGTTGAAAATGCACGTTTATCCCCAAATTACGATCATAACTACATCACTATAAAACCGCAATAAAATAACGATGCACCAACGATATATTCTTATTTCGGCTCACGTAATATCGTAACGTTTAGGTTGGAAATCTTGTAAAATTCGTCGACAACACACCCAGATCACGTCTCCTATAAAATACGTCTAGAATTTCTCAATATTCTGCATAATCTATCGCATTTCTCAATATCGACACGGAGTAGTGGTAATATCTTGCATTAGACCGATTCAATACTGTTGGATAAGTGGGATGCTACAGCTTTGCTTCTAACGTCAAACATATGTATAAAACCTAGACTCTTTTTAGTGCCAACACACAACAGAAATATTTTTTTCAAGCCACTTTTAAAAGAATAATAACTACTAATAAATAATAACGCGCTTCCTGATGCCGTTAAGAGACAAACAGGCCAGTTAGCCAATCGTGATGAATTCATCAGGAATTAAGCATGATAGTTTCCAGGGGGAACCGCGTGGAGGTCGACATGGTTGGGTATATTGCTAGGAATGAGATTCTCAGTCTCCATTACTAACAATCCCTTTCTCCCCTAGCAACCGTAGTTAGGCTTTGATGATATTTAAAGAGAGGTGCTGCTGTCCATCCATGGACTATTAAGTTCCCTTAGTAGTCTCTTACGATATCCACAGGAAAGAAAAGGGTGGCCTATTCTATGCCGAAACCACCACTTTCCATGAGGTGGGCCGTTGGCTTGTTTGTCATTCTAAATTGGTTAAAATAAATAAATACCTACGTAGCTTAGCTAGCATAATCCTGAGACTACGTTAAATCGTACCTTTAATGTAAATTTTTCTTTACGACTAATTGTGATTATCATAAAAAATATGGCTTACTAATAGGTAGGTCCCGTATATAGTGTTTCCCGTATATTATATTCTTTAAGATTGTAAACGAAGTTCTATATCCGAAGATTTATAAAACGCCTCTATTATTATAGCTACACGGTTCATTTTTAAAATTACAAATTTAAATAAAAATTTTAACCAAAAATCGGATACACTTTTCCAATTTCAAACCACATTTATTGTTAACCATGCCTATGTAAAAATCCGGAGAATTTCAATCAATAAATTCTTCTCTCGAGGGAGTTAAAGAAATTATTAACTTTTTACATTCAAAAATTTCGAACGCGGAGTTTGTACGTCGCTTTTCAGTAATGACAAATTGTTGATCTAATTTAAATTGATATTTCTCTATCTATATCTTTATATATACTAAAACTTTAAGAAGACCAAATCCGTACACGCAACATACAAAAAGTTACGCAGAATTTTGATGAAATTCTCTCTGTTGATAACTTAGTAACTGGGTCAATGTATAGATGTAACAAAATATATATTTCTTATAAAATTTATTATTAGGACATCAGCGCTCGCATGATAACTCTGCATCTCCGTTGCTCTGCTTCCAATGACAACTGTGCAATTCAAATAAATAACCCAATTCGAATACTGTCACTTCCATAATATTACAAGAGACAGGCATGCAAATTTGATAGCTAATAAAGATCACACGAACGGAATTCGTTCAAACGATCACTTAGAGCTGAGATGAGATCTCGATATGGCAAGCAAATTGTATTTGAAAGATCCGTCAACGGCTGATATCGACGTGATTGATAGCACGTTCGAATGTGCCGTGCCGACGTGTTATATTTTCGGAGGCATATTTTTATGAACCCCAAGAAAGAGCAATGAACTTAGTGTCGTTCTATATGAGAAACTACCAGAATGCATATATGTGACACTTATTTTTTTGCAATTGGATGAAATCTGGGATCGATTCTGCGACTTTATTTCTCTAAATCTATCTCAAAACTTAAAATTTTAATTAGATATCATAGAGAAATCTTTATTATAGCAAACAGACTGATGGCCCACCTAATGGAAAGTGGTAACCGTCGCCTATAGTCGTAAGAAGTACCATGGATATAACAGAGTATACTATTTAATCCATGATACTTCCCATGCATCACCTACCATTCCTGAGGCCTGAAATGTTGTACCCCTGGACCCTGTAAATTCATGACCATATCCCACCAAACCGAAACACAGCCATGCAAACACAACTGCTTCACGGTAGAAACACGGATAGAGGTGCTCAAGCAAACGACTTTTGTAAAAAGTCTCCCTCTGGTCCATAACATAGTAATTTCACAAAAAAATAAAATAAAATATTAAGTTAAGATGTAGGTTTACAGAAATTGCGCTTTAGACTCGGCTCCAATATATACGAGTACTATTGACGCAGCTTTTAAAATTCTTAGAAATTAAGGTCTTAAAGATCTTTATGGACCTATGTCTAAAGGTGAAGTCAAGTGTTTGGTCAGCGTACAGGTATGAGATAAAAGATTTAAAAAAATGAAAACTTCTATAGGGGTGTTAGGCTTTTTTTGAGATAGAAAAAATCATTGAACTCGCAGCAAGGTAACCGATACTTTTGACGATTCCAAAAATACACACGTAAATGCCGGAGTGCCACTGTTTTTTTTTTTTTATTCGTTGTGGCAATGAACAGTCATGTATTAATATAACTTAATAGGTACAACAAAACCCTTTACAGTGCCAATAACAGTATGTTTAATATAAAAGTTATTATTAAAGAAAGATTATGGAAATGCGCCGAAAATTATAATACTAAAATATACATTTGCATCAAAACTGTAAAATAGAGTACTGATTTTTTTTATGTAACTTAGAATAACAAACAAGGTGACAGCCCACCTGATAGGAAGTACCATGGACATAACAGAGCATACTGTTTCGCTCATGATACCCCCCATGCGTTGCTTTTCCTGAGGAGGATTTACAGGAATGGCAACTCATGAGGGGTATCGTGGGCGAAACAGTATACTTTGTTATGCCCATGGTACTGCTCATGTCTGTAGGCGACGGTTACTACTTTCCATCAGGCCGTCAGCTTGTTTGCCATTCCAAGTTGCATAAAAAAAAATTCCAAAATATCCAAAACGAAAATTTTACGCCAAGTTATCCAAATATCGGTCATTACTAAGCAGATAATTTTGCAAAGTATCCAACACGTCCACAAAAAACTAATTACTCGAAGGAAACTTCGGTAGAAAAAAAAAACTTTTGATTTTGCTGTGATTGATGTTAATTTACATCGGAAAAGGAAAACAGAAAAACTTTATCCAATAAACGTTTTACTTTTAGGAGATATTATACAATAAAAATTAGATGCACGAGCTTCTACAATAATAATGGTAGCCCAAAACTAATAAAATTTGTGTCTTACATAAAAATCTGGCTTAAAATGTGACAAAACCAGTTATTTTGATGTCAGAGCTAAACTACTGAACTACTGAAAAAAAAATTTATGGAACCAAACTGTAAATATATCCTTTCAGATAAAAAAGAATTTTCCAAATCGGTTTAGAATAAACAGAGTTATGAAGTAACAAACAAAACTAAAAAACAACCGAATCGAGTATTTCTTGCTTTTTAAAGTCGATTGAAAAAAAAATTGCCACTTCTATTTCCAAGTTACGAATTTTATAATATTTGAAAAGTTATTTTTGGCCCTATCCCAAAAATATGTCTCCATTTCTTTAACATCTCTATGATGTCATGAGAGGCAAATAATAGGGAGCTAAGTACAATACACTAATACAAGAGATGGAAAAGTTAAAATAAAACCTTGTATTAGTAAGTTGCAAAAAATATGAGTACGTTTATCAGTTGTCTAGTATAAGTTTTGCTTAGTTTGATATTGCCTAGATGGCGCTAAATTATGTTTTCAGTGGTATTTGTTTATTTAGACGTCAAATAAATACAGTATCTTATATTATTTCTGTGAACAGCCAATTAAGTAAACTGTAAACATACCGGCCCTTTATTTTTACAACAGAAGAAGTTGTTATTGATTTTAAAGGCAAACAGTTCATAAAGATGTCGTAGGATGTTTGCTTTTAAAATTGTTATCGATTGTAAAGTAAACTGTGCCTTAAATTCAGATAGTTCAGGGTCAGCCAATAATGTTTTATGTAACTAATTCAAATAGACACCCTCTTACTCCTTACTAATTACTATTGAGAAATTGAAATTTTTCACTGAAATTTTTCAGTTTTTTTTTTTACAACACAGGGGGCAAACGAGCTTGCGGCTCACCTGATGGTAAGTGACTACCGCCGCCCATGGTCACCCACAACACCTACGGCATTGCAGGTGTGCTGCCGGCCTTTTAAAAAGGAATATGCTCTTTTCTTGAAGGTTATGTTGTCGTATCGGTTCGGAAATACTGCTGCTGGAAGTTGATTCCAAAGAGAGGTTGTGCGTGGGAGAAAGTGCCTTGAAAAACGCACGGTGGAGGACCGCCACTCGTCCAGATGGTTGGGATGAAATTTTAGTTTATGGCGGGTTGTACGATGGTGAAAATCTGCAGCAGGTATCAATCCGAACAATTCTTCAGAGCACTCCCCATGATAAATTCGGTAGAAGATGCACAGAGATGCAATATCTCTACGCAGTTTCAGTGGGTCGAGCCGGACAGTAAGACGCCGATCGTCAACAATTCGAGCTGCCCGACTTTGAATGCGGTCTAACGGAAGGAGTTGGTACTGTGGCGCTCCTGCCCACAGGTGAGAACAGTATTCCATGTGTGGCCTCACTTGAGCTTTATACAGTTTTAGGCGGTTTTCTGGCGTGAAATACCGTCTCACCCTATTGAGCACCCCCAACTTTTTGGAAGCTATCTTAGCTTTTTCCTCCAGATGACCGCAAAACTGGACGTCGCTAGATATATCGACGCCAAGAATCCCCAGACTCGACTTATTATCAAGGGAAGTGCCCTGAAAGTGAGGAGATACGACAAACGGTGTCTTTTTTGCGGTGAACGCGCAGACTTGTGTCTTCTTAGGGTTAATAAAAATACAAATAAGTAACAAATAAAAGCTGTTTTTATGTACGCAGAGCATTTTTAAAAAAATGCAAAGTAAATGCATTAATGAAAACTATTTATTATTCGCTTCAATTAATGAATAAATTTGTAAAAATTAACAGTATGTACACAAAAAAAAAAAATGAAAACTTAAGCACATAAAATCAAAATAGAGACGCAACAATGGGTGGCCTTATCGTTAAATAGAGATCTCTTCCAGACAACTTTAGGATGGAGAGGAATAATTAAAATTGTGTCTGGTCAACCAGCTTTTGTAAGCGACTATTGAAATGTTAATTTTAATTAACAAAGCCAGCAACATTTTATCTACCATTATCAATTTAAAAAAAAAATACTAATAATGTCCGCTATGAGTACTGTAAACAATTTATTAAAGTATCATCATTATTGTGATAAATTATTCAATCACTTAATACTATCATTAACAACAAAAAATATTAAATGACTCTCGAAGAAACGTGAAACGGTAGTTATGATCCAATTAGAGTCCATTACTGTTGACCTTACCTGTAACAAAAAATAAATATCCTTAAAAAGTTATAATAGTGTACCTACTATAAAATAATTGAGTGGCATTGACATTAAATTAAGCTGGAGTATATACTCCAAACCAAATAATTATTTTTCAATTGTTCTACTATTGGCATTACTCTGAAAGATCTTTTAACATCTTCTAATAATAGAAGAATCTATTATCAGTATTGTTTTATACCAGAGGGAGACTTTGTACAAAAGTCGATTGCTTGTGTACCTCTGTCCCATTCGTGTTTCTACCGTGAAGCAGTTGTGTTTGCATGGCTGTGTTTCGATTTGAAGGGTGGGATATGGCGTGAATTTACAGGGTACAGAGGAGTAATACCTGAGTCCTCAGGAATGGCAACGCATGGGGGGTATCATGGGCGAAACAATATACTCTGTTATGTCCATGGTACTGCTCATGTCTATAGGCGACGGTTACCACTTTCCATCAGGTGGGCTGTCAGCTTGTTTGCCATTCTAAGCTGTATAAAAAAAAATTGTATATATTTAGAAATAACCTATGACCTATGAAACCGCAACATGATCCTACACAGTAGCCCGTATGCAAAAGCTTCAAATTACTCAGCGAGCTAAGAAGAGGGCTACGCTCAGTTACATTGACAGAATCCTAAATAGGAATTGGCATAGCAACCAAAGTCACCGACATAGCCGGAAGGATAAGCAAGCTGAAGAACCGTCAAACCATGAGGAAGAAAGATTTTTGAGAGGCGACGCCGTATGGGCATACACAGTGTAGAACTTCCCCACTATATGGAGTGACAACATCAAATGCATTGCACGGAGGCAAGTGGTTCAAGAGCGTTCCTTATGGCAGTCTATAGTGGAGACCTATGTTCAGCAATGATAATGTTTTTTTTTATGGGTGTAAATGGTATTATAACCCCGCCTGCACTAACGGAATACGCTGGCGGAGCATCAGTGAAGAGTGATAGATGAGAATGAAAACAGGTCAGTTAGCCAATCATGATGAATTCATCAGGAATTAACCATGATAGTTTCCAGGTAGAATCGCGAGGAGGTCGACCTGGTTGGGTATATTGCTAGCAATGGGATTCTCAGTCTCCATTACTAACAATCCCTTTCCCCCCGGTAGATAATGGTTGAAATGATGATGTATATACTTATATATATGTATGTATGTATTTGTATATGGATATAATTTTACTTATTTACATATGTTAAGCTTTACATTATTTTTTTAAACCGCCACCTACCCATTCATTCTTTAATTCCTTCTACCCATATGTTGTCTAAAAGAGATTGCTCAGCAAAAACACCGCCATTTGTACCACATTATACTTACATTCAACAATTCCTATAATTTTGGTGCAGTAAAGTGTTAAATAAATAATAGTAACGCCAATAGTAGTGAAATTGTAAAGTAAGTAAGTAGTTTGTCTTAAAATTAATATACAATGCACATGAACGAAGAGAATGTAATGAGGAAAATATTAAATATGAATATGGAAGGTCGTAAGGGAGAAAGACCCATAGGAGATGGAAAGATCATATAATATGTAAGATGACATGGCGAGAAAGGTGAATGCAGAAATGACTACAAATAGAGATGAATGGAAGGGGAAAAATCATTATGTCAATCTCAGATGGATATAAAACATGGACAGGAAGGTAATGACTTACACTATGGATCACTGTGGAACTATGAAATATAAATAGAGGAATATACATGTGAGACAAATATAATAAAATGCAAGATTTTGTAATAGGAGTGTTTTTTTTTTGTCTTATATTAAAACAGCTAAGGTTAGGCTAAGGCTAAAACAAATTTGCTCCATCACGCACCTTTTATTAGAGCACTTGCTTTATTGAATATTTCGAATATGGGTATTGATCTCTTTACATGTTCTCTGAGGGAATTCACGAGGCCTGGAATGTGTACTATTTGTTATAGTGAAATCAAAACCAATGTTGTTTGTTGTAGCCTGTCGAATTGGGATTTGTCCTGTAAGAACAATTTTTTATGCAACTTGGAATAACAAATATTTTACTGATCTACCTACCTATCCTGAAAACTGGTAACCATCTTCTATAGACATTAACAGTAAACATAATATTGTATAAAAGTCGTTTGCACAGATTTCTTTATCCCACTTAGGCTTCCATCCCCAAATATTTATAATGACATACATGGTTTCGATTTGATGTGATGAATATACGGTATGAGGACATAAAATCTTAGAGTTCAGGAATGGCAACACATGATATCAATAGTGCCTGTCATATGGCATTTTTCATTAAGTGGGTCCACTTAGTCAATTTATTTTTCAGTCCAGTTTCATAAAAACTACTTTTAAGTAAAACATCTATATATTGGTCTAATAACCAAAAATAATATTGGATAACAGACTTTTAATACAATCGAAAATAGATATCCAACCAATATAGGTGATATCGAAATGGGCGATGACCTTTTTTCCGACATCAATGTCTAGAGAAACCCAATATATAGATATCAGATCGATATCTATATTATTGATGCCTATTAGGTTTGGTCCCTACCTCATTGAATTCTAACATGCTCAGCAAAACGTGGATATCTATTCTTTCAACAAAATACATTAATTTTAGACGCTTCATATAGACAGACCCGTGTCAACCCACACTTTCTAGTTAGCAGGTGTCATCTGAAAGTGCTTAATTGCTCTTATCCGTTAATCGATAGTAGAAGATTGTGACGCCATTTACTCTGTACCTTTAATGTCAAAGTGGGGGCGTGTTGGATCAATTTGTAGTACACATTAAGGCCAATTTATAGTTGAAGACAGATGTATCAGATAATTAACTTGGATGAGGCGTGATGACCTTATTTATGCTTAAAGGCTGAGTGGGGAACACTAGTAATTGAATTAACAGCTATGTTGCTATGTGGTTTTTTTATAATGTATTTTTTTTATATTTTGTATTTTTATGGAGAAGGATATGGGCTCCTTTTTATCACGATCGCGCGGACGAAGTCACAGTTAAAAGCTAGTTTATGATAAAATTGTAATTAAACTTTAATAGGGACCAAGAATGGGTAATTCCAAGTGCCTGGGCGTAGCTTCTTCGTGTTTCATCCATGATCAATGCTAAAGATGTCGAGTTAAAAGACGATACTGTGAGTATTGTAATTTCTCAACAGCCTACAATCACCGTCGTGGGCTGTCAACTTGTTTGCCATTCGAAGTTGTATAAAAAAAAAAGAATATGGAAAATATAAAAAAACAAATTAAAAGACTATACTGAACTTATAAAAGTATTACAAAATATTGTGGTAGTTCCATATTAGAAAACTGGAAAGGATTATTTATGAATTCCATGGCAACGCAACACTTTACCCAAGCGGAACCCGACCCCATGGGAATTACCAGAAACCCTTTCACACTCCTCTAGTACTTTATATCGCAAAAGGAAACTCTGTGCTGAATTTACAGCGGTTTTGAACAGTTAGTTTATATAGTAACATAGTTACTTTTTTGGATTTAATATAGAAAAATCCCATATCGCGATGTTTGTTCACGCTAATCTAGGAAACAGCTCAATTTTTCATGTCAATGAAAAAAAATAAATCGGGTTTCCAGTTATTTGCGTAAAAACTAAGCTAGAAAAAAAAAACATACATAAATTTACAATAAATGCTCAAATTGTTTTCCTCCCACTCTTATGCATGCCCTGCATCTTCGGATAAATGCTCTTCTGTGCAGTCTTGTGTACCGTCGCTAGTTTTTTTTCGATGCAGCCGCTCTGACACGACTGCGTAATTCATCCAAAGACTGTATAGGCTTACGGTACACTTCCTCTTTGAGGCAGCTCCAGTAATAAAATCCAATGCATTTAAATCCGGTGAACGTGGAGGCGACAGAATTGGCCCTAGGCGCCCGATCCATCTGCTTGGATACCTTCTATTTAAATATGCACGAACCGGTACAGCATAATGCGCAGGACAACCGTCATTTTGCAGCCAAAAAATTTGACTTTTCTTTAAAATAAAGATAACAAAGGTACTACTTATGATATATTTTGTTTCGTATTTTTTTAGGACGGCCATAAGTTGAACTGTAAGACGTTTCAAGGTTATACATTCATTACCGAACACCCTGTATATATATATATATATATATATATATATATATATATATATATATATATATATATACAGGGTGGTTCATCTCTTTATAACTTCGCGTTAGATTTCTCATATAATATATACCGACATATGCACGTAATAAATATTCTTGTATTTACAAGAATTCTTGTTACAAAATACATATAGACCTGCTATCAGTTATTTATAGATAACTTTCTATTTACAGACCTGGCAATCTCTTATGTACACACTTCAAGACTGATCACGTACCATTATATGACCACTATTGTAATATGACCTTGGCCTTTCTCCTTAGAATCGAATATTTGAATTTCGAATCACGGAAGTGCGACACTACTGAGTCTCTGATATGATTTTAATGGAGATTTACGTTACTACTGCCTTAGCGGTTACGTAACCATAATTTGTATTGAAAACTTAATTGCGCCTCTAGCGGATGTTTTCGGCAACTCAGACTTCCTTACAAACTTTTCGACATAAATGTCACGTATATAATACGTAATATTATAAATGTGAAAATGAGTTTGTTTGTTCGGTTATTTGTCACCTAAAGCTCGTATTTATGTACTATATGAGGTGTAGAAGGATATAGGTTACTTTTTATTCCAGTCAGTGAATCAATAAATCAATCAAACACGCAAACGAAGTCACGAGTAAAAGCTAGTCTTTGTTTAACTTACACCAGGCGCTCTAAATTGTGAACATCGATGTCTAACGTCATCACTTATAGATCTGCTCTCCTGAGAGTGTTTTTCTTTATACCACTAAGATGGCAAACGAGCATACGGCCCACCTGATGGTAAGCGGTTACCGTAACCTATGACCGCCTGTATAGTTATTTTTATATTATTATACCAGCCGCTAACTGTCTGCTGCTGAACGTAGACTCTCATAAGAGGAATTTTGCCAGTTCGCTTGGCAGGCGGGTTGGCAACCGCAGTTAGATTTATTTTTATAACAGGGGGCAAACGAGCATGTGGTTCACCTAATGGTAAAGACCGGGGGGAAGGGATTGTTAGTAATGCGAACTACCAGTCCCATTGCAAGCAATATACCCTGTCAGGTCGACCTCCACGTGGTCCCACCTGGAAACCATCGGGCTAAATTCCAGGTGTATTCATCACGATGGGCTAACTGACCTATCTTTTCATTCTCACCTACCATCCCTCACTGGTGCCTCACCAGCGTATACCGTTAGCGCAGGCGGGGTTACCATTCCATTGTCATTCATTAAAAAATATTGTAAGTGCTACCGCCGTCCATGATCACCCACAACACTAACGGCATTGCAGGTGTGCTGCCGGCCTTTTAAAAAGGAATATGCCCTTTTCATGAAGGTTATATTGATTTGGTGATATTTTAAAAACGACGCTATTATTCATTGATCATTTATAGACTCCATGACTATATAGTATCATTTAACAATAAATAAAAATATCGCAAGTCTCCTTCTCGTCTGTCGAATGTCGTTTTATTCATTGTAAACGAAATAGGCAGGCTAAAATGTGGGCACAGATTGACAGAGCGTGGGAGGTAATGATTGGATACATTCTTACAATACGAATATAAGAAACCAAATACAGGAACTCTGAATGGCATTTCAAAGGTTTTCTATGAATACAACGATAGTTCTTTTGATGTATCTAATATATTTGTTATAAAAAATATTTAATATATACACATCGACTAATATATTCCACTTTGGGTGTTGCTGGAAGAGAACTCGTTTAGAGTTCATCTCGCCTTTGTACATTTGATTAGCTCTGTCATATTTTTTATGTATATTATGTACAATAATATTAAATAAAATAAATAGCAGAGAGGAGAGACTTTGTACAAAAGTCGTTTGCTATATTATTTGTTTATATGTATATTTTGATCTGTACTTCATGCTACTGTATTTCAGTTCAGTTACTGTATTTCTCTTCCCATATCTATCCGTGAGAGTCAATCCCTAAATATTTTTAAGAATAGACTTAAAGAACATCTTCTATCTCTATGAACATATATTTATTTATATACATATGTAGGTATATTTTATGTATATGTGTCTAAGTATATGCATAGATGTAGGTATATATTTATGTATATGTATGTGTGTGTTTGTATGATAAAATATAATGTAATCAATTTAATTTTGGCTGTTTAAAAATTGTACACTGCTGTATCCGCTGACATTGATGCTCCTTTCCACTTTGGGTGTTGCTGGAAGAAAACTCTATCAGAGTTAAGCTCGCCTTTGTACTTTTGTTTAAGTGGTAATCGTCGCCTATAGATATAAGCAGTACTATACACATAACAGAGTATACTGTTTTGCCCGTGATACCCCCCATGCATTGCCATTCCTGAGGACTCAGGTGTTATTCCTCTGTACCCTGTAAATTCACGCCATATTCCACCCTTCAAACCGAAACACAGCCATGCTAACACAACTGCTTTACGGTTGAAACACGAATGGGACAGAGGTACCCAAGCAAGCGACTTTTGTACAAAGTCTCCCTCTGGTAAATTATTAATATTTCAAGAGGTAAAAAACAAACTCACTTTCTAATATTAGCAAAGAAGTAAGATGCAGTCCCAGCGTAGAACGGGCCAATCCTTTCTTTCCCATGGGTGTCTTAAGTGGCTACTAAGGGAATTTAAAGCTCGAGGTATGGGTACTAGCGTCCCTCTTGAAACATCACCAAGGCCTGACTGCGGTTGCCAACATGCCTGCCAGGCATGGCAACTACTTACAAACCCCCACCATATTGGGGAGAGTTATGTTCAGCAGTTAAAGGCTGATATAATGATGGTATGTAGATTAAAGTAAACGAATAAATTAAATTTAAAATTCAATGGCAGACATGAATGAGGAATAAAATATTCATTGAAAACTCTGATACTGGTAGCGGGATATTAGGTTATTAAAATAACTAATTTTGCCTTCATTGAAGACAGTTTTAATGTGAAATAAAATTTTAAACTTATTTTATCGAATCCTAACCTAAACCTCGGGGGGAAGGGATTGTTAGCAATGGAGTTTGACAGCCCCATTGCTAGCAATATGCTCATATGCCCAACCAGGGGGACCTGGTAGGGCATATGGTCGCGTGGTTCCCCCTGGAAACCATCGTGAACAATTCTCGTTGAATTCGTTACGATGGGCTAACTGACCTGTTTCATCCTCATCTATCATCCTTCACTGGTGCCTTATCAGCGTATACCGATAGCGCGGGTGGGGTACTATTTCATTATTACCAATAAAAAAAAAACTAAACCTCTGAATTATTAATTCTTAATTCTTTTGATTAATAAAAAACAATCTAAAATTAAAATATATTATCAGTTAATCATGTTTTTGAGATCACATAAAGCCAGGAAGAAAGGAGTTATCAGCAAGTGACTAGCAGTCTTCATGTATAACGAATACGGCCTAGAAACACTTGATATCAGAGGACGCTACTCTCACACAAGCAGTTGTAATATTTTCAACCAATTTAAAAAAAAGAGGTGGTGTTCAATTTCGTAGTACCATTTTTTTTGTTTGTTACCTCACAACTCTATCAGTTATAAACCGATTTGTATTTTTTTTTGTCTGCAAGGATATACTTTTAGCTTGGTCCCATATAAATTTTGTCGAAATCTATTTAGTAATGTAGTTTTTGAAACCAAATAACTGGTTTTGCCATAATTTAAGTTTTCTTCGATTCGATTTTTCTTTGTTTTGTACAAAATTCTAAATAAATAATCTGTAGTTTGTAACTACAAGAAATTACAGGTTATGTAACTTAGGAATGGCAATTCATGAGGGGTATCATGGGCGACTCAGTATACTCTGTTATGTCCATAGTACTAAGTAGTTTCTGAGGAGGATTTACAAAGTACAGAGGAATAACCTGAGTCCTCAAAAATGGCAACGCATGGGTGGGTATTATGGGCGAAGCAGTATACTTTGTTATACCCATGTTACTCTCTTTCTCTCTATATCTTTCTCTTGCTATACTCATGTCTATAGGCGACTGTTACCACTTTCCATCAGGTGGGCCGTCAGCTTGTTTGCCATTCTAAGTCGCGTAAAAAAAACTATAGTCTCAAGTCAACGAACCCAGCTAAATCTTACATTGCGCTAGAATAAATTCTACCGTGAGTTACCGATGTGGAAGTTTGTTCCCGCACGAAAACCTTGTTGTACTTAGGCCGTTACTATAATTTAGCGGCAAACTTCACCGTTGCGGGATGTTACAATGGATTTTTACTCCTTACCAGGTGTGGTGTAAACTTCAGGGTTTTAATTACCCCTGTTTCTTGGCACGAAGTTTCTTTGCGAACGCTAAAAATATTAACTGAGGGTACTGCACAAAAGGCGAAGGGGTTACTTTCACGGATTTACTGAATAAAATTACACTATATTTTTGCTTTATTTTAAAAATGTATTGAAGTTTTTTTTTAGTGTAAGACTGGTAACACTTCCTAATAGAAAGGTTTTGCCAGTGATTGTCATGTTCGGCAGGTAAATTAGCATCCGCAGTTAGAGGGAGTACCAGAGGGAGACTTTGTACAAAAGTCGATTGCGAGGGTACCTCTGTCCCATTCGTGTTTCAACCGTGAAGCAGTTGTGTTTGCATGGCTGTGTTTCGGTTTGAAGGGTGGGATATGGCGTGAATTTACAGGGTACAGGGAAACAACACCTGAATCCTCAGGAATGGCAACGCATGGGGGGTATCATGGTCGAAACAGTATACTCTGTTATGTTCATGTTACTGCTCATGTCAATAGGCGACGGTTACCACTTTCCATCAGGTGGGCCGTCAGCTTGTTTGCTATTCTAAGTAGTATAAAAAAAAGACTTTGTTAATGTTTAAAGAGGGACGCTGGTGCCCATTCCTCTACCATTAAGTTCCTTTAGTCACCTCTTACGACCCTTGCGGAACAAGAAAGGTTTATTTTTTTAATGGATGATAATGGAATGGTAACACCGCCTGTGCTATTGGTATACACTGGCGAGGCACCAATGAGGGATGATAGGTGAGCATGGAAGAGGGTCAGTTAGCCCATCGTGACGAATGCAGCAACACGATGGTTTCCGGAAGGAACCGCGTGAAGGTCGACCTGATAGGGTATATTGCTAGCAGTGGGGCAGTTAGACCCTATTATTAACAATCCCTTTCCCCCATCAAGAAAGATTAGCCCATTCTATGCTGGAATTACGCTGTCAATCAATATCGAAACAAAATTACAGAGTTAGTATCTAATTAATATCATTTTCACGGCATAGAATTTTTAAATATATGTACATGGAGATATAATACATACAGTAATATAAATATATATAGTTATTTACTATTAAATAAGTCACGTAACATATATTTATATTATTCTCAATTTCGTGTATAATATAGTATATGTCATATATGTGTAAGTATATTTGTTATTCATATATATTTATTCGTTTATATATGTAATTTTAGTATGTATGTATATCAATAATTAGTAGTACTGCATTCGAGTATTCTGACACTTCCCTATGGTTGACTGGGAGAGGATGCTTTTAGCATTAAGTCCGCCATGTACACATATTTGTACTAATGAATAAATAAAACAAATAAATAAATACCTGCTCGTATTTGGTGTGTAAAAAATACGGTTAAATTGAGAACTATTTGAAACTACCATGAAACACTAAATCAATCTTAAACACTATGTGGTTATTATTTATAAGTTAAAGTGCTTACCCATTACAAGACGCCATTCTTTGTTGCCACCTGAACTTTTCTTTCGTTACATTACAGCTGGCATATTTTTATCGTGTTAATTAGAGCGAAACTTAATGACTTTTTGTTAAAAATAATTAGTTTAATCACGTAACACGCGATTGTAGAAATTATATAAGTGTACGAGATTTTTTTTTTATTATACCTTTTCATTATTTTACACAAGAGACTAGAAATTTACAATATAACTTTTTTAACGTATCTTTTCGTGATTATTTTGTTTCTTTCCTAAATTTAACTCGCCTGCCAAGTGTGGCAACTACTGGCAAGACCTTCCATTTATACTGGAGACCTATGTTCAGCAGTGGACAGCATATATAAACTATTTGATATCTACTTATTAATAATAATAATAATATTTTATTGAAATATAAACAGTAAAATTACATGTAGTCCTGACTCCCAAACTAGCGTTCATTGTATGTCAGAGAGAGTCACCAGAGGGAGACTTTGTACAAAAGTCGATTGCTTGCGTACCTCTGCCCCATTCGTGTTTCTATCGTGAACCAGTTGTGTTTGCATGGCTGTGTTTCGGATTGAAGGGTGGGATATGGCGTGAATTTACTGGGTACAGAGGAATAACACCTGAGTCCTCAGGAATGGCAACGCATGGGGGGTATCATGGGCGAAACAGTATACTCTGTTATGTCCATGGTACTGCTCATGTCTATAGGCGACGGTTACCACTTTCTATCAGGTGGACCGTCAGCTTGTTTGCCATTCTAAGTTGTATAAAAAAAAAGTCAAGAGCCAGTGCCTTCCCAAGTTACAATTTAGTTATAGTTCCATATATGTATATGTATGTACACATTTACATCTTGCACTTTGGTGAAAACGTTTAGTTACGTCGGTAAAACACCCCATAGGCTGCTAACTGATTCTGATTAGGGGGGTGAGGCATTGTTAGTAATATGAACTACCAGTCCCATTGCTAGCAATATATCTTATCAGGTCGACCTCCACGTGGTCCCCTCTAGAAACCATCGTGCTGATTTCCAGGTGCATTCATCACGATAGGCTAGCTGATCTGCCTTTTCATCCTCACCTATCAGCCCTCACTGGTGCTCAGCCAGCGTATACCGTTAGCACAGGCGACGTTAACATTCTATTATCATCCATTAAAAAAACGATTCTGATTACAGCCTGTAAAATAGTAAAATGACACTACATTAACTAAAACAGGTTTTTTTTATAGCACAGCAAACGAGATTACAGCTCACCGAAGGTAAGTGACTACCGCCGTCCATGAGCGCTCGCAACACCAGAGGCATTACAGATGTGCTGCCGGCCTTTTAAAAAGTAACTTTTCTTGAAGGTTATGATGTAGTTTTTTTAGATATTTAAAGTTTTATAAATAAGAGGATTAAAATTCGTTTGAATCGAACCGTTTGGCGTTCCATTGTTTCTGCCTACCCTAATGGGAGACAAATATGTATGTATGTATGTAGGATTAAATGTTATTCCACTTGCTACTTCATCCTGCGACAATATTAAATACAACAGTTTACGAGGATGTACATATATTTGTTACTCAATCATGCCTAAACGGCTGAACGGATTTGGATGAAATTTTGCACACAGATAGGTTATATCCTAATTTAACTAGGATAATTTATACATTGACCCTACATTGAAGCATGCAGGCAAAGTCAGAGGGAAGAGCTAGTGCTAAGTGTTACTCACCCCCCAGTAAGAAACCGGAAAATCGATACCGTCGCCGTATACCGTTGGAATATGACAACAACAAACATTTAATCAACTGTCACATTCTGCTTTAGTTACCATGAGACGGCGCCCGCTTCGAACAGAGCTAAATTGTTCGGTTCACTCAGGCGAAATTGTACTTTATGTCGTAGTGTTATTACTTAGAATACCTAATATAGCAGCTGGGTGAGTTACGCCAATTGTGATGGTTTCAATGAATATTATATATACAAGTTACAACCCGGGGGTTTGCTCTCGTAAATTATCATCATTTCAGACGTTAACTGTCCACGGCTGAATATAAGCTTTCTCCATAAGGGAAGTTTTGCCAATAGTTGCCACGCTTGACAGGTGGGTTAGTAACAGCAGGTTAGCTTTTAGAGATGTTTTAAGAAGGGAACTGCTGCCCATCCCTCGCCCTCCCTTAGTCGAATCTTACGACACCCACGGGAAAGGAAGGGGTGGCCCATTCTATACACCTATGTAACGGTAAATACTGGGGGCAAAGGGATTGTTAGCATTGGAGTTTGATAGCCCCATTGCTAGCAATATTAGCCCTATTAGGTCGACCTTTACGTGGTCGCCCCTGGAACCATCGTAAACAATTCTTGTTGAATTCGTCACGATAGGATAACTGACTTACTTCATCCTCACCTATCATCCTTCACTGGTGCCTGGTGGGGTTACCATTCCATTATCACCCATAAAAAAAACGGTAAATACTGCTGAACTAATTAATTTTAAGATCTGCTACTGACAATCGTCAATATTTAGTAAATAAAATTCATTAATTCGCCTCTCAGTTCGTGAAGTGTATTCAAAAATTTCCCGTCTGTACATAGATATTGATTAAAAATAACCATAAGAACATAATAATACTAAAATTTAAGTGAAAAAGTGAATTTATTTGTTCTCTTAACACCTTAACAGATTAACCAATTATTATGATATATATATATATATATATATATATATATATACGTGGTTGTACCGTGAAGCAGTTGTGTTTGCATGGCTGTGTTTCGATTTGAAGGGTGGGATACGACAGTGAATTTACAGGGTACAGAGGAATAACACCTGAGTCCTCAGGAATGGCAACGCATGGGGGATATCATGGGCGAAACAGTATACTCTGTTATGTGCATGGTACTGCTCATGTCTATAGACGACGGTTACCACTTTCCATCAGGTGGGCGGTCAGCTTTCTTGCCGTTCATAGTTGCATAAAAAAAATTATGGATTTATATCAACCACATGGTTATATAAAATACATGTATTGATAATCGTTAAAAGAAAATTTCTAGTTTCAATCAAAAATACCAAAGAAATCGAGTAACATATAACTACAGAAAAAAAGCCATTTGAAAACGTCTCAACACTTTCGAAGTCCAATGAAAGGAAATCTTACAACTTGCAGAGCTAATTCACAAAGCCATAACTCGATCGAGGGAATCAAGCTTAGAAGCAAGAATTTTCAAGCGATACTCACATAAATATCTATACATTATTCACAAATCGTCAAGAGAACTATTCCGAGTGCAGCTCACGTTTGAGCGAATATAAGGCCTCTTTCAGATGCTGCCAGCTCAAAGGGAAAAGTGCACGACACGTTCCCATTGTGTACATACATTAATGAAATGTGTGTTCGCCTGATTACTGTTCTAAATTGTTTGCAAACACTAGTAGGTTTTGTTTCGTGAAAACAACGTTTTTTATCGTAACGAAAGATTGAAGGACGAAATGTTTCGTGGAAAATATTCAAATTAAGAATACGAAATCGTGTGACTGTAAATTAATTAATTATTATTATATAATTATTACACATGTAATTTCTTCAATAATTTTCGATATTTAATTAGTATTATATTCGTTTTTTATCATCATCATCATCATCTCAGCCATTACCCATCCACTGCTGAATATAGGCCTCTCCCATAGACTGCCATAAAGAACGGTCCTGAGCCACCTACATCCATTAACTCCCTGCAATGCCTTTTAGGTCATCACTCCATCTTGTGAGGGGTTGTCCTATACTGCGTCACCTCTATGGCAAATTTACGAATCTGCAGTTTTTTCAAATTGGACATTTCTTTAAAAATCTACATTTTGCGTCATACTACTTATTGTGGCTTATTTTCAAATTTCTAACCCTAACGGTTAAAGAAATCGAGTAGCTCGAATCTCCATATTTTTGTGATATACCCAAATAAACTTACTTAGCATATTTTTATAGTATTTTCTATAATAAACACTTTAATTTGAAAATTTCAATAATTATTTTATCAATTTTTCAATCCTAATTTAGTTATTTTACGTGAATGATTGCTATAACGTTATTATTTAAACTGAAGTTCTCTCCAAAATACGTGATTTATACATTGGTATATTTACGAAAATGGCACCTTTGTTAGTTTGCCAGATATTAAAATAAATGATTTTCTTTGGCAACTTACGAAACTGCCACTTTCGTAGATTTGCTGTTGTATAACTCAATACCTAGGAACTCTCATGTATGAAGGTGCAAAGTAACGAATATGCATTTATTTCTAATACTTGTAATATAATAATAATATTAAGCGCATTCAATAAAAAAACAGGATTTTAAAACTAAAATGTTAGCATGACCTTCTACAATAATCTTCTAATAAAAGTTATTTGCATTCTAATGTTTCAAAACGTTCCCCTGTAAAATGTATCTTTTTCAGTTTCGTAAGTTTACCATAAAGGTGACGATATCACAAAATCTCCAATTTGAATAATGTTTTACTCACCGATATAGAAATTGTTTTTAAAATCCAAAATAAAATATAAAATTGAAGAAGTCCAATATAAAACTACTAGTAAACGAGGACATTTATAATTCAGAGTAGCCGAAGCATGCAAGCTCATGTAAGTGCACCTCACGTTCAATAGAACAAGTTTACATACAATTCTGCTTCGCATCTGTAAATGTTTCGTTAACACGCGAACCACTTCTCGACGATATCTAAGTATATAAATGTAATAATGTAGTATAAACAAGCTGACGGCCCACCTGATGGAAAGTGGTAACCGTCGCCTATAGACGTAAGCAGTACCGTGGACATAACAGAGTATACTGTTTCGCCCACGGTACCCCCCATGCGTTGCCATTCCTGAGGACTCAGATGTTATTCCTCTGTACCTAGTAAATTCACGCTATATCCCACCCTTCAAACGAGAATTGAATAGTCGAAGGAAGGGCAGCAGTATCTCCTCTTAAAACTTAACTGCTGTTGCCAACCCGCCTGTCCGGGAAGAAAGGAATATCACTAACAATATGGTCTTATTTCCCTATTACTAACAATACACCTTATCAGATCGACCTCCACGCGGTTCCCCATGGAAACTATCGTGGTTAATTCTAGTGAAATTCGTCAAGATGGGCTAACGTATCTGCTTTCATCGTCACCTATCATCCTTCACTGGTGCCCCGCCAGCGTATACCGATAGCGCAGGCGGGGGTTACTATTTCATTATCACCCATTAACAACCAGTCCGCCTAGCGTGATAATACTATGTAAACACTAACCATATTGACTAATATATAAATATATAACAAGTCTTTCTGCAAGATCGAATCTGAAAATGGATAAAAAATATTTTTTATTATGAAACTGCCTTTCAAGAGGCTAAAGACCGTGCGAAATAGAGAAATACCATAAGAGAGGCAATAGACACCTTTCAAAGACACGACCTTCAGTAATAAAGTGGTCGAAGAGAGAGACAATTAACTTTTGGAAGAAGCGTCTCAGAATCAGCATGTCTTACACAACTAGTGCATTTCAAACTCAACTGTAAACGCTCATGGGTGAAAATAATTAAAAATACAAATTCCTTGCTTAAAGGCCATTAATTTAAATTAATTTTACATTTGGAATAATTTAAAAAATCTTATTTTAGTCCAAAGAAAATTGAGTATGAATAAATCCAATTATACGATCAAAGAAAAACAACTCTTTGGAGAGAGCAAAGATATTTATTATGCAGATATCGTCACGACATCTGAGCTCATAGTGAGTGCACCGCACGTAGATACAAGTCTAGTCTAGTCTAGTCTGCACCATACATTTGCAGGAACATGTTAGAACGTACTCGTTAGAGGGAATTCTCCGAGATTATTCTATTGTATGAGTAATAATAAATGTTACCGCAGAAATGGGAGTTTTAGATTTGATTACAATGGGAAAATGATATTTTCGTTCTTCTCTATACAGGATGAGTTCATTAGTATCCTTTTTAAGCAGTATTCTACGTGTAAACAATAAAAATAAATCCATAGAAACCTTTGAGCCTTCCGTGCTAACTTAACTCGTGAACGAGTATTGTCTTTAGGTTTAGCAAACGAATCTGCTCTGATTACTGCAACTAATTCATTATTTGGTGATTACATGATTATATATATACGAGGTCTGTCCGGAAAGTTCGTATAAAAGTGTTCTGGAATGCGAGAAAGAGGAGTGGGGAGGCCAGGTAAGCGCAGGACCCCTTCCTTATGTCCCTAACAATGCTTCAGTTCTGGTCTGACCGCCGTGCGGTGCGAACTGGCTTGTCACGCCATCTGTGAAGTTACCTCTTAACGAAACCCCGTCGGCATGGAGCCCGCTTCCGTTGAAGAGCAGCGCGTCGTAATCAAGTTTCTCTCGAAACTCGGCAAGAATGGCCGTGAAATTTTTGCCGATCTCAGAACAGTTTATGGGGATGATGCTGTGAAGGAACCAACCGTCCACAAGTGGCTAAAAAGATTCAGAGAGGGCCGAGAAAGAGTTCGATGTTCGGGGGATTGTCCATCAAGAATTCGTCCCTCCAGGCCAGACAGTTGATGGAAAATTCTACGTCGATGTGCTCAGACGCCTCAAAGCTCGTGTGGCACGAGTTCGTCCAGAATTGGCGCGAGAGGGGCGTTGGATTCTTCACCACGACAATGCCCCTGCCCACACCTCTCTTGTTGTCCGTGAGTTTTTGAGTAAAAATTCCATTACGGTGACCGAACACCCCCCCTATTCGCCGGATTTGGCCCCGTGTGACTTCTTCTTGTTCCCAAAAACCAAATTGGTACTTCGGGGGCGGCATTTGGGGGACATAAATGAGATAAAAAAAGCTACGACGGGGCAGCTGAGAAACCTACAACCAGAGGACTTTCAAGGAGCCTTCTCACAGTGGAAACGGCGTTGGCACAAGTGCATTATGTCACAGGGGGAGTACTTTGAAGGGGATAAAATTGATTTACCTGAATAATTGTAAAATAAAATTTTTAAAAAACTTTTATACGTACTTTCCGGACAAACCTCGTATATATATATATATATATATATATATATATATATATATATATATATATATATATATATATATATATATATATATATATATATATATATATAGACAAGTATAGACAATAGAAAAGGTGTCATAAGAGGCAACTAAGAAGGGCAGCGTCCCTTTTCAAAAACACCATACCCTAACTGCGGTTGTCAACCTGCCTTCCAAGCATGACAACTCCTGACAAAAGTGTCTTTATAGGGAAATCTATGTTCAGTTATGGCTAATACGTTAATAATATCTTAAATTTTATAATCCGATACTGCTTTGTAATTTGTTTTCACAATAATTCATAATTTATATAATTGTATATTTGCAAATACAAATTCGCAATTCGAAATTGCGTTTCGAATGGGCAGTGGAATCATAACAAATGACTAATCAAAAATGCTTCAATTTAAAAAAAATGCTATGTATTTTTTTCTGTTCTCTTTCGATCCATATTTCTTTAGAAAAGTATTCAGTCTCAATAGTAGACAAAGGTTTACTAATGATTTCTATTTATGCTATTTTTGTCACATTTATATTGAAATAAAACTCAACTGTCAGAGATAAGTCCACCCCTGCTCACAATATTTATAAATGCATTAACAATATAAGTTACAAGTACAATAAAGAAAATATATAAATGTGATACAAATACAACAAATATGCTAAAAATAATCCATAAGATTATCTTTAGGGATCATAATGATATTGTCTACATCCATCTTAAATTGAAATTGTATTTTTAAAAGAGATTTTGTACATATGTTCTCTGCATAAGTACCTCTATCTAATTCGTATTTCTCTCGGCAAGTAGGTATGCTTGCACGGTTGTGGTTAGATTGAAAGTAAATGTGGAAATAACAATGAAATTATGGAGTGCAGACACTTAGCATCTTTATTTCCAGAAACGGCAATGTATGACGAATAGCATGAACTTCACGGTGATTGCTTTGAAGCAACATTCATCACATCCCATATATAAAATATATAGTCTTGCATCATTTATCAGTAGGATATTTTATACAATGGTCGTCTGCTTGGGGAACTCTGTACCATTCATGTTTCTGCTGCGAATCAGTTGTGTTTGCATAGCAGTGTTTCGATTTGAAGGATAGGATATGGCAATGACATTTAGGCTATAGTCAGAAAATATTTTAATCCTCAAGAATAACAACATATGAAGGGTATCATGGGTGGCACAGTGTTCTCTGTTATTTTCATGTCTATAAACGACGGTTACTGTTTTCCATCAAGTGGGCCGTCAGCTTGTTTTCCATTCTAAGTTGCATAAATATTTCTTAGCTATATTGCAAAAAAAAATTATCATTCTTTCTACTGCTTCTAAGTAGATACATCACTTATGATTTCTACTTTAGTTTTCTTTACTACGTTGATACTGTTAAACTTGTTACCATTAACAGTATTTCAACTATTCGCTTTTTACTACAAAACATACTTTTTTACTTTAAAACAAAAGGATGTTGTCAATGCAGTTGTATGTTTATTACCTCATAACTCCATCATTTATAAGCCGATTTGTCTTTTTTATCTGAAAGGAATATTAAAAAGTAAAGAACATATGTAATCGAATAAAGGAAAATACTCCATTTTTAGATTGTTTTCACAGAAATGTTATAAAATAGGTTTATTAATTTAACATGTAGTTAAGGAAATATACTCCATTTTCAGATTGTTTTTGTAGAAATGTTATAAAAAAGGTTCATTTGTTTAACATATATTTAAGAAAACATACTCCATTTTCAGATTTTTTTTATAAAAATGTTATAAAAAAGATTCATTAATATAACATATAGTTAAGGAAAAATACTCCATTTTCAGATTGGTTCATAGAAATTTTATAAAATAGGTTCATTAATTTAACATGTAGTTATGGAAATATACTCAATTTTTAGATAGTTTTATAGAAATGTTATAAAAAGGTTCATTTATTTAACATATATTTAAGAAAACATACTCTATTTTCAGATTGTTTTTATAAAAATGTTATAAAAAAGGTTCATTAATTTAACATATAGTTAAGGAAATATACTCCATTTTCAGATTGTTTTCATATAAACGTTACAAAGTATTTCAGTGCTTTAAAATATGATTATGCAACGACTGAAGTCAATTTTTTTTGTGTAGAACACAATGTTAAATTACCTACAACATCAAAATCTCTGTGTACCTATAAACAACTTCTATCCAAATTATACCATCACAAGTCAGACTTAAATCCGTCTGGTTGGAGATATTAAATAATTCTAAGCACACACAGGTGCGACGTTGTTAGCCGGGTGAGTAATTACACTTATAAAGAAACCGCTTACATGCGCAACCGCCTTTTAATAAAGAGATGGTGCATAATTTAAATGATAAAGTTGGTGAAGTATGCGACGGGGGACAGATTGCGAGTGAGTGACAGATGGGGTTCAAGTTTCATTCGCACACCATTTGTCATGCGAGATAATTTCCAAGTGTTAAATCTTCTTTACTCAAATACCTTTACTTTTGTCATTATACGCAATATACATATTTTTTTTTTATAACACAGGGGGCAAACGAGCACGCGTCGCACTTGATGGTAAGTGACCACCGCCGCCAATGGTCACCCGCATATATCATTCTCGCTGCAAGTGCTTTATATTATTCTCAATTTCGTGTATAATATAGTATATAATATATATGTGTAAGTATATTTGTTATTCATATATATTTATTCGTTTATATATGTAATTTTAGTATGTATGTATATCAATAATTAGTAGTACCGCATTCGAGTATTCTGACACTTCCCTATGGTTGACTGGGAGAGAATGCGTTTAGCAATAAGTCCGCCATGTACACATATTTGTACTAATGAATAAATAAATAAATCTAATATTTTAGGAAACTGTAAGTGAAGATAGCAATTTATTTTTAAATAAATATTCTGAAAATATTACAGTTCTTTCGTATTACCCACAAATTATAACATACAATATAATTATACGACAATTGTATAAAAAAGTCATTTTTCAGTAGAGACTAAATTGGTATTTCTGGATGTAATACCGTTCACTGTTTATTTTTAAGCTAATATCACGAAAATGTAATTGCTGCTTATCCTTATTTCAGCCATTAATTATCTACTGCTAAATATAAGCCTTCCCCATAAGGGGAGTAGTTTCCAGTAGTTGCCACTTTTAGCAAGCGGGTTGGTGACCGCAGTTTTTTTTTTGATGAGTGAAAATGGTATGGTAGCCCCGCCTGCACTAACGGAATACGCTGGCGGAGCACCAGTGAAGGGTGATAGATGAGAATGAAAACAGGCCAGTTAGCCCATCATGATGAATTCATCAGGAATTAACCATGATAGTTTCCGGGGGAACCGCGAGGAGGTCGACCTGGGTGGGTATATTGCTAGCAATGGGATTCTCAGTCTCCATTACTAACAATCCCTTCCCCCCCCGGTGACTGCAGTTAGGCTTTTAGAGATGTTTTAAGAGGGACGCCGATGCCTACCCTTCGTCCTCCCTCAGTCGACTCTTACGACACGCACGGGAAAGGAAAGGGTGGCCTATTCTATGCCGGGACCATACACTGCTGCCTATATAAACGCATAATTTGACTTTATAATGACTTATAAAGATCTAAAGATATTCCTTATTATTATTCGGAACGATAAATTCGATAGAATAATTACGGAAGAAACGTAACTCAGACAATGACGGATGGTGGCGGCGAGCGAATAAATTAATACAAATCAGTCAGGTATTATGAAATCGATTTTCATTCCTCATCACAAATATTATCTACTAGCTATTACCCGCGAATTTGTCTGCGTAACGATGATACATTGAATGACCTGGGTAAATAGATAGATAGATAAATACGCTTTAATGTTTCCTCCAAAAAATTACAATAATAAACTTATTATAAATATAAATAATTACAAGAAATAATCACATTGAGAATACAATGGGCGACCTTATCGTTAAAAGCTAACATAATAGTATCATCGTCATCATATCAGCTGTTAAAAATTAGATATATAAGTTTAGATAGATAGTGACTGACAAACAATGCACATTCTACACGGAATGTACCCCATTTTCGGTATATACTGCGCATTCTTGATTTCCTATACTGCAAATACTGCGTAGACAGTTCGCTAACAATTGCTAAATGCTACTAAAATTAGTATTATATAGTCTTATATATAATATTCGAAGGAGAGTAAGAGTACCAAGGCATAGTTACATCAGATCAAGGAAGAAGTTGGTGTCGTGTCGTATCAAGAGGTGAAGAGACTCGCTGAAAATCGTAGTGAGTGGCAAGAGCTCCACCAACAAGAGCGCAGCTCTTAAATAGGATAGATAGATAAATAGATATAATATTCAGAAGTGGTAACTTCTTAATATATCTAGTAATTTTAATTTTTTAAAAAAAGAACAGAAGCAAAAGAGATGAGAGGAAAGGAGAAGAGAAATAATTGTCTAGAATTCTAAATTGTATTAAAATATAATTGTATTCTCAGTGTGAACATTTCTTGTAATTGTTTATAACTATAATAAGTTTACTACTAAAATCTGTAACGGAAAAGGGAGAAACAATAAAGAGTTTATCTGTCTATAATCTACACTAATATTATATAGAGGAAAGATTTGTATTTTTGTGTGTATGTATGTTTGCAATGAATAAACTCAAAAACTACTTTGTCGATTTCAAAAATTCTTTCATCATTAGAAAGCTACATTCGCCCTGAGTAACATAGGCTATATTTATTGCTAGAAAAGATTAGGGATCCTTACTAAAACATTAATAACGTAACTCAATGTGTAAAAAATGCTATAAAATATCTTTCGTCGCGTGCGCTGCGGAAACTATTGGTGATAGAACAAAAGTATGTTCTACAATATTGAAGAAAATAGGTATCAATAACTACAAAAAACTTCGCGATACTATATGTCCAGCTATTATCGTCATGACACAATAATCACTTTTTAAAATGTTATAAAAATATCCACCCGTGCGAAGCCGGGACGGGCCACTAGTTTACTATAAATTACTACCAAATTTGTTCAGCTAAATATTAAACCACTCTTAGCAATATTCAGAAATGTTTTCATTTCTTATTAATAAGAAACATGGCGTAATCTTTCTATACATAAACCTAATTACAGCCTCATTCAATGAACATAGTAGATTTAGGCTATTGTTCAATATTATATAACAAAATACATGGTGTGCAACCTTAACCCTTGATGTTAGAGTACAATTTTCCATAACAACTGTTACAGATCTTCAATGCATGCTCTATGTAAACATGTAGGTAGGCGTTTAATTAATTGTTCCATTGAGATGGGACAGGACTTCGGGTGCTGGTAATTAATAGCTATACATTTATATAAATATATGTACATTAATGTATATGACATTATTATTTCTATGGAAAAAAATGTATTTCATCGTGTCACCAGCCTCCTTAGAGATGTTACAAACGAATCGATCGATTGGCACATTTACATTAGAGCACGCATGATAAAGAGCGTCAGATATTGCTGTCTCGTTCTAACTAATGGATGCAGTAGCGAAAACATATCTATCGACAGATTTTTTTGATAGCTACTTATCTAGGGGGACTGGTTTCTTATGAGACAAATAAAAAGAATCCAGTATTAGAGTTTCATTAAATATTTGTTGCTCGATATGTCCAAATGTAAGTGAGAATGTTAGGGCTTATTGGCACTCAGTTCTCTTTACCTACCCAGTTGTGGATATGGCGTAATTATAAGCCATTTTAAAAGTAAGTTACAATTATTATAGCATCATTAATTAAGGCAATTTATTATTTATAATTTAATTTTTTTTTTTATACAACTTAGAATGGCAAACAAGCTGACGGTCCACCTGATGGGAAGTGGTAACCGTCGCCTATAGACATGAGCAGTACCATGGACATAACAGAGGATACTGTTTCGCCCATGATACCCCCCGTGCGTTGCCATTCCTGAGGACTCAGGTGTTATCCCTCCGTACCCAGTAAATTCACGCCATATCTCACCCTTCAAACCGAAACACAGCCATGCAAACACAACTGCTTTACAGTTGAAACACGAATGGGACAGAGGTACCCAAGCAATCGACTTTTGTACAAAGTCTCCCTCTGGTAAAATTGTGGACTATAAAAATGGTGATGTTAATCAGGGCAGAAATAATACGATATAATCAGGGTAGTATCGGTTACAAAAAAAAATAACAAAATCAGACATGACAAAGATATCACGTATCATACACACAAAAAATAACAAACTAATTAATAATCTCCTTTTTAAAATCGTATGAAAAGAAAAACGATATAAATCTCGCAACAATTTCAATGTAATTTAAACCTTAATTTCAAACGATATAAAAAACAGTTTTATTTGTATCGAAAAAAGGCAAACTAATTCAAAATAAGAATCCACTCGGCTGTTGAAGTTCGCTGACCCGTTTTTAACGCTTTGATCGAATATCTAGTACTTAGTATTGATGATTGGAAGTTAATACGCGTACAATTTAAATGTATAAATAAATAAAAACTAAACGCAATTTGTCAGTAAACACTTTAGAATAGCTAGTTCCATAATTTTGTTAACGTTCATAATAGAAAGATTTGGCTATTTTTGAGAACGGCTAGACAGATTTGGATAGTTTCTGAGACAGATTGACTTACTCATATTTTTAAGCAAATTCCAAAAGAAACTTTGTAATTTTTATATATTGTTTTGTGACTATATATTTATTTGATTAAGTTTATTGGCCAAAATAAAAATAGGTACAAAGGGCGGACTTAATGCTAGTAGCATTCTTTACCAGATAAACGTGAATTATATATATATATATATATATATATATATATATATATATATATATATATATATATATATATATATATATATATAATAATTATAATAATTATACATACATAATAATAATTAATATATACATAATAATAATTATACATTATAATAATTATACATATATATATATATGCAACTTAGAATGGCAAACAAGCTGACGGCCCACCTAATGGAAAGTGGTAACTGTCGCCTATAGACATGAGCAGTACCATGGAAATAACAGAGTATATGACGATTCTGAGAACTCAGGTAAACCTGTATGTGCACCCTGTAAATTCACTGTCATATCCCACCCTTCAAACCTTTCTCACCGAAACACAGCCATGCAAACACAACACGGGTAGAAACACGAATGGAACAGAGACAGAATGGGATATATATATACATACACGCAGTGTAGCACGACCCCCCCTCCTCGCTAGATGGAGTGACGACCTCAAATGGATTGCAGGGAATCAGTGGATGAAAATGGCTCAGGACCGTACCTTATGGCAGTCTATGGTGAAGGCCTATGTCCAGCAGTGGACGTAATCATAATCATAATATATCATTGTTATGATACATGGATTATTTTGGTTGTTTGGAAGAGATTACTTGGCGATAGTTAGTATTGCTTCTCAAACCAAAATCAAATATATATATTCGCTTGCTACATGGTACAATAGGAAGTTACATATATAAGTAGATACATAACATGCAGCACCCTGCAGAGGTATGCAAATGTTAACCTGTATTCCGTCTCTACATTATATTACAATTATGAAGTCCAAATATTTTTTAAATTACAGTATTCTTTATGTCATATGTGCAGGTGAAAATGGTATAGTAACTCCACCTGCGCTAACGGGATACGCTGGCGGAGCACCAGTGAAGGGTGATAGATGAGAATGAAAACAGGCCAGTTAGCCCATCATGATGAATTCATCAGGAATTAACCATGATAGTTTCCAGGGAGAACCGCGAGGAGGTCGACCTCGTTGGGTATATTGCTAGCGATGGGATTCTCAGTCTCCATTACTAACAATCCCTTTCCCCCCAGTATTATTTATGTCAAATTATCATATAAAATTATGGTTTATATTTTAAACAATTTTTAATACATCTTTTATTAAATACATTGTTTTATCATTTAAATATTCAATAACTGTATAATAGCATTTTTCTAAGAGAAAGTTACATAACCTTGTTTTAAATCTCTCTATCGGAAGTTTCTTCATTTCTGAAGGTAACTTATTGTAGACCCGTATTGCCATTGGATAACAGCTGTCACTATATAATGTTGTTGACATTGCGGGTAGCATCAGTTTATCTGGGAATCTTCTACGATAGTTATCAATTACATTACAGTTTCAAATAAATATAGGTGCATTTTTATTTATTTTATTTATTTATTTAGCTCTTTATTGTACCATAAATAAAAATATATAATGACAAGTGAATAATTCAAGTGAAATACAGTAACATAAATACAGATTGAAATATACACATAAAGGTACAAAAGGCGGTCTTATCGGTAGGGCAATCTCTTACAAACAACCTTTGGTTAAAGGAGAACAGATAGAAGTGGGCAGGTGGCGCAATAGTGAATTTATAATTTTTCGTGCATAAAATACAAAAACATACACATATAAATACATACATAGCACACACAAGGAAATATGACAAATCTAGTCCAAAAATTACATAGGAATGGAAAAGAGTAACTACAGTGAAAGAAAATGTGATTTGACTTTAAAAATATGCTCATTAATTATATTATTACATTATATTATTACGTCGTGCAATAAAGTATATAATAAATATATATATAATGTTACATAATTACGTCACCTAATTATTTTTGCTATCGAAACACTTTGCCACCATATTAATTTTCTAACGATTAAAGTTCCCGTTTTTCATTGAAAAGTATAAAACTGTTTGTTGCGAAGTAAACACGCGATTCCGCGTTCTAAACACAACAATGTACAACGTAATATGTCTTCGAAACTCATTTATTAGTGTGTAATTGAAGTCGCTTTTTTTAGTCTGAACGCTCTGACCGCGTATTTTTTTTTTTTTCACAACAACAAAACACATCGCTTTGACAATAAATAGCAGTACGGGTATTTAACCATCTAGCGAGATTCTGAGAAACAATGTCAATCTACCAGAACAAAAATGGTGGGACAACAACGTCAATAAACATAAAAAATGCGAGCACGTCGAAATCGTGGGATGCATAAAATTAAACTAGTAAAAGATACTGCATGCAGAAATCGCGGGATGCCCGATCAGAGGATTAATAGATAGATTAAGATTTTTAGAAAAAAAAATAGATTTTAGACAAAACAACGTCTGTGAGGTCATTTGAGAGCGAACGTCTGAATTTAGCAATTCTTTTATTTTAATTGTACCAATAACCTGAGTGAGTTTTTTAAGAAATAAAGAAAAAAAATATTAAGAAGAGAGTGTTTGTCACATCAATTGTGTGTCATATTCATTCTCGCAAGCAATATATTGAACAAAGAATGTTCTAGCATAAGCAAAATATTGCTGTGCATAAAAAGAGCCTTGCCGAGTGCCGCTTTTGGTTCCCTTTGCGATAACAATCGATTTTCTTAAGTGCTTTGTGCAGGGTTAAAACATAAATTGAGTTGTGTTGACTATGACAACAGCCAAGAAATGTAGGGTACAGGGAATTTCTCCCCCGGAAAACTGATGATACCTACTCGAGTTATGGAAGCTACGGTCGTCAGAAAATCGGAGTGAAATAACGCCGCCCTTTACTCGAGTTTTATATAAAAGTGTAATGTAATGTTTTTTTCTGATCTTACTAGTTACGACCAGTGGCTTTGACTGGATGTTAGATAAATATATGTATCTTATACTGTATGTTTTATTGCACTATGACATACAGCAATTATAACAAATTAATAACAAAGTTAGCAAATGCGAACTCTAAAAGAGATTTCTTCCAGCTAACACAGTGGCATAGGAAGTAGTGCTAAACAGAATCTAAAATAAATATTTACATAAATATATATATTAATTTTTTAATTACTTATCTCTAATTATATATATACGCTAGTAGTTGTATTGTTCTGTTTGTTTTAAGTAAGATAAGTATATATATATATATATATATATATATATATATATATATATATATATATATATATATATATATATATATATATATATATATATATATATATATTCGGTTTGAAGAATGGGATATGTCAGAAAATTTCGGATTACAGAAATTTCAGGAATGGCAAAGCATGAGAGTTATCATAGGTGAAACAGTATACTCCTAAGGACTCAGGTGTTATTCCTCTGTACCCTGTAAATTCACTGCCATATCCCGCCCGTTACACCGAAACATAGCTATGCAAATACAACTGCTTCACGGTAGAAACACGAATGGGACAGAGGTGCCCAAGCAAACGACTTTTGTACAGTCTCCCTCTGGTAAAGCATTTAACAAAACAAATTTTAAATACATAAGAACACACGCGAAAACCTAAATCCATTCGTACGCAGTCCCAATTTACGGTTGGAACATTAATAATTTCGCTTGAATCGGCCGTGTTTGATTCTACGCTGTTTCCGAAGGTACAAAAGGATGTTCCGGCGTATTTTTTCGCTACACCCTTTAGGGAAATGGTCTTTTTGTGTCAGCCTTGATATTCGTTTATAATCACATGACTGAATATCGTATCTTCGTCTTGTCTCGCCTCAGTTGAATTGGCATTGGTCATATTCTTAGTTCTACACACACACGTACATAGATAATGGAGAAGATTCTATACATACATACATCCTTACATATCTGTCATGCCTGTCTCCCGTTACGGTAGACAGAAACAATGGAACGCCAAATGCTTCGATTCAAACAGACCTGTTTCGCTTCTTCCACATTCATCAATCTTTTCATACACGCTCGCCGGTTACGGGTACTTTTAATTTGACCCTTCTTCAGCACGTCGCCTATTTGGTCAACATACGTCCGTTTAGGGTGACCCCTACCGACATCTCCATTCAATCTTGCTTGATAAATCTCTTTCGTAATTCTTCGTTCAAGAAGGTTCTATATCAAAATCCAATGATGACTTATCATCATTTCAGCCATTAACACTGTTGTCATAGTCCACTACTGAACATAAGCCTTCCTCATAAGGGGAGTAGTTACCAGTAGTTGCCACGCTTGACAAGCGGATGGACAGCCAAAGTTGCTGCGCAAACTTCGTTCTCCCTTAGCCGCTTCTTACGATTCCTATGTGGGTGGGTGGCCTATTCTATGCCCGGATCACATGGCCAACAAGTAGTGATGACTTATGTAACTGACTACTGGCATTGTACTACAGCATGAGTTTCTTCAAAAAGGACGTATTAAGGTTTCTTAAGTGTCGGCAACGCACGCATGACAACCGGTTACCGGCGTCCATAGGCTACGGTAACTCATCAGTCGGGCCGTATGCTTGTTTACCACCATAGTAGTATAAAAAAGTTGTAATTAAGACTAGCTGTATCCCGTGGCTTCGTCCACGTGAATTAGTAAGTACATAAAATATATTATGTGCTAAGTTAGGATATAACCTGTTCGTATACCAAATTTCATTCAAATCCGTTGAATAATTTTTGCATGAAGAAGTAACAAACATGTAATAGTAATATAGGGGCCTCGGGGAATTCCCCTTTGCCCCGGTTTCAACTCCGGGGGTAACTACCCCCGAGTCTTTAGATCAAAGCGTAATCCATCATGGTATGATGTGGTATTCTATAAATATTCTTTGTGGAAATGTGGAAATTAATGGGTTTTTAAAGTTGACTAGTACACTAGTTAAGAACTAGATGGCGCTGTCTAATATTTTCAATGGTATTCGTATTATTTTTTTATTAGCAAACATTTTGGTACAATTGAAGTCACTTCTTTTGTGTTGCAAAATTTACTTATTCAATCACTATAAAACACAGCCATGAAATAAACCATGGCTGCCATTCCCGCACTTGAGTTCGTATCACAAAATCCCGTACGTTACTTTATTACGGGTTCCCATAAATATTTTAAAGTATTCCTTGCAGACCCTATTTACCCGGGCTGTCAGTAATGAAATCGACCACAGATTAATAAGGGCTCCGGGCATGATCGTAATTGATTTTTTTTTATACAAACATTTTTTGCGAACCGCACCGTAACGAGCAAACATTATTTATTAAAGTCATAAACGTAATAGGTACGTTTTACTTTACCAAAAAAAAAAAATCAGTAGACTCGTGACAAAATTAATTAATACTCACATCTCACTATTCTAATTTTAAAACGAACAAAACGCACCGATGAACGACGAGTTGTTTCGTAAATTACAAATATTTGAATTTAGAATACTAAATTATCAATGAATAGATTTTTTTTTAATAAAAGAACGACATCAGACTGTAAAGTTTAGAGTAAACACAGGAGCAATACGGTCCATAAATACGGTCAACCGAAAAGAGAATTATTTACTTTTAAGCTAATTAAATACTTTTTACACTATATCAGAAGTTTTTAAACTACTAGGTTTTTGCTCAAAAAAAAAAATTACAGCTTCACAAAATTACTATGGAACAAACACGGAAATAAACCTCGTTGATTACGAAAAGAATTACGAGTACCAGTTTATGGTTGGCAAAGACCGAGAATTATCGTATAACATGGGATAAATACCAACAACAAAGATAACAAAGGCGGAGTTTCTCAATTCATATGTATTGCGTGACAAACAAAATAGACAAATTAGGAACCTGCTCCTTTTAGTCATTTTATATTAATAAAATTTAAACTGGGCTACAGAATAATAAGGACTCCGGGCATCGTCGTAATTGATTTTTTTTACACAAACTTCCAATGGATATATTTTGCGAACTACACCGCACTGTGCAAATTTTATTTATTAAATTTATAAAATTAGAGGACAAATGAATAGGAACATTTTGCTCCACAAAAAAAAACGATGACATTAACCATAATAAGATCTCAACACCGATCTCACGATTCTAAATTTAAGACGAATAAAACGCACCAATGAACAACGACGTAAGATTGAAAATATTTGAATTTAGAACGCGAAACCTTTAATAAGCAGATTTGCCTCGGAATGATCAAAACAATAAAGATTTTTCTCGATAAAGAAAAATTGCTATATTCTAATGTCATTATTAAATGTATGTTATTATTGAATCCTATTAATATCCAAAAAAGACGTAAAAAATTTGTTTGCATTTAACAAAGATCATGACATGATAACATAAACATGGTAACATAGCTACATATAAAAAATCAGACAAATTAAGAAATTACTCCTTTTAGAAGTTGCCTAAAAATAATATTAATATTTCCTAACTTCAATCAGATGGCTACTTTAAATTGCGAATTACACCCTCTTTTACGCATCCCGTGCCGTAGTCTCTATGGAGAAGCTCGGCAGGAAACTCATTGACCTAAGCAATCGCGGGAGGAAACTTGATCATTTAGGTTGCAAGATGTTGGGGTGAATTCCCTCGCGATAGCGAACCTTATTCTCCTTGCATTCTATCTTGATATATAAAAATCCCGAGTCGCTGGGTTCGTGAACGCTAATCTCCGAAACCGCTTAACAGACTTTCACAAAATTTTGTATAAATATGTATTGTTTTTTCCAACTTGAAGGTTAGGATTGTTTTTGTATGATTAAGAAAAATGAAGCCAGTATGCAAAATAGATTGCTGGTGATTTTAATGGGTGAAGAAGTAATGATAACGCTACTGGTGCTTTCTATAGACCCTGGCAGAGCACCAGTGGAGGATGATGGGTGAGAATGGAACCAAATCAATTGGCCCATCGTAACGAATTCCGCTAGCATTGAAACTGTTATTAAAAAACACTTATTGAACAAAACCTATTACACACTAAACGATTACTTGAATGACAAGTGTGCATGTCGATCTTAGTCGATCATGCACGGGCTTTTTAATGACCATGTAATTTTAGACATAGCACGATACATTTAAATAAATACACATAATGTTAACAGAGATTTTAAAGAGTAACTGTTGAGTTTCTTGCCAGCTCTTCTCAACAGATAACAAACTTTCCGAAACCTACAATAGATTTAAAAAAATGACGATTTAAAAGTGCTTGTTAAAAAGTCTATTTAAATGAAGGTGATTTGAATTATAAATAGCTACGATGTTTTCTAGAGAAAAACTTTGTTTATTCGTATGTAATCTTCTTTCACCTATAGAAAGCTACATTATAAACAAACAACATAGACTGTATAATATTTTCGAAAATTCTATCCACCCGAGCGAAGTCGGCCGTTTCACTAGTAAATAAATTATTATATCTACTCGAGATATTTAATATGAAACGGTATAAAAAAATACATTCATAAAAAAGCCTGTCAAGTGCGAGTCTACTCTAGTACCTCCTTTCTTAGAAAGTCGGTTGACAAGTAAAAAATATCTGTTACTAAAACAACAACAAATCAACGGCTCACTCCCAGGAAAGATGCAGAACGTCGGTTTCTCCCCCTGGGCCCTGAACTCCGATCGACTGTGCATCTGCCGGGGGTTAGTTGCCATCTCCTCTCCTTAAGAGGGGAGATGATAATTTAGGTAAAAATTAAAAAATAATAAAAAATCTTTTATTTTCAGGTATATATCCACAGTTTATAATCATTGCGATTATAATTTACTTTTAAATCAATTACAATTTTTACAGTATTAATTATACGTACAAATTATTATAAAAAATTTAAACTATACAGTAATTAATAAAATACAAATTTAAATCATTTTATTATAAAATCTTTTGCCGTCAAATGTACAGTGAGGAATACTGTCTTAATAATAGTATTGCTTATTGTCATTAATCTTCCATGAAATTTTGAATAGGACACAATAGGACACAACAAACTATTTTCAGCGTAATACAACAAAACACTTTCAACGTGCTGTTATTTTCCATTAATAATATATAAGGGAGTTATTCCACAACTATTTCAATCGAACGGCTATGATTTCACCGTGTACGCCTACCCTAACGTACGGGTCGACCGCAGCGTCACGCTTGACCAAAATTAAATTGAATTTCAACAACGTAGCCCCTAGTTATCAACAGGATAGGATAGGATGTGAGGTAATGATTTATTTTGTATAAAAACGACCCGTGTTTTGTGTTTATTTTCATCTAATTTCCATTCTGAAAATGAGTCTTTTAATATTTTGTTATTCAATTTGAATTTGGAATTCACGGATGTACCTGTTTATCTTAGATTAAATAATTCTAGATGGAACGTCGGAGCTACTTTTTTATTTCGAATCGAAATCGACGGTCCGTCGTTCCAATTTACATTAAAAATGTTTATTGAGCATTTAATATGACAACTTAAGTAAATCTCGTTAGAATTCTTTTTACAATATCAAATATCAAGAAAAATTAAATAAAAAAGTAATGTGTTCTTACAGCGCACTTCTACTAAACATACCTTGTCGTGTGGTCCCAGCATAGAATAACCGTCAACTGTCATTGCTAAACACAGGCCTCCCCAACAACGGGGGTGTGCTAGTAGTTGCCACGCTTGGCAGGCGAATTGGCAACTGCAGTTAGGCTTTGGTGATGTTTTAAGAGGCATACTGCTGCTCCTCTCTCGCCCTCCCGTAGTCACCGCTTCCTACTCCCACGGGAAAGGAAGGGGTGGCCTATTCTATGCCGGGACCATACGACATATTATATACGAGTATATAGTTATTATATACCTGTAATTTCATCGTTATTTCCAATAACTTAAATACGTAGAACAAACGCGAACGTTTAAAATAATTAATCAATGAATAATTTAATTAAATAATTATATCGGTCCAGTTTTATGACACAGGTATTAAATTTGACTTTGGCGAACAAAACCGTGGAATACAGCTAGTCTATACTTCTTTATTAATTATAAAGAGGAAAGATTTGTTTGTTTGTTCGTTTGTCCATAATTGATTTATTTATTTACAGAAAAACCAGGAATAAGTACACTAAACAAAACTAGAGTAAATAGATATATCTATTTACTCTAGTTTTATTATATATATAATAGTCTATTTATTATATATATATATAATAGTTAGTAAATAGATAGTTTGTAACCCTAAACTATAGTTTAGGGTTACAAACTAAGCCATTAATAAATTTCCACAATTAGTAACAAAATAGATTAAAGGCACTGAACACGAAGTAACGAAAACAGAAATTAAGAAAAAAAAATACAAAGTAAAAATAAATGTAAAACTTGATTAAATTGTGGTCTGTTATGGATGAAACGTATTAAATTTGACTTTGACAAACAAAACCGCGGAATACAGCTAGTCTATATTTCCATACTAATATAACAAAAAGGAAAGATTTGATTATTTGTTTGTTTGTTCATAACGTATAAACTCAAAAACCACTCGAACGATTTTTAAAAAATTGTTTCACCTATGGTAAGTTATATTATCAGCAAGTAATATTTTGTAAAGGTCCTTCTGAAAACTGAAACTGAGCAAAATAGAAAAAATCGGGAGAGTACTAGGAGGAAAGATGTTAATACTAACTTTGTGCCCCGTCTAGACATTGTCAAACACGATACACGTCATCAGGCAGTAGTGTTATTTAATAAATTACCTATCCAGTTAAAAATTATACGAAGCCTCAATTCTTTTAAGATTAGATTACGATCCCTTTTATTGGAGAAATATTACTACTCCGTACATGACTACTGTACTGATGATTAATATAAATAATTAAAAATGAATTTGACATGTGTATATAATATTACTATGAAATTGACACTGTTTATTGCAGAATTTATTTATTATAATTTGTTGTTATTATTATAGTTTGGATGGTTGTAGTATTCAGGTTAGTGTAATGATTTTTGTATGTTTATCCCTTATTTCAGACACAATGTACATTGTTTTTTGAATAAATGACTAATGACTAATGACTAATAGACTGTAAATTTTATAGTTTGTGAAAAAGAATAAAATTTTATTTAAAAAGTTAAAAAGTGACCGTAATACCGATAAAATTCGCGTTCAGCCTCACGTCACAGCATTATTTGATAAAAGTTTTTTTGGTATGGTCTCTTAAATATATCATAAATTCCCGAAGGCATTTCAAATGAAAAAAATAGACAATTTAAATGTATTTAAGAGAAAAGCAAAAGAATATTTAATAGCAAGGCATATTGAAGGAATTAGACAATTTAAATGTATTTAAGAAAAAAGAAAAAGAATATTTAATAGCAAGGCATATTGAAGGAAATAGACAATTTAAATGTATTTAAGAAAAAGCAAAAGAATATTTAATAGCAAGGCATATTGAAGGAAATAGACAATTTAAATGTATTTAAGAAAAAGCAAAAGAATATTTAATAGCAAGGCATATTGAAGGTAATAGACAATTCAAATGTATTTAAGAAAAAAGCAAAAGTATATTTGACAGCCAAATGTTACATGATTATTACAATGATAAATATTAGACATACAATATCGTTTATCAATTGGCTTATAATTATTATTATTGACATTGATAATTTTTTTTATTCTAAATTATTATACATTTTTTTTAATGGTTATACAGGTATTATTCTCAAATAATGTGTTTTTCTGAAAAAATGTTTTATTAACGTCTGAGCATTATTATTGACAATGTTGCTGTAGTTTTCAATAGTATTTGTTTGTTTAATTTTGTTTATATTTGTTTATTTTAGTATTGTCTAATTTTGTGTTTCGTTTACTTGTATTTTATTTTATGCTACCGAATTACTATTTAAGTATATAATTATGTATTGTTTTAGCTGTTTGTTTGCCTTAAATAAATAAATAAATTGTTTGTATTGTTATAAATTATTATTAATAACCAACTTATATTAATTTTATATTGTGCATGCCGATATGGTACGAGTAGAATATGGGATAATGGAGTTGTAAAAAATATTTTCATCCAATGCTTAATAAATGATTTAAATTGAAAATTTATCCTTGAAATAATTAAAAAAAACTATCTATCCAAGCGAAACCGGACCGCTAGCGGTAGTCAAAAATAATTCTAATGACATTTACAAAATGGCAACTAAGTGAAATCAAGCTCATGAATACGTTAGTCGCAATAGCACGCCTCAGAGCTCCCAATTAACTGAACGAAATTAGATGCATTATGCATTTATGCACGTACCACTAATATGGCATTGTCTGTCCATATCATTATCGCCATATCAGGCGTTAAATATCCTCTGCTGAATATAGGCCTCCTATGGGGGGTTTTGGCAGTAGTTGCCACGTTTGGCAAGTAAATTGGCAACAGTTACGCTTTGATGATAGTTTAAGAGGGAGACTGCTGCCTATCCCTCGACCATTAATATGTTTGGCCCTGTGTCGTAGCCTTGTGGTCCCGGCATAGAATAGGTCACCCTTTCCTATCCATGGGTGTTGTAAGAGCCGACTAAGGGAAGACGAGGGATGGGCAGCAGCATCTCTCTTAAAACATCACCAAAGCCTAGCTGTGGTTGCCAACCCGTCTGCCAAAAGTGGTAACTACTGGAAAACCCCTGGAGGAGACCTATGTTCAGCAATGGACAGTTAACGGCTATATCATCATAATCATCATATGAGTTTGTTTATTTGTTTCATCTTAACGCCTAAACGACACAACGAATCATCAGGAAACATGAACTATTTGCGATGGAGAAGAATATAGACTTTTTACCGCAGTCAACCAAAATATCCCAAACACGCGGGCAGAGTCGCAGGTAAAAAACTAGTACTACAATAAATTCTCAAAGAACCAGTTCGGAGTACACGATTTTGAAAATTTTCTCATATTTTTAAAATCAGTTTCACTCAGTGTCCATTAAAAATAATTTCTGATATGTATTCATACTGAACTACATAGTAGGTATTATGTATGTATTTATTATTCCCTTTTTATTTTAATGGAAACCTTGTATTTTGTACGATCTATAGATTTTTACGTTGAATAAATAAACTATTTGAGCACTATTATTTAGCCGTAATTGAAAAGGATCGAATTTCATAAGCCGTTATGAACGTTCATTCGCAACAAATGCACAGTACAGCCTTTCAATTCAAAGTTTAGTGTTTCCAATTAAAATGTTTCGCAGTTTTAAACCACTATCAAATTTTATTAATATTTTTATCATTATATTGATACGTGAAGCAAAAACTTTGTACCACTTTTTTACGAAAATTGCGCCGACGGAGAAGTATGAAACTAGGCACACTTATAGTTTATATAGAGAAGAAATACAGAATACTATTTTTTTTTTGTTAATTATTATAAGAAATACAAAAAAAAAATTACACACACTACCATGTATTTGACATACACACGTATATGTACTCTTTTTTTTATTGTTAAAGTCTGTGGTCAAATTGAGAATAGATTAATATTATTTGTCTATAGTCTTACTGAATGTCAAACATAACCATAATAAATTCATTTATTACAAAATATGTTATTGTCGAATTTCGAACACTAGTCACTTACTTATATATATAAATACATATCTATATATATAAGTAAGTAACTAGTGTTCGAAATACTTATATAAATATATATTTAAAAAAGGATCAGAGATCTAAAATAGTAATGACCTATTACAACCGACATCTGATGAAGAAATATTTTCGTGTGGTAACTGGATATAGACAAGGACTGTGTAGGATGACTCCCACTGGATAGAGCAACGACCTTATATTATATTACAGGAATTCAACTGGTGTAGGTGGCTCAGAATCTTTCATTATGACATTTTAAAATATAAAGACAATATAAAATATAAAGTTACACTCACATAATTGTTATTATACTCTCCCCTTACCAGAGGGAGACTTTGTACAAAAGTCGATTGCTTGAGTACCTCTGTTCCATTCATGTTTCTACAGTGAAGCAGTTGTGTTTGCATGGCTGTGTTTCGGTTTGAAGGGTGGGATATGGCGTGAATTTACACGGTACAGAGGAATAATATCTGAGTCCTCAGGAATGGCAACGCATGGGGGGGTATCATGGGCGAAACAGTATGTGTGTGTACTGTTATGTCCATGGTACTGCTCATGTCTATAGGCGACGGTTACCACTTTCCATCAGGTGGGCCGTCAGCTTGTTTGCCATTCTAAGTCGTATAAAAAAAACTACATTAATAAGATTTTCATACATGTATTCTAAACGTCTAACTTAAAATCTATCAGCCTTAAACGCCATCTGGAAGTAATCACATAGTTTTAAAACCGACGCGCACGAAGTTGAGAGTAAATGCTAGTAATGAATAATACATGTACGTATATTCATTACTAAAATATCTTACTAAGTATTTACTAAGATATTTCAGTGGAAATATATTTCAGCATATTGGAGGTTAGATAGTAACGCATCATTTTCACTTTAATAATGATAAAATATTTAATATTATATACATTATTCTCGGAAACGTAATTTACAATATCTGCTAGCTTATTCCGAGGTTTTGTCTTCATGAAGCGTTAAAAATACTCAAATTTTTACCAGAAGGAGAATTTGTACAATAGTCATCTGCTTAGATAGTTTTGTACCGTTCCACTTGTGTTTCTGCTGTCAACAGTTTTGCTTACATGGTTATGTTTCGTTTTAAGAGTTTTGAAGGCATATGTCAATGAAATTACAGGGTTCTTTTTTTAAAAGAGTGATAATGTTCTAGCAGTTCCTTCAAGAAAAGATTAAAATCATTCTACCTTTCCAATTTTGTTTGAAAATAATTGATTAGAAGACTGGTCTGTCCTCAGTGTTGTATATATATATATATATAATGGTAACCCTGCCTGCTTTCGGTACACGTTGGCCCGGCATCAGTGAAGGGTGACAAGTGACGATGAAAGTAGGTCCATTAGCCCATCGTGATAAATTCCGCTAGAATTAACCACGATAGTTTCCATGAACAACCGCGTGGAGGTCGACCTGATAAGGTGTATTGCTAGTGATAGGGAAATTAGACCCCATTACTAACAATTCCTTTCCCCCCAATTACAGGATAAGACCACAATCTTTAGAAATAGCAACGCAGGATACCACGGCCATAACAGTTTACCGTCATAATTTATGGGACCAATACGGAAATAAATCTTATCAATTAAAAATAAAAATTGATCCAATATTCACTGACATCATAGATTTATATAGGTAGATAGCTAATGACGCGTAACGCTTATGTAGGAGCGAATCGACCTTTTCACATACACACGCCAGCTGCATTCCGTTAAGTTTGTCGGAAAACTCCACAACATTTCAAAAATTCCTATCATTCTTGTGATAGTGTGCTGGAACTTGTTTCTGTAAAAAACTTATAAAACAGACATGGATTGAGATATATGTATATACACCAGAGGGAGACTTTGTACAAAAGTCGTTTGCTTGAGCACCTCTGTCCCATTCGTGTTTCAACCGTGAAGCAGTTGTGTTTGCATGGCTGTGTTACGATTTGAAGGATGGGAGTGAATTTACAAGATACAGAGAAATAACACCTGAATCTTCGGGAATGGCAACGCATGGGGAGTATAATGGGCCATTGCCATTCTAAGTTGCATAAAAAAAAAACAAAGAATCCCATTCCACCAATAGATATAAATGTTTACTCTAGTTTCTAATTTTAATTGAATTTTAAAAGTATTCCATATTTAAATATTTGCATTTTTCTAGTACCGAGCTTAGTGATTGACGTAATAGCGTTCGATATATTTATCGACATTTAAGTTCGAGTTAGATTATTTCGATATTAAAATATTTCTCAGTTGATTTTTAGAGCCAATCTCAACATCATGGGGGGAAAGGGATTGTTAGCAATGGGGTTTGACAGCCCCATTGGTAGCAATATGCCTTATTAGGTCGATCTCCACGTGGTTCCCCCTGGAAACCATCGTGAACAATTCTTGTTGAACTCGTTACGATGGGCTAACTGACCTACTTGATACTCACCTATCATCCTTCACTGGAGCCCCGCCGGTGTATACCGATAGCGCGGGTGGGGTTACCATTCCATTATCATCCATTAAAAAAAAATCTAAACATCATAATATTAATTTATTAACTGTCCACTGCTGGACATAAACCTTCCCCATAAGGGGAGTTTGGCTTTGAAGATGCAGACAGCAGTTAGGCATTGGAGATGTTTTAAGAGGAACGCCGCTGCCCATCCCTCGTCCTTCCTTAGTCGCCTCTTACGACACCCACGGGAAAGGAAGGGGTAGTCCATTCTGTGCCGGGACACATACGCCGATAATAAAGAAGTATATATTTTGGAAATATAATGGAGAAATCTATTAATAAACAATTTATAGTTATTACGATTGTTACTAACCAATCGATATCAATTTATAGATTAATGTCGATGCTATCTAATCCCTAGACTGAAGGATTGTGTCGAGTTGGCATCTGTCATATGACGAGTGAGCGGCGACAATCGATCCCCATACAAAACGCTCATCACTATCCATCTCTTGAGATATTTGTGACTAACATATGTAACATTTGCCGTGTGGTGTGCCGTGGTAGAATAGGCCACCCCTTCCTTTCGCGTGGGTGACGTAAGAATCGACTAAGGGAGAGGTGAGGAGGAAGGATGGGTAGCAACGTCCCTTTTAAAATACCTCTATAGCCTAACTGCGGTTGCCAACCCACTTGCCAAGCATGGCAACTACTGGCAAAACCCCCCAAGGAGGAGGTTTTTATTCAGCAGTAGACAGTTAAAAGCTGATATGATGATGATGTACATATATCTACCAGAAATATACAAACTGTGAATTTACAATCTTTTTGAGGTCGTTAAAAAAATATAGTCTAGTTGAACGGAACGTGTGCTGAAACCGCATATCGTATCAAAATCATATTATAATTTGATGCATGCCTTTCACGTCGGTGCCCTGATGCAATTATGCACCAATATTGTATCGGTTGGAATCCATTAGCAATAATTCCAGGCGGGTGGCATGGTCGCGCCGTGTATAGTCAACTAATAGAGACGAGAGAGGGAAATGTAAGCAATTCGTAACTCATTTTACAGTGAAAAAAGTTTTCTATTCGACTGTTATATTTTATGTGTACGTTACGTGATAAACAGGTCTATTGTCTACCGCTTAAGGGCCGATTTTCTTTAACTTCAAATTGTAGTACACACATACCCCTAGTCCTAAACTTCTTTTAAGTATTGGGAAATGTTCCATTTGGGAACTATTTATTTGTGAAATAAAAAATATTTGAATCGCTAAATTCACTTATTACTTTAGGCATGACAATGCAAAAAGAAAATCATTACAAGACGGCCGCTACCCGACCAAAAACAATACATTTAATAAATTGACAACCAACCATTAAATGCGCGAGAGGCTCGTAAACTGTCATGTGTCACAGAATCGAAGCGTAGACAGCAAGGTTGACATAAGTACGTTTCTACCTACTGTGTATTTATTTCATGTACAAAATTCCTGTTTATATTTTCTTTTTTTTTTATTAATTTTAAATAAACAAACGCTTAAAGAGACTCGAATCACTCAACTGTAATTTTTTAATCTCTTCTCCAAAAGTGCTTTACCGAAGCCTGTAAGAGCACTTGTTTATTTAATTAGTTAAATGTAGATAAAAAGCGCAAACACCAAGTAATATTATAAGCTGAAGATAACAGAGAGTTTAAACACACAGAAGTTACGCCGTTTATGCAATCACGGGACAGAGAAGTCAAACAGACGTCGAGCGAAACATAACGAAATAAACGTATTAAAAGTTTCCCTCGGTCTTAGAGTAATTGCCGAGTTGTTTGTGGGTACAACGCAGCATTAATTACGCGCTGCGTAATTTCGGTTGCATTACGCAAATAGCATACACTGGGAAGAATCATGCGATTACTGTATTTTTATTGAATCTATAAAAGATAACAATGTTGTCGATTCGACTGTACTCTTGTTATATGTTTTCTCATTTGCGTAATTTCGGTTACATTACGCAAATCATATTCTCTGTGGAAAAACTTATGTTTAAAAATTGATCACAATATTGTTTACTTGACTTCAAAAAGGAGAAAGTTGTATTTTTTGTATGTACGTTCTGCGATATTTTCGTCAATAAATAAATAAATATCACTAGACATTTTACACAGAATCTTTTAGCTCCATACCAAACAAAACTTGTATTATGAATACTAGACAATTTCTAAAATACCTTTTTTATAAATACATTCATGTTTCCTTTATGGATGATAATGGAATGGCAACTCCGCCTGCGCTAACGGTATATGCTGATAGGACATCAGTGAGGGATGATAGGTAAAGATGAAAAGGCAGGTTAATTAGCCTATCGTGATGATCAGACCTGGAATTCGAAACGATGGTTTCCAAGAAGATCATGGGGAGGTTGACCTGATAGAGTATATTGCTAGCAATCTGGCTAGTAGTCAGCATTACTAATAATCCCCCCCCACCACACACACACACATTAATCTTGTATGCATAGAAAATATCCAGAGCAATATCAAGACATACTCATGAATAAATATATTTGCAATTAAAGAAGAAAGAATTAACGAAAGAAGAAGGCAAATAAGTAAATTAAATTACGCAACTTAGATCATTAAAAATAATGATGATAACATTACGAAAAAAAAAAACAGAAGAATATCGCATTATCAATATACCTACCACTAACTCTCAAGCTAACCGCACGTAATATAGTCGCACCGTGAGTGGCGACCTTTAGGCACCCCTACAAAGTTACTTTGAGTTCCGACCCCAGTAACGAGTTACTCGTATTACCGGAAACCTACCATATGTTGTCGTATAATTTCTGAACGTGCTTATTCTACTTAATATAATAGGTATAGCTCTTTCTAAAACGTACTTATTAAAACTTCTTTTTAAGCAACTTACTTTGATTATATAGGAATATAGACAGTCTCCACATAGATACACACACACACACACCCACACGCACGCACGCACGCACGCTTGCTTGCACGCACGCACGCACGCACGCACGCACGCACGCACGCACGTACGCACGCACGCACGCACGTACGCACGCACGCACGCACTCACGCACGCACGCAGATACAAGAGTGACCTCTTTAAACATCACCAAAGTCTAACCCGCTTTGCAAACGTGGTAACTACTGGTAAAACCTCCCAATAGGAGAAGGCCTATGTTCAGGAGTGGACAGTTAGCGGCTGATATGATGATATTATTTTATTATCAATGCGTACATTATTCTGTTTATTTATATTATATAAAAAGAAAACTAGTATCCAATTCAAATTTAAAAAATCTAACTGATTAGGGGAAATTTTTTAATCCAATTACTTGCAACAATGAAAAAACACATTTTGTTCTGATTTATAAAAAAGGAAACAGTCATACAATTGTTTTTACATTTGTATGACTATATATAGCCGACTAATTTTTGACCTGCGTTTGATGTTCGATACTCTATCTTTATAATCCAACCTTTTTTTGGTTAGAAACCATTTTTATATTATTCTTGTTAGTACAAACCACTATGTAGGTATAATAAAAATATACTGAAATAATCAAATCGAAACTGTAATTAAAAACTCAATAGGAAATTACATAAGAAGAAATAACTCATTGCAGGTTGACCAACGGCTAAACACCCGCTAAATTTAAAATCATTCGCGGACCATATTTTAGCTTCTGCGGATCACTAGTGGTCCATGGATCACTGGTCGGGAACCACTGGTATAATCTAAGACAACTTACAAAAGCAGGAATTTCTCATTTCGTCTAAATTTCTTTTCGATTGCGTTACGCGAATACGTCACCATTTCTGATCCAATTTTCACAATTATTTTTAAAATAAATAAAGTGTTAGTCATTTCAAATTTAAGACAATTAAATTTGATGTGCTTTGCGGCAGAAACAGCTGCTTGTTGCGAAAAAGAATTATGTATAAACTAGCAATACAGCACAGCACAGCACAGCACAGTGCAGTATATCTACGACATATATTGTTGGCAGGCAAGGTTTTTAATTTTTATTGAAATGTTAATTTTTTCCAAAATGATTTAATTTTCCAAACGTGTATCGTTTTTTACTACATTTCGCCATGAATTACAAAGTGACGGACGAAAAAAATAGTTCTGTATATTTCTAACTTTGGCTTCCACGTCTTATCCAATCTTATGTTTTGTTATTTTCATCAATATACTTTATATACCGTTATATAGTTTACAAGTATCAAAGGTGTCAAAAATTTATCCAAATGTTTTCCAAATTTTTTAATGAATGAATGATAATTTTATTTGCTTGAATACAAGTAAATAAAAGTTGATTACATTTGAAATACCTATTTAATATTACAGAAAAAAAAAAACTCTGCTTTCAACTATGTAGCGTGTAAATATTTTATTTGGAACTTGTTATTAAAATAATGCATTAAAATAGTCTTAAAATGAATAAAAATATTTCCCAATAAGCCAATTCTAAAGCCTTTTTAAAAAAATACCCAATCTGGCAACACTGATTGTAGGTAATCTACAAAACATATCGTTAACGCAACCATACTAATAACTACTTATACTCTTCTACAGAATAAACCATTTCGTTACAGAACTCTAACGGATTCATAATGAGTATATTTATTGATCCTAGTAAATAAATGATTTCTCATTTGATTGATTGATCACTAATTTGCTTCACATTTTTTGAGATATATTTAGGTAATCTCATTTAAAATCGTATTTGAGGACATTGATTTATATGTAAAATGCTTTTACCTATTTTAAGGTATTTTTCACTCATATTCAAATTTCAAATTCTCTTATCTCTAGGGTCTTTTAAAATAAATAATGGAAAAAGGTAAGGTGAAGGTTTATTCTCCGTATCTTTCTGATATAATAAAATTGCAACTAGAATATGTCTGTACGTAGAAGATATTTAAGAAAAAGTAATATAAGTGATCTTAATAAGACTAATAGACGCCAACACAATAAGTTTCAGAAATTTTGTCGGTCTATATATTTTTTTGTGGCATCACGCAAAAACTATAGAACACAGTCTGGATAATTGTATAGTCAGAGAATCGATGCTTGCATAATCGAAATTTTATCACTAACACCCGAATTATTTTAATTATAAATAAATAAATAAATAAAAATTGGAAATTTATTTTACGTGTAATTTTGTATAAATATATGTATTCCTATTACACCCTATAATACCTTCAAAAGATCTCTCACTACAAATGTTAGAATATTACACGAAACAAAATCAAAAACACATATCAAATATCTCTCGAGGTCGAGAGAGCATAGCGAGAGATATCCAATATTTTCATTTGATTAAATTCTTTGCGGGTAACCGAGATGGCGGTAATAAATGTATCAAAGGCCCCATATATACAGGGTCGAATCGAAATCATTAGCAATATATATATATATATATATATATATATATATATATATATATATATATATATATATATATATATATATATATATATATATATATATATATATATATATATATATATATATATAAAGGGTGTATTAATATTCTAACAATGAAACTGATTATTTTCCTAAAAAAGGCATCTGTCCAAAAACGATCGAATCGGCGATTACTTAAGATGTAGTACCAAAAAAAAATCATGGCAAATAAGTTATTTTAAATTAAAAACCAAACCAATGGTTTGATTTTATAATAATTAAATTTCTATTGGACCCATCTAAAAGTATATCCTTTCAGATAGAAAAATATATTTCTGAGTCGGTTTATAACAGAGTAATGAGTTAACAAACATAAAAACAAAATACGGCCGAATTGAGACTTTTGAGAAACTTCTCTTTAAAGTCGATTTTTTTTTTGTGACGCACATTTTTAAATTATTTAATTTTTTATGTAACGATTTTTCATTTTTATAAATTTGTTCCTTATTTCCAGTACGAAAGACTCTAATTTAGCTCCGCTTTGAACTTATATTGTGTGGGTGCAAGCTCGACAGAAAAGTATTTCTATCTCGCTCTAACATATATATTATCGTATTTTTTCTCTTTTACATTACCAATCTATATACTTTATGATCTAAGGTTCAGTCAAACACCATGCAATATCTTTTAGATACCATCCTAGTTCTTGGTGAATTTATCACAATGTATCAATCGTCCTGACTTGACCCTCACCTCATTCCTCACGGGAATCTTGCCACCACATTTATTAATATAATACATGTACAGGGCATTAAAAAAAAACTATTATTATAGTAAAAGTATGTAAAAGTTTCTAGACGTGTTTGTTGTGTGTTGCTTCAAATTATTGCATTCAAATTTATAATGACATTTGAATAAATTTGTTTAAACAACTAATTAAACATTAATAAATTAATAAATTCTAATAACCTACAATTAAATTAAGACACCTTAGTCCTCGAGGATTACAACGCATGAGAGGTATGATGGGCGACACTGTATACTGTCTTATGTCCAAGGTACTATTCATGTTTATAGCCAACAGTAGCTTACCACTTTCCATCAGGTGGGCCGTCAACTTGTTTGTCATTCTAAGTTGCATAAAAAAAAGATAAAAAATACAAACAGCACGCATTCTAAAGGCTTATCTGAACATTGTTGACTCCTTTAACAATATTATACACGTACATACACCACAATGTATATACTGTGCTACCCATAGCACCCCTCCTGTGTATCTATTGCCATTCCTAAGAACTCTGTTATGCCTCTCGTGTCATTTGATGTTACCCTACTGAAACACAACAATTCACGCCCCTTCACAGAAGTGGGTGAGGCGACAGAGCCCTACACAAAACCTTATAACCACAGTTATGTATACAAGTTATATTATTTCCGTGGAATTAATTATTCAAGCTTATTCAATATTATATTTATAAACTACCTATATTTTAATTGTAAGAAAAAGCGGTTTGATTTAGATATATTTTTACTAATCATCATTTTTAACCACCTACACAAAAAGAGGGCGGTTAAAAAGTCTGACGTGTATTTGTGTCCGAGTGTCTCTCTGTGTATGTGTGTGTGGGTGTTTGTATCTCTCTCTCTCTCTCTCTCTGTGTGTGTGTGTGTGTGTGTGTGTGTGTGTGTGTGTGTGTGTGTGTGTGTGTGTGTGTGTGTGTGTGTGTGTGTTTGTGTGTCTATGACATCGTAACTCCTAAACGAAAGGATCTATTATGATGCGGTTTTCTGACGTGATCGAGATGGTCCCTAGCGACAATTTATGACAATCTGTCTGTGTTTCATTATAATCACCATATCTATTTAATTAATTAAAAAAAATATGTATCATGATGATACATTTATTAATTTGTTTAAACTTCAACGTACAATTACATTGTACATACGGCGGTTATGTATTCATTTAAAATTTTTGTATGTTTATTTTATTCGTATTCTACCCATTTTGTATTTACGCTTATTTCTTCTTTTTTTTTTATCTTGTACGCAACTTTCCTGCAGTAGATTACCCGCTAATCATTTCCCCTCTCACTGCATTAGGTTGGCTGGAAGAGATCTCTTCCAGAGATAAGCCCACCCTTACTAACAAGTTGTTAAACCAATCACTGTGTATCTTTTGAAGCAACTTCAAAAAGAAGGTTCTTTCGGTTATTTTTTTATGTTTCTTACCTCATAACTCCGTCATTTGGAAACCGATTTGATAGATTCTTTTTTATCTAAAAATATATAATTATCTTAGGAATTTTATTAAAATCTATTTAGTAATTTAGTTTATAAGTCATAATTACTGGTTTTCCCACAATTGGAGTCGTTTTTTTTTTATACAACGTAATTTCAAATTATTTCCAAATGTAATAAAAAATATTTATAATCTAAATATTATGTTTGTACGAAGTTGAAATCGAATCGAGTGATTTTCCGTTGAAAATCACAATTCCACGGAAATACACGAGACGCATTCTTATTTTAAAAGTAATAAGACACATCGATGATGGATGAAATTATTTTCATCTCGCGTTCTTTTGGAAAAAAAAGTTTATTTTCAAGCTAATGATTTCCATATAATGATATCTTGGTTATAAACCGACTAGCATATGTATTCCCGCGGTATTGTCTGTAGTGTTACCACAATGTGAAATAGTATATCTTCAAAAAATAAACTATGAAATGAAAAAAAAGATGTTTTATATAATATGAGTACCTATTATATATTTGTAATTTTTAAATTTCTCCTTTAATATTGTTCTTCAGGTTGTACCGTCAATTATATTTTCTATTATTTCTGTCTACGATCGACCGGTAGCAAAACGCCATATAGCGTTAAATCCGCCATTTACACTATCTAGGTGTATGAAAGTTTAATAAATAAATATTCTCATTTCGGTTTCCATCACATAAAGAAACTCTAAGCATAGCCCTCTCCGTAGCGTTCTCATTCTCTCCATTAAAATAATATTGTATAACTAAATTCAAGTTCGAATTGTTGAAATAATATTACAGTATACCTACATACAAATAATTTTACGCACTCTCCCACATACATACATTCAAATTAAACTGTACACACAGGGAGCACAGTTTTTCACAATTTTCATTACCACTAATAGTTATAATTAGATGGATTTTTTTTATGGTTTGCGGTACAGTATTTAAGGCATCCCGTCCTCGCTATTAGATACGGGTGACGGAATGCCTATACAAGAGGGTACATGGTGGGCGCAGTTTAGACGCAATATTTGAGGAGCATTAGGAAGGTACTACGGCCGGATACTGCAACAAAAAAAGAGTATGTAGTCGGCCCCCGAACTGGCGACCTCTGCTGTCTACCGGTCTCCAGTTCGAGGGACGACCAATCACCGGCCGTAAATGATGACGCAGGACGTCTATGAAAACACACTAATCATGTAGTTATAATTAGATGGATTAACTTTATATAAAATCAACATTCTATATGTGGCATAAAAATTTTGCTAAGCTAATATTATAGAATTTAAAGAGGGTTGAGCGCCGTTGTCTGAGATACAGGTTTTATAACCTAGTTCAGACACAGACGTTTAAGTCGATTTAAATGTACAAATGAATTTGTACCTATTTTTACTGTAATTTTCTTAGTGACCATCATTTTAACAAACTCAGCCCTGATGTGCTGAGTTTGTTAAAATGATGGTTATGCAATAAAGTTATTATTATTATAATTTTAATAATATATAAAATAATATAAAATTACTTTTCCTCTCTTAAGGAGAGAAGATGGCAAATTAACCCTCGGTAGAAGCACAGTCGGCCGGAGTTCAAGACCCCACGGAGAAAAACCGATGTACAATGCGGGCCTCTGCCCGGGAAGGATACAAAAAGCTGTGCTCTTAGACTCTTCTAAGAGCACAGCTTTTTGTATCCTTCCCGGGAGTGAACAGCCTCGGAATCCCAATCGTCTGAGATGTTGTTCCAGAGTGGTTGGGATAAGACCGTTCACCGATAAAACGATTAGAATGATTTCTGTGGACGTCACCCCCCACATTTCAGTCACCTCGTGACTCTTATTTTCTCTGTTATTATTATTTCCAAAAGATCACTAGAGATATTATTATTATAGATCGAGGAGCAACTTGAAGCTTCTAAGAGCAATTATTAATTATAGCAATTATGTAGGACGATATTTCGGTTCCGTGGGTCATCGCTGGCAACATTGGATGAGGAAATGTGCAGTAGTTTTCCGAACGTTGCCCAGTCAAGTGGGATTCGTCGGTTGACCTCTCGGTCGAAGTTTCATTTACCGAGTCTGAGAAGTCATCTCTGGTCATATTCGGCAACAATTTTGCTTGTTGGGTTCTCAATAATAACCAATGTAATTAAAATTTATAATAAACCAATATAATGTAGTAATATATAGTAGTAACATAATAATAATACTACTCACTATGACGTCACTTTAATTTTTTTATGGGTGAATATATTGGAGTTTTAATACTGGCTGTTGACATTGACATTTTTAAAAACAATGAACTTTTTTTAATTTTTATTTTTTTATTCAATTTAGAATGACAAACAAACTAACGGCCCACCTGATGGAAAGCGGTAACCGTCACCTAAAGACATGAGCAGTACCATGGACATAACAAAATATATTGTTTCGCCCATGATACCCCCCATGCGTTGCCATTCCTGAGGACTCAGGTGTTATTCCTCTGTCCTTTTGATCGATGATAATGAAAGCAGGCCAATCAACCCATCATAACGAATTATCAGGAATTAACCATGATACTTTCCGCATGGAGGTTGATCTGGTTGAATATATTGTTAGCAATGGGATTCTTAGTCTCCATTACTAACTATCCCTTCCCCCCCCCCCATGCCGCCCCCCCCCCCCCCCCGAGTTACTCAGATTAGAGTGTTCGAGCTAAACAAACAAAACTCTTCTACTTTATTACATTACTATGGACACTTGACACTGAAAACTTATTACATACTGGGATTTAAACCTCTTACAATTTGCAACTTTAGTTCGTAATCATGCTACGATCCTGAAAACAGCGTAGTTAAAACTTGTTCAACTTTAACTAAGAAACTTAACAATAAATATAGGAGTTCTCGAGAAACAATAAGTGAAGTTGTTAAACAAGGGGTAGGCCACAGGAATCAGGCAACAATCCGGCTACCTTTCTACGCGTACAAGAGATTACTCGCCAACTAAACTAGCGCTCGCTTACAACTCGACTAAAGTTTGCGTTGTTTGTTCTTTTTAATTAAATGACGCCTTCGTAAAATATATTTATTTATTTATTTATTTAACTCTTTATTGCACCATAAATAAAAATATACAATGACAAGTGAATAATTCAAGTGAAATACAGTAACATAAATACAAATTGAAATATACACATAAAGGTACAAAAAACGGTCTTATCGCTAGGGCAATCTCTTACAGACAACCTTTAGTTAAGGGAGAACAGATAGAAAAGGGCAGGTGGCGCAAATATATTAATGTATCGGATAATTATTTTATGTTTTTGTTTTTTTAATATTATTTTTACATTTCTAATTAACTTTCAAAACTAAGAGATCCATTCGTCTGTTTTTTTTTTATGTATAATATGTTACGCGATTATTTCACCAATTCGGAACAGAATTGAATTTTTTATTTTTTATTTTTTGCAATAAATAAAATTTACTCCTATATTCAATTTATGGTATTTGCAATCGCTGTACTCCTTTATGTAGCAAAAATACTATTTCTTATAAAACAATACCTAGGTAATTAAAAGGTTAATAAAAGATTGTCTGCAAGAGATTGCTTAATGATAGGGCAGCCTTTTGTATCGCTTCTCATTAATATTAACTGTATTTATTATTTTACAAATGGTGCAATAAAGTGTGAATAAATAAATAAATACTTTTTCCTATGGAATGATAATAGAATGGTGATCTCATCTGCACTATCAGTATACGCTAACGGTACACCAGTAAGACATGATTGGTGAGTATAAAAGCAGATCAGTTAGTCCATCGTGATAAATTCAACGAGAATAAACTACGATCATTTCCAAGGAGAACCGCATGGAAGTAAATCTGATAGTTTAATACGAGTAATGTAATCATATAAATGCCTTTGACTACCTCTTTAAAAATTATATTTGTGTGCATATTGGGTAGGTCTGAGAATCGGCCAACATTTATTTTTCATATCCCTCAATGATAAGGGTGACCCTCCCCAAAAATATTTTTTTATTTTTTCAACAAATTTTTCCATTTTTATTTTATTATGATTTAGCATTAAAAAATACACACAATTTTAAAATTTCATCGTTTTACGATCAACCCCTGTCTTTTAATCGCGATTTTTATATTTCGCAATAAGTGGTAAAACAACGTTTACGGGGTCAGCTAGTATATTATATATGTATATATATATATATATATATATATATATATATATAATTTAATTCTTAATTGTACACACCAATTATAAAAATATGACAGATGTAATCAAATGTGTACAAAGGCGAGCTTAACTCTAATAGAGTTTTCTTCCAGAAAACCCAAAGTGGAAAGGTGTTTATATATAATAGTGCGCCACCTACCCTTTGCTTTTCTTTCTTTTCTCAATGTCCTCTACACAAAGGTTATCTGGAAGAGATTGCTTAACGATAAGGCCGCCTTTTGTATCATTTCTCATTACAATTAAATTTTCCGTTTTTTTATTCTACACCTGTTCAACATTATACCCGTGAATATATTAACATGCAGACTGTCAGTTTAATCAGATGGGATGGTGTTCCTAACGACAGCCCGTCTATCCCTTCTGATAGTAGTTATTTATTTATAGTTTCACCTCAACTGGAGCCACCGTAGGGTTTCCGTGCAAGGGGAATTTCTGATTTGCCGCCCTGCTTTATGTGGGTTGCTTCGGGATAACTTCACCGAAATGCGGCAAAGTCAAAGGGTTGGGTTTCGTTTACTGTAAACAAGGCGAAATTTATACACAGCTCGTAAATGGGTCAGGTTGGTCAATTAAGAGAAATATATTTATTTTGATTTGATAAAATATTATTGCGTAGCGGTTTTGATGTTTGTTGTCGCATACCTCTTTGTTGTACTGCGACTATAATGTTTTTTTTTTTATACAACTCAGAATGTTTGCCATTCCATACCACTTTCCGTCAGATGGGCATCTGATGGAAAGTGGTAACCGTCGCCTATAGACATAAGCAGTACCATGGACACAATAGAGTATACTGTTTCTCCCATGATACCCCCCATGCGTTGCCATTCCTGAGGACTTAGGTGTTATTCCTCTGTAACCAGTAACTTCACGCCATATCCCACCCTTCAAACCGAAACACAGATATGCAAACACAACTGCTTCACGGTTGAAACATGAATGGGACAGAGGTACCCAAGCAATCGACTTTTGTACAAAGTCTACCTCTGGTCTTACTATTATAATCAAATTTCAACTAAATGATCTCTGATTGCCGTGTGATCCCGGTATAGAATACGGCATAACTACGGCATACTTAATGGCAGAGAGACGAAAGCTGCGTCCTTCTTAAAACATCTCTATCAGCCTAACTGTGGTTGCCAACCCGCCTACCAAGCCTGGCAACTACTGGCAAAACCTCCCTTATGGCAAAAGCTTATATTAAGTAGTGGAAAGTTAACGGCTGAAATTATGTCTATATATGAGAAATATTAAAGAAAAATTTATATATTAAGAGCATTAGAAGCCAAAACGATCACTTTTACTAATTAAGTCTGTCTGTCTATCTGTTTGTTACGACATCACGCAAAGACTACTGCACCAAATTGGATGCGGTTTTGACAGTTTTATTCCTGAATGTCTAACTTAAAATATGATATATGTTTTATCTAGATACATTATCTAGAAATAGTCTATTTATCTAAATAAATCCATGCATGCGTAGTAGCGAGCAAAAAGTTATTTTTTATTGTACACGAACATATTTATAAGAATATTTTATTTTTAAAGTAATATACAAAGATGAGTTTATCTCTTATAAAAGATTTCTTTCAGCAAACCTTTTCATGTGAATTAAATTGTAATTTAAAAATAAAAATAGGCAGTCATTAACATATTTGTAAAAAAGGTACATATAAAGTTATAATACAAACTACATATTATATATATATATATATATATATATATATATATATATATATATATATATATATATATATATATATATATATAGATTTATTTAAACTTTTGTGGACTTAGCACCGGATGTTTATATATATATATATAATAAGTACATAAAATTTTATTATATAAAACAATTAGATAGAACAACTGTAATCGAAGAACAAATAGCAATCTATGACTCAAACAGAGTAACCAGCAGGAGAAGTTTAAAGGGAAAGTGATTTTTCTATGAAATAGGCGCGCTATTTGTGTATAAAAACTAACTTGCTTAGGGTAGAATAAAATATATAAATTACATTAGTAAATAATATAAGTCTAATATTATATAGAAAATAAAATTAATTAATACATAAATTTATTTCTTTATTATTGCTTTAAAAGCTTAACCTTTCACTATTAAATCTATACATATACTACATGGAATAGAGCAAAATATAAAAAGAACGAAAGAAAATAAATAATTTAATATAAGATATACTGGCTACTTATATTTATCACGGTTAATGAACTATCACGCAGACGCAATCGCGTCTAAAAGCTAGTACTATTTCAATTATGTTAATTGAAAATTTCAATACAGAGAATCACACCCACTCACCTTCGCTCACAAGCATATATGTACCTACAGGTACACTCACATCATCCACAATTATATGTTTCATCCCACTCAAAACATCTTTGTTCCATTTCATAACCACGCCTTTTGTTCTATATGTATTTACTTCATCCTACTTAATTCACTTTCAAATATAATATATACAACAATTTATGAAAGGGGGCGCTGACTCAACACAATGCTTTAAATTTAGAATTTTATAATTTTATTCCATATGATAGTGTTTTTTTTTTGGTGGATGAAAATGAAATGGTAACCCCGCCTGCGCTAACGGGATACGCTGGCGGAGCACCAGTGAAGGGTGATAGATGAGAATGAAAACAGGCCAGTTAGCCCATCATGATGAATTCATTAGGAATTAACCATGATAGTTTCCAGGGGGAACTGCGAGGAGGTCGACCTGGTTGGGTATATTGCTAGCAATGGGATTTTTAGTCTCTATTACTAACAATCCCTTTCCCCCCCCCCATATGATAGTGTTGGCATATAATTTAAAATTGTTTTTTTATCAAACAGGAAATAAACTTTAATTCTGATTCATTTATTTTATTCAATTGTTTTATTTAAAACGTAAATTACTGAAACGATTTTGATAAAATTTTTATAATACCAATCTGTAAGTACATTCTTTCAGATAAAAGAATTTTCCAAATCGTTAGTATATCCTTCCAGATAAAAAATAAATAATTTGCCAAATTGATTTATTACTGACGGAGATATGAGGTAATAAACATATAAAAAAAACATTACTCAGAACTTTCCTCTTTTTGAAGTCGACTGAAAAATTAGACAACGTAATTTCACATGCGTTCCGTAATGAGAAATTTATTTACCAAATTGTGCAATTGAATCATAAAAATATAACTGTATAAAAATGTAAAAAAAAAAAATATTTTAATAAAAAATGCTTCAATCCCTTTTTATTTTATACTAACGTTAGGTCCACTGCTTTGTACGCGTAAATTCTATAAGAAAACATTTCTAGATGGTGGTCAAGATAAAACATACACCATACTTTAAATAAAACCTTCAGGAATACACCTGTGGAACCCGCATCCAATTTGGTGTAGTAGTTTTTTGTGATGCCGAAATATATATAATTTTTTTTTTTTTTATACAACTCAGAATGGCAAACAAGCTGACGGCCCACGGAATGTGGTAACCGTCGCCTATAGACATGAGCAGTACCATGGTCATAACAGAGTATACTGTTTCGCCCATACCCCTCGTGCGTTGCCATTCCATTATATATATATATATATATATATATATATATATATATATATATATATATACAAAGTTTGATTGATAGGAATGGCAGCCCCGCCTGCGCTATCGGTATACGCAGGCGAGGTACCAGTGAAGGGTGACAGGTAAGGATGAAGTTGGGTCAGTTGACCCAAAGTGACCAATTAAACAAGAATTAACCACTATAGTTTCCAGGAATAACCGCGTGGAGGTCGACCTGATAGGGTGTTATATTAGGGTTTCTTCAGGGTCATCAACTCGCACGTAACACCCTTAGTATTGCAAGCGTCTATAGACTACAATGACCGTTTACCATTAAAAGGACTGTATAATCGTTTGCCACCTTTGTAGTATTAAAAAAATGGTATCTATCGGTTTTTTTAAAACCACTCATATCACTTTTTCTTAAATATCTCTCATGTACATTCGTATAGTTACAAATTTATTCTTCTTTTCATTTAAGAGTTTCCTCTAGTCGATTCAACTAATTCATGCATCTTCCTCCAGCCAATTCTATCCCAGGCCATATCCTTGACCTCCCTATACGACATGATACATAGTGTTTCTTTTATCTGTCTTCCTTTTCCTCTTTTGCCTTCTATTTTTCCTTCTACAATGCTCTTAAAAAAACCGTCATGCCGTATAAGGTGGCCCAGCATTTTGCCTCTTCTATTCTCTATTGTTTTAATTAATGTTCTTTTCTCGTTCACTCTTTTCAGGACTTCCTCATTCGTTAGTTTTTCTTTCCAAAATTACAAATTTATTACATTACTAAAATTTAAATCTAGGAAAGTCAGAAAAAAACCGTGAGACCATATGTCACATAAATTATCCACATACTTGAATATCCATTCAAATAATATAAACGACAAACCACCATAAAGTAGGTCATCGTCGTGTACCTACCTGCTCTTATCCCATGTTATTTGGGGTCGGCGTAATATGTTCTTCTCTACCATTCATCTCTATTTGCAGGCAACCCTGTATACACTGTATATTCCGTCCTTTTTAAATTTTCCTCTGCACTTGTAGTCGTTCAAATAAAGTAGTCATATAACAAAAATAAATAAATAATATAATTATTGGTATATATAATGCAGAAGAAGTCGCGAGTATAAGCTAGCTATTTACATATGAAATTCGCTATATGGTCCCAGCATTGAATAGTCCACTCCTTCCTATGCCGTAAGTGTCGTAAGTGGCAACTATGAGAACTTAATTTATACACAAGTGTTGTATTGAATTTCCGTGTGGGCCCGGCATAGAACTCCTTCCTTTTCCGTGGGTGTCATAATGGGCGACTAAGGAAGGGCAAGATATAGGCAGCAGGGTCCTTCTTAAAACATCTGTAAAACCTAACTGCGGTTGGCAATCCGCCTGCCAAGCGTGGCAACTACTGGCAAAACTCCCTTAAGGGGAGGCTTATGTTTAGCAGTGGACAGTTAAAAGCAGATATGTTGATGATGATGATGATGATTCTCTTGGATGGAGAAGAATGTAGGCTTCTTTTTCACCCGTTCAGTGAACATGTTCTAATTACACGGACGAAGTATAACTTAGTACAGTATTTATATATTTTTATGTATCTGTGTAGATGATTATATGCATGTATGTATGTATGTATATGTGTATATGTATGTGTGTATATATATAGTAGTATATAAGTGTATATAATGAGAAGGGATATATATTTTACATTATTACATGTATCATATCTCTATATTAAGAATTAATAGAGTTTCATTGTGCCTCCGATCAAACTGTTTATAATTACTCATATCCATCCAAAGGTTGGCTGGAAGAGATCGCTTTTAGCGATAAGGTCGCCCATTAAATAAATTTTAAGTCCTGTTATTAAGTACATCGTAATTTAGCCCGGATACGGAACGTAACTTTAAACAAGTTTCCGTCATGGGTAAGACATGGGATCGTATTTACCTAATTCGTGAGAATACAACACAAGCTGTACACTTTGCATCCAATTAATAGTTTGTTACCCTATTCGAATAACAAGTGGGTATCTGTCGATTTAAAATAATAATAAAGTTGTTCAAAGTAAAATTACATTCAATTTTACATAACTAGTTATACAAGAATAGAATAGAATAAGTAAGTATAAAAGGTCGCAATTAAATAATAAATAATCCTTTTTAATTAGTAATAATGACTTCGACTTTGTTTACGTGACTGGCAAGCTTATAACTTCTGATTTAACAATCACTGCGCGATAATTTTACAGTTGGTTACTAATTAACAAAGCGATTGCTTTCGATCTAAGTCAATTTGTTAAACATCGCACTAGGTAGATATCAGTTTTATAGTTTATTACTGAACGCTTGCCAATCGCTTTCACAGACATAAAACTTGTTAAAAACAAATTTATAATGTCAAAAACTGATTACGAGATACGTAATAATAGTAAAGTGGCTTATGTCATTTAAAAAATGTATCATGTTAACTCTAAATTTGCCAAACTGGGTAACCCAATACTCTCTAAATTCATAATCACATATGAGCATCCCAATTCATTCATAAGTCTTCATCAAGCATATTTACATCATATCATGTTAAACTAGACACAACATAAACGGAAAAGCTGTCACGTCAACTCTAAACTACTCAGACTAAATAACTCGGTGCATTCTAAATTATTTAATAGGTATGGACACCCCAGTTCATTAGTAAGTCTTCATAACGCATATTCATATCCTGGTACGTTAAGCTAGGCACAACATTAACATACTAGTTGTCACGTCAACTCTAAACGCCTTAAACTAAGTAACACGGTGCACTCTAAATTCTTTAATAGATATGGACATCCCAGTTCATTAGTAAGTTTTCATAAAGCATATTCAAGTTCTGTTACGTGCAGTAAGGCACGACATTAATATCCTAGTTGTCACGTCAACTCTAAACCCTCCAAATTAGATAACGTGACGCACTCTAAATTATTTATCACATATGAATTCTATTACTAATAATTATAATTCACTAATTCATTTATAAGTCATCAAGCATATTCATATCCTGGTACGTTAAACTAGACACAACATAAGCATCCTAGCTGTCACGTCAATGCGTGACATCCCATCCTAGGTAACCCAATTTATTCATAATTATTCATCACGTATGTTAGTACCATGAGGTATCAAATTTGATATAATGTTCCATAATTATCAAATCGACTCTAAACCCATTAAATTTGGTAACCCGATGCACTCTTAATACCTTATCACATATAAGCACCCTAATTTGTTTATAAATCTTTATCAAACTAGATACAACATAAAGATCTCAGTTGTCACGTCAACTCTAAACCTGGCAAATTTAATAACGTAATACACTCTAAGTTCTTTATTACGTATGTGCGTCCATTCATAAGTCTTTATTAAACTATGTAAAGATAACATAAGCATCCTAACTGTCACGTCGTATACTCGTCACATCGCAAACTAGGTAACCCGATTCATTCATAATTCTTCATCACGTATGTACACACCACGAGGTGTCAAACTAGATACAATGTTCCCCAGTTGTCACGTCAACTCCCAACCCCCCCAAACTGGGTAACACGATACTCGCAATAACTGAAGAACATTCAGTACAATAAACACGCAGTTTCGACACGTCACGTACCCCTCTCGCTTACAAATGAGACAGGTAAGTATTACAAGGCGGAATTTAATTGTGTCGGGACAGGAATGCCTTAAGTAGTTTTCGATTGTGTGTGACATGTTAATAGCGTGCTAAATTCCCTGATGTGCGCTTAATTCAATTGTATCGAGAGTTATTGAGACTAGATTCAGGAAAATATATTGTGTTAACAGTTATGTAAAGATATTGAAGGTGTAACAGTATTTGTTGCGGGTTGTATTGAGACGACGAGGTTTGTGGAAATATATATTTCCAATGGCTCGGTTATAACTGACAAAATGAACATATTAAAATGATCTTATGTACTAAATACAAATACAGTAAATTAGGATAAAATGGTGGGGTGACAAATTAACCTAGTAACTGCAATGTTAAATTAACAATTATTAAATTTCTTAGTAAAACAACAATTTCTTTATTGCACTGCACTCATAAACATAGATATGACTATATATATTACCTTTTGTTTCTATTTTTTTTTTTTGGTGAATCAGTATGGAATTAACCTTCTATATACATTGTACAATGGCTAACCTACAGTGGATGATTAAGTCAAAGCAATTGGCAACAAGGTAAATTCCAGAAGATATAACCACAATACACAAGTACAAAGTTTCGGGTAAAAGTTTATCTCTGTAATATAATAAAATTGTCACTACATGTTGTCCATGTATAAGAAACATTTCAGAAAAATTTATATAACAATAATGATATTTGTATTTTTTGAACTTTGACCTTTTTTTGTTAGTAACAATATTCTTTTTTTTTTATTATTTTAACATACAACATTATATTGTTATTTCTGTTTGTATATATATTGCTTATCTTTATAATCTGTACCATTATTTGAAGGGAACAATAAAGAGTTTTCATTCATTCATTCATCCTTATAACTAATGTTAGTAAATTTACACACACACATACAATATACTTACATATATTGCCGGTGTGCAGTTTTATTTATGCAACTTAGAATAGCAAACAAGCTGACGGCTCACCTGATAGAAAATGGTAACCGTCGCCTATAGACATGAGCAGTACCGTAGACATAACAGAGTATACTACTGTTTCGTTCATGATACCCCCTGTGCGTTGCCATTCCTGAGGACTCAGATGTTAGTCCTCTGTACCCTGTAAAATCATTGCCATATCCCACCCTTCAAACCGAAACACAGCCATGCAAACACAACTACTTCACGGTAGAAACACAAATGGGACAGAGGCGCTCAAGAAAACGAGTTTTCCATTCGATAAATTCTCCAAATTATTATTTTTCCAAACGACAAATTCCATTGGAAAATGTGTAGCAGTAATTAACGTACACTTAGTTTAGCCATGAGTAATATCAATAAGTATGTTTACTCTGATATAACGCGAAAACCGCGTCAACAATTTGGATGCTGTTTTCATTACTGTCTTCCAGAAAGTGCAACTCAAAATATAAGTTATCTAGAACTGAGGGTCTACCATGAAATGTTTTCCGAAATTTCGGAGTCAAACGAAACACAAATTTGATATTAAAATTACATAATACATGCCGTTTGGAAATATTAAAAATTGAAAAATATTGTTTCTTTGGACTTTTATGATCGGATATATGACGAACGAAATGTTAAACACCATTTATTGATCCGATTTTGGTATAAACAAAAACACGAAATTGAGTCCGAAATTTCGGAATTTCATTTCATGGTAGACTCGCTGGCCTATTTCTTTGTTTTTTCTCTTATGCGACCTACTTCCAAAATCCAATACAATGTTGCAGACTAAAATATCTGCCAATAACAACTATCAACAATTACAGTACACGAAGTGAAAATAACAAGTTGAAAGATTAGTTTCGAAAATCATTTTTGTGATTAAATTTACTAGAAACCGCCGGGCAAGTTTCTGAAATAAGTTATGAATGTTAACACCGTCTGTCAATACTCCAGAGACACAGCTAGAACTCACAGTTCACATCAAATGAATAGGTAATTACACAAGTTTGAGCAAATATTCCACTAATGAATACGTATGGTTGAACTTATGAGTTTATTTTGTAAATAACAACAGCGTCTGTAGGCTTGTACATGATTTGATTTAGGATATAAAGTATGTCTGTATTTTTATCTTTAACTATTTACATTTATTCCATTAGAAACTTCTTTTTTTATAACAATATGTATTCAAAATTTATGACCTAATAGGTTTATGAGAGGATTGACGTTTTCTTGAATAAGTGGGTTAGTTTTATGTCCCTCTAATGATTTCCATTTAGTTTTCCTAACTATTTGATTGACGAGATGTGTAGTTTATAAACAATATTCTGTTAGTATTAAGTATATATTATATATAGGTTGATGTACCTCGCAATTATGTTTTGTTTTTATTTTAATTTAATTTGAATTGTTGGGTGTCATCGGGTGAATGTAAATCATTAATGTTTTTATTAATGTATTGCCATTTAATAATTTAATAATTTAATTCTATTTTAATATTTTTTTACACACAAATCATACTGTGGTTGCTTGTAAATGTAAGAACAGTTAGCCGTAATCCACTAGTGTATTGTATCGAAATGTTTCGCTGTATCTTATGTTAGTGATCCTAAGTTTTTAGATTTACATAACTAATGTTGATTACAACTTTTTTCGATATTGAAATAGATTATGAAAGATTTTATTTATTTATTAAATTTTAATAAACCTAGATAATGCAAATGGCGGACTTAACACCATATGGCGTTATCTACCAGTCGACCGCAGATAGGAGTAACAGGAAATAACGGTACAACGTGATAAACAATATTAAATTAAAATAGTAATTAACAAATAACACATATTATACTCATATTATCCACATAATGCATATATATTTGATAATATTGTATTCTAAAAATCCTTATTAATACTATTTATTGTTGTTATTGAAAAAAAATATACATTTAAAGTACTTCTACGAGTAACTGCAAATTTAACATATTGAATTATTCGCATAATATATATATATATATATATATATATATATATATATATATATATATATATATATATATATAAACAATTATGTTTGCATGGCTGTGTTTCGGAAAGGTAGGATACGGCATTGAATTTACAGAGTACAGAGGATTAACACCTGAGTCCTCAGGAATGGCAAAGCACGGGGGGTATCATGGGGCGAAACAGTAAATTCTGTTATGTCCACGGTACTGCTCAAGTCTATATAGGCGACGGTTACCATTTTCCATCAGGTGGGCTGTCAGCTTGTTTTCCATTATAAGTCACATAAACAAATATATAGAAATTAGCATGCAATTGCAGTTTTCATAAACAATATTATATTAAAAATTCTAATAACGACAATCATGCAAAATCACTGAAAATTTATTCTAAAACAGAGCTCACGTCCAGCGGGTCGAGGCGCGTAGTCAGACCCGCATTTGTATCATAGCCGCTCGAGTTTAAGAATCCCGAATGGTCCCGAAACTAGTCGAGCTTTCTCGACCTAATTACATGTAACTTAAACCGGTAGTTATTACATTAAAATATAAATTGTATCTAGTTAATTTATTACCATTTTGTGCAAATATTAACACCTTTTCCGGGAATAAATGCAAAACGTACAAAACAAGCTGTCCCATAATTGTTTAAAACGGTAGACACCCCATCCACTTTATCATTTCTGTACATAGCGAGTATTATCCAAATTGGTGTGAATTCTACAAAGAAAGCTCCGGATATTTATTATTTAAACGAAAATGAAGTGAGTGCTTGAACTTCTTTGCTTTGTTTGTTCACTTTGATGTTCTAAAAATCTTTCAAAATATCTCTCCTTTGGTATTATTGAAATGTTTTTCTGATTGTGACCGAGGCAATTTGTTAATGGATGTCATTTTTAGGACTTCCAAAAGGATGAGGTCCTCGGTTCGTTTCTATTCCTATGGCATTATTATAAGATTACGTCACGAATTTGATAATATTTTTAGAATCAATAGAATAAAATTTGTGATTATTTAAGTCGCCGTTTCTTCTTAATAAAGCAAGCAACTGTTTCTTGCAAAGGAAAAACTTTTTCTTGCAAAGGAAATAACTTTTTCTTGTGAAAGAAATACTGTACTGTATTTTGTGAAGGAAAAATGTTTCTTACGAAGAGAAATCCACTCGTAGACAAATGATTCCGTTTATTTTCGATCTAATATATTTAAGAAATTTGCCGTCCAGTCCCGGCATAGAATGGGCCGCTCTTTCTTTTCCTGTGGATGTCTTAAGAAATGGCTAAGAAAACTTAATGATTGAGGAATGAACATCAGTGTCCCCTTTAAAACATCATCAAAAATCAAACTACAGTTGCCAGTTCGTTTGCAAAGCGTGGCAACTACTAGCAAAACTCCCCATATGCCATACCCACAAGACTATAAAATATAAAATGAAATGTGTACTACAGTATAATTCTGTTTATAAGATCGAGAGTTGTGTTATATTGAGTTTTTGGTAAAATAAACTTAAGCGCTGTTTCGAGTAAATATTTTCTTACGTATATTGAAATAGATACACTTATCTATATTCATTTTTGACGTTCAGAGTGGATTGTAAGGATGAATTGGATGTACCTAATCATATCTGAGTAGTAAAATTTATTTCATTAAACTTAGATATAAATGAATGAATGGTTTATTTTCTCTTCACAAAAATCGATTACTTGGGTACCTCTATCCCATTCGTGTTTCTACCATGAAGCAGTTGTATTTGCATAGCTGTGTTTCGGTTTGAAAGGTGGCGTGTGGCGTGACATATGGCGTGAATTTACTGGTTACAGAGGAATAACACCTGAGTCCTCAGGAATGCATGGGGGTATCATGAGCGAAACAGCATACTCTGTTATGTCCATGGTACTGCTCATGTCTATAGGCGACGGTTACCACTTTCCATCAGGTGAGCCATTAGCTTGTTTGCCATTCTAAGTTGTATAAAAAAAAAATACTTGAGGTACAATTAATATGTAAGACCAATTTTGTGAGAGACTGGTGCCTGCAGTAGGTTTTGAAGAACCCGTGTTACAAGTCACCAGTGCCTCATTTCCATGGGCTACACAAGAAATTTATAAAAGTAACTAATTTTAAAGTTCATTGACATATTTAAAACAATAATTTAAGACTTAGCTCTACAAAAAATAAGCTTTAATCGAGATAAAATTTATATAAAATGAATATGGTATGAGACTTTGTCGACTGCAAAAATGAAACTCGTAATCGGCACAAAATTAACGAAGATGACGCGTGACGTAAAAACAAAATAATTAAGATTGCTAAGTTAAGCTTAATAATTAAGATTGCTTAGCTTAAGTTGTGGCAAGACTAATTATTTCTATTGAGATGGTTGGATCGAAAAATAGACGACAACTTTTAATTTATCTTATATTTTATTTAAATACATATTTTAGCCGTGCAATGTAAGTGACAGACAAAATCAGAGAGAGAGATACAATATGGCGTGCGCTGAGTTATTCCTAAAAAGATAACAGATGGCGCTACGTGTCCCCTTTACATAAATATGATTATTAAATTTAACCTAATTACAATAATTTCGATTTAAAATCTAAACCACTAAACCGAGTTTGATAAAATTTCTTTGAGACCAATCTGTAAGTATATTCTTTCAGATAAAAAAAGACTTGAAATCGGTTTACAACTGGCGAGGGTAAGAAATAAAACTAAAAAAAAATACATCCGAAACAACATCCTTCTTTTTGAAGTCGATTGAAAAAAGAATATAATACAAACATTTGGGCGATTTATTGTTTCGTATCAATCAATCGTAAACAAATTAAAGAAAGACAGACGAATAGAATGGAAGGAACCGAAATTATCAATGAGCAATCTTTTTTACACAAACATCTATACTTACACCCAAAATATATTTAGAAGATTTATTTTTATTTTATTTTTATTTAATACTTTATTGTACACATTGGTTATAAAAATATGACAGAAGTAATCAAAAGTACAAAGGCGAGCTTAACTCTGATAGTTTTCTTCCAGCAAACCAGGAAAGGAGCATTAACGTCAGCGGATACAGCATTGTACAATTTTTAAACAGCCAATATAAAATTAATTTATTATATTTTATCGTACAAATACACATATACATATACATAAATATATACCTACATCTATGCATATACCTATACATACATACACATATACATACAATATACCTACATATACATTATTTGAAAATATCTTTTATACCACTGCGATGGTAAAAATGACAAACTAACTAACATAGGAAAGAAACTCTATTGAGTGAGAAACGAGTTATTCAAACCTGTTCAGAAATATGGAAAATATCGTCCAAAATATATAAAAAATTACGGACAAATTTGAAATCCTCCCGTCAAGAAGTCACTATATGGGTTGTACAGAATGACAGCGCTGTAACAGTAAATAAACCGCCATAGTATCAGTACTCAGCATTGAGTATTGGTTACCACTGAGGTGGCAAACAAGCATACGGCCCGCCCGATGGTAAGTGGTAACCGTAGCCAATGAATGCCTGCAATTCTAGGGGCATAACACACGCGTTGCCGACCCTGAAGAAACCTCTTTACCCCTTATGACATGACAGCAATTAAGTCATACAAACTCGAGATACGCTTTAATTTACATTTCCCTGATACGTGAAGTATCTTTTGATTGTCTTGACAAAGGAATGAATAGGACACGACCTTTACTTCATATGTCGCGTTCACTTCAACGAATTTATATTTTGTGAAATGTATTCTTATATTAGATAGCGGGAAATGCAAACAAGCTGACGCCCAAATTGACGGAAGGCGGTAACCATTGACTCTAATTGAAACAGATGTCGCAAATAAATGTAATTTACGCGATTTGATATATGTATAGACAATTTTTACAGGCCCACTAAAGTTGTTTTTGAAATTGTTCTGAACTGAATTTGAAAAGAAATAAATAGTTATACTATAAATAGTTCGATAATGTTATGCTTACTTTTCACATAGATTAAAATCCTTGCATCGTCTATCCCAGTATATCTATGTTGATAGCACCTATCTATTAAATATACATAATAAATCACCAATTCAGAATTTCTTTCTTGAATGAGTTTTTCTTCTCAAAAATACCGCAATTTCAACGCATAGATTAAGAATAGTGAAACTGTGAAACTTTCCACAAAGGTGTTAGTCATCGTAAGTTTAAACACTATCTATTGCAAATACGGCCAAAACGAAGATGTCACAACACACATACACACACGCACGCACGCACATACACACACACATACACCCACGCACGCACGCACGCTCATACACACACACATACACACACGCACGCACGTACGCACATACACACACACATACACACACACACATAAACACACACACATACTCACACATAAAATGTATACGTGACAACCTCCTTCTTATGAAGTTACTTAAAAATTAATCTCACAGACTCCTTTGAGAGTTTTTCGCTATTTCTTTTACTTTAAGATTTGGCCGTCCACGCACACTTAGAGTATTCGCTCCGTATATGAAATACGTTTCATAACATAAGTATGATGGTAAATTGAAATTGATACAGAAGGCGAACGTACATTTTCGTATCCGTAACTTAGGCGAAAATACTTATAAAATTGGAACCGAATTCCTTTACAACAAGCATTGAATTAATAATACAGTCCTGGATGGCTGCTTTTGGGCTTAATTTAATGCAAATACGTTTTCCGGTTCATTGTAGAACTAGGCTATTGCAAATTCATATTTAATAAGGGAATAAATTATTATTAAAATATTATTTAACAGTCTTAGAAAGGGATTGACTCCTGTTTACCGAGAAGAAGGGGAGAGGCGTTTTAAGTAACAGAGATCAGCGGCCCCTTTATTATTAATACACTCTATAGTAGATATATAGCAATATCTATGTATATTCTCGTCCAATAACGAATATGTTAAAAGTCTGTTATAAAAAAAAAAAATAATGGATAACAGACTTTTAACATATTCGAAAATTTCATTTCGTATATCTAATACGACAGATATGGGTGATATCGAAATGGGCGATGACATTTTTCCGCCATCAAGTCCAGAGGTACCCGATATATAGATATCGGATCGATATCCATATTCCCCATGCTTACATATAAAGTCAAAATGAAGAACCTGATCGAAATAAATATATAAATATCCAACTGTGATGTGACGTCGAAATGAGTGATGACCTTTTTCCATCATCAACGACCAGAGGACCCAAATATATAAATATCGGAGTGGTACTTTCTTTTTTGATGGGTAAATATATATTATGTTAACTCTGTTTGCGCTATCGGTATATACTGGCGGGACACCAGTAAGGAATGACAGGTGAGACTGAATTAAACCAGCGAACCCCCCTGAAAACTATCTCCAGATGGAACTGCGTGTAGGTCGACCTGATACGAAATATTGATAGCAATGGAGCTACTAGATTACTTATGCCCATCTAACAGATCAACGTCTTTGGTCAACGATGGGCCAACTCACTCGACTTCCCTCACTGGTACTACGCCGTTATAAACCAATAGCGTAGACAGCCTTACCATTTCATTGTCACCGATTAAACAAGTCACTAAAATATTTAGTTAATAATTTCTTCAGCGGTTTTGTCACACGTCACTCCATCTAAATGCATATCATCCATGACATGAACATAAAGTTGTGGATTCCGTCCTATAGCGACGTCCTGACAAATAAAAAGTATCTCACAATGAAATACCATACATGCAAAAATATTCTTTATATCCCATCCAAAGTATTAGAATACACCATTCAACTTATATTTTGTGATGTTAACAATTGTACGAGCACGCTTTAGAAACTTATAATTGGCTGACATTGACCTTTCTTTACAATAATAGATGGAGTACAAATATTCATAGCAATATTTTAGTTATATTTATAGTGGTAATTGTTGGCACTTAATGGAGTTCAGTATACATCAGATATTCATCACATAGTTTTCTGTGCGGTCCCGGTATAGAATAGGCCACCCCTTCCTTTCCAGTGGGTGTCGTAAGAGGCGACTGAGGGAGGGCGAGGGATGGACAGCAGCGTCCCTATTAAAACATCTGTAAAAGCCTAACTGCGGTCGGTAACCCGCCTGCCAATCGTGGCAACTACTGGCAAAACTCCCCTTATTGGGGAAGGCTTATGTCCAGCAGTGGACAGTTAACGGCTGATATAATAAAATTCATCTTTATTAATAGAAACAACTATTCCTTACACAAGTTCAGGTATTTATCAAAACTATGTTTATACATAAGTATTCTAACATATCGTCATAGTCGTAGAATACTGACGGATCTTTATATGTAATATGCGTCAGATTCGTCAGTATTCTACGACTATGACGATATAATGATTAATATTTTGGATGTCATTTTGTTTACCACCGTAATGTATTATTTATAATTCGTTATCAAATTCAAATTTGTTTTACTCTCTATTCATGCTTTTTGCTTTACTGGTAGGTATTATTGTGCCTTATTTTTTTATCTGTTGTCCTGATTTGTCATAATTAGAATTATAGTTATATATTACATAGGTATATGTATGTAGATAAGTATACATACATATGTATATGAATAACAAATGTATATTAGTAACAATATTTGTACCAGTCGACCGTAGATAAGAAATACAGAAAATATAATTGACTGTGCAACGCAGTAAACAATGTCAAATTAAAACAATAATACAAAAATAATATACATACGTATAATACTCATATCACCTATATATATATATATATATATATATATATATATATATATATATATATATATATATATATATATATATAATTTTCTCATTGTGATTATTTCTTTTAAATAATTTAAAATAAAACTGCTCAGCTTCAATACTAGCATCATACAAAGCAGTGTCTATTTCATCAAACTGTGATTTTTGCACTGCAGAAAATACAGAATTATTCCATAATTATATGTTTACAACATATAATCCGGCCCTTGCTTTAGAAAGACTTATATTAGTAGATGGCCTAATATGTTTACATACAAAAATAAAGAGATACCCCGCCTCCTGCCATCTATCCTTCAAAACACTGATATTTATTCAATTATCTATGAATTTATAATAAACAGTAATAATTATAAATTCTTTATTGCGCACAGTAGAGATGTATACAAGGAGTATTTATACAGAATGTGCATATACAAAAGGCGGCCTTATCGCTAAAAGCAATCTCTTACAGACAACCTGGCATAAATAATGGATAAGTACAGAGAGAAAGGTAGATGGCGCTAGTCAGACACAGTAAATACAAAAAAGGAATCAAACAAAATGCAAAATATTCTAAATATCATTTATATAAATTTATCCTGTGAAATCCTTACCAGAGGGAGACTTTGTACAAAAGTCGATTGCTTGGGTACCTCTGTCCCATTGGGTTTCGGTTTGAAGGGTGGGATATGGCGTGAATTTACTGGGTACAGAGGAATAACACCTGAGTCCTCAGGAATGGCAACGCATGGGGGGTATCATGGGCGAAAGAGTATACTCTGTTATGTCCATGGTACTGCTCATGTCTATAGGCAACAGTTACCACTTTCCATCAGGTGGGCCGTCAGCTTGTTTGCCATTCTAAGTTGTATATAAAAAAATATCCTCCACACTATTAAAACACTATAATTACTTCAAAATGGATTCAATTATATACATTTTTTTAAGAAAAATATTCGCTGGAATGAAAGTAATAAAAATTAAAGATGGGCTAAAAGGATATATCCAAAGCCGTAAACCTATCATAAAAAAAACAAAGCAGTGTCAACGTAGTTTGTACTTGATTGCAAATATTCGCTAAAAAACCATTTTGTTCTATATGCATATATTTAATCTTACGTAGTTCACATTCAAATATAATATAGAACATTTTATGGAAGAGGGCATTGACTCCTAAGACGCAATGCTCAATGTCATGATATTTATAAATTTATACTACATCATAGTATTGACACATCATTTAAGACTATTTTCCACAAGGAAAAACTCCTTCAATTGTGACAAACTCAGTTATTTGGGGGGGGGGGAAAGGGATTGTTAGTAATGGAGTTCGACAGCCCCATTGCTAACAACATGCCTTATTAGGTCGACCTCCACGTGGTTCCCCCTGGAAACCATCGTGAACAATTCTTGTTGAATTCGTCGCGATGAGCTAACTGACCTACTTCATCCTCACCCATCATCCTTCACTGGTGCCCCGCCGGTGTATACCGATAGCGCGGGTGGGGTTACCATTCCATTATCATCCATTAAAAAAAAACTCGGTTATTTTGTTTAAAAACTAAACTACTATAAATATATCCTTTCAAATAAAAAAAAATCCAATAAATTTATAACTGACGGAGTTATGAGGTAACAAACATAGAAAAAAAATTTAAACAAACTGAGAATTTTATTTTATTTCAATTCAATTATTTATTTTGTAACACATATATAGATAACAATGGATGTTAAAATAAGGCCTCTATGATCAAACTCAAATATCTAAGTATACAATTTTACAAACATATATAATATTAAAAAAAAAAAAACAAAACAAATACAAATGTCATTTAAAGTATAAAAAGCATAGTATTAACATAATATTAAGGAAATTTATTTCATTTATCACCAAGGAAATCGTCAATTGAATGTTTTATTCACTAGATATTCATATAGTTTTGTAATTTTTGTGTCACCTATGTCTGTGAGAGATTTAGGTGATTTATTATATATTCTAGGTGCCATCCCTTTTTAGTGAATAATAACTTTCTTCTTGGAGTCGGTTAAAAAATAACCGAAGAATTAATTCAGTAATGTTGACTCCGCTATTGATCCAATATAAATTTTAACATAGTGGAATGTGGAACAGATTCTTTAATTATATATAAGCCATTTATAGGTCGTTCCAACATACGAGTACATTCATTATTGACGAATCGACGCTGATAATGAAAGTTCAAGAGTAAATAGACATTAATTCGAAACTAACTTTTACATACAACTTTGTATGGATGGATTTTGGAAGTAAATAACCTTTTCTAGATTCAAATAAAATATGCAACCAATTTAAAAGACTAGATTAGTGAAAATCTCATCAGATTTGGTGTAGTAGTTTTTTTTTTTATACCACTGAGGTGGCAAACAAGCATACGGCCCACCTGATGGTAAGCAGCACCTGATGGTAACGCCTGCAATACCAAAGGTATTACGCACGCGTTGCCGACTCTAAAGAAACCTCTTTACCCCCTTTTGAAGAAACCCATGATGTAGTCTAACTGTAGTCTACATGTTGCAGTTTTGTTTACGCGTGATGTCGTATGCAGACAGATAGACAAGAATTGTAATAATTATTATTATGGCCTCTAATGCTCTTAAGACTCCTCATACATTTTTTTTATTAGATAGATAAATAGACAGATACTCTTTATTGTTTCCTTCAAAAGATTACAACAGTAAACTTATTATAAATATAAACAATTACAAGAAATAATCACAATGAGAACACAATGGGCGACCTTATCGCTAAGAGCGATCTCTTCCAAGCAACCTTTGGATGGAGAGGAGTAATTATAAACAATTCTAAATATGGGAGATGTGGTACATAAATATTAAATATCACTTTTTTTAGTTAAAATTTAAAGGTTCGTATCTTTTACGTGCGACTTCGTTCGTATGACCAGAATATGTTTACTGACCGGCATAAAAAGTAACCTATATCCATAGATTATAAAGATAGACTGTCTCCATACAAACGCTCCGAGAAAATAGAGTCAACTTTTTCATACAATTTTACGTGATAAATAGTTATGTGAGTTTCCTTTCTAACTTCTATATTTATTTTATGTTATAATTTTTGCATCTTTTTTATGTGCAAAAACTTATTTTATTTATTAAATAATTAATAAATAGATAGGTACGTAAAGATATATTATGTGCGTAAATATATACGAGTAGATAGATAGATAGATAATTTATTTACATTACTTACAGCACACAAATTACAATAAAAAAAAAACATACACATAATACACAGTAAAAGAGATAAAAGAATGAAAATAAAAAAGCACAAATAAAAAAAAAAACAAAAAAAAAAACAAAATATATAAACTAACAATCTCCTTTCTTTCCCTTCCTTCATGCGTGTGCCATAGTAACACAAAATGGTCACAATTCAATTTATTGCTTTGCCCTTAAAAGAGCAAAACACTGATAAACACTGATACTAGTCAGCTAATTTGACAATTAGCTGACAAAAAGTTGACTATTTGAGACTATATGCTCTATCTATATAATCTAAGCTTAGTCCTTTTCTATCCCATAAAGTACGTCTATACTAAATATTATAGTAATTGGTTAAGCCGTTAAGGTGGCTATAAGGTAAAAAACAAACACACTTTCACATTTATATTAGTAAGGATGTACAGTCATTTTCTAGTCAGAATTGTATTATATGTATGCACATAAATGACCGAATCGTGACTTAATACTATTTGTCAAATCGATTATTGATGATTTACCCTAAAATAATACTGACCTGTCACTAAAATAAAGTAATGATTATGACCATGACCTATGTATATCGGCCAAATGAATAACCTAATTGTGAAATGTAAAGATTTATCCGAATAGATACGTAGTTGAAACTGTTTGCGTTGAAAACTAAAAGATTTTAATGAAATGAAATATGTTGTTCTTGCCTCAATTTTTGTAACAAATAAATGATACAAAGATGCCTGTAGTGGTAAAACTATTCTTTGACAAAATTTTGAATATTTAACAACCCAACGGTTAAACGGCCTACGTCTATAGTCTGCTAATGTTACAAGTCCAAAAAATATGCATTTTTATTATATCTTCATTTCCTCCCTGCATTGCAGGGAGTCAGTAGATGCAGGTGGCTCAGGACCGTTCTTTATGACAGTATATGGGAGAGGCTTATGTCCAACAGTGGACGAATAATGCCTGAAATGATGATGATGATCATTTATTTCTTAAATAATGCCTGATATTGAACAGGGACTTATTTATAATTTTTCTACATGTGGCAATCCTCCACTATGTATTTCTGTAAACAATCGTGTTTTCGAATAGATACGATATTGAAACCTTCAAGAAAAGAGTATAGTTCTTTTTAAAAGGCTGGCGACACGCGTGCTATTTCCCTGATATTACAGATGCCTATGGGCGGCAGTAATCACTTACCGTCGGATGAGCCGTATGCTCCTTTGCTTCCTATGTTATACAAAAAAATCCGTGAACTCAATTCAACGTAAAATAAATTTTTAAAATCTGAAATAATAACTGTTCTTTCATAATTGAGGCTTTATTAGGCCAGATATAGTTAGTATGTAATTTACCGTCTTATACTAAAATATACATAATTTAATTTTTTTAAATCACTATCGAATATCCCCATACATCCCAAAAGTTGTTGACTTGTAGAAAATACTAAAGCCTTAAGTCCACCTTTTGTACCACATTTTGTTGGTCAATAAAGTTTAAATAAATAAACATCAATTGTGACCTAATTAAAAACTTGCTGTATGTACGTAAGGAGCCATATTAGTAACAACGATTATATGGAAGCTAAAGCCTTACATCAGTAAATTAACCACGTTAGTCAGTGGCGTGATTAAATTTCAAATCGATTTGCATTTTGTAACCGTTTCGTGACCAGTAACCATTTGTTACCAGCATATTTAGATCGTTAAAGAGCAACTTTGCTATCCACAAAGGCGTTGTTAAATTTACAATTGGAATGTTTCAAATTTTATTTACGAGTACAAGCACTTGGAAACTTATGTTGCTATGGGCTTAGTTTATTATTAGCGTAATAGTTCATAATTATTACAGCTGCATTATTATATGACGCTCGTGCTTAGTGGGCGTGCCTTGGAAGAGATCTATATCCGGCGGTGAACTGCAGTAGGCTAATTACGATGATGATGATGATTGGGTGATAGAGTGATATTATTAAATGACATAAAATATATTTTTATTCATTTATTTATTAATACTTTATTACACACAAAAATTACATTGTCATAATTTATTTTAGATAAAGATTTACAACAGGCGAGCTTAACTCTGTAAGAATTCTCTTCCAGTAAAGTTTGAGTGTAAAAAAACTAGATAGGACCTATTGTTAATTTTCGAAAATCAACCAGAAGGCAAACATACAAACTCATCATCAAAATTTTATAAACCATCGTACATATTATTATGACAGGAGTTTGTTTAGTATCAAACATCCAAAATTTTTATATTAAAAATTTAAAAAATTACCCCGTAAAAATAAATACCGAATTTAAACATAAACTTCTGAACCAATTTTAATATAATCTATGCTGTGAGATTAATCTGAATATATATCTTTTTAGATAAAAAAAGCAATTTTCCAAATCGGTTTATGACTGATAAAGTTATAAGATAAGAAACAGTTAAAAAATTCAATCGAATTAAGAACCTCTTCCTCCATTCAAATCGGTTAAAAATTAATATAGAACCATCAAAAGAATAAATCCAATTATTTTAGTATTAACACACATATATTTATATGCGTATCACATATTTAATATGTAAATCATTTGAAACATTTTTGTGTTAAATGTTTTATACGTTTATTTATCTACTCTTTTTGCACAACTTAAATAATAATAAACTATATGTGTGTGTGTGCGTGCGTGCGTGCGGGCGTGCGTGGGTGCGTGCATGCGCGTGCGTGCGTAAATGCCTGCGTGCATGTGTATGCGTGTGTGTGTGTGTGTGTGTGTGTGTGTATTTGTGTGTAGGTATATATATATATATATATATATATATATATATATATATATATATATATATTCGTTTTTTACTTCATATGTGTAATATGAAATACAAAAAAACGCTCTTTTCACTAAAGCGATCTCTTCCAGACAACCTTTGAATAGAGGAGAAAATAAATACATAAATATATTTTAATGCAACATTTTGATACATAAAATATTGGATACACTTTCATATCAAATGTTTTACGTATCGAATTCCACTCTACGAAATATACAATAAAGAATTTTAAACATAGAAAAACATATCTGTGGGGATATGAACCAACTATATTTTTCATTCACTGAATAGTACCTAACTTGTTAACTTCACTGAAACTATATTAAAAACCACAGAACAGAATAGCTACTCGTACATCCAAAAATAAGCAATTACAAGCACAAAGCACAAATTCCAGTTGCAAACTAGAATCTATGCGAAATTGCGAGTTATTTTTTTTAATATCCAGATTAATTCATATCCAAAGTTGTTCTTTTGAACGGAATCGCGCACAAGGGAGTTACCGAAAAGTTTTCATTCGAAGTTAGATATTGTCGTTTCCATTAATAACTAACTGACCTAATATGACGATGTTCGTTGTATTTTCGCATTATTTGGATCACGAGGAAGTTGCCTAATGTTTATTCATTGTATTGAAAATAGTTATTGTTATTTTATAAGAGAAATCCAATGGAACTTGCTCATGACCTTCGAACACGAGCTTCACGGATAATTATAAACTTACTATTTTACTAATATAATAGAATTATAACAAAGCGGTCCCGCCATAGAATAGGCCACCCCTTCCTTTCCTGTGAGTGTCCTAAGAGGCGACTAAGGGAAAGCGAGAGATGGGCAGCAGCGTATCTCTTAAAACATATCCAAAGCCTAACTGCAGTTGCCAATCCGCTTGCCAGGGGGGAAAGGGATTATTAATAATGGAGACTGAGAATCCCATTGCTAGCAATATACCCAACTAGTTCGACCTCCTCGCGGTTCCCCCTGGAAACTATCATGGTTAATTCCTTATGAATTCATCATGATTGGCTAACTGGCCTGTTTTCATTCTCATCTATCACCCTTCACTACTATTACTACCATGGCTACCATTCCACTTTCGCCCATCAAAAAAAAATCCGCTTGCCAAACGAGGCAACTACTGGAAAACCTCTAGGGTGGAGGCTTAAGTTCAGTTCAGTCCCATTGCTAGCAATACACCCAGTCAGGTTAACCTCTCCGTGTTTCCCCCTGGAAACCGTTGTGCTATTTCCAGGTGTATTCATCACGATGGACTAACTGACCTGCTTTTTCATTCTCACTTATTATCCTTTACTGGTGCTCCGCCAGCGTATACCGTTAGCGCGGGGTTACCATTCCATTATCATCTATTAAAAAAGGTCTTCCCCATAAGGGGAGCTTTTCCTGGTGGAGAATACCATCAGATATTAAGTCAGCCAAATGTATATATGAATGAATACTAGCGCTTTGCATTAAAGTTTAAATAAATATTATGCACGAAAAATTATTAATTCACTCTTGTGCCATCTACCTACTTCTATCTGTTCTCCTTTAACCAAAGGTTGTCTGTAAGAGATCGCCCTAGCGATAAGACCGCCTTTTGTACCTTTATGTGTATATTTCAATCTATATTTATGTTACTGTATTTCACTTGAATTATTCACTTGTCATTGTATATTTTTTTATTTATGGTGCAATAAAGAGTTAAATAAATAAATAAATGTCTCGACAAATTTACAATTGCACTGACTCGCATCAAATTCCATTCGGAGGACACTTAGAGTTTGTTATGTCGTTACACGTTGATTAATAGCCGACAATTCCCTCGACAGGTTTGCTTCGTGCAATTAACCCGCCATTGTTCAGGGAAATTGAGCTTCATTGACAGCTAATAGTGGATATTTATGAAGTTTCCACACCTAATCAACGCTGCCATAAAGTATTTATTTTATTTTTTATTTTATGAATGCATGAGTATACTTGTCTGCTATCGGAAGATTCTCGGATACTTCGGCCGTATTGCTCGTCGAAAGTCCGAGAGTCTGGACAAGCTAATAGTTGTAGGTAAGATAGAGAGAGAAATAGTACGCGGACGATCTCCTAGTCGATGGTTGGACCAAGTAACCGCCGTTACGGGACTATCAATTATAGCTGCCCTGCAAGAAACTGAAGACCGTGTGAAATGGAGAAATATCATAAGAGAGACAACAGACACCTTCAAGGACACGATCTTCAGTAATGAAATGGACGAAGAGAAAGAGAGAGAGAGAGTATACTTGATTTGCATTATACACTAAGAAAATAAACAAGGCAACAATTACATTTAATACAAACAATTAATAACATAACGATAAAATTGTATAAGTTTGTTTTATGTTACTGGGGTAATAAACGGTACAATTATCATAAAATTGCAATATTTTACTGTAATATATTTTATCCTTATGAACATATTTTATTTATTTATATGCTTATAGGCAAACAATCTGACGGCCCACCTGATGGAAAGTGGTAACCGTCGCCTATAGACATGAGCAGTGCCATGGACATAACAGAGGATACTGTTTCGCCCATGATACCCCCCATGCGTTGCCATTCCTGAGGACTCGGATGTTATTCCTCTGTACCCTGTAAATTCACGCCATATCCCACCCGTCAAACCGAACCGTATATAATAATGTTTATGTATGTGTATATAGTTATTCAATCAAATATTCCTTTCCTATCGTAAGAGGGAATTAGGAGAACTTAATGAACGAGGGATGGGCAGTAGTGTCCTTCTTAAAACATCACCAAAGCCTACCTGCGGTTGCTAATCTACCTTCCAAGAGGGGCAACTACTAGCAAGAACCCCCCCTTATGGGAGAAATCTATGTCTCTCAGTATATCTATCAGCAGTGAACAGTTAATGATATGATGATGAAGACAATATAATATAATTGGTTAAATTTGTCTATTTTTTTTAGTTCGTACATTGTCACAATATTGTACACCGCTCTACCCGCTGACATTGATGCTCCTTTCAATTTTGGATTTACTGGAAGAGAACTCTTGTAAAGTTAAGCTTGTGTTTGTACATTTGCTTTTCACTGAGATATTTCTGTTTTTTTTTTCATGAATGAACTCTATTGGAATAATAATTAAAAAAAAAAATGTGCTGTTCGTTAGTCTGTATTGACATAAATTTATGATTTACAATTATAACTTTTGAACTTATCAACTTTTCAAGCAAAAGTTGGGTTTCTTATCCGTTCTTCTCAGCTGAAATAACATTCTAAATTGACGATATAATCGTAAAAAAAAAATTACTATGCCAAAATACTTTTATCTAAGTTTACTTGAACAGAAAATATTCTTAACTAAAAAAAAACAATATTTAAAACTAACATCTTGTCCTTCCAATCATCCCTATTTGTTACTCACTCCATTTTAGATTATTCCACCGCATTGTTATAATAAATTCTATGCCGAAATCATAAAGGGATAATATGGTTCCCTAGCAAATAAAATATTTGGCCCGTAAAAGTATCCCTTGGATTAGGCGCACGTGAAGAAAAAAAAAAGACAATCAAGTTTTGCTAGTTTTTCTCTTCGACTAGGGCGATAGACATAATCTCCCTTTGAACCTCGTTTCACGACGTAAAATATTAGCTTTACGTATTAGTAAAAATTGGACAAATTCTTTCTTACATACCTAATAAATAAAGTTTAAAATATATTGCAGCATTGCCAGATTGAATTTTTTTTTCTACCCAAATTTTAATTAACTGATTTCAAAAGAAGGTGGTCAATTCGGTTGTATTTTTTTTTTTCTTTTATTTTTATTACCTCAATTGTTTTTGTTTCCTTAAGTTCGAAACCAATTTGGAAAATTCTTTTTTTTATATCTGAAAGAATAAGCAAATAATAGGAATAGGAAATTTATCAAAGATCATAGATATTTTATCAAAATTGGTTTAGTACTCGTAGTTTAATTTTTAGATTAAAATGACTAGTTTTGTCACAGTTGCTATGGGTTTCTTTTTTATGTGGGACACAATCTTTAATTATATTTTCCCCACAAATAGTAACGATTATCTTTACTTTCACCCAATCATAAACCTGTATCAGTTTTCATCTACGGCGGAAAAAAGTCAGTCTCTACGCTGGTCTCGTGTTACTTTATTCGTAGATTCTATAAATCTTAGACGAGTATATTTCTTAATGTTTACGAGGGTTGAGATAAAGACAGAAGTCAAGCAGCGGATTTAGTACTTATAACGTAAAAAATGAATAAAAAGATGAAAAGGGACGTTAAACAATAAAAAAAGAGTGATAGATATTAAAAATGGACTAAAATTTAAATTGTAAAAAAAATATGTAAAACAATGCCCACATTATGAATATTTCTACATACTATTTAAAAATATCAAAAGTGTCAAAAAAGTGCCCTAACTTCTCCACACCCAATTAATATTCCTCTAAAAATGTCTATAACATTTTTCCATTTGTCCAAAACTTTTTTACCCTAAATTGCAAAAATGTTCCCAATCTGACAACTATGAGACTTTGCTCAGTAAAGAAAAAAAAACAATGACGTTAATTGTAACAAAATTAATGTTGACTAGCAATTCATCAAATGAATGAGAGTTTACCATCAAATATTTATAATTTAATCTGTCTAACTGAATTTTTTCGCAACGAGCAAAATTTTTACTCCATAAAGAAAAATAACAACTCCAATCTTTATAACATTAATATAGAATCAACACATTAAAAAATACTATGGATCGAACAAATAATTAATAAAATGCATTTAGAATTGGTAATGAATTCGCGTATCGTAAAAACAAAAAATTATGCATAAAATTGACAACTTCCGCTAGTTAGAGATCACTTAAAAGGCACAATCGAATTGTGAACCTAAAAAAAATCTAAATTCTAAATAAATAAATGCCACACTTAAAAAAAAAAGTGTAATCTTTTTTCTATATTATTTACCATCAAATTTCATACTAGATTGAGTAAAATACTGAATTACTCCAATATCCGAAATGAATTAAATAATTAATTAATGAAAATTTATTTATATAATCCACAACACTTACATACATTTAGGCTGCAAGTAATAACAACATTAAAAAAATATTGAAATAAGTTTACATATGTATATGTCACAAAAAAGCGTGTCAATGATAAATCTTAGGTTTAACTAGTAAATCTTAGAATTTACCAAAAAAAGTTGGCTTTTATTTGGCTTTCACCAAACCTAACCTAACCTTTCTGATCACGAATACCGCGCACTAAACATGTCTAAACATTATGTCTGTTACTCTAAAACTTGCAATACATCTAAAATTTTCTACATTTACATCAGAGATGTGGTAAATGTAAAACAAAACAGGCATACTTTTATTAATATCAAAGTAGGCATCATTTTAAATAAATAATAAGGAATTTTTGAAACATTTACGAAATTACCAGCTCATATTGGTAAATCCTAAAATTTACTAGTTAAACTTAAGACTTATCAATGTTTAGGCTTTAACAATAACATATATAATATTTTTTATTTTTATTTCCTTTTAAATTTTATAATTACTCTAGCCACGACAAATTTATATCGCTAAGTCAGTGAAAACCTGTTATTGGCTTTTTTATGGATAAGTTGTTATTGTTTTAAGCTATAAATTGTAAGCTGTTGGTTTTCCAATAAATAAATAAATTACAATATCTAGTTAAATTCGACCAATGGTATGAAAATGAAAAAAGATGCCAATTCAGCTTAAAGTTCCTGCAGAAGGAAAAACGCTGATTTTCAATTAGCACCTCAAATGAAATGAGTTTATTTGTATTAAATAGTCATGAAATTTTTAACATAGTTCTTACTTATTTACTTAGCGAGTTAATAGGTTATTAACAGTAGAAGTCCTGCTAATATTATTAATTAGGTAATAAATAAATAAATGTAAAGATTTATAAAGATGTTTGTGCATTTGATACTCGATGATGCTTAAACAGCTGAACGAATTTGGATAAAATTAGTACACAGGTAATATTTTACTATAACCTATTCTAGCTAAACATAGAATACGTTATATATTGATTGACGCGGACAAAGTAACGGGAAATAAATAATATCTAATATTTCTATCTTAGGATGGAATCAAGAATCTCCGAAAGCGGATGCATGAGATGAATTAAGAATGTGCAGAAAGCAAGAGATGTGTGTAAGCTTAGAGAGCTTTGGCACTCGATTCTCTCTGCCTATCCTGCAAGGAATTTGGCATGAAGTTCGATATTTAGAAAACCTAGCACTACGGATCTTTTTAAAAGTACCACATTGCTATGTTTCTATAAGAGAATAACCATAGACAATTTAGGAGATATTTTTTTTTATTTTTTATTTTACATTAAAAAACCTTGTAACTTTTAGATATGTTGCAGGCGTCTAGAAGCTACAGTAACTGTTTAACATCAGACGGAATATATGCTTGTTTACCGCTATCATGGTATAAAAAATTGAGCAACTTGTTACAAGTAGATTGGCAATTCGTTTGTAGTTTCAACCGACTTCAAAAAGAAGGTAATGCTCAATTCGGTTGTATGTTTTTTTTCTTTAATGCCTGTAATACTCATAACTTCGTCAGTTACAAACTGATTAGGCAAATTCTTTTTTTTTTTATCTAAGAGATATTTCTATATATATATATATATATATATATATATATATATATATATATATATATATATATATATATATATATATATATATATATATATATATATATATATATATATTATCTAAAGTTACTTACAGATTAGTCTAATTGAAATTTTAATTCTAATTTATTTTTTTAATTTTAATTTTAATTCTACTGAAAACAGTTCAGTGATTTCATTTTTACATCAAAATACCTGTTTTTTTTTTTTTACAATTGAAGTCGGTTTATTTTATGGAACACAATTTAATTATTTACTTATAAATTTAAATTTTAATTTACAGTAAATCTCTATGTACATTTGGCGGAATTAATACCGGCCGGTGTTCTCTACCAGTCAACCATTGGGCAAATCGAGAAATACGTAGACGGTGCATTTAATTATTGTTTTATTTATTTATTTAATCGTGATATACAAGTTTCGTTAAAGTGTTACATCAATATAATAAATGTTAATTCACCATAAGGAATACAATAATAGAGATATGAATAATTGTTTATCTACAACAATTTTCAATTTTTCACCGTACAATTACATTTCTGTTTTGCCAAAGGTTGACTGGGAGAGAATGCTATCGTCATAGTGGTAGAATACTGACGGATCTGACAAATATTACATATAAATATCCGTCAGTATTCTACGACTATGACGATATGTAGTATTAAGTCCGCTTTTTGTACCACACATTTTTTTTGTAATGTAATGTAAAAAATAAATAAATAAATAATTTCAAACAATTGATATGTGCATTCAATTATCTTTTCACATATGTCTTATGCTTAATTTGTTATGCAATTTAGAATACCTAGTAAACAAATCGACGATCCACGTAATGGAATATTGAAAATTCTAAATAGATTTTGTGAATTCTTGAATTTAATTGAAAATTAATGAATTGAAACTGTGCTTTCGTTTGTAGAGCAAAAAATTAATTATTACAAAACAAAATATATTTGTGTGAATACATGATTTTGGATAGTAAATTCAAATATTTTAAATCTAATATGTCTACAAAACGTCTCGTCGTTTATTAGTGTGTTTGATTAATTTTAAAATTAAACTAGTGAGATTAATTTTGTAATATTACCCTATCATCTTATTGTATCACATTTTAGTAATAAATTTCATTTATTCATCCATTCATTCATACTACTCAATGCTTAATAATTTTGCCATGACAAAGTCGCTTAGTTAGTTTTTTATATATATTTCAAAAGCAATATTTAAACATTTTATGGCAGTCTATGGGAGAAGCTCATGTCTAGCAGTGGACGAATAATAGCTGAAATGATGATTTAAGCACTTATATATTATAAAAATTATAATTACTTTATGGCTTGTGAATTAATTGAGTATTGAATGCACCATAGCAGCGGAATGATTGATTGACAGTCGGCTAATGTCGTCAGTCAATTAAAAAATCACATCTTATCCGCTCTTAGAGAAACGTGTACTCGCTTCCGTTCTTCGCTACATAGTATCACCATCGTTTAATATTACTGTCCTTATATGTCTATTCCCTGCCCCTCTCTCCAGCTACCCTCAACCCCTCTCTATGTTTCAAATATGACCGTTCGAAAAAAGAATACGCCGCGCTCGGTACACACACATTTGAGCGTGTACAAACATCATCTGTCTATGTAGTAGTGACAGATGTGATCACACCTTCTTTGTATGGAATGCCCGGGGCTGTATTATTTCATTTTCAACCAATTTCATAAGGTATTTCGTAATTTGGTTGTTTTTATGTACACGGTTTCTATCTACGTCATAACTTAGCAAGTTTTGTGACGGTAACGATGACACTTTTTTAATCGATAGTATATACGCCCATAGACTATCTTTGGCTTTTTTTTAATGACAAAAAACAGGTATATATATATATATATATATATATATATATATATATATATATATATATAACGATAGTTGCCGAAATAATGTTTCAAAAGATTTTAAGTTTTGTTTACAAAAGACTATTTCGGTCTTAACTAAACTAGTATGGGCCACTCAATAGAGTGTTATCTTTTTTTGAAGTCACTTGAGAATTTTATGAAGTCTTTCTAAATGTATAATGGTATATATATACAATAACATCCCAATATTGGGCCCGGATTGACCTCTATTAGGTATTTGAGGATATTACTCTACTATTACCGACATCAAACTGTTTGGTACAAAGTTTCAAAGCCACTACGCATTAAAAATAAAAAAAAATGTAGCTACATTTTTTAAATTCGAGCTGTAAAAAACATTTTTGCCTAATGTTGTTTAATACATCCACATTTCATACCAACTTCCCTCTAAATACAAGGGTGTTCCTGCTACAACATCCTTATTAATTTCACCGAAAGTCGTTAACGCATCCCAACGCGCGCATAAAGGCTTTAAAAGCTGGAAACACACGAAAACTTGGCGTAATATATATATTTTTTTTAATACATCAAAATGTAACTTCAATTATTCATGTTAGTACTTCATATGCAATTTCGCAACTATCAAAATTATATATCTTATCAATTAAAAATTTGTTATTTCATTATAATTCCACACTTTTACTTAATTACCCTAACACAAGAAAGCATTGACACTTCCATATTTCCCCGCCGAATAAGCTAACGTGAAATAAACGAATGGTAACTCACGTAAATACCTGAAACATCCCATTGCGGGGCTAAATTATACAACCTCACACACCGAGATTATAGGATTGGTAATTACCTTGTTCATACATCCATACGAGACACTGTTCACATACACAGCACTATTAGAATCTTACACGTTTCCACTGAGTATTAGGAGCACGGGTGACACTGTTAGAGCGGTGAGACCGCGCGTCCGGCGGGCGGGTAGCGTGCGCCGCGTACAGCGCTGGGCTTACGACTGAAAACGCCCCTCCCCGCCCCCACCCGCACACCCCCTTTCAGACGAAAACACCGAAGGCTCCGTTTCATTATTTATTTTCTTTTATTTTATATTATTTTCATGGTATTTTTCTATTGTTGCTGCATAACAATAAGGTTTTATTATGGGACGATCGTCAGTATTTGAAATTTAATTTTTGGAATATAACTCGCGCATAGATTACGGTCCATGATTACGCATCTGTTGTCTATATTAGGATACCTCTTATAACATGATTATTAAGAGAAGACATTGTAAAAAATTCTCGGTCTACTTGGGGAAAAGGAGTTGTTAGTAAAGTATCACTGTCCTATTGGGGGAAAAGGTACCGTCAGTAATGCGGACTACCAGCCCCATTGCTAGCAATATATCTCGTCAGGTCGATCTCCACGTGGTCCTCCCTGGAAACCATCGTGCTGAATTCCAGGTATATTCATCATGATAGGCTAACTGAGCTGCCTTTTCATTATCACCTATTATCCCTCACTGGTGCACCGCCAGCGTATACTGTTAGCAAGCGGGGTTACCATTCCATTATCGTCCGTTTAAAAATCTCTGTCCCACTCATGTTTCTATCATGAAGCAGCTTTACACGGCTGTGTTTTAGTTTGAATGGTGAGATATGGCAGTGAAATTACAGGGCATAGAGGTATACCATCACTGTTCTAAGGAAAAGCTACACATTAGGCGTACTGTGAGTATCAGGGTTTATTTTTTTATACCTATGATTCATGTCTATTTTTTTTTAAACAGGCAATAAATGTCCACTACGAAACTTAATCCTCCTCCATTAGGGGAGTTTTGCCAGTAGTTTCCACGCTTTTGCAATTGCTAGCATTTTTTTTATACCACTGAGGTGGCAAACAAGCATACGGCCCACCTGATGGTAAGCGGTTACCGTAGCCTATGAACGCCTGCAATACCAGAGGTATTATGCGCGCGTTGCCGACTCTGAAGAAACCTCTTTACCCCCCTTTTGAAGAACCCCATGCTGTAGTCTCTTGGGAAAACCTCGGCAGGTAGCTCATTCCATAACCTGAGTGTTCGTGGGAGAAAACATCTCTGAAACCGCGTTGTACGCGACCATTTAGGCTGTAAGGTATGAGGGTGAATTCCCTGTCGATGGCGAGCCTTTTTTTTATATAACTTAGAATGGCAAACAAGCTGACGGCCCACCTGATGGACAGTGGTAACCGTCGCCTATAGACATAAACAGTAGCATAGACATAACAGACATAACAGAGTATTATTTTTATTTTTACATTAATTTGAATAATCAAGAAAAAAAGGACTTTTGGTGGTTTTTGGGATAATCAGGCGCTAAGATAGAAATACCGAGAAAACCAGTAACGTTGAGTGCGCCGTTATAATTCTTTAAAAAAAATATGATAAAATTTAGTGGTAATGCCTAATAACTAGAAAGCGAACAATCTTAGTAATAAAGAGGATAGAATTTAGTGGATATTCCTGATAACTAGAAAGCTATACATTTCAAGCTGAATAGATATTTTCTTAAAGTTTCTCTAGAGTGGAAGCGATTATTTATTTCCTCGTACAATCTCATCTCCTTTGAGAGTACGTTAGATAAATGGTGAAATACTGGAAGAGATATACCGGATTTACGATTTACATAGAAGTCATGACTTCAAATATGTTCGTAAGTGTTTCTTTGTCTTTTTTAATGTGTGAAAATGGAATGGTAACTCCGCCTACGCTATCGGTATACGCTGGCGGCACCAGTTATAGTCAATCAGGCCAGATCAGTCGGCCCATCGTGAAGAATTCGACAAGAATTAACTGCGATGGTTTCCAGGGAGAAGTGCATGGTAGTCGACCTGACAGGGTATATTAATTGCAATGGAGCTATTGGAATCCATTATTAACAAACCCTTTCCCCCCAAATGTAACTGTTTAGATCGGCGTATCAAAATGAAACATGTACCAGATTTTAAGTAAGATCTTTAGGAGTATAGCTATGAAAACCGCATCTAATTAGGTGTAGGTTTATTCCTGATTCCGGAACAAACATAGAAATAGACAAACTATGTTTTTTTACAACAGAGGGGGGCAAACGAAAATGCGGCTCACCTGATGGGAAGTGACTACCGCCGTCCATGATCACCCACAACACTGACGGCATTGCAGGTGTGCTGTCGGCCTTTTCAAAAGAAATATGCTTTTTCTTGAAGGTTATATTGTCGTGTCGGTTTGGAAATAGTACTGCTGGAAGTTGATTCCAAAAAGTGGTTGTGTGTGGAAAAAAGTGCACTGAAAAACGCACGTTTCTAAAAATTATTGTTTTCGCTTAAATTGCTCTTGTTTAAATCCCTTATATTCATTATCCTTAAATATAGCCCATGTACATTCATCGTCCAGTTAAAATTTTAATATATTAATAAAGAATATAATTAGGCAAGCACATACTCGTGTGGTCCCGGCATAGAATAGGCCACCACTTCCTTTCCCGTGGGTGTCGTAAGAGGCGACTAAGGGAGGGCGAGGGACGAGCAGCAACGTCCTTCTTAAAACATCTCTAAAGTCTAACTGCGGTTACCAATCCGCCTGCCAAGCATGGCAACTACTGGCTTAACCCCCCAAGGGGGAGGCTTTTGTTCAGCAGTGGACAGTTAAAGGCTGATATGTGAATGATGATAATTAGGCAGGCCGCTTGACATAGGCTTTATATTGAGATTCCCTTTCTATAACTAGTCTGATTTAATTTTTTTATGCAACTTAGAATAGCAAACGTGCTGACAGCCCACCTCATGGAAAGTGATAACCATCGCCTATAGACATGAGCAGTACCATTGACATAACAGAGTATACTGTTTCGCCCATGATACACCCCATGCCTTGCCATTCCTGAGGATTCAGGTGTTATTCCTCTATACCCTGTAAAGTCACTGCCATATCCTTTCAAACCGAAACACAGCCATGCAAACACAACTACTTCACACAAGCACACGACTTTTGAACAATGTCTCTCTCTTGTATTTAACTGTTTTTTTTAAGGTAAAATCGTTATGCAAGAGTAAGTTAATAATTCACACAGTTCACAATATATTTTTTTATTTCTCTCACAAAATTGTTAAGAGAGGGACTCGCTGAAAACCAGCGCTGTGCAGCTGTTCACATTGCGCTGGGACACTCACAGCATCAGCTGAGTCGGTTCCTTTTGCCGAGTATGGGACACTTTTTATATATGTTATTTATATTTTATATTGTAATTGTATGGCAATAGAAGTTTCTATTCTATTCTTCTATTCTAAAATGACAACATAATAAAATTTACAGCTAATAGGTTTTTTTTTTTTGATGGGTGTAAATGATATGGTAACCCCGCCTGCGCTAACGGGATACACTAGCGGAGCACCAGTGAAGGGTGATAGATGAGAATGAAAACAGGCCAGTTAGCCCATCATGATAAATTCATCAGGAATTAACCATGATAGTTTCCAGGGAGAACCACGAGGAGGTCGACCTGGTTTGGTATATTGCTAGCAATAGGATTCTCAGTCTCCATTACTAACAATCCCTTTCCCCCCAGCTGATAGGTTACAGCTATATAGGTTACAATTTAAAAACAATCTTTGTGAGAGACTGGTGTCGGTACTAGGATTACCCGTCTTGCAGGTCACCAGGCTCCCAAAATCAAGGACATTTTTACTTGATCTACAAAGGTAAGAGTATACAAGTTAATAAGTTAAGTAACATTATATAGAAGACTTGCATTTTACAAGCTAATTCGTATTAATTTTGGAAGAAGAAAACCAATAAGACAGAACAGTTCTAGATGGCATATTTAGTTGAAATACCATCATATGCACACAAGATTTTAAGTTAAACCTTATTTATTTATTTACTTATTTAACTCTTTATTGCACCATAAATAAAAATATACAATGACAAGTGAATAATTCAAATGAAATACAGTAACATAAATACAGATTGAAATATACACATAAAGGTACAAAAGGCGGTCTTATCGCTAGGGCAATCTCTTACAGACAACCTTTAGTTAAGGGAGAACAGATAACAAAGAGCAGGTGGCGCAAGAGTGAATTAATAATTTTAAACACAACTGTGAAAACCGTTTCCAATTCGGTGCAGCAGTTGTTTCATAATCCCAAATCAAATATACAGACAGAGAGACAACACTTCTAAACATTATTATTTTGACATCTATTGGTCTTTTTAAGACCGAATACTGTATCAGATTAAACAAAATTGACGATTTAAAATGCTTGAATAAAAACGATTTGAATTTGTATTTGAAAGACCCCTTATATTATTTTTACTTAAATATCTCCCATGTACAGATATCTTCGAGTTACAATTTTATTATATTACAAGATTAAATAAAATAAAATAAAAAAAGGATTATTTTTTTTACACATAATAGAGATAGTATTCAGTTAAGTATTCTAACAAAAACTACACCAGAAACAACTTGAAACCACAATAGAAAGAGACTTAAATATAAAAAAAAAACCACAAAGGTTTCTCTCCGTGAAACAATTAACTTACATTTTATTTATATAATTGTAACAACAGCCGGCATAAACTAAAGTTTTGTTTTGTCTAACTAGTCAAATGGTTAAATAGTTTATTAACCCATTTAGAGTTAGAAAGTAGACAATGTTACTGAGTACTAGTGTTGCCTACCTGAATATCGATTATTGGGTACCGATTGTTCAATCTTATTAATCGATTATGTAACCGATTATATGATATTATCGATTCATTATCATCATCTTCTTGATAGATAGATATGATATATATATGATGATAGTCTTTATTACCAACAGCAACAATAAGAGGTAAAAAAAAATCATTTTGCTGGTAATAGAAGCCGCCTCAGCTGTTGCTATATGTGCACACCTCCAGCTAGATGTACCTATATAGAGCTGATTTTCAGGCGGCCCTTAACTCATTTAACTTTAATATTGGTGCGGGTCGCCAATACCCATTTTGTGGATGGGAGACTCAATACATTGAACAGTTTTTTTATTTAATTTTATACAACTTAGAATGACAAACAAGCTGACGGCCCACCTGATGGAAAGTGGTAACCGTTGCCTATAGACATGAGCAGTACCTTGGACATAACAGAGTATACTGTTTCGCTCATGATACCCCCCACGCGTTGCCATTCTCGAAGACTCAGATGTTATTCCTCTGTACCCAGTAAATTCACGCCATATCCCACCCTACAAACCGAAAACCACAGCTATGCAAACACAACTGCTTCACGGTAGAAAATAAAAAACGAAAGAAAAATAAAGTAATTTTTAACCATTACATATCTATCCACTAATGAACATAGACCTCCCCATAGATACATAAACCATATATAAATAGTGTCATATAAAACGGTCCTGAACCACCTTCATTCACTGACTCCCTACAGTGCATTTGAGGTCGTCACCCCATCTAATGGGGTCGTCCTATACTGCATTTATCTGTACGAGGTCGCCACTTAAGAACCTTTCTTCCGCATCGGTTATCGGTTTATCGAGCTATATAACCAGCCCATTGCCATTTCAGCTTGCTTATCTTTATCCATTCCTGATAACTGAGATACAGATCTCTGATTTCATTTAGGGTCCAGTCTCTCGCAAGTTTTACAGTGCATTACATTTACATATTTTATTTATACATATACATATATAGTTTTTTTTTTTCATTTGGCTGTATTTTTTTTTATAATTTGTGCAGAAAGTAAATAAAAATCTATTAAATTAAAAAAATATATATATCATTATCTATAAAAATATCAAAATATTTTTACAAATATTTGTTAAATTATTAAGACAACTAATTAATCTGAGTTAAATTTAACATGTTTTTAAACACGTAATTGTGAATAAAGTGAAGAACTTCTTACGCACATATATTCTTACGGTACGTGTGTAATTACTGTAAAACAGTCGCAATGTAATATTAAACCTGTAACTGTAACGATTTAACTCGTGAAGGGGCGGTTTCCAGCGGTTAACTTATAACCCATTAGCTGGGCCCATCCACTGTCTTTATACAATTAAGGGAATTGTACTTAGTGAAATGTTGCGTTTAATCTAATTACTATGTGTGAGGTCATACTGGTAATATTAAATGGATAAATAAACGGGAATAGCTGCCTGCCGAGGTTTTTCCAACAGACTACAGCATGGGGTTCTTCAAAAAAAGGGTAAAGAGGTTTCTTTGGGGTCGACAACGCGCGCATAATACCCCTGGTGTTGCAGACGTTCGTAGGATACTGTAACTGCTTACCATCAGGTGGGCCGTATGCTTATTTGCCACCTCAGTGGTACAAAAAAATATAGGAAAAAATCCTTTTTAAGGAGTGCTCTAATATATCTAGTATATCTCATAAATAATTAGAATCTATATAATATATATATATATATATATATATATATAACTTCATCGTTTTTAAAAAGATACAATATAGTGTTATAGAAATTTTATCAAAATTGATTTCGTAGTATAGTTTTCAAATCTAAATAACTGGTTTTGTCACAATTGATTTTTTTTTTGTGAGACACAATCTTTAATTTATCTATTTACGCAACTTAGAATTACAATCGAGCTGAAGGCCCACCTGATGGAAAGTGGTAACCGTCGCCTATAGACATGAGCAGTACCATGGACATAACAGAGTATACTGTTTCGCCCACGATACCCTTCATGCGTCGCCATTCCTGAGGACTCAGGTGTAATTCCTCTGTACCCAGTAAATGCACTACCATATCCCACCTTTCAAATCGAAACACGGCCATGCAAACACAACTGCTTCACAGTAAAAACACGAATGGGACAGAGGTGTCCAAGCAAGCGAGTTTTGTACAAAGTCACCCTCTGGTAAAATAAATTAATTACAATTTTAAAACTAAACTACTGTAATAATTTTGGTAAAATTTCGGGATTTTGAAGTAATAAACATAAAAAGGGAAATCTCCATTTTTTAATTAACATATTGCTCTAACAAGTATACTACGACAAATTCAAAGGCATCGAATCGAACAGTCTTCAATTGTTTTGTTTCGACTAACTACAAAATAAGACGTAATTTTTTCCTATTGGATTCTGCGAGTTCTTTGTACTCGTATTTAGAATAATGAAACAATTGCTCGCTTCACTGCAGCATTGCGCTTAAGAGTCTTAGGCTACGGCAAATGAAACTTAAGTAATTACATTATCAGCAGAATAATACTTAATTTTCTATACACAGTTTGTTGTTTTTTCATACAACTTAGAATGGCAAACAACCTGAGAACCTATCGAATGTAAAATGATAACTATATCCTACAGACGTGAACAGTACCATGGACATAACATAGTATACTATATCGCCCATTATACCCCCCATTCATTGTCAGGGTATAGAGGAATAACACCTTAGTCTTCCAGATCAGGTGTTATTGCTCTGTACCCTGTAAATTCACGCCATATCCTACCCTTCAAACTAAAACACAGCCATGCAAACACAACTGCTTCACGGTAGAAACACGAATGGGACTGAAGTACCCAAGCAGAAGACTTTTGACAGTCTCTCTCTGGTATTTATTTGTTCGAACAATTACTAGTTTTTATCCGCAATTTCCTTCACGTGACTAGGATATAGATATATTTTGATTAGGACAAAATATAATTCTTCATTCTACATACTATACATATGCTAAGTTTTATAAAAATTGGTTAAGCCGTTAAGATACCAAATGGTTACAAACAAGCTCAATTACTAAATTTTTACATGACTAGCGTTTAACCGTGACTTTGTCTGTGTGCCTGAGATACCATTAGTGGACTAGGACACACAGTAGCCTATCTCCTTCTCCATTCCAAGTACTACTTGTATACTAATTGTTATTGACGGTGAGTTGAGTCGTTAAAACGACAAGACAAACAAACTCACTTTCACATCTATACTTATAATAAATCCGTAGTAAGGTCAATTCTTTACAAGAAATATATTTCCAAAATAACTATCTGGGGGTGATTAGTGATCGATACTGGTGCCAAAAAAATGCAATCAGTAAAATTTTTGCTTGTCTGTCTGTATGTTCGTTATAGAAACAAAAACTACTAAACGGATTTTAACGAAACTTGATACAAACATTCTTCATATTCCTGGGCAGGTTATAATATACTTTTCATCACGCTACGATCAATAGGAGCAGAGCAGTGTAAAGAAATGTTAAAATATCCACCCGTGCGATGCCGGGACGGGCCGCTAGTTTATAATATTAGTATGGACAATTATAGTAACATTTATTTAATCAGACCACATAAGACCCATTTTGTTAGTTATAAATTGACTTAACCTATGTTAGTAAATGAGCGGTCATGACGCTCTTCGTTGATAACCTGTCCTACCCAACACTCCAGGATGGGACAGTCCATTTTAGCAATACAACAATAAGGAGATATACTTACTTACTGAAATACTCAAGTTATTATACAGAGCACGATTAACACTGCTGTAATTTTGTAAGGAACAGTAGGTTTATGTAAAATATTTCTGTCCTGTTCTCGTGAGGATTTCTCACGGTTCAACCACCCTTGGGGATTGGCATAAGTCATAAGAGACGAGCGATTTTAAATAAAAATTTAACTGCATTCATCAAATAGAAATAAAACGTCCTTCAAATCTATTTTGTTTATTAGAACATTTTGTCACTGTTTTCCAAATTGAGAAATTAACGTAAGAGAGAAAGACAGAATACTTCAATAACTAAAATAGGTTTATGAGACATTTGATGTTTTTATAAATAAGAGGGGGGGGGGGTAAAACTATTACGGTATTTATACACGTTATTATAACATTTATTGACTTACATTCCAATATCCTTTCACATATAATATATCACGAAACTTTTAAAAAATATAATTTAAATATGATCATTTTAACGATTATTGAGCGACTGCAAAATTAAGAAAAGGTATTTTTAAAGATTGACTGTAAAATATTTAATATAATATCAATATGTAATGAATATATTTTAAAAATAATGCCAACGTTATATTAAATATTAGCTTAGTTTTAATTAATTAATTTATTTTTTCGAAAACGTACAGCTGAATTACAGTCAATACATAATAAAAATTATAATTAATTTTATTTAATTTAATTAATAGATAATTAAAATTTTGCTTACATTAGCCATAAAACTAATAACTTCCTTTCATTATATTTGTTGCTAAAAAGAAATTTACTAAATTTACAAGAGCATAATTCGGCCTGCTATTTTGTACGGATCGGAGTGTTGGCCAGTAAAGGTAACAGACGAAAAGCGATTGCATGTAGCTGAGATGCGGATGTTGAGATGGATGTGCGGAGTGACAAGAATGGATAAAATCAAGAATGATTATATCAGAGGAAGTATGAAAGTAGCGCCAGTGATAGAAAAGTCAAGAAGTAACCGTTTATCCTGGTATGGGCACGTGATGCGCAGGAATGAGAATCATATTTTAAAAAAAGTATTAAGAATGAAAGTAGATGGCTATAAGAGGAGAGGAAGACCTAAAAAGACATGGATGGATTGTGTGAGGGACGATATGGCCAGAATGGGAGTGAATGCGAAAATGACTGGGAATAGAAAAGAATGGAAGAGAAAAACATATTGCGCCGACCCTAAATGATAGTTGGGATAAGGGTAGGACGATGAAGATGATGATGATATTTGTTGCTAAAAAATGAATTCTACATCTTGATGGTTCATTGTTTGTATTAATCCTACAAAATTACTCTAAATTTCATAAAATTAAACTATAGATACACTACATGTATTCTAAATAGATCACTCACAGTAACTCGAAAATGATAATGTAAGTAATAAATAATTTTAATTCTCTTTTACTCATTATAAAATAACACCCAATAATATCATAAATGTTAAAGTATGTTTGTTACCTCGTTTTTAACGACTCAAATAGTTATCATGAAATTTATTAACATTTAGACTTAAACTACTTTTTACCCCAAACTATCGATATATCCCGGTTACGAAAATTAAGTCGCTGGTTAGAGTATTTAAATAAATTGCTCAAAGTCCCGCTATGCTTCCTATAATTATATAGATAAAGCATTGAGTCTATCTATCTATCTATCTAAAAAAAACGGATCAACTTTTAAATGAGCTGACTAATTTTTTTATCAGTATTCTATATATTCACGGAAAAAATGTACCTTGACGTATTATTTAATAAATAAAATGAGTGTTTTTGCATTAAAAAGATGCAAAATTTATATGACATAATAAATATAGAAGTTACAAAGGAATCACTCTAAATCTACATTGAAATAGTAAATATGAAAAAGTTGACCCGTTTTTTCGAAGCATTTCTATATTTTACTTTAAATATTACCCGCTACCGGCTATCCCTCATACCTGATCTACGGATGCGACTCCGTACGCACGCGCCATCCCAGCCCAGTAAAAACCCCTGACTTGCGTATTGCCGATTTTTTCCAACACTTAATTACGTCCTAACCAAAGTTTTGCAACTAGCCAATTATACTAAGTGTAGTTTTATCTATTCCAAATATTTTCGATGCTCGAGGGGTTTAATAAAGAAAATTTAAAGGTCAGGTTCAAGGTCACTATTACTTTCCATTGTATACCTTTAATGGGAGGCCATTGTTTTGTGATTTTCTTTTGTTATACGTTTATAATAAATATGCAGGTGGAATAGATATTCTCGCGAATTTAATAAGAACTACCTTGATATATTGCCATTTAGGTTCCAGTATAGAATAGGCCTCCCTTCCATTTCTCGTGGGTGTTATAAGAGACGACTAAGGGAGCTTATGATTGAGGGATGGGCAGCAGCGTCCTTCTTAAACATCACGAAAAGTCAAACTTTGGTTACCAATAACTTTTGGTTTCAACTGTAAAGCAGCTGTGTTTGCATGGCTGTGTTTCGGTTTGAAGGGTGGGATATGGCATGAATTTACAGGGTACAGAGGAATAACATCTGAGTCGCATGGGGGGTATCATGGGCGAAATAATATACTTTGTTATGTCCATGGTATTGCTCATGTCTATAGGCGACGGTTACCACTTCTTACACTTCCATCAGGTGGGCCGTGGGCTTGTTTGCCATTCTAAGTTGTATAAACAAAAAAACTCGCCTGCCAAGCGTGGCATCTACTGGCAAACCCTATATATATATATATATATATACTAGCTGACTCGGCAAACATTGTTTTACCATATACATTATTTTTAGAACTATACATGAAAATTTATCCTAGTACAATTATTATACTCGTATTGGATTGCCATCTTGCAACCCTATATATATATATATATATATATATATATATATATATATATATATATATAGCCAAGCCGATAAATTTTTGATAAAAAGATACATTTTGACTTCATTAGTGTCATTTTTACCCAGTCTAATTATTTTGCTGCTTGTATCATTCTATAGTCGCAATTGATTCTTTGTGCCTCCCTCCCAACTGACCCCTCTCAAACGAAGTGTAGTTTTACGGGGGAATGGATGTTAATTAATGTAAATGGAACACTGCGCTGTATAGAGAATGTATACAGAATCGTCAGTACCTCGAATGATTACGAAATGCTGATTATTTTCTGTATTAATTAGTTAGCCTTTATGATGGAAATAACAACCAAATTAAATAAAGAAAAAGTACTCAGTCAGGCTCGTACTCTCATCACAGTCACTCAAGACTAAGGATCACGAATTGATCCCCAAACTAGTCGAGCTTTTCGATCTAATTACACATACATTAAACCGGTAGTTATTAAATTAAAATATAATGTGTGCTTTCGAAACTTTTAACAATAAAATAACAGTCAAGCATACGGTCGGCCTGATGGTAAGTGACTACTAGGCATGGGTAATATCCGTACCACTGAGATATGTATATATTAGGTTCCTCTAAACATTGATGGTGGAAAAAAGTTCTTCGCCATTTTCGATACCGCCTATACCAGTCGGATATCTACATTCGTCAGTCGTGTGCTTTATTTCTATATTATATATTTGGCAACCGATATATAACAAAAAAATCTAAATTTGCCTTTATATGAGAACTTTAGATTTAATATATATTTACTTTAATTACACTATGCGTTACAGTGTAGGACGGCCTCCCACTAGATGGAGTGAGGGGGGAATGGGATTGTTAGTAATAAGATTTAACAATCTCATTGCTAACAATACACCCTACCAGGTCGACATCCATGCGGCTCCCCCTGGAAACCATGGTGGTTAATTTTTGTTCAATTGGTCGCTATGGGCGAACTGACTTGCCATCATCCTCACCTGTCACCTTTCACCCCGCCTGCGCTATCGGTATACGCCGGCGGGGTCACCATTCCATCTTCACTCATAAAAAAAAACTAGATGGAGTGACGACCTCAAATGCATTGCAGGGAGTCAGTGGATGTAGGTGGCTCAGGACCATTCTTTATGGCAGCCTATATGAGAAGCCTATGTTTAGCAGTTGACATTTTTTTTAAACACAGGGACCAAATGAGGATGTGACTCACCTGATGGTAAGTGACTACCACCGCCCATGATCACTCACAACACCTACGGCATTGCAGGTGTACTGCTAGCCTTTTAAAAACAAATATGCTCTTTTCCTGAAGGTTATGATGTCGTATCGTTTCGGAAATACTGCTGCTGCTTGTTGTTGTTACCACGCTTGGCATAGGAGTCGGCAAGCGCAGTCGGCAAGCGCAGTTAGGCCTTGGTGATGTGTTTTAAGATGGACGATTATCATAATTCCCTGCCTACGAATCCCCCAACTGAACGGCACCGCAATCTTTCAGTGTGCAGGCTCAATTAAAACTACAGTCCACAAACAAAGCTAACTTATTAACCTAACAAACTTCTTAATGAAAGGTAATTACAATCAAGTAATTTGTCAAAGAACCCTTAATTTGTTTAGCAAACTTCAAAGGAGAATACAATGAACAGGCCAAAAGGAGGTACTTTTTAAAGTAGACAAGAAAAAAAAGTCTTGCTCAGTGTATTTTATGCATTATTTATTCTTTAATTCGGTTTTGTTTTTCAAAAGAAAGTTTTATGACGAGAGTTTGTTGGATATACTCTATAAGAAATAGCTTGCTAAGTCGAAACCCTGGCTTTGCCTGTGTGAACTAGGATACTAATTTAAGATTGTGTTCCACAAAAAACCGACTTCAATTTAGGCAAAAAATCTGCTATTTTAATTTAATAACTAAATTACTAAAGCTATTTTAATACAATTTTTATAGAACTCATTTGTTAAGTTGTTGTTAAGAGAGAGTTATAAGATAGTAACATTAAAACGCAGTGTAGGACGACCTCCCACTAGAGGAGCGAAAGGGATTGTTAGTAATGGAATCAAATAGCCTCATTTCTAGCAATATACCCTGTCAGGTCGACCTCCACCTCGTTGCCCCTGGCAATCATCATAGCTAATTCTAGTTGAATTCGTCAGGATGGGCTAACTGACCTGTTTTTATCGTCATCAGTCATCTATCACTGGTGCCCCGCCAGTGTATACCGATAGCGCAGACGGAGTTACCATACCGTTATCATCCATTAAAAAAAAGACCCCCCCCCCCCCCCACTAGATGGAGTATCGACCTGAAATGCGTTACAGGGAGTCAATAGATGCAGGTGGCTCAGAAGCGTTATTTATAGCAGTCTATAGGGGAGGCTTATGTCCAACAGTGGACGGATAATGGCTGAAATGAGGCAACATAAAAAAATTACAACCGAATTGGGAACTTCCTTCTTTTTAAACTCGATTGAAAATATATAGTAGTAATAATGAATATAATCTAAAATAACAATTTCATTAAACATTAATCAACTATTTAATCGTAATACACCAAATAGCCAACCTATTCCATCCACCTGATGAAAAATGGTAACTGTCATCTATCTGACCTTCTCTTTTCATTTAAGAGTTTCCTCTTGTCGGTGCAACTAATTCATGCATCTTCCTCCAGCCAGTTCTATCCCAGGCCATATCTTTGACCTCCCTATACGACGTGACACCTAGTGTTTCCTTTATCTGTCCCATGTAGTCATTCCTCGATCTTCCTTTTCCTCTTTTGCCCTCTATTTTTCCCTCTACTATGCTCTTTAAAAAACCGTCATGTCGTATAAGGTGGCCCAGCATTTTGCCTCTTCTATTCTCTATTATTTTAATTATCTATCTGACCTACAGGATATTATGTAGTAATAATATTTGTATAAAACATAGCAAAAAAACCTCTACAAATATAATACAACATCAAATTTGTAACTATACCTATATTTAAGCAAATAAATGGCTGATTGATTCATTGCTTTCATACCTACCTCACCAAGGATGATGCCTTATTGAAGCCCAGCCAGCGTATATTGATAGCACAAGTAAGGTTTCCATCACATTTCATCTCATAAAAAATCGACATCTGTAAACATAAAAAGTACTTTAGATATCTTTTTTATGCAACTTAGAATGGCAAACAAGCTGACGGCCCACCTGATGGAAAGTGGTAGCCGTCGCCTATAGACATGAGCAGCACCACGGACATAACAGCGTATACTATTTCGCCCATGATACCTCCCATTCGTTGCCATTCCTGAGGACTCGGGTGTTATACCTCTGTACCCTGTAAATTCACTGCCATATCCCACCTTTCAAACTGAAACACAGCTATGTAAACATAACTGCTTTACGGTAGAAACACGAATAGGACAGACGTGCCCAAGCAAACGAGTTTTGGAAAAAGTCTCCCTCTGGTAAAATATCTGGTAAACTATGAAGCTCATAGTAGTCCCAAAGAGTTTTTGTACTATTAAAAATTCCAATTTTTGTTAATAATTAACTAGAAATATCAAACAAACTGATTGTACACCTGATAGAAAGTTATAACCACCGTCTATAAACAAATAATAATATAGGACGACACAGGATATACTATGACGCCTATGATATGCCTCATGCGTTCCCATTCCCGAACACAAAATTATTAGTTCCCATACCCTGTAATTTTCAATGCTACAAACCGAAATACGGCCATGGAAGTACAGTAGGGTGATAACAGAAATACATGTGGAACGAAGAACAAGTATTAATAACTTTACTACACAGCTGATTTATTATTATTTTATACCAGTTATTAACTGTCCACTGCTGAACATAGGCTTCCCCCATAAGGGAAATTTTGCCAGTAGTTGCCACGCTTGGCAGGCGGGTTGGCAACCGCAATTAAGACTCTAGTAATGTTTTAAAAGGAACGCTGCGGCCCATCTGTTGACCGGTAAGTTCATTTAGTCGCTTCTTACGACACCCATTGGAAAGAAAGCGGAAGCTCATTCAATTCTGGGACCACACAGCAATAAAGCAGATTACTTTTTTATGATAAATATTCATGTTTCTCAAACATAAAACATGCTGTGGTTACCTCTAAATATAAAGACAGTTAGACCTAATTCACTAGTTCATTGTATTGAAATTCTTTGCTATATCTTATGTTTTTAATACTAGAAATAAATAAAATTTATAAATAATATTTAAAAATGCAGCTTGCAAAACAAGCTTGTGTGCAAATCACCTGTCGTCAGCGTAACGCATCTGTGTAAAAATATTGTGAAAACTAAGCCCGAACTTGATATTCACAACGATGGTCACTCTGTGTTCATGTCTAAATTAAAAAGTTGATGCACCTCGCCATTACATTATATTTCTTTATAATTTAAAATAATTTAAACACAAATATTAATCATTCACTTATATTGTTAATATCTTTATTATTAATAATTGTAATTTATTTTATTTATATATGGCAACAAGGAGTCATTTACAAAATAATTAACAACAATATACATTACAGTTTTAGAACAGTAGACCTAACAGTGCCAATAACAGTATTTTTAAAACATAGAGATAATTATTTATGAAGTCCCATGGAAACACGCAAAACGTTTATCAAACACAATGCTGTGGTTGCCTCTAAATTTAAGAACTGTTAGACCTAATCTACCAGTGTATTGTATTAAAATACTTTGCTGTATATCATGTTAGTGAACCTATAAATAAATAAATAAATAAACTCTCCGTCCAATAAAAGTGGCATATAGAAACTACTAAACCTAAACGAGTTTAAAAAGATTCCTTTATTTAAAAAGACTATCAAAGTCTTTTTAAATAAAGATATACAAATATGACCAGTGAGTGCGGGATTTTATCAATATGTGAAAAGAAATTTAAGTATTCAGGACTCGGTGAATAAAATCTTGTATCCAAATACAGCTCTTTTCCTCGCAGTTGTGTTTCAACCTGTTTTAACAAATTGCAGCTAGTCCAATTGAAATTAAAGTTCAATATTCGAATTTTGAGATCTCTCATTTCTTTTTGGTTCTATTTTCTCTACCAATATGGAAGGGAACAGGACTAACCCCATATCATACAACCGTTGTCTTCAGTTAATTCCTGGTGTTAATTTTTTTTAGTTTCTGTGAATCAGAGTTCTTCAAATATAGATATTTTTAATAAGTGACGATGGAATGTTAACCCCACCTGCACTATCGGTATTCGCTGACAGGGCACTAGTGGCAGATGATAGGTGAGGATGAAAGCAAGTCAGTTAGCCTATCGTGACGGATTCAAGAGTTAACCACGAAAGTTTCCATGGGAAACCGCGTGAACATCGACTAGATAGGGTATATAACAATGGCGATATTAGACTCCATCACTAACAATGTGTTTTCCCCCCTAAATGTTGGAATTTTTTTTTAATGGGTGGTGATAATGGTATGGTAACCCCGTCTGCACTATTGGTATATACTGGCGGGGTACCAGTGAGGGATGACAGATGAAGATGAAAGTAGGTCAGTTAGCCCATCCGGACGAATTAAACTAGAATTAGTCACGATGGTTTCCAGGGGGAACCACGTGGAGGTCGACCTAACAGGGTATATTGCTAGTAATAGAGCTATTTGACTCCATTACTAACAATCCCTTTCCCCCCAAATGTTGGAATTACATATTCATATATGGATTTACATGTTCCTTTGATCTGTTGACGGGAGGGTTATGTTACTAAATAATTAGACGACATTAAGGCTAAGCCTAATTCAGACTCAACTATTACATACATATGACGAGTAATTACTAATCTACCAGAGGAAGACTTTGTACAAAAATCGTTTGCTTGGGTGCCTTTCTCCTGTGTGTGTTTCGATTTGAAGGGTGGGATATGGCAGTGAATTTACAGTGTATAGAGGAATAACACTTTAATCCTCAGGAATGGCAACGCATGGGGGTATTGTGGACGAAACAATATGTGTTATGTCCATGGTACTGCTCATGTCATGTCCATTTAAAAATGATGTCAGTCTTAAGACACTGACACCAGCGATCTGGGGATTGTCGCCCCGGTGCTAAATTCGGGACAAAGGGGTTTGCCCTTAGGTCTCTATCTGAGCCTTCTTGGAATGGCTAAGAAGCTTCTTACTCATGTCGAAGCAAATAATACAATACATTTACAAAGATTCATAAAAATCAGTTAAACAGTTTCTGAGATTAATGTGAATGAACAGCGTGATATGGGATTATTTTATAGAGAAGATACCATACAATATCAGCAGGTAACTATCCACTGCTGAACTTAGGCCTCCCCCTATTATAAAGGGTTTCACCAATAGTTTCCACGCTTAACAGGTGAATTGAAAACCGCAGTAAAACCGCAGTAAAACCTTGTTTTTTAATATATTTTTACAATAAATCTCATTCATTCATTTATTTATTCATTCATTCATTCGTTCGCTCATTCATTCCTTCAATAGAGACACTGCTGCCTATCCCCCGACTATTAAGTTCCCTTAGTCACTTCTTACAACACCCACGAGAAAGGAAGGGGTGGCCTATTCTATGCTGGGACCATACGGCAATAATAATAGAAAAGGCAACTTTTATTTATTGGGGGGTGTTAGCAATGGAGTTTGACAGCCCCATTGCTAGCAATATGCCCTATTAGGTTGACCTCCACGTGGTTCCCCCTGGAGACCATCGTGAACAATTCTTGTTGAATTCGTCACGATGGGCTAACTGACCTGCTTCATCCTTACCTATCATCCTTCACTGGGGCCCCGCCGGTGTATACCGATAGCACGGGTGGGGTTACCATTCCATTATCACCCATTAAAAAAAACTTTATTTATTATTATTATATACATAGTTTAAAAGAGGTTAAGTCTCATTTTAAGAGTAATTAAATTATGATTAATCAAACAATTGAGAACAACGATACTTCAATTATTTTTGGTAATAACTCATTAGTCATGCATACGAATATTAAGTACACGTATAAAGATTGCTAAAAATTTTGAAAATTATTATAGTATAATATAAGCATTATATAGTATATAGTAGTATGTAGTAATATCAGGCATTCACACATCAACCATACTCAGCAAAGTATTGGGAGATACCGTATTGGTACAAAATACACAAAATCATCACACTCAAGACACACACCAGTCACCAACCACCCAACAGGCAACCAACACACAACACTCAACAAACACACCAGATTCATACAACACAATTCATACACCAAACACACAATCACTCACAAATTCAGTATACACTTAAAATAGAAGGCGAGGTAGAAGACGGATATAAAAATAAAACTGGGGCATACGTACCTTTTTTCCTGTGGGTTTTTTTTTTATACAACTTAGAATGGCAAACAAGCTGACGGCCCACCTGATGGAAAGTGGTAACTGTCACCTATAGACATGAGCAATACCATGGACATAATAGAGTATACTGTTTCGTCCATGATACCCCCCATGCGTTGCCATTCCTGAGGACTCAGGTGTTATTCCTCTGTACCCAGTAAATTCACGCCATATCCCACCCTTCAAACCGAAACACAGTTATGCAAACACAACTGCTTCACGGTTGAAACACGAATGGGACAGAGGTACCCAAGCAATCGACTTTTGTACAAAGTCTCCCTCTGGTTACAGGACGGGGTATGTTTTTAAGCCGACATAAGTCGAGAAGGTGAAAACCAAAAATATATAGTAATAAAAGTATTATAGTATTATATATAAATATTTAGTGGTTTAATTAAAATTTTAATAATCAGTTTCATTTAGCTGCTTTATAGCTTGCTGGTTGCTTGATTATTAAAAATAATAATCGACTTATATAAAATTAATAAAGCAATCTGAACTGGCCTTTATGATTTTTAATTAGTGGCCGAGTTTAATATCAAATTACGGAATTGGAAAAAATCGTTGTTAAAATGAGCACAAAGTTTTCTTTTTTTTTTCCAACAACTCTGCAATTCGATATCACTGCAAATCACTGAGTACGGAAATATTTTCTAAGATGCAAGACAATTAAACGTTCAAACTCCTTGGATTTCTCGCTGCTGTTCCAGACGTTAATTGTTTACTGTTTAAGATGTACCTCCCCCAAAAAAAAAATATATATTTTTTATTTAATCCGAATGAAAATGTGAAATGGCCCTTAAATTCGCCTAGTATCTATTCGAATCATATTTACTGCCATAACAAACAAGCAAAACATAAGTGTAGCTATGCCATGTATCCACAATGATAAATGACACACGTCGCCAAACATGGCAGCCGTGAAATATTGAATGGGAATGTTTATAAAAATGTATTTCTATTTCGTTTCCACGAAATATATTCAATCATGTATCTATATGTGTATGAGTACATACAATTTATTGGATAGTGACTTTAATTAAATTCTAGCAAAGGTTTTTTTTAATGGATTACAATGGAACGGTAACCCCGCCTACGCTAACAGTATATGCTGGCTGAACACCAGTGAGAAATGATAGTAAGTTAGCCCATCGTGATGAATACACCTGGAGTTCAGCACGATGATTTCCGGAGAGGGGGGGGCACGTGGAGGTTGACCTGGTAAGGTATATTGCTAGTAATGAGACTGGTACTCCATATTACTAACAATCCCTTCCCCCCTGCTGAGGTTGTTAAGTACCCATGTAGTTAAAAACCAGTTTGAAAGTGACAGTGTAAAAAAAAGAAAGAATATGTAAAAGAAATGACAAATATAAAGTCGATGAAACAAAGTTACAGTTCGATTAAGGTAATAATTTTCAGTTAAGAAAGGTAAGCTACTTTTTATCGCAGTCCATTTAAATACTTACACGGACAAAGTCGCAGGTAAAAACTAGTAAAATACAAGGTCAAATCGAGATCGTCAGCGGCACGTAAAGAATACGCCCACGTTGAAGAATACATAAGGTCAGAAATTTTATGAATCATAAATTCAAAGAAACATCAATTAATTTGAAGTACTTCTGTATTTCAATTTAAAGGGCGGAAAATGGCTGTGTTTCGGTTTGAAGGGTGGGATATGGCGTGAATTTACAGGGTACAAAGGAATAACATCTGAGTCCTCAGGAATGGCAACGCATGCGGGGTATCATGGGCGAAACAGTATACTCTGTTATGTCCATGATACTGCTCATGTCTATAGGCGACGGTTACCACTTTCCATCAGGTGGGCCGTCAGCTTGTTTACCATTCTAAGTTGTATAAAAAAAAGCTTATAGGATACAGAGGCATAACACCTTACTTCTCAGGAACAGCAACGCATGAAGAGTGTCATGAGCGACACAGTATACTCTGTTATGTCCATTCTCTCTCCTATGTCTCTCTCGTCTCTGTCCTATTCGTGTTTCAACCGTGAAGCAGTTGTGTTTGCATGGCTGTGTTTCGGCCAGAGTGGGTTACGGTAGTGAATTTACAGGATACAAAGGAATAACACCTGAAGCCTCAAGAATGGTAACGCATGGGAGATATCATGGGTGAAACAGTATACTCTGTTACGTCCATAGTTCTGCTCATGTCTATAAGCGACAGTTACTACATTCCATAAGGTGGACTGTCAGCTTGTTTCCCATTGTAAGTTACATAAAAAAGTCTCCCATACTAACTAAATAGATTTTTTTAGCCTTTTTCACTCAGTGCCACTTTAGTGAAAATGTTCAGATTCACTAACAAAACACTCTTTTCAAAAGATGCTCACTTCATTCTGTTTAAATTCGTAAAAAAATTACCCGCAGCATCGAACGCTCAATCTTTCTAACAATTAACGGGCAAAATTGCAATCTATAACGAGTTCAATCCAGTTCAATCCGGTTGGGCGATTCCAACCGCGGCCACTATCACTCAACTGTGATAGGCATCTATCACGATTAACCGCCGCAGCAGCGACTCAACGAGGAGGTTATTATCAAATCTCTACTCGTGATAATAAAATTTTCTAACTTTTTATTTTTTGTTTTACAGTATCCTCTAATATTAATAATAACATTGTCTAATACTAAGAGGGGGGAAAGAGATTGTTAGTAATGGAGTCTAACAGACCCATTGCTAGCATTACACCCTATCAGGTCGACCTCCACGCGGTTCCCCCTGGAAATCATCGTGGTTAATTCTAATGGAATTCGTCACGATGTGCTAACTGACCTGCTTTCATCGTCACCTATCATCCCTCACTGGTGCCCCGCCAGCGTATACCGATAGCGCAAGCGGGGTTACCATTCCATTATCACACTTTAAAAAAAATACTGTCTAAGAAAACTAAATGATAGATATAGATACTCTTTATTGTTTCCTCCAAAAGATTACAATAGTAAACTTATTATAAATATAAATAATTACAAGAAATAATCACAATGAGAAAACAATGGGCGATCTTATCGCTAAAAGCGATCTCTTCCAGGCAACCTTTGGATGGAGAGGCACGATTGAAAATTCTGTTAGTTCTAAATATGGGAAATGTGATACATATAATAATATAAATATTATATATATATAAATGAGTCAATTTTATTATCAAACCTTCGTGATTATCATGGCAATTGTTAACTTTCCACTGTTGAACATAAGCCTTACTTATAAAAGGGATTTTGCTAGTAATTGACTACTGCAGTTAGGAATTTGGTTCTATTTTAACCACCAACGGGAAGAGGTGGTTCATTCACTCATTCACTCACTCACTCATTCATTCGATCATTCATTCAATAGGGACACTGCTGCCCATCCTCCGACCATAATGTTCCATTAATCGCCTCTTACGACACCCATGAGAAAGGAAGGGGTGGCCCATTCTGTTCCGGAATCACACGGAAAATACCTAATGAAAATAATATTTTTTTTTATATATTTATATGGAGAACACAGCAGATATTGAAAAAAAAATATACAGAATTAATTATTGTAGACATACATAACATAATACAAGATTGACAATCTAAAATGTATTAACACAACATTGTTGATTACTTTTTTTTAATAAGGACACAACACTTTTTTGGAGGAAACAAAAAAAAATTATCTATCTATTGGAGATACAATTTAATTGAAATTCACAATGACAACTATCAAAATTGCTGAAACAAATGAACGTGAAATTTCATATTTATATATTGCAAATATGTATATCCATATAATAAATAAAAAGAAAAATGTAAATCTATATAAAAATACAAGCGGAATTAAATATATTATTGTAATAGTATTTTATTCTTTATTGTACATAAACATAGTGATAAAAATATTTCATTTTAAACGTAATGTACAAAGGCGAGCTTATCTCTAACGAAAGATTGCTTCCAGCAAACTTTTTCAAGTGAAATAAATTATTATATTTTATATCAGCGAATCGTATTGATATCCTGATGCTTTTTCTCTTAAAGTACAAATTAGTTTATTCTACAAACACTGATTTAATTTACTTACAATATGCAACTTAGCTAAGTCTAGTAGCTAATTTAGAAATATGGCCACTCCATTGCAACTTTGAGTCTATTGGGATTCCTAAAAATACAGTATCGTTAACAAAATTTGACGGTTTATTGTCCAAAATAACATGGAAATCCACCTTACATTAGGAAGTTTAATTTAATACACTTAGTTTTGGAAGCCTTTAATAACAAATTATTAAGAGTAAACCATTTTAAGATAGTAAAAATAGCTTTATCAAATATTAATAGACAGTAGTAACATGGGAAAGAAACTCAATTGAGTGAGAACGAAGTTATTCAAGCTTGTTTAGAAATGTGGAATATATCGTCCAAAATACATATAGAAAATAACAGACGAATTGAGAAACTTTGACAGAAGTTTCAGAAATCACTATGGGGTTTGTATAGAATAACAGCGCGGTGACAGTAAATAAACCGGTATAGTATAATGCTGAGTGTTGGTCACATTGGAAACTAATTGTTACAAGTTAATTTTTTTTTATACCACTGAAGTGGCAAACAAGCATACGTCCCAACTGACGGTAAGCGGTTACCGTAGACTATGAACGCCTGCAATATCAGAGGTATTACGCGCGCGTTGTCGACCCTGAAGAAACCTCTTTACCCCCCTTTTGAAGAACCCCATGCTGTAGTCTCTCGGCAGGGAGCTCATTCCATAACCTGAATATGTTAATATTATTGTCTTTTATTTTTTGTTACATACATACATACATACGTGTCACGCCTGTCTCCCATTAGGGTAGGCAGAAACAATGGAACGCCAAATGCTTCGATTCAAACAAACCTCTCGCTTCTTCCACATTCATCAATCTTTTCATACACTATCGCAGTATTTTTTGTTTTGTTTTATAAATGCAATTGGTTGTTAATGAAGCTTTCCTTTCTTTCTTTTTTCTTTCCTCCTGTAAAAGATATTCCTTTTTAAAAGGCTGACATCACACTTACAATGCCTCTACTGTTGCGGGTGATCATGGGCGGCGGTAATCACTTACCATCAGGTGAGCAGCATGCTCGTTTGCCCCCTGTGTTATAAAAAAAATCTTTCCTTGTAATTGTTTATCGTAAATTTACTACTGTAATATTTTGAAGAAAACAATAAAGAGTTTTTTTTTATGGGTGAAAATGGTATGGTAGGCCTGCGCTAACGGGATACGCTGGCGGAGCACCAGTGAAGGGTGATAGATGAGAATGAAAACAGGCCAGTTAGCCCATCATGATGAATTCATCAGGAATTAACCATGATAGTTTCCAGGGAGAACCGCGAGATCGACCTGGTTGGGTATATTGCTAGCAATGGGATTCTCAGTCTCCATTACTAACAATCCCTTTCCCCCCAATAAATAGTATTTATCTTTTCTTTAAAGAAAATTGAAAATATAAGCAAATATTCCTAACTTGTAACCGTGAAACCGCAGCAAAGTTACTAAGGTCAAGACAAATAAAGTCGTACTAAAACCATATGCCAAGCCGTTTAGTCCACTTAATATAATAATAACTCAAATATTACGTATATTTAGTAGTAAGACATTAATATATTATTAAATTAAACATTTCTACTAAGCATCATCCAAACCATTACGGAAGCACAAATTATTGAATTCCTATTTTCGAACATTAACTAGAATTACTTTGCGTCAAGTCAAGTTCACGGGAACTTTGGAGATTTCGGCCTACACAGATCATTTTACTCGATATAATTTTGCTAATCAAGCAATATTATATTTACGCATTATTTAAATACTGAATGCATACCGCGACTTTGCTCCTATGAAATGGAATAAATAATAATATAATGTTTAAACAATAAATATTAAATTATAACTAACGCTTGCTTTAAAAATAGACACCGTTTAGACTAAATGACAATTCTAATGGACTCGTCAAACATGTGATTGGAAAATATATATAAATTAAATAGTCATTTATTAAAGTCTTGTTATTTATGTTAATAGTAATTATATATATATATATATATATATATAATATATAATGCTTCTTATACTCTATTATTATCGTGCATAATATAATATTAATACTAGTAGATATAAGCTAACTCTGTGCGTTGGGGGGAAAGGGATTGTTAGTAATGGAGACTGAGAATCCCATTGCTAGCAATATACCCAACCAGGTCGACCTCCTCGCACTTCCCCCTGGAAACTATCATAGCTAATTCCTGATGAATTCATCATGATGGGCTAACTGGCCTGTTTTCATTCTCACCTATCACCCTTCACTAGTGCTCCGCTAGCGTATCCCGTTAGCGCAGGCGAGGTCACCATACCATTTTCACAAATAAAAAAAAAAAACGCTGTGCGTTGAAATTAACGGTGTATAATTTAAGAACAATTAGTTATAAAGCTTATTCTAATCAATGTGATGTGAATGGTATTACTGTTGTTGTGCCTAACATACGTAATGAGACCACACGATTTTGAGTTTATTTTTATGTTTCAACATACTCTCCTCCGAACTCAAAACACTTTTTCCATCAACCCGGTAAGGTTTCGATACCCGTTTTCTGCCACCCAGTCTTTAACAGTCGCATACGAAGGAGCGGACTCACCTAAAGTAGCAGACGTGTCTTCATGTATAGCTTTTGGAGTTAAACCTTTCGAATTCAGGTATTTTATCACTGCACGATGTTCAATTTTATCCATTTTCAAAAATGGCTCTGACTTGACTTACGGTATCACGTGTAAACGAACAATGAGTTACTGTGAATAAACTATACTGTGCATACTTGTTGCTAAATAATGTAACTACAAAATGAGGGTAGTTATAATAAAAAACCAATGACTTTAACCATGTTAGGCTAAAAACTTTTCAAATGACCCTCGTACATAAGTCTCTCAACTGTCAAGTGTATTGTAAAATCTTCATACATTTATTTATCATTTTATTTATAGGTTTTTGTTTAATAAGAAATTAATTGCGTATTTAAATAAAAGTAAAATCATCATCATTATATCAGCCTTTAACTGTCTACTGCTGAACATAAGCCTCCCCCATGCCAGTAGTTGTCACGCTTGGCAGGCGGATTGGCAACCGCAGTCAGGCTTTAGAGATGTCTTAAGAATAACACTGCTACCCATCCCTCGCCCTCCCTAAGTCGCCTCTTACGACACCCACGAGAAAGTACCCTATTCAAGAAGCACGTATACCACCCTTTAGACTCATTTTTAATTACTTAAATATATTCATAAGTTAGTACTAGTATAGTATTATATTATCTGTAATACTGTGAACATAAAAAAAAAATAGCTGGCCATAAATAGGTTAAAAAATATGAAGAAAAAAAGAGAGAGAAGAGAGAGAAAGGAGCATTATCCTTATTAATATTATATTATGAAATGTGAAAGTAAGTTTGTTTACTTGTTATTTTTACGCCTTAATGGCTCAACAAATCATCACGTAATTTGATATACATATAATTGGCATAATTTTTATCTCGGCCAAACAATATGTCGTCTTTACTCCGGGTCTCATTGACGAAGTTGCAGGCATAAATATTCCTTATTATAAATGTATAAGTGCGTTTGTTTGTTTGTTACCATTTGACCTGACATTTTAACGGTTCAACAAATAGTCATTAAATTTACATATAGTATTTGGGATAGAAGATCAATATATATGTACCACTTTTTTTATAACATTGTAGGCCAACGAATATGCGGCTCATCTGATGGTAAGTGACCACACGCCGGCCATGATCATCCGCAACACTAGAGCCATTGCAGGTGTGCTGCCGGCCTTTTAAAAAGGAATATGCTCTCTTCTTGAAGGTTATGATGTCGTATCGGTTCGGAAGTACTGTTGCTGGAAGTTGATTCCAAAGAGTGGTTGTGCGTGGTAGAAAGTGGCTTGAAAAACGCACGGTGTAGGTCCGCCATTCATTCAAATGTTTGGGATGGTTTGATCAGTTTATGGCGGGTTGTACGGTGGTGAAAATCAGCAGAAGATATCAATCCGAACAATTCCTCAAAGCATTCCCCATGATCAATTCGCTAAAAGATGCACAGAGATGCAATATCTCTACGCAATTTCAGTCAGTCAAGCCGGATAGTAAGGCGTTGATTACCAATAACATTTTTATCCTTTTCAATCAATATCGTAAGCGAAGACGCGGGAGTAGCTAGTGATTCAATAAGACTACAAGGGCACTGGTGGTACGTAACTGAATTGATTAGCTCCCAGTGGCGGCCTGTCCGTTTCAGGATCAATTACCGGTTAATGCCCGCGTGAGGGCACACTACGGATTCGGGGTTCGTGGGGCCGATAAAGTAAATGCGTAGATCTAAGATAAAACTCAGCAATCTTGTAATAACACAGTTCATCCATTAGAACGTATATATATATATATATATATATATATGAAACTGGCCGTTTCTTGTGGGTACGTTCGCGCGTGTGGTTTTATTCATTTCTAGAAGGGTTTCAGAAGGAGAAGGAATGTTTCCGCGTTCTAAATTCAAATATCATTTCAATCTTTTACATATTGTATACGAGCCATGTATCTTGGTGATATCACAGTTAATAAAAAATATATAATAATTTCACTAAATGACAATGAAATTTAATGTAGCAATAATTACCGTGGCATAATGTAGCAATAATATATATATACAAAGATAAAGAAAAAAATATCTCTGATATTATTCCTGCCTATGAATAATGATTATATCAAACTAGTGGGCTTTTATATTCTTCTATTTTTAGTCGTATGATAAAACAACCTCATACAAATCGTTCCACAATATAAGAAAGTAACGAACTTCATTAAATATTCAAGACTTTAAGGTGAAAAGGTCAGATTTGTCTCAGTACCTGAAAATTTAAGATAAATAATGTATACAAACATCGGCCGACGCTAGATTATTCTAGAATCCTACTACTCTTATAAATGCGAGAGTATTTTAGGATAGATGTTTGTTACTCTTTCAAGCAAAAACTACCGAACGTATTGATTTAAATTTAGAAAACGAATACGTTTATTAGATGATAATGGAATGGTAACCCCGCCTGCGCTAACGGTATAAACTGGCGGGGCACCAGTAAAAGATGATAGGTGAGAATGAAAAGGCAGGTCAGTTAGCCCATCATGATGAATACGCCTGGAAATCATCAGAATAGCTTCCAGGGTAGACCACGTTGAGGTTGACCTGACCTGGCAAAGGCAATGGTAGTCCGCATTACTAACAATCCCTTACCCCCCATCGAACGTATTTGTATATAACCCGAGAGACAGATAGGCTATATCCTTACTTAAAACATAAAATACTATATATATATATATAATAAATTAATTAAAGATTTGTTAAACTTGGTTCCATTTTCATTAAGTCTCGTTAAGTCTTGAATAAGACCATAGTTTTGTACAAGTCTCAGTAGCACTTCTTTTTCTCAGGCCCGACTAGAGGCTATCAATTTCCAATGAGCAATGTTGAATTAGGCGCCACTTTGTTTGGATATTGTAATTAAAATATTGATTAACTTTTGATATTTTAGGGCCGGCAAATATTTTCATTAGTACGCTTCCGTAATGGAATTTATCGCTGTGTGTAGGTATTATTAGAATAGTGGTTTTGATAATGTCTGTATCGTTTCGATCTGTATATTGGGTCTGGAGATTTATTTTCATCACCATACTAAAGTTTCATCCCAATCCTCTGGACGAGTGGCGGTCTTCCACCGTGCGTTTTTCAAGGCACTTTCCTCCACGCACAACCATTCTTTGGAATCAACTTCCAGCAGCAGTATTTCCGAACCGATACGACAACATAACCTTCAAGAAAAGAGTATATTCCTTTTTAAAAGGCCGGCAGCAAACCTGCAATGCCGCTGGTGTTGCGGGTGATCATGGGCGGCGGCAGTCACTTACTAGGTGAGCCGCATGCTTGTTTGCCCCCTGTGTTGTAAAAAAAAAAACCATCATCCTCATAACAGCCATTAGCAGTCTACTGCTAAACATAAACCTCCCACCATAAGGGGGATTTTGCCAATAATTGTCATGTTTGATATGCGAGTTAGCAACCGGCTTTAGTGATGTTTTAAGAGAACCTTCGACCATTAAATTTAGTCATCTGTTACGATACCAAATGGAAAGGAACCCCATCCCAGTTATCCCATCTGGACATTGACGGCGGAAAATAGGTCATCGCCCATTTCGATATCACTCCTACCAATTTTACTAGAATGATGACTCAATAGTTATTATTAAACCTCAATACTTATTGATATTACAAATGTAAAAATATATATATATATATATATATATATATATATATATATATATATATATATATATATATATATTCGATACCAAGCTCAAACGAATCATCTTATATTTTTTATATGCAAACAAGCTGACGGCACACCTGATGGAAAGTGGTAACCGTCGCCTATAGACATGAGCAGTATCATGGACATAATGGAACATACTGTTTCGCCCATGATAGCCCCCATGTGTTGCCATTATATCTTATAGCTTATGTTATCTTATAGCGCCTTAGCTTAACTTAACCAGTCACTATGAAATTTGGTATACGTATACTATAAGGGATGGAAATAATAATAATAATAAATTTATTTGTACGAATTGTAGAATATGCTACAAGATGATAGTAGTAAATAAATTCCCATCGTATTCTGCTGTTTTTAGCGTACAAATATTTAAAAACATATAAATTATTACAATCCATTACACAATAAAATACGTCCGCGTGGTCCCGGCATAGAATATGCCACCCCTTCCTTTCCTGTAGGTGTCCTAAGAAGCGTCTAAGGAAGAGCGTGAGATAGGCAGCAGCGTTCATCTTAATACCTTCAAAGCCTAACTACGGTTGCCAATCTGTATGCCTAGCGTGGCAACTACTGGCAACACCCCAAGAAGAGGCTTATGTGCAGAAGTCAGACATTAGGAGCTGATATTATGACGATGATGAAAGCATGGCCACATCACAGTTGAAAAGGCATAAACTACTAGTGATACTTACCAATCTATGTATCAAGATTGTACGGATGAAGTCGCGAGTAAATACATGCATATACAGCAAGCCTATCTCCCAATAAGTTAGACAAAAACAATAGAACGCTAATAGAATTCAAATTTAAACATATTTCTCAATTTCACCTCCACGCTCATCAAATATATTTATGCAAGCGCCCCATATACGAACATTTGTAATCCCTTCTAACCCCTTGTAATGTCATATCTAAACTCCTTGTAATATTTAAATGCTATTTTTGTCCCGAATAAATTATGATAACCGATGTGACCTCGTGTTACATTTATTATTGCTTAATTTAAACGCAATAATAAAGAATAGAATAGAAGAGGCAAAATGCTGGGCCACCTTATACGACATGACGATTTTTTTAAGAGCATAATAGAAGGAAAGATAGAGGGCAAAAGAGGAAGAGGAAGACCGAGGATTAACTACATGGGACAGATAAAGGAAACACTAGGCGTCATGTTGTATAGGGAGATAAAGGATATGGCCTGGGATAGAGCCGGCTGGAGGAAGATGCATGAATTAGTTGCACCGACAAGAGGAAACTCTTAAATGAAAATGAAAAAAAAAATAATTTAACGCAGACACATAGGTGTCTTTGTATTTTTTATATTTGTTGTATATTTTGAATTTATTAATATTCGCATTTCCCCTCGTAGGGGGGTATTAGACGAGCAGTATCTAAAAGCACCGCTTTCTGTCTCATTACCGGAATCCCAACGGTCTGGGATTCAATGAATTGAGACACCGCATTTGTCAGTATGTGAAATGTGTATCAAATTTAATTCTATTACAATTAAGTAACAAATGGTATCATAAACATCTTCTCAAACTTTCACATTTATAATAAGTTGAATTAAGAACTTTGTACGCCAACAAAATATATGTAAAAATAAATTCATATTAAAGAACCATGGATTTATCACTACGGAAATCAAGATTATTCATATAGCTGTACAAAGGATAAATAAATACAGAGGAATAACACCTGAGTCCTCAGGAATGGCAACCCATAGGGGGGGTATCATGAACGAAACAGTATACTCTGTTATGTTCATGGTACTGCTCATGTCTATAGGCGACGGTTACCACTTTCCATCAGGTGGGCCGTCAGCTTGTTTGCCATTCTAAGTTGTATAAAAAAAATTGAGTACCACAAAAAAACATACTTCAATTATGACAAAATCATTCATTTTTAATTAAAAACTAAACGAGTGAAGCAATTTTGAAAAAAATTCAATGGGACCAATCTATAAGTATATCTTTTGAGATAAAGAAAAAATCCAAATTGATTTAGAACTGACGAAGTTAAGAGATATCAAAAATAAAAAAAAACATACAACCTAATTTAATACTTCCTTTCTGAAATCAGTTGAAAAGAACATACACGTAGGTATATTTTCCCTAATAATTCCCCAAATATGCTCATAATATGTATATGCCTAACACGAGTTAATTGCATGACACAAACAACGCTGTATATATGTATTAGCAAAAATAAAATAAGCAACGTAACGCCCCCTGGCGGCAGGAAATGAAAAAGCACTCGGCGTTTTGAGAGCAACGCGGAGCAAAGCAAAGTACTGCACTAACAAACTGCTTTGTTCGCGATGGAATATTTGGACGGTAAGCTACAACAAAACTTGGTATGCGACAAAAAATATTATTTTAAATACAAATTATTTTTATTTTATTTTTTTTTATTAAGACTTATACTGTAGTTATTAACGATACAGAGAGAGGGTAGGTAGTTTTTAGTATAAAAGACCGTTATATATTCTTTTTTTTTTAAATCATATTTAAATATACAAGAATATGTTCAAAGACAAAGAAAAAAAAAAGGAATTACTCTATATACTAATTTAGGATGTATCAAACCACCAATGTACCAAATTTTATCCAAATTCGTTCAGTAGTTTTTGCGTGAAAGAGCAACAAACATCCATCTATCAATCGTTACAAACTTTTGCATTAATTATATTGATATATTTGTTACAAATGCTACAATAAAATTTGTTATTAATAAGCATGTGTAATTTAATAATAAATAATTTTTTTTTATTTAAATACAGGCCGTTCAAATTCTTACCGCCTCATTCGTAAAAACATCAAACTCTCATAAACCTATTTGAGCTATTTTGCTTTTTCTTTTACACTGAATCTATTTACTCATTTAAACTTTAATTCACAGTAAAATACTATGTACATTTGGCGGAATTAACACCTGACGATTGGGCAAATCGAAAAATACGTAGGCGGTGCATTTTTGAATAGAGGAAAAGTAAAACAATACTTGATACATTCATATAGTATAAACATACACATAATATATTAGATAAATAAATATATACATACAATAAATACACACATAAATAAATACATAGAATATTACTATAAAATCCAATTTGAAAGGAAATGTAATAATTAAAGTAGACTTGTAGAAGGTTTTAGTTTTTATGAGTCAGTGCTATATCTTTTACTAAACTAAATCACACTACACGGTAACCCATGACTGATTTTAAATTAAATATTTATTCTAGAGAAAAGGCTGCAAAATCATTTCTCGATCGAATAAAATGTAAAAATAAAAAAATAAATAATGTAAATCTAAAAAAATATATGTATGTTCCAGTTACCGGGTTTTTATACACATCTAAAATTTGAAGGCAAAAATTACTTCATCTAAGTAAACGGTAAACGATTGAATGGACCTCTGGTGGAGACGTGTTGGTATTGCGAAATTGTAGTTCTGTACATTCTGTTTAGTCGCAGCCAAATTGTGGAATTTAGCGCAATACAAAAAGGCTGACTGTATTAAATACGGACCCCTCAAAATTCAAATAGCTGTATTTTTTTATACAACTTCGAATGGCAAATAAGCTGACCGCCCACCTGATGGAACCATCATATCATCATGCTAAGCATTGCCTATAGATATGAGCAGTTCCATGGACATAACAGATTATGCTGTTTCGCCCATGATACCCCCCATGCGTTGCCATTCCTGAAGACTCAGGTGTTATTCCTCTGTACCCTGTAAATTCACGCCATAACCTACCCTTCAAACTGAAATACAGCCATGCAAACACAACTGCTTCATGATAGAAACACTAACAGGACATAGAGGTGCCCAAGCAAACGACTTATGTACAAAGTCTCCCTCTGGTGGATACTGATGGTACTCTGGTGGTGGAGTATTCCAAAACTACTCTTTAATTATTAAAAATACAAAAATACATGAAATTAGGTTCAGATTGAGCATTCAGCTACCCAAAAGTACCATATAGTGCAAAGAAACCCAAGCCTTGTGACAGCAGTCACCAAAATCCAGTCAGTTGTCCAAAAACACGTTCTTTGGCTTAACCCAGCCAATCAACTACAAACGTACAGCCAAAGCATAATCATGTCAGAAAACTTTCTCATGATACTTTTTTCGTATAACGAAATTATTTTAGTGTAAATCACTAAGTATAAATTTCAGAGACGCGGTTCGCCGTTTCTCTTAAAATTTAAAGTTAAACGTTACGCAGAAAATTTATAGTGCAGTGTAGCAATTTAAATGAAGTCTGGACGCTTTATATACTGTATTTTGTTCTAGAATAAACCATATACTTGGATGCAATGTAAAAAGAATATCATAAACAGTATCTGTAAGGGACAACCCTAATAATTTGTACAATAAGTAAATCTTTGTCTGAAAAACAGCAAATTTAATTGTGAAACAAAGATTATTGGATCGATAGAGGACATTGATATATCTAATATTTCAGAAAATATTATAAATATAAAAACATTGAGACAATTTAAGAGCAGACTGTACAAATGACTTTTGGACAAAAGTTATTACTTAATTAAGGACTGGACCGTTCCTTACGGGCCATCTATGGGAGAGAAATATGTTCAGCAGTGGACAGTTAAAGGCTGATATGATGATGGTAAAGTTAAAGAGAAGCTAACGATATTCTATTATTTAAAAAAAAATATACCCCCTGTCATAAATATAATCTAAAACACAGGATATGACAGAGTCGGCACTCTGCTACGATTCCATTTAAATCCTTTTGTTTTGACAACTGTCTATTAAAACGAAGATAAAGTTAAAATTATAACTTTTGTTTCAACACCACTGTATACACAGATTAATTCCTTTTATAACTATTACAATTGATCCTCCCCCCTGCCCTCCCTGATAGACAGAAGACGATCCAAAGAAGCCAGTCCAGTGTCGTCCCACTCGGAAATTCATTCAAAACATTTTAACTAAAGCTGAATGGGAGACTTCGCCATTTCGAAGTGAACTTCTCTTTTCAACCAATTCAATTTGTAATTTAATCGAAAGTTATTTTAAATATTTATTAATTTTTAAGCGACTTCAAAATGGATTTGGAAATGTTTTCGATTCTACTTTATATTCCTTTGTGTGTACATGTCTCATGATTTTATCGTTAATTCTTTATTTATTTGGAAGGGAAAATTCTATATATATATATATATATATATATATAAAGGCCTACTTCTGTTTTAGCGCCATATTCATTTTGTAGCAAAGTCGCTATTTTTTATGTATGAGCAAGATATTAAATTATTCAAATTTATATAATATTTGAATTATTTAAACATTATTGATATTTGTATTATGCTTTATCCGTTAAGCTTTGGTAAATTCTTCGTATATAATAAAACAAAACTGCTTACGAAATCTTACAAAATAATAGAGGGCGCCTCACAAGCAACTAGTAGTAATAATTTTTAATATTGTTACTAATATTTTAAATGTAAAAGTAAGTTTATTTGCTTGTTACCATTTAGCGCCTTAACAGCTTAAACGATTACTATGAATATTTATGTACATAAATAAATATATACTAAATGGGAGATATAGGCTATTTTTTATCCCGGTCAGTGAATATATCACGTTCACAGACACGAAGTCGCGAGTAAAAGCTAGTAGTCTAATAATACTTTCTCAAAATACGTATCTTATTACTACACAAATCCTATGTCTTTATATACTTTATTTACTAAAATCCCAATCATTCGGCCTTTGGATTTTAATATAACACTTAATAAATTACATTTTTTATGAAAACGAATCAAACATAAATTTGCTGACAGTACATTATCGGTGATTCCAAATGGAAAAATAAAAAAAAAACTGCGTTGAAAGAGTGCTCTTAAAATTAAAATATTATTATAATAAATCCGAATCATTATTATGAGTACAGTGTGGAAAAACCCATTTATCCAAATAGACGTACTATATAAACTGCGAAGATTGACCGGCTAATTGGTTACTGGTGAATAAATAACACAAATTATACATTTAACCACATTTATCTCCGGCGAACACTCGACTCTGCGCTTGTGTAACCGCGTACGCTTTGAACTTCGTCAAACTTAGAGATGTTAAAGTATTTTTTTTTTTGTAACACAAGTGTAAAACGATCATGTTGCTCATCTGATGATAAGTGAGTATCGCAGTGGCAGGTAACGAGTGAATGTATGACAGATAGATACCTCCCCGCCTCCGCCACCTTCAAAAGTTACCCTGTGTAGACTGTTTCCTAAAACTACCGTATGAAAATCTTTATACTGTGACAGTATAAAAGTCCTACCAGAGGGAGACTTTGTACAAAAGTCGATTGCTTGGGTGCCTATGTCCCATTCGTGTTTCAACCGTGAAGCAGTTGTGTTTGCATGGCTGTGTTTCGGTTTGAAGGGTGGGATATGGCGTGAATTTACTGGGTACAGAGGAATAACATTTGAGTCCTCAGGAATGGCACGCGTGGGGGGTATCATAAGCGAAACAGTATACTCTGTTATGTCCATGGTACTGCTCATGTCTATAGGCGACGGTTACCACTTTCCATCAGGTGGGCCATCAGTTTGTTTGCCATTTTAAGTTATATAAAAAAAAAACTTTAATATTTTGACGTAGATATCTTTTTTATTACACAGCTCACTTGATAATAAATAACTACCTGCATATGAGCACTCGCATCGCCAAAAGAATTGCAAGGGTGCTGCCAGCCTTTTAAAAAGGAATATGCTATTTTCTTGAAGGTTACAATGTCGTATCGGTTCAAAAATACTGCTGCTAAAATTTAATTCCAAAGCTTATTTGTAACATGCTAGAAAGTACATTGAAAAATGCCCGGTGGAGAACCCTCACTTTGTACCTAAATCAATAAAAATAGCAACTTGTGACCATAGATAATGTAATCAAATAACAAAATATGCTTAACTCGAAAGTTTACGTGTCACAGCATCGCTCGACATTCTCTGTTTTTCCATTATCCGTTCAGATCCAAGAAAATGGCTCTTTTATTTGCTGAATAGTGAATGTTGGGCACTTAACCTTACGGGGCTTACTTAAAGAGTAATGTGGACACTTCGCATCGACTCAAACCGGCAAAGACTAAATAGAACGTCATATAGTTACTTGCCTATTAATTTTAAATCTCTGAGAGGTAATTATCATACCGCCCATCAAAATGCAGTCGATAATTATAAATAGATAAAAATAAACACCACTGGATATATTACACAGCATGGAGAAGAAAGTTTTTTGAGTGACGACCCCGTACGAACAAACGCAGTGTAGGACGACCCGCCATTAGATGGAGTGACGACCACAAATGTATTGCAGGGATTCAGTGAATGCAGGTGGCTTAGAACCGTTCTTTATACCAGTCTATGGAAGAGGCCTATGTCCAGCAGTGGACGGATAATGGTCGAGTTGATGATGATGATGATAACATCACATAGCGCCATCTAGTCCCAAACTAAACTGAGTTTATACTATTAATACTATCGTTGACAATTTAAGCAGTGATAACTCAGTCGGATAACGCTTGACTATACTGGGTGTACCAAGATAGAAACCCAACGTATAAGCCAGTGTGAACAAATAAGAAATGTCTACTAATTTGTTCAAATTAATATTTTAACAACATAAAAATAATTGTCACTTTATGTTTTAGAAGCTATATAAAGGTCTTTCATGATCAATAACGGCGGCAGCCCAAAATCTCTTGACATTCGAGGACGTCACTCTTACACAATTATTATTAATTATTATACACAACATATATAATAACAATTATAATTATCAATAATATTGTCCTCAAATAAAAGTTTTTTTCCTAACCTGATCCTATGGTCAATTGGACACCAATTTCTTACTTATAACGTCAGACAAATGGGCCGTAAGTAGAGTAACCAACAGTCAGATTTTCTCTGGATATATCCGGATTTTGTTTAATTGTTTAATTTTAACATTCATTACATTATGCTCCGCTTTTATAAATCTTATATTATAATATTATACATTTTGTGATACATAAGTAAGAAAAAAAAAAGGAAATTTTATTTTACAAAATATACAACAATACCCACATAGGGGTTAAAAAATGGCTAAAAAAAAAATAAAAAAAGGAAAACAAAATTTACTAAATACGTAGCAAAAAAAAATGCATATTATAGCAGTTTCAGCGAGAATTAGTGTGTGTGCATATGTCGCAATATTTGGCCAAATGAGGTTCGTGGTCAGCATTTTGCTGTAGCATCAGGAGCGTTACAGCGCTGATTTTCAGCACGAATCATGGCAACCCATGGGGTCCTAATAATAAGAATAAAATAAAATGCTACATTGAGTATGCATGCGTTTAAATATTTTTGTTATACAAAAAAAAACAGTTTCACTACAAATTTTTCCTACAAGTTTCCTTCCACGAACACTCAGAATGAGCTCCCTGCCGAGGTTTTCCCAAGAGACTACAGCATGGGGTTCTTCAAAAGGGGGGTAAAGAAGTTTCTTCAGGGTCGGAACCCGCGCGCGTAATACCTCTGGTATTGCAGATGTTCATAGGCTACGGTAACCACTTATCATCTGGTGGGCCGTATGCTTGTTCGTATGTTGTTGCCACCTGAGTGGTATAAAAAAAATTGATGGAGTCCGTTGAAAAAAATAGAACACTGCTATCACTAAATATATTACAGTTTATTCACCTAACTTTCCTGTATCGATTTTCATTAAATTGTTATTTCGGGAATAATCCTATATACGACAATGTGATATGAAAGCCAAATTACATGTTGGAATACCGTTAATAATAGCTTTCAGTTATAAAATTGTACGTTTGTTTTATCGATAAAACATATTAAATGTTCCGAATAAAACGATAATCGAATGAATCGAGTAATTGCTTTTCCAAGAACAATGATATGTAAGGCAGGTATATTAATATAATATTAATCGCAAATACGCCTGTACGATTAAAGACTTATTTACCTATTGGAATGGCATAGTACTGTAAAATAGCTAAGTTTTACAAGTTATTATAAAGCGTATCCTAAATTAAATATACATATTAGAAATTTTTATTTAGGACTTTTTTTTTTAAATGGATGATAATGGAGTGGTAACCCCACCCGCGCTATCGATATATACCGGCGGGGCACCAGTGAAGAATGATAGGTGAGGATGAAGTAGGTCAGTTAGCCCATCGTGACGAATTCAACAAGAATTGTTCACGATGGTTTCCAGGGGGAACCATGTGGAGGTCGACCTAATAAGGTATATTGCTAGCAATGGGGCTGTCAAACTCCGTTGCTAACAATCCTTTTCCCCTCTATTTAGGACATTTGAATTTAGAATGTGGAATTGTAAAGATTTTGTTTTTTATTTATACATTGTTTTACACTTCAACATATCTGATGGCAAGGAATTAGACCGGCTCCCTGCCAGCACAGTGGTAGCCACGATCCTCCTATTTATATATTTATTTACATATATCTATATCAATTAGAGGCAAACTGAATTATATATATAAAGAAATGGATAAACTTAGAGCCTTTAAAATATGGTGCTGGAGAAGGATGGAGAAAATAAGCTCTTTAGCTAATTCGATCGAATAAGTAATGAGGAGGTCCTTAGCTTAGGGTTAAGGAAAAGAGACAAATTATAAGAACTATTGAGGTCAGAAGGGAAAAAATATTAGCACACTTGATACGACACGACGAACCTATGAACATTATAATAGAAGGTAAGATAAAAAAAAAGAGAGGGAAGAGGGAGACCAAGGCATAGTTCCAGGCAGATCAAGGAAAGAGTTGGTGTCGTGTCGTATCAAGATGTGAAGAGACTCGCTAAAAATCTAAGTAAGTGACAACAGCTCCACCGAAAAGAGTGCAGCTCTTAAATAGGATATACAGATAGATATACATATACGTACATATAACAGGTAAACGAGCACGCGGCTCATTTGATTACAGCCGCCCGTAAGTACCAACAATATCAAAGAAATTGCAAGTGTTTTGCCGACCTTTTAAGAAGGAATACGCTCTTTTCTTAAAGATTTCAATGTCGTATCTGTTCGTAAATACTGCTGCTGTAGATGGCACCATTACAATTGGTGAAAATATCGCATAAAAACATACAAAATAAATACAGTCAAATTAAGCAAAAACTATTTGAAAAGAGAATCCTTTTCTTTTTAATGTAGGTTGAAAACGATCTCCATCTCTGTACACTAGCTACTCTATGGACGTCTATCAAAATACTGCAAACTTGCACAAAATAATATTAATCTACACCAGCAGCTTACTTCGTATATTTTAATCTGTGATTTGTGTTTATATTCACTACAGTTTACAAATAAAATAATTCAGCTTTATAAATAACATCATAATCTAGTTATAACTGGCAAGCTATCCTACGTGAATTATGGTAAAAAAATATCTTATATATATATATATATATATATATATATATATATATAAAGCACTCATTTTATTTATTAAATAATATATCAAGCTACATTTTATGCGTATATATATATATATATATATACGCATTAAATCATCACGCAAATTTGTATGAAAAAGTTGACCCGTTTTTTCGAAGCATTTCTATGGAGACATTTTATCTAATAATCTAAGTATGCTTACTTTTAATATTACCGCTATATATATATATATATATATATATATATATATATATATATATATATATATAAACTACATTTTTTATAGGTTTTTAAATCTGTAAACGCAACAAATGCAAATTCTGAAGATGATCTTTTGGGACAATCTGGTGGCTAAATGAAAATAAAAACTCACCTGTTTTAAAAATAAATAAACAAACCCGAAAGAAAATTTCCTACAATGCAGACAAGCATCTGCATTACTTCTCCAGAGTATTAACGATAGTGAACACGACAGTTTTCAGGACAAACCTGGTGGAAGTCAATTTGATAGAGTTTATTGCTACTGCACCTGTTGTAATTTTTTTTTATACAACTTAGAATAGCAGACAAGCTGACAGTCTACCTTCTTATTCCGGAGACCTTAAAAAATATTGACAGAACTTTTTTCTTTTTTATACCACTGAAGTGTCAAACAAACATACGGCTCACCTGATGGCGACTTTCTTATCTGTGACGATGTCACATACGCCTACAGCTACAGCCACGGACCGAGGCACACAGTCAGGCACGCGCTCGCGTCACAGTCGCTCATGACTAAGGATCACGAATTGATTCCGAAACTAGTCGAGTTTTTTCAATCAAATTACACGTAAGTTAAACCGGTAGTTAATACATTAACATCTTAGATTATATAGATGTATTGTCTCCATACAAATGCTTCAATAAAAGCGAGTCAACTTTTTTATACAATTTTGCGTGATAAATAGTTTTGAGTGATTCCTTTAGAACTTCTATATTTATATTGTTTTATAAATTTTACATCTTTTTAATGCGTAAAAACTAATATTATTAAATATAGATACATCAAAATATGTGCGTAAGTATATACTGACAAAAAACTGATAAAAAGCAAGTCAGCTAATTGGACAATTAGCTGACAAAAAGTTGACGCGTTTTTGTGGCTCGATGCTCTATCTACCATATATAATCTTAGTTTAAAAAATCATGTGTGCTTTAAACATTTAACAATAAAATCTATATTAATAAATTGTTCCGTAAACCAATTTAAAAGTATATCCTTTCAAATAAAAAAAATCTTTTCAAATATAAAAATAAAACGTACAAAAAAACAAACAAAGTCAAAACCTTTAACACAAATAGAGGTGCAAAGTAAAGCCGTGTTCACATATTAAGGAAAACAGCATCAGTCTGTTCAGCTTTTAATATGCACACATTGCAAATTAGCAATCTCCTTGATTAACCCTTCTCGACCTTTACTATTCGAAGCCGGAACTGTGTGAACGGCGCCTTACTAATGAATACAATGTTTGTATTCTGAGAGAATCGAATCCGCAACCAATGGAGAACGAAGCAGTGTATTAAACCACAATATTATTAAAATCAATGTTTACATACATATCGTCATAGTCGTAGAATACTGACGAATCTATATATGTAATATTTGTCAGATCCGTCGGTATTCTACAACTATGACGATATGTTACGAGAGATTAATTAACTCAATGTTTTTTTGTCGTTTCTGACAAATGTTTCGACTTTTTCTAAAAGTCTTCTTCAGAGAGAGTTTGTTTTAAAAATAATACTATTAAAATTAGCAAAAAGTAAACAAGACAAACTAGAAAATATGGCAATGTATAAAAGAACCTGGTTTTTTGATGTAAAATGTTTTTCTTTTCGTTTTTTTTTTTTTTTTTTTAATTTAGTTTACTACCATAACAAATATATTTTTATGTGACTGACATCGAAAGATTCTTTCGAAACTATACAGCCTAAATCATAACCATCCTACAATTTACCAGATGGAGACTTTGTACAAAAGTCGATTGCTTAGGCATCTCTGTCCATTTCGTGTTTCTACTGTTGTTGTGTTTGCATGGCTGTATTTCGGTTTGAAGGGAGGTGTATGACAGTGAATTTACTGGGTACAGAGGAATAATACCTGAGTCCTCAGGAATGGCAACGCATGGAGGGTATCATGGACGAAATAGTATACTCTGTTATGTCCATGATACTGCTCATGTCTATAGCACAGAAACACAGCCATGCAAACACAACTGCTTCACGGTTGAAACACGAATGAGACAGAGGTACCCAAGCAATCGACTTTTGTACAAAGTCTCCCTCTGGTATTCTTCATTATATATATTTTTATATAAATCTTTATAAATAAATCCCTATAGAAACTTTGATGATGTTTTCTAGAGGTCCGTCATGCACGTCGAGCCCATTACTAACAGTCCCTCCCCCTCCCACGTCATTACTAAGGTAATATTAAACCAATACGGAAAATCCAATTCGAATCACAAAATTGTTATTCCGAGAAATCAACTAATTAATTCTACTACGTAATACTAACTAAGGATTATAACAATTGCTGGTTTTACATGAAATACGCATTATGTTAAAGCACAATGCCAACTTTACATAATATTCATGTTATCAGATTACATATTACACTTAATTTCTTCCCTTTTACAAGTCATCCGGGGATCAATACAGTTGGGTCGTGTTTTTTTAAACAAATTGTGTTAAGAATTGCATATAGAATATAATATTATAACAATATTTATTTTTTATTTTTATACCTTTAGACTTTAATGCATAGTAAAATTCTATGTACATTTGGTGGACTTAACACCGGACAGTATTATCTATCAGGTCTACCATTATATACTAGCGATTCGCCCCGACTTCGCACGAATGCAATGCTGATACTAAACAGCGCCAACGGTCCCTCATTACATTACGACATTAAGAAATTCCGAGCATAGCTCTCTCTATAGCTCGCTGACAATACAATACTAAGTACCTAGTGTGCTAGTTTTAAAATGGGCGCCGCGAGTAAATAGTAGATAATACACGTATATATATATTGTCTACCATGAACCTACCATACCACCAAAAAAATAATGGGTAACTGTTGACGACAGACCACTTTTTATGTAAGTTTACCTTTTCATATTTTATATTTTTATATTTTGAATATGTCTTTTGATAACTATTTTGTTTTTTACTTGATTGACATCTTGTACACGTCTTGTCAAGGAATTGTTTTTTGATGGGTGAAAATGGAATTGGGGTTACCATTCCATTTCCGTTAGCCTGCGCTAACGGGATACGCCGGCGGAGCACCAGTGAAGGGTGATTGATGAGAATGAAAACAGGTCAGTTAGCCTGTCATGATGAATTCATCAGGAATTAACCATGATAGTTTCCAGGGGAAACCACGAGGAAGTCGACCTGGTTGGCTATATTGGATTTTTAGTCTCCATTACTAACAATCCCTTACCCCCCTGTCAAGGAAATTATACTGGTAAGCCTCTCTAATAATGTTATTTATTTACTGTCGCTGCCCTTCTCTCTTACCAGCGCAGTTAATAGCAACAATAAAATAAATGTGGTGATGTTATTTAATAAATTATGTAAATAATGACTGATGACTTAAGTACGTTTAAAAATAATTAAAAATTGTGTCTCATTAAAAAAAGCTGACTACAGTTGTGATAAAACCATTTTTTTTTTATCTAAAATCTAAGTTACAGAAGTAATTTTGATATTAAAATTTCTGTGAAACCAATCTGTTCTGTAAATACCCTTTTAAATAATAAAAAAAGAATTATCCAAATCGGTTTAGAACTAACGAAGTTATAAAGTAACAAACATAAAGAAAAAATACAATCGAATCGAGAAATTGTCTCATTGTCTTTGAAGTCGAAAAAATATTAAGTAACCCTCTATGGATTACTGCATAAAAACTTGTTTTTAAACAGGCTTCTTTGATACAAGTGTTAACACCTAAAATCACACCTACCCACTACCCACTACACTTACAGAATAAAATAAACAGCCAAAAATAACAAAAATCTGAAACTATGAACAATATTTATTTTAATTATACTTAAGCTGGAAAACTTTCCGGCCACTGCGCGGAACGAATACTAATCCGCTCCGTGGAAATCTTTTGACAAAAGAATTGTATAAATTGTGGTTTTCCTTTTTTTTTTAATTAGCTTAAAAACTGGCTAAGAGCGTGTCGAGATCGCATTAGTAGGATTCTGTTATAGTAATAAAAATATCACTGGATTGATTTATGTAATCAGAGCGCCATCTAGTCCAGATTATGCAAAACTTCTTCTAAGGACCCCACAAAACATTAAGTGTTTTTTAAATATTTTTCGAACGATTTAAAAAAGAAGTAGGTTCTAAATTCGATTTAATTTTTTTTTTTCACGTTTGTTACTTCATAACTCTGTCAGTTCTAAACCGATTTTGAAAATTGTTTTTTTTTTATCTGAAAGAATATAATTACATAGAATTTTTATCAAAATCGGTTCAGTAACTTAGTTTTAGTTCAAAATAACTGGTTTTGCCACAATTGAAGATAAATTTTGAATATTTCTTTTTGACTAAAAAAATATACTTACTGATTAGTCCCATAGAATTTTTATCAAAAACGGTCCAGTAACTTAGTTTTAGATCGAAATAACTGGTTTTATCACAATTGAAGTCCAATTTTAAAATTCTTTTTTTTTTAATATATTAAAGGATATACCTACAGATTAGTCCTATAAATATTTTAACAAAATCGTCTCAGTAATTTAGATTTTAGATTGAAATAACAAATTTTTTCATGATTAAAGTCGACTTTTTTGTAGAATACGATCTTTAATTATTTTATATATACATACATACATAATGTACATAGAATACACTGTTGTAGATACTTTGCCTTGAAGATTGTCGCTGTAAACAACATACGTATTACAACTTTGTAGTTCTAATATGTACGTGAATAACTGTTATTAGCTAACTTAAACGTGCTAGATGTTTAAGTTACAACTATGTTACATGTAAGTTTATTATATATGTTTATATTTTTTATACAACTTACAATGGTAAACAAGCTGACGGCCTACCTAATGGAAAGTGGTAACCGTCGCCTATAGACATGAGCAGTACCATGGACATAACAGATAATGCTGTTTCGCCCATGATACCCCCCATGCGTTGCCATTCCTGAGGACTCAGGTGTTATTCCTCTGTACCCTGTAAATTCACGCCATATCCCGCCCTTCAAACCGAAACACAGCCATGCAAACACAACTGCTTCACGGTTGAAACACGAATGGGACAGAGGTAGCCAAGCAATCGACTTTTGTACAAAGTCTCCCTCTGGTGGTTTATTATGAATATCTCTAAGAGATAATATAATTAACATTGGAGAATACTAATAAATCCTACAATTGCATAAGTCTGTGAAAATGTTTACATGAATGGATTTTTCTACTATTGTAGCAAACAAGCGTACGATCAGTCTGATGGTAAACAGGATTACTGTAGCCTATAGAAGCTTGTAACGACAGGAATATCACGACCGCATCGTCGACTCTTAAGTCTCTGTCTACTTTTGTCTCTAAGGAAAACCTTGGCAGAAAGCTCATTCCATAACTTGAGCGTTCGCAGGAGAAAGCTTCTCTGAAGTCGCACTGTACGCGACAAACAACAACGACTTTAATCATGGCCAAAGTATAGTAATTTTGATTTTTTTTTTACAACCCAGGGGGCAAACGAGCTTGCGGCTCACCTGATGGTAAGTGACTACCGCCGCCCATGATCACCCACAACACCAGCGGCATTGCAGGTGTGCTGCCGGCCTTTTAAAAAGGAATATGCTCTTTTATTGAAGGTTCTTGAAGGATTTAAAAACTAAACTACTAAATCGATTTTAGTATTTTTTTTGATGGATGAAAATGGAATGGTAACCCCGCCTGCGCTAACGGGATACGCTGACGGAGCACCAGTGCAGGGTGATAGATGAGAATGAAAACAAGCCAGTTAGCCCATCATGATGAATTCATCAGGAATTAACCATGATAGTTTCCAGGGGGAACCACGAGGAGGTCGACCTGGTTGGGTATATTGCTAGCAATGGGATTTTTAGTCTCCATTACTAACAATCCCTTTCCCCCTCGATTTTAATATTAGGTATAGATAGTTCACGAATGAACTATTTAGAACAAATGCATTCGTCATAATTAACTACGTGATAAAGTTTAAAGTTCATTGCAGTATTAAAACTAGGTCAAGCACTGTATGTATAAATGGGATTCTAACAGTTGGATGTGACAATATGATCTACGCTAATATATATGTTGAGTCAGCCATTAACTGTCCACCAATGTACATAACCTCCCCCATAAGGGGATTTGCCAGTAGTTGCCACGCTTGGCAGGTGAGTTAGCAAACGCAGTAGCACTTTTGGTAATGTTTTAAGAGGGACGCTGCTGCCCATCCCTCTTTGCGCTAATCAGCCATTAACTATCCACTATTTAACATAGCCTCCCTCATAAGGAGGTTTGCCAGTAGTTGCTACGTTTGGCAAGCGAGTTGGCATCCCCAATTTAGCTTTTGATGATGTTATAGAAGGATGCTCCTACTACGCTACCCGTACGTACGTACGTACGATACCACAGACAGACGCACAGATATAAAAACACGTCAATCTTACAACCCTCTTTTTGCATAGGAGGTTAAAAATAAAAAAGTTTGCTTGTTTGTCTGAAACCAAACAATTATCAATCGCAACTCTGGAACTAGCAATCTAAAATTCTTATTACATCCACCAGCAGTATTTCCGAACCGATACGACAACATAACCTTCAAGAAAAGAGCATATTTCCTTTTAAAAGGCCGGCAGCACACCTGCAGTGCCGTTGGTGTTGTGGGTGATCATGGGCGGCGGTAGTGACTTACCACCAGGCTCGTTTGCCTCCTGTGTTATAAAAAAAAAAACATTTGTTAGCTCATTTTATGTTGAATATATTATTTATGTATCACTATTCTAATAATTTACTATAGTTTATCTTTCTATTTACTCGTGCGAAACCGGGACGAATCACTAGTAAAATAATAAATCCCTTAAATACCTGAAGTTTCAAATTTGATACCGGGGCTATAAATCGCATTGGACGCCTACAATCGATTTTATTTTAATATTTGGCTGTTTACATGTAACCAATTTTTTTTTTCAAAATAAATATATAAAAATATCGTTTTGATTTTTTTACTATTTTCCCCTATTAGTAAAAACAGTAAAGGGCACACTTATATATTGTTTGATTTAAAAAATCAGGCTTTTAAGGGTTAAAGATTGTGTCCCACAAAACCGACTTCAACTGTGACGAAACCACTTACTTTGGTCTAAAAATTAAACTACTGGGACGATTTTGATAAAATTTGTATGTAGACTAATCTGTAAGTATATTCTTTCAAATAAAAAAGAATTCTCCAAATCGATTTACAACTGACGGAGTTATGAGGTAACAAATACAAAAAATGCCATGGGCTACCCCTTCCTTCCCCATGAGTGGTGTAAGAGGCGACTAGAGGACGGCAAGAGATGGGCAGCAGCGTCCCTCTTAATATATCTTTAAAACCCTAACTGCGGTTTCCAACCTGCCTCCCAAGCGTGACAACTACTGGCAAAACTCCCCTTATGGGGAAGGCTTATATCCAGCAGTCTCTCTAGTGTGTGTCAATCTAGTGATCTTCATATCACCTTCTTTCACCAGTGGGAGACTTTGTACAAAAGTCGATTGCTTAGGTACCTCTGTCCCATTCGTGTTTCAACCGTGAAGCAGTTGTGTTTGCATGGCTGTGTTTCGGTTTGAAGGGTGGGATATGGCGTGAATTTACAGGGTACAGAGGAATAACACCTGAGTTCTCAGGAATGACAACTACTCTGTTATGTCCATGGTACTGCTCATCTCAATAGGCTACGGTTACCACTTTCCATCAAGTGGGCAGTCAGCTTGTTTGCCATTCTAAGTTGTATAAAAAAAAATATGCATTTAAAAATCGAACAAAGTTTCGTGGAAGTTTCAGAGTTACCTGGAAGAGATCGCTCTTAGCGATAAGGACCACCATTGTTTTCTCAGTGTAATATTTTCTTTTACTTATTTACATTTATAATAAGTTTGCTACTGCAATCTTTTGGAGGAAACAATAAAAGGTATTTATTTCCTTCTTTTTTGGAAGTCGATTGAAAAAGAACCAAAAAGCTCCAATGTTGATATTTTAATATACAATTTGCATATATTATATATATTTTTTTGCACAAAAGATCTATAATCAGCGAGGTTGGCGCATATCAAACACAGAGATCGCTGATTCTGCTATCTCCTGATTAGTATAACCAATTTGCTCGGACGCTTTCGTTCAACAAGCCCCGCACTTCGCTGCTTTAGCGTTTTTTTGTGTAAACAATGTTTAGGGAGGGTTCAAGATATTTGTTTTTTTTTTTTATCAATTATTAAAAGTGAATTGATTTAACATTTTCGTCTATTAAACGCTTTTAACGACGTTGAAATAAGATAATTACTAATAATTACATCAATATATAATATTGTAATATTAGTATATTCGTGTAATATTTTCTTGTAATTATTTGTCTTAGATTATATACGACGTTGAAATAAGACAATAGAAAATAATTACATCAATATATAATATTGTAATATTAGTATATTCGTGTAATATTTTCTTGTAATTATTTGTCTTAGATTATATATTATAGATAGAGCATAGAGTCTCAAAAACGGGTCAACTTTTTGTCAGGTAATTGTCAAATTAGCTGACTTGTTTTTTTTTTATTAATATTCTACATACTTACGCAAATAATGTGTCTTGACGTGTCTATATTTAATTATTTATTAAATAGAATGAGTTCTTCACACATTAAAAAGATGCAAAAATTATAAAACAAAATAAATATAGAAGTTATAAAGGAAACATCCATAACTACATATTTATCACTCAAAATTGTATGAAAAAGTTGAGCCGCTTTTCTCGAAACATTTGTATGGAGACACTCTTATCTATATAATCTAAGTTGTTTGTAATCTTATAGAGGAAACAATAAAGAGTATCTATCTATCTATCTACGCCAGGTAATTTAATAGATAAATTTCTAGAGCGTTATTCCAATATACAGATACTTGTACACGCAAAAGTTATATCAAATTTAGAAGTTACAAAGAATAAGTTTAGAAGATTAAGTTCCATAAAATTAATCGATTACAATTATGGTAAAACCACTTATTTTAATTTCAAAACTAAAATATTGAACCGATTTTGATAAAATTTCTATGGAACTAATCTAAAAGTATACATAATCATTTTTCAAAACAGTTTAAAACTGATGGAATTATAAGGTAAACAAATATGAAAAAATTGCAACCAAAGCGACGGGACCACCTTTTTATTGAAGTTGATTAAAAATAGCAAAAACTAAATTGTTTGTATACAACATTTGTCCTTTTGAATTCTGTTATTATCTTCACGCTAAATGTTTTTTTGGAGAAGGCAGAAGGAGTCGGAATAAAAGAGCGTTATCCCTACTTGCACATTTTGCTTCAGACGCCTTTATAAATCGTCTAATGTATGTACTCCGATGCCCAAGATTCTTAACTTCCCTCTCTGGATATAGCACAGTCTAACTGATAACTCATTTCGTATTGTATTGTATTGTGTTGTGTTATGTGGTGTTGTGTTGTGTTGTATTGTATTGAAATATCTTTATTGTACCTAATTTAAATTAAATCCATTAAAAGATTTAGTCATAATTTCATGTGACTTACTATTCTATTATTAAAATAATATTCTATATTAATCCCATTATTCTATCGGTGTGTTTTTTCATAGCAATTTCTTCCTTCACACAATCACATTTACATGAACAAGAACTAGTTGTATCGCGTGACTACGCTCATGGAAATTAATATCCTATCTACTAAGTTATGATATAACCTACTCATATACCAAATTTTAATGATTTATTTATTTAGTCGTTATTTATTTATTTATAAATTGCTCACTACACTTACAGTTTCCCAAAACCTGTAGTGAACATAACTATAGCCATTTAAATCTGTTCACTAGTTTTTTATGTAAAAGAGTAACAAACATCCATCTAAATATTTTTTTATACATGTTAGAATGGCAAATAAACTGATAGCCCACCTGATGGAAAGTGGTAACTCTCATCTATAGACATGAGCAGTACTATGGACATAACAGAGTATACTGTTTCGCCCATTATACCTCCTATGCGTTACCATTCCTGAGGACTCAGGTGTTATTCCGCTGTACATTGTAAATTCACTGCTATATCCCACCCTTCAAACCGAAACAAAGCCATACAAACACAACTGCTTCACAGTTAAAACACGAACGGGATAGAGGTACCCAAGCAATCGACTTTTGTGCAAAGTCCCCTTCTGGTATACAAACATACAGTATACAAACTTCCAATTACATTCACAAGATTTTTTTTATTATATAAAGGTATTTGAAAATCCCAACGCTAATGGTTTACATCGGGTTTTCCCCTTGTATTTCGCATATAAAGTTTGAGCGCATTTTATTAGAAGCACTGTGTGTAATAGTTAAATATATATAAATATATATGTATTTAAGTCTATTATACTTACATATATAATAATATATCACGGAAATATATATATATATATATATATATATATATATATATATATATATATATATATATATATATATATAGTTTGTATAAGTTTACTGTATATCCATTGGCCACTCGAAGCGAATACACTTTCAAATAACTTCTGATTTCACTTAGCGCACTCATAAAACATTATTGTTCGGCGAGTGAGTCGATTAGTGAGAATCTTATTGCGAAGGAAAAAAGGGGCAAAAGGGAATCTCGTGTTTGCACGTCAGGGTATTCACCGTAAAACCTACTTGGTGTACGCGTACACTGCACACTACAGTATATATGTTTATTTTTTTTTTATACAACTTAGAATGGCGAACAAGCTGACGGCCCACCTGATAGAAAGTGGTAACCGTCGCCTATAGACATGAGCCATAGTACCATGGACATAACAGAGTATACTGTTTCGGCCGTGATACCCCCCCCTGCGTTGCCACTCCTGAGGACTCAGGTGTTATTCCTGTATACCCTGTAAATTTCCTGCTATATCACACCCTTCAAATCGAAACACAGCCATGCAAACACAACTGCTTCACGATAGAAACGTGAATGGAACAGAGGTGCCCAAACAAATTATTTTTGTACAAAGTTTCCCTCTAGTAACGTGTATTTTTTAATAGATGACAACGGAGTGGTAACCCCGCCTGCACTAACGGTATACGCTGGCGGGGCACCAGTAAGGGTTGATAGGTTTTTTTTTGATGTGAGAAAGTGTGTGGGAGTGGCAACGCATGGGGGGTATCATGGGCGAAACAGTATACTCTGTTATATCCATGTTACTGCTCTTGTCTATAGGCGACGGTTACCACTTTCCATCAGGTGGGCCGTCAGCTTGTTTGCCATTCTAAGTTGTATAAAAAAAAGTGAATAGTCACGTACAGAGAAACTCGAATTCTGACGATTCTATTTTTAAAACATCCCCATTATTTGATTGTATTTCTATTTATACTCCGCTTTATAAATAACTTATTCATTCCTAATATATATAAAATTTATTTATATGAGAAGCTTAATTGTAGGTACAATCTAATTACATAAAATATTAACCGACTAATCAGTCGTTTACCAAAATAAACTTCGATACAGATAAACATAACCACTCAACTAATTCATAACCACATATAATAGTCGAGTAAATTTATTATATTTGTTTATACCTAAGAACAAGGAATTACATAGAGGGAATGGTAAAATAAAAACTGTAAATCATATGGTCGCCTCCTTTCTTTTTATGCTAATATAATAAGTAAAAACAGGACGAAAGATACACCATCAGTTGCTATTTTTGTCAATTCATTGCAGGCTAGTGTATAGAAACTGTGTATGTAAAATTTTTGTTTACATTGATATGTCAATTATTTGTCAATAACAAATGTTATATTACTAGATTATATATTCGACACAGTTTATGTAGAAAGTATGCAAGCAGGTTGTATCTGCATTTGGTAGGGCTGTACGGCCAATAAAACCAATTGACACATCTTGATGAATTTGACTTCTACAGACTAGTCGAAAGGCAGATGCGTTTTTATATGTCTATCCTTCTCTAACGCATTGGCAATGTCATAAATACAACGAGCAACACACTATGTGAATTATGAATTCCATTTATTCTATTCGGAATTCTTTGATATATACCAATGTAATAAAGATACAATAATATTTTAAAGAAAAAAAAAACTATTGTCACAGTGCACATAAGCATTTCATTACATTACTAAATAATTTAAAAGAGATAGAAGTTATTTGAACGATTAAAATAAGGGATAGGCTAGTGCTTATCAAAAATGTCTGATATTATTCTAATGGTGTGCTAATTTAACATCGTCTTTCGGTTTCAATGTCGGCGTGCTTTTAAAGTACCTACCTTTTTTCTTTTACTACAATATCTTTGCGTGGATATATGTTAAGAGAATTTTTAAGAAATATTGTATTCCTTTTCAAATACCAACTACGCGTATTTTTTATTCTACTATGGTGGCAAACAAACGTACGATCCGTCTATCTGTAAAAGGAGTTACCGTAGCCTGTAACACACAAGGATGGCAAGTGCGCGTTACTGACCCTTAGGAAACCTTAGTACATCCTTTTTGAAGAACTCCGTTCTGTGGTCTGTAGGGAAAGCCTCGGCAGGAAGATCATTCCACAACCTGAATGTTCGCGGGAGGAAGCTCCTCTGAAATCGCACTGTGCATGACCATACTTGTTCAAAGGTATGAGAATGCATTCCTTGCCGATAGCAAGTGGTGTAATGGTGAATCAAATTTCATAAAAAACAAAAATTAATTTACTTTCATACTTATAATATTCGTAAGAATTAAATGGCCAATCTCAGTCACTTATCAAAATAAACTTAAGTAGAAAGCAACATAACCACTCAACTAATATACCAACATATTAGTTGAGTGAATTTACAATTCTCTGAAATATTAGTTGAGCGGATTAGTGAGCACTGTACGCGAACATAGATTTTTATACAGCAGCAAGAAACGGTGGGAGCGTGGCTGCCAGTAATGTACAATTAATGGAACACCCACAGTAATGCTGGCAAATTAGATTGGATCTGAGAGTTCATACTTACTCGAACCATCTCGCCCTGTAGAGGCGTGAGTGGAACAGATTTTAGTGAAACCTTTACTTTATATATATAAATATATTGTTGTTAAGAGTGGATTACAGATTCTTACTTCATACAGTTGATTGTTTACCCGACTGTGCAATATAAGAGAATTACGTTTTAGATATATCTATATATATATATATATATATATATACAGTCGCGTCGGAAACTATTTGCGCGCAAAATTTTATAACATTTTAATGAATTCGTGCGTTAAATATGATTCAAATTATTCAAGATATTCATGTTCAGCAGTTCAGCACTGGACATATATATATATATATATATATATATATATATATATATATATATATATATATATATATATATATATATATATATATATATATGTCCAGTGCTGAACATGCTGAAATGTAAGTTATCAATGTTGCCCGAACGTCGACTCTAAATAAGATTAGCAATTTTAATTATAAAACAAACAGCTGGCCTCCAAATCTGCCAGAGACGAATTATTATTACTACTTAAAGCACAGACAAATTTTGTTCATGCCAGAGATTGTTAGCACTTTGTTTAAATTTGGAATTTAAATGTCATCTTTATACAACAACATTCGTAATATTGCAGATTCTAAAACTTAAAATAAGTTTGTTACTTCCTGACGTTTTAACGGTTGAGCCGTTAATTGTAGTGACTCATCGTGGCTTGAAATGGAGAAGAACATAGGATACATTTATTCCGATCAATCAATACATCGATTCCAATTACAAAGACGAAATTACAGGTCAATAAATTAAGACTGTATTCTACAAAAAAAAACTGACTTCAATTGTGACGTCACCAGTTGATTTAAAAATAAAAACTAAAGTACCTAACCAATTTTGATAAAATATCTATATGACCAATCTGGAAGTTACCAGAGGGAGACTTTGTATTTTTTATTTATTTAAATTTTTATTGTACACATTAATTATAAAAATATGACAGAGGTAAACAAAAGTACAAAGGCGAGCTTAACTCTGATAGAGTTTTCTTCCAGCAAACCCAAAGTGATATAAAAATTGTTTGTATAAAAATTGGTTTCTAACCGTGAAGCAGTTGTGTTCGCATTGCTGTATTTCGGTTTGAAGAATGGGATATGGCAGTGAATTTACAGGGTACAGAGGAATAACACCTGAGTCCTCAGGAATGGCAACGTGTGTGAGGTATCATTGTTATGTCCATGGTACTTGCTTATGTCTATAGGCGACGGTTACCACTTTCCATCAGGGGGGCCGTCAGCTTATTTAAAAGATCAAGAAAAAAATGTGAGCGTTGTGTAGAGGTTTGGGGGTGATTTGTAATTTGAAGTAATAGTGATTTTTTAATAAGTGAAAAAATGGGAGCGCTAGAATATAATTTATTCTCAAAGTGGGCAGTAGACAAAATAAGTTTGGGAACCCCTGCAAATAAAGTATATTAAAATATTATACAGGCCACATTGTATCTCAGTTAATTCATGTATCCAGCAAAAAGTTGCAACTAATAACTAGTACATTAATATTTGACTAGCGAGTCCATTAAACCATGCTACAAAAACAACATTGTTACAATAACAACACGCCCAATAAAACCCCATAAGCTATGACATGGGAACGCTGACATTTACCCATTTTTATGCATGCCCCTGGCTAAAGTGACCCTTGTAAGCTAAAATATGTTTTTCATAAAGACATATTTAATAGTTCTGGCAACATTTTTGAAAGGTCACTTATTCTATTACTAGTAATGTCCCGCGGCATTGCCCACGTGAATAAGAATAACACAATCATCTTGTTATGGGTGAAAATCGTAATAGCAATCTTGCCTTCACTATCGATATACGCTGGCGGATCACCAGAGATGATAGGTGAGGATGAATATTATGGACTAAATGGGCAGGTCAATTAGCCCATCGTAATAAATTCCACAAAAATTAACCACTATACTTTCCAGAGGGAAACACGTCGCTGACTTTATTAAAGTCGATTGCTTGGGTAGCTCTGTCCCATTCGTGTTTCTACCGTGAAGCAGTTGTGTTTGCATGGCCGTGTTTCGGTTTGAAGGGTGGGATATGGCGTGAATTTACTAGGTACAGAGGAATAACACCTGAGTCCTCAGGAATGGCAACGCATGGGGGGTATCATGGGCGAAACAGTATACTCTGTTATGTCCATGGTACTGCTCATGTCTATAGGCGACGGTTACCACTTTCCATCGGGTGAGCCGTCAATTTGTTTGCCATTCTAAGTAGTATAAAAAAAATAGTATATCAATAATTACTAGTCCTGCATTCGAGTATTCTGACACTTTCCTATGGTTGACTGGGAAAGAATGCTTTTAGCATTAAGTCCGCCATGTACACATATATGTACTAATTAATAAATTAATAAATGACTTAAACAAATTGTCTATAACAGTTATAATATTAATGATAGTACATTCAAAAGATTTATTCAAATAATGGATCCTGTAAATTTTTGTAGCCCCAATGTCAACGCTCTCATATCTCAATGGGTTGAGTTTGAATGGGTGATCCTTAGTCATGAGCGACAGTGATGCGAGCACTAGCCTAATAACGTACCTCGGCCCGCTGAGCGCAAGCTATAAGCGCTTGGGGCATCGACACAAATAAGAAACACGACGTTCGTAACTCTTCGGATATGATCGACTGGTCTCCGTAGTCTTTCTCTTCATCTGCAAATGTATTGCCACTAGTTATGGAAACCAGCCGTTCATAGCCGAAGATTAGTAAAGATAGTAAGGAGCGAACAAAATAAAAAAAAACACGACTCTTCATCCGCATCGATTATCGTCCTCAGAACTATATGATTAGCCAACGCCACTCGAATAGTCATGATTAACGATTATAAATCGTAATCGAGTAGTAGAAAACCTTTGTACGCAGTATCTGACCATAAATCACACTTCGCGAGTTCCATAGACACCCGTAAAAGTTATCTGCGGCTCTCAAATCGGTGCATCCATTGTGGAGGGCTCGTAAAACCTTTTTATAGGCGCTCGGTTACCCGCCGCGCGCCGGACTGTTGGATTTTTGATTTTGGAACGAGTGTTTATTGTGAATTTATTTATGGAATTCCATTATCAAATTTTATTTTTTACTTAACAATATTACATTTGAAAATCGAAATCCATCAAATTAGTTCCATTACTTTTAAAATATTTGAAAATAAACGTCGTTCGTCATGTGGACTTAAAAAGTGATACTTGGCCATTGATTACTAGTAAGTATCATTTGTCAAATTGTTAAATCACTTGACAGATACAACGTTTTGTTTTATTAAGTAAGTAATAACCGAATATTGTTAAAATCCTCTACACTTATAATTAATAGAATTATAAAATATTAACGTTAATAGAATAAGCTAAGCTACGATATTTTTATCTTATTTGTTTACTAAGAACCATCATCATCATCATATCAGGCGTAAACTGTCCACTGCTGAACATGGGCCTCCCCCTATTGAGGGGTTTTACCAATAGTTGCCATGCTTGGCGAGCAGGTTGGCAACCGCAGTTAGACTTTCATTATATTTTTAAAGGGACATTGTTGTCCATCCCTCGACCAGTAAGTTCCCTTAGTCGCCTCTTACAACACCCACGGGAAAGAAAGGTTAACTGAGAATATTTGCTATAAATTAATGTTTTAATTAATACTTATATTATTAATAATTCTTTTTTATACAACTTAGAATGGCAAACAAGCTGACGGCCCCCTGATGGAAAGTGCTAACCGTCGCCTATAGACATGATCAGTACCATGGACATAACAGAGTATACTGTTTCGCCCATGATACCCCCCATGCGTTGCCATTCCTGAGGACTCAGATGTTATTCCTCTGTACCCAGTAAATTCACGTCATATCCCACCCTTTAAACTGAAACACAGCCATGCAAACGGTAGAAACACGAATGGGACAGAGGTACCCAGGCAAATGACTTTTGTAGAAAGTCTCCCTCTGGTAAAATGACAATACACGAATAATCAATACACGAACCATACATCAATTATCTAGAGAACGCATTGTCTCCCAACAATTTTAATTTAACTGATCCTTTAATAATATAAACATTATTAAAAGGTTTACTGGAAGAAGTCGCTTTAAGAGATAAGTCCGCCTGTGTATATTTTTATTTACCAGAGGGAGACTTTGTACAAAAGTCGATTGCTTGAGTACCTCTTTCCCATTCGTGTTTCAACCGTGAAGCAGTTGTGTTTGCATGGCTGTGTTTCGGTTTGACGGGTGGGATATGGCGTGAATTTACAGGGTACAGAGGAATAACACCTGAGTCCTCAGGAATGGCAACGCATGGGGGTATCATGGGCGAAACAGTATACTCTGTTATATCCATGGTACTGCTCATGTCTATAAGCGACGATAACCACTTTCCATCAGGTGGGCCGTTAGCTTGTTTGCCATTCTAAGTTATATAAAAAAAATAAAAAAAAAATATTACATAGTTTTATTTTGCGATATACATAAATACTTATATATAGTACAAAAAGCGTTACAATATTTATTTTATATTAATAAGCAAAAACTGAAAATTGAGAAACTTTTTACGACAAATATCTGAGAGTTCATAAAATCTCTAAGTAGATTGAAAAGCGATAAAATATGTAAGTTACAAAATATTTTATTTAAGAATATCCAGCTATGCTTAGACGGAGACAATAACTTTCAGACGGTTGAGTCCTTTGCCGGTTAACCGGGTGTGTGCAGTACCCGGACCCGGGTGTAAAATTGATTTTTAAAATATTACATTCTTAAAAATATTTCCTGAAAACACTCCACTCTATCATTGCGATATAAAATTCAAAGTGAAAACAAAGTTTAGGTTAACTTAACTTTAGGTAGCTACTACGTTTATAAAAAGACATTTTTGAATCGTCATTTTCTTTTTTGATTCTATACTGTTGTTTTTTTTTTTATATTTCGTTTCATTTATTTTGGGATACGTAGGTAATAATACATAACAATAGAATGTAATGGTTGTTTTTTTTTAATGGATGATAATGGATTGGTAACGCCGCCTGCGTTAACGACTTATGCTGGCGGGGCACCAGTGAGGGATGATAGGTGAAAATGAAAAAAATCAGGTCAGTTAGGCCATCGTGATGAATACACTTGAAATTCAGTACGATGGTTTCCAGGGGGACCACGGGGAGGTCAACCTGGTTGGGTATATTGCTAGCAATAGGGCCCTTAGTTTTGAATACTAACAATCCCTTCCCCCTCTATACTATAGTTAGTTTCGTAAACAAAAAAAATTTTTTGGAAAAATGACTACAAAATTGATTGACTACAGAAGTGATTTCTTGTTATAGTACATTGAGAGTAAAATTGAAAAGAAATTAAATTCTATCACAGAAAGTAAACACTTGTTAGTCGATTAGAATTATTTTGTTTATTTTCGCTACCATTAATATGTGTACGATTGTCAACATTTAAGAATTTATATATATATATATATATATATATATATATATATATATATATATATATATATATATATATATATATATATATATATATATATATATATATATGAAATAATATAATGTTACTAAAATTTATACCTACATATTTACTAAAGTCTCAGCAAAAAATAAAAAAATATTTATATATAGGCCTGTATAAGACTTTATACAGGCCTTTAATATGTCCACATCATGAACGAAACAGTACTGCTCATGTCTATAGGCGACGGTTACCACTTTCCATCAGGTGGGCCGTCAGTTTGTTTGCCATTCTAAGTTGTATAAAAAAATGAGAATAGCATAAACCATTAAGTCTACCGTATATACATATTTTAATGTTAGCAAAAGAATAAATAAATCAATATTATCTGTTTCTGATATTAGTATAAGTAAAATTTTTAAGTATTTTACCAGTTTAGTACCTACAATACGAGCTCTGCTTGGGGACTAGAGGGCGCTGTGTAATATATCCTAAAAAATTTACATTATTTATATATTAATATTTAGATTTAAATTACTATTTATATATGATACATAATAATTTAAATCTAACACCAGCAAGTGAATAAATAAAAAAAGGCTTGTAAATATATATTCCATCCGCCATCTTGTAGCAGCGGCCATTTTAAAAATATTACAGCATTGTGTATACAATTAAAGATTCTGTATTACAGATTGTATTATCAGCAGAACTAAAGGTGTATACGAAATTTTAGCAAAATCGGTTAGAAAGACTCGTTCTAAGTCAACTTGCAAGATTTGACCTAAACAAACTGACTAACATATATTTTAAGTTATTATGATAAATAAAACCTTATAAAAATAGATAAACTTATAATACCAAAGTAGAACTACGCCATTATTCATTCCACACCAAACAAGACTTATAAGATTTGGCCTAAACAAACTGACTAATATACATTTCAAGTTACGCTAAATAAAACCTTGTAAAAATAGCTGAACTTGCAGTGCCAAAATGAACCACGCCATTTTTTCATTTCATAGCGAACGAAATGGATTTCTTATGGCGCATGCCGGCGCGTTCCCCATACGTGTTGGTAGCTACATGTGAGCAATTAGTCCCGAGTCCTTTGTACGAGTTTCCACGTAGACTCACATTCCATCTGCTTACACTAGACGCGTCGCCCGTAAAACACTGTACTATCCATTTTTTTGCTGACGAAAACTCTTTTTACATTCATTTTAGACTTTAAACACTGTTTCATCTACTTTTTTTTATTTGTTAACATAATCTTTATATTATTTTTTTTTTTGGTTAATGTTTACGATTTCATAATCCTTGTCCGGAGGGGAAAGGGATTGTTAGTAATGGGGTCTAACTGACCCATTGCCAGCAATACACCCTGTCATGTTCCTGAAGCGATTCATCCTCGCTATTTTGAACTAGTTGTATTTTGTAGCTAATTCTTGAGTTTACCTAGGCTATATTTCAACTGTCTACCAAATTTCGTTCCTATCTGTTTAGAAGATGGAAAAGGGATTGTTAATAATGGAGTCTAACCCATTGCTAGCAATACACCCTATAAGGTCGACCTCCACTTAGTTTCCCCTGGAAATCATCGTGGTTCAATCTACTGGAATTAATCACGATGGACTAACTGACCTGCTTTCATCGTCACACATCATCCCACCACTGGTGCCCCGACAGCGTATACCGAATAGCACAGGCGGGGCTTACCATACCATTATCACCCATTAAAAAAAACCTTGTTTGGAATATGTATATTAATCGAAATAAACAACCTATGTCCTTATACTTCCTATATAATACGTGTATATCAAATAACATAGTGATTTGTACACCTTTAAAGCAACAATCAAACGAACTTACTTGGGGGAATGGATTGTTTTTTTTTCTAATGGATGATAATGGAATGGTAACCCCGCCAGCGCTGTTCGTATACCCTGGCGGAGCACCAGTATATTTATTAATTATACAATACTACCATACCTACTTGTACAACAATTAGTCCATTACCCTAAGGTTGTTTTGAAAAAGATTGCTCTCAGCAGTAAGACCGCCTTACTGTACTTATACAATTGTATCGTTACATTTGTTAATTGTCTTGCTCATTACCTATATTGTATAATGCAAATAAAGTATACTCATTCATTCATTCAAAAACATTGCATAGTTTTTAATGTGATTTAATAGTTTATATTTTGAGGTCCTTTACGTTGTAATTAAAGTCTATGTTTCAAACTTCAGCTTTCTAGATTTAGTAGTTTTGGCTGTACGCTAATAGGTGATTAGGAGAAACCATTTTATAAGTCATCACTATTTCAGCCATTATCCGTCCACTGCTGGACATAAGCCTCCCCCATAGACTACCATAAGGAACGGTCCTGATCCACGTGCATCCACTGATACCCTGCAATACATTTGAGGTTGTCACTCCATCTAGTGTGAGTGTCGTCCTACACTGCATTTACCCGTACGGAGTCTCCACTCAAGAATCTTTCTTCCCCATCGGTTATTGGTTCTTCGAGCTATGTGGCCAGCCCATTGCCACTTCAGCTTGCTAATCTTTATACAACACTCAATAGAAAACAATCAATGTTAACAGAAAATTTAAAAGAGTAACTGTTGAATATCTTGCGAGCTCTTCTCAACAGATAACAACATTCCGAACCCTGCAGTAGATTTAAAAAAAAAGTACATTTAAAAGTGCTTGTAAACAAGTCTATTGGAATCAATTATAAACAGTAAATAATAAACAATTAAACAGTAATTGTTTCAATGTCGATCGGGTTCAATGTATCGATATTGAACCCTACTTAACGAATGAAGTCAACAAATTACAAAATAATATCGGAATGGCTAAACAGAGTAACTAACTATACAAAACCTCATTGCCGATTCTACAGAATTAGTAATAAATCTATAACAGCGAACAGCCTTCGGAGAATTCCAATATTAGTTCACGAACTTGGACTCGGTTAGAGGTGAGACTTAACGTGACCTAGACTTGACCAGGTGACTGATCTGAGTCCGACATACGTCTGTGTATCTACATATCTATACACATATACCTATATCTATGGATGTATCTATCTATCTTTCCTATTTAAGAGCTGCGCTCTTGTCGGTGTAGCTCTTGCCACTCACTACGATTTTCAGCGAGTCTATTCGCCTCTTGATACAACACGACACCAACTCCATAGCTTATCTTATCTTATCCTATTTAAGAGCTGCGCTCTTGTCGGTGGAGCTCTTGCCACTCACTACGATTTTCAGCGAGTCTCTTCACCTCTTGACACGACACGACACCAACTTCTTCCTTGATCTGCCTGATGTAACTATGTCTCGGTCTCCCTCTCCCCCTCCTTCCTTCTATCTTACCTTCTATTATAATGTTCATAAGTTCGTCGTGTCGTATCAAGTGTTCCAACATTTTTCCCCTTCTGTCCTCAATAGTTCTAATAATTTGTCTTTTTTCCTTAACCCTAAGCAGGACCTCCTCATTGCTCTCAGCTCAACTCCATATCTACATATGGTACATAAAATTGTAATGATGTTTGTACATTCTCTACTATTACAAATGCTTATGAGGATGTTTGGATAGATTAATATTTGTTACTCTTTTACACAAAAACTACTGAATGAATTTGAATAAAATTTGCTACACAAGTAGTTTATATCCTAAATTAATACGTAGGATACTTTATATACTAATTTAAACAGATAAAGCCACGGGAAATAGCTAGCAGGTGATATTTAAGAAAAATCTATGTAAGGGTCTTAAAATGAGAGCGATAAAAATCGAAACAAAGTTGTTTTTTTTTTGTTTGTATCTGTTTGTTCCGAAAGAAAACTATTGCACCTAATTGGATGCTGTGTTCACATTTCAATAATAGTTATATACTTAAATAGAAGAATAATTCTATTAAGAATTATTCTTCTATTTAAGTATAATTCTATTTAGTATTTAAGTATCGTATTAACGACTTAGAATGGCAAACAAGCTGACGAATAATTTTAAAAATTATGCCCAAATTGTAAATATGATACCAAATATTAAAAAAAAAACAGTTCTAAAATGGCGTGCATTGTTGAATTTTGATTAGCGCAATAACTATTATTCAACAAAAAGGGGTAAATGTTCCATTCTCAAGAGTGGGAACACATAAAGTGTCCCATGGGCTTGGGTGTAGTCAAGTACGGGTAGGGGAGACTTTCGCCCCCCCACCACAACCCCCTACGCAGAGTGTGGGTCGCGCGACCAGAGTGCTTTGAAATGAGTAAATAATTTTATGCAATACCGTATAAATATTCAAAAATTAATTCCTTTTCTGAACTCCTAATAAAATAGATTTTTTTTAATTACTTTTTTTTAATAAATATTTCTGTAGCATGCAGGCATTCTTTTCTTAAATAAGGAAAATTGAATGGTTACCCCGCCTGCTGTGTCGATGTACGCTGATTGCTACTCGACCAGTGAGTGATAGGTAAAGAGGAAGACAGGTCGGTTAGCCCATCGTGACTAATTCACCAAGAATCAACCACTATGACTTCCACAGAACACCACGTGGTGGTAAATTCAAAATAACAATAGTATATTTTCAAGAATAAGGACTTACTTCCGTATTACTAACAATTCGTTCATTCAACCATACAACTGGAAACATCATGTTATTTTCAACCGACTTCAAAAAACGAGAAGGTTTACAATTTGATGTTTTTTTCATATTTCTCGTTATTTGATTAGAATTATTTTGTTTAATTCCGCTACTTTTAGTATGCGTGTGACTTCCTACATTCGAAAACTGACCACCACCATTACTATCAGAAGTTCAACAACCTTCCATATTAGCCATCAATCTCCGACTACCATTTTATTTACGCACGTTTTGCGACACGTGTTTCCATTCTAATATATATATTCATTATTATCCCACAAGATTATACCTAATATGGTAAAATATTTTTTTTATGTTTGTTACCTCATAGCTCTGTCGGTTAAAAACTGATCTTGACAGTTCTTTTTTGTTTGGAAAAATATACTCATAGAAATTTTTACAAATTGGATTCAATAGATGTTAAATTAAAATAACTGGTTTGTTAAGTCGGTTGTTTTTTTGTGAAACATAATCTTAAATTATGGGAGGGTCAAAATGTTTTATCAACGTTTTTAATTATTTACATTACCTTAAAAAAGGGGCTAAGGATTTAAATCTATTTCATTATATAAAATATGTGGCATTCAATGTTTGCATGTCTGTAGCCAATTTAAAAGAAAGTGGTAACTTTTCATTAGCCATCACATGTTCCCATTAATTAAAAAAAACTGCTCTCTATACAAAGTCCATAAAAACAATGGCCCATCTAAAATATTAAAAAAAAAAAAAACATAATCTAAAGCAATATCAAGGACTTCGTAGAGCACTACAGAGTAATTATTACATTATTTAAGAGTCGGCACTACTCTTATATTGATAAAACTGGAAAGTGAATTTATGCAACCACCTAGACATATTAACATAATAAAATAATTTAATATTAAAATCTATAGTTTTGTAAAAATATTTATAAATTGGCTCTGTTCAATATATTAATATTGATGGATCTAGATTACAATGTAAAATGTACAGATTTAATGAACTTGTTGCATAGAATTCATACAAATGTTTTATTTTTCAAAGTGACGCGGGTCTGTTGTGTTCAATAAATTGAAATATAAGATTGACATATTCTTTGTTATCAACAGGAATGAAAATTAAAATGTAAATCCATCATACACATTGAATATAACGAAAATTTATCCGAAATATAATTTAAAAGACAAAATGCGAATTTATAATCGCTTCATAGCTTAATAATATTACTTGTATTTCATTAACAAATAAAAATATGCAACCATTTCATTATTGTAACTATTGCGATACAAAACTAATGCTTCGGTTTAAATTTCATAGTGTTCTAAAGAAATCGGTTTTATATATATTTTTTTTTTTCTATTTTTTTTTCTAGCAATGCCATGACTTCGTCCGTGTAATCAGGATCTATTGATAAATCAAGATAATAGTAACCTACGTCCCTCTCTGTAAGTACGAAGTAACTTGATCACATTATTTTTTTATTTTATTCATTTATTTAGTTTTGGTAATATCAGTTATATAAATTTAAAAACTGAACTACAGTGCTAATTTTGATAAAATTAATATAAGACTAATCTATAAGATATTTAGATAAAAAAAGAATTTTCCAAATTGGTTTACAAATGATGGAGTTATGAGGTAATAAACACAAAAAAATATACAATCGAATTTAGTACCTTCTTCTTTTTGAAATCGGTTGAAAGTATGATTAGTACGAAAAGCGTACTTAATACTTTATAGCCATTGGTTAGGATTATTTTCCACTTTCAAAAAGCACATATATACTTTTAGACATATCTGCCTATAACAGAAAGCTGCAGTCTTGATCCTGATGGTACCAATAATTTTGACGTGGCCACAACCCACCTCTCTTCTCTCCCTTAAATACGCATATATTTATAGCATTCTCTCCCTTACAATTAATGATATTATCATTATATCATCCTCCTCTAGAATACGCTTATATTTATCTACGCCTATGCGTATGGCATCATCATTATATGATCATTTTCTAGAATACGCCTATGTTTATAGAATTCTCTCCCTTATAGTAATAACATTATATATCATATGATCCTTCATTAGTATACGCCTATGTTTATCTACGCCTATGCTTATGGCATCATCATCACATCATCCTTCACTAGAATACGATTATGTTCATAGCATTTTCTCCGTTATAGTCAATAACATCGTTATCATATCTTCCTACAGTAGAATACGCCTGTGTTTATTGCATTCTCATTATTTTATCATCCCTCACTAGAATACGATTATGTTCATAGCATTTTCTCCGTTATAGTCAATAACATCGTTATCATATCTTCCTACAGTAGAATACGCCTGTGTTTATTGCATTCTCATTATTTTATCATCCCTCACTAGAATACGATTATGTTCATAGCATTTTCTCCGTTATAGTCAATAACATCGTTATCATATCTTCCTACAGTAGAATACGCCTGTGTTTATTGCATTCTCATTATTTTATCATCCCTCACTAGAATACGATTATGTTCATAGCATTTTCTCCGTTATAGTCAATAACATCGTTATCATATCTTCCTACAGTAGAATACGCCTGTGTTTATTGCATTCTCATTATTTTATCATCCCTCACTAGAATACGATTATGTTCATAGCATTTTCTCCGTTATAGTCAATAAGATCGTTATCATATTTTCCTACTGTAGAATACGCCCGTGTTTAATGCATTCTCATTATTTTATCATCCTTCACTAGAATACGATTATGTTCATAGCATTTTCTCTCTTATAGTCAATGACATCATCATCATCCTTCAATAAAATATGGCTATGTTTCTTCTTTTAAAAAAATACACCTTTCATCTAACTAAAAAAAAACCCAAACCACCCATATGTGAGTTTGAATCAGGTTATTTTCCATTAAATAACATTGACACATCAAGGGTCGTTTCAAATGAAGCCGTTAAGTACACAAATGCCCACATTTCACGTCCGTAGCTGGAAACAATATAATTTAAACCTAACACACCGGGGGTCCGATACAAATCCCTTTATCGATAAATCTTCAACGTGTAAAAAAAATCTCGCCTCTTTTTAATCTATACACAAACCGCTCGGACCGGTGCGTTGAAATCGAAAAAGTTTCTGGGTTCCCTCTGTTGAACATTTTTCTCTATGGTTTAATGTTTTTTTTTATTATTTAAGCAATCCAGAACGCCAAACAAACGGTCCGGCTGACGGAAATTTGTAATCGTCGACAAAAGTCAACGAACAGCACCATGGACACCGTAGGACACTCGTGATACCCCTCATGCATTACCATTCCTGTGAACAGATGTTATGCTTCCGTATCCTATAATTTCACTGCCATATCCCACCCATCAAATACATCAAAGCCATGCAAATACAGCTGCTTAACGATTGAATTACGTCCTGAGTTCGGTATTTTAAAGTACTCTCCTTATTTAGTTGAACGAATCAAGAGAAGCGACATTATTTAAAAAAAAAAATGTTCTTTTTTTAAACATATTTATATATACGAGTTATATATGTATAATGGGAATTTTTATAAACTTACTGTAAGCGCTGTACACCCCCTGAAGAAGGCTTTCAGATTAAATAGAAACAATTGTCGGAAACGAGAAATACATAAAATTGTCTGTTACACACATATATAAACATCAATAGAAGCAAGTGTAAGAGACGACTAAGGAAACTTAATAGACGAGGATTGTTAAAATATCACCAAAGCCTAACTGCGGTTGCCAATTCGCCTGCCAAGCGTGGCAACTATTGGTAAACCCCCCCATTATGAGGGAGGCCTATATTTATTAGCGGACACTTAACGGCTGACTACTTTATACTTTAGACTACTTAATACTTTATCGTAGCACGATACGATACGGCACGATTTTGTCGATGTTAATATACTTTAACAATCTAAATACATTCAGGCTAAATAACAAGACGGTAATAAACTTATTACGATAACTGAAGACGATGGTTTTTTTCTAACTGTATCCAAGAGACGTGGTTTCTCTTTTATCAATTTGTCTGATTAGACACGTTACGTGAATGCGTCACCAATTGATGTACCGATTTGAATGATTCCTTTTGCAATCGATAGACAGACATTATTTCCATCTTAATCTCATATTAATTTTGTAACGAATTAAAGTGCTTTTCTTTACAATAAAAAAGAATTTGTAGCTAAGCAAAATCTAACTGTAGACATGCCATTTTGCATTTTTAACCGACATCAAAAAGAAGAATTCGATTGTATGTTCTTTTTAATTTTTTAATGTTTGTTACTTCATAACTTCATCAGTTGTAAACTGGTTGGGAAAATTCTTTTTTAATCTGTAAGGATATACTTATAGATTTGTCTCGTAGAAATTTTATCAAAATCGGTTTAGTATTTTATTTTTTAAATCAAAACAACTGATTTTGCCTAATGAAAGTCGGTTTTCATTTTGCGAAACACGATTTAATTATATATTCAACTATTTTCAATGTAATGTCTACAAAATGTCCAATTGTTTATCGGTAGATGTATTCACGACGAAGTTAGAGCAAAATATACCTTGCTATTACTGCATTAGACTCAACTACGTTGGACAAAAGGATGGGATTTCCTTAAACCTAAATAAATCTAAACATAAAACTTGCGGACAGAACTAAACAGTATTTTAGTGATGTACCGACTCAGCCTATTTTAGTATTCGAGTATTCTAGTACTCTATTATAAAAATGATCGAGTCCTGACTCGAGTCTGTGGAGTCAAGACAAATATTCGAGTATTCAAATACTTTATGAAGACTCCTATTTGTTGTCATCATTTCTAACATTTAAGAAGATAATAAATTTTACTGTAATAACTGTTGACTTACATGTAATTTGGTCGAGAAAGCTCGACTAGCTTCGAGACCATTCGAGAACCTTAATCTTGAGCGGTTGTGACGTGAGCACAATCCTAACTGCGCACCTCGACCTGATAAGCGCGCGTAGTTATTACATTAAAATATACTTATAAAACTTTTAACAATAAATATTTAGTAATCAAACATTTTCCATTTGGTCTATCAAACTTCTAATTATTTTTTCCCTATTTGGGGTCACTGCTACTTATACGCCATTTTCGCAGTTTTGCATTATCTCAAGTGTTAAGCCCCTTACTTATGTTACTTATTTTGTATTTGATACTTTAAAAAATAATAATAAAATGCTGAAATAGACAAAAATCTTATGATAAACTTTCTTAAGTACTCGTATCCCGAATACTAATGACATGGCCCGACTTCGCCGCAAGAATTTTCACAAATGATATATATAGCCTATGTTACTCGCTGTAACTGCTTTCTATAGATATAAGAATTTTTAAAATCGATCGAATAGTTTTTTTAGTTTAAACATTACAAATAAACAATCAAATCGTTCCTCTTCGTAATATTAGTACGGTTAGGAAGAGATTGCTTAGCGATAAGGTCACCCTTTACATCACTTCTCATTAAAATTTACTGTATTCATTATTTTTATAAATGATACAATAAAGCGTAAATAAATATTAGTATAGATTCAATTAATTGACTACCAAATAGATATTCGAGTCAATACTCGAGTCAACCTAACTCGGTACATCACTACACTCGTTATAACAAATATGAAACAGTCTAGTCAAGGAAGGGTCTACTTTATGTCCTCAGTGAGTAGACAGTCAATTGCACAGCAATTATTTTGTTTTAGTGTGTCACTCTAATATCTAGTGAAAGCTTGCCTACTTTACTAAGTAGGGTTTTAGTACTAAGCTACGTGGACCTAAAAGTACGCCACAAAATAATCATCATTATCATGATATCATTATTTGTTCACTGCTGAACATAGATCTCTCTCTTAAACTGCCTTAAGGAACGGTCCTGAGCCACCTACATCCACTGTGACGCATTTGAGGTCGTCACTCTACCTAGTGGAGGGAACATCCTACATTGTATTTGCCTGTATGGGGTCGTCACTCAAGAACCTTTCTTCTCCATTGGTTATCGGCTTTTCAAGCTATGTAACCAACTCATTGCCACTTTAGCTCGCTTATTCCTAGGGCTATGTCGGTCACATTGGTTCTTTAACGGAAATCCTTATTTCAGATTTTGCCAAGTAAAGAAACTCCAAGCATAGTCCTCTCCATAGTTTGCTGAATAGCTTGAAACGTTTGCATACGAGCCACTGTGTAGGACCACGTTTCGGTTTCGTAGATCATCACTGGCAACACGTACTGTTATTTTTTTTTTTATTTGAAAGGATGTACTTACAGAATAGAAATTTTATTAAATTCGATTTAGTAGTTTATTTTTTAAATCAAACAACAGGTATTGTCACAATTGAAGTCGGCTTTTTTGTAGGACACAAACCTTTTTTAATTTTTTATAGTGGATTGAAAAAATTCATACAATACGAGAACCTGCTTCTTTCGAAAGCTGTTTAAAAATACCCATTGTTAATATTCAAAATTGACCTTTCTGAAATTGTGTTATGTGATAAAATAGAAACAATATTGTTTATAGTACCGTCACCCACACGGCACTTTGTTACTCCTACGTCTCCTTGCATCGTTCATCTTTCATATGTCGACGCTAGAGTAGCAAAATGTATTAAGCACCATTCAGTGAATTTTAAAAATATACCGTGGACTTTCCAGCACCTGTTCACAAGGCACGAACTACCCAAGCCTGGCTTGCAACCAACGTTCCGGACTTTATAAGATCTGAAGACTGGTCTTCATCTAGCCCAGACCTCAACCCTTTAATCTTCAAATTATGATTAGTTTTAGAGAACATGCCTACTCTAAACGACACGACGACATTGAGTCTCTTAAAAAATTTTTGGAGCAAGCAATGGCGAAATTTCCCTCGGAAACAGTGCGTAAATCCATAGATTTGTGGCCAGACAGATTAAAGGCCTATATAAAAGTCAAAGGTGGCCATTTCAAATAGTATATTTTGTTAAAACTTTAATAAATATGTAGGTATATATACCAAGTCCAACTATAAGTTACGTTACAAATGAAAATGCATTTGTTAATTAATTTTTTTTATGCAACTTAGAATGGCAAACAAGCTGACGGCCTACCTGATGGAAAGTGGTAACCGTCGTCTATAAACATGAACAGTACCATGGACATAACAGAATATACTGTTTCGCTCATGATACCCCCCATGCGTTGTCATTCCTGAGGACTCAGGTGTTATTCCTCTGTACCCAGTAAATTCACGCCATATCCCACCCTTCAAACCGAAACACAGCCATGCAAACACAGCTGCTTCACGGTTGAAACGCTAATGGGACAGAGGTACCCAAGCAATCGACTTTTGTACAGTCTCCCTCTGGTAAATTGGTAGTTAATAAGTAGCATTAATTAAAAAGTTTAATAAAAGAAAAGTATTTATGGCCAAACTATACACAATATATATATATATATATATATATATATACACAGTTGTGTGATAATATTTTATATATATTGTAATGTATATAAGTATTAGAGATGTCATGTGCATTAGTTAAATCACCTGTAATTTGCTTTTTATCTGTACTTTTTTTTTATGATGAAATTTACTAGCTGTTGATTTTTTTAGTAAAAAATTGAATGTAAATAAAATATATAATATGTATTAAGGTCAAAATTGGCGCTTAATACATTTTTCTTCCCAGCGTCGATCGATGTCTTTTTAAATATTTTTTTTTATTGATCATTACATTCGTCTCTTGTATTTGTCTTAAACACAATTTTTGTATCATAAAAATATCATATGAGGCAAATATTAAACAAATCATTCTCCAGTGAGAAATTACATTATCTAATATCCGTTATGGTACCCATGGGCTGTTACTTCACGCCATAAACGGCGATAACTATAAACGATAAGATTACGAATTAATTTTTTTCAACCGCACATAATTTTTAAGCCGCTAAAGGAGGTATCAATTCCGAGCTTATTTTTTTTTTGTATCTATTATTCGACTAAGTTGTTAATTCTAAACAGTTTTTGATGATTCTTTTTCTTTAGAGGTCCTATATTTTTGTCATGGTCTAAGTAACATTTTTACGTTGCGAAGTAGAAATTGCTTCTTGCGAAGCAAAAGTTAATTGTACGCAATCGCAAATTCTAAATTCAAATAATACTTTTTTGCAACGTCTACAAAACAAATCGTTTTTTATCATTTACTTCCTTTTTTATGAGACTTAGAATGGCTAATAAACACACAACCCACCTGATGGAAAGTGGCAACCTTCACCTATATTAATAACCAGCAACATAGACAACTCGAACAAATTCACCAAGAAATAACTACGATGGATTAGAATAGCCGTGTGGTCCCAACACAGAATGGGTCACCCCTTCCTTTCCCGAGTGTATCGTTAAAGACGACTAAGGAAACTTAATGGTCGAGGAATGGGAAACTTAAAAAAGGAGTAAAGAGGTTTTTTTAGGGTCGGAAACGCGCGCGTGATTATGGTATTGCAGGCGTTCATAGGCTACGGTAACCGCTTACCATCATGCTTGTTTGCAACCTCAGTGAAATAAAAAAAACTTGTTACTCCTACATCAAATGTCATGCAAAATGAAGATTTATTTAAATCCCTTGAAATATTTAACAGACAAGCTAAAGGACAGAACCGTTTAAAATTCTAAGACCCGAACTCGGATTTGTAATAACTACATCAATTTTACAACCAAATTCAAGAAGAATGCCAATTAGATTGTAATGTAGTGATCTCTGACCTTCAAAACAGTTAAACTTGCAAGAAACAAATGGTCAATACGTGTTCAGACGTCTTATTACAATAGTTTGTAATAATATTATAAGCCGATATATATAATAAAACAAATATTGTTTTATTTTCAACTCATTTAAAAAGAAAGGAGTTTTCAATACATTTGCATTGTTGTCAGGTCGACCTCCACGCGGTTCCCCCTGGAAACTATCATGGTTAATTCCTGACGAATTCGTCATGATACTGGACTGGCCTGTTTTCATTCTCATCTATCATCCACTAGTGCTCCGTCAGCGTATCCCGTTAGTGCAGACGAAGTTACCAATCCATTTTCATCCAAAAAAAAAGCCCCCGCCTGCCAAGCGTGGCAATAACTGGCAAAATTCTCCAAGTGGGAGACTTATGTTCAGCAGTAGAGAGTTAAAAGCTAATGTGATAATGTAATACCAAAATTGAAGTTAGTTTTTTTTTTCGGAATTTAGTTCCAGTAGTTTAAGAACAAATTAGCCGTGCAGTATTTCCGAACCGATACGACAACATAACCTTCAAGAAAAGAGCATATTCCTTTTTAAAAGGCCGGCAGCACACCTGCAATGCCGTTAGTGTTGTGGGTGATCACGGGCGGCGGTAGTCACTTACCATCAGGTGAGCCGCATTCTCGTTTGCCCCCTGCGTTGTAAAAAAAAAAACAAACAAACGGACGGACAGACAGACATGCTAGTGACACTATATGAGATCCATTTTTTCCTTTTCAACTACGAAACCCTAAAAATACACACGAATTAAAAACCTCATTTCTGAAACAATTTAAAAAGGGACGAATACCAACATGCATCCACTAGTATACATACATCAGAAAATCATCACGCGTCGTGATGAAACGAAGCGATTTGCCGAAGGGAAATAAAAAAACATACCGTACACGGTCCGACCGTGGAAATTATAAATCATAGGGGCCCAAAACCTAAACATGTCCGGTTGACAAAAAGGGTGATTTCTGTGAATTTATGAGCAACCCTACCCGTACCACGGGGCGTGTGTACACTGGCGCTTAGCTCGAGACGGGTGCAACGCCCTTCAAGACATTATATTACATATATACAAATGTATGTACTTTAATATAATAATGCGACCGTTGTCACAGTCACTCATGATTAAGGATCACGAATTGATCAAGAAACCAGTCGAGTTAATTACACATAAGTTAAACTGGTAGTTGTATATTAAAATATAATATAAACTTACGAAACTTAATTGTAAAATGTATATTATTTGCCATTTCTGAATTATTGCTACACTTATCGAGCCTGTACTTAACTAAGTTGTGCTCGTGACTTTGCCCGCATTACTGGATTATTGATGGACCCAAATAATAGTATATCTTTATCAATACCAAATACTATCACCATTGTCATATCATTATCATATAAGGTTTTCGTTTATAATACAACAAGCTTTTAACCGCGACTTTGTCCGTGTGATCGAGATATGTTTACTGACCAGGAGAAAAAGTAGCCTACAGTGAGTGTAAAAAGTATTCGTACACCTAGGGTTATAATAAAAAAAATACGAATTTGATAGACTTTCCTCTATTTATTTAATTTAAATCAATACTGTTAAATAGTTTAACATTCCCGCACTTTGTTTACGATAATTTTTGTTTTTAAAAAAAAAAATATACAACATAAAAATATTTTTACGTTAACTAAGCAAATAATGACAAACAAAAAGTATTCGTACATTCATTCTTTTTTAAATGAAATTCTGTATAAATCATTTATTCAATCGAATTTTTCATATGCCTACAATGCCAAGGTAATTTTTAATACGTAGGTATAGATATTAGACGTTTTAGTTTCACTCGTGACAAGTATAGACGTGTTTAGTTACAAAAATGGGTCGTAAAGCAAAAAAAAACGAGTGAAGAGGAGAGAAAAATAATTATTAATTTGCATAATCAATGCAAATCATTATGTGAAATTGCAAAATTTGTCAATAGACCACGTTCAACCGTACAGACTGTAATTGATCGGTTTTCTATTACTAAAACACTAAAAAACATACCCAGAGGTATGTTTTTTAGTGTTTCCATCAAAAATCACGCCTCGATTGGATCGGAAAATTTTAAATTGTGTAAAAAAAAATCCAAAAATTAGTGCCCCTCGAGTGTTACAAGAAATTAATAATATCAATGATTGCCATATTTCTGTCAGTACCGTTCGGAACGTATTACGTAGTAACGATTATCATGGAAGAACTGCGCGTAAAAAGTATTGGGTAAATGATATTAATAGAAAAAAAAGATTAGAATTCGCAAAAAAATATATTAAAGAAAAAAATAATTTTTGGCAAACTGTTATTTACTCAGATGAATCGAAATATAATATTTTCAAATCGGATGGACATCATATGGTATGGAGAAAACCTAATATGAAATATAAGAAAGAAAATTTATGTCCAACGGTAAAACACGGTGGTGGGTCAGTATTTGTATGGGGTTGCATAAGTGCTTTTGGGGTGGGAAAACTTGCATTTATTGATGGAATTAGGGATCACAAAACGTATATTAATATTTTAAAAGAGAATCTTCTCTCTAGTGCAGCTCAAATGGGTTTTAACAATAATTGGATATTTTTACAAGATAATGACCCTAAACATAAAGCATGGAATACTAAAGCATGGATCCTGTTTAACGCTCCAAAATACCTAGAGATTCCTCCTCAATCACCTGATATTAATGTTATAGAGCATGTGTGGGATTATCTCGATAATAAAATTCGAAATCGACCAATTTCGAGTAAAGAAACACTAAAAATTGCGCTTCGCGAAGAATGGGCATTGATACAGTCTTCTTATATTTTCAAACTAGTTGATTCGATGCCGCAGAGACTCCAAGCTATCATCAATGCTAACGGTGGTCCAACGAAGTATTAATATTTTTTTAATATTCATTTACTTACAAATTTTATAAGTGTACGAATACTTTTTGTTTGTCATTATTTGCTTAGTTAACGTAAAAATATTTTTATGTTGTATAATTTTTTTTATTAAAAAACAAAAATTATCATAAACTAAGTGCGGGAATGTTAAAATATTTAATAGTATTGATTTAAATTAGATAAATAAAAGAAAGTCTATCAAATTCGTATTTTTTTTATTACAACCCTAGGTGTACGAATACTTTCTACACTCACTGTATGTCTTTCTCCATCCCGTATGTGAATACCAAATCTCAGGGTGAAGGTGGAAAGGGATTGTTAGTAATGGGGTCTAAGATCGCCGTTGCCAGCAATATACCCTATTAGGTCGACTTCCACGCGGTACCCCCTGGAAACTATCATCGCTAATTAGTCATTATGGGCTATTTGACCTGCTTTCATTCTCACCTACCATGTCTCACTGGTGCCCCGCCAGCATAAACCGATAGCGCAGGCGGAGTTACCATGCCATTGTGGCCCATTAAAAAATTCTCACAGTGATTGTTTAAACCATTAAAGCGCTAAGAAGTAACAAACTTACTTTTATATATATATATATATATATATATATATATATATATATATATATATATATAGATCAATTGCTGTTTATTACTTTCGCTAAAACTCTAAAATAGCTGGACAAATTTTTATACGTTATAATTTAGAGCTGTTTTAAAAGAAAAAAAGTCGAAAATCCCTAAAATTAAGCTAAAAATAGAAAAATTACAATTAGAAAATTTTACTTCGTATTACTTTTGATAGATGGCGCTGTAAGTTATACTTAGTTCACCGAATAATTTAGTTTATAAATGTTATAGTAAGGATCGAACGCTAACTAAGCCTACAGAAGTCTTAAAAAAAACTAGATACGTAGAAAAATGGATAATTAATCACAATAAAATGTTGCGAGCCAGATAAAAAGTTTTGCTCTCCACCAACCTCCCTGTATAAAGTTGTTGCAAAACTTTTTCTATTAAAACATTTTTCGATATTCATTCCTAAATTCCAAACACGGAATAACTACATGTTAATCCTGTATTTACCGTTAAACGAGCAATTTTGCTATAGCCTTGCTAATATAAACGTAAAAGTGAAATTTTTGTTTGTCTATTTTCTACTGTACTGTACTGTAGATCGTCAGCTTGTTTGATATTCTAAGTTACATAACTTAGAATATCAAACAAGCTGACGATTTACCTGATATATATATATATATATATATATATATATATATATATATATATATATATATATATATATATATATATATATATATATATATATGAGTGCCTTAACGGCTCAAACAATCGTCACAAAATATGGCAAACACGTAATATATGGGATGGAATCGGACGCCTGTTAATATGGAAGCTAAAATTTATTGTTATTTTACGATCCACGTTTCTTCTGGAAAATGTTTAAAATCACTGGTAAAAGAGTCTGTTAAAACAAGCAAATGATTTGTTTTCACCTTGTATATTTAGAACTAGCGATCCGCCCCAGCTTCGCACGAATTGATAGAAAGATAACTTAGTATTTTAATTTCAATACTTTTAATAGGCATATTTTTGATACCTTGGGTTTTTTTTTTACAACACAGGGAACAAACAAGCATGCGGCTCACCTGATGGTAAGTGACTACCGCCGCCTATGGTCACCCACAACACCTACGGCATTGCAGGTGTGCTGCCGGCCTTTTAAAAAGGAATATACTCTTTTCTTGAAGATTATGTTGTCGTATTGGTTCGGAAATACTGCTCCTGGAAGTTGATTCCAAAGAGTAGTTGTTCGTGGGTTACATTATTATAATTTTCGTAAGAATCTCTACTTTTTTTTAATAATTTATAGCCTATATTACTTGTTGTTAACGTAGATTTCTAGTAAAATCTAGTAATAAATTTGTAGTGAAAGAATTTTTAAACGGTTGAATAGTTTTTAAGTTTATCCGTTACAAACAAACAGACATACATCCAAATCTTTCCTCTTTATACAATAATACAATAACACATTCCGAGCGATGCTCAACTTGCCATTAATCACAAGATTACAAGATTCTCGTTTCTTACTAATACTAAATAGTACATCTACTTCTATTTACTTATATTTATATTTAAAAATGTTCGAAATAAGTAATAAAAAAGAATGAATGAATGATTTCCATTCACCGTACTTCATTCGCTCCTTATATGTTGCCTAACAGCTACGATTTTGTCTGAGATAGTCTAACGACAATGGAAAAGGGTGCTAAATGCTATATTTACGGCCTTACCAAACCCCATATAATGTAAACACACTGAGTTGGTCCAATAGAGAGGACATATGAACACAATTTAAAATTTTCCTTCATAAAATAAAACGCCTAATTCGATTGTGATAGAAGTCATATGAAATTGGCACAAGAATAAATCCTGCTGAATATAAAAATTACCTATTTTTTATTATTATTTCAGCCGTTAACCATCCATGGTTGAACATATGCCTTTCCCTTGAGGGGTTTTGCCAGTAGTTGCCACGCTTAGCAGGCGGATTGGCAACCGCAGTCAGGTTTTTTTTTATACAACTTAGAATGGCAAACAAGGTGACGGCCCACCTGATGGAAAGTGGTAACCGTTGCCTATAGACATGAGCAGTACCATGGACATAACAGAGTATACTGTTTCGCCCATAATACCCCCTATGCGTTGCCATTCCTGAGGACTCAGGTGTACCCAGTAAATTCACGCCTTAGAGATATTTTAAGAGGGACGCTGCTGCCCATATATCGCAGTCCCTTAGTCGTCTTTTACGACACCTACGGGAAAGGAAGGGGTGGCCCATTCTATGCCGGGACCACACGACCAAACGGTTTCGCATTTCGCTACAACTAACTTAGTGCGATCCCTACTCCCAAATTTAGAGTGCTTCACAATATTTGTAAAAAACTTTGGATATTTTTAACAAAAAATATTTTTTAAATAGTAACCAAAATAAAAAATTGTGGGTTTCATAAAGTATTTTATTTCCATTCTCTTAGCTGTGGTAAGTAATCGTTTATTTTTCCCCAATTTTCCTTTGAACGGTACCTACTTCTTTCAATTTTATGCGCTCCACTAAAAGGATAACCGGAAGAGATTTCAATTTCGATAAAACCGCCTAATACTCGTACACTCCGATTGTTACATTTATTTTATCCGTTTTTTTTTTTTATTTTTTTCTGTAATAAAATATAAATAATTTAATCACAAATTGGCAGCTTTTGGCTTAATTTCCGAAATATGAGTAGCATTTGTACGGGGTTTTTAATATTTACATATTTTTTTTTTTATTTTACTTTGAAAGGGAAACATACAATACCTGAGACATATAAAATAGTATACACAACCATAACATAAATCAGTAAAGTTTCCACAATAAACCAAACCAAATAATCGAGAGCAGATGAATATTATATAAAAATATATATAATAGTATATACATACACACACACGCACGCACGCACGCACGCACGCACGCACGCACAGACACACACACACACACGTGCGTATGCATAAACACACCCACATACATACACAGTAATATTTATAATAGCAGACTATTTGTTATAAATTTTAAAATTATGCAGACAAAAAATAAAAAAAAAATAGTTTTATTTCATGATTAACTACAATTATTTAAGGCCTAAATATTATCTTAAAGTATTGATTTGAATCAGTCCTAAATTTTTATATGTAATTTTTTTTACATATATAAATCTCTTTTTGTGTCAATGTATAATTTTAATTAAGTGCATGTCTGTAATTAATTCAAATACTATATTTTATTTTTTAAAATTTATCGTCAATGTTTGTATTGTTGATAAACCTAAATAAATAAACAAATAAATAAATTATATAACTGAGATATTCCAGTTATGGTTTTAGAGGAATACTAAAATGCTCAGCTAAAAAAAAAACCAAGAAATCTCAACGTCTGAAAACATATATAATAGATAGATTAGCTATTTCTTTTCCTCTTGATAACCTTCGAATAAATTTAATTATAATTTATTGCACTTTACATGGTAATAACTAAGATTGCATTCCACAAAAACAAACCGACTTCAGTTTTTTTTTATGCAACTTAGAATGGCAAACAAGCTGTCGGCCCACCTGATGGAAAGTGGTAACCGTCGCCTAAAGACATGAGCAGTACCATACACATAACAGAGTATACTGTTTCACCCATAATACTCCCCATGCGTTGCCAATCCTGAGGACTCAGGAAAAACAGTTTTACTCAGTTGTAACCAAAACCAGTTATTTATATTTAAATTAAAGAAGTGATTTTGATAAAATTTCAATAAAACTAATCTTTAAGTATATTTCTTCAGATAAAAAATGATATTTTCAAAATCGGTACACAACTAACGTCTTTCAAAAAACATTCATGCTCACTTTTTTACTTTATCCGAACAGTAAGTACTTCATATTATACTCATTTTGGTGTATAATATAGTATACGTTATATATGTGTAAGTACATCTGTTATTTATATATATTTATTCATTTATATATGTAATTTTAGTGTATATGTACTCGTATATTAATAATTACTAGTACCGCATTCGAGTATTCTGACACTTCCCTACGGTTGACTGAATGAATGCTTTTAGCATTAAGCCCGCCATGTACACATATATGTACTAATAAATAAATAAATAAATAACGGAGTTATGAGGTATCAAACACAAAAAGGTTACAACCGAATTGAAAAATTCTATTTTTAAAATATTTTGAAAATATAGTTCGGTTAATAATTATAAAACACAGGATTACATTCGACTAGAGTACTGAAGAAGCCAGCTCGATAAGCACATCTTAGTGGCAGAGCTATATCGATATTAACTGAGATTTGCAGCAATTGATAGCTCCCTAATCTGATTGAGATGACGTTCCCACATAATTGACGTACGTACCTTCTGGGACGTGCTCGCACGGCCATCAGCATCGTAATGTATCGACGTACACGCAGCTACACTATTCCTCTATATACATATAGAGTATATATATATATATATATATATGATATATATATACAGATAATATATTAGTTTATAGAGTGCAGTGGCAAAACATCTTAATTCTCAGACACGCAATACATAAGGGATACCAGGCATACCCGTGAGTCCATGGTGTTGTTGATATCTATGTCTGATCCTTATTAATATTATAAATAAAGCTTAAACAAAAATATTTTACATTACAATTGATAGTTGAGTTACTTATATGTATAATACCAGAGGGAGACTTTGTACAAAAGTCGTTTGCTTGAGTACCTCTGTCCTATTCATGTTTCAACTGTAAAGCAGTTGTGTTTGTATGGCTGTGTTTCGGTTTGAAGGGTGGGATATGGCGTGAATTTACAGGGTACAGAGGAATAACACCCGAGTCCGCAGGAATGGCAACACATGGGGGGTATCATGGGCGAAACAGTATACTCTGTTATGTCCATGGTACTGCTCATGTCTATAGGCGACGATTACCGCTTTCCATCAAGTGGGCCGTCAGCTTGTTTGCTATTCTAAGTTGTATAAAAAAATATAAAATATAAAATTATTATTATATAAGTAGGTAGGTATTATATGTATTTATAGTGTATGTATTCATGTAATATTTTATTATATATTTTAATATTTTATTTAACTGTATATTTGTTTATGTATTAATAGCTGTAGCACTTCAGCTGCCCGCTAACGAAATGCTTTCTTACTGTACTGGGTTGACTGGAAGAGATCTCTGTCAGAGATAAGTCCACCCTTGCTCATAACATTTATAAATACATTATTTTATATGTAACTTACAAGTGCAATAAAGAATGTATACATAAAGAATATATACCCTAATTTAACACATAGGATACGTTATATACTGATTCACGTAGGCATAACCGAGGGAAACAGCTAGTCAATTCACAATTATCAGTTAGTAATAAAAAAAAATCCTAAAGCTCATTGTAGGGCCTTTTTGTTTGTTCTATGCCAGTATATTGGTTGGAGATATTGTTAGATTTATAACATCTGTCGTTACTTAGGGTTGACAAAACTTGAAAACTATTTTTAGAAATCTATTTATTTATTTACACCCACGGGAAATGAAGGGGTAGCCTATTCTATGCCGGGACCATGCGGCAGCCTTTGCTATTCCCAAAAAATAAAAGAGCATGACTCTTAATCGTTAATAAATTGATCGGATGGTTGTTAAAATAAGTAAATATTTTAACCGAAAGTAGTTAATTTTAACAGATGGTTATAACAGCTTTGATGTTACAGAAAGTAGGTAAGTTGAAAAATAAATTGCCTGCCTGTCCTCGGAGGCAATTAAAATGGCAAATAACTTGAAGTAAAATAGTTGATAGTCGTTTCACAAAAAATAAGATCGAATAGACAAGTTGATACTTAATTATTGGAAAAATTATCAATATTCATCGAAAAATCACCGTGGTTATTTTTTTTATACCACTGAAGTGGCAAACAAGCATACGGCCCACCCGATGGTAAGCGGTTACCGTAGCCTATGAACGCCTGCAACACCAGAGGTATTACGCACGCGTTGCCGACCCTGAAGAAACCTCTTTACCCCCCTTTTGAAGAACCCCATGCTGTAGTCTCTTGGGAAAACCTCGGCAGAGAGCTCGTCCATAACCTGAGTGGTTATTCTATGCTTTCATCACTTGTACTAACTAAAAATACTTTATGGGTTATTACAGAACAAAATTCAACATATACAAGGTATAAGTGACAGATTGGCCAAAAAGAAAACAACTGATTCAGACGAATGGCCCCAATCAAATGGCATATTATTTTATCGCCGGAATTTAAGCTCAGATATATAATTAATTATTCTTAATTTTAACGCCGCGCAATGTATTTGAAGTTTTACGATCCATACGACGCGTGATACGTAGGTATAGCGCGGTCAATGGTGCTTCTTCGTAGGTAGTTTCGTACACTTGTGGCGTTGACCTCAAACGCTGGTTTCACGCGTTGCGGTAGGATTTCAATACGTATGTTACATTGCTTTTTTTGGTATATCATAGTATTTCGCTACAAAATATTGTTATATATGTGCTTTTGTTTATACTTATGACATAATATCATATTCATGAATAAATTAAATGATTTTAAATGAAAAAAATAGAAAAGAAATTAGACATTTTCCGGAAAGAATTTCCACTAATTTTCAGTTCAGAATAATGATCTGAATTCAGTTTCAGTTTTTGCCTACCTGTTCCTTACACCCAATATATTAAATGATCTATCTGTTATTAAAAAAATAGATGTGAAATCAAAACCAGTTCATGTGTGTAACGCGGCTTCGGAAAATGTTTACAAACTCCATATCAATGGCGAATACATCACTCACCTACGATTTGCCGATGATATAATAATCATAGCGGTTTCCCTAGAGAACGCAATCCGAGATGAGACGCTGTGACGCAAAACGCTGTACGCTCCCTGAAGAAGACTTCCGGACGAAGTCGAAACAATTGTCGGAAATGACAAATACAGTAAGATAAATTCCCGTTGTGCATGTATATAAATATCTTAATAAAAAATTTACGTAAGTTTTAAGAATAAAATATCTTTCACATACTTTATACTGTTAAAAAAAAACTACAATCAATCGCAGTATTTGCTACTAAAAGCACCCGTTCACGAGTATGACGAATGGGCTAGACATCATTGTTTTCAACCATATTGCAGGAAGCCCAACGATCAAGTCCAACACGCCGCTTTGATGTACCATAAGTATTCATTACAGTTAATAAAATACAGTTTGTGTCGAAATAACAAATTTCAAATAAGAGCTCACTATGTAAGTGAGACGATTACTGTTACTGTGTTATTAGTACTCGACCGATTTTTAGCTCCTAGACCGGACATCTATGATCAAGTCTATAATCGATCGATCGGATTTTTGATCGAATATTCTATGGCAGCTATATCCGACAAGCGTTGGAGAAAAAAGGTTTATAACTGACAGAGTTAATGTACATTAACATTACCCAAAACACATTCCACTCAACGACATACTTTTGCTGTATCAAATCGCAACTCGAGTTTGTAACAGCAAAAAAATGCAAATGTATGCCAGTAAAGTAAGTAAGAAAAGAAACAAATAAAATAAAAAACTGACAGAGTTATGAGGTAATAAACAGAAAAAAATACAAACTAAAACCTACTCCTTATTTTTAAATGTGTTGAAAAAATAAATAAGTCATAAATGTTTTTTTTTATGCAACTTAGAATGGCAAACAAGCTGACAACTCACCTGATGGAAAGTGGCAACCGTCACCTACAGACATGAACAGTACCATGGACATAACAGATTATACTGTTTCGTCCACGATACTACCAATGTGTTGCCATTCCTGCGGACTCAGGTATTATTCCTCTGTACCCTGTAAATTCACTACCATATACCACCCTTCAAACCGAAACACAGCCATGCAAACACAACTGCTTCACAGTAGAGACACGAATGGAGCAAAGGTACCCAAGCAAACGAGTTTTGTACAAAATCTACCTCTGGTAAAAGTGCAGGATACAAGAGATATAGATACGTAAGGATAGAGATTTATGACACACGATTCTCTCTGCCTACCCCACAAGAAACTTGGCACTGAGTAGAGAGATCCTACCTTTTATTATTATAAATATAAAAAATTGTAAACATGTTTCTTTGTTTGTTACTTCATTACGCTTAAATGGCTAAACAGATTTAAATGAAATTTGGTATACGAGAAGTTTATATCCTAACTTAAAACATAGGATACTTTATATACTGATAGACACGACCAAAACTGCGGAAAACAGCTAGTATTTAACTTAATGCGCCGTCAAGTTCTACGAGTGTAACAGCAATTGTATCTACGTACATTTTCCCAACAAATACTTTAAGTAAATAGAGAAAATATATCATTTCATCTCGGGATTTGTTCATAATCTTTCCGACACGGGAACCTAAGGCTAATGTTTGTTTAGGTGCCTCATGACAAGGCCCTGCTTACTCCTTAGAAGCCTTACCACTTTATGTACCTACTTATAGTATTCGTCTACTCACATTTGTGACTTGTAATGTAAATTAGACTCTTTTTCCACACTAAGCCTCTCATATGGGCCCTTGTTACTTTACTTGTGACTTCAATTTATAATTATTGTTAAGATATTTTAACCGACTTCACAAAAAAGGTTAGGTAGGTTGTCAATTCGATTGTATTTTTTATGTTGTTCACCTCAAAACTCTATTTGAAAATACCATAAACAGATTTGAAAAGTTCTTTTTTATCTAAAAAAATATACATTCAGATGGGTCCTGTTAAACTTTGGTTTTTGAATCGAAATAATTGGTTTTTTCATGATTAAAGTTATATATATTCTTTATTGTACTTGTATAAATTACATTATTAATGCATTTATAAATATTGTGAGCAAGGATGAACTTATCTCTGACAGAGATCGCTTCCAGTCAACCCAATGCAGTTAGAAAGCATGTTGTTTTACAGAATAAAATGTGTTGGAAACTCCAGCATGAAGTTTGTAACTAACATTACGATTGTATTCGTAGCTCTCTTCCGTCCGCTCTCACACCGCATACAAACGTGTCTTGTATGCTGTTTTCAATAAATCAACCTCATTTCGTAAATCCTGTAGTGCTCTATCTCAGTCCAGCTCTCCAACAAAATATATTTGTTTATTTATTTATACTTTATTATTCACATTCATAATACATAAAAATATGACAGAGGTAAGCAAATGTACAAAGGCGAGCTTAACTCTAAAAGAGTTCTCTTCCAGCAACACCCAAAGTGGAAAGGAGCATCAATGCTAGCGGGTAGAGCGGTGTACAATATTGTGACAATTTACAAACATTAAAAGAACTAGACAAAAAAATCTACTTATGTTTAACAATCCGTTAATGCTTGGTTGATGATGACGATTGATGGAACGTTGCAGAGTTTGAAATTAATCAAGTTTACTTTTAAATAGTTTACAAAGGGAATATTTTTATGTCTCGATTACGTCAAAATTATGAAACAAAACAAAAAAAAAATCTTTTAGCTTTTCTCTGTTTGATAATTTTATATCGTTTGAATCTGCGGTTTTTTTTTATGGCAAAGCAAAAAACTGCTCAGCAATGAAGCAAATTCAACACATACAAACACATAATTCTGCTTCCTAACTTCAATTTTTTTTGTTACACGGACGCAGAGTCAAACACCGCTAATATTGAATAATAATTTTAAAAAAATCCAAAAATATAATGTTAAGAGATTTTGTACATTTTTTTTAAATACTTTTCTTAACTAGATGTTATCTTGCGGAAGTCCATATCACTATTTATTTAATCAGAATTATTTATTACAAAATTAATTACTTTAAAATTAATTAATTGATGGCTGGTATTGATATTTGTGTAACTTCTGGTAGTAATAATAGTAATCAATCTTCAGGTGTTGGCAGTCACACACATACTAATAGAAACTAAATCAAAATAACTTAATTCTAATCAAATAACGGATTCTACAAAATTTACAATATACCACTTTACTTACAAAAAAAATGCAGTCAATTTAAAAAAACCTTTTCGTAACCAGTTGCAAAAATTCCTAAAAGCGGCGCCAACCCTGATACGGCAAGTTGTGTGTGACATAAAATCAGATAGTATATGCAAATGAAATAGCCAATTTCGTATTTTGAACACACACAGAAATATAAGGATGTATAGAAAAAACCAGAATAAACACGTTCTGGTTTGCTTCGGCTTTTTGTGACTGAAGCGTGGAAATAAATTGGCACAATAAGGTTGTACACGCATGTCTAGATAACATTCGGTATTCGAAGCACTGGAATAAGGGAATAATACATGTTTGACCTCTATACTCGTTGGTTCACAGTCTAAATAATACATAATCCGAGATGTTTATCATGTCAATTTTGCGTAATTATTAATTTTTGTTCTATTAAGTTTCAAGAACGTAATAGGATTTATATAATTAACAAATTAATTTTCCTTTATTAAGTTTCTACTCGATATCATTCATCAAAGTTTTCCGTAGAGATTATAGTATCAAGTTCTTCAAAAAGGGTATACAAGTATTAAGGTTTCTTCAGGGTCGGCAAAGTGCTCGTGACACCCTTAGTGCTGCAGGCGTAGATAGGCTACAGTGACTATTTACCATCAGACAAGCTGTGTGATTGTTTGTGACTTTTGTGGTATTAAAAAAAATATAGACTCCACTTTTTGGATTAAATTTGTGTTCAACACTTCGGTGGACTTCGGTGGACTTTTCAACTGTACTTTCAACTTCGAGTCCCCAGAAAAGTCGATGTCCTCTAAATATAGCAGGAATCGTTTGAAAAAAAATGTTTCTGGGAACATCCATTTTAAGTCAAAACCAAAAAAATTGCACTGAAATTAGACAGAAATCGCCCTTGTTCAAAATCACTCATTATAACCATCTTCTGGTAATAATATTTATTTGTCTGTTTTAACAAAACAAACATAATCTCCATAGAAAAAAATTATGATTAATTCTATCCAAATGCGACTTTCAAACTTCGTCGCTGCAAAGTGAGATCGTGTCCAAACTTAGAAAATTCTTACCGACAAAACCACGTCACGACCACACAACAGAGACACAATAATTGAGGAAGGAAAACAGCAGAAATTTCAACTATTTAATCACAAAGCTGTAGGGCCGTGTTAAAGCGAGCATAACAATACAAATGATCGGGTCCCAGTGCTAACGGAGCGGAACAGAGGACCTGAATAATGTTCAATTACGAATATATCTTTTTAAAGGCTGTTTAACGGATGGATTTTTTAACTTTTATCTATATATCTTTACACCAGAACACATGTGGGATAAGCAGATACAACTAGATACGTAAAGGCTCTGCCCTTTTATATATATATATTTGCCCTTACTTATAGGTTTTCCAAATAAAAAGGTTTCTCCAGGGTCGACAATGCACGTAATGCACCTGTTATGGGCCGTATGCTTATTTGCCACCTTAGTGGTACAAAAAAAAATTAAAATATTATTACTGTTTTATATATTAAAGTGTTTTGTCGCTGTTCAAATTGAGATATTAGTGTAAGGGAATAGGACAAAATATAGCTAAAATAGGTTTAAGAAAGATGCGAAATTTTTATAAATAAAGGCTATTATGTTTTTTCACTTATTGCCTCTTAAAACATCTTGGGATATAAAAAGTAATAGTGAGTGGTTATTACTACGTTTACACATTAGTTTTTTACTCTGTCACCCCATTATAGCTGGATAAACATAACTTATGACGTGTGGTCCCGGCATAAAATGCACTGTAAACTACTGTACCATATTGGGTGCAGTTTTCATAGATATGTTTCTGAAAAACTAAAAAACTGGTGTATATTTACTCTTGATACGCCATCTAGGAGTATTTTATTTTATTATTTACCCACATTCTGAAATCCAGGCATTCAAATAAGTAGATAATTTAATATTATTGTGAAGAACGGTCCTGAACCAACTGGATTAAATATCTTTCTAATTTATCCGTTTAAGTACCTATGTGGGAGAAAGGGATTCTTAGTAATGGGAATTTACCAGCGCCATTACTAGCAATATACCCTGTCAGGTCAACCACCATGCGATTCCCCTTGCAAAACGATCGTGGGTTCTTGTGGAATTTATCACGATGGGCTAACGGACCTGCTTTCATTCTCACCTATCTCTCACTGATGCTCTGCCAGTGTATACCGATAGCGCAGGAGGGTTTACCATTCTATTATCAACCACTAAGAACTCTCTACTGCTTTTTTTCATATGTCTATATCAGCCATAATACTGCGCGGTTTCAGAGATGTTTCCTCCCACGAACACTCAGATTGTGGAATGAGCTCTCTGCCGAGGTTTTCCCAAGCGACTACAGCATGGGGTTCTTCAAAAGGGGGGTAAAGAGGTTTCTTCAGGGTCGACAACGCGCGCGTAATATCTCTGGTATTGCAGGTGTTCATAGGCTACGGTAACCACTTACCATCAGGTGGGCCGTACGCTTGTTTGCCACCTCAGTGGTATAAAAAAAAAACATTATCCAAGTATCTACTACTGAATAGTGCGGCTGTGTAAACTACTACATTTCCAGGGTTGTCAATCTCACTATCATCCCTCGCTGGCGGGGCCAGCGTATACCGATTGCGCAGGCGGGGTTACCATTCCATTTTCATCCAACAGAAGACAAAAAAGTACTTATGTGACAAGTTATACCGCTATTAGTCGGACTCCACACCACCAGCCGTCAAAGCAACCATCTCAAAGCAACAGTGTGCAAGCAAAATTCATAATCACAAGAGAACAGACCAACACAAAATGGCAGGGTGTTATTACCAATGGAATCTTATTATGTTATGCAGAAACACTAGTGCACTGCCCCTGCTTCGTATGGGTATAGGATAGAAAATAATATATCACCTATGTAAGCTAACAACGCACGTAAAAGAATTTTTAAAATCGGTTAACTAGTTTCAGAGTTTATCCAATATAAACAAACTAATACACAGAAATCAAATCTTTTCTCTTACAATACTAGTAGTAATTTGACGTCAGTATTTATTTAAAATCTTTATTTATTTTATATACATTTTATTACACCATTCATAAAAAGAATAACTACAACATTTTTTTATGAGAAGTGATACAAAAGACGGTCTTATATTTTTTTTATGCAACGTATAACAGAATACTATTGATATACTATATATTTTCTGTTGATACACTATACTATATTTTGTGTAGATTGCTCAGCAATAAGGCTGCCTTTTGTATCATTTCTCATTAATATTTAATGTATTTATTATTTTATTAATGGTGCAATAAAGTAATAAATAAACAAACAAGCAAACAAACAAACAAGCGAGCAATCGAGCAAGCGAGCAAACAAACAAACGAGCAAGCAAGCAAACAAACAAACGAGCAAACGAGCAAACGAGCAATTGAGGAAACGAACAAACAAACAAATAAGTAAATAATAAGTAAATAGGTAAATAAGTAAGTAGATAGGTAAATAAGTGACTAAATAAATAAGTAAATAAATAAATTATTTAGTAACAGAGATATGGGCAGCAACGTCTTTCTTAAAAAACGCCAAAGCCTAATTACGATTTCCAACTCGCCTGCCAAGCATGGCAACTATTGGCAAAAACTCCTTATGGGGGAGGCCTATGTATATATGTAGGCCGATATAATAATAATAATTCTTAAGTATTATATATTATGAGTGCTGTTATATATATATATTTCATTGTAATATGGCCCTGACGGTCAGTTTCCTTGAAATTTGCGATAACGCTAGAACGCACTTCACTTTTCCGGATACCTACCCTCGTCAACAAAGAATCATTTACACCTTGCGAAGTAAACACGAAGTGGCGTCAGCATGACGAACGGACTGACAAATGTAATAAATTATTATTCACGAAAAAAATATTACCAAATATATTCTTAAAGAATCTGAGACTATGCTCTAGTTTGGTCATACATCATACGTCGGACAAAAGGTATAAAGCAGCGATGCCTAAAGTACCTAGAAAAGTACCTAAAGAACTTAGAGATTCCATTGAAAAATAACTTATTTTGGCTATCAAATAATACCACAGTTAAGTACAAATGTAATTTTAAATTAGTGCAAAATATATATATATATATATATATATATATATATATATATATATTATATATATATATATATATATATATATATTATACAGCTTAGAATGGCAAACAAGCTGACGGCCCACCTGATGGAAAGTGGTAACCGTCGCCTATAGACATGAGCAGTACCATGGACATAACAGAGTATACTTGCGTTGCCATTCCTGAGGACTCAGGTATTATTCCTCAGTATCCAGTAAATTCACGCCATATCCCACCCTTCAAACCCAAACACAGCCATGCAAACACAACTACTTCACGGTTGAAACACGAATGGGACAGAGGTACCCAAGCAATCGACTTTTGTACAAAATCTCCCTCTGGTGTGATGAAAAGAACTCATTACTGTTATGTAAGTGGGTAGTTAGAGAGAATTCTGTCCGAACTACGGCTACTGTATAATACCCGGATAGTAGTATATATACATACTAAATATAACTTTGTAAAAAATGACTGCATATAGAGATGAATGGAAAACAAAAATATATCATGCGGATCCAAAGTATTATATTGAACAGGGGCATAATGGTAATGATGATGATGAGATTACCCTTTGTTCACCAAACTCTTCAATAATTTAAGTTATTTATTCCCAATCAAATCCAACCACAATCGGGGCAAGTTTGTTCTGGAAAATAAAAGTTCTTAATTTTTTATTTTATTATTCTTATACATCTTTATATGCTACTTGATATATTTAAAAAAATTATGTATGGATTAAATTGTTTATTCTTCACAAAATTTGTTTTGTATGTATGTGAGCGCGAGTGCAGTCGTGCGGTCGTGCGTGTATGCGTGCGTGCGTGCGTTTTACGTGCGTGTATATATTTGTATGATGTATGTGTGTGTGTGTATATGTGTGTATGTTCACGATTAAAGTAATTTTTTTACGAATCAAAATATACATAATATGTCAGAAATTAATAGAATCCATAACAATCACCTAATACGGTGTTCAGCTCAATTTAAATCAGGCACAGTGGTGTAATTAGTACGTAATAGTTCCGCGATATGCAGCAATTACACAGTTCCCGAGAGCACTGTATGTAGACGGTTCAAGAGCTTCCGCAGGCTATTATTAGTGTTTAATTACAACATGCCAATGAGAATTCACGTGTTTATATGCATATTTCTAATATAATTCGCTCAGGCATATTTTATATGAACATGTTGTAACAGTTCTAGAATATTTTCAGACGTTCTTTTTTTAAATAAAATAAGCCAAGTGCGAATTGAGCTTACACATGAAAAGTATATATATGAAAACTTATAAAACCACTTGTGAATGGATTGAACTGTAATTTTTAACCTAATCTTTATTTCTGGTGAGAATACAATACGCAATACTCAATATTGTAATTTTTATAAAATGGCCGCCACCACAAAATGGCGGATTGTATATATATATTTACAAACCTTTTAATATGGGCATCAAACAAAAGAACTTCAAGAATAAATAACGATAAAATAAATGGCATCGTTATAAAATAAACACAAATACATTAAATTAATGCGAAAATGGTAAATTACATTAAAAAAAAAGCTTGTCTTTAAAAATATTTATTATAACTTGTATCTTACAAAATATAAATACAAATACAAATAACTTTATTTTGTTTGAAAAATGGTATAAAAGATGGAATATAATATTGTTCACTTTTTCACCAGAATCTGGCGTACAAAATTTATTTAATTGTGCCACTATACTATGCTAATACTATTTTACTTAAATCGTTATATTAAATAAATGTCAATATTCATAATAAATTATACAGATTATAAATTACAATCATTTCACAAATTACCAATTACATTAATTGAGTCACATATTTAAGCTTTAAAATATTCAAAATATTCATTAACCGCGTAAAAGCATTTTTCTATCAGCCATCTTTTTAGTTTCTTTTATATTTATATTTATATTTACTTATATTTTATATTTACCTAAGTAAAGAATTTCCAAACAAAATACTTTATAATTATATATAAAATAAAATATGTATTTCATTTATGTTTGGCAACACTGGAATAGAGATTTTAATACTCATCTGTTTCTTTCTAATCCCATAAGAAGTAATCTAGCATTCTAACTGAAGATTAATTATTCTTATCTAACAAAACATTAAATAGTCACTAACTAAATAGATGTTCCGTAATTGCTATTATTTACATGCATAATCAGAATCACGTTGCACTGTGCCTAAATGCTGACAGCGAGGCTCAACCGCAGACGTCAGCAAAATTAACGTCTCTTGAGAGGAATGGAGCTAACATTGCAGTCTCTAAATACCAGTTTACAATAAATTTATACATTGTTTATTTATATTTTTAAATTAATTCAACGAAGTTCTCAATTTGAATATCGAAATAGCAGTTTATAATTTATACAAAACAAATATTTAGCTTTTTTTTATTTCAAGAGAACATTCTTAATATGAATGCTAAAATATAAGTTTACAATAAATTTATACACATCAAATATTAAATGTTTTAACAAATTTAAAATGAGATTCTTAATTCGAATACGTGATACTGTTTCATTTAAATATATAAAATATAAATTTGCAATAAATTAAAATACTAAGAGTACTTTAAGTTTTCAAAAATTATTCTCATTTACAATTCGAAACACAAGTTTACAATAAACTTAACTTATAATAAACTTTGCTAATACAGAGTAAATGTAAAATTTTTAAACAATGTTAAAGAGGAATATATTTTTTCTTAATTACGTTCTTTATACTACTTCGAATGGCAAATAACGACTGCTTGCCCATCTGCCAGAAAATAGCAACTATCTCCCTGCCTTGTTAATTTACTTCTATCTAGAATAATTAAAATAAATAATTTATCCATTTGCAACAGTAACATGACAGCTTCACAGAATAAAAACACCCTAATATCCGTAGCTAAGTTGCTTTAAAAAAAATCGGGTTCACTGGTAGAATACTCTCTTAAAAGGATGCTACAATTTCAATATCTATCTTTATTTTTTTAAGTATAAAGTATTTCCGCGTACAGGCAAGGTCATCCGAGCACTTTTAATTAATATTATACAGTACCAGTTAGCCCGATTGGACCCCAAAAAAGTAACCATAGACAAGGGCGCAGACTTTTTACGAGTTCTTTTTTTAATTTACGACTAATTTACGTCCACGGAAAGTTTCATTTGTGAGGTAAATTACTTTAACGATTCACGCTAACTCGACTCTCCGTTGCGGAAATTAAATGTGGTCGTTCCTTAAGGATTTATTTTGTGTTTTTTGATGAATTCGCTTTTCTTGTTAATTATGAAAATTACAAGAAGTCAGGCGAAAGGCAACGAATCTAAAAGAGAAAGTATTTTAACGGGACCTCTACCTATATCAAAGACGTCAAACGTAATTTGTTCAACGTCGGAAACAGTAATGTTTGGAAAATACTATATTAAGTAGCCTAATAGATATTCAGTAACTACACACTATTTCTATATTATATTAAGTAGTCATTTTTTATAATAGTCTATTACGTCCGTAGACACAAGCCGATTTTGTAACGAAAAAAAAAAAGTCATTTAAATAAAGAAAAAAAAGAAAGAATTCATTTATAGAATCATGAGACTCACAGAGTAGTATAAGACGCTATTAGACATATTTGCCTCCAACTTGCTGGAATTTCGTGGAATGACCACAGTGGTTGTATTCAGAGATTTAAAATCTAATGTTATTTCTATTATTAATATGTAAATTAAATCTTATTAATATTATTCCTTTGAATTATATATGTGTGTTATTTTACTAATACTTTACTAGGTGAGCGTATTTGAAGACTATAGAGCTCCCCAGCTGATGAAATAAATAAATTAACAATCTGTGTATAAAAATATAATTATACTCTTAAAGCGCTATATGGTAACAAACTTACTTTCACATTTTTTATATTAATAAAAATTGATCATTAACTGATTGTCATACAATCGAATCAGTTTATCCATTTGTTTATATTTTCGTTAAATTTTTTAATTTTTTTTTACAACACAGGGGGCATACGAGCGTGCCGCTCACCTATAGATAGTAAGTGACTACCGCCGCCCATGATCACCCACAACCCCAACAGCATTGCAGGTGTGCTGCCGGACTTTTAAAAAGGAATATGCTCTTTTTTTGAAGAGTTATGATGTCGTATCGGTTTGGAAATACTGCTGCTGGAAGTTAATTCCAAAGAGTGATTGTGCGTGGATGAAAGTGCATTGAAAAACGCACGCTGGAAGACCGCCACTAGTTAAGTTACTACTACTAGGCAAGTTGTACGATGGTGAAAATCAGCAGCACGTATCAATCCGAACAATTCCTCAGAGTTATTTTTTGTTTCAACTTAAAATGGCAAACAAGCTGACAACCCACCTGATGGAAAATGGTAACCGTCACCTATAGACATGAGCAGTACCATGGACATTACAGAGTATACTGTTACGCCCATGATACCCCCATGCGTTGCCATTCCTGAGGACTCAGATGTTATTCCTCTGTACCCTGTAAATTCACGCCATATCCCACCCTTCAAACCCAAACACAGCTATGCAAACACAACTGCTTCACGGTAGAAACACGAATGGGACAGAGGTACCCAAGCAATCGACTTTTGTACAAAATCTCCCTCTGATTCTATGTACACTAATAGTATGGGAATTGAACAAAATAATTGTAATCAAATAATTAACGATTATACTCAAGAATCGTCGACTTGTAACTCGATTATGTCGCTCATAACACGATATGGCGTTTACGAGCAAACCATAGAAACCTACACCAAACAACATAATCCGCATTAGACAGTATTGTATCTACATTTAATGTTATTCGAAGCGCAACGCCCAGTTTTCAATATCAAACAAGAGGAAGAAATTTGTTGTCACAACGGATTCCGACGTTCGCTGTAAATTCACATTTACTCCGCTCTCTGTTTATATATATGATGTGGCTGCACCAACACTATTATTAATGGCAAAGAAAAATTATGACGATAATTACAGAAGTGACATTTGCGTTCGTTTTCTACCTATATGCTTCAGATGTATATTATGATTATCTGTATACCATGTGTTTAGACCTTATAATTAACTTTATTGGTAAATTTTTGTTCAATTTAAATACACAATCGGGATTTAATGAAAAGTATTTACAGGTAAATAGTACCTTTAAAGATTTTTCATAACATCCCTGTTAAATTTGTACATACCTGCTTCTTTATTGCCGACGTTTTCACGTAGATTACACCACGTCGTGGTCACGACAGGACCTGTCCCGATTGTGTGTTTAAAATTTGTGCAAACAACGCGAAAGTTTAATATTAATGTATATTTAATTACAAGCTATATATCCTGATTGCCGTTTACTGCCCTCTGCTGAACATAAGTCTTCCTTTAAAGGCGGTTTTGGCAGTATTTGCCACGCTTGGCAGACGGATTGGCAATCACAGTTGAGGTTTGGTGATATTTTAAGAGGGGCGCTGCTGCTCATTTCTTTCATGACCATTAAATTCCCTCAGACGTCTCTTACAACACCCACGGGAAAGGAAAAAGTTGCCTATTCTATGCCTGGACCACATGGCCTAATACGATGTTAAAGTTACTATGCATTGTTATTATGGTATTATGTATACCGCAGTGAATTCTATGATGTTCATGGTATAATTGATATATATCGGCGAAGGTAACCACTTTCCATAATTAGGGCTATCAGCTTGTTTGCCATCCAAATTATAATAAAAAAATGACACGCAGAAAAGTATGAAATATTTATTTTAAAATAAGTATTTTTAACTTATCTTTATAAGGAGGATCGTCAGTTTGTTTGCCATTTTAAGTATCATAAAAAAATTACAGAAAAAGGAGTAAGTATTATACTCGTATACCTATTTGAGAATAAGTCTTTTTACCTATCTATGGTATATCTTGTCTGTCTTCCCTTATCGAATCTATGATATCAGTTATGAATTTTTCATGGTACTGCCGAGAACCCATGTGCTCGTTCGGTAATGTGCGCTGTGTTGTTTTTGGACATATAACCTGCTATCTGGGGAATCGCAATATGGCTTCCGCACTCACTACTAAAATTACCGACTAACTTTTTCCGTATAATCAATTTCGCAAGGGAAATATTCCGGCCATACTTGTAAATGTACGAATGAATATTTTTACGTTGCGTTCCGTTACGCTAATAAATTTATAGGCAAATAGTTTTCACCCGCGACTTCGCTCGCGTGACCGGGATTTGTTTACTGAACGGAAAAATGGTAGCCTATGATCTCTATCCTATATAACAACATTTATTTTTTATTTCTTCTTACATTTAAGTTAGTTGTTAAATTTATTATTATATACTGAAGGAATATTTTAAATGAAAAAAAGAAACTATTCTACAGAAATTTACTGGGTACAGAGGAATAACACCTGAGTCCTCAGGAATGGCAACGAATGGGGGGTATCATGGGCGAAACAATATACTCTGCTATGTCCATGGTACTGCTCATGTCTATAGGCGACGGTTCTTTCCATCAGGTGTACCGTCAGCTTGTTTGCCATTCTAAGTGGTATAAAAAAAAAGAAATATGCGACTACACCCACACAGGGGTCAAAAAAACATTAAGAATTATAACAACGAAACTACACACAATATTTATATATATTAAAAAATAAAATATAAAATTAAAAAATTAAAAAAAACACATTTCGTATTATAACAGTTTCATCCAAAATAAGTGTGTATGTGCGTGCGTCGCAATACCTGCAAAATGAGGTCCGTGCTCAACATTTTGCTGTAGTATCAGGGACACTACAGCGCTGATTTTCAGCACGAGCCTCGCCAACCCGCGGGGTCCTAATAATAACAATAATATCTGACTAACACAGATCAATTCTTCAATGAAAGATTTTTTTTTATACAACTTAGAATGGCAAACAAGCTGACGGCCCACCTGATGGAAAGTGGTAACCGTCGTCTATAGATATGAACAGTACCATGGGCACAACAAAGTATACTGTTTCGCCCATGATACCCCCCATGCGTTACCATTCCTGAGGACTCAGGTGTTATTCCTCTGTACCCAGTAAATTCACGCCATATCCCACCCTTCAAACCGAAACACAGCCATGAAAACACAACTGCTTCACGGTTGAAACACGAATGGAACAGAGGTACCCAAGCAATCGACTTTTGTACAAAGTCTCCCTCTGCTACTTGAATATTATAAATTAGAAAATGTATAATATTCAAGAAACATTTATAAGATTTTTATTGACGCTTTTTTATTAATTCATTACAATAATGTAAAATATTATAGGAATCTTTCAATACTCAAAGTTACCTATAGTATTCTAACTTTTTAAACATAAGTACGAAAATAAGCTTTTGCTGCATTGTCTGTCAAAGAAGATGGGTTAAAAGTTAACTAAAAATTTTAAATTTGATTACTTCACACATACATAGCGCGTCTAGCCATTAAATTTCATTAATACAACTTATACGCTGCGTGGTCCCGACATAGAATGAACCACCCCTTCCTTACCCGTGGGTGTCGTAAGAGGCGACTAAGGGAGCTTATAATGGAAAGATGGGCAGCAGTGTCCATCTTAAAATATCTGTAAAAGCCTAACTGCGCTTGCTAACCCGTCTGCCAAGCGTGGCAACTGCTGGCAAAACTCCCTTTATGAGGAAGACTTATGTTCAACTGTGTACTGCTAACTGCTGAAATAATAATAATAATAAATACAATTTATTGTAGAATTCTATTCTAATGGAATTTTGTATGAAAATTTTAGTGGACTGTAAACACTTATAATGTAATATATATACAAATTAAGTTAATATATATGTATATGTATTATTATATACAGATATGTATGTATTTTGATTTTAATTATATGAGTTACTTTGTATCTATGTCAACATATTTATTATTTTTTTAATAGAAACAACTATACTGTTTCCTTCTATTATTGTACGCACACTGCCCGCTGGTAATTAATGCTCCTTTCCACTCAGGGTTTGCTGGAAGAGAACTCTTACAGAGTTAAGCTCGCCTGTTGTACATCTTTATTTAATATATATTATATGTTTGTAATTTTTTATGTACAATGAAGAATAAATAAATAAGTCCTCAGAAATGACCACCCATGGGGGGGGGGGGGTATCGTAGGTGAAACATTACCTCTTTAAGTTGCATAAAAAAAATGTGCATACATAAAAAAAGGTAGTCTAAGTTAGCGAAATGAAATTAAGTTTGTATAGACCGTTAGCTTTATTGCTTATCGGAAAAGAACTGCATGTTTAACGAGTAAACAAACTCTCCTGCAATCGATAGTAGAAACATTAATAAAACGGGGAACAAACGGAACGGACAAATACTTAAGACAACTATAAATATACTTCACGGAGCACAATAAAAAAAAAAAGTTTAAACAAAACCCATAGATACTAACTAATGCAGGGTTGTCACACTTTAAAACTTTTTATCACCGTACCCGGGGTAGTGTTGACGAGTAATCGATTATTTAATCGATAGTATTATTATTTCAGCCGTTAACTGTCCACTGCTGGATATAAGCCTTCCCCATATAATACATAATTGTACTACACCCCATAAGTGGGAGTTTGCCAGTAGTTGCCACGCTTAGCTGGCGGGTTGGCAACCGCAATCAGACTTTGGTTAATCTTTTAAGAAGGACGCTGCTGCCCATCCTTCGAGCGTTAAGCTTCATTAGTCGCTTCTTCCAATATGCTTGTAATAAAATTTATTTGAATAGAAAATATCCTTGATTAAAACCTTGGTTGGTTGGTTGATTATTTTTATTCCATTATTATTTCAGCCGTTAACTGTCCACTGCTGGACATAAGCCTTCACCATAAGGGAAGTTTTGCCAGTAGTTGCCACGCTTGGCTGGCGGATTGGTAACCGCAGTTAGGCTCTTAGAGATGTTTTAAGAGGGACGCTACTGCCCAACCCTCGCCCTATCGATAGAATACACACAGCATAATCTAAATATCAATTGGTCTACTCATAGCAACTTGAAAATGAAGATTTACACAATTTAATCGATTATAGTCGATAATCGATAGTATCGTTCAAATTTATTATTAAATTATTTTATAATTGGCTAGCTATGTTGTGCAGCTTCGCCCGCGTGAATTAGTCAATACATAAAGTATGTTAAGTATGCTAAGTTAGGATTAGCTTTCCTGTGTACAATACTTCATTCAAATTCATTCTGCAGTTTCTGCATAAGGGTGACAAACATCTATCCATCGTTGCGAACTTTCGCATTTATTATATTAATTAAGTTTTATCCGCGACTTCATCCGCATGAGCGGGATATGTTTACTGGCCAGAATAAAAAGTAGCCTATATCCTTCTCCAGTTCCATAGTGCATGTATACCAAATGTCATAATTATTAACTAAGCAGCTAAGACGCTATAAGGCAACAAACAAACTCACTTTCACATTTATAATATTAGTAAGTATAGAATAATATTGTACTATTGTATACTAATGCTTACTATTGATTATATAATTTCCTTCTATGTCAATCAATCGATGGTATCTTAGTAATAATCGATTTAACCAATGTATAAAAATAAAAGAAACTTTGTACCTTTGCTTTCTCTAGGCGTCTTAACTACTCGACCAATCGTCTTGAAATTTGATTCACAAGAATTACTTGAAACAAAGAAGACTTTTGACTTTTATCAGTTACACCGTCAAAAACAACTACATATTTATAATCGAATCATATAATCGATTACATATAAACTAGTGAATCGATACACAACGAATACACAACACTAACACGGAGACAATTCGATTAACACGAGAGCTATGTAAATTAGCTCTGGCGTCCCCCCGAGGTGCTTCCGTGAAGATAGAATAACAGCTCTTATCGGGTCGGCACACCCTTGTTGCGTCGAACAATGGAGATTAAGGTACGTCCCCAATAGTTGGCGCTGTGTTACAACGGCCGATAAGTGTCGGCGGCGGCCGGGTCACGTAAACAACGCGGGCGGATCTTGATTAAATTCTATATTCAAGCATCATATTTACAGATGGACAACTCTTTAAAAATGTATTTTGAATAATACTGTAATATTATATATAGCGATTGATAATCCGATTGATTTTACTAATCGATAATTTAGTAATTACTAATTTTATAATTCGATTACTAAATTAGTAACGTACTGGTTTCCGTATTCGAATGACTTTACTAATTAGTAACTAATTATAACAAAGTCTTTCCCCTATATCTGCTATTGCAAAGTCCATTCCCTGCATCCACTACTGAATTTTAACAAACAAAATTAATTTCTAGTCCAGTTAGAGACTAAACCATTTAAATCAATATAAATCCTAAAAATGTACCCACTCAAAATTGAAACCAAATATCGGGTAATAATAACGCAAAAAAAAAAAAATATAGTCGAATTAAAATGAAAAATGTCCTCTTTGAATGTCCATCAAGCTTTATCATATAATTCAATTCAAAATTCATGTTTTAAAGGAGAATACAAATCTGCAACAGATGTACTTGTATTTCTTGCGAAATTCCATGGAAATACAGTGGCAACCCTAAATGAACAACTGTTATAACTCGGACTATTCAAATTTCTTTTACTCTAAAACAACAGCCCAGTAGCTACAACCCTTTTTACATAAATCGCCTAATCAAAAGTACGACAAGAACAAGCCGTGGCGCCTCAAAACAATTTACAGAATAAGTAAAATCCCTTTTGGAGTCATTCTGTGACCGGTGTATTCCTAATTTGCAATAATTCGAATGGACACTTTAATATTATTATTATTATTTTTTACTATTATTGAAACAAATAGATTGTGTTCCATAAAAAAATTACCAACTTCAATAGGGTCAAAACCAGTTATTTAAAAACTGAAATACTACACCGATTTTATTAAAACTTGATGGGACTAATCTAAAAATCATATCGAAGTAAAAAAAAACATAAAAAAGAACCGAATTAAGAACTACTTCGTTTTTTTATGTCGGTTGAAAATCAATTTATGTTATTATTTATTATTTATTGCACAAACTTTGTGCAATAAATAATAGTGGCAAGCTTAATGTCATATGGCATTCTCTACCAGCTAACCATTAGGTTAAAATAGAAAGCGTATAAAGGTCAGATATGGTGAAAAATATATGACATAATTATAGTAACATACTTAAATAAATATGTTCATTCGGTAAATGATTTTGTGATGTATCGTTCACACCACAGACAATTTTTTCTAAAAACTTTATATATTTTTCGATAAACGTTTCGTAAGCACACATTATACTTAAATGTAATAACTACCGGTTTAACTTACGTATAATTATATAGATAAAACTCAACTAATTTCGGAACGAATTCGGGACCCTTAATCATAAGCGGCTGCGACGCGAGCACTAATCACACGTAAGTTATTATTATTGAAATTAGCGTCGGTGTCGTAAGAGATGATTAAGGGAACTTAATAGTCGAGGGATGAGCAGCAGCGTTCCTCTTAAAACATCAAAGTCTAACTGCGGTTGCCAACTCGCCTGCCAAGTGTAGCAACTACTGGCAAATCCCTTATTGGGTAGACCTATGTTCCACAGCGGATAGCTAACGGCTGATATGATGACGATGATTACGCAATATATTCACCTACGGTGAACAATATGATAATATGTTAATTCTCATTGCAATCGATGGAATTTACTACTATGTTAGTTGCATAATAATTCTGTAACAATTTTTTTTTTGTGAAGCAAAAACTTGAATTAATATTAATTGAACTCATTAATCTGATCACAAAATGGGAACCCACCTAAAGCGAGCATGACACGCCGCTCTCCATTCCAAACATAATCCTCGGTCACCGTTAATTTTTCATTCCGAAAAAAAAAATGTTCCGTTCGCGTTAAAACTTGAGAGTGTCTGCGAAGGCTGTTTTTCAAGAAAAGAAGATTAATGTACAGGGAACGACTTAGTACAGGTGCCTGGGAAATGTTAGGTGCCTTCTTATTGAAGTGAAAATGGTTGGCAGGTGCTCCGCCGCGGTTGGACGCTATTGGTGAGATAAATATAATATAATATATAATATAATAACAAATAATGTTCTGTTCACATGTAGGACAACACTAGCTCGAGATAGATTCGGTGGCTCGCTCCATTAAGTCTACATCACTAATGCGCTAATTCCTTTGCCCAGTCTTTTTTTCTTGACATAGATTACACTATTTTTTTTTTATAAAATTAATTGAAAAAGTGATAACTAATTAAAAACATCGTAGCCTAATATTATCCAAACCCGCAAAGATGTGAGTTCGAATTTTAAATCTTATTTATTTGTTACTTTAATAATTAGATTCTTAGTTTTACGTAGAGCTAACGACTTCGAAAAAAAAAAAACAATCTGTGGTTTAGACTCTAAACACTAGAGACGATAAAAAAATTGTAAACAATTGTCGATAAATATCGATATTTCGATACATCGACTCATAGAATGGGTATATCCCCCATCCATATAAAATAAACCTTTCCTAAACAGTAACTAAATAACTTCAAACGTTATAGGAATTTTAAAATGTACATCCAAAACGTCCAAGTCAGATATTGTTCCAGAAACCGCAAATGACATGCGAGCGGCTACAGCGCTTTGGTGCAGCTAGAAATTTTACAATACTTTGAACGTAATATATGTCGAAACTGTTGTTTTAATACAAACATTCGTACGTCCGAACATTGCTCGTTTAATATTCACACTGAATAAGGAGGTATATATTTTTTTTATACAACTTAGAATGGCAAACGAGCTGACGGCCCACCTGATGGGAAGTGGTAACCATCGCCTATAGACATGAGCAGTACCATAGACATAACAGAGTATACTGTTTCACCCATGATACCCCCATGCGTTACCAGTCCTGAGGTCTCAGGTGTTATTCCTCTGTACCCTATAAATTCACACCATATCTTATTCTTCAAACCAAAACATAGCCATGCAAACACAACTGCTTCACGGTAGAAACACGAATGGGACAGAGGTACCCAAGCAATCGACTTTTCTACAAACCTGGCATTATTTTTTTTATTGGAAATTTAGCATAAAAGAAAAAAAACACTTCAACAGCTAAAATAGATTCTTGAGACGTTTAGCATTTACTGAATAATATATTAAAACATTAATTAAACAATATCTGTACATAGGAGATACTTAAAATGAATGGAGAAGAATGAATGGAGATGTCGGTAGGGGCCGTCCTAGACGGACGTATGTCGACCATATAGGCGACGTGCTGAAGAAGGGTTAAATTAAAAGTACCCGTAACCGGCGAGCGTGTATGAAAAGATTGATGAATGTGGAAGAAGCGAAAGAGGTTTGTTTGAATCGAAGCATTTGGCGTTCCATTGTTTCTGCCAGATAAGATTGTTCGTGACAGATATGTATGTATGAGATACTTAAAAAAAATGATTGAAGTTAGGAGTTTATATTATATTAAGATCCAAAGAAGCCAAAATGATATTTTTTTAGAAATTTTGCCTAACTGTCTTCAGTTAGTTTGTACTGGCATCACGGAAAACTACGGCTTCAAATTTAATGCGGATTTCACATTCATTTTTCGGAAGGTTTAAATTAAAATCTTGCATATGTTTTGTCTTTATTGATGTATTAAAAAAACGAACAGAGTTTAATGCCTCCAGTCAAATTGTTTATAGTTACTCTTCTCCATCCAAAGGTTGCCTGGGAGAGATCGCTCTTAGCGATAAGGCCGCCCATTGTTTTCTTAGTGCAATATTTTCTTGTATTTGTTTGTATTTATAATAAGTGTACTATTGTAAACTTATGGAGGAAATAATAAAGAGTATCTATCTATCTTGATATGCTATCTAAAACTGATCTATTTAAATTTTCTGTTACTGAAATCCATGCGTACGAAGTAGGGGCAAAAAGCTAGTTTCAAATACAAATATTGTTAATTTATTGCGAATAGAGTAACAGTTTGTTTAAATACGGCGTAGCAAAGTTTTGAAATCATTAAATCAGCCCAATGGCTGATTAAACATTAAACTCAAGTGATCGACTTTGTCTGACTTTCACTGTTTTCACACGACCCTTCGCGTAATTTCATATTAAATATTCAAATATTGCTTGAGAAATAATAATAAAAAAAATAAAAAATAATAATGCAATATTTCTAATTCCAGACTCATTACTTTCGCATTCCACGGGCGAGAGCACTCATGCACTTAACGACTTTGGCTCCACTAAATCACTTAAAGTATGCCCAAGTAAACATTATTTAAGAATAAGTGTTTAAAATACAAACGAAAGAATTACCATTTTTTTTTTGTGTTGAGAACACAAAACGTTACTGATTTCAGACTTGATTTATGGATAATGAGGCCAACTTTTAATTTCGCTGCGCGCGCGTTATTCTTGTGTTATTTGAGAGGGCGCGTAAAGCTGTCAGCTTTTATTTATTGGTGCGAAGCTTACCTGTTTGAGTGCTGTCGTTGATCAGACGTTGTACATGTTTACCCAACTCATTAAGAAAGAATGTATTTCGTGTATTACGTACACCCATAGACAATCGAATACATAATAATACACAACGATAGTCACTCTATGTCTAAATTAAAAAGTTGATGTACTCACCATTATATTACATTTTTTTTTTACCTTGATTTAATTAAAATAGTTAAATTATATCTTCCATCATTTGTTTGTATTTTTAATATCTTTATTAATTTAATAACATTTAATCACAAATTGGGAAATTTTAATGAAATAAATATTCATTTAATAATTAAATAAAAATTTATTGAATAATTAAATTCTATTTTAATATTTTTTAAACACAAATCATAGTGTGGTTGCTTCTAAATGTAAGGACAAGGACAGTTAGCCGTAATCCACTAGTGTATTGTATTGATATGCTTCGCTGTATCTTATGTTGGAGATCCTATAAATAAATAAATAAATATGTAATAAATAAATATAAATAAATAAATATGTTGAAATGTTCGACGCAACGTGTAAGCTAAATGACTGGGAGGAAATGGATTCTTAATAACAGAGTCTAGCAGCCTCATTACGACGGATGCGCGCAGGCCGACCTCCACGCGGTTCCTCGCGTGCTTTTTTTTTTGATGGGTGAAAGTGGAATGGTAACCCCGCCTACATTAACGGGATAACCTTGGGGAGCACCAATGAAGGGTGATAGATGAGAATGAAAATAGGCCAGTTAGCCCATCATAATAAATTATACAGGAATTAACCATGATTGTTTCCAGGGGGAACAGCGGGGAGGTCGATCTGATTGGGTATATTGCTAGCAATGGGATTCTCAGTCTCCATCACTAACAATCTCTTTCCCCCCAGTTCCTCGTGCTTGACTCCTGATGAATTGTCACAATGGGCCAACTGACTTGACTGGGGAAAGGAATTGTTAGTAATTATTATAGCACCACAGTATAAAAACAGTAGCTTATTATACCAGAGGGAGACTTTGTACAAAAGTCGATTGCTTGGGTACCTCTGTCCCATTCGTGTTTCAACCGTGAAGCAGTTGTGTTTGCATGGCTGTGTTTCGGTTTGAAGGGTGGGATATGGCAGTGAATTTACTGGATACAGAGGAATAACACCTGAGTCCTCAGGAATGGCAACGCATGGGGGGTATCATGGGCGAAACAGTATACTCTGTTATGTCCATGGTACTGCTCATATCTATAGGCGACGGTTACCACTTTCCAACAGGTGGGCCGTCAGCTTGTTTGCCATTCTAAGTTGTATAAAAAAAATACTGTTAAAAAACTACTATGGTCCTATGATATGTAATGTTATGAGTTTCCAACAAATGTGCCATCACCTCGTCCACCATTCCAAGCCGCAGATACAATATCCTGATAATACAGATACAAAAGTTTGTAAATATGTTTGTATATTTATTATACTAGATTACACTGACCCACTAACCTCCTCCTGCAATTCATCTCCTTTCTACTTCTCTATAATTCTGTGCCCGTATCTTTATGAGGTCACAAATCATCGTTTACTGCGACCACATGATATTAGCGCACAATATATCTATCATACGTTGTGATAATACAAGTGAACAGTGCATTAATAATAGTAGATATATGATACATAGCTGTATGTATATACACTGTGGTCTGGAACATTCTAAACCTACGAATTGCCTTATGCTATTACTCTCCAACGTAATCTATTGGGTAAAATATCATTTATTTTTTATTTATTTATTTTTTTGGTGGATGAAAATGGAATGGTAACCTCGCCTGCGCTAACGGGATACGCTGGCGGAGCACCAGTGAAGGGTGATCGATGAGAATGAAAACAGGCCAGTTAGCCCATCATGATGAATTCAACAGGAATTAACCATGATAGTTTCCAGGGAGTACCACGAGGAGGTCGACCTGGTTGAATATATTGCTAGTAATGGGATTTTTAGTCTCCATTATTAACAATCCCTTTCCCCCCTTTATCTTTTATTTTTTGCATAGAATCACACCAATTGCCTAGTTCGAACCTACCCTGTGTCATAAGATACAACAAAACACTCAGGACCGGGGGGGGAAAGGGATTTTTAGTGATGGAGACTGAGAATCCCATTATTAGCAATACACCCAACCAGGTCGACCTCCTAGCGGTACTCCCTGGAAACTATCATGGTTAATTCCTGTTGAATTCATCATGATGGGCTAACTGGCCTGTTTTCATTCTCATCTATCACCCTTCACTGGTGCTCCGCCAGCGTATCCCGTTAGTGCAGGCGGAGTTACCATTCCATTTTCACCCATCAAAAAAAATCGCTCAGGATCGAGCCAATTTAGAAAACAAAAATAAAAATTATATAACACCTAAAATTCTTTTAATAGTCAATAAAAAAAATCACAATGAAAATTACAATTATACATTTTTTATTCAATATTTCAATTATCATCAATATTTATACGATGCTAATGTCGTGTGCTAATGCGTAATGTCACTCAATTGTTTCGTCTTCCCGGAACCTCTGCACTAACACTTGAACTTTATGATATGGTAATAAAGTTCAAATTTCCTTTTAAGTATTATTACGAATCGTTTGTATGGAAGTATAGATGAGTGTTGTTTTTAGACTTTTATAGGCAATTTTTTTAAATTTCTCTCTCCGTAAGAACCATCCTCGTACTTCCAGGAATATTCTAAAAAAAGAATTAGCGAAATCTGTTTAGTTTTTTTCGAGATTTGCGCTTAGCAACACACTCGGCGATTCATTTTTCAATATAGATAGATATCAGTTTTAATTACAATAAAATTGTTTATTAGTCTTTAGGTCAGATTGTAATAAAGTAAGGGTACATTTTAGGAGCTTACGAAAAAAAATTGGCATCGTTTCATAGAAGCGTTGTATCAGTAAAAGTGAACATTTCCGCCAAAAAAACATGAGGCGAAAAACGACAAAAAGTAATCGTCCAATACTAATACAGTGCAGCTAGTTAATACGGAAGCTCTAGATTTGAAAAAAAATTGACCAGGGATTAAACTTTTAAGATTTTACGGTTATCTTTTTAACTTAATAAATATAAAGTACAATTTGTATAATTACACAAAAGTGAAAACTATTTATGACTCAATATAAATGTAACTTTGCTATATCTTTTCAATGAATTAAATTGTACATTTTACAAAACATAATTAAATAAATAACTGATAAGACTACACAACTAAATAATCGTAGTAAACCGTCAAGTATGCACTTTATATGAAATAAAAAAAACATAACTCTCAAACTATGCTAGAGAACTATTGTATAGATGATTGAAAAACACAAAACCCGTCGCCGAATTTATTTTTCACCAAAATAAGTAACGCGATAAGGTCACCCCATCGAGACCGCCATCAATTCATGCTACAGCTGAAAAAAGTAAGAATAAATTACGCCGCTCCCATAAACCAAGAGACACAATACATTTCAACGCGTACATAAATCGTCCGGGTAATATTAAATATTCGTTAAGTCGACCCACCATTTCAATGTGCCATTAATAATAATATTGGATACATTCGCTTTACCGAAACCGACCGGCGTTTTACCTGACATATTCACACCAAAACGAGTAAGCGAACGAATGTTCACACACTTAAAACAGCAAAAATAACATTTAGTTTTTACTTTTTTCTTAAAAGGAAAAACTAAATGTTTTTTACTTTTAAGAAAAAAAACTTTAAAAACTTTACATTCTCTTTTTTAAATAAAATATTTTAAACATTGATTAATAACGTAGAATATATCTAATTATTTATCAAAGACAAAAATAAGCAATCAATATGCACTATTAATCTTGTTTTTTCTGCTACTGCAATTCTATCCTTAATCTATGAAATACTAAATTAGTTCATTTTAATAGTCGTCACTGTGTTTATATCGGCAAAACTGGAAAGTAATCTGTGCAACCGCTTAAAAATATCAATGGAATAAAACAAATTTATTCTAATAGTGTTGAATAACTATTTATAAGATGTCTTTGTTGTTTATGTCTACATAGTCTCTGTAGTCTATTAATGTCAATGGGTAATATAAAAAGACTATGCTACTTAACAGTGTACGACTTCCAAATTCAATTAACTGGTTAAATAAATTTCATGCCAACCTCTTGCAAACATTCTTTTTTCTTTGTTCGAAATGACACCAGCCTGGATTTCGTTTTTTAATTTTATTTTTAAAAGCTTTTACTCGTGACTGGGGCTTGCATTGAATTATGCCAAATGAAACAAACAAATAATATAACTTTTATATCTATAACATTAATGTAATTCTTAAGCATTATAATATTTATTTTTACCAGCTACCTAGTAAACCAACAAACCGGTTATTTTGCTCCAGATTACCACCTACCGGGTCCATTTATTATTATAAGGAGAAAACTATCAAGTCGCAGCAAGCAATAGACAAAATACCATTAACATCGATTAAACGTTTTCAGAGGTTAGCGTAAACGAACATTGTAACACAGAATTTTTATATATTAAGAGGATAGGCTAGCTCTCGTCGCTCGCTTGTGTGTAAAAATAAGTATAAATATTACGTGGCTATAAATTGTAGAGCCGCCATTCGGGATGACTCAAACCGTTTCACTTTTAGCCGTACGTATTATTTTATGTTTCGCCATCTTGGTGAAATGGCGGATACATATGTTCGCCAATCTCTAAATGCAACCGTGCGATCATATAATAGGTATAGGTATAGGGTATGTTTACGTAGCTGAAATAATATTTTTATGTTAAGAGAAAGAATTATCTTACTCGTACAAGGTGAAATAATGTCGTTAGCAATATTTTAATAAAACATTCAACTAATAAAATTAAACTTTCTCAAAAAGAGAACATGAATTTAAAATCACGAAAATTTTTAATCACCTGAACTAATATTGCGTGCATTCAACTGTCAAATTAGTATATTTGTTTATTTATTTATTTGTCTGTTACCTTTCTTAACTAATCATCCAGGAGTAGATTATATTGACAAAGTATCTCCATACAAATGATTCGCCAAAAACAAGTCGACTTTTTAATCCATATGTGTATGAATTGGGTTACCATGATGTAAATTTGCTATTCAGTACATGGGAAAAATTATATTGTAAGATTAAATTGGAAAATAAAAAGGATAAAATTTTTTTATGAAATATATTTGAAAAAAAAACAAGATTAATAGTGCATTATGATTCGTAATGATGTTTATCTTTACCGATTACTTCGATTTGTTTTTCGTTTTAACGACTGCGAAAAAAATATTTGGTAGAAAATGTTTAACCTCATTACTTGCAACACTGAAAAAGTGACGCATTTGGTTTGGATTTAAAAAAATATGTATGAAATTGAGGCAAAATGTCGACTTAGCGTTAGACGTTAAGTAACGTTGACACATTTTTGACACTCGATATTGAAACTCTATATATATAATCTAAGGCAAACCTTGTTCTTAGATCAAAGGTCAAATAGTTCTAAAATCAGATTACTTTTTATTTTAATCAGCCGACTCCGTTTTTCGAATTCAAATTCAAATTTCGAATTCGATTCAACGCGAACGAAATTTCAAGTATGTGTTGTTACGTTTTAATTTTATATTTATTGACGATTATTCCTAATTAACAATTGCCAAACGTTTAATCATAATTAATAAAGGTAAATATCATCATACATACATACGAATTACTGCGGAATACGTATCTCCCTTCATAGAAGGCGGGTGGAAACATATTATGGTAATGGAGAAATTAACAACATCTCATTTATTAAAAACCGTATCGAGCCATTTAGTCGACGCATTGCGCTAAAAATCTAGGCATATATAATAATAATTCAATTGTATAAAATCTTTTACATTAATTGTCCTCACATATTTGACCACAATATCATTATTTTTTTTTTTACAATAATGATATAATTAACTTTAAACTTTCGTGTTGTTTACACATATTTTAAATACACAATCGGGATTTTACACGATGAAAAGCTTCTACAGGTAAATAGTACCTACATATCTGCTTCTTTATTGTCGACGTTTCACTTCAGACCTGTTGTGACCACGACGTGGTGCAATCCACGCCGAAACCTCGGTCCCGATTGTGTATTTAAAAAATAATATAATTGATTAAAGATATTATATTATTATTAGATATTACATAAATAAATCTAAACTTGTATTTAATATTATCTATATAATAATAATTAAAACTAGCAACACAGTTTTGAATAAATATCTTAACTTGAAATCTTTGGTTTTAACAGTTTAGCCATTAACTGCCTACTGATGGACATAAACCTTCCCCATAAGAAAAGATTTGTCAATAGTTGGTAGACGAATTGGCAGTTTTTTTTTTTTATGGGTGAAAATGGAATGGTAACCCCGCCTGCGCTAACGGGATACGCTGGCGGAGCACCAGTGAAGGGTGATAGATGAGAATGTAAACAGGCCAGTTAGCCCATCATGATGAATTCATCAGGAATTAACCATGATAGTTTACAGGGAGAACCGCGAGGAGGTCGACCTGGTTGGGTATATTGCTAGCAATAGGATTCTCAGTCTCCATTACTAACAATCCCGAGAGACTGACGGATTGGCAGTTAGGCTTTTAAGAGAGACGCTGCTGCCCATCCCTCGCCCTCCCTTAGTCGGCTCTTATGACACCCACGGGAAAGGTAAAGGTGATCCATTCTATGGCGGGGCACACACGGTATTGGTTTTAACATAACATTTATTTATTTATTTATAGCGATCATTATAAACTTCTGTTCTTTGCTCCGTTCATTCAGTTAAACATAAAAAAATATTACTATTGGTTTTCTTATGTCTATACTAATACTTTAAAATTGAAAGATTTGATTATTTGTTTCTAATAGGTAAACTCAAAAACTACTCAACCGATTAAAAAAAATATAATAACCTTACACTACATGCTTAATGCTTACATTTTATAGATGGAGTATCTCTATACAAATACCTAGAGAAAAACGGGTCAACTTTTTCATACAATTTTACTTGATAAATAGTTATTAGGGTTTCCTTCATAACTTCTATATTCATTTTGTCTTATAAATTATTTATTTATTTTATAAAAAAAAATGCACAGCTTTTAAAAGCACAACTTACATGCTAAGTCTCTTATGAATACAGCCAATAACGGATTTTATATATACTCGTACAAACGAAAATTATAATACCAAAGCGAGGTAAGCGAGTTAGAGTCGGTGTATGCAAGTAATATAGGTGCATGTATGAAAGAAAACAAGTATAATGATGAGTGTCCATAAAGTCAAGTTAATCAATATATAAAATAATTAAAATCTATGTTGTTACAATTTAGATATTATGCTCCTTTTAATGCACAAAAATTCAATGTATTTATTAAATAATTAAATATAGATACATCAAGATACATTGTGTGCGTAAGTACTCGTATATAATGCATTAATGAAAAAAAAAACCAAGTCAGTTAATTGTCAAAAAATGTATCCCATTTTTGAGGCTCGATGCTCTATCTGTATAATCTAAACCTATATGTTATGTCCGAAAATTCTATCCACCCGTGCAAAGTCGGGCCGGATCACTAGTATCTCATATTTTCTTCCTCGTGCACCGGTGTATTATGTTTTATTCCTTTACTCGTCCCTTACAACATCCCGGGGATGAAAAGTGATGACATATTCTATTCCGCCGTCACCCAACGTCCCATGGTAAATAAACACCTTGAGTGGTAAATATTTTTAACATTTTCCCTGTTATAATAAATATCACTGAACCTAACGCCATCTAGTTGTGAATGGATGCAAAGTTTATTTATTTATTTACAAAAAACATGGTAAGTGTATAGATGTTACAATAAGTGTAAGTCCTCATATTTCGCAATAATTGGCATGCAAATATTAAAACTTAAAAAGAATAAATGTTAAATAAGTCATTAAAATTCAAATTGTTATATAAAAAAAATACATCAAAAATGTCAGACACTTGTCAACAATAAAAAAGAAATAAAATGTCACTGTCAAATCATGGACTATTGATGACAGCTGCATTGTAACACGTTAAGTAATTCAAATAGATTGTTTACCTTTTTGTATCAAAAACTCTTGCACACTTATACTATGGATACTAGGTAACTTTGAAGTATGTGTAAGTATATATACTTTTTTAAATATTATATCTTTTTTACATTTACCAGATCACTGATATAAATGTAGAAAATTATAGATTTACCGTAATTCGAGTTTTTACAGTAACAAACATAAGTCTGTTATTAATATTAATATTAGACATGATTAGTGCATGGTATCTATCAATCTATCTTGTTTTTATAAAATCCCTACATTTTTTTTATACAATTTAGAAAGGCAAACAATCTGACGGCCTACCTGATGGAAAGTGACAACCGTCGCCTATAGACATTGCTCATGCAGAATTGAATGATAAAATTTAGCTCACTGATATACAACTCAGAATGGTAAACAGGCTGACTGTCCAACTGATGGAAAGCGGTAACCGTCGCCTATAGACATGAGCAGTACCATGGACATAACAGAGTATACTGTTTCGCCCATGATATCCCCCATGCGTTGCCATTCCTGAGGACTCAGATGTTATTCCGATATTATATTTACTAACTCTTGTTGATAAATATTAAGATTTATTAGTTAACCTTAAGATTTACCAATGTACAGGTTTTTACAGTGACATATACACATGTATATGTATACAAGAAAAATTTAATCGTTAACTACAATACTCGAACAGCCAGAAAAAAAAAACTGCTAATTTTCTTCAATATTTGTTGAAGTCCAAAGAAAACTTTATAAGATAAAGAGAAAAATTGAAAAAATGGCCTGAAAAGATGTGAAAAATCCCTTACTTGTTAAATTATTTATGTATGATAATTAAATTATATATATATATATATATATATATATATATATATATATATATATATATATATATATATATATATATATATATATATATATATATATATATATATATATATATATATATATATATATATATATATATATATATATATATATATATATATATATATATATATATATATATATATATATATATATATATATATATATATATATATATATATATATATATATATATATATGTATATATATATATGTATATATATATATATATATATATATATATATATATATATATATATATATATATAAATGTGACTGCCAACATTCAAAGATTGATCACCACTATTGTACTGTTGGCAGTCACAAACATACTAATGGTAACGGAATTAAACAAAATAATTTTAATCAAATAACCAATGATAGGGATTTCGCAAGATAACACCTAGTTCAGTATCAGTATAATTGACTTTGATAGTTATTTTTGCTATCAGTAAGATTTACTCCCTTACTTAGTCTTATAATACTTTGGCAAAAGACATATGTTCATAACATATTAATACCAGCATCTGTATACCGTGTTTTAAAGCAAATAAATTACTATTATTATTTTTTTATTTTTACAAAAAAACACATCTCCCCTCTTAAGGAGAGGAGATAGGAGAGGAGGAAAGGCAAACTAACCCCCGGCAGAAGCACAGTCGGTCGGGGTTCAAGGCCCCAGGGAGAGAAACCGGCGTACAATGCGGGCAGTAACTAAGAGCACCGCTTTCTGCATCTTTATCGGGAGTGAGCCGCCTCGGAATCCCAACCGTCTGAGTTGTTGTTACAGACTGGTTAAGATAAGACCGTTCACCGACAAAACGATTGGAATAATTTGGGTGGACATCACCCCCCACATTTCTTTCACCTCGTGAGCCAGGTCGACATATTTTCTCTTTTTCTCGGTTTCGACTTTCACAAGGTTTTCGTCATGCGGTATGGTGATATCCACCAAAAACCCTCGAAAGTTTCCAATCTATCACCACGATATCAGGTTTGTTCGCAAAAACTGTCCTGTCTGTAATGATGGATCGGTCCTAGTAGAGCCTGACGCTGTCGCTTTCGAGGAGTGGCAGGGGCTCGTACTTATAGTACGGCAACCACTCATTCGCGAGGCCGTACTTCAGAGCTAGCTCTGATGGAGGATGGAGTATTTTGGCTACCTGGTTGTGTCTGTGCAAGTACTCAGTGTTGGCAAGAGCTGAACAAAAATCATTATTATTATTATTGTGACAATTGTAGCTGCCGTTTTTCTTTCCGAATCTACAAAGTGCTTATTGCGAAGAACGATCTACTTCAAGTAGACCAAGTAAATGACTTGTAGATCGTGTCCTGTATTCAAATATTTTCATTTATTTATTTCTATTTATTTATTTAAAGGAACACCAACAGCATATTACATTATGACACATAACAAACATTAAATTTACAGTGGTACCCTGCACTTTGGGTATATTTTGTTAAGAGAAGGACTGGCTGAAAACCAGCACTGTGCAGCTGTTCACATTGCGCTGGGACACTCACAGCATCAGCTGAGCCGGTTCCTTTTGCCTAGTATGGGACACTTCTTGTATTTGTTATCTATATTTTATATCGTAATTGTGTGTTTACTGGCAATAAATGTTTTCTATTTAATACAAATATTTTCATTCTAAAATGTCTATGAAACATTGCGTTGCTCATCAGGAATGTTGCCACTTTAAAGTATACTATTTTTACCCTAGCATAAAGTACTCGCTTTATATATTGCTGATTTATAAATAAATGAAATCTCTCTTTATATTCGACGTCTGGTAACCGTGATTTTTCCCTTTTTCCGTTATAAATTAATGCAAATATCTCTGTATGTATGTTTCTATAAATATTCTTTTGTTATAATATTTTTCACACAATCCATCCGGAACGATGGTATGATATAAAGTGAATTTATTACTTCACAATGTATCTTCAAAAGGGGTCAAAAGGGGTGATGGGGTGATACGCGTGGCTCCCGGGGGGGACGCAGCGCGCGCTCGCAGGGCTGCCAGCTGTGAGATTTGTTAATTTATATCACGAAATGTTACTGCTTCATATCCTTACTAATGTTTACCCGCAACTTTGTTCGCATGTCTGTGATATATTAAGGCCAGTTTCACACAATATTCCAAGGCTCGATCCGATCTTGGTCTGATAAATATTATATCGTAAGTAAAAATAATCATTGCCGTGTGGTCCCAGCATAGAATAGACCATCCCTTCTTTTCTCGTGGGTGTCGTAAGAGTCAACTAAGGGAGGGCGAGGGATGGGCAGCAGTGTCTCTCTTAAAACATCTCTGAAAGCCTAACTGCGGTTTTTTTTATGGGTGAAAATGGAATGTTAACCCCGCCTGTGCTAACGGGATACGCCGGCGAAGCACCAGTGAAGGGTGTTCGATGAGAATGAAAACAGGCCAGTTAGCCCATCATGATGAATTCATCAAGAATTAACCGTGATAGTTTCCAAAGGGAACCGCGAGGTGGTTGACCTGGTTGGGTATATTACTAGCAATGGGATTCTCAGTCTCCATTACTAACAATCCTTTTCCCCCGCCTAACTGCAGTTGCCAACCCCCATGCCAAGCGTAGCAACTACTGGTAAAACTCCCCTTATGGGGAAGGCTTATGTCCAGCAGTGGACAGTTAACGGCTGAAATAATAATGAAATAAAAATAATCAACCAACCAACCAAGGTTTTAATCAAGAATATTTTCTATTCAAATAAACTTTATTACAAGCATATTGGAAGAAGCGACTAATGAAGCTTAACGCTTGAAGGATGGGCAGCAGCGTCCTTCATAAAACATCACCAAAGCCTAACTGCAATTGCCGACTTTGAGAAAAAGACAAAGGATAGGTGGTGCACAATCAAATAGATATTAATAACATACAGGGGGAAAGGGATTGTTAGTAATGGAGACTGAGAATCCCATTGCTAGCAATATACCCAACCAGGTCGGCCTCCTCGCGGTTCCCCCTGGCAACTATCATGGTTAATTCCTGGTTAGAACAGACAAGTTAGAAAAATTCTCTTTGTATTTAACAGTTAATTTTTTGTATGAAAGTTATATCGACCATACAAAATGGATGGGTATTTTGATTATCAAATAGGTAGTGTAATTAATCCAAATTGTATTCATGACGCAGTCAAGTAATTTAAAGCAAGTCATGCTCACTATAATGTCCTGACTGGTAGCAGTGTGATTGCTCGGGTCGTTGAACTCTCTAAATTATGATTGAGCACAATGATGGCTGGCTCATTCGTCATACTCGTGAACGGGTGCTGCTTGTGGGGACTGGTCTGCCCATGCTTGTTTACTTCACATTGACTCATACATACGAATAAAACTCAATGCTAACTATCGTCACAGTGTCCATACAAATATAAAATAAATGGGGGGAAAGGGATTGTTAGTGATGGAGACTGAGAATCCCATTGCTAGCAATATACCCAACCAGGTCGACCTCCTCGCGGTTCCCCCTGGCAACTATCATGGTTAATTCCTGGTGAATTCATCATGATGAGCTAACTGGCCTGTTTTCATTCTCATCTATCACCTTTCACTGGTGCTCCGCCAGCGTATCCCATTAGCGCAGGCGGGGTTACCATACCATATTCACCCATTAAAAAAATATATATATAAAATAAATCTAGTAAATTTATTAATTAAAAAAAAATAAGTATTGATTTTCTTGCAAGTTTTTCTCGACAGATAACAATTTCGAATGCAGTAATAAAATAATAAGAACTCTTACAGAAGTAAGTTTGCCTGTTGTACATCTTCATTTAACTATGTATTTTTTGTGTACAAATAAATAAAAAAAGTATAAATAAATAAATAAAAAATTGAGGATTCAAAAGAGCTTGTAAACAAGTTTATTTGAATATTGGTTGTTCATATTCTATTCTACAATATAATTCTATTAACGAATCAAACTTGTTTTATAAAAAATTTATGAAATCCACGTCTTTGATTGTCACTTGCTAAGAAGGGAGGGAGACTTTGTACAAAAGTCTATTGCTTGGATACCTCTGTCCCATTCGTGTTTCAACCATAAAACACTTGTGTTTGCATAGCTGTGTTTCGGTTTGAAGGGTGGGATATGGCGTGAATTTACTGGGTACAGAGGAATAACACCTGAGTCCTCAGGAATGGCAACGCATGGGGGGTATCATGGGCGAAACAGTATACTCTGTTATGTCCATAGTACTGCTCATGTCTATACCTATTGTAATATTATGGAATGCAAATAAACGAATCCGAAATATAAAAATATATGAAATACTAGCGACCCGTCCCGACTTCGCACGGATGCAATATTTGTTTGTGTAACTTTTTAAACTGTTCAACACATTTTAGTGAGGCTGATATTTTGGCGTTCATAAAAGTTCTTTAAGATTTTAAAATGAAATGGCTTGTAAAATTTTCTTTTACTTTTAATATAAAAGCTATCTTTTTGGCTGAGATATTAAACTTAGATGTATGGTATCGCGGTTTTTCTTGTAAAGATAAAAGTAATGAATATTTTTGCTATGGATTCTATTTCTTTACTTCAAAACCGTTTATTCAACCATTTTATAGTATTTTTGTCGACTTCAATTATATTTATTGTGATTAATTATTGAAAATATATACTTACTAAAATAAAAAGCACTCAGGGATAATATACCTTTCTAACAGTGAAAGAACTTTTAAAATCGGATCCGTAACACCGGAGATTAATCCGAAAATCCAGTCACAAACTTTACCTCTTTATAATATTATATAAGTAATTAGTATAGATTCAGGTTATCGATACAACCACGAGTAAAGTCATAAGATGAAGCTAGTCTACAGGAAGAAACGACTTATAATTATCTAGTAAAAATTTCCCACAGTACCGTGCAATCAGGCTTCACTTGACTAGCAGACTTTTCTAAGGCTTCATTAACCTTTCCACTTTATTTATTGTCACTCACGTTGCTCTCGAGGGATGTTAATTAATTATTACATTATACACCTCCCAGTTTCGTCTTGTTCATTCTATGTTGCATAAGAAATAATTCTTTTTAACATTTATAATTAACCGTCCGCTTGGACTTGTAAGGAATCAATATTCACAGTATTTACGTCATCGTTTTCCATTTTAAATGTTAACTATCCACTGCTGAACATAAGCCTTCCCCATAAGGGACGTTTTGCTAGTAGTTGCCATACTTGGTAGGTGGATTGACAACCACAGTTAAACTTTTAGAAATGTTTTAAGAGAGACCCTAGGACGATGTTGGGCGACGAATACCTACACAGGACTGCCGAAGTAATGTACACGACATGAGATATAAATATTCCCGCTAAATGTTATGATTTATTTATATATTTAAATAATTATTCTCCTCTCTGAACACAATTTTAAAATATCCGTCCGTTGACACCCCTGCCGCCCACATAGGCCAAAAATGTGTTCAGAATATAAACACAACAAACTATTACAAATGTCGCGAAAAAACGAGACCAAGATTAATCGCGCAGTTACCATATGAGGTGCACCTTTGAGTAATAGACTTCTGTATTTTGCGAACTAATCTCTTTAGGTGAGACCTGGGCCCACTATCATTTATATAAATAAAAACAGAGAGGGTGTCTTATATGATTGCTTCGATAGTTTACTATCTCATAATTTACTTATATCTTTGATAAAATGTAAGTATATATATTAATATATAATGAAATCGTATCGAAAATATAATCCTGCTGGGAAAAAATCTATTTTCATCGAAATTTGTAAGTACTCTACTAATACTATAAACGTGAAAGTCTGTAAAGAGTATTGTTAGTAATGCAGACTACCAACACCATTGCTAGCAATATACTCTTTCAAATCGACCTCCACGTCTCCTGGAAGCCATCGTGCTAAATTCCAGAGGTACTCATCACAATAGTCTGTCTAACCTATCTTTTCATTCTCACCTATCAACCCTCACTGGTATCCCGCCAACGTATACTGTTAGCCTGCCCCAAGGAGTAACCATTCCATTATGATCCGTTAAAAAAATATTGAACACTAATAAATAACACAATGTTCACTCATTGGAAACGACCAAAAAGGGAGGACAAATAAATTTCCCATTTTCAATTATTTTTATTCCCATCTCACAGTATTCGTGCCACAATTAAAGTCCAAAATGCACAAGTGAAATCCATTCTCTTTAAAAAGGAACAGTTCATATTTCATTTTTGAGAAACAGTTCAAGCGAAATGCCCGAAGTTGCCAGTAAATCAAAGAGCAAGCCCACCTGGCCAATGACAAACATTTCCGAACTATACAAGAGCCATTAATCGGCGGCCATTTTGAGAAACGAGTTATGGAGTCGAAGACGGGACAGCTAAAATTGCGCTGCAAACCATTTTCCTAAACGTGGCAATATTTTTTTTATTTATTAAATAAATAAATATTTTCTACGTATAAGTAACTAGCTTTTACCCACGATTTTATTAACTATGTTCCATATAGTGCCTGTATACCAAATTTAAAGTGCTTGGATAAAACCTGAAGGCGTCAAAAAATAACAAACAATACTCTTCTCCATCCAAAGGTTGCCTGGAAGAGATCGCTCTTAGCAATAAGGCCGCCCATTGTTTCCCTAGTGTAATATTTTGTTGTAATTGTTTGTATTTGTAATAAGTTCTTCCAATAGCAATATTTCCGAACCCATCGACGTCATAACCTTTAAGAAAAGAGCATATTTTAAGAGGCCGGCAGCTCACCTGCGATGCCTCTGGTGATAAATAGTACCTACATACCTGCTTCTTTATTGCCGACGTTAAGTCCCGATTGTGTATTTAAAAATACGTGTAAACGACGCGAATATTTATAATTAACTAAATGATATGTTAATATTTTTTTACGCTCATGTTGTGAAGTAATCTTCCTGCCGAGGTTTTCTCTACAGACTACAGAATGGGGTGCCTTAAAAAGGACGTAATAAGGTTTCTTAAGAGTCGGTAACCATCGCATTATCCTTGGCATTACAGGCATTCATAGGCTACAGTAACTCCGTTTACCATCAGTCAGGCCGTATGCTTGTTTACCACTTGTCGACTCTAATGGTGTACAATGAAGGCAATTACTAGTGGAGTACGAAACGATGGGATAAAGTGAGGACAAGTGGCCTATCATGGGGATTTCACTCAAAATTTATTATGACGGTTTCCAGAAAGGACCGCCTAGAAGTCGATAATGGATATTGATAGCAATGAAAACTAATCTTCCTTTTATTAACAGTCCCTTCCAAAAGGACACAATTCCTTGGCATTTTTTTCTTGTTTTTTTTTACTTTACAATATTTCAATGTTTCATTATTTTCTGCCTCGTTTGTCATAATCCTTTAAGTTTATATCTAAAAAGAGACCGTTAATATTGGATGTTTCTTTAGTCAGAAATAAATCACCAAATAAATCGGATTTCCATTTAATAGATCACAAAAATCCCCAGAGTGCGTCATTTTAAAAGCCCTGTAGGTACGTTATCCACTGATACTTTGCTCTCACGTGACTGTGATATTCGTATTAATTCAATAGATTCGTTTGGGGGAGAAAGGAATTGTTAGTTATGGGTTCAAACAACCCTATTGCTAGCAATATACCCTATCAGGTCGACCGCCACGTGGTTCTCGCTAGAAACAACCATGGGCCGACTGACCTGCCTTCGTCCTCACCTGTCATTTATCACTGGTGCCCCGCCAGCGTATACCGATGACGCAGGCGGGGTTACCATTCTATTATCACCCATTAAAAAAAATATATTCATTCTGTGAAATTAAATACTTATTTAAATAGAAATATACTTAAAATTACCCAAGTACTCCTTCGAAATATATTTTAATCGTATCTAGTATATTAATATACCCATAATAATTATATATATGAGGAAGAAAGGTTCTTCAGTGGCGACCCCGTACGAACAAACGCAATGTAGGACGACCCCCTACCAGATGGAGTGACAACCTCAAAGACATTGCAGGGAGTCAGTGGATGCAGGTGGCTCCACGACCGTTGAATCTCCTATTCATTCTTATACCTACCAAATATACATAAAAAATTCATAAAAATCAGTCGAGCCGTTTCGGAGGAGTTCGACCACAAACACCGTGACACAAGAGTTTTACATACAAAATATGTATTTATGTTATATATATATATATATATATATATATATATATATATATATATATATATATATATATATATATATATATATATATATATATATGAATATTTATGAACTTACTGTGTTCACCGTTTCCGACAATTGTTTCGGTTTCATCCTTTTATACAGACATCATTAAAAATGGACATTAAATTAAAAAAATAAAAAAGAATTTAAAATAAAAATAATACCACTGATATTGAACTACTAATCTGTACTTGTTCAGATCTCATAATTCATTAATTAATTTATTTAGCTGTATTATTATATGTATATTAGGATTTATCCATGTACATTATAATTAAAAAAATATCTAAGTATTAATATATATTCTATCAGTTTACCAGAGGGAGACTTTGTACAAAAGTCGATTGCTTGGGTACCTCTGCCCCACTCGTGTATCAACCGCAAAGCAGTTGTGTTTGCATGGCTGTGTTGCGGTTTGAAAGGTAGGGGGTAGAAAGCGGGGGGGGTATCATGAGCGAAACAGTATACTCTGTTATGTCCATGGTACTACTCATGTCTATAGGCGACGGTTACCATTTTCCATCAGGTGGGCCGTCAGCCTGTTTGCCATGCTAAGTTGTATATTAGTAAGCTAAATTTTATCATTCAATTCTGCATAGAATAGGCCATCTCTTCCTTTCCCGTGAGTGTCGTAAGAGGCGACTACAAGAGGGCGAAGGATAGGCCGCAGCGTCCCTCTTAAAACATCTTCAAAATCTGACTGCGGTTGCCAATCCAACTGACAAGCATGGCAACTATTGGCAAAATCCGCCAAGCGAGTGGCTTATGTTCGTCAGTGAACAGTTAAGGGCTAATATAAGATGATATTATTATAATATTACAAGGGTTTGAGCGTGATTGACTAACAAAAGGAACAGCCTTATAAAGTTTTACTGGAATTTAAGATATTTCAAAATTTACTTTGTGTACTAAATTAAGTAACAAATCTCCTTAGATACTCTTACTATTTCCTAGTATTAATTGGGAATATCTATAGTTCGTCCTAACAGAACTTAATGAAAATATAACCAAGTTTTAATGAAATTATCACAGATACACTCTCTAAATGAAATTAATAACAAAACGAAACATCCAATAAATTAATCGGCCTTTGACTTTTACTACTGTTGTACATCAATCGCTTTACACAATATATAATAAATTACCAACAGAATACAGATATTTGTCAGTCAAAGAATTTAATGAGAAACTTTACCAACAGCTTTTTGAGTAATGTGTTCACTTACTTGAAGACTATTTTAATGTAAAATTTTAAGGACAAATTCCAAATTAAATATTTGCACGCCACACGGTTGAATATAGAAATACTGTTTTAATATTAAATACTTCTAATGTAAGAACCTGTGTTGAACACAAATAAAGTTATATTTAATTCATTAATTCATACATTAATTCATTCATTTATATATCTAGTCAAGCCCATTACTCATTTATTAATTAAATTCATTCATTAATACATAAATTCGTTCATTCATTTATATAGTCGAGTCAAATGGCACCTATGTCTCATTCGTGTTTCTGTTTGTGTGTTGTGTTTGCATGACTGTGTTTCGGTTAGAAGGGTGGAATAAGGCAGTTTTACAGGATACAGAGAAATAAATCCATAGTCCTCAGGAATGGCAACGCATGGGGAATATCATGGGCGACACAATATACTCTGTTACGTCCATGGTACTGCTCATGTCTATAGGCGACACTTTTTACAACAGGTGGGCTGTCAGCTTGTTTGCCATTCTAACTTGCATAAAAAAATCAATTAGATTTTAATTAAATTCTATTGAGACAGACCTGCGACAGTTCTCAATTATATATGTATATGTATGTAGGTATACTAAAAAATATTCTCACATTACGCCCCTAACTCTAAAAGACACTTAAAACATTCTCCATGGGAGGCGAAATATTATGTACAGCAGAAGTTGATCGATGCTTGTAATAATCACAACCCATTAACGTCCTACTGTTGATGGGTCTCCCCCATAAGAGGATATTATTAGCCTACTATTACTGCGCTGACCAAGAAAAATGATTGATTTAAACCAGTGATATCACAATAAAGAAAATATATGATGCCTTATAGTGTATTCTATTATATCCACGGTACTGTTCATGGTCATAGGTGACATTTGCCAATTTATTCATGTGACTTATCAGCCTATTTGTCATACAACAAAAATTTTTAATTTTAGTATGTTAACGTATCAATGGTATTTATTTTATGTTCGTTTATGTATACCTTGTTATTATACTCATTAATTCATCTTATTTTCACTCAACCATTCATTCAATCAGTCATTTCATTAATTCAATCAATCATTCAAGTGACATCATGAAAAATTTTAATATATGATTAGGTACTTATTTACATAAAACAGCAAAAATTTGTAGTTTTATCGCCTCTACCCATGACTTTCGTATTGTGCCTGCTTACATTGTTATCATATTCATTAATCTTTTTTTTTTCATTTATTAATTTTTTCCATTCAATAATTCATTCAATCATTCATTAATACAAATCAACATACGTGCCTTCCAATTCCACCTAGGTCATCATAAAATTCAGCTTCTCGGATAGATGACATCACGAAAAATTGGATAATTAGATACATGAGACAGTCATTATGAAAAAAATTATTAAATTTTTTCTTACATAAAAAAACAGAAATTCGTGGATTTATAGCATCTACGTACCCATGGCATTTGCATTGTGCCTGCTTACCCTGTTATCATACCTATTCATTCATTAATCTTTTTTTCATTTATTAATCCATTTCTATGATTATTTTAATCATTCATTCGATCATTAATTTATACAAATCAACATACGTGCCTCGTGAGTTGTTATAATATTCAGCATCTCACGAAAAAATTGGATATTTAGGTACATGAGACAGCAAAAATTCGCAGATTTATCGCGTCTACGTACCCATGGCATTTGTATTGTGCCTGCTTACCCTGTTATCATCGTGCGACTGTCACGGGCCCCCATAAATTGTGCCCTATCACTTGGCCCTACAAATAAATATAATTTTGACCGCGTACAGCTCCGCATTGTAGCGATACTTGGGTTGTTTGATAGAAAAATGTTTGTAATGTAATGTAGTCATTGTGTTAGTAAAACTGTCCTATACGAATATGAAAAACCATTTATAGAGATTTGAAGTTACATTTTAGTTTATTTTAATTTGTGCTTCAATTATATACTTCTAGATGGAGGGTGGAATATCAAAAAATGACCAAAAAATGAAAATAACTGTTGATAAAGAAGTATTTTATATGTTTGTATCTATCATAAGTTTACTATTATAATCTTTTGAAAGAAACAATAAATACTCCTATTTATCTATCTATTTTTTTAAACTAAACGATTCGAGCAAATTTTCAATGTACATGTAATTACTATGTAACAGAAACTTTACGTGGTGTGTTTGCATGTTTGCGTGTGCGTGGCTTCCTGTGCATGTTAGCTTACGGGCGTGCGTGTGGGTGTACATGTGTAAGAGTACATATGTGTGTGAATACAGGTGTGTGTGAATACATGTGTGTGTATGTACATGTGTGCGTGTGTGTGTGTATAGTCTTTATTCTCTTAGGCGTCTCTATTGACTTTCTAAAAAAGAAAAGGGGAAGTAACTGCTACTTCCTTCTATCTTGACACTCTAAATTCCTTTTTTATACACATTTTTATACAAACTTAAATACAAATAATAAAAAAAAAACTTACAACTAGGTATATCGTTCGGTCGTAAATAACATTTCAAGTAATATATATCGACTTACAAGGCACAGCGTTGAAGTTGTTCAGTTTGCACAAATATCTATATTTTAAACTGCCGTTAAGTAAACGATAAAGTTTCTTAATAAGGCATCGCCTATCCGCTAGCTCCGTGAAATATTGTCCAAGTACTGCAAGTAGTGTATAAGATGGAACTACTTATTGATATAAAACTTCGACTACTGGAAACTTTAATTTGTTGTGAATTGTCCTATTTTTAATCGATTACAAATTTTACTTTTGCTAAAATAACTATGATATAATCATATATAAAAATGGAAGTTTAAATGTGAAAAAATATCCCAAACAGTAATCTTCTGCTTCAAACTTATTTCAGCCTTCAAACCAAACTATGGATTATCGAACAAAAATGCGTATATAAAACAAAATGCAATCACCGCACCGCTCGCCAGCAAACAAGAAATTCATCCTCATACGCTGAGCTGATAATGAACCTAAATGGTCGCGTACAGTGAAGCTTCAAAGGAGTTTCCTCCAGCGAACACTTAGACTCTGGCATAAGTTTTCTGCTGACATTTTCCCTATAAACTACAGTATGGGGTTCTTCAAAAAAGGTGTATTAAGTTTTTTTTTTTAATGAATGATAAAGAATACCAGTAACCCCGTCTGCGCTATCGATGTACACTGGCGGGGCACCAGTGATAGATAACTGATGAAGAAGAAAGCAGTTAGCCCATCCTGACAAATTCGACTGGAATTAACCACGATGGTTTCCAGGGGGAACTACGTGGAGGTCGACCTGACAGGTTATATTGCTAGTAATGGGGCTATTGGACCTTATTAGTAACAGTCCCTTTCCTCCCGATGTATTAAGGTTTCTTCAGGGCCGGCAATGCGCACATGACACCCCTGGTATTGTAAGCATTCATAAGCTACCGTAACCGTTTATCATTTTATCATCAGACGGGCTATATATTTGTATACATTCTACCATATTTCCGTTCCAAAACTAAAACGTGAATGAATCCATAAATCACAATTAACCACGCCAGCTTTCGAGAGGACCAATAACAATTAACAACAATGTGCCCGTATGTTTTCAATCGAATTCGAATCTTGTTTAAATAAGTTTAATAATGAAAGTACAGTCAGCGTATTCGCCGATTCCAGTCACGGCCGGTCCTGACACGGGTCGCGTTGCGGTCAGCACAATTTGTCTCTTTTCCGCGAAATATCCATCAATTACACACACCAGATATCGAGCAGACGGGGTATAAGTGTCTTCAGGACGCTTTGCCAGCTTTTAAGGCCACTCTACGTGACTCAGCTCGGAAAATGTTTAGATGCAATACTATTATTGTTGGTATCATCGGTTATAATGGTCTGCTGGCTGTCATATTATTTTTCGTTGGCGATCAAACTTTTTTTATAACTATTTATGGATACTTATTTTGCGATATCGATAGTAAATTTAATCCTGACTCATTATTTTGAGTTTAGACATCAATAGTATTGTCAATCATAACTCATTACTTTGAGTTAATATATTATAGATCAAGAATTAGCAAAGTAAGGGGCAAAGAATGCCCAAATAGGGCCATAACCTTATTGTGGTATGCTCAAAGCTTAAAGCTCTAACACTTGAAACTCTAAAAATTTAAAGCTTATAAACAGCAAATAATAACTGGCTCTTGTTGCCAAAATTAAATCACTCATTAATTAAGAATAAAGAGTTTCAGAAAATTACTCTAAGAAATTAATTCTTTTGAGTAAAAATAAATTGTATGTTTTAACAAAAACTTTCACTGGACACTGCAAACTAAACAAGCATATTAGGGGGGAAGGGACTGTTAGTAATGGGGTCTAATGAACCCATTGCTAGCAATATACTATCAGGTCGACCTCCACGTGGTTCCCCCTGGAAACCATCGAGAACAATTCTTGTTGAATTCGTCACAATGGGCTAACTGACCTGCTTCATCCTCACCTATCATCCTTCACTGGTGCCCCGCCAGTGTATACCGAAAGCGCGGGCGGGGTTACCATTCCATTATCACCCATTAAAAAAAAAAACAAGCATATTTTTTGAGCATAAGTCCAACTAGGCTTATGCTCAAAAAGTATTTGCAGATTTTGTCACAATAAGGAAAAAAGGCCGCAGCACTTAATTTGTGCCTGTAGCCCACTAACACATAAACGATATGTCTCCTTTGGAAATTACATTTTATATCTTGAGTAAATAAAAGACATCGCTACAAAAAACATCTTAAAGATCCTATTACTGATAGGAATTAGTAGCGAACTTTAAAAAAAGAAGAACACAAAATATCATCCAAAGATCGCAGTGTCACAGGTTATTTCTGTTTAAAAAAGCCCGTCTGTCAATGATAATAAAAAATACGACGAGTTAAGATATCAGTAGAATTGTTACTGGGACCGATTCCGAGGAACAATTTCTCCCTAATAATTTAATAATTTCATAAAATTTCTTTTTTATGAGCCATCATGAACTAAATTTATAATAATTTTTACTTCAATTTATTAGAAATATAATTTGTACTGGTCTTTAGAATTTTTTTTTCTTTGATTAGCAGTAATATTAAATTAAAATATTAATTTTAAAATGAATTTAGATAAATGACCTATCAGTTTAAACCCTATTATATAAATATATATATATATATATATATATATATATATATATATATATATATATCTGTTACATTGTTAATTTTAACAGCATACACTCCTATAAATATTGTTAATCTTAACTCATTATTTCAGATATTAGTAGTATTGTTAATCTTATTACTGTAAGTTCAGATATTATTAATATTTTTAATCCCAACTTATTACTGTGAGTTCAGACGGTAGTAGTATTGTTAATCTCAACTCATTACTGTGAGTTCAGATATTAGTAGTATTGTTAATCTTATTACTGTTAAGTTCAGATATTATTAATATTTTTAATCCCAACTTATTACTGTGAGTTCAGACGGTAGTAGTATTGTTAATCTCAACTCATTACTGTGAGTTCAGATATTAGTAGTATTGTTAATCTTATTACTGTAAGTTCAGATATTATTAATATTTTTAATCCCAACTTATTACTGTGAGTTCAGACGGTAGTAGTATTGTTAATCTCAACTCATTACTGTGAGTTCAGATATTAGTAGTATTGTTAATCTTATTACTGTAAGTTCAGATATTATTAATATTTTTAATCCCAACTTATTACTGTGAGTTCAGACGGTAGTAGTATTGTTAATCCCAACTCATTACTGTGAGTTCAGATATTAGTAGTATTGTTAATCTTATTACTGTAAGTTCAGATATTATTAATAATTTTAATCCCAACTTATTACTGTGAGTTCAGACGGTAGTAGTATTGTTAATCCCAACTCATTACTGTGAGTTCAGATATTAGTAGTATTGTTAATCTTATTACTGTAAGTTCAGATATTATTAATAATTTTAATCCCAACTTATTACTATGAGTTCAGACGGTAGTAGTATTGTTAATCCCAACTCATTACTGTGAGTTCAGATATTAGTAGTATTGTTAATCCCAACTCATTAGTGCTAGTCAAGATATCTGAAATATCTTTAATCTCAGTAACATGAGTGTTGGTAATAGAAGAACTTATATTTAAAATTTTAATGAATTTAATTAATATAATTTTAATGTATTGAGCAAACAAGCTTGCTTAACCCTAGAAAGATACTCTACGTCCGCGAGACGTACGCAGTCGTTAAATATTGTTATTTCTTTTTATCTACAATAAGCAGCGCACTGTCCGTCTGAGTCAACTCAGTTGGCTGTCGGAGCTAACGTTGGATGGTTATGTCGCAGCGGTAAGTGATGTTGGTACCTAGATACAGGTATGTCGTACGTCCACGAGACGTATGATTATCTTTTGTGTGACTTTCGCGAGATTGATATTTTTTTTTTGTTTATATGTTTGAATATATATTTTTTATATTTAAGGTACATGTAATACAGCCATAAAATGATTAGTCAGAGAGTATTAAATGAGAAGGAGATTGTGCAATTTTTGATGGGAAATGATGATGATTCTGCCCAAGAAAGTGATAGTGAAGTGGAAAATCAACTGTTCGAAGATGATGTACAAAGTGATACAGAAGACGAGTCGGTCGATGAAGCTGTCAAAGCTACAGATAACCCTTCTAACCAAGTGGAGTCTGTTCAATCGGCATAGTCTACTATCAATATAATTCTCTCGTTAAACACTCGCATAATTACCCCGCCTCAGCAAACGCTTTGAGGGAAACATAGGTACTGTTGGTCCACTGTCATAGGAATAAGTCATGGAAGGACTTTTTTTTTAATGGATAATAATGGAATGGTAACCCCGCCTGCGCTAACGGTATACGCTGGCGGAGCACCAGTGAGAGATGATAGGTGAGTATGAAAAAAAAGGCAGGTCAGTTAGCCCATCGTGATGAATACACTTGGAATTCAGCACGATGGTTTCCAGGGGGAACCACGTGGAAGTCGACCTGCTTGGGTATATTGCTAGCAATAGGGCCTTTAGTTTCTATTACTAACAATCCCTTCCCCCCCTCCTACGGAAGGACGTTAGCAATAAATATTATTCGGCTAGGTGACGACTAATAGATGGCCAATGTCGATATTTTATGGCATGCTAAATGTATCGTTTGTTTACTCATATATCATATATTGTCATAATGTACTCATCAAGAATGAAAAGCCATTGAATAGGACAGACTTCATGAAGAAATTAAGCACTGAGCTAATTTCAGCTTGGATGAAAAAAGATTGGAAGTTTTAACCTTGAAAAGGTACTTACGCCACAATATTAAAGAACTGCTACCAGAAAATAGAGTGGATAATAACCCGGAAAGAGAGGAAGAGCCTGCAGCAAAAAAAGAAAAGAAATTGTTTGTACTATCCTTCAAGAATATAAAAAATGTCCAAAATGGAGTGTGTTCTTTGCCAAAAGTCTGTTTGTAGTAATCACAAAAAGACGTGTGTTCTAAATGTACTTAAATTATAAGAGATGGTTGTTCCTGTTATATTAAAGACTATTTAGCATTTATACCCTCAAAAAGTGCTATTATATTTGTAATTGAAGACTGATAGTCACATAGAAACTTCATATTAAAAAATTTTAATTATATTTTGTGTACTTTTAAGAGAGTTTTATGTTTATTGTTTTTTCTTTTAATTAATGAATATAATAACTTAATATATGTTTTATTACTTAGTACAATACTAAAACTAATATGTAAGACCCTATAAACAATCAATAAATGCATAGATATTAAAATATATGTTAATAACTAGGCGTACGTCTCTGAGACGTATGATTATCTTTACCGCCATACCAAATATGATTATCTTTCTAGGGTTAATAGAGTATTATTAAGTGTAAAATATTACTCTAATATGTAATCATTAACAAGTACCAGCAAAGTAAATTTATTGTTTGCATTTTAGCTTAATTGAATCAGTTGAACTAATAAAATTATTTCACAACAGAACCTCGTGATACAAACAATAAATAGCTTAAACAATTTTATTGATCAATACGATTAAATTCGTCGCACCAAATTCTCATTAACGCTGTAATATTACTAATTTGTCAACAATTTTGTCTGCGTGTATTACTATTATTTTACACATAGCCTCTGTGCGTAATTTCATCCAAATCCATTATATTAAGCTGGAATTGTGTGATTGAATGACGAATATCAAACACGTTCACAAATATACAAATTTATAATTTTAGTTTTAGTAGAATGATTGATATAATTTAACCAATGATAATATAATTTATTCGATTGATAAAATTCAAATTATAACATAAAATATGAGCTAGTTTAAAATCATTAATAAACCTTTTTGCCATTTCACAAAATGAGCGACGAAAAAAGAAAAAAAATCTGTTTTACTACCTTTATTAGTATATTTTATTGCATTTATACAACAACATTATACAGTTTACAAGCTCCGAAGCTGTCAATAAAATTTATTCAAATTCCTAGCCGTGTTACATTTCTCCGAACATTTCTCTGAGAACTTCATTTCTCCAAAATTTTAAGAACAAAGAAATATTTTACTCATAATTATAAAAAAGTACCTAATCTGGCAACGCTGTATTCTACTTAATAAAACTTAACATTTTTACCAAAGAACATACAAACATATAGACACGAACTGTAATATTAATATTACAAGAATAAGGTTGTCTGAAAAAGATTGCTCAGCGTTCATACTGCCTTTTGACTTTTCACTTTAGGCTTAACAATGCCTACATTCCTAACCTATAATTTCACTGCTAAATCCTTTTTTTTTATACAACTTAGAATGACAAACAAGCTGACGGTTCACCTGATGAAAAGTGGTAATTGTTGCCTATAGACATGAGCAATACCATGGATATAACAGAGTACACTGTTCGCCCATGATACCCCCCATGCGTTGCTATTCCTGAGGACTCAGGTGTTATTCCTCTGTACCTTGTAAATTCACTGCCATATCCCACCCTTCAAACCGGAAGACAGCCATGCAAACACAATTGCTGCACAGTAAAAACACGAATGGGACAGAGGTATCCAAGCAATCGACTTTTGTAGTCTACCTCTGGTAGTTTAGCTTTTAAACCAAAATAACTGGTTTTACAAAAATTTAAGTCTATCTTTTTTTTTTGCGGAACACAATCTTATTGAAACAGTTGTGAGTACTTCCCTTTTCTTAATAGATTAAAAAACTTCTAAGTAAACATTTGAAGAAGACTATCTTAGAATATCCATCAGCTGTAGTAATATATTAATTTCACCCTACAAACGGACAATAGAGTATTTATTAGGATTAATGATACTTGCAGGATACCCAGTGCACTTAATGAGTAATAATGACGCCGATTCTTTGTTGGGAGCATAATCACTATCATAAATTATAGTTTTCTGCCTTTCTTACACAATGGCGTATGGGCGGGATGGGAGACTGCGTTCATGTCTTGTAATAAATTAGCTGAAGTTATTGAACATTTTAACAATAGTGTGCACGTTACAAATATGCTATATCTTATCTCGTTAGACATTAAACTTTTACTTTTGGCTTCTCTTAATCGAAATGTAATTATTTATTAAATTTGAATAAAATTTGATTTTATCATCATCATCATTTCAGCCTTTAACTTTCCACTGCTGAACATAAGCCTCCACCTTGGGAGGAATTGCCAGTAGTTGCCACGCTTGGCAAGTGGATTGGCAACCGCAGTCAGGCTTTATACATAGATGATGTTAAGAGGGACGCTGCTATCCCTCTTAATATTCCTCGCCTTCCCTTAGTTGGCTTTTACGACACCCACGGGAAAGAAAGAGGTGGCCTATTCTATGCTGACACCACAACGCCAATTTAAGTTCATACTATGTAATAATTATTAATTTTATAGCTGTTGTTATTCTAAATATAGAAAAAAAAAGATAAAAATAAATAAATAATAAATTAAGAATATCAATTTTGAAGCGAAAAATTCATCTAAATCTTTATTAGTTATTACTTAATACAACACCTACTTACGGTTACTCAATGGTAAAACTCCAGTGCAATCTCCTAAATGAACCGTCGCTTCCAAAGTTGATCCATTCGTACAGGTCTGATTCCTCGTTTCATCCCTGACATAGTTCCACGCAAGCATAGTTCCGGAGCTGACGTTCAAATAGGGTCACCATATCCGACAACAATTACTAGGACATGTGAACCCAGTACGCTGTGCTGTATAGCTGTAGATTTGTTTTTAATATCTACGCAAAAGCGTGTTAATTTGAAGCTTATATGTATCTGACTAAGACTTCGTAGTTACCAAAAGAATCGACAGATGTCTATATTTGAAAACATGCATTTTTCTTCATTTTAAAATCTGATTTATTCAAAATATTTTTAAATAAATTTATAAAAAATCGGTTCAATCGTTTTGATTCCATTGCAAGGTTTTACTTTTGAAATGAAACTATATAGATTTTTTAAAATATCATAGTTTTATGTATAATTAAAAAAAAAAAACCTATAAAACCAAATTATAGACCGTGGTTTCCTAACTTAATTCACATAAAAAAAATGTCTGATTGACCTATGAAGTAACTCAAGAACAAAATAACATTTCTGAGTATCTACTACTAAAAAAAAGTTACTTTTTTATACAAGATTTTTTTTAACGTTTAATTATTTTTTATATCTAATTTTATTTATTTTAAATCATTTATCTCTTTATATATTGATTTATTTTAACAATTTATTAATATAAACTCTTATATAATTATTGCATACACAATTTGACCAAACAAGAAAACAATAGAAACGTCTACATCAATAAATACTATATAAATAATACATTTGACGGAATAGATATCCGATAATTGAATTGTCCAAAAAAAATCAACACTATTGGTCACACGACAACCAAGTGAAATTAGACGAAACTTGTCCCCCGATGGGAATGGAGAGCTCTCAAAGTTTGTGAAAGGCAGGAAGTATTCATCGGGCTTGTTTATAACAAGAATAATAATGATAATACAGCGAGCGTCTTATTGTTGCAAAGAGCAAAAGGCTGCCGCACGTTACTAGTACAGGGATCAGCTTTGTGAAGTTATTCGGTCTTGAAGACAAAGTTTTTTGCTGAGGAAATATACCGCATGTTAATTAACGTTACCCCTTTCCTTAAACTTAATGGCCGTGTGGTCCCGGTATAGAATAGGCCAACCCCTCCTTTCTTCGAGGGAAGGGATAGTTAGCATCGCGGGTTACTAGTCCCGTTGCTAGTAATATACCCTGTTAGGTGAACCTTCACGCGGTTCCTTCTGGAAACCGTCTGCTAAATTCCAGATATATTCATCACGAGGGGCTAACTGATCTGCTTTTTCATTATCCACCTATCGTCCCTCACTGGTGCTCCGCCAACCATTAAAAAACCCCCTCCTTTCTCGTGGGTGTTGCAAGAGATGACTAAGGGAGGGCAAGCGACGAGCAGCAGCGTCCCTCTTAAAATATCTTCAAACTAACTGCGGTTGCTAATCCGCCTGCCAAGCGTGGCAACTACTGGCAAACCCTCCTAAGGGGGGAGCTTATATTCAGCAGTTGAAGACTGACATGATGATGATGATGACGATTCCATAAAACTACTGCTTATATTCATTAATAGGGACTTAAAAAAAATGTTCTTTCTCTTAGGAAAAATGATTTAATAAAAAATAAACTCGAAAAACGGTATTGCCACGCTTGGCAGGTTGGCAACCGCAGTTAATCCTTGATGATGTTTTAAAAGTGAGTTTTTCTACTATAAAGTTCCCTTAATCGCCTCTTACTACACCTAGGGGAAAGCAAGGAGTGTCCTATTCTAAGCCGGGACCAAGTTATAAAAATAATATGTTTCGACTTCACCCGTTGAAGTCTTAAGGTATAGGTACGGTGCTTACCTCTCAGTGTTTCGCCTTCTAAGATCCCATAATTCACTTATACACACATTATAAAAATCATTACATGTAACGTAATAAAGTACATAGATACGAAGCTATTGTACTCCACAATAAATTGGTCTACATAATAACATGAACGTATGAAACAATTATTGTCCAGTCCCCGACCGTTTCCTCCCCTTTTTCCTTACATAATAGGGTCTCAAATAATTGGATTTTGCTAGCTAAATTTATCCTCAGTCGAATGATCAAAGTATTCACACGTCAATGGACAGAATACCCCAGAAATGACCTGAGAGGATCATTGAGTCAATTCATTTCACACTTTAATGCCCGTATTAAATGGTACCGAAAACATAAAGAGAATTAAATTTTGAATATTAGTAAGTTAACTTTAAAATATTAAACAGGTAGCAAGCTTCAGAATGCTGTTGGAGCTACCTCGGTTTTGTAGCGCATCTACCATGTTTGATCATCATTTCAGACAGTAACTGTCTAATGCTTATAGCATTCCCCATAAAGAGAGTTCTGCCAGACTAGTGGCTACTAAGCCACGCTTGACAAGCGAGTTAGCAACCACAGTTAGTCTTTGATGATTTTTTGACGGGACAGCCGTTAACTTTTGGTAAATATAATATTGTATTTAAAAGTCGAAACTCGAAACTTTTTTTCATTAACGACCCTCGAAATAAACTTTTCTCAATGCACCTTTCTTCAGCTCTGAATTCCACGGTAAAAACCCCATTAGAATTCCCACCGCGTGCGATCGGCCAACAAAAACAATCGACACGCAACAAATCCGGTCGAATGTTGAACAGAGCCGGTTGTGACCGATTCGGGCCGAAGCGGGCCGGATCTAACGGCTACTAATTGCTACGTGGCCCGAATCGGAACTCGAAAACTGACTAATCGATGACTATTCACTATGTAAGTACGTATTGTGTTAGCTCAAAGTACTAGGTCATTGTTCAGTATTACTTTTGTTAAGATCCTATCTAGGTATCGACTTCAATTGTTTGATTGAATAAATAAATTACTAAATCGATCACAATAAAAATTCTATAAGACTAATCCGCAAAGATTTACGTATCCTTTGCACACTATTCTCTATAATTAATGGGCCTTCCTCTCCCACTTATTTGAGAGTATAGATTTGAGACTCTCATTCCCGTAATCTTCGATCATCTCACAATCTCCTCCTCGTAACCCCATTACACCATTCCGGACTAATGTCCAATTCTTTTACCGTCTAACCGTAACCGTAACTCCGCCTGCGCTATCGGTATACGCAGGCAAGGCACCAGTAAGGAATGATAGCTGAGAATGAAAGCAAGCCAGCCAGCCCATCGCGACAATTCTCACCAGAATTAACCACGATAGTTTCCAGAGAAATCAGTTAAGCTCTTGAGATGTGTTAAGAGAGACGCTGCTGCCCATCCCTTGCCCTCCTTTAGTCGTCCCACGACACCCACGGGAAAAAAAAGGTGGCCTATGCCTTTACATTTACATGTTATTATTTAGTGTATACTCATATAGTGAATGATGATTTTAGACTAGGAGTGTTTAATATATAGTAATATCTATATATTTTAATTACAGTATCTACTCGTATATATTATATTTATAATATATTGGCACAATAACGAATATATTAAGCATCGGTTATCTAATATACGTAATCCTGAAATGGAGCACCATATCCAATTGGTATGGGCGAAATCGAAAAGAGTGTTGAGCTTTTTTCCACTATCAATGTCCAGATAAACCGAATATAAAGATATCATTTTTAAATGGATGATAATGAAATGGTAACCCCGCACGCGCTAACGGTATTCGCTGACGGGGCGCCAGTGAGGGATGATAGGTGAGAATAAAATGCAGGTCAGTTAGCCTATCATGACGAATTTACTTGGAATTGATCACGTGTCCAGAGGAAACCGCGAGGAGGTTGACCTGACTAGGGTCAACCTCCTAGGTATATAGTCTAGGGATCTTATCTTATTTTCGCATATCAGCTAAGCCATTGCACGTCGACCCACAGGGATCTTTTGTGCTTCCCTCTGCCTTATACCATCATTTCATAGATCCTATATGTTACCTTAACGATATCCCGCGGTTTAAGATATCTGTAGTCCCTTGGCTCTGAATAAGCTGTTCCCAGTAAACTCAATGCCAAGCCAACGCCAGCCAAAGCAATGGGGATACTAATGCCCATTTTTACCAATCCCTTCTCCTCCCAATATAGAGATATCGGAGTGGTACTGATATTACGCACGTCTATTTTAGACATCTCCCTCTACAAATTAATAACCTAAATTACAGAGAAACTTAGGGCATAATGGCGCCTAACTTTGCTTCACCTCCTATAACAATAGTATTTCGTGGAAAGGATTTTAATGCCAGTATATTTTGGCGGATTGCGTCCGAAATGAAATTCATTGTGCCCCCAAAATGAGATTCATTGTTCTTCGTCTAGATAAAACACGGCAGGAAAATTACGGAGGCCCCAGCCGATTGTGTCAGTCATTGAAAGCCGGGTGTTATACAATATTGCCGGTTTTTCGGTTCGAATCATTCCGGTTTTTTATTGCGACCGCACTAGGAAGTGATTGTTATATTTGTGGCAAGTGAGCGGGGTTGAATTGTTAGAGTTTTTTTGTTTTTTCTCGCGTGTAATGTTAAAGTGTGAATATTTAGCCGACTATCAAAAAGAGAGATGATGTTTTTCAGTCGTTTTCGTGTATATATGTCCAGTATTACTAATTTCTTCTAGAACATTTTGAGCCTACCATGATAATATAACGCAACCAGCTTACAAGTTAGTATAGAAAACTAATATTTTTTTTTGTTTTAAGACCAATTAAATTTTTCAAAATTTCAATATAAAAAATAAATGTGTGGGTAATAAATTATTTTTCTCTGGTAAAATACTCTATAAGAAAAATAATTCTTTAGAAATTATTTTAGTTTCACCTTTCATTTGATTTACATTTTTATTTATTTATTTTGATAATTTTACTACCTAAAAAAGAAATATAGAACAAGAGACAGACTCAATGCTAATAGCATTCAACTTTAGGGATGAATAATGAATCATGAACACAGTACTTCATTATTATAATAAATAATGATGATAACCCTTAATAAATAAGTGATACTTAATTAGCGTAACATAAAAATTATAATAACTTGAAACAAACATGTGTCATTTGCCTTTCTCTCTGTACTTATTAACTATTTATGCCAGGTTGTCTGTAAGAGATTTCTTTTAGCGAAAAGACCTACTTTTGTATATGCACATTCTGTGTAAATACTTCTTGTAAACATCTCTATTGAGCGCAACTTTTTGTTATTATTATTATGTATATACGTATTATAAACAAATTCTCACTGTAATCAAATGTGCCTATAGACTTAAATTGTTTGCTTCTCTTCTCTCTCTCTCTCTTTGTCGCTGTTTCTGTTTATTTTTTTCCTTATTACTGCATAAAAGACCAAGCACAAACATAGGTTAATGAATACTTTTTACCACACCTTTTATAATAAGAAACAATTTTACTTTAATATCCATCTATTCATATCTATAGACACTACATTCCATCATCAGTTTACTTATCATTAAATGATCAAGTTACATAAAATAGTACATTACTGCAGCGGCCAGCAACTGAGGCACTGATGGACGAACGTGCAAATGTGGGCCGAGGCGTAGCCGAGGCAACATACGTGAGTCCATTCTAAAACACAATTTTACTTTTTAAGTTCAATGACGAATAACAAACAATAATAATTTTTCACGCGCCATAATGTTTCTTTGTTTTTTTTTTCAATAAACAGCTTTCTATTTGCAAGCCAGTTCAAAATTTAAATAAAACCTTTTATTAGTTACCTCCTTGGTAGCCATGTTTCGAAGTAAAAGGTCATTCCATTTTTAAATTACAGGACAGATATAAGTTTACATAGTAATTTATCTGGCCGCAAAATACGACAGATATGAATTTTCATACAACTTTTGCCGGCCGCTGGCCGCATGTATCTGACCAGTACGACAATTTTAATTTATCTCTAAGAAGATTGTCAAAATAATGCTCACATTTCCAAGCATGTTTGAGAAAAATATATTAAATTTAACTAATCTTCTACATGCTACGTTGTGAAGAAAAAACCACATAGTGCTAAAAATCAATCCCCATCTAAAATTAAATAGCCCATCATTATCCCATCGGATTCCCACTAAGCCAACATTTTTTTCTTTCCCATAAACCGTCCTGAAAGCGGCAGATGTCCGTTAAATCTTTACGATTACCACTCGCTCCGGATTTTTTTATCTGTACTAACTTACCCGTCACTTAAAACTACTTACAGCTGTCAGAAATCCTTGCATTATTCGGGTATTCTCGTAAAACTATGTTTTCAGTTTGGCAAGATAAGGAGTTTTTGTTTTAAACTTGACTAAAGCTAAGCAGGAAAACCAATGATGTAGAACCATTTAAGTTACAACTTTCAGAAACATAATTGTGGAAACCGCATCCAATTTGGAGCAATACATACATACATACATATCTGTCTCCCATTAGGGTAAGCAGAAACAATGAAACGCCAAATGCTTCGATTCATACAAACCTCTTCCGCTTCCTCCGCATTCATCAATCTTTTCATACACACTCGTCGGTTACCGGTGCTTTTAATTTGTCCCTTCTTCAGCACGTCGCCTATTTGGTCGGGATACGTCCGTCTAGAGCGGCCCCTACCGACATCTCCATTCATTCCTGGTCGATAAATGTCTTTCGTAATTCTTCTTTCATCCATCCTCTGGATAATACCAGTGCAAACATACAGACGGAGACTTTGTACAAAAGTCGATTGCTTGGGAAACCTCTTGTACGGTAGTTGTGTTTGCATGGCTGTGTTTCGGTTTGAAGGGTGGGATATGGCGTGAATTTACAGGGTATAGAGGAATAACACCTGAGTCCTCAGGAATGGCAACGCATGGGGGGTATCATGGGCGAAACAGTATACTCTGTTATGTCCATGGTACTGCTCATGTCTATAAGCGACGGTTACCACTTTCCATCAAGTGGGCCGTCAGTTTGTTTGTCATTCTAAGTTGTATAAAAAAAAAGACGGTCAAATAGAATTTCTAAACGTTACAAAATATTGTTATAGCCTGTGGGCGACAAAGGAAACCAGAAATGGAAATTGGAATTATATGTTTATTGGTCATAGGAACTTAGAAGACTAGGGCCGTGACGGCAAGCCAAAAGGAAACAATAGATATGCGTGTCAATTTAGAATTTAGTAAATAATAATATATAGCTCGTACAAATTCTGGAAAACGGTCACTCTTGTATAGACTTGTGAATTCATATTACGCTTTATTTAATTATGTTGATATTATTAATAAACGCCCAAGCACTTTTAAAAAGTTTATCTCTAAAAGATTCACATAATTTTTAACTGTTCTTCTTTGCTTAAGCTATTTGTATTATATTTGTATCGAAACTGTGGTGAACGGTGTTGGTGGCAAATTTACTCAATGTTTTCTTTGATTAATATTATGTATTATTCTTTATTTTGTAACTGTTAGTTTTCCCCAAAAAATTTAAAAAAAAAATATCTATTAATAATATATGTGGCCTGTACTCCGCATAGCATCTATGTGACTTATTAAATTCCCCACACGTTATTTTTTCTTAAATTTCTCCCATATGCAAATATCGACTACTTACATTTTAGTTGTATTAATAAGGTTACCCGTATAAGTAATTAACATTAATAAAGATAAAAAAAGTAAAAGTAAATTTAAAAAGTAAAGATAAGAAAAATAAGAAGACAAGTTCATTGAACTACCATAAATATTTACTGTTTCATTTGAAATATCTATATATGTATATAGGTGAATATGAATGTGTAAGTATATACTTATGTCTGTATTCGTGTATGTGTATATGTTACTATAAAAGCCCGTACATTAGTAAATCTTAAGTTTTACCAGTAAATTTTAGGATTTACCAATGCGAGTTGGTAAATGTGAAAATTTTATAAAAACAAGATCGTTTTTATATCTTTCACTAACCTAACTAACCAAACTAAACCTAACCTACCTTTCTGTCCGTGAGCACGAATATTACACACTGAACATGTCTAAAATTATGTCTAGCACTGTAAAGAAAAGAAAAGGTCAAGATAAATAAATAAAAGCCGGTCAAGTGCGACTCGGACTCGCGCAACTTGGATTCCGTACAAAATCATTAAGTTTATATTTTTTGTCTGTGAAGTGTCTACAAATTTACGGTTTTCGGTTTTTTTCCATTACTTGTGCTACATGACATTGCTTCACGCCAAATTTTATGATTCTAGGTCAACGGGAAGTACCCTATAAGTTTTGATTCCCTTTGCGAATGTCAAAATATGCGATATACTCGTAAATGGAATGTAGACGGCCGTATACTTTGATTGCGACGATAATTCGTTTAGTTTGCACTTAGAAGCTTAATTTTTTCACTTTATTTAGGAAATTGCAGTCCTGAGTATATGATATTAATTTTAACTTGATACATCTACGCGTTCCTAAGAGAAAGGGTCTTGATAGACAGACAGACAGACGAACGGACAACGAAGTGATTCTATGGGCATTCCGTTTTTTCCTTTGAAGGTACGGAACCCTAAAAACCAATATCTATACAAAATTAGCAATCTCATTATATACAAAAAGAATAAGGGCAAATTGGGAAACTCCTTTTCAAAGACACTTTACATAATGACCTTGTTACGTACCTGACAAGGTCACTCGTTTAGAACTAACACTAAGGGCACCTAAAGGTCATTGGCCTTTTACACTTCACGTTTCATTTAGCAGTCTGGAACTAATGTAAGATCAGTAGCTGTGAAAGTAATTAGAAGTCAATGATCTACTCTGTTGAGTCTTTGACTACATACTGAACGAAAAGTTCGGAATTGGGAGCCAGTGATCTATTCCAACTACATGCCGTACTGAAGAAATAGTTGTGTATTAGTTTTGAAGTCACCGCGGTTGTGTATGTAGCTGCCAACTTACTACTAATATATGGCAATATCTATTTATTTTAGTTACAATACTGGTGTACATAGATATTGTACTATTGTATATATATCCCATTCGTGTTTCAACCGTGAAGCAGTTGTGTTTGCATGGCTGTGTTTCGGTTTGAAGGGTGGGATATGCCGTGAAATTACTGGGTACAGAGGAATAACACCTGAGTCCTCAGGAATGGCGACGCATGGGGGATATCATGGGCGAAAGAGTATACTCTGTTATGTCCATGGTACTGCTCATGTCTATAGGCGGCGGTTACCACTTTCCATCAGGTGGACCGTCAGCTTGTTTGCCATTCTAAGTTGTATAAAAAAAAACACATTCGAAAATAGATATCCGACCGATATGGGCGATATCGAAATGGGTGATCACCTTTTATCCGTCATCGATGTACAGAGGAATCCAATATATAGATATTGGATCAGTATCCATATTACCCATTCCTACTGCGCACTCTAGTAAATTATGATTTATAAGAGATGGAAATTGTCCTACATTAAATAGTGTCCATTTACTGAGAGTTATGTATATATATATATATACTTTTAATTTTGCCAGTATATATATATATATATATATATATATATATATATATATATATATATATATATATATATATATATATATATATATATATATATATATATATATATATATATATATATATATACTGGCAAAATTATTATGGCCTCCCCCATAAAAGATTTTTGCCAGTATTTGCCACTGTTGGTAGACGGATTGGCAACCGCAATTAGGTTTAGGTAGTCTTTTAAGAGACACGCTGCTGTTCTTCCCTCAGCCAGTAAGTTTCCTTAGTTCTTACGACACCCACGGTAAAGAAAGGGGTGATTCTATGCCGGGGCATATGATAAACTTACTTGATTACTGATAAAGCATTTGAAACAAGAACTATAGTAGAAACAAACGAAGTAATTACTAAAAGGTGCGAAGCATAGATTAAAGATAGTTCCAATGTGTTCCTTTCTCTTTCTACGACGCAAACTACGAAGTCTGGCAATATAGTAGAGGACAAATAATAATCTGTATTGTTATTTTAATATCTGTCTCTAACAAAGGAGTGTTAACTCCGACCAAGCATTATAGCAACATGATCTTAGATTCTCTGCCGATAAGTGAGAAAGTTCCACATGCATATCTATTTCGAAAATTAAATTACTTTAGATTTTTATTATTGTCCTCTACATATATCTTCCGACCCTTTCTCAAGCTAACAGGTGAAATCTCTACTCATGACAGTTGTGCTCAAAATACTAAAGTGTCACAGCTACTATCCTTAATCTGTGCACTAAAGGCTCAGACCATAGATTAAGAATAGCTCCTTTCTGTGCTGCAAATCAAGTTAATCTCTCACTTCAAACAGAAATCCTTATTCAGAAATATTATTAAAAGGTACATTTCAAACCTTCTTCTTCTTAGGGAAACAAAAATAAAAAAGGCATTTGTCAAATAGTACAAATGTCAAACGAAGTCTGGGGTTTCGCTCAGCTTCCGTGATTAATTGCCAGAGATGTCTTTGCAATAGCGGAACTGTCAAACTAAATAATAAGTAAAATACACCAACCATAGACTTTGTGATGAGCTCTTCCATTTTTGAAATCGCTCCATCAATTCGTTTCAATTAACAGGTGAGTATTTTATACTATCTTTGGCATTATATTTTATTATTATTTAGGTACTACTGATCCGCACTGGCTTCGCACGGTTATAGGTAGAAAGTAAAATAAATTTATATAAAAACTTATTTTGATTATAATATTGTAATTTTCATGTCGTTTTATGGGTGAATGAAATTAAGAAATCAGTCGAGTATTTTTTGTTTGATGTGTTACGGTGGCAGTTAACTAGTATGCCTCATGAAAGGACAAAGAATTATGCTTTTAAATATTCATACCTTGAACAGCAGGAAACTCTTCAAGAGTTGGTTAAATAAGCAGATTTAACAGTAGATGCCAATCAGTTTATAAAGTCCAAACAATTCACACGGTATACGTAAACAAACATACAATATCACTCACATTTGAAACCGCACAATATTTATAACGTCTGCCAATAATCAATTTCGTAATTAATGACAGTCAATGACAATTGCTAGGCAACACTCGCTATAGCTGTCACACCGCATCACAGTCTTAGAGTAACTAAAAATTCAAACAGTAGGTAATCTGGTTTAACGTCCCCATTGCTAGCAATATAACCTATATTCACGTCGACCATCACTTGGTTCCCCCTGGAAACCATCGCGATTAATTCCTAATAAATTCCTCGCAATAGGCTTACTAATCGGGCTTCATCCTCACCTATCACCCTTTACTGGTACCCCTATAGCACAGGCGGACTTACCATTCCATTTTCACGATGTTAAAAAGTATGCTGCGTTAGGTGATATTTTTGTCCGAAGCTTGGTAACAGGGTTGTAACAAGTCTATGGCATGGTGGAACTATGGCCCTATAGTTGTGGCCATAGTGATGTTTTTACTGATGGGAACGTACTTCGAAAGGAGAATTGAAGCCACTATTAGACGCCACAGTAAGTTTATTATTTGCATATTTAAGTAGTAAGTAATCTTAACATGTAGTTTTTTAAGTTGGACGTTTAAAATTAAGCACAAATTATATCATTATTCATTCTTGTAATTGTTTGTATCTACGATAAGTTTACTATTGTAATCCTTTGGAGCAAATAGTAAAGAGTCTGTCTATTTTATTCTCAAAACAAATTTTTTATCATCCTTTTATATAACTTATACATAATAGTATAAATAGTAAAATAATCTTTAGATTTCAATAATATATAATTTATCTAAATTCCATTCATGTTTTTCGCAGTCGATCGACGGCGAACCTCTCTAACATCTGAAGAGCCTTCCACTCCCACTACAAGAAACCTTCAAGCTGATAATGAAAGAGTCCATAGTAAGATCCTTACTTTCTTTTAACGATATGTTAACATCCCACTCCTGGACTAAAAACTTTCTTTAAAATAGAATATAACGTATTACAGTCTATTTCAAAACAGAACTTAATGAAAAGATAATCAAACTTTGTCAAAAAGAAAGGAAAAAAAACATTTATTCAAATAAACTTAAGTTTAAACATTTTTTTTTTCATTACTGCCCATTCAGAACGCAATTACAGCCAAGAAGAACGGGCAAGCCACTCAGCTGTTTTTTTTTTTAAGTTTATTCATAAAAATTGTGTATTGTATATGTATGTATGTATTGTATGGTATATACGCAAGAATCTTCAATTGTTTCTTAAAAACAGCGATCTCAATAATCTTAACACTAGACACAAATATAAACCTGCAGTTGCGAAGCATCGTTTAGAAAAAGTTAATAGGGTTTTTATGGGAATGGATATTAAATGTTATAATAAGATACCGAAGGATATTTGGGATCTACATACATACATACATATCTGTCACGCCTGTCTCCCTTGGGATCTACCTTTTAATAAATTCAAAACTATTATTAAAAAACATTTGTTGAACAAAGCCTATTACACACTAAACGATTACTTGAATGACAAAAGTGCATGGTGTTAGTCCATCATGCATGGGCTTTTAACGACCATATAATTAAGACATAGTACATTTAGAACAATACACATAACGTAAACAGAAATTTAAAAGAGTAACTGTTGAGTTTCTTGCGGGCTCTTCTCAACAGATAACAAATTTTCGAACCTGCAGTAGATTTAAAAAAAATGACGGTTTAAAAGTGCTCGTAAACAAGTCTATTTAAATAAAGATGATTTAAATTTGAATTTGTGTGAATACAACGTATTAAGAAGATAAGAAATTATCTCTGAAACACTCTCCAAATAACTACAAATAACACTCTCAAAAATTTGTAACGAATTGATAAATGCAATCGATTTATTTTCCACTAGCTGGCCCGTCCGACGTCATTCTGTCAAAACCTGTCGGTTTGTGTATGGACATACACGCAAATCAGTTTGTGCGATAAAAAAATGGAATTTTTAGGCAATTTCACATTTTTTTCTCTTTATAAGAGCTTAACGAATATTTGGAAAATAATTAAATTGTACAAAAAAAACCGACTTTAATTTTGGTAAAACTAGTTATTTTGATTTGAAAACCAAACTACTGGACCGATTTTGATAAAATTTCTAAGAGGCCGATCTCCTTTCATATAAAAAAATAATTTTCCAAATTGATTTACAACTGACGGAGTTATGAGGTAATAAACAAAAAGCAACGCAGCCGAATTGAGAATCCCCATCTTTTTGAAGTCGGTTCTTCTTCTTGAAATTAAAAAAAAATTAACAATTCATTTTTATTTGTATTGAATTTTACTACGATTGAACTTAAGCCCACTGTTTTATTCAAGTTAATCGTTTGTTTACATTTTAATTAATGAAATTAAATTAAACAAAACGAAATTAATTTATTCGCGTTCAGCCAGCGAGATGGATTACAATAACCTAGCCACGTGGACTTATTTTTGGCAGCTATGTAATTAGCCTTCTAAATACGTAGGCACGCAAATAGTAATATAAAAATTAAAATGAATTTAAATTAAGAAAATCAAATATTAAATAACAATATAATCAATATATCATGTGTCCAATAAATTTAAATTAATTTTTAATGTTTATAATCATAAAAATAAATGTTTCATGAATTAATAATGATCAAAATACTATTAATTGGGGTAAGGGATTTTTTTTTAGTACAACACGGGGCAAACGAGCGTGCGGCTCACCTGATGGTAAGTCACTACCGCCGCTCATGATCACCCACAACACTAACTCAACTCTCTTCTTGAAGATGTACTCTTTATATAATATATAATAATATACTCTTTTCTTGAAGGTTATGTTGTCGTATCGATTCGGAAATACTGCTGCTGGAAGTTGGATTATTTGGATTATTAGTAATGCAGACTACCAGTCCCATTGCTAGCAACATAGGGTATGTTGCTAGCAATGGGACTGGTAATCTAACTCTTGTCTAACCGGTAGATAACTCTTCTTCCCCCCCCCCCCCCGCCTCCCTTTTGACACTTTAACTGCTTAAACAAATACGGAATTTGCTACTTAAACAAGTACAAAATATGTACCTTTCATGATGTTCGGTCGAGCCATTAAGGCGCTAAGAGGTAACAAACAAACTCACTACCAGAATTATAATATTATTATATAAAATTTTGTTTCATATCTCTTAGTTTTTAACACTTATTTCTTATTTGTTACAGGAATAATATAGAATCGTAAAAATCAAAACACGGCCATGTTTAATTTATTGTAACCGATATGACAATTTCGTTCGTCATAAATATTAGAATATTATAGTTACATTGTTTCATTTTGATGTACATTTTATAAATATATTGTAGCTTTTTTTTATTTTTTATTATAAATACGAAGTTTTTTGACAGTCATTTTATCTATTCATATTTTTTTTGTTTTAAACTTAACTTATATTTGATCAATCTGTAAGTATATCCTTTCAGATAAAAGTACGGAGTTCTCATAACTCCATCCGTAATAAACATAAAAAAAATACAACCAAATTGAGACTTCTTTTTAGTCGATTGAATGAAAACAATACATCTACGTTATCGTAATTTCACAAAATTAGTGTGGACTTTACTAACAATTAAAAAACACACACCTTTCGATTCAAAAATAATCATTAAACTCAATTGACATATAATGTGATCAATTCACAGTGATATCTAAATTTAGAAAACGAATTTTTATTATATAATCTTTATTGTACTACAATATACAGTAATAATAATTTAAAACAATGTAAGCAAAGGTGAACTTATCTTTAAAAGATATCTCTTCAAGTCAGCGGGTCGTGTATGGGTTGTTCTGGCTTGTACTGGATATATTCATTGCCTGGTTCCTCGTAACACAGAGTCTGATCTTCAAGCTAGGATAGCTTGAATATTATACCAATCGTCTGATCTTTAAGCTAGGATAGCTTGAATATTATACCAATCGTCTGATCTTTAAGCTAGGATAACTTAAATATTATACTAATCGTCTGATCTTCAAACTAGGATAGCTTGACTATTATACAAATCGTCTGATCTTCAAACTAGGAGAGCTTGAATATTACACCAATTGTCTGATCTTCAAGCTAGGATAGCTCGAGTATTATACCAATTGTCTGATCTTCAAGCTAGGATAGCTCGAGTATTATACCAATTGTCTGATCTTCAAGTTAGGATAGCTTAAATATTATACCAATCGTCTGATCTTCAAGCTAGGATAGCTTAAATATTATACCAATCATCTGATCTTCAAACTAGGATAGCTTGACTATTATACCAATCGTCTGATCTTCAAGCTAGGATAGCTTGAATATTACACCAATCGTCTACGTATATTAACCCTATACTGTAGTCTCTAGGGAAAACCTCGGAAGGGAGCTCATCTCACAGTCTGAGTGTTCACGGGAGAAAATTCCTTTGAAACCACACTGTACTTGTATGTGACCATTTAGGTTCAAGCAAGGTGTGCAGATGAATTCCCTGTCCATAGCGAGCGATAAAAGGTGGCTGTGGGCATCGTTTCAAATAATTCCTTAAATCACAAAATAAATTCCATATTCAAATTGCACCCATACGAAACTGGGGCTGATTTCTAGTACGTAATATATTAATAGTTATTAAACTGAAACTTCATATATAAATCATTACTTCAAATTGAGAACTCACACGAGACAACTAATTCAGGAACTAGGGTAACTGTTTAAAGGAATTCCGAAAGTTTGCCCCCAAGTTAGGCCCTAAGGGATGAAGTCTTAACCTTTGTTCGCGGAAAGGAGCCACGTTTAAGGTCATATTACTTTTTTGAGCACAAAATGTAAAGTTGTGTCTCTGCAATTCGTTGAGAGGCTGGTATAATTTTGATCGAAATATAAATATTTAGGTATTGCTCTTTTAGAATAACTTTTGTCTCAAATTTCTCTTTCGATACTGTTTCCTCTAACTTTTCTCACGTATAGTATATAAAGTATATACGATTGAAAAATTATGATAAACTACGTATGTTACGTAAAATGGGACAGATAAAAGAAACACTAGGTGTTATGTCGTATAGGGAGGTCAAGGATATGGCCTGGGATAAATCTGGCTAGAAGAAGATGCATGAATTAGTTGCACCGACAAGAGGAAACTCTTAAATGAAAAGAGAGAGAGAGTCACGTAAACTTCATATATTTTTAAAACGTATAGAGAAAATGTATCAAAAAATGTATATTTATATCAAATTATAAAAATATATAAAAAAGTCAGCTGACCAAGTGGCTAGCAACAATATCCTATGTGTTAAGTTATAATGTACCCATGTACCAATTTTCATTCAAATTCGATTATCCGTTTAAACGTGATTAAGTATCGAACATACAAACTTTCGCATTTATAATATTAGTAGAAGTTTGCTTGTTGTTTACGCACTTTAGTTTACAAACATAATTATGCACTGATGTATAGTTACAGATAGAATTATTACTTAGGTATAGCTTTTTTAACAAGTTTGGACTTGAGTCTTTTTATTTATAATTTTTTATCTTTACTTATAAATTCAATTGATCAAAAATTTATACAAGTAAATTTTGTGACATGGTCGAATGCCTTGAATAAATCTTCTTTTTTTTTATACCACTGAGGTGGCAAACAAGCATACGGCCCACCTGATGGCAAGTGGTTACCGTAGCCTATGAACACCTGCAATACCAGAGCTATTACGCGTGCGTTGCCGACCCTGAAGAAACCTCTTTACCCCCCTTTTGAAGAACCCCATGCTGTAGTCTCTTGGGAAAACCTCGGCAGGGACCTCATTCCACAACCTGAGTGTTCGTGGGAGGAAACATCTCTGAAACCGCGCAGTACGCGACCATTGAGGCTATAGGACATGAGGATGAACTTCCTGTCGATGGCGAGCCGTACGATGGTAGAAAGTGGCTGTGGGCATCATATTGAACAATTCCTCTGAGCACAATCCATTGTACAGGCGGTAGAACACGCAGAGTGAGGCAAAATCTCTCCTAAGATTTAAGGGTTCGATACCGCCTGTGAGCCTGGGATCATTGACAATTCTCATAGCTCGCCGTTGCAACGAGTCGAAAGGTTAAAGTTAAGTTCTTCGCTTAAAACTCCAAGCAAATGGCAAATCCCATAATGGATTTCTCTATGTTGAAAAAATTTAAGAACGTAGTAATGTTACCAAAAAGAATCAGATTTATAAAAATTCATGCAATACTAGTATATACACGTGACTTCGTTCCACGTGACTGGGATAAAATGTCTATATCCTATAATTTATGCCTAATGTATAATAAAGTGTTACGAGCTGCTAGGCCGTGTAGGTCGCGGCATAGAATAGTTCACCCCTACCTTTCCTATGGGTTTTATAAGAGGTGACTAAGAGAGGGCGAGGGATGAACAGCAGCGTCCCTCTTAAAACATCTCTAAAGGCCTAACTGCGGTTGCCAACTCATCTGCCAAGCTACTACTGGCAACACTCCCCTTATGGGGAATGCTTATATCCAGCAGTGGACAGTTAACGGCTGAAATAATAATTAGTATTATTGTGTTTTGCCATGTGGTCCCGATATAGAATAGGCCACCTCTTCGTTTCCCGTAGGAACTTCTGCAGTTTAGTTTCAGCTTCTCAAAGGTTGACTACAAAAGATTCCTCTATGGGATAAATCCGCCATTGTATGTTTTTGTTTTTTTTTTTAATATATACAATTTAAAATATGTACAATATTTACAATACAATCACGTGTATACCAAATTTGCAGATTATTCGGGCATCCCGCGATTTCCGCGTGCAATATCTACTAGTTTAATTTTACGCATCCCACGATTTCGACGTGCTCGCATTTTTTATGTTTATTGACGTTGTTGTCCCACCATTTTTGTTTTGATAGATTGATATTGTTTCTCAGAATCTCGCTAGATGGCTAAATACTCATACTGCTATTTGAAAATGAAGCGAAAAAAAATACGCGATCAGAGGGTTAAGTCACCAAGACGTAACAAACAAACTCCCATTCTTCTAAAGATTATACATATTTCAGTGATGACATCGGACACGTGCGCCGACGGCGTGCGACCATCACGCCGCCTGGCGGCCGCCGACAGCAGGCATGTATTATCCGCACAACGGCCGCTGTGATCGCGTAATTTCCCAGGTGGCCGCGTCTTCGTGCCTCGTTTGAAATGACTGCCAAAATATTTTTGAAGTGAAAACTTCTTGTTGCATTTTTTAAGATGAGAAAAAACCATTGAACTCAATTTTTACTTTAATATAACTACCGGTTTAAATTACATGCAATTAGATCGAGGAAGCTCAACTAGTTTCGGGATCAATTCTAAATCATTAATCATGAGCAGCTTTGACGCGAGCGCGAACATGACTGCGCATTGCGGCTCTAACAATACTTTTCATTGTATAATAATATTCTTGATTTATTACAGATATCTAAACTATAATCCATTTTTGTTAGTAACAAATATCAGAACTATAATCCATTTTTGTTAGTAACAATTGACCTGAAGTATGTTAGTAAAAAACAAAATAAATCATTTTATGGTCCCTATTATAATTTTACCCACAATGAGAGTCGGGCTATCGTACTTATTACACGATCCCCTCAGAATGCTATCACTGCTGCCGCGTAGTTGGTACACCAACTAAAGACTATATTTACGAGCAGATAAAATACTTTTTAACTATTTCAGGTTATAAGTAGAAATTAAAAATTGTTAATTATTATTCTCCACATGTGAAAGACCAGATAAGTAATAAGGAGATTTTGTACAACAAAAAAAATACCGACTTCACTTGTAACAAAACTGGTTTTTGAATTTTTGAATTTGAAGTTTAACCAGCTGAATCAGTTATGATGAAATTATATGAAAGTCATATTTTTTCAGTTAAAAAAGGCATTTTCCAAATCGATTTATAAATGACGGAGTTCTGAGGTAACATAAAAAAATGCAATGTTGTTGAAAAATTTCTCCGTTTTTATGAATGGTAAGAAATGATTATAATAATGTTGTTATTTTAATCGGAAATCTTATACTTCTCCAATAAATTAATGGTTATTGTAGACACTTGGTGTACTTTTGTACATTTTTTTGTATATTTATTAGAAAAACATTTGTACTCAATAAAAAATAATAATATTAACTTATGCGATATATATATATATATATATATATATATATATATATATATATATATATATATATATATATATATATATATATATATATATATATCAATGACCATAAGATTAATACATGAACACTAACTTGCACATTATTTATTAGGTAGACAATAGGTTACTACCTATTATCTGCCTAACAACGAATGCTAACACTTTTGACGGGAGCAGAAAGGCTTTAAATCACTCTATAATGACTCCGATATTCCGAGATATTCTATTATTCATGTCACTCACTAATATTTTGAAAACAGTTGGACCGATCTGAATGTCTAACCCTAACACGGGTTTGTCTCTCTCACCCCCGGACACGACGAAACACTTTATTTACTAAATATGGCAAATGCGAAAAGCGACTTAACTAAATAAATCTGTATGTAGGCAAGTGCACTAGCTCGTGTAAAGTCACTCGCGACCTATCTTTACCCTACAATGGGCAGGTTAGACGATGGATTTTATTATTCAACAAAACCGAACCGAACCGGGCCCGTCCTTATGATAACATTTTTACCAAACATATGTATATCTGTAGCTATGTTTGAATTTATCAAGCGACTCCAAAAGGAACAAATACTCAATTTGTCTATTATATTTTATTAAGTAACCTTTACACCCGACTTCGTCCACGTTTACACTTTTTTTTCAAATGCGATGAAGATGGAATAGTACAATAAATTGTTTTAACGGTATACAAAGGCGATGTATCAGTGGAAGAATTTTTTTATGCAAATTAGAATGGCAAACAAGCTAACGGCCCACCTGATGGAAAGTGGTAACCGTCGCCTATAGACATATGCAATACCATGGACATTACAGAGTAAACTGTTTCGCCCATGATACCCCCCATGCGTTACCATTCCTGAGGACTCAGGTGTTACTCCCTTGTACCCAGTAAATTCACTGTCATATCCCACCGTTCAAACCGAAACACAGCCATGCAAACACAACTGCTTCACGGTTGAAACACGAATGGGACAGTGGCAGCCAAGCGAACAACATTTGTACAAAGTCCCCCTCTGGTGGCGGTACCAATTGTACCTAAATATCAAATTAAATTAATTTTCATAAGTAATCATGAAAACAAATAGAACTAAAATTGATAAATCATTTAATAACAACGTAATAATATATCTGTGATAATTTAGACAAAGCTCCAGGCGAGCGTATTGTTTCATTAATTCGTTTTCGTATTTAATCATTATTTGTTATTATAAAATGTACTAATATATTGTTAGAGATAAATATTACATTTCAATAAAATTCGTCGTCATTATGTCCAAATACATTGTCATTGATGGATAGGCTAATTGGTGTAACCGCAAAACTCCTGCTAATACCGTAAATGCTACAATTTGTAAAGATATTTGTATGCTTCTTACACGATCACGCTTAAATGGCTAAACAGATTTGAATAAAATTTGCTGCACGAGTAGGTTATATTCCAATTTAATAACTAGGGGGAGACTTTGTACAAAAGTCATTTACTTTTGCATCTCTGTCCATGTTCACGGTGTTTCCACCGTGAAACAGTCGTGTTTGCATGGCTGTGTTTCGGTTCGAAAGGTAGGACATGGCAGTGAATTCACAGGGTACAGATGAATCATGGGTGAAACAGTATACTCTGTTATGTCCATGGTACTGCTCATGTCTGTAGGCGTATAAACGACTTTTGTACAAAGTTTCCCTCTAGTATTGCCATTGCCTCTGGGAATGCTATTCCATTATCATCAATTAAAACAAATTACTAGCGAAAAAAGAATAATCCTTCAACTTTTTTTTTTACAATGTTTTTCAGTAGCATTTATTTACTTTTATACTTACCGCAATATATGAAAGCGTAAAAGTGGTATGTACATTGGAATGTCATGTTACCTATCAAATCGTTCACGTTACATCAAAACAGCAACTTTATACCCTATTCGCTAATGAGCTTTGTAAATTCATGAGAGGGTGCACGGATGCCATGAAAAAATTCATATAACGTCACTGTGGAAACTGAATATTAAAATTGTTGGCCTTTTAATGGAATAATACGGGTTTCATTCTCGATTCAATATTGTCTTTAGAAAGTAATTTATTGTTTAGGTCAGCTATGCAGTACAGGCCACATATATTATTTATAATTTTTATATTATTATTTACCAAATTCGAAATTGACACGCTCTATTGTTTCCTTTTAGCTTTCCTTCACGGCCCTAGTCTTCTAAATTCCTTTCGTCAATATACATATATTTCCAATTTGCATTCCTGGTCTTCTTTGTCGCCCACAATAGCTTTATAGTCTAATGATTACTACCTCAACTCATAAACCCCAATGGTCACGAGTTCGAATTCCCAAAAATGATGTTAATACTAAAAGACAGTCTGAGGATGAGTAATTAATACTCGTAGGCTCAAAGTTCTCAGATTATTTTTTCGATTTTTATTCAAACGTCAAATGTTTTTTCTTCAAATCGATACAATTTACATCATTTTTTAACATTCTTCAAAAAATCACAAACTTGAGTCGATTTTCATTACTTTTTGCCATGTCACACGCCACCATAAATTAAAAGAGAAAAACTGTTGCCAAAAATTGGGGAAAAAAAATATCTAATCTAGCAACACTGCATAAGCTAGATTTTATTTTAGCTCAAGATATGGGTTTTTTTATAAATAATAATATAATAATAACACCACCTGTACTATTGCGATAAGTGCGATGAGGATGAAGTCAGTTTACTTAACCCGTCTTAATGAAGTTATCACAGCAATTAACCAAGATTCAGATATTTTATTTTGCATGTAAGCAAGTTACATAACTCAGCTTTAATAAATACGTATATATACAATATATACTGTCAATTAAACATTAAATATTTTTGGCTTTGTCATGGACTCGTTAATGTGATAAAAAAATTACTTCCGAAAATTTATTTTAATGTTCTTTTAAACTTCAAAAATAGCATTTCTGTTATTTCTTTTAGTAACCGTTTGTACATCATCATATTCAATAGTTTTCGGTTCCCTGTTTTACGGATTTTGCTAGCTTTTTGCGTGGTTAAACAAGTTTATCTTTACTTCTTGTGTTACAGTTGTATATCTAGATTTTTTCCTTTTTTTCATGTCGTTTTCCAGGGAAAACCTCCTGAAGGGCAATCTAACTAGTAACTACATTACAAACAATTAGTGTTATTAAAATTCAAAGCGAAATCATTAAACAACATGATTTATTTGACCTTACACTGATGAGGTAATTAAATTTAATAGGATTATGTACAACCGCAACGTTGGGCGACCTTTTGGGCTCTGATCGTTGTCCCCAAGGCGGTTGGTTTGTTGTATAGTTTCTCATGACCTCAGGCCATCTTTACACTATCAGATGAAATTCACTCGAGAACAGGGTTGCCAGTGTATCAGTTATCTACATTACAAGAGAGGAATTGTTCGTAAAGAAGCGCTCAGTCCTTCCTAATATGTAATCAGACTGAAGAGAGAAGGTACTTTTAGTAATATAGAATACCAGTTTCATTGCTAGCCATACGCCTATCGGGGGGACGGGATAGGTATTCTTTTTTTGTTTATGCAACTTATAATGGCAAACAAGCTGACAGTCTACTTGATGGAAAGTGGTAACCGTCGCCTATAGACATGAGCAGTATCACGGACATAACAGAGTATACTGTTTCGCCCATGATACCCCCATACGTTGCCATTCCTGAGGACTCAGGTATAATTCCTCTGTACCATGTAAATTCACTACCATATCCCACCCTTCATACAGAAACACAGCCATGCAATCAATTGCTTCACAGTAGAAACACGAATGGGACAGAGGTGTCCAAGCAAACGACTTTTGTACAAAATCTCCCTCTGGAAGATGATGAAGTCTACTACCGTAGTTTCCAGATGAAGCCATATGGAGGTCCACCAAATAAAGCATATATTGCTAGCAATGGGGTGGTTTTTTAATGGATGATAATGGAATAGTAAGTAACTCTGCCTGCGCTATCGGTATACACTGGCGAGGCACCAGTGAGAGATGATTATGTGACTATGAAAAAAGGTCAGTTAGCTCATCATGACGAATTCTACTAGAATTAACCACGATGGTTTCCAGGGGGAACCGCGTGAAGGTCAACCTGATAAAGTGTATTGCTGACAATGGGTCAATTAGACCCTATTACTAACAATCTCTTTCCCCCCAATTGCAATGGGGCAATTTTTTTTTAATGGATGATAATGGAATAGTAACTCTGCCTGCGCACGGTATACACAGGCAGAGCACCAGTAAGGATGAAAAGGCAGATAACTGATCAGCCTTTTCATTCTCACTTATCATCCTTACTTGAATTTGTTGATTTCCAGGTGTATTCATCACGATGGGCTAACTAGCTCATTCATATATGTATTAATTTATTTATTTTTAGATCATTTTTTTTTCAAATTGGTTTACAACTGACTAAGTTATGAGGTAACATACATAGAAAATAAAACAAACGAACAGAAACCCTCTTTTTTTAAGTCGGTTGAAAATAGGCGTAGACAACGCAAATAGGGCGAACGTAATGCGAGAGTCAACAGTCCCTCTTATATTTTAATTCTATTAAGTGTTCTCCAAATTCGCCATTAAACGCAACTATTCATGCAACAGGATGCTAAGCGATTTGCAATCATAATAACTACGCTAGAAGGATCAATGTAATCAGACTGATTTTAAATTATCTTGGTTCACCGAGCAGGTTATTTGGATGGTCCTAAACAAACGTTAGTCACTTCCTTTAGACGTATTTAACATGTTGCCAATAAAAAAGTTGTTTGGAATGCTTAATGGAATTCTTGTTTTCTTTCCTTCGTAGCGGGGTAGTGTGATATAAAATGGCCACTTTGGTGGTTTCATGTTCCTGAAGCGATTCATCCTTGCATATTTTGAGCTACTTGTATTTAATACCTGATTCTTGAGTATATCTAGGATATAGTTTACCTGTCTACCAAATCTCCTTCCAATCTGTTTAGCAGATGGAAAAGGGATTGATAGTAATGGGGTCTAACCGCCCCATTGTGGGGGGAAAGGATCGTTAGTAATGCGGGCTACCAGTTCCATTGCTAGCAATATACCCTGTCAGGTCGACCTCCACGCGGTTCCCCCTGAAAACCATCGTGCTGAGTTCCATGTGTATTCAACACGATGGGCTGACTGACCTGCCTTTTTTCATTATTCACCTATCACCCCTCACTGGCGCCCCGCCAACGTATACCGTTAGGGCAGGCGGGGTTAATCATCCATTCATTAATCATCCATTAAAAAAAACCGCCCCATTGTGGGGGGATAGGATTGATAGTAATGGGGAGGTTAGTTTCCATTGCTATTAATCATCAGGTCAACAACGACAACAACATCAGTCAGACAACTTTTCATTCTTTTGTCAGGTCTACCTCCACGAAGTCCCCTTAGAAATCGTCATGCTAAATCCAGGTATATTCATTACAATAGACTGACTTGCTTATTCAATCTCACCTGTCATACCTCATTGGCGCCCCGCCAACGTATATCGTTAGTCGCAGGCTTACCATTCCAATATCATACATGAAAAAAACAATACACATGATGAAAAATACTTAATATGATATGATAAATGATAAAAAAAAACTCCGCCTGCATCATTGATTTTCACCATAGATTACCAGAGAAGAATGATAGGTGAGGATTTTGTTTATGTAACTTTTTTTATGCAACTTAGAATGGCAAACAAGTTGACGGCCCACCTGATGGAAAGTGGTAACCGTCGCCTATAGGCATGAGCAGTATCACGGACATAACAGAGTATACGTTGCCCTTCCTGAGGACTCAGGTGTTATTCTTCTGTACCCTGTAAATTCACTGCCATATTCCACCCTTCAAACCGAAACACAGCCATGCAAACACAATTGCTTCACGGTAGAAACACGAATGGGACAGAGGAGCCCAAGCAAACGACTTTTGTACAAAGTCTCCCTATGGTAAGATGATGAATTCTACTATTATAGTTTATAGGTGAAGCCGTATGGAGATCCACCAAATAAAGCATATTTATTTATTTATTTATTACATCCACTGGGTGAGCCTTACAGTCTTCCAATACGCTCACCCAGGAAAGCATGAGTACAATAACATACAATAACATACATACAATATTACACAAAAAATATTAAACAAAAAATAATACAAAAATACTCAACTGAAACAAAAAAAAAATCTAAACACAAATACTCTGTGGTCACTCGACGAAACTCCAGCAAGTTGGAGGCAAATACATCCAATTGCGGATACTGGCTCAAAATTATTATTAGCATTGGGGACGGCAGTCCCCGTATATACGAGTATATATAATCCCAGTAAGTAAGTAGACATCCACTGGTTTAAGTAAACAAAGGAAGTACAAGATAGACAGCAATAAGCCTCCATCCTGTTTACTTTGCGTCGAGATTGTTTAGGAGAAACACCTACATATACAAAAACCGTGCAAAATTCGAATTGGACTCACACGCTGACGGTTCCGTACTCATCTTCACTAATATTATAAACTAACTGACGCCCGCGACTTTGTCCTCATGATATTTGTTATTCTTGTTTAGTATGTATCGATGTATATTTATTATTTATTATGTCTGGGAATATTGGACCAAAATTAACAAATGGCGTGTCGTACTCACTCTTTAAGTTAAAATGACTTTACTTAAGTAGCTTGCTTTAGGTTAAAATGACTTTACTTAAGTAGGTTGTGTACTAAGCTATATAAGTTACTATGGTTTTTAACTATCCCACGAGAACGCCCGTCGTACAAGTACATGGCCTGTAAGACTATTTCCACGAGAATTAACCACCATGGTTTCCAAAAGAAACGATACGGTGGTTTCGCGTGAAAATCGACTATATTATACCACATTAATGACAATCGCTTTCCCTCCTGAAAACAGCAGTTTTTTTTTTTATTCTATTTGTTTCACTGAATTTCTTATTTATATTTCTGACGCACACTTGTGTTTATTTGTTGTTACAGACTTGAGCTGCGATTTGATACAGCAGAAGTATGTCGTTTAATGGAATGTGCTTCGCGTAAAGTTAATGTATATAATAAATTACTTATATAATATATATATATATATATATATATATATATATAAATTAGAGGATAAAGTGGTCAGTCGCGATAAAATTATATAACGGCACCTAATTATATAAATAATTAGGTGCCGTTTATTATATTTCTTAAGGTTTTTCACAATGATTCTTGTTAGCGCATCAAAAGAAGCTAGCACACCAGGCTTCCGAGTGATGATTGTCAAATCATAAAAGGGTGTCAATTCCGTGTACTCGGCAAGTTTGTTCGTACACGAGACGAGCTCTGCAGAATATGGGGCAGCTTTGAAGTAAGTGTTCCATAGTTTCCTGAAAACAGCAGTTAGCCAGTCCATCATTAGGAATTCGACAGCAATTAACCATGACGGTTTCCAGGGGAAACCGCGTGGAAGTCGTCCTGATAGGCTATATTGCTAGCAATGGAGCTTTTAAACCACATTAGTAACAATCCCTTTCCCTGTATAATGGAGTGAGTTCCATTTGATTGCCCCGTAAGGGAGGAGACGCGACGATAGATAAATATAAATATTTTTAAACATTTATAAATTATTTTTTAATACACAAAACCTTTTCTTTTTAATTTTAATTATTTATATAAAAGAAAACACTAGGTACAAGAAATAATTCTTATACTTTATAACATTTTTTTCTATGACTTGAATGTAGTCGTATAGCGGTGAACACATTAATATGAACAGTGACATCTAGCGGAGATATAGGCAGTTACAAATCGTCTACTTATAAATTGATACCTACTCTTATCTCATTCTTCTTATTCTATTTGAGACGAATAGATGACGCTGTTAAAAGTTTAACAACTAATAATTAAAAAAAAAATATCGTCCTTGTAATAAATTATGAATGTGATAATTTCCAAAGATGTTTTTTGTTCAATTATAATAAAACACAGAATGAATTTAAATGTAATTTTACACAAATATACCGTGAAGCAGTTGTGTTTGCATGGCTGTGTTTCGGTTTGAAGGGTGGGATATGGCAGTGAATTTACAGGGTACAGAGGACTAACATCTGAATCCTCAGAAATGGCAACGCATAGGGGGTATCATGGGCGAAACAGTGTACTCTGTTATGTCCATGGTACTGCTCATGTCTATAGGCGACGGTTACCACTTTCCATCAGGTGGGCCGTCAGCTTGTTTGCCATTCTAAGTTGTATAAAAAATTAATAATAACACTTATATCTCAGATACACAAGATGTTTATTCTCCTAATTCACGCCGACAGGGGGGAGAAGGGATTGTTAGTAATGAAGATTGGTAATCCCCAATGGCAAGGAGGCGACTAAGAGAGGACGAAGGAAGGGGAGCCACATCACTCTTAAAGTATCACCAAAGCCTAACTACAATTGCCAACTCACCTGCTAAGCATGGCAACTACTGGCAAACCCCTCACAATAAGAAGAAACCTATGATAACCTAACCTTGAATCACTCTATCAAAAAACCGCATCAAAATCCGTTGCGTAGTTTTAAAGATCTAAGCATACATAGGGACAGGGAGACGGGAATCGACTTTGTTTTATACTATGTAGCGATGATGATCATGATGATGATGATGATATCATCATCGTCAAGTGCCCATGCTTGTTTTTTTTTTTATTTCTAAATTCAGCAATTTTTTTTTTATTAAGTATCTAACAAATTGATCGACTCTCTGTAAACAAACGTTATAAATCCGTAACAGCCATAAAAACTGGCCACTAAGCGATAAATTGTTAATAGCCACGATGAGCCCCCGGCGGCCATATTTCTCGGATTATACCGCGTATGCATTCGGTTTGTGAATGGTACAAGTTACAAGCAACGAGATGTTCTTTTTTTATTCATATACATACATATATCTAATATATAAAATTCTCGTGTCACGGTGTTTGTTACCAAAATCCTCCGAAACGGCTTTACCGATTTTCATAAAATTTTGTGTGCATATTCGGTAGGTCTGATAATCGGCCAACATCTATTTTTTATATCCATCACTGATAAGGGTGACCCACCCCTAAAAAATATTTTTTTATTTTTTTGACAAAATTTTTTATTTAAATATGAATTAGCATTGAAAAATACATACAACTTTAAATTTTCATCGTTTTACGATCAACCCCTGTATTTTAATTGCGATTTTTATATTTCGCAATAAGTGGTAAAACAACGTTTACGGGGTCAGCTAGTATATACATAAAAATATTAGCCGTGTGGTTCCCCGGCATAGAATAGGCCACCCCTTCCTTTCCCGTGGATGTCGTAAGAGCCGACTAAAGGAAGGCAAGAGATGGGCAGCAGCGTTTCTCTTAAAACATTTCTAAAGCTTGACTGCGGTTGTCAATCCGCCTACCAAGCGTGGCAACTACTGGCTAAACCCCCCAAGGGGAAGGCTTCTGTTCAGCAGTGGACAGTTAATGGCTGATGATGATATATAAAAACATATATACGCAAATAATACCATGAAGGTTACAATATTGCCAAGGTTTTCCCAAGAGACTACAGCATGGGGTTCTTCAAAAGGAGAGTAAAGAGGTTTCTTCAGGGTCGGCAACGCGCGAGTAATACCCCTGGCATTGCAGGTGTTCATAGGCTACGGTAACTTTTACCATCAGGTGGGCCGTATGCTTGATTGTCACCTCAGTGGTATCAAAAAATATATATATACACTGTGCCCATGGCATCTTTCGCACTGGTGTTATTCTTCCGTGCCCTGTAATTTGACTTTCATATGCCACCCTTTCAACTGAGACGGAACATATAAACATACGTTTTCATGCTAAGTCAGTGTTTTGTTCCTTGAACAATGTTCCACGCTGAGCTTCGACCTTTTTGTATTGCTGCAGATCACACTTAATAACACAACTTTATAAATCTTATGTTGTTTTATGTATTATCTATTCTTATGTACATGTTGTGTGTGATTAGTAACAAACAAATACACGATATATCTATCTATCTATCTATCTATCTAAGAACAGCAGACGGAGGTACTCTTAACTGACTTTTCAGTGGAAGTTGGGAAGGGGAGAGGGGTAAGGGATTGTTAGTAATGGAGATCTAACGGCCCCATTGCTAGCAATATAACTCATAAGGTCTACCTTCACAAGGTTCTCTTTGGAGACCATCTTGATGTATTTATGGTTTAGTCTTGTAGAAATTTTATATAAATCGATTACCTAGTTTAGTTTTTAAATCAAACCAACTGGTTTTTGCAACAAAGGAAGTTTTTTGTGTGTGTGTGTGTAACATAGTGTTATTTATGTATATTAATGAAAAATATTTATATCTAAATATTTTTCATTAATATAGACTTTGTACAAAAGTCGATTGCTTGGGTACCTCTGTCCCATTCGTGTTTCAACCGTGAAGCAGTTGTGTTTGCATGGCTGTGTTTCGGTTTGAAGGGTGGGATATAGCGTGAATTTACTGGGTACAGAGGAATAACACCTGAGTCCTCAGTAATGGCAACGCATCGGGGGTATCATGGGCGAAACGGTATACTCTGTTATGTCCATGGTACTGCTCATGTCTATAGGCGACGGTTACCACTTTCCATCAGGTGGGCCGTCAGCTTGTTTGCCATTCTAAGTAGTATAAAAAAAAAACTTGGTTACCATTTCAATATATTCTATTGAAATAATTACAACGCTCTTTATTTTCATCATTACTGTAACACAGTTTAATTGTTCAATCTATAAATACATATGGCATTACATAAAACTAATAACGTTATTGATATGCATAACATATATTACAATCGCTATATTTATATTAATTGAAGCAAAGTTCAAATGTATTAGAATAGAATTAGAACCAGAGCGAGGCTTTGTATAAAAGTCGTTTGTTTGTGTAAAGCTGTCCCGTTTGTGTTTCTACCGTGAAACAGTTGTGTTTGCATGGCTGTGTTTCAATTTGAAAGGTGGGATATGGCAGTGAATTTACTGGGTACAGAGGAATAACACCTGAGTCCTCAGGAATGGCAACGCATTATACGCATATCATGGGCGAAACAGTATACTCTGTTATGTCCATGGTACTGCTCATGTCTATAGGCGACGGTTACTAGTTTCCATCAGGTGGGCCGTCAGCTTGTTTAAATAACTATATATTATAACTAGATTCCTAGCTGAAACTGAGCTGCACTAAAAACTAAACTACTAAACTGATTTTGATAAAATTTCTATAAAACCAATCTGTAAATATAACCTTTCAGGTAAAAAAAAGATTTTTCCAAACCGGTTTACAATAGGGAGGGGGGATTATTGTTAATAATGGAGACTAAGGACCCCGTTTCTAGCAATATAATCAACCAGGTCGACCTCCACGTGGTTCCCCCTGGAAACCAACGTGCTAAATTCCAAGTATATTTCATCACGGTCTGTTTAACCTGCCTTTTTATTCTCACCTATCATCTCTTACTGGTGCTCTGCCAGTGTATACCGTTAGCGCAGGCGGTGTTACCATTCCATCATCACCCATTGAAAAAATAAAACAGTTTACAACTGACGAAATTACGAAGTAACAAACATAAAAAAAATACAACCCTAACTTCCTTCTTTTTGAAGTCAATTACTTCCTTTTCTTTTAAATAATTAATCAACATTGTTTTTAGGTTTGTTTTTACTTAATCAATACATGTACTTGGAAATCGATCATCCTTTCAACATAACCGGACTAACAGGCAACGTAACACACCTTTCTCTGTGTTATGTATCTATATTATCTTTTCTCATATCTTTAACTCGTATTTTAATTGAATCAATTATTATAAACATAAAACTCGAAGAATGCTTATAGCTTAGCGTTTTAGAAACCACCGTGCACCTAGCGGTTGAATTAAGTCCCTAATTTTATATTGTATTTAATTTTTTTATAATTCCGCTTATGATTATATCTTATGTTAATAATATGTATATCTTGTTTGTACATATATATGTATATTTAACTAACCTCTCAATTATTTGATTTAAATTTTTAAAATGTATATTGTTATTCTCTTAGATTATATAGAAAGAGTGTCTCCATAGAAATGTTTAAAAAAAACGGATCAACTTTTCCATACAATTTTGCGTGATAAATACTTATGAGTGATTCCTTTATAACTTGTAAGTATATTTATTTAATCTTATAATTTCTGCATCTATTTAATGCGTAAACGCTCATTTTATTTATTAAATAATATGTCAAGATACATTTTATGTGTATACAAGTGTATAGAACACTGATGAAAAAAAAAACGAGTCAGTTAATTGTCAAAGTGCTAAAAAAAAAGTTGACCCATTTTTGAGGCTCGATGCTCTATCTATATAATCTAAGGTTGTATTATGCAGGATCATATTTTATATGACCGACAAGGTAATATAGCGCTGTGGGGGGGAAATGGATTGTTAGCAATGGAATTTGACAGCCCCATTGCTAGCAATATACCTTATTAGGTCGACCTCCACGTGGTTCCCCCTGGAAACCATCGTGAATAATTCTTGTTGAATTCGTCACAATGGGCTAACTGACCTACTTCATCTTCACCTATCATCCTTCACTGGTGCCCCGCCGGTGTATACCGATAGCACGGGTGGGGTTACTATTCCATTATCATCCATTGAAAAAAAAATTTTGCGCTGTGACTCTAAAATGGACTCCGTAGATGGCGGTAGGGTGCAAAACAAAGTTTATCAGCCAGTAATTTTATAAATATGAAAGTGAGTTTGTTAGTTACTTGTTATCTCTTGGTGCTTTAATGGCTCAACAAAATTGTTATAAGTTTTAGTACGTATATACCTGTACATATTTATTAAAGTTTGTAAACGTTGGATGGATGGAGGTATGTAAATCTTTAACGCAAAAACTACTATACGGATTTGAAGGAAATTTGATACAGGGGTAGATAGGTCCTAAATACGCATATAAGTTATTTTATACACTGATCCGCGTCGGCGAAGCTGTGGGATACAGCTAGTGTTTAATAAATTAATTAACCAGAGGGAGACTGTACAAAAGTCGTTTGCTTGGGCACCTCTGACCCATTCGTGTTTTTATCGTGAAGCAGTTGTGTTTGCATGGCTGTGTTTCGGTTTGAAGGGTGTGATATAGCAGGAAATTTACAGGGTACAGAAGAATAACATCTGAGTCCTCAGGAATGGCAACGCATTATATATTACGGGCGAAATAGTATACTCTGTTATGTCCATGGTACTGCTCATGTTTATAAGCCATTTTCCATCAGGTGAGCCGTCAGCTTGTTTGCCATTCTAAGTTACAAAAAAAAAATATAAATTTCTGTCGTGAAGCAGGTGTGCTTGCATGGTTGTGTTTAGGTTCGACGAGTAGGATAGGACAGTGAAATAACATGTAAGTATTACATAAAACCATAGGCCTCAGTAGTGGCAACGCATAAGGAGCATTGTGGGTGTATACTGTGACGTCCATGGTGTTGTTCATGTCTATAGGCGACGGTTACCATTTTTCATCAATTTGTTTGCCATTTTAAACATCATAAAAACAAGAAAAAGCTTTTCACTTGGACCGTAGCAAGTGTATAATTCACGTATCCAGTACGAATTGTAATTGTTTACCGATATTGGGCCACGCTAATGCGCTAATTTACTGCTACATAAAAATTAACTGTCTGTCTGTCTGTCCAGCAGATTAACTCGCCCATATATTTATTAGTACAGTAAGTATCTGTAACTAGGTTTGTTTAATTTTAAACGTATTAATCTGTGAAAGTAATTGAATACTCTGTACGTTTTATTGAAGCATCCATTTTAAAAGGTAGCATGTTGAGGATATGGTATGAAATAACAGGGTCATCACCGTCATCATATCAGCGATTACCTGTCCAATGCTGAGCATAGGTTTCTTCTTATTGTAAGGGGTTTGCCAGTAGTTGCCATGCTTAGCAAGTGAGTTGGCAATTGTAGTTAGGCTTTGGTGATACTTTAAGAGTGACGCGGCTGCCCATCCCACGCCCTCTCTTAGTCGCCTCCTTGCCATTGGGGATTACCAATCTCCATTACTAACAATCCCTTCTCCCCCCTGTCGGTGTGAATTAGGTGAATAAACATCTTATTTGACCAGTTCAAGGTAACAAACACACTTTCACATTTATAAGAATTATCCAAGCTTGGATAAGCTGTAATTTTTTGAAATCTACAAATTTTTCTAAATTTCTGGGATAGCAGACACATGGCTTTGCCCTAGCTTGAACCTAGGCATAGCACCCGTGCGAAACCGGGCCGAGTCGCTAATATCGTATATTGATGACCCTAGATATTGATGGAGGCAGAGGTCGTCACCCATTCCGATATCGCCCGTACCGGTCGGATATTTATTTAGATCGGCCCAATCAAAATTGGCCGTGCCAACGTTGAGTCAACGACTATTAACCCGATGTAAACCACTAGCATTGGGATTTTCAAATACCCTTATATATATAAAAAAAATCAAAAACTATCAAAACGTTTATTACATCTAGATAGGAAAAACCTTAAAATAATGATAGAGACACTAACGGGTCATTGCCCATTAATCAAACATTTATACACAATAGGAGCCACAGACAGCCCTCTATGTCGAGGCTGTTTCGACGCCGAAGAAACGGCTGCTCACGCAATCCTGGAATGTGAAGCTGTGGCCCATCAACGTTTAGAAATCCTCGGAACGGTGAGGTCGCTCGTGAGGCCTGTGAAGATTCCTAAATCTTCACGGTGCACACACTAAATGGAGTGACGACCTTAAATGCATTGTAGTGTCAATGTATGCAGGTGGCTCAGGACCGTTCCTTATAGCAGTTTATGGGGGAGGCCTATGTTCAGCAGCGGCCAGGTAATGGCTGATATAATGATGGTGATATAAAACTTGCCATCAACTCAAAAAGAATCTTAACACGAATCAATCACACGTTTTAAATTCACACTTTAATTTACATAATTGAGAAATATTTTCTTCTGTAGCCAGCAGTGGCGGCGAAATACTATTTATTCTGGTCAGAACTATGTACACAGGAACATTTCTTTAAATTTCGCTAGAAACCGCAGGATATAAGATTTGATATTTGTAGTCCTTGTTGACTTCAGTCTCGACAACGAAATACATATAGTAGTTACTTTATATACTTATTTACGAGGGCAAAGCCATGTGTCTGCTATCCCAGAAATTTAGAAAAATTTGTATATTTCTAAAATTTATTTATTGTGTAAATACATTTTTCTAACAAAAGGGCATGGAGTTTGATTTTTAATATTTTCCAATTTTGGATAGTTTTCAGAGCAATTGTAAAAGTGTAAAATAAATAAATAAATAAATTATCAGCGACTAAAATTGATTATATACATATATTACTTACAAAAATTCTGAAATATCCATGCAAACCCGGACAAAATCACTAGTATTAAATACCAATAATTAGCAACAAATAAATAATTAAAGTATTTAAAAACGATAAAAGGCGAAGACAACCGAAGTGATTACACAATACAGGTAGGTACCTACGCACCGTCATCCGATGCGGTCGTTCACTGTCACCGTCGAGAGTAATTGCGTAATTCAGAGAAAACATAATCTGATATACTTATTACGACTTAAGTAATCTATGCTCGAAGGTTTAAAGGTAACAGCGAAGTGAATTGTTGATATTGTAAATAAATTTTATCAGAGGGAGGAGAAAGTCGTTTGCTTGGGTACCTCTGTCCCATTCGTGTTTCTATCGTCAAGCAGTTGTATTTGCATGGCTGTGTTTCGGTTTGGAGGGTGGGATATGGCAGTAAATTTACAGGGTGCAGAGGAATAACGCCTGAGTCCTCAGGAATGGCAAGGCATGGGGGATATCATGGACGAAACAGTATACTCTGTTATGTCCATGGTACTGCTCATGTCTATAGGCGACAGTTACCACTTTCCATCAGGTGGGCCGTCAGCATGTTTGCCATTCTAAGTTGTATATAAAAAAAAAAAACAAACAATTTATGAGCACACAAGGACTAATACATTGTTCTTAGCGATTTTGAGTATATAGTGGGTGACTGCAATAAAAAAGTGAAATTTTCACCTTTTGTACGGAACAAATAATACATAAAATATTTTTAAGAAATTAGGAAACTATGGTGACAGTATTACACATATTATTGAGGACAATCCATAAAGAATTGCAATTTGATATTCGAAAATCTATAATTTTACTGTATATTTGGCTTGAGACAAAACTTTATATGATTACTAGCGACCCGCCCCGGCTTCGCACGGGTGCAATGCTGATACTAAATATACTACAGAATAGAATTTCGAATATATACATATTTTTTATTATCGTAACGTACTTATAAGCACGATAAAATTATTTAGTATTTAGTATATCAGTGTTTCTCTACAATATTATGCATGTATTATACATATAAACCTTCCTCTTGAATCACTCTATCTATTAAAAAAAATCGCATCAAAATCCGTTGCGTAGTTTTAAATATCTAAGCATACATAGGGACAGACAGACGGGAAGCGACTTTGTTTTATACTATGTAATGATGATAGCGTACCAGTTAGATTAATTAATATTTATCTAAAACAAAAAGTAATAAACATTTGGAATATTTTAATTCATGTTTTCACACGTCTACAAAAATACGGATTTTATTAATAAGGCGGGGTTTTTTTACGTATATATATGCTAAACAAAATTTTTTCTAATACTGAGTACAATATGATAATTATTTTTACAAACAATAGCATTTACTCCCATGGTCTCATACTAATTTTGATACGATTAAAATCTTCTTTTTTTTTGTACAACATAAATTAAATAAGTTAATTTATTTTATTATATACTTGACGTACATAATTCGTATTTCATTATTAGCTGACCCGGCGAACTTCATATCGCCGAAATTTTAAAATACTTTTTCCGCTATTATTTCCTTACGTGAATCTTTCCGATATTTCAATAGTTATTCTGCTATCGCTTGCGACGAAGACGAATTCAAAAGATCATCAGGTAAATGGGCTGTTCAGAGATTGATGTTCCGGAGTCATAGATGATGTAACTAACCAGAATTTGTTTTATTTACTCGTAAGTAACTACCGCCGCCCATGATCACCAAAAGACATTGCAGGTGTGATGCCGGCCTTTTGAAAAAGAATATGATCTTTTCTTGAAGATTATGGTGTCGTATCAATTCGGAAATACAGTATTAATATTACGCCAATAATATTAGGACTGTCCGCGATTTTCATTAAATATTGCACTCCCTAGTACACTCAAGTTGTATCGCAACTGTCGGAGAGTGAAAGTCGGATGCATGACACAGCATCTTGCAGTCACTGTGTATTCGCAAACGGTGCTTATCACACGCCACTATGGTAAGTCATAAATTTATTTATTATATTTATTTATTTTTATGTGTTTCATATTCTTTATTGAGAGAGAGATAGAAAGAGAAGGTAATGTAAAAATGGAAAATGAAATTGGTTGTCAAAATAGTTATTATTCAACTATAATTTAATTAAAATATTTATGATGTGTTATAAATATATTTAAAAAAAGAATGTTACGTGCACCACATTGTCAGCAATCAATAAGTGCCTCTAACTGTCCAATCATTCTTAACCAGAGGGAGACTTTGTATAAAAGACGATTGCTTGGGTACCTCTGTCCCATTCGTGTTTCTACCGTGAAGCAGTTGTGTTTGCATGGCTGTGTTTCGGTTTGAAGGGTGGGATATGGCGTGAATTTACAGGGTACAGAGGAATAACACCTGAGTCCTCAGAAATGGCAACGCATGGGGGGTATCATGGGCGAAACAGTATACTCTGTTATGTTCATGGTACTGCTCATATCTATAGGCGACCGTTGCCACTTTCAATCAGGTGGGCCGTCAGCTTGTTTGACATTCTAAGTTGTATAAAAAAAAATCTTTTTTATATTTTCTTTTTCTCTCTCTATCTATCTATATTGTAAAATAAATTGTGTTCCAAAAAAAAACTTTAATTGTAACGATACCAGTTATTTTAATTTAAAAACTAAACCACTGAACTAATTTTGATAAAATTGCTACATGACCAATCTATAAGTATATCCTATCAGATAATAAAAGAATACCTCACATCGATCCAAATATCGAGTTCATAACTGATAGAATAAAGAGGTAACAAACATAAAAAAAAAAACAATCGAATTGACAACCTCCTTTCTGAAGTCGTTTGAAATGTATATTAATTCAAACAACGCCATAAAACACAAGGAAATAATAGAAATAAGTAGCTATTATACTGTTAACTACTAAGAGTGACTATTGAGAGAGTCACACTATTGTACGTGAAATGTAAACAAACATGCAGTGACCACAATTGTTCATTTTAATTATGTACTCTGGTATTTATAATTTTATGTGTGTGGTCACCGAGTAAGAGGCGACTAAGGAAACAAAGTGACATTAGATCGTTAACACAATAGAGAAGGAAATATTAAAAATTACTAATTATTTATATTTATTTATTTTACACTTTATTGCACCAAGTAAAATATCTTCTTAATTAATACTATCGTCAATTACTCCAAAACAACTAAACAGATTTGAATGAAATTTAGTGCACATTCTGACTTTATCCAGGATTATCGAATAGATTACTTTTTTCTTTTAATTAATGAATTACAGCTAGGTATAAAAATTAAAAAAAAATTAATACATGCTTTTTTCCGCGACTTTATCTACGTGACCGGAATATATTTTTATTTACTGACTGAGATAAAAAAAAATGGCCTTTATCCTTCTCCGTCCCTTACAATACGTATATGTCAAATTTTAAAGCGATTCATTAAGCCGTTAAAGCACTAGAAGTAACAAACAAACTCACTTTCACATTTATAATATTAATATACAATATTAATAAATTAAAATATATCTGGCATTAAAAATATTTTTTAGATGGCAACACTGCATTTGCATTTTTCTACCAAATTCTACAAATTAAAATCTCATTCAAGTACATCTGACACTTGATACTCGTGGATTTACAATGCCATTCTCTCGTGAGCAGCCCATTTATGTAGATACATAAGTATGTACCCATTACTAATAACAGTATTGGTCACGTAACACTTACATAATAATGTCTTGAGACAGCCAACTACTATAGCATTTAACACTTCGATTCTCTTATTGATTTTTTTTTTGATGTGTGAAAATGGCATGGTAACCCCGCCTGTGCTAACGGGATACGCTGGCGGAGCACCAGTGAAGGTGATCGATGAGAACGAAAACAGGCCAGTTAGTCCATCATGATGAATTCATCAGGAATTAACCATGATAGTATCCAGGGCGAACCGCGAGGAGGTTGACCTGGTTGTGTATTTTGCTAGCAATGGGTTTCTCAGTCTCCATTACTAACAATCCCTTCCCCCCCCCCTCTTATTGAATTTAAGAGCGTCACAAAGATTAAAGAAATGTGCTACCTTTGCAATTGTCCAATAATTGGCGAAAAAGGATTGTTAGTAATGGGGTCTAACTGACCCATTGCTAGCAATACATCCTGTTAGGTCGACCTCCACGCAGTTCCCCCTGGAAAACAATGTGGTTAATTCTAGTGGAATTCATCACGGTGCTCTCATCACTCACTGGTGCCCCGTCAGCGTATACCGATAGCGCAGGCGGGATTACCATTCCATTATCACCTATTAAAAAAATTATCCAATTATCTGTCGACAACAAAAAAACAATTGAGCTTATACTTAATGTATAGATATATAATATTATTGATTATTTTTATTTTATTTAAATAGGTACACATTACAGAGAATTAACATAGTTACATTAATTTATAAACTACAATTATGTTTTGTTTAAGCTAATCCTCCAAAACTTTGCGTACACGGCATGATCAAAACATAAACACACAGCTAAAGTCTGTAAACACAATATAATTTAAACAACAAAAAATGGATAATCATATATATATATATATACATGTGTGTATATATATGTATATGATTATCCATTTTTCCAAACACAGACACACACACACACACACACGCGCAAAAAAATAATGCGCGCGCGCGCGCGCGCATTATTTTTTTTGTTTTTAACGCGCGCATTTTGATGTGTATATATACAATATATATATTATAACTGCTGAAAATAAAACTTTCCATTGTGGGGCGGGGAGGTTAGTAGTTGCCACGCTTGACGGGCGGGTTGGCAACCGCAGGTTATGACATGGTATGGTATTTTAAGAGTGACGCTACTGCCCATCCCTCGCTGTCCCTTAGTCGCCTCTTGCGACAACCACGGCACAGATAATATAATACTATGACCACGGTAAAGGAAGGGGTGGCCTATTCTATACCGGGAGCACACGGTAAACTCTCTGAAAGTGTTTCTTTTTTATTGGTGATAATGGTATGGTAACCCCGTCTGTGCTGTCGGTATACAATGGTGGGGCACTAGTAATAGATGAGTGATGAGGATGAAAGACGATCAGTTAGCCCATCCTGACGAATTCAACTAAAATTTGCCACAATGGTTTCTAGGCGGAACCACGTGGAGGTCGACCTGACAGGGTATATTGCTAGTAATGGGGCTATTTGACCCCATTTAAAACAATCCCTTCCCCCCTTAGTGTCAGACAAATGTTTGTATTATTGAAAATAAAATTATTAATTTGAACTTATAATAATTTCAGGGGGCCAATCAGAGTGATAATAAGGACTCCAGCAAAGCAGATATGGTGAAGAAGATTAAGGCCCGCGTGGCCGCCGCCGACCCGAACAAGGCTCGTGAAGTTGGCGGTGTCTTCCTGTTCAACATCATCAGAGGAAACTCCGTTTATAGTTGGAGTAAGTGATATTTTACTCAACTTCAAAAAAAGAGTAGGGTCTTAATTGAATTTTTTCATAACTCTATCATTTATAAATCAATTTGTAAAGTTCTTTTTTTTTAAACGATATAGTTTCCGATTAGTCTTACAAAAATCTAGTTTAAATTTAAATAACCTTTTATTGGATGTAGCGCCTTAATAAAACATTCTTCATTGCACTACAGAAATCAACAGTATTAGACAAATGCTCTATAGTTAGGAATAAGCATATTTTTAACCGATAGCGCGGATGTGGTTACCATTCCATTATCACCCACTAAAAAAAATTATATATACACCAAAACCAGCTCTAGTGCACTAAATGCTTATTGCACTAAAACATACAGTAACAACAATAAGTTAATATCAATGTTAGCAAAGGCGAACTTATCTCTAAAAGAGATTCCTTCCAGTCAACCTAACACAGTGGCATAGGAAGTAGTGAATGGGCAGCAGTAGTGCAAAAAGAAATTAAAATAAATATTTACATAAATTACAAATTATATATATATATATATATATATATATATATATATATATATATATATATATATATATATATATATATATATATACATATATATATAAATAAAAGAGAACACAATGATGACAGTCTTCTTATCAATTATATTTAAACAAAATTGGAAACAATCCCACTGAATAAAACAAAATATGAGAACAAGTGACTTGGTAACAAACCCGTCCTTGTCTTTACAAAACCGGCTATAGCTGAGAAATAATACATACTCGTATACATAATGATAATAATGTTTTTATTTTATTAGTGAAGTGTGGTAGAAATAAGCTGACATAGTAGCCAGTTATTTGCAGGGCAGAAGCTGCTCAATATTGTTTCTGTATATCTTCTTGAGATACTTACTATAATTACATCTAAAGGAACGAACAGTAGGACAAGACGGTAAAAATAAGGCCGTCATATATTTAAATATACCTTACTTACTTATTCCAGCGATGGACCTCAATAAAGTGATAGTGTACGAGGGAGAACCGGAGGAGGACCCCGATACCACGTTCACACTAAACGAGCATTATTTCAAACAACTGGTGTACGGCCGGGAGGACCCTCGCGTCATCATGCAGGCTGGCCGCTGTTCGGTCACCGGGGACATCATGAGGGCAATGAAATTGGAACCCTATATTAAGATAGAATAAAGAACACAACGTCTTGATTAGTTACACTCCAGTTAAAACTGGTTAGTTGATTAGATTTATTTTGTTTAATTCCGAAGATTGACTACTAATATTATTACCAAAAGTTCTACGACCTTCCATATTAGCCATCAATCTTCGACCGCCATACCGTCCACGCACGTTTTGCACCACGTGTTTCACGTCTAAACAACATCTTCATGTATATTAATAGATCGCTACTTAAGAAGCCTAATATTAGCGGTTCAGCGCCCAAACTGCGAAGACTCATTTTTATTTTAGTCGCACGCATATTAATGGTAGCGGAATTAAACAAAATAATCCTAATCAACCAACCAGTGATTTGCTCTACCGTAAAATAACATCTAGTTCAGTAAAATACTCTGAAGTTATAAATCTAGAGACTCGATCGCAAATGGAGTACTAATTTAGAATCTAAAGCGATCACTGAGAAATATACTCACAATTAGTCTAATTCTTACCTCCAGTCGTTTGGACTATACCAAGCGCGTTGGACAACTGGTTATTCCTTACACTGTGGTTATATTATAAATGTAGAGTATCCTTATTACGTTACGTTTACATCTCAACTTTATGACATAAAAGCAATGAAAATAGACTCTTATATTAAGCTAAAATAAGGGCGAAAATTCCTTAATTAAATGTGGCACAAGCTAAAATAATTTTAAAATGTTAGTTAATAAAAGGTAATGCCAATCAAGAATGCAGAGATAAGAGATCGCCACTTTTTTACTCACCTTTATTTATTTATTTAATAATAATTAATGGCTTTAAATATTTTACTAATAACGATTATAAAATCATCGTCATCATCATATCAGCTTCTAACTGTCCACTGCTAAACATAAACCTCCCCCAAGGGGAGATTTGCCAATACTTGTCACGCTTGGCAGGCGGATTGGCAACCGCAGTTAGACTTTAGAGGTGTTTTAAGAGGCCAGCCCTCGCCTTCCCTTAGTCGCCTCTAACGACACTCACGAGGAAGGAAGGAATGGCCTATTCTATGCCGGGACACACATAGCGAAAGTTCTAAAAACCCGTGCAAAGCCGGGTCGGAACGGTTATAAAATATTTCTATTTAATTTTTAAAAATTGTACCAAGTATTGTAACACATTAAATTTCGTTTTTAGTTTTAAATAAAAATCGAAAGTTACATGTAAGTTCATTGACACGAATTTTATGTCGAAAACGAGTTCGTTTAGAAATCAATTAGGTTCGTATCTCATCTCGCTATAATATAATATAAATTTGTAAATATAATTCTAGTTGTAGCTTTAAAGTATTATATTTTTGTCTATCTGTGTAATCAATGTACTTATAAAAATTTCATTGACACACTAAGGAGTTAATACAAAATATTGCGTCTAGATCATTAATAATTATCATAATATATATATATATATATATATATATATATATATATATATATATATATATATATATATATATATATATATATATATATATATATATATATATATATATATATATATATATTTTTAAATATTTTTTAATTCAATTCACTCATAATCGTATTTTCTGATATTGCTCACAACTTAGGTTACATGTTATTTTTATTATTTACTTCGTTTTCTCGCACTGTATAATTATGTTAAAGTGAATGCTGTGAATACCTATAATAGGCATGTGCATTAATATTGTATTATATTTAATGTTTGTTATACCTATATGTTATAATGCAATATGCTGTTGGTGTTGCTTTAAATAAATAAATAAATAAAATAATAAAAATAGATCGAACAAGTAACCATAATGTGTATAACAATATTTTATTTTATTAATACAATAAAATTGAAATTAGACCATATTGGAGATATTGAAGAAAAAATAATTAGTGCTGTCTTAATAAGAACAATTATCATTATTATTAAAAGAGGGACTTTTTTCAGGCAATAAAGCCTGTAACCTTTCCGTGATCATTTGTGCTTGCCCTTTTTTTATAGTTCACTGGTCATAAGAGCAACAGAAACCTAAATATTTTTTTTTTAATTTTATCTCTCTGTCTATATGTTTGTTCCGGTATCACTCGAAAACTACTGCACCAAATTGGATCAGATTTTCACTGTTGTGTTTCTAAAGATATATCCTAAAATTGGTGTATAGTTTAGCTTGATACGATATTGAAAAATGGTCAATTTCATTGATTTTGTACTTCTGTAATCAACGCGTGCAAAGTAGCGAGCAAAAATACATACATACATACATACATATCTGTCACGCCTGTCTCCCATTAGGGTAGGCAAAAACAATGGAACGTCAAATGCTTCGATTCAAACAAACCTCTTTCGCGAGCAAAAATTCAGTTTAAATATAAGTTGTCTAAATTTCTACTGTCACTATATGTGTTTTGACCATCGTAAAACACCGATCAAATGTTACGTCCCCCTCAACTTCCACACTCGATAATTGACTATGACTACCCCATTAGGGGTTATAGTCGTGAATATATATTTTTCTCCCAAGAATTCGCAACTTTCCTAGTGTAGATAATTTGATTAGAGAAAACAACGATTATTTAATAGAACGTACTTAACTAGTTAATTAAGTGGTACAACAATGTAGTTATATATTTATATTTACGGCAATATGTTACCTACTTCATTAGATTTGTAATATTTAATTATAAATTTAAGTTACCGACTAATAAGTTAATAATTTTTTTGAATTTTTCAATATTTTGTTTTTATTTTATCAAACCTTTGGTCTTTTTTTCGAATATTAATACTACTATAAAAATAATACTACTATAATACTATAAAAAAGTTCATAAATACAGAGTGAATAAATAAATATTTACATTCTTTCAAAATAGTGTTGTTTCACAATAGTGAAACAACAATTTTTCAATAGGTCTAAAATATATAATAATATTCAATAGAAATAAAAAAAAAAATGAAATCTCTCGTACTTATTAATTTTCCCGCGCAAACATGGCACAATGATATGATAATAATATCAGCTGTTAATTGCCCATTACTGAACATAGGCCTCCCCATATGGTGGGGGAGGGGGGGGGGGATTCCAGTAGTTGCCACGTTTGGCAGACAGGTTGGCAACCGCATTTAAGCTCTGGTGATGCAAATACGCTATATCTAAAGGAAAATCAAGAGGTTTGATATTTCTCAACATGGGTTGACCTTTGATGGAGCTTGAACGCTACAATACAAATACATGAATGGATAGAGAATACAACGCAATTTTATTATAAAGTTTTTTAACAGAATGTCATCAGACATTGAATATGCCATGTCGACATATTTTTATGTGTGCAAAAGTATAAATAAATAAAATAAAAATGGCATGATAACCCCGTCTACTCTTTCGGTAGGTATACGTTGATGGAACACCAGTGAGTGTAGTTAGGTGAGGACGAAGTCAGAACAGTTAGCCTATTGTGACGAATGCACCACGACTCGTATTAACACTATAAATACTTTCTCCTTTAAGATTCTCAAGGTCGACTGGAAGAGATCCCTTTAAGGAATGAGTCGGCCTGTGTACATTGTTGTTATAACCTAATATCTGTATTGTAAGTGATTGTACAAAAGTAATAAATAAAATGAGCTCCCTGCCGAGATTTTCCCAAGTGACTACAGCATGGGGTTCTTCAAAAGGGGGGTAAAGAGGTTTCTTCAGGGTCGGCAACGCGCGCGTAATACCTCTGGTATTGCAGGCGTTCATAAGCTACGGTAACCGCTTACCATCACGTATGCTTGTTTGCCACCTCAGTGGTATAAAAAAATACCACGATGATTTCTAGAGAGGCCGCATGGAGGTCAACCTAACGCGGTATATTAGGGGGGGAAAGGGATTGTTAGCAATGGAGTTTGACAGCCCCATTGATAGCAATACGCCCTATTAGGTCAACCTCCACGTGGTTCGCCCTGGAAACCATCGTGAACAATTCTTGTTGAATTCGTCACGATGGGCTAACCGACCTACTTCATCCTCACCTATCATCCTTCACTGGTGCCCCGCCGGTCTATACCGATAGCGCGGGTGGGGTTACCATTCCATTATCATCCATTAAAAAAACGCGTATATTATATTGTTAACAACATGGCGAGTAGAGCCCAACACTAACAATCTCGTTCTCCCCAGCAAAATTTTATTAAAATAATACAGTATTTTGTTAAACATAAAAAAAAAAACTTCAATCGCGAGAAAATGAGTATCAATGATACAAATACGAGAAAAAACTTCTCTATAGTAATAATTAGGGATATTTCGCTGTATTTTTTTTAATTACTGCAAAAAAAGAACCTTTTTTTAAGTAGCTTAACTCACATTCTGAATAAAAAAAGAAATCTAATTATAAACCTAATAACATCTGTCTGCAAAGACACATATTGTGCATCACAAAGTGGGGAGGGAGCACCCACTCAACTGGTTTCACAATTACGGTAAATGGGTTCATTGGTCTACGGTCAGATACCTCAGGCCCTGACATTATCTCCCATATACGCCAATAACTATTTAAATAACGTATATGGTAGTAACTAGTAAAGATTTTGCAAATACGAGATACCAATGAATTCAATAAACACTTTTAAAATTATACATACTGAATTTGCATCGAGATACAGAATTTTAATTGGAATTTTATGATTTTATTCTTCTATTTTATGCATATTTTTATATAACGCCATCTAGTGGCAAGAACTGTAACTAAAATTTAATGTATCACTAAAATTAGATAGTAATATAACATAAGATTAGGATGGACTGTTTAGTTATAAAAAAAAAACATTAATTATAAAAGATATAAATTAATATATATACAATTTATTTAGGTAGATGTCTAAAGCAGAAAATAAAATAAAAATTGTAAATATAATAGTCTATTTTTGTTATTTTTGATTAGTTTTTCTAATCTTATGGATTTACCTCCCCTCCTCGCGGTTCCCCCTGGAAACTATCATGGTTAATTCCTGATGAATTCATCATAATGGACTAACTGGCATGTTTTCATTCTCATCTATCACCCTTCACTGGTTCTCTGCCAGAGTATCCCGTCAGCGCAGGCGAGGTTACCATTCCATTTTCACCCATCAAAAAAAAACTCTAAAAGCACAGAAACCTCGATGCGCAAGTCCGACTTCTAATTGACAGGTATTATTTCAAAGATCGAATCATTTACTCAAGTCACAAAGACGTTTAAATATTAAGTAAATCAGCGGTTATAATTCGATTTTTAAAATTCTATACCATTTGCATTCTAATACCTTAGGCCATTTGAATTGTAATAGAACATAAACAAAGTAATTAGTAATCCAGAGAGCGGGTCCCATAATCGGTAGTTTAAGGACAACTACGCAGACTCATAGTGTCATGGACCAGTAATAGTGTGCACTTGAAGTACTGTTGCGCGGTCAAGTGTTTTATTGTAAGTAAGTAAGCATTTTAATGTATTTTATTTTTAGCATTTTTTAAAGGACAGAAAAATAGCATTTCTTTTTCTTTTTATTCCTTTTATTTTTAGTCACAATTATTAGGTTGATAAATCACTAACATACTCGTATGTTACTAACATAATGAAACATGACACTAACATAACCTATGATGTACTATTATCTATTGTTTATTTAAATTTTATCAATTTTCAACTGCCATTTCGTCCACACACGTATATGGAAGGTTGTAGAACTTCTAGTAATAATAATAGTGTTAATTTTCGAGTGTTAACAGTCGCACTCACACTAATGGTAGTGGAGTTTTGGCGTGAATTTACAGGGTACAGAGGAATAACACCTGAGTCCTCAGGAATGGCAACGCATGGGGGGTATCATGGGCGAAACAGTATACTCTGTTATGTCCACGGTACTGCTCATGTCTATAGGCGACTGTTACCACTTTCCATCAGGTGGGCCGTCAGCTTGTTCGCCATTCTAAGTTGTGTAAAAAAAAAAAAGTTAAACAAAATAATTCTAATCAAATAACCAGTGACATGGTCTTCGAAATAATAATATCTGTTGAGTTTAATTGTTTTGTGTCTCCAGCCTCCACGATTATTATTTTTAATAATTGCAACATTAGGCATAGACAAAAAAAGAGTAGTTACGGTGGAGTAGGCCAGAGGGCGCTGGATGATTGTCTTTGGTGTGTGTGAAAAAAGAAATATATATGGCTGAAATTGATGAAATTGTTCTGAAATATAAAGAAAATAATATTAGAAGTCGATTAAAATACGTGTTTTTTATTGCTTGGCGCAAGTGTTCATGCATTATTATAATAAATATTAATATAAACATCAATAACATCTAGTGCAGTAAAATACAATTACCAGCAAAGTAGATAACAAAACACATCGAATGCAACTTGGTGCGTGAGTCCAATCAATTAAATATACACAATACGTGTTATGAGCAGCAAGGACAGAAACAAATAGAGAGAGAAAAATTATATCTCTTCTGGAGAAGGAATTGGAGAAAAGGTAATCAAAACTATTGGAGATCACAACCCTTAGTCATACCTAAGCGATGCACTTAAGGAGGTAAAAAATTTAAGTTAATACATATGTAGTAATAACAATAAATCCAATCTTACATCATCATCTTCCTACCCTTATCCCAATTATTATTTGGGATCGGCTTAATATGTTTTTATCCATATTACAAAAAGATTCGGATTACAGTTTTACGACCGGCCGCCTGCCTTGACATCAATCTTCTTTGGGAAATCTTTGAATCCACTCTATATTATATATATATATATATAAAAAAAAAACACAATAACACTTTTGCCTCGAATTGTACCGGTATATCCACATATATCTAAGCCTTGCAGTTATTTTCAACTTAATATTCGATACTTGATCTTCGCCACCGCGAGACAGTTAACAAGTTGCGTGCAAACAAACACGCCGGCAGTGTAACAAATAGCAAAATAGTTTGTGTTCAAATAAACAAAGATAATAATAATAATGGATATGAAAATTGTATTATTAATTATTGCCGCGTCTATTGCTAGCGCGTACGGTGAGTGGAAATAATAAAAAAGAAATATTTTATAATTTTAATTGTCATTAATAATTTGAAACACTTTTTTTCCATAATTATACATTTCAATATTTATTTTCGGAAATAAACACGACATGATTTCACGGTCCATATGCTACAGTGACCGTTTATCATCAGACGGGCTGTATGCTTATTTGCCACCTTCGTGGTATAAAATAAAATGTAAATATTTAATCGTGTTTTTAACTATTAATATAATATTTTGTAGAATTACATAATAACATGTATATACTCGTATAGTGTATGTGTTCAAACAATTTAAATACTAGATTTCTACTAACTCTTGTCATGTCTAGACTACTCACTGTCTATTTACTTTTATTAGTATATTAATATATTTTGTCTAATTAAATGTTTCCGGAACTGGCATATTTATATGACGAGTTATGAAGTAGATATATATATTTTTTAATGGGTGAACATGGTATGGTATCCATACCTGCGCTATCGGTATACGCAGCGGGGCACCAGTGAGGGATGATAGGTGAGAATAAGAAGGCAGGTCAGTTAGCCCATCGTGACGAATTCAACGATAACTTTGTCACGATAGTTTCCAGGGGGAACCGCGTGGAGGTCGACCTGATAGGGTATATTGATAGCAATTACTAACAATCCCTTCCCACTTAAGGTAGATATTAAAAGTATAAAAGTGAATGAAGTATTAAGAAATGTGTTAAGAGGCCGTTAGTTTTCTGCCTACACAATAATATATAAATATGTTATATTTAAAAATTAACATATTTTTTTTAAATTGAAATTATATTTATTGCAATTTAATAAAAAAATATTTCCTATTAGAATTTTATTATGCTAGCTAAATACTTTACACTCTTGAGTTTTGAATATGGAAAATGTTATTTGAAGTTAAAAAAATTAAATCGAGAATAACAAATCAAATGGCATTAAATTTTCTGCCAATTTTTTATCAATATCAATAGAAAACGTGATCTTAGGATCACCTCAACCACTATCTGTCCAATGCTGAACAAAGGCCTCCCCCATAGACTGCCATAGGAAACGGTCCTGAGCCAACTGCATCTACTGACAGCCTGCAATGTATTTGAGGTCGTTACTCCATCTAGTAAATGGTCGTTCTACACTGCGTTTGCTCGTACGGGATCGATATTCAAGCACCGTTCTTTCCCATCGGTTGTCAGTTCTTCCAGTTATGTAACCAGTCCATTGGCACTTCGGCCAGCTTATTCTTCGGGCTATGTGGGTCACTTTGGTATTATTGCGGATATTCTCATTCGGTCATGCAAAAGAACTCCGAGAGTATTCCTCTTCATAGCTCGCAAAGTAATTTGAAGCTTTTACATAAATCCTACGATAGCTTATGTCAATCTCAAATAAATTCTACATTCTGTCAGCGATATCGTTTAACAGAATGTTACTTCGTCTAGGTCCTCAAGCTCTCTACGCTATGGTTATGGTAACCGTTTGCCTTCAGACGAGTCGTATGCTTGTTGTTTGTCACTATATTTATTTATTATATCAACCGTTAACCGTCTATTGCTGAATATAAACCTCTCCCTATTGGTGTATTTTGCCAGAAGTTGCGACGCAACTTTCGGTAATATTTGGGAATGTTTTAAGAAGGACGCTGCTGCCCATCTCTTGCCCTTTCTTAGTCGCTTCTTACGACACCCACGAGAACCGAAAGAGTGACGCATTCTATACCGAGACCACACGTACACGGGACCTTCCCCCCCTAAATTAGTAATCCTTACTAATTTAGGGGGAAAAGGGATTGTTAGTAATGGAGACAGAATCCCAATGCTAGCAATATACCCAAGCAGGTCGACCTCCTCGCGGTTCTCCCTGGAAACTATCACGGTTAATTCCTGATGAATTCATCATGATGGACTAACTGGCCTGTTTTCATTCTCATCTATCACCCTTCACTGGTGCTCCGCCAGCGTATCCCGTTAGCGCAGGCGGGGTTACCATACCATTTTCACCCATAAAAAAAAATCCTTACTAATAATAAATAAGATATTTTTTCGTTACCTCTTAACACCTTAATTACTCAACCAATCATGAAATGTTATTGTTGTTGTTATGTTATTCTTCTGTGTTGTGTGTATAGAACAAAGAGAATAGGATATAAGTTTCTTCTGTGCAATATGTGAACTCAGCCAGTTGATGAAGCTCTGTCATCATCACAAACTCCTACCAGATGGGCAAGGAATTCAGGAATGGCAACGCATGGGTTGCCATTCCTGAGGACATTTCCGAAAAACATCAAAACTATATCGAACAATGCCATGTAGACCGGTTATCATTATAAATTATGGTTAGATTTCACAAAGAACTTATCGCAAATAATATTTATAGATATAAAAAGATGTCTACGAATCATCGTCATCAATTTTTTTCCCATTACAGAATGAATTTTATTTTCCGAAAGTCATCAAAGAGTAATAAGTATGGGACATTACGGACGAATCCCCTGATACCTAAACTGTGTTTATAATTACCTATTATATAGTATATTTTTAAATGACAAAAACAACTAGGCTAGCGTAAATAAACTGTGTATCCATTTAGTACCATAATTACATGACAATATTGTGATTCATTTGTTTTTTAAATTATTCGCCCCATCGACAAAAAACAAAATGTGTGTGCCTACTTTAAAAAATTACAATTCCAGTTGTCATTAGTATCATACACGGCACTTACAAACTCATTCAATTTCTGAAATATATATATGAGCTTTTTGTCAAGGTTTTTCCAAGAGACTACAGCATGGGGTTTTTTAAAAAAAGGTTTTTTTGGTCGACAACGTGCACATAATACCCTTGGTTTTGTAGGTGTTTATAGGCTACGGGAACTCCATCAGGTTGGCCGTATGCTTATTTGCCACCTCATTGGAATAAAAAAAACAAAAGTCGTTTGCTTATGTACCGCTGCCCCATTCGTGTTTCTGCCGTGAAGTAGTTGTGTTTGCATGGCTGTGTTTCGGTTTGAAGGGTGGGCTATGGCGATGAAATTACAGGATACAGAGGCATAACACCCTAGTCTTCAGGAATAGCAATGCCTGCGTGCATGCATGAGACAATGCAGTCAATGGTATTGTTCATGTCAATAGGTAACAATTACTACTTTCCACCAGATGGGCCGTCAGCTTCTTTTGCCATTTTAAATTATATTTAAAAAAATACATTAAATTCGAATTAATTAGGTAACTATTTCCCGCCAAAACGAATTCTAATTTCGTGAAAAATTCCGTAGAAAAAATTACATTGTTTAATGATTTAACAGTGTTCAATTATTTAGATATTATCCCTACATACAGAGACATTTTATCTATTTCTTACAAACATAATATTAGAAAAATCAATACTATATACAAAATTTTCATATTTTTGTGTGTCAGAAAGAGACCTATGCCCAGCAGTGGGCTAATGAAGGCTGGTTAGATAGAGTTTAGTTGATGATCAACGAATCAATGAATTAAGTGTCTGTGTAGAACGAAGCGTGACAATTTCAATTTCTCTAAAACGTTACATATTAAAGTCTTCGATTATCAACTCAACAAGTAATCGCTACGTTTTATAATTATCAATGAAATTCCATTCGATCATCGAATTGGAACAATAACGTCAGTATTATTTTGGAAGCACATGTCGCTAATATAACAAATCTGTTCCAGACCCGCGTCACTTTGAACAAAAAAACCGTTTGTATGAAATCTATGCAACCAATTAATTGAATAAAAAAATTTATACTATAAAATAATTACATCTACATACTAAAAATATAAAAATGAATCGCCATTGGTTAATGTAAAAAAAAAAACTAAAAAACGGCTTTACTGATTTTTTTTTCATTTATTGTAATACACAGTTTAAAGTAAAAAGTAGAATAAGTCCCAAAGTTCAAATAAAAAAATAAAATAGGTAGTTTTATAAAGGAATCGCTAGTAAAAAATATTTTTAATAGATCGTGTTATAAGTAATATGAAGTTCGCCGGATCGCCTAGTCATATATACGAGTAACTATCGACATTTTGGATAGAATAGGTTAAAAAAATCTATGCAAAATTAGATCTATTACAAGTATCTATAAAAAGCAAGCACAACGTTCAGAATTTAACTCTCGTACTAAAATAACGTAACTACTAACTATAATCAAGACAAATACCAGAGGGAGACTTTGTATAAAAGTCGTTTGGGCAACTCTGTCCCATATGTGTTTCTACTGTGAAACAGTTGTGTTTACATGGTTGTGTTTCGGTGTGAAAGATGGGATATGGCAGTGAATTTACAGGGTACAGAGGAAAAACATCTTAATTCTCAGGAATGGCATGAGGGGTATCATGGGCGAAACAGTACACTCTGTTATGTCCATGATACTGTTCATATCTATAGGCGACGGTTACCACTTTCCATCAGGTGGGCCGTCAGCTTGTTTGCCATTCCAAGTTGCAATAAATGTGCAATATAATAAATTATAAATAGTTATAGTTCTAAACGGATGCATAGATTCATTTTCCAATTCCGTCACTATCGACTCTTAAAATAACGTAGTGATTGCTTACTCCTACCTATATTCATATTATATCATATTGTACCTATATTCATGTGAGTAACTTATTTACTACTTTTTTTTAACTTTTTTATATAACATAAATATATATATTATCTACATAAACAATTTTAATGAATGAGTAATTATGTGGGAGAAAAACTTTATAATACTATTTAAAAGGCTTTAAAAATCCTTATAAGCTTATTATAGCCATTCGTTTACAAACTACGTCCTAATATGGGCACACAATATCAAATAAACTTCACACCAAAAGTAGATACCGTTACATTAATTGCTAAAGGAAAAGTGGGACAGTTCATGTCTATCACATACAGTTATTTCTCGTCAGGCTTGCAGGTGTATATAGAAAAACAATGGAGAATCAGCCCCATTGATTGACAGCCAAATTATCTCATTTATGTGTAGTCGAATTATTTAGTTGGCATAACAGAAATCTCAATGGGGGCCGTGGAATTGATGTGAGTGCAGATGGAGTGGTTTCTCTCTTGTAATAATTGGGGTATCATTGTTTTTTGGGTTCCGTGAACAAAATAAATAAACAAAATTGAGGCCTTGTCAGTTTGTCTAGCGTTGTTAATGTAATTTGTGTTATTTTCTATTTTTGACGTGTACGTATTCTCAAATGCTTTTTTGTATATAGACGAATATTTTTTTAAATAATGCATGTGATTGTGTTCAAGTCGATAAGTATCGACATTGGAAGAAAGGGATTGTTAGTAATGGGTCTTAAAGCCTCTTGCTGGCAATAAAACCTATCGGGTCGACCTCCACGCGGTTCGCCCTGGAAATTATTGATTATTTTTTGTAAAAATCTGCCTACTATACTCTTATAATACCTAATATCATTATTTTACTAGTTAATTTATTTTATATCTATCCTATAAATATAATCCATTTAAAAAATGATTCCTAAGCGCAGAAGTATGTACTCTTAGAGTTAGGTATGTAGGATATGTTTTTTTTAATGGATGATAATGGAATGGTAGGTAGTAGTAGGTAGGTGTATACCAGCGCTATCGGTATACACCGGCGGGGCACCAGTGAAGGATGATAGGTGAGAATGAAGCAGGCCAGTTGGCCTATCGTGACGAATTCAACAGGAATTGTTCACGATGGTTTCTAGGGGGAACCACGTGGAGGTCGACCTAATAGGGTATATTGCTAGCAATGGGGCTATGCAACTCAATTGCTAATAATCCCTTTCCCCCCAAACTCTACCAACTGCAGGTATTCGATTAGTAATTAATTGAAACTACCGCCTGTAAATTACAGATTAACTAATAAACAGTCTCCCTAGACAAGTTACAAACGAATCTATCGATAGAATGGCTTCGATCGGTACTCACATGAGAAAGAACAATACAATGCATGTCGCCATCTCGTTCTATCTCATAGAGTCGCTAACTATAAAGATTCTGTGTATAGATTCGTTTCTACTTTATGTATGAAGGAACGATTGAATTATGGAATCAAAATGAAATACTAACTTTGCCTACGCTATCGGTATACACTGGCGGGATACCAGGAAGAGATGATAGATGGAGATGAAACAGATCAATTGGCCTATCATGACGAATTCATTGGTGTTGCGGTTACTCATGGAAGGCGGTAGTCATTTACCATCATGTGAGCCGCATGCTCGTTTGCCCCGTGTTATAACAAAAATTTTAACAATTAGCAGCTATGATAGCTTCCATGGGTACCCCGTGGACATCAACTTGATAGGGTATATTGTTAGAAATGGGGCTGTTACACCTTATTACTAATAATCCCTTTTCCACGGGGGGGAAGGGATTGTTAGTAATGACGACTAAGAGTTCTATTGCTAGCAATATACCCAACCAGGTCGACCTCCCCGTGGTCCCCCCTGGAAACCATCGCGCTGAATTCCAAATGTATTCATCACGATGAGCTAACTGACCTGTCTTTGTTTCATCCTCGCTAATCATCCCTCACTGGTGCCCCGCCAGCGTATACCGTTAGCGCAGGCGGGGTTACCATTCCATTATCATCCATTTAAAAAATTCCCTTTTCCCAAGAAGGAAGGATAGAATAATTCGAAACCATAGAAAGAGAATACTAGCTCAATACTATTCTTAATCTATGCCCATGTCACTATATTTAAAAGGTATATAATATTAATGTAATGTGTATCTTTAAGATGTGTTTAACTTAAATACATCACTACTTATTGTTAAATAGGGGAAGCACCAACAAACTACGATTTAAGCAGAAACAAAGTTAACGTCGGTGAGTTTGACGGTAATAACAATTGTTATATTTACGTCATACACGGTCATAACCGCACATAATTTATGTAACCATCCACATACGTAAAAGTAAAAATAATTGTGTACCATTTCACCATTACCATTTTCGAAATACCATTTTACATTAATACAAAAATGATGTTTGGTACATCAAGGTTCTAAAAGTTTTTACTCAAAACTATTGTCATTCATTTTCCACAACCATTATGCTTTAATTTAATTTTACACACTTATCATTTATAAACTATTGAGGACAGAAGGGGAAAAATGTTAGGACACTTGATACGACACGACGAACTTATGAACATTATAATAGAAGGAAGAAGGGGGAGAGGGAGACCGAGACATAGTTACATCAGGCAGATCAAGGAAGGAGTTGGTGTCGTGTCGTATCAAGAGGTGAAGAGACTCGCTGAAAATCGTAGTGAGTGGCAAGAGCTCCACCGACAAGGGCGCAGCTCTTAAATAGGATAGATAGATAGATCATTTATAATGATAACAAACTTTTATTTTAATACGTTCTAGATATTTAATCGACGAATTTTAATATAACCTAAAATCTACTTCACTTATAAATAAATAAATAAGTATATATTTTGAGAATAAAGGAAAAGACTGCAGAATTTATTAATAAACTTAACCTTTTTATCAAAGTTGTCTATCCAATAGTTATTTAAAATTGAGTAGCGATAAGACCACGTTTTGTATCACTTCACCCTTTTGTTAGTAGTGTAAATAAATAAATATGTAATTGGGTTTCTATAAAAAAAAATTAAATGTATTTCCAATTGGGAATACCAGAGGAATATTTTCGAAATTATCTGCGTGGGTATCTCTGTCTTACTTTGTTAATTCTGCCACCCAAACTGTAAAATATAAGATAATACATTTGCCCCTGATATTTACAGATATGAGAGATCTGTTATAGCCTCTGGTGTTCCAGCAAGCGTTTTTTAACTGCTGTATCCACTTGTCGTTAGGCTAACAGTAGATATACATTTTTTAATGTCGAAAAAAAAGTTTACAGAAAAAAAAGTACCTATTTATAAATTAAAAAAATACAATTAATAATGATATTAACATAATAAGTACGTTTTAAAGCAATGTGTCATTTTTAAAGTAATTAATCGTCCACAAACCAGGAAAATACGCGAGGTCAAGGCGATATGTAACAAAGTCATTTAATAATATTAAATAATTCTCAGTAATTGCCCAAAACAGTATAATGACGGTGGCATCGCGGGGTCGTCTTTGTTAAAACTGTACTGAAATAACATAATTAGATGCCTAAACCGGAATGCAACATAACATAATCAGATTCTGATCTTTTTCTCACTATTAAAAACAATAGCTCATTATTTAAATTTTATTGGAGATAAATAAAATATTCAATAATTAACAGTACCTAATAAAGTTCACGGATGTGCATTACAATTTTTAATGGCTGTAAATAGGCTTGACACGGCATTGTAATAAAATTAAAAAAAAAAAAATATATGTATGCTACAAACATTTGTGTTTTACATGTAACATTCTTATATACAACTATGTTACCATAGTGTAAACAGTATCCATAAGTAATTCTTTATACTGTTATGTTACTATATTATTATGCACGTATTGTATCAAGCAACTGTATTAATGTAATATAAATCAAATAAAAATCAATAATAAATCCACTATAAAGTCTCTTTTTCTCTTCACACGTTCCCACGTTTGTTTTTTTTTTTATTATTATTACACTTTTTAGCAGGTTTCCTTTGCCTTCTCATTATGAATATTTTAATTCCTACTATCGATTTTCATTTTTTACAATTACTTATAGCTTATGCATTTATCTAAACTAATAAATACATATCTTCATGTCTACTTTTCCTTCATTTGATACATCACTCAGGGCTAATACGATTCCGTTAGAATTACAAAAAAAAATGCTCCAAGCCGCGTAAATAACAAGTGAAGCATTACAACATCTCGCTTGCACGCACACACAATTATTTAGTACCCAGCTATAATTTTAAATTTTGTTCCATAAAAAATAAGGAGAAAATATTATGTAACATACACATGCAAGTGTCAAATGGAGAGCCTGTCTTAGTTAAAAATTATTTGAAAATTAATTCCCCGTCCAGTGAACAGTCGAACAGAAGCATAGTACATTTTTAACCGATTTCAAAAAGCAGGACAGTCTCAATTTGATTGTTTTTTTTATACATGCACATATATTATGTGCAATTCACCAATTCTAAACCAATTTTGATAATTATTTTTGCTATTTATCGAATTTAATGTTGATCCCACACTAATCTTGTCACGATTTAATTAACTTTTTATGAAAGAAACTCCTGATTTCTTTCTTGATTCACTGTTAACCCCAATATTGACTGGTAGAGAATGCTACTAGCATTAAGCCCGCCTTTTATATTGTATTTTCTTTGCTCAATAAAGTTATTTAAATAAATAAATTCTAATTTAATTCTTAACGTAACGTAAACGTACTTAACGTATCAATAAATACACAGCTTTACTTCTTCTTTACGCGACGTGGTGTCATTTTATTCTCATCCATGATTTAAATACATAATAAAAATCATCAAGGTATATGGCGCATCTGTCACGACCTAATCCATACAACTCCATAACTAACCATCATACCATCGCTCATCTACCATTCATCAACAGGTTTCGGATTAAGCGATATACTACACTATTTATTAGGAGGCTACGGTCACTACCAGCCGGGACACTATCCGTACCCCAGCGGGCCGGGGTACAATAACCCAGGTTACTACCCCAACCAGGGGTTGCAGGGACCCCCCGGGGCGCATCCGGGGTGCCCCCTGTGCGACTCGTCAGTCTACAGCTACTGCTCGAAGAAACAAGCGCATGATGCGTGCTGTTGTGGAAACAGTTGTAAGTATTTCTCTATACTAGATATGATTTTTATATATTTATTTGTAATGAAACTCAAAAACTACTCAAGCAATTTAAAAAAAATCTTTCACCCATATAAAGCTACTTTATCAGCGAGTAATATAGGGTACACATTATTTTCAAAATAATTAGACTTCTCGATTGCTTGGGTACCTCTGTCCCATTCGTGTTTCAACCGTAAAGCAGTTGTTTGCAAGGCTGTGTTTCGGTTTGAAGGGTGAAATATGGCGTGAATTTACTGGGTACGAAGGAATAACACCTGAGTCCTCAGGAATGGCAACGCATGGGGGGTATCATGAGCGAAACAGTATACTATGTTATGTCCATGGTACTGCTCATATCTATAGGCGATGGTTACCACTTTCCATCAGGTGGGCCATCAGCTTGTTTGCCATTCTAAGTTGTATAAAAAAAAAACCATTGCGTGTTCTACCGTTTGTATAACGGACTATGCTCAGAGGAATTGTTCAGTATGATGCCCACGACCACTTTCTATCATCGTACGGCTCACCATCGACAGGGAGTTCAGCGCGATTTCAGAGATGTTTCCTCCCACAAACGCTCAGGCTTTTTTTTTGATGGGTGAAAATGGTATGGTAGACCCGTATCCTGTTAGCGCAGACGGCTACGCTAACGGGATACGCTGGCGGAGCACCAGTGAAGGGTGATAGATGAGAATGGAAATAGGCCAATTAGCCCATCATGATGAATTCATCAGGAATTAACCATGATAGTTTCCAGGGAGAACCGCGTGGAGGTCGACCTGGTTGGGTGTATTGCTAGCAATGGGATTCTTAGTTTCCATTACTAACAATCTCTTTCCCCCCAAACGTTCAGGTTGTGGAATGAACTCCTTGTCAAAGTTTTCCTAAGACTACAGCATAGGGTTCTTCAAAAAAGGGGTAAACAGATTTCTTCAGGGTCAACAACCTGATATTGCTGGCGTTTAAAGGCTACGGTAACCGCTTACCATCAGGTGGACCGTATGGTTGTTTGCCGCCGCAGTGCTATAAAAAGAACACAAAGTATGGAAAAATTAGTCATATACATAGATACATAATGATATAATCTCGTGTCTAATTTCTCGTGGCCATGGAGTTTAAATATAATAATCGTATCGTTTTAGTTATTAAGTAATTTACTTATTATTATTATTACAAGTACTTAGTAAGTAATCCTGCGGAGTGAGGCCCTGGCGACCTGTGTTACAGGTCACCAGGGCCTCACCTTCTTATACCTATCTCAGGCACCAGTCTCTTACAATTATATTTACTATAATTTGATTAATATAAGCATGTCTCATTGTATTTCACTGTAATGAATTGTGAAGAGAAAATAAATCTATTTATTTGTCTGATAATTTTATTAATATGGGGCAGTATTTTTAAAAAATTACAACACGTTCGAAATAGGTCTCCCCAGTGCCTACATCCATGATACTATTTTTTACTATTTTTATTTTTTACTATTTAATTTACTAATAATTATTAGTGCTATGCTTGTAATGTGATACCTATACTGCGATGTACAAGAGCCTTATCAAAATATCATTGTAAACTAATGTTGGTAATCCTAAATTAAAGGGGGGGGGGGGGGGGGGGGGGGGAATTGTTAGTAATAGGAAGGTTAGTCCCCATTGCTATCAATATATCAGGTCTACCTCCACACGGTTGCCCCTAGAAACCATCGTGACTTTTTTATCGTTGAATTCGTCAGAATATTTGTTTAATGGCTGAAAATGAAATGGTAACCCCACTCGCGCTATCGGTATACACCGACGAGAGACCAGTGGAAGATGATAGGTGAGAATGGATGCAGGTCAGTTGGCCCACCATGATGAATTCGACAAGAATTAAACATGATGGTTTCCAGGGGGAACTACGTTGAGGTCGACCTGATAAGGTATATTGATATATATTGCTAGCAATGGGGCTATTAGATCTCATTACTAACAATCCCTTTCCCCCCAATTCTTCAGGATGGGTTAACTGACCTGCCTTTTCATACTCACCAATCATCCCTCACTAGTACCCCGCCAGCGTATACCGATAGAGCAGACGGGGTAACCATTCCATTATCATCCATTAAAAAAATACTAAAAAAAAATAATTAATAATTATCTACCCACTAATCTATAATAATTTTTACGTTACAGTCAACTCGCCGTACTGTTATAAAACAAACTGCAAATTCCTGTACGCGAATACTTGCGAAGAACACTTCCTGATCTCAAACTGCTGCTGTGTGGACTTATACAAAGACGCCGGACAGATCCAGCCAGTGGCCGTTGCTGTATAATATCTACATTATAATTATAATTAATAATTCATTAACTTTATAGTAAATAATATTTAACCGCTGTTTGTATAACGCACATGACGCCGCGGTAGTAGTAAGGCTATCGCCACATTATGCCTCGAACGCTGAAGATCGACGACCGAACGGTCTACATTGCAATTCCAAAATCTTACATCTCGACTCACAGTATTGGATTATCGATGAAATAATAAGCAAATGGCTAACCAGTAATACGTTGGTATTTCCAAATATAATTAATATGATTGCTTGTGAAGACGACACGATAAAATCAGTAAAAATATGGAAATGGCATTAGTGCGACGTTTCGGGCAACGTAGTTACCGATCTTCCGTATAGTCTGACTGTGAGAAGAAAATTGTATGCAATTTGATGTATTACTGTCATAAGAATAAATGATAAATAAAAATAATTGGCGATCCGTCGCGGATGATCGGCAACTGAAAATCGGCTTAATGTGGCACTTAGCTTTACAATGGAAATTTTGTCCTTACGAACAGTACCTCGTCTGCTCGGAATTATAATAGGTACAATTGAATTAAATACCTAGTTTTAGATATTACTTAATAATAAAATAATTAGACCAAACCTATTACAATAATGTATTTTCGTGTTACTTTTATTCATTCCCTCTATGTTTAACCTTACGTAGTACGTTATACTAAATCTAAGTGTTTAACTATGAATCAATTATTCAATTCTATCGTTTGCTTTGTTACCTCTGTCCCATTCGTGTTAACCATGAATCACTTGTGTTTCAGTTTTAAGGAGGGGATATGGCAGTGAATTTACAGGGTACAGAGGAATAACACCCAGGTCCCCAGGAATAGCAATGCATAGGGGGTATCATGGGCGAAACAGTATACTGTGTTATGTTCATGGTACTGCTCATGTCTATAGGCGAAAGATACCACTTTCCATCAGGTGGGCCGCCAGCTCGTATGCCATTCTAAGTTGTATATAAAAAAAAATCAAGTTAAGATCATTAAGGTAATTATATACAGATAGTACCCCACCTGAGCTATTGAAATACGCTAATAAAAAAAAAAACATTATCTGTGGCTTCGCAATTCGAGAACACATCTATTGACATTTCAAAAAGTATTGGAATCCTCGGTGTTGACATTTCCAGCACTGTGGAGTTCCGGTGTCATCTAAAAGATAGGGTCAAGCTGACGTCCAAAAAGCTTGGGATGCTCAATAGAGCGAAACGGTTCTTCACCTGAGACTTCTATTGTATAAGTTGCAAGCCCGGCTCCTCATGAATTAATGCTCTCATCTATGTGCTGGAGCACCTGGATAACAGCTTAGTCCTCTTGACTCGGTTCAAATACAAGGCTATAAGAATTGACGGGATCAAAGCACCTGGATACCAGGTCCTCTTGACTCGGTTTAGACGGACTATGAGAATTGTTGGTATGACTATGAGAAGTGATAGGTGACGATGAAAGCAGGTCAGTTAGCCCACCGTGACGAATTCCACTAGAATTAACCACGATGGTTTCCAGGGGGAACGTCGTGGAAGTGGACCTGATAGGGTGTGTTGCTAACAATGGGTCAGTTAGACCCCGTTACAACAATCCCTTCCCGCCACACCTCTAGTGTTACAAATGTCCATAGACTACAGTAATCGTTTACAATCAGATGAGCTGTTTGCTTGTTTGCCACATTTTAAAAAAACGCTTGCGGTGTATCGGTGAAGGAAGATTAGTAAACATAAGTCAATTTACGGGCCATACAAATTAAGTGAAAATAAAACCACAAGATGCACTTAACTCGTTTATGCACCACGAATTATTCATAATTACACATCGTACACGCACCTCTCGCTGCATTGTAGAAAACAGTGAATCTATTTAGATTCTAGGCTTTGGATACAAACTATAGAATTACATGTTTGCCAAACGCATACAGTATACAGTACACTAGGAACAACATAATGCTTAAATGAAAAATTTATCCAAAGTAATTACATATTCAAAAATATAAACGCAGTACCCTGCATTTGGGAATACTAAGTTATCAACAGACTGAAAAGTTTACCTCTTAATCTTTAAAATTGAGTAACACTACAGCAATGTTGTTACACAAGCCAATAGTTAAGTCTATACCAGCAGATGGCGCCACATTCGGCGTAAACACTTTTGAAAAAAATGGTTGAAAAATTTAACAACTAATAATATTTACTCTGTAATGTAATTGAGAATACACTCTGCTTAGATAAAAGAAAGATATAGCTTTGAATCCCATCGAATCAAATTGTCGAAAAGTACATTTTTCAATCTGTTAATAATTTAGAATTTACATATTAATGTGGCAACACAATGCATAATTCAACTATGTAATAACCAGCTCCATATTTGAATCCGTTTCAAATCTCAATATCTATTTCTAAAACTTCTTAAGTACTAGAGAAAGATATTTAACAGCCAATGAAATCGATTCAGATCCCCTTAACAAGCGACAGCCGATCGATAGACACGTTATCGCCAACACCTGCATGTAATAGAAAGAGATTGAGACGGCTGATGCCTTTATTTATTTAATTCTTTACTGCACCAGAAACATAAAAATAAACAATGACATATAAACGATTCAACTGAAATACAGTGGTATAAAGTACAGATTAAAATATGAAGATACAAAAAGCGGTCTTGACGTAGAGCAATCTCTTAGACAACCTTCGGTTCAAGGAGAACATATAGAAATGCGAACGTTGACAAAAAAGGTACGAAAACTTAAGATAGCTATGTTTTACAATTGTCTATGGGAGCTGAACTAATTTCTCCAAACTTTAGAGACAGGTTTACATAGTAGAATTGCAAAATACGCCCCATTGTCAATGTACCTTTATCGAGCATTATATAATTATGAAATTTCAATTGGTTCTAATCAAATCTATTGAGGTTTACATAAAATGAAATACATACATACATACATACACAAAGTTTGACACACGTTCACTGATCCGACAAAAATTCATTTACTAGGAGACAATATCTTAGCTTTTTTTTAAAAGTTCACATTATGCGGGTAGATAATTAACAAAAACCATAGGCGTACTTAATGGAAGGGGGTTAGGGCAGATGGGATAGATCCACCTCAGAATTGTCTTTGGAGCTTTAAGCTATAAACAAGACATGTCTAAGAGTGCATAATGCGCCTTTTTAATAGATCATACCAGTACACCCCCCTCCCCTCTTCCAAATAATCTTAAATATGCCAATGACAAAAACATAAAATATTTAAAATTAGAACGATAACGAAACTTGCGTAGTAGACGATATGTAAACTTCGTTGTCTATATTATACAAGCTTCGTTGTCTATGGTTTATTTCAAGTCATTTGCCGCGTGTGTGGGTCGCCATAAAAGTTTGCCTCCCAGTGAATGGATTTGCACAATAATACATTTTAACTCCTATTACTTTAGCATAAGGTACACATTTGTAACACAATGAACTAGCGATATATATTATATACCGCTCACAAAACTAGATCGCGGCCGAGATACTTCTAAGGCGGTTTAATACAAATTTGAGAATTTCATCTTAGTCGTGCAAAGTGGCCAGTAATTTGCTCACTTTGTACTGGCTGGAAATTAATTAATTAATCTAAAAATCTACACAAATGAGTTTCGCGGTTATTAGGTATGCTTTTTTTTTTATCAGTTTCATTGTAAATAGTGTTCATTGTAATGTTTGCCACAGAGTAATATATAATCAATCAAAAATAATTCAGATGATAAAAAAAAAGACTATCATTTATTCTTCCTTTTTGTATTCGTTGACTTTTTTTTGTTAATTATGAATCAATTTTATGATTTTTCAATTAAAAAATTAAACATACAAATCGATGTAGCTTACTCAGGATTACATCAAAGATACATGTTATATACGTTGTTATTGTAACCACCTCTTTCTAAGTTGGTTAATAAACTAAAATTACAGTTCAGACTGACACGCTGACAAAATACTTCATAAGAATTTATCTAATTATTATTTTCGAATTAATTAGAGGCCTTTTAAATTAAAGATTTTATTAGTTACTCTTATACCTACAAAGTGCGACCTTGGGTCGTACGGTCAGCAAAAAAAAAAGAAATATTACTCGAATACTTCATCGAGCACTTCTTTGATGTTATTTGATTTCATCTCTTGTTATTATGAATTATTTTACCTAAATGTATGACATTATATTCAAGTTTATATCAAAAACAAACTTTAAGAAACCACTATTGACTGCCAGGTATTTCAATTATAGCTTTCTATACAACTATGACAAATTAATTTATATTGTAACGATTTAAAAGAAATTGTAAACAAATGTATTTGAACAAAGATAATTTTTATTTTTTACAATTTATTTACGTCATATCTCCAGGTGTCTAAATCAAATTTTTTTGCCGACCGTACCAAGATCCTTGTTATAAAATGAAAAAATCATTATTATACCTTGTTAATTTGAGTGCACTTTCATACTATTCAATGTAAAAATTTTAATTATTCGAATTTCCCAAACAACAATTAGATACATAACATCGAATCAATACCGAATAATAATAGAATTTTTTATTAGAAACCAATATGAATCATTCACGAAGTTTAGAAACTAGCATAACTACGTGTAATGTTTGTTGCGTTAAAAGAAAATCAACCAGGCGAATTGACTGAGAATTTAGTATCGCATCGCAAGCGTTATAACAATTTTACATACAAAAGTTACAACCAAGCCATAAAATATTAAAAAAAAAAAGGTGTTTAGACACTTTTATATTTAAAGTTGTTGCTTGTCTATGGTCGGTTGTCTATGGTTCGGTTCAAATTGTTTGCCGAGAATTATATGAAAAAAGATGCTGTTGCCGCAATCTATTTCTTTTATCATGCCATACATTAACTAAGTGAAAGCCTAAATTAAGAATATGTATTTAAAATCGCTAACAAGCAAATAAACGTTAGCTTTATTACGTTTATTATACTCGCTGTTCCCCGTGACTTTGTCCACGTGAATTTTTTATTTTGATTTTGTACAAGTAGTTGCACGCAACCATTTTACATATTTTGTTTTATGGTAATAGGTGGCCAACGTCGTTGGTGGCACTAAAATTATTGATATTTAGATATATATGTATATATATATTGTTATTATGTCTACTGTTTGTTGACCTAAATAAAGAGAAAAAAAAATAGTATATAAAACATCCGATGTATTAAATTCGAATATAAGCTACTAGTAATTCAAATTTAAATTTTAAAAATGTTTTTTTGTTCAACTTAAATATAACCAATATGGAAGTAATTCTATTTAACGCAATTAAGAAACATACAAACGATGCCACGATAAATATACTAACGATAGTAAGATATTTTACAAAGTAACAAGCTAAACATACCACTACAGTTCGACACGAACTGTGGTAAATTTGTTTAAGTTATGTACTTAATGAACGAACTTAACGAACTGTGGTAATTTTTTTAACAAGTGGATTTTATCACGAATGAAAATACTTAAATTTTAACAATACAGACCCCTGTTTTTAGATATTTCTAATAATACCTTCTTGGTGTTTTTACCTCTTTTAAAATCATACGACTGCAAGGGACTTGTTAATAGACCTGATATATTCAGAGCTAGTGTGCAAAACGTGCAAGTTTTAAATTAAAACAAAAAAATCCTTTTGTGACAACCCTGTGACAAATCTGCATGACGACGACTTTATATCAAATACGAAAGGCGTTAAACACCAATATACTGACTGCGGTCGCAATATGAATATTTCATACATTTATAAATAGACCATATCGACATACTCTTAGGGTTTACTGTTAAACACACCATTTACATTCAGATTTGGCAACAGACATCTCAAATTTGCAATATCATAAAACTTAAAATCTACCTTCGATCACTGGCATAGGACCATTTAGCTTGCAACAGCTGACACTTCAACGCATCCTATAATGATTCTTCTCCAGTACTTGGCATAGTTCGCCCTTGAAGTCTATTTCTATCTCGAAGTCGAGGTCCCGGTTGTTGCGCGCGTTCTGACGCATCGAGAACGTGCCGGTGATCTCCTCGCCTTTTTTAACCTGAAATATTTTTACATACAAATCAAAATGATTACTAAGTTAACCAACATGAAGCGGACTTTACAAGACAAAATTGATGTAATGACAAAATTATTCCATTATCATCATTAAAAAACCTACCCATGTATCAAATTACATTCAAATACATTCAGTCTTATTTATTTATTACGTATTATTAAACGTACAGCTGAATTACAGTCAATACATAATCAAATTTATATCTATGTTAAGCCATGAATCGTTTTCACATTTGCGTAATAACACAATTGATCGGTTTCTAATATGCAAAATACATACATACACACACATAAACATACATACATATATATATACATATATATACACATACACTATTCAGTAAGAAACATTTATTACAAACATATATTAATAACAAATACTGGTAAGGGTGAAGGATTGTTCGTAATGTGGATTACCAGTTCCATTGCTAGCAATATACCCTGTCAGGTCGACCTCCAAATGGTCCCCCCTGAAAACCATCGTGCTGAATTCCTAGTGTATTCATCACGACGAGATAACTGACCTGCCTTTTCATTCTCACCTATCATCTTTCACTTGAGCCCCGCCAGAGTATACTGATAGCACAGGCGGGGCTACCATTCCATTATCATGTATTAAAAAAAATATATTGGTAAAATTTATAAACAAGGTTAAAATCACAGATATACTAACAGTCATGTACTCGTCGAAGTAGAAGACCGTTTGTTTCCAATGAGTGTACGGCGCCTCGGGGGCCGTACTGAATCCGAGCCGCTTGTGGGACTTCGTGAACTCGACGTTGAAAAACGTCACTAGGGCTTGAATGAAGTCGTTGCGACGCACCTGTCAAGCAAATATATTATTAATTATCTGTACATAGTACAAAACAAAGTCACTTCCAGCCGTCTGTAGGGTTAGATCTTTTATACTACGCACTCGATTTTAATGCAGTTTTCATCAATAGATAGAGTAGAGCAGTGTTTCTTAACCTCTTTTGTGCCATGCCCCACTTGAACGTTTCTAAAATGCCCCCATACATAATTTTTCCCGACAAGGTTTACTTGACTTTAATAGCCCAGTTGATATTTTGGTAACGTCAAACGAAATTATACATAAGCAATATTTACAGCTTTTTTTTTTTATTTACTTTTTTTTGTTAAATTTGGCACGGATATAACTCGTAGCATTGCATTTAAATGGCCCGGAGCAAGAGGGTTAAAATTGCTTCGAGTCCATTTTTTACTTGCTACTATACTATACATAGTACTGTTTCGCCCATGACACCTCCCAATGCGTGTAATGAAACTGTTAATTACCTGCAGATGGAACTTTGATTCAAAGTTGAGATCCTCTTTTTTAACAGTGTACAAATCTATTTCCTTTAACAGACAAGAATTCGTCACCACCTGCAAGAGAAATTGACAAAAAAGTAATACAAATTTGTCGTGTATAAACGACATTATGTCGAGTATAAATAATTAAGACTGTTGTTAACCGTTCGTAAAATAAGATGTTACAAATTGAAATTACTCGTCTGGCAACGGTTATTAGTGGACTGTATGAGAATTATTACGATGATGGTAGGTAAATAACGAACACAAGAGGATAGGTTTTTTTTTTACAACACAGGGGGCAAACGAGCATGCGGCTCACCTGATGGTAAGTGACTACCGCCGCCCATGGTCACCCACAACACCAGTGGCATTGAAACTTCAAACAATGAATTCAACAAAAAAACTGGTCTTTGTGACAAAACCAGTTATTTTGATTTAAAAACTAAACTATTAGTTTAGTTTGAACTAAACTATTTGAACTAAACTAATCAAACTAAACTATTGAACTGTTTAAACTAAACTGAACTAATTTTGATAAAATTCCTATGGGTTCAATCTGTAAATATATATTTTCAGATAAATTTACCAAATCTGTTTACAACTGACAAGAGCACAAAATTGTCTTTACTAATATTATAAATGAGAAAGTAACTTTGTTTGTTCCTCATGACACTTTACAAGGTTTAACCAATCACTATGAATTGGTATACACATACTGTACGCGATTAGGAAGGATATAAGCTACTTTTTATCCCAGTGACATGAACAAAGACACTGGTAAAAGCTAATTAAAAAATAAACTACAGGATTTCAATCTTTTATAGCTACTTACAATGATGAAAATGTTAGAAACAAAACACTTATGTAAAGGAGATAATGTTTAAAAATTAAAAAATATGAGCAACATATTTTAGTAACATAATAAGTAATGTAACTGACTGGGGGGGGGGGGGGGTGACTTTACTAATGAAAATTAGCAATCCCATTGCTAGTAATATATCCTATCAGTTTGACTTCCACGTGGTTTCCTCTGGAAACCATTGTGATCGATTTATTGTTAAAATCATCATGATGGACCAATTGACCTGCTTTATCATCATCTATCATCCCTCACTAATACCCCGCCAGTGTATACCAATAGCGCAGACGAAGTGACCATTCCATTATCATCCATAAAAAAAAAACAATACACTGACCTGTTTGGCATCAACAACATCAACGAGAGGTTCCGAGATGGCCACCTTCCTGATTGAGGACATGTCGAAACCATACACATCATCCCACCAGTTGATCTTCTCGTCTTTGTACTGGCGGTCTTCAATACCGCAGATGAATAGCGTGCACCTAATAATCACAATTAATTTAATAAATACATTTTTCTATAGTGATAATAAAGAGATAAAACTTGTAAAAATTGTTGTGAACATAATGTAGCCAATATAATAAATAAACAAAATATAAATAAAATCTGGTAAATAAACTACTAAACTAAATGTAATAAAAATGCTTTTAATAAGAAAATACTACATATCATGTATAAAATATTCCTAAGTACAACACTTTTTATAAAACTGTGGAATTAAATACAATTACCCTAAACGGTATAATTTATAATATAAATAAAGAGGTTTCTTCAGGGTCGGCAACATACGCGTAATACCTCTGGTATTGCAGGTGTTCATAGGCTACGGTAACCACTTACCATCAGGTGGGCCGTATGCTTGTTTGCCACCTCAGTGGTATAAAAAAAAAAATTAAACAATGTAATGAAGTTACAACAGGAAGTCGCAACACAAATGGTGAGATGTGCCAACAAAAATGCCAAGTTACCGGTCAGGGAATAGCATGCCGTCCGGTTTCAGCCACTTGTCCCTGGCATACAGGACCGTGTCAAGCATACTCTCATAGAAAAGGCAGTAGCCCATCCACTCCGATATTATAATGTCCACTTTATCCACTGGTAATTCTACTTCCTCCACCTAATATTTAATAAAAAAAATTATAAAATTTAATGCAACACTGTCTAGGAACACTGCCTTTAATTATGCATACTATTACTGCTTAATATACACATATTGGGGGGAAAGGGATTGTTAGTAATGGAGACTGAGAATCCTATTGCTAGCAATATACCTAACCAGGTCGACCTCCTTGCGGGTCGCCCTGGAAACTATTATGATTAATTCCAGATGAATTCATCATGATGGGCTAACTGGCCTGTTTTCATTCTCATCTATCACCCTTCACTGGTGCTCCGCCAGCGTATCCTGTTAGCGCAGGCGGGGTTACCATACTGTTTTCACCCATCAAAAAAAAATATACACATATTTGTGACTATCAATACCTCCTAATATATGCAAAAATTACTCCTAATTAACCCATATCCTTTTCTATGTCACAGAAATCATTTATTTATAATAGAATTTTATTAGAATGACAAACAAGCTGATGGCATATTAAGTTTTAACATTAAAATTTACCACTTTTTGTTTCATCATATTTGAAATATTATATAGAGAATTTTTTTTTTTTTTGTCTAATTAATAAACTCAAAAAAGAATTTATAAATTCTTTTACCTATAGAGAGCTACATAATCAGTAAGTAACAAGGGTTATACTTTATTAAAAAATAATTGTGCAAAAACAGGGTAGATCACTAGTATATCAATACATTAGTAAACTAATGATTCGCCCCAGCTTCGCACAGATAGATAGAAAAAAGTTTGTAGCTTATTTTACTTGCAGATAATGTAACATATATTTCTGGTATTGTAGATGAAAAAATTAAAAAAATTGGTTAAGTATTTTTTGAGTTTATCCACTACAAACAAACAAACAATCAAATCTTACCTCTTTATAATATCAGTATAGAAATATAAATGAATTTATTTTTTATTAATTTTAACTTTAATGCAAAATTATATAAGTAAGTGTACATATGGCAGACTTAACACTTAATAGTGTTCTTTAACAGTGAACCATGAGGCAAGCAAAAATTAAGTAAGTAAATTTTTTTTATACAACTTAGAATGGCAAACAAGCTGACGGCCCACCTGATGGAAAGTGGTAACCGTCGCCTATAGACATGAGCAGTACCATGGACATAACAGAGTATACTGTTTCGCCCATGATACCCCCCATGCATTGCCATTCCTGAGGACTCAGGTGTTATTCCTCTGTACCCAGTAAATTCACACCATATCCCACCCTTCAAACCGAATGTCAATGTTCAAGTCAAATTAATTAATAGATAAAAATTGTACTCACTTTGCCTTTAACAATTTCAATCACTTCATCAAGCCTGTTGGCTTCTATGATCTTGCGAGCATAGTCTACAATGTTGGAACACTCAACAGCTATAACTTTAGCTGCGCCCGCTTTAGCTGCAAACATTGACAGGATACCAGTACCACAGCCAATGTCAAGAACTGTCTGTAAAATATATATATATAAACAAAATTAAATACTGTGATTGAATAATTACTATTATACTGAATTATAAGTTTTTTTTTTTTTATAGTAACTTGATAAATGGAATAAATTTAAGACCTTTTTATTGAGAACACCAATACATATAAAAGTAGTAAATTTTATGTAATACTGCTAAATTTGTAGTACTGACTTCACCATGCAGTAAGCACTCATGCATTAAGGTCTGAAGTATAAGGTTTTTTTTTTAGCCAGAGTTTCCATTGACAATGTTAAAATTCAGATCTAAATCAAACAGAAAATCGTAACTGATAATTTACATTTGGCAAATCAACTTTTATTTGAAAAAAAATTTAAGATTCTTAGCCATTTTCTCAGCTTAAATTGCATTTAATTATATATATATATATATATATATATATATATATATATATATATATATATATATATATATATATATATATATATATATATATAATATAAATAGCTAAAAAATATTTTTATTCTTAAACTGAATATTACATATAATAAAGATAAATAATATACTGCTTCATGGCAAGGACAAAATCAATCAATATTTTTATTATTAATAGAAATTAATAAACCTAGTTATTAAAACTCAAGAGTACATTGCAGAACATATTACATTACGAGTGTAATAAGTGATGATGAGACAATACACTCCCAAAGTAGTAACATGTATTCTCATACAATAATTATATCTTTCCACACTTCCATTATTATTCTAAACAAGTCATACTTTTTGAGAGTTCAAGGTTATCATTGGTATAACAAAAATAACAGATACAAACTTACCTTGCCCTTGAACAAGTGCTTATTGTGGTACATAGCGTTTCTATATGTGAGCGTTCGAACCTCGTCTTTCAACATCTCCTCGTGGATGCCAAAATGCGCGTACGAGTCAAAATAGTAATCCCGGGACGTCATATCCTCCGCGGTAACATTTTTATCTGGACCTAAGACATTTTAAAAAGAATTCAGCAAAAAAATTAAAGAACAATGGAGCACGTTTTTAGCGGCCAAGCGCCGGTTCCATTCAGCAGGCTAACGTCATACTGCGATAAAACTTACCATTTTCAACTACAGGCGTAGTCGCGGCGGATGTACCTTCTTGAGCGACGTCCATGCTTTCCATTTCAAAGTAATAAGAGGTAAAAATAAGGCAAATATCTATTTCTTTCTATATAACCTACAACTTCGTTACGCCGAATCGATCTGTCACGAAATCGAGCTGATACTTCGGAATAGTGAAACGGTACTACTTATGGTAATCTATCTTACACTATATGAGATTATAAGAATAAAATATCACAATTTACAGTGGTTATACTAGACAAAAGTAGCGAAAACGCACAAGACGAAATTTTTGCTTTTCCGCAAAAAAATTTAAAGACCTAAACATGTGTTGCCATAACCAAATATAAAATCAAAATCATCACAGTCACAATGATGAGGTATAGAGCAATTGAGTGATAAAAAATTTTAAGTAATTTTCTATATATATAAATATCATATTTAATCTTTATTATTGGACAATATTATTACTTCTTTTTAAGTTTTTATTCACAACTTCACAAACGACGAACAATAATAATAAATTCTTGTCACTTAATCCTATATGACCATATATGATTGATGCCTTGAAACATTTGACTTTAGCCCATGTATAAAACACCTCATAAATAGAAAATATGAAATATAATATAAATAATAATAACGAATAATCTTTTATTTTTATTTAAGGGTTTCCTCTTGTCGGTGCAACTAACTTATGTGTTCTCTGAAAGCAAACTCTATTTTAAGTCATATTTTTAATCTTCCTATACGACATGACATCTAATATTTCCTTTATCTGTCCACGTAGATAACGAATACTCGACGGATCCTTAAATGTGAAACACATAAAAGTAACATAATTAATTAATTATTATTTAAGTATTATTGTTGTTTCTTTTGGAGGAAACAATAAAGAAAGTCTATTAATTTAACTATACACTCGATTGGGAGAAAAGGGATTGTTAGTAATAGGGACGTAATACATACTATCAGGTTGACCTCCACGAAGTCCATCCTATTCGTTGCTTGTTAATTCCTAATAAATACGTAAGAGGCGACTAAGAGAACTTGAAAATCGAAAGATGGGCGACAGCGTCTCTCTTAAAACATCACTAAAAGCCCAACTGCGGTTGCCAACCCGCCTGCCAAGCGTGGCAACTACTGGCAAAACCTACCTTATGGAGAAGGCTAAGTTCAAAAGTGCACAGTAATGGCTGATATAACAACGTCATAATGGGCTAACTGACCTGATTTCATTCTTGATCCATCCTATACTGGTACCCCTATTATATATCGTTTTATATACGTATACCTTAACCATTGACGAGTACCCCACTCCATTTTCTTCCATAAAAAAAAAACTCTTTCATAAAAAAATATATTACCAATGAGAGTTTAAAATTAATGAAGATATTTGCACTACGGAACAAACGTACTAAAAAAAATTAGTGAAGATATAAGTAAATAGATTATACAATATATAGGTACAGAGCAGCAAGCCTCAAAAACAGGTTACCTTTTTGTCAGTTAATTGTCAAATTAGCTGACTCGTTTTTCTATCGGTGTTCTATACAGTTACGCATAAAATGCATCTTGACGTATTATTTAATAAATAAAATGAGTATTTACGCATTAAAAAGACGCAGAAATTATAAGACAAAATAAATATAGAAGTTATAAAGGAATCAATCACTAATAAATATTTGTCACGTAAAATTGTATGAAAAAGTTGACCCGTTTTTCTCGAAGGATTTTTATGGAGACACTCTACCTATATAATCTAAGGTTAATATATACAAAATATGCAGTCAAAATGAGACCTCTTACAATCGGAGGTTACAAATGAAAGGTAAACAAACAACCGACTGGATATCTACGAATATTACGTAAGTGCCTGATCTGGGCCAATATCAAGCTAATTAAAAAATATATTGCAAGCAAACCGTGTGACTAGAATTCCTCGACTTCTAATAAATTATGAGGCCTGATAGTAATGTCGTAGTGTATCCACTATCTACTTATATAGTACCGGTATCAACTTGTACTTCGGCGACCTTGGAGGTGTAGCGGTTACGGATTTTATCCCCACACAGTACAAATATATGTCTATTTCTTCTTGTACCTTTATGTACTTATTTATTTTTATTGGACGAAAATGGAATGGTAACCCCGCCTGCGTTAACGGGATTCGCTAGCGGGGCATCAGTGAAGGGTGTTCTATGAGGATGAAAATAGGCCAGATAGTCCATCATGATGAATTCATCTAGAATTAATCATAATAGTTTCCAGGAGGAACCGCGAGGAGGTCGACCTGGTTGATTGCTAGCAATGGGATTCTTAGTCCCCATTACTAACAATACCTTTCCCCCCTTATGTACTTATTTTTTTTTATTGATGATAATGGAATAGGGTATACATAATGAAGGTATACACTGGCGGGGCACCAGATTATTGATGATTAAGCCCATCGTGACAATTTCAACAATAAACCGATCAAGATGCTTTCCAGGGGGAATCGCGAAGAGGTAACGTCTACCTGATAGTATAGATTGTTAGCACTGCGGTCTACCAGTCCCATTGCTAGCAGTATACCCTGTCAGGTCGATCTCCACGTGGTCCCCCCTGAAAATCAGGGCAAACTGACCCGCCTTTTCATCCTCACCTCTTATCCCTCATTGGTGACTCGCCAAGGTACCGTTAGCGCTGGCGGGGTTACCATCCTATTATCATCCATTAAAAAAATACCTAAAATAGTTATATTATGGACTTTAAAGGTTTATAGAATGATTTACTAAATATTAATGAAAAGATAACCATTTTGTTTAATTTTTTTTTACAACTTAGAATGGCAAACAAGCTGACAGCCCACCTAATAGAAAGTGGTAACCGTCGCCTATAGACATGAGCAGTACCATGGACATAACAGAGTATACTGTTTCGCCCATGATACCCCCCATGCGTTGCCATTCCTGAGGACTCAGGCGTTATTCCTCTGTACCCAGTCATTCACACCATATTCCACCGAAAACCGAAACAGCAGGAAACAGTTAATGGCTGATGTGATGATGATATGGCACTGATACGCAGTAAGGTTTTGCTGGTGAAAAGTTCCTTTAGTCGCCTCTTACGACACCCACTGCGTATTATAACTAACAAAATACAGAGAAATTTTTGCACCCACTGAGTTATTTTCTTATACGAAAGTCGTGAAAGGCAAAAAATAGCCTATATATCTCTACATATGGGTTTCTTTTAATGGCTGATAATGAAATGGTAACCTCACCTGCGCTATCGGTATTCGCTGGCAGGGCATCTATAAGCGACGGTTACCACTTTCCATCAGGTGGGCCGTCAGCTTGTTAGCCATTCTAAGTTGTATAAAAAAAAAACCTTTTAGTGAAGAGTAATTATAAACAGTTCGACTGGAGGCACGAAACTGTTTGTTTTTTAATTCTATAATAACATACATTATGCTTAATGAATGAATATTAAAGAGACTAAAAATTTTCCAACTGATAAGAGATAATCCTTTAATAGCGAAATTAGTAATGCCCTTTGCTTTCTGCTCCGTGATCACGCTTTCATTTACAGCTTTGACTCTTGTCAGACATTTATTTTTAGACACAATATAAACTACTCTGAATAAAGACCTCGTTTTTTAATATGCATTTCCAACACCATCCGGAAAAAGACTGTGCAAAAGTCGTAGCATGCATGCCTCTATCTGATCCATGATTTGCATGACGTAAGTTTTGATTTGTAGGGTGGGATCATCATCGCCATATCAGCCGATAACTATCCACTCCTGAACATAGGTCTCACTCTATTGAGAGATTCTTGCCAGTAGCTGCCACACTTGGCAACCGCAGTGATGTATAAAAAGAAAGTAATGTCCCTCCGTCCTGTTCATACCTCGACAATTACGTTTCCTTAGTCGCCTCCTACGTCCCCCACAAGTAAAGAAGGGATGGCCTATTCTATTGTAGGATGGGATGTAACAATAAAATTACAGAGAGAATTAGAGACAATAACATTTCAATCTTTAGGAATGACGTCCCATGAGCAACGGAGTGCACTACGCAATTCTATACCATTTTTCATTAAGCTGGCCATCAGATTGTTTGCCATTCAAAGCGGCCTATTATATTGACAGACACAAGTACCTACTTCAAATAACAGTTAATCACGTACAAATACTTAATAATGAAAGCTATTATCTATAGGTACATACTGGATTATGAGGGTACAAGCTAAGTGCTAACGTAGTCGCGCCGTCTCGATACAGATAATTTTATCGATTGACAATTGGAAACGCAAATTCCTCCGCTATCAACAGTTATCTATCGCACCAACACATGGTCGTAGCTACGGGGTGTGGGGGGGACAATGAGGGGCAATGCCCTACTTTCAAAGGCCCGATGCTTTAAAAGAATATTAGACATTCGCTTTTTCGAAGTCACTTGATTTTGGCTTCTGTCCTACCAAAAAGTTCTTATGCCCGACCTTAAACTCGGGTCTAGCTACGGCCCTGCACTAACACCAGTTTATGTAATAAATGAAGCATTAACACATGGATCAATAAGTCCCGAGACTAACCCAGAGATGGCGCTCGTAGTAAACCAGTAACCAGGTCTTTCTAGAGTACTAACCTTTGCTTGAAATGTGTCGAAATTTTAAGTTGATCGGACCAGAAACAGCTGAGTTATTGAGGTTGGAGTAAAGTCGTTTCGTAGTTTGTTTAAAAAATGGAAAAAAACGAGTTTCGTGTTCTGATAAAACATTGTTTTTTAATGGGTAAAAACACCGTGCAAGCGAAACAATGGATTGAAAAATGTTACCCGGACTCTTGTCCATCAAAAGCAACGATTTGTCGGTGGTTTGCTGAGTTTAAACGTGGTCGTACCGACACAAATGACGCGGAACGCTCGGGTAGACCTGTGGAAGCCGTTACACTGGAAAATGTGAGTGAAGTGACAAAAATTATAATGAAAGATCGTAAAGTGAAGCTCCATGAGATTGCTGAGATGACACAGATATCATATGGAAGTGTATTTACTATCCTCCATGAAAAATTGAGCATGAAAAAGGTATTTTCCAAGTGGGTGCCGCGATTGCTTTCGATGGAACAAAAACAGCAACGAGTCGATGATTCAGAAAGCTGTTTATCGCTATTTACTCGCAACAAAAAAGATTTCTTGCGTCGTTACGTGACCATGGACGAAACATGGATACATCACTACACTCCAGAGTCGAAGCGGCAGTCATTAGAGTGGCGTACAGCTGGCGAAAGCCGTCCGAAGCGTCCGAAAACGCAGCAGTCAGCTGGCAAAGACATGGCGTCAGTTTTTTGGGATACGCATGGCGTGATTTTCATTGACTACCTCGAAAAAGGTAAATCGATTAACAGTGATTATTATATTGACTTGCTGGTGCGTTTGAAGGAGGAAATAGCAAAAAAAACGACCGCACATGCAGAGAAAAAAAATTCCTTTTTCACCAAGACAATGCACCCAGCCACAAGTCGATGAAAACAATGGCAAAATTGAACGAATTGGGCTTTGATCTGCTTCCCCACCCCCCATACTCGCCAGATTTAGCCCCCAGTGACTACTGGCTCTTTGCTGATCTTAAAAAATGCTCCAGGGAAAAAGATTTGGCTCAAATGAGGAGGTCATCGCTGAAACTGAAGCTTATTTTGAAGCGAAAGACAATTTTTTTTATAAACATGGTATTGAAAAATTGGAAAAGCGTTGGAACGATTGTATCACCCTAAAAGGTGATTATGTTGATGAATAAAAAAAAAATTTTGCAAAAAAATGTTGTTTTCATTGTTAGTCTCGGGACTTATTGATCCATGTGTTATATATTTTATAGTGCTATAGATCTAAGTGTAGGACGACCCTCCACTAGATGGAGTGACGACCTCAAATGTATTGTAGGGAGTCAGTGGATGCAGGTGGCTCAGAACCGTTCCTTATGGCAGTGTATGGGGAAGGCCTATGCCCAGCAGTGGACTGATAATGACTGAAATGGTGATGATGAAGATGATTATATAAATCTAAATGAAAATAATCTATAGTAATATAGCAGTGTACTTCATTTTGATAATTCATTGATTACTAACTGTATTTTCTTTTTTTGATGGGTGAAAATGGTATGGTAACCCCGCCTGCGCTAACGGGATACGCTGGAGGAGCACCAGTGAAGGGTGATCGGTGAGAATGAAAACAGGCCAGTTAGCCCATCATGATGAATTCATTAAGGAATTAACCATGATAGTTTCCGGGAGGAACCGCGAGAAGGTCGACCTGGTTGGGTATATTGCTAGCAATGGGATTCTCAGTCTCCATTACTAACAATCCCTTTCCCCCCTACTAACTGTATTGTCCATATTGTCCCGGCATAGAATAGGCCACCCCGTCCTTTACCGTGGGTATCATAAGAGACGACAAAGGGAGGGCGAGGGAGAGGCAGCAGCGTCCCTGTTAAAACACCTCTGAAGCTTAATGCGGTTGCCAATTCGCTTTGCTTTTGCCAGTAGTTGCCAAGCGTGGCAACTACTGGCAAAAGCCCCCCAAGGGGAAAGCTTATGTTCAGCAGTGGACAGTTAATGGCTGATATGTTGATGATGACGAACTGTATACCACGGCTCCACCCACGTGGATTAGTACGTATAGAAAGTATTTTATGTGCTAAATTAGAATGTAATATATCTGTGTACCTTTGGGACTCCAGACATCTTAAACCGCGGGATATAGTTAAGGTAGACACATAGAATCTATGAAATGATATTATAAAGCAGGGGGAAGCACAAAAGATCCCGATAGGTCGACGAGCAACAGCATAGTTGACCCAAAAATAAAATACCAGAGGCAGACTTTGTACAAAAGTCGATTGCTTGGGTACCTCTGTCCCATTCGTGTTTCTACCGTGAAGCAGTTGAGTTTGCATTGCTGTGTTTCGGTTTGAAGGGTGGGATATGGCGTGAATTTACTGGGTACGGAGGAATAACACCTGAGTCCTCAGGAATGGCAACGCATGGGGGGTATCATGGGCGAAACAGTATACTCTGTTTTGTCCATGGTACTGCTCATGTCTATAGGCGACGGTTACCACTTTCCATCAGGTGGACCGTCAGCTTGTTTGCCATTCAAAGTTGTATAAAAAAAAATAAGATAAATCTGTGTACCTAGTGCAAGTCCGTTTAGTAGTTTCTGCGTGAAAGAGTAATAAAAATCTGTCCATCCATCTTTCATTACAAAGTTCTGCATTCACAATATTAATAGGACTAACTGTATCCAGCGATTTGGACAGCATGAAATAAAATAAATTAGATCCCATATATTAATTTAGGATACGATCTATTTAATGGCCTATATCCTGGATTTCAAGGTAGAATGGAATTTACACAAATAAGTGTAAATTTGTGTACATTGTATACTAATTGCAAATCTATCCAGCCATTTACATGTCATTTATGGGATGTCGTTAGGATCATAATGGGAACTGATTTCTAATAAAACTGAGCACCATCAGGAACCGCCAACGAGGAGTCTACTTTTAAAATCATTAACTTTTTTTTACATAGAACGAAATATGAACATATTCCGCCCATATTCCTTGGTTATAGATAAATCATTCAATTTTATGAAGTGACTGTTATCAATGGAAACTAAACTATTTATTAATTGAATTTTAATTATATTTTATTTTGCCATATATGTTGTTAAAGCATTATTATGTTTGCCTTAAATAAATAAATAATATATAACCCGTTTACTATCAGCTCAACTTCCTCCAGCAACAATGTCCTTTCCAAAAACCCTTGTAATTAATTCGTGATGAATTTCAACAACAAGCAATGTAACCTGCATTATCAGTATACCTAAAAATACCTACAAAGAATTTTTTAAGTCCTTTGTATTTTTAGATTCCTGTATCACACTTAATTTGTCCACTTAATAAAATACTATAAATACGGAACCCTCAACACGTTGTGGCCCAATAATATTCATTGTATTCTTATCGTGTAACCCTCGTTATCTACAATATTACAATTGTTACTCATACTGTTAAGTTTACCAACTAACATCACACGTCGTCGAACGCTGTCCGCCATCGGACGCGAACTCGCGCAGTGACTGACCGAGAAGGTAGAAAACGCGCGAACTGTGTCCTTTTAAAAGCATAATAAAAAAAATATAAACAAGCGCCTTGTGCCAAGTGCAGTGACTCTGCGTTCTAAAGGAATTTGTTGTCGGTTTAATTATTTTGTTTCCTGGCAACTGTTGCATGTGAGTTTATATTTGGAATTATAATTTTCCCTATTATCTCATTTACGAACGTATGATTCTTTATATGCCTATATTTTAATGTTTAACTTAATCATTTAACTGAGGTATATTTTTTTATTTTTCAAATTAAAAAAAAGAAAGCATAAATATTCAATACAATGGGTAAAATTTATCTTCTACAACATTCTTTACGTAAGTCCAAATGACAAAATAAAATTCTTACCTACCTACAACTTTTCATACAAGCCGTTGTAAGACGTTCATTACATGGTCAAATAAATACTTGTATTATACGAGTATCCTACTAAAATAATAAAAACGATGGATGAATATTGTTATTCTTTCACGCAAAATTTACTTATCGGATTTGAATGAAATTTGGTACATGGGTTATATACTAACTTAGCACAAAAGACACCTTATATACTGATTATTAGGGTTTATTTTTGATTTATATACTGATTGTCGAGGATGAATCCGCGGGATTCAGCTAATAGGATCATATTTAAATCAATAATAGGCGCAACAGCTTAATCATCACGAATGGAAACGCGTTAGTATGAGCTCTTACATGTATTCTTTGATGTCCATATTTATAGGTGATGATTCCACTTTCCATTGTGTGAACCATCAGCTTGTAGTCCATTTTATATGGGGGGAAAGGGATTGTTAGCAATGGAGTTTAACAGCCCCATTGCTATCAATATGCCTTATTAGGTCGACCTTCACGTGGTTTCCCCTGGAAACCATCGTGAACAATTCTTGTTGAATTCGTCACGATGGGCTAACTGACCTGCTTCATCCTCACCTATTATCTTTCACTGGTGCCCAGCCGGTGTATACCGATAACGCGGGTGGGGTTACCATTCCCTTATCATTCATTAAAAAAAAAGTCCATTTTATATTCTATAAAAAAAAATTTGATCCTAAAATATAAAGTGCCATAGACAATTTTCAATTTTAGTAGTGAGACACTATATCGTTTCCACTTTCATAACTCCAAATATAACACGATCCTGACATACATGCGTAGTTGTGTATTATGCCCTAATAAAAGGCAACTAAAAATACATATTTAAAATCGAACATAGAACCTCCTACTTTACTGAAGCCGGTAAAAAAAATATAATGAACGCGAAAGACGAGGGTACTCAAAATAAACTCTTATACCTAATATACGAGTAGTGGGGGGAAAAGGGATTGTTAGTAATGGAGATTGAGAATCCCATTGCTAGCAATATACCCAACCAGGTCGACCTTCTCGCGGTTCCTCCCGGAAACTATCATGGTTAATTCCTGATGAATTCATCATGATGGGCTAACTGGCCTGTTTTCATTCTCATCTATCACCTTTCACTGGTGCTCCGCCAGCATATCCCGTTAGCGCAGGCGGGGTTACCATTCCATTTTCACCCATAAAAAAAATATACAAGTAGTTTCTATAAAACCACCACTATAAGAGTGGTTCATAAAATAGTATTTACGCGTTTCATCTTCATCATATCAGCCTTTAACTGACCACTGCTGAACATAAGCCTCCCCTTTGAGGGGTTTGGCCAGTAATTGCCACGTTTAGCAGGCGGATTGGCAACCACAGTTAGACATTAGAAATGTTTTAAGAGGGATACTGTTGCCCATCCCTCTTCCTCCCTTAAGAGGCGACCTCTTACGGCACCCATACATTCTATGACGAAACCACATTGCCAATTTACGCGTTTAGTATATAAATCTATTGAAATTTGAAATCTTATTAGACTTTTTATATTATAATTATAATTTTAGAGATAGATCTTCAGTACAATACTACAGAGGGAAGGGATTGTTAGCAATACGGACAACCAATTCCATTGCTAGCAATATACCCTGTCAAGTCCACTTCCACATGGTCCCTCTGGAAACCATTGTGCTGAATTCCAGGTGTACAGCTAGTTAACCTGCCTTTTCGTTTTCACCTATCATCCCTCACTGGTGCCCCGCCAGCATATACCGTTAGCACGAGCGGGGTTACCAGTCCATTATCATCCATTAAAAAGTCTATCTACATGACAATTATATTAATATATCATTAACCAGTACCTATTCTCTAAGATTGACTGTAAGAAATCCCTCTATGGAATAAATCCGCCGTTGTATATTAAATCTTTTAATGTATCCAATTTAAATTATGTACAATAAAGATTTTACAATTACAATAAGGTACCTATATTAAAATTTTTAAGTAAATACAAGCGATTAAAGAAATTACAGATGTTTTATATAATATTCGTGTGCCAAATTCAGTCAAATTTTATAAAAAAAATTAATCAACTGTTAACGTAATTTCGTAACAAACATTCAAACAAGTTTACAACATTCAATAAGTAATAAGATATAATATTTCGTTTTAGCGTCTAACAGGTATTTACATAAACATAATACTCATGTAATAGGTATTTATTAAAAGGCCGTACGCATCGTGTTGCTAGTGTCCATGGATTTGGTCATATGCCATCATTTTCATTTGCCTCGAAAAAAAAAATCTTTTTAATATTGACAAAAAACTAATGTTGCCCAATATGCCACTAACAAATAGGAAATAAGACTGGATATTAAAAAAAAAATATTATTTGAACGCATCACAGAATAAATAATAATATAAATTAAATGTAGGCATTGTCCATATATTGACAATACTGGAAAATGAATCTATGCAACCATTTAGAAGTAACAAAACGCTTAATTAAATAGAAACATTAAATTAAAATGTCTAATTTAAAGCATTAGATAATAAGCTACGCACAACATGGCAACATGATATAGCTGTGAATAAAAGATCCAATCACAAATAATAATGTTAATAATAATCTGACATAATACCTATAATTAGTATCTGATAAATAATAATTAATAGATATGAATGTTTGTTTAGCACATTGGAGTCCAAGCTGCTGTCATTAAGTCCTAGTTCAGTAAAATTGTCCCAGCTCTATTATGTACCTATAAATTTAAGAATACATGAAAAAATGTAGACAATTTTTTTTTATGTAATATTCGTGCATAAGAAGTAAGTACCCATACGTATGTACCTACTGTAAATTTAATACCCATTTAAATACTGTCTAAAATTACAATTTAATACAGACATGTTATTTAATTTTCGCTACAATAAAGATAAATTACCGATAACTATAAGTATTAAGTAAGTTTTATCAATATCGCATTGTAATTTCATTAATTACGAGTATACTTATCAGACTGTAATTACATACCTCTGTCCCATTCGTATTTCTACCGTGAAACAGTTGTGTTTGCATGGCTGTGTTTCGATTTGAAGGGTGGGATATGGCAGTGAATTTACAGGTTACAAAAGAATAACATTTGAGTCTTCAGGAATGGCAACGCATGGGGGGTATCACGGGCAAAAATGTATACTCTCTTATGTCTATGATACTGCTCATGTCTTTAGGCGACAATTACCACTTTCCATCAGGTAGGCCGTCAGCTTATTTGCCAATCTAAGTTTGCTTAAAATAAAAAAATATAGATATTTTTTAGTCTCATTTTTAGCAATTTATAAGATTTAGAATCTTAAAGGATTCTAAATTCGTTTCGTTCTTTGTAATAATTACCAACATCTTTCGTACTTCAAAAGTGAAAACAGAATCCTTATCGTCTGTATCATCTGTCAAACCCCTTTTCCTTAAAAACATGTCACGGAAATTAATATCAGCTACTCAAAACAGCAATCCCTTGGAGCTGTGAAGAAATCAAACTTCATAAATAACGCTATCAAAATATACGACCGTTTAATATTTTGAGATTTACAATGGAATTAAAACCTGTAGGACACTTCCCGATGACCTAAAATCACGAAATTTAGCTAGAAACAATATCATATGTATCGAATGTGGAAGAATGAAGTATAGGGAAGAAAAGAAAAGTTTTGCAATTTTTTTTATTATATTTTCTTTAATTTAATATTATATAAATTTGTACAGAACCATCGGTGCGCGAGTCCATAAGCATTTGACTGGTTTTTAATAGATCTTTAAGTCTACAGAGCAAAAGACTGTTTCTTACGAAGACAAATATTATATAAATTCAAATCCGCGTTCCAAATTCAAATATTCATTCATTGTAAAGCATCTACGTACTACATCTAGGTACCTAACCTGTCGTGCTGCATCGGTGTATGTGTATTTAATTGAAGTCACTATATGCGTAGCAAAATGAACTTTTATTTTATGATTATCTTTATCGACCATATGAGAATTATAAGTTTTAGTTAATTTTTTACTTTCGCGTTGTTTATTGAAATTTAAATACACTATCGGGACTCAGCGCGATGAAAAACTTTGCGAGTAAATATAATAGTACCTACATATCTGCTTCTTTATTGCAGATATTTCAACGTAGATTGCACCACGTCGTGTTCACGATAGTGTATTTTTGAATATGAACAAATTATAATTTTGTTCACGAAATATTGCCATTATTTATTTGTCACTGTTAATTCGTAATGGATCGTCTTGCACACAAAAAGAAATGCCGAAACACGACGCGAGTTTGTAGAAAAACACATGCTGCGCTCGTGGCTGTAGATTTCTTGTAAACCCGATATGCAATTTATATTCAAACGATGTATGCATTTGCTTACTTTTTTTTACCACTAACAGAAACAGGACAGCGACCAGTTTCTTATGTTATTAGATGCATACTTTTTACATATTATCTTTATTTATTCCTTTTAAAATGCAATAAATTTCAACAAGTCTCGTAAAATGCTAAATATGAGCACGTAATATAGGAATGTACTTGTATGTACAAGATTACTTATCGTAAAACGCAATAAGTTATATTTAATGAGTGTCACAAAAAGATTCTAAATATAAACACACGATCTACAAACTCTGCAATGTAATGACGAGAGAGTAAATACCCAAATAAAGTACCTGCACGTGTTTGCATATGTAATACATTTAATTGTAATAAGAGGATTGAAGATATGTTCTACAAATTAGACTTAACATTTTTACCAAAGAAACACGACTCGAGAAAGACAAAAAATTATGGGCCACTCATACTACAATTGCGCATCCAACGTTAATATTATAATAAATAAATGTTATAATAATATAAATAACTTATATTAATTGAGCGCAATAAAGTATAAATAAAAATATTTTTATTTAAGGAAATTTAAGTATAAACATTTATTGAATAGTAATTTTTTTATGAATCTATCTCTCACTTCGAAATGCAAGTTCAGTTGAGCAGAACGGGCACGAAATAGCTGTTGCTTTTTTATTAAAATTACATTGTCATTTTTGAATTTTTGATTCACGAAACTGTATACCTATATTAGTTGAATTTAAGTAACTAACTGGTTTACGACCGGTCACCTGCCTTATGTCAACCCGCCTTGGAAACTTATCAGTGGTATCTGTCACCTATGATATGTAGGTAAGAATTGAGAAAAAAGGAAACGATGTTGAAATGTACGAAGTTGGTAAAAATGGAATAAAGGATTCGTGAGAAAAAGGGAAAGAGAGATACTGCAGTTGCTTGGTACTGGGGTCGTATACCCATATGCCCATACTCTAGAACCGGAGATCTAGATCAGTAGAGGAGAACACCCCTGGCAAAAGAACAATAGATACATTTATACAGTTTCATTTAATTCAATTGAGTAATTCAGAGTTTAACGTGTACAAACATTGTTACACAGAATTTTTGTACATTAAAGTTTTATTATATAAATCTTTATATTCATAAAATTATCTCAATTTATTTCATATCTCTATTTACTAACGTGACGCGGTCTTTGTAAATTTACATGTAGCTCAAGAGATTTGGACGCACGGACATTGCCTAAACGATGAGTAAAGAAAATTATAAAGTGAAGGATTTATAAGATATAACATTCAAGACATGTCAAGGAATTTGTCGCTATAAAAGCATAGATAACATAATACTATATGTACTTATTTATACATATACCTACTTTTTTTTTTAATAGATGATAATGGAATGGTAACCCAGCCTGTGCTAACTGTACACGCTGGTGAAGTACCAGGGACACAGGTGAGAATGAAAAGTCAAGTCAGTATTTATTTTTATTTGTGATAATGAAATGGTAACCCTGTCTGCGCTATCTTTATACGCTAACGGGGCACCAATGAAGGATGATATGTGTGGATAAAAGCAGGCCAATTAGCCCATCGTAACAAAATTTACAAGAATTAACGACGATGGCCAGTGTAACCAGCCACGAGTGGCCATTTCCGATCGCGTGGAGGTCAACCTTATAGGGTATATTGCTTACAATGGGACTGGTAGATCAGAATGCTACGAGATATCTATACTAATGTTATTAATGTGAAAGCCACTCTGCGTATCTATCTGTCTATTACATTGTTCTGTTACATGGACCTCCTTATTTACCTACAATCGTACTTTTTTTTAAAGGTGAAGATGAAATGTAAACCTTAATTGCGGTATCGGTATACGCGTGCGGGGCACCAGTGAGACATAATAGGTGGAGATGAAAGCAGGTCAGATCGCCCATCATAACGAATTCATTATGAATTAACCATGATGGTTTCCAAGGGGAACCGCGTGCAGGTTTACCGGTTAGGGAATATTGCTAGCAATGGGGTTATTAAATCCCATTACTAATAATCCCTTTCTCCCCTACAATCGTACTATGTTAATAAAAGTGTAGACATTCACTACAGGTACCTATCTGACGTCACCGAGGGCAACTGCTTATTAAGCGGTTTTATGTGGCAACACTATCGGCGCGTGGCCTTCGAAGGGACACTTCCCTTGATTACGATTAGAGAAAATATTGGTTTTAGAACGTATTGATTATCCAATATTAGAAAAGGTATTTCTAATGTTTATTTTATTTATTAATAGCTACATAAGAAAATATATTACCAGAGGGAGATTTTCTACAAAAGTCGTTTGCTTGGACACTTCTGTCCCATTCGTGTTTCTACCGTGAAACAGTTGTGTTTGCATGGCTGTGTTTCGGTTTGAAGGGTGGGATATGGCAGTGAATTTACAGGGTACAGAGGAATAACACCTAAGTCCTTAAGAATGGCAACGCATAGGTATATTATAAACATCTAAACTAATATTATAAAGAGAAAAGAATTTATTTTTGTTTGTTTATTTGTTATGATTTTAAAAATTCTTTGACCGTTAAAAAGCTACATCTTCGTGCCATGCGAACTCAACTATTTCGCGGTTGAAACATGAATGGGACAAAGGTCAAAGCTCAAGCAAACGACTTTTGTACAAAATCTCCCTCTGGTAAACCAATATCCTGATATTGGTTCATGATATTAAACATATGACTGTAACTTTTTTTTAATGGATGATAATGGAATGGTAACCCCACCCGCGCTATCGGTATACACCGGCGGGGCACCAGTGAAGGATAATAGTTGAGGATGAAGTAGGTCAGTTAGCCCATCGTGACAAATTCAACAAGAATTGTTCACTATAGTTCCCAGGGGGAACCACGTGGAGGTTGACCTAATAAGGCATATTGTTAGCAATGGGGCGGCAAACTCCATTGCTAACAATCCCTTCCCCCCCCCCTCCCATATGACTGTAACTATCATAAAAATAATGTAAAATGCATTGCCATCTACACGTACGTAGTTGTAGAGACAAGTAGAAAACAATAGAGAATCGTTCATTTTGTAATAACCTGTCTACGTAGTCAAACCGCGACTAATAGCAGTCATATGGCTGTTCATAGCCACACCTATTACGCTGAACTTATAACGTAGTTAAAATCAGACATCATGTTTACAGATGACATGTTATTGGCATTACATTATAGGAATATGTATGTATAACGATAACAAACAAATAGTCAAAACAAACATTTTACTCCCCCTTAAAAAATAGCATTTATTTTTATGTATTTTTTTATGGAAGATAATAGTATGGTATTTGTTTGTGTTATTCGCTGGCGGGCTACCAGTCAGAGATGTTTTTTTTTAATAGGTGATAATGGAATGGTAACCCCGCCTGCGCTATCGGTATACACTGGCGAGGCACCAGTGAAGAATGATAGGTGAGGATGAAGCAGGTCAGTTAGCCCATCGTGACGAATTCACGATTGTTTCCAGGGGGAACCACGTGGAGGTCGACCTGATAGGATATTGTTAGTAATGGGGCTATTTGACCCCATTACTAACAATCCCTTTCCCCCCAAAGTGAGAGATGTTAGGTGAGGACAAAGTCAGGTCACTTTCATAATTTCCATCATCATATCAGCTGTTAACTGTCCACTGTTGAACATATACCTAGTGGTTTTTTTTTTGATGTGTGAAAAGGGTAAGGTAACCCCGCCTGCCCTAACGGGATACGCTGGCGCAGCACCAGTGAAGGGTGATAGATGAGAATGAAAACAGGCCAGTTAGCCCATCATGATGAATTCATCAGGAATTAACCATGATAGTTTTAAGGGAGAACCGCGAGGAGGTCGACCTGGTTGGGTATATTGCTAGCAATGGGATTCTCAGTCTCCATTACTAACAATCCCTTCCCCTTATCCATAACCTCTATGGCAAATTTACGAATCTGCAGTTTTTTCAAATTTAACATTTCTTTAAAAATCTACATTTTCCGTCATACTACTTATTGTGGCTTATTTTCAAATTTCTATCTCTAACGGTTAAAGAAATCGAGTAGCTCGAATCTCCATATTTTTGTGATATACCCAAAGTAAACTTACTTAGCATATTTTTCTAGTATTTTCTATAATAAACACTTTAATTTGAAAATTTCAATAATTATTTTACCAATTTTTCAATCCTAATTTAGTTATTTTACGTGAATGATTGCTATAACGTTGTTATTAAAACTGAAGTTCTCTCCAAAACACGTGATTTATACCTTGGTATATTTACGAAAGTGGCACTTTCGTTAGTTTGTCAGATATTAAAATAAATGATTTTCTTTGGCAACTTACGAAACTGCCACTTTCGTAGATTTGCTGTTGTATAACACAATACCTAGGAACTCTCATGTATGAAGGTGCAAAGTAACGAATATGCATTTATTTCTGATACTTGTAATATAATAATAATTAATTAAGCGCATTCAATAAAAAACAGGATTTCAAAACTAAAATGTTAGCATGATACAGCAGCCTTCTATCAAAAGCTATTTGCATTCTAATGTTTCAAAACGTTCCCCTGTAAAATGTATCTTTTTCAGTTTCGTAAGTTTACCATAAAGGTGACGATATGTTTTCCTCTACCGTACATCTATGTTCGCACTCGTTTCCGCTTTCGCTTCCATTGTGGCGGATATAGGCACGTACGAGTAAATTTTAATACAGACAAATAGTAGCCAAAATTAATGTTGAAATAATCCGTAACTAATCAATACTCCGATACGATAAAGGTGATTTCATGATAATGAAGTAACTAATGATAATTTAAAAACTATGTACGCAAGAACTAATTATGTCATTACATATTTTTGTATTATGTAAAAAACCCACAATCAGAGACCACTAAAGATAGAGTATTGTTTAACAAATTTATGCAATCGTTTAAAACAAATTATACGCTCATTTGTAACTAACCACTAACTTTTATAGTCGGTAAGTAATTATTAACGTGGCATTCGGCAATGAAATTACAAGGTACAGAGGGAGACTTTGTACAAGTCGTTTGCTTGGACACTTCCGTCTCGTTCGTATTTCTACCATGAAGCAGTTGTGTTTTTTATGCGTGAAAATGGCATGGTTACCCCGCCTGCGCTATCAGTATACAGTAGCGGGGTACCAGTGAGCGGTGATAGATGAGGATGAAAAGGCAGGTCAGTTAGCCCATTGTGACGAATTCAATGATAAATTGGTCACGATAGTTTCCAGGGGGAACCGCGTGGAGGTCGACTTGATATAGGCATATTGATAACAATGGGTACTAAACTTCCCATTACTAACAATCCCTTCCCCCCGAAGCAGTTGTGTTTGCATAGCTGTGTTTCGGTTTGAAAGGTGGGATATGGCAGTGAATTTACAGGGTACAGAGGAATAATACCTAAGTCCACAGAAATGGCAACGCATGGGGGTATTATGGGCGAATTAGTGTACTGTGTTATGTCCATGGTATTATTCTACTATATTAACTTTGTAGCATTTGCCATGTGTAGGTCTCGGCATAGAATAGGCCACCCCTTTTTCCAGTGGGTGTCATAAGAGGCGACTAAGGGAGCTTAATGGTCGAGAGATAGGCAGCAGCCTCCATCATCAAAGACTAACCGTGGTTGCCAACTCGCCTGCCAAGCGTGGCAACTACTGACAAAACTTCCCTTTATAGAGGACGCCTCTGTTCAGCAGTGAACAGGGATGACTTTATACTATGTATTGATATAGTAATTGAACTGTCAAATCTTAAAATCATTAAACTAAATTTCTAATGCAAGTAGTATATTCATTTATTTTAACATTTATTATATAAGCAGGTAGGTATTATATGTATTTATAGTGTATGTATTTATGCAATATTTTATTATATATTTTAATATTTTATTTAACTGTATATTTGTTTATGTATTAATAGTTATAGCGTTTCAGCTGCCCGCTAACGAAATGCTTTCTTACCGTACTGGGTTGACTGGAAGAGATCTCTGTCAGAGATAAGTCTACCCTTCCTCACAACATTTATAAATACATTATTTTATATGTAACTTACAAGTGCAATAAAGAATATATATAATACATAATACCAAAATAATAGTTGTATATATGTATACATAAACTGTAATAATAACCGTGATTGTCTCTAGTTACAGCTATTTACATAGATAGATAGTTATATAATACATTTGCATCATTTACAGCACACAAATAACGTCAGATATTGGTATATACTCAAAAAAAGAAAAGAATACATACACAATAAAAAAGATAAATACATAAAAGAGGTAACATAATTGTTCGTGAGTGTGCCACAGTAACATAAAATGGTCACAATTCATTTTATTGTTTTGCTTTTTAACATCTAATTTTGTTAAGTGATAAAATAGTAATTAGTATACCTAGTTATTATTAGTATTACGGTTTATTTTAATGAAACAATACTGCATGTAAATAGCGCGGCACCTTATAAGCCAATTAACTTTATTTTTAAATGACTTCCAAATAATGGAGATTTTTATACCAACGACTAGCTGACCCCGTAAACGTTGTTTTACCACTTATTGCGAAATATAAAAATCGCGATTAAAATACAGGGGTTGATTGTAAAACGATGAAAATTTAAAGTTGTGTGTATTTTTCAATGCTAAATCATAATAAAATAAAAATGGAAACATTTGTTAATAAAATAAAAAAAAATGTTTTGGGTAGGGTCACCCTTATCATTGAGGGGTATGAAAAATAGATGTTGGCCGATTCTCAGACCTACCCAATATGCACACAAAATTTCATAAAAATCGGTAAAGCCGTTTCGGAGGAATTTGGTAACAAACACCGTGACACGAGAATTTTATATATAAGATTACACTCTAACGCCCATAGACAAGAGACAAACGAAACTATGGACAAAACTGTTATCGCGAGTCTATGACTATCTCTTTGGTAGATATTCTTTATTCGTCTTATGACTGTAAACTGCTGAACATAAATCTTGGAGAGTTTTGCCAGTAGTTGCCACGCTAGACAGGGAAATTGGTAGCGATCACTTCGAAGCAGTTTTTGGATGGAGAGGAGTAATTATAAACAATTTGATAGAATAGATTGACGGGGATACAATGAGATGGCAACGTCGGATATCCTATTCTTACTCACGCGATCGCTAACCGTTACGATTCTATCGATAGAATCGTTTGCCACTTGTCAAAAGACATAATTTGCTCCCATGTTGTTCCCATATTAATTTTGTAATCATTAAAACTGTTGTTTTTGTTTGCAGTGCAAAAAATTGCTTATTACGAAGCAAAATGTACTTGACAAATAATAAAAAGATTGTTATTGAAGTTATTATTATTTCAGCCATTTTTTGGGAGTTTTGCCAGTAGTTGCCACGCTTGACAGGCGGATTGGCAACCGCAGTTAGGCTTTTAGAGATGTTTTAAGAGGGACGCTGCTGCTCATCCCTCGCCCTCCCTTAGTCGCCTCTTACGACATCCACGGTAAAGAAAGGATCGCCTATTCTATACCACGACACACACGGCAAATAAAAAGATTACATTCCACGAATTAATTGCTTCCAACGAACGTAGGCCTATTCGACAAATTAGTTAATTAGTTGAAGATACGTAGCTATGTGTTTGTCTACATATTTCGTTATACCTTTATTTGCTTAACAATTAAGATATTACGATAAAATACATCCTTATTATCGTTGTCTTACTTTGATAATTGTTTATTTTAAATTTTGATTTTAAATTACACTAAATTTAATTTAAATATATGTCACAACCTAAATCTTTATACAATAATTTAAATTTGTGCTTCATATGCTGTATTTCGGTTTGAAAGGAGGCATATGACAGTGAATTTACAGGGTACACAGGAATAAGACCTGAATTCTCAGGAATGGCAACGCATGGGGGGTATCATGGATGAAAGAGTATACTCTGTTATGTCTATAGTACTGCTCATGTCTATAGACGAGAGTTACCACTTTCCATCAGGTGGGCCGTCACTTTGTTTGCCATTTTAAGTTGCATAAAAAAATACAAAAAAATTGCAACTAAATAAAAATTATTAGATAACCAACACGAGAATATATTTTTTTACAATTTTATTAATTACAATAAAAGATATTTATAAAATTATTATAAAAAACTTACTAAATGCACATTCGAATTGATAAGGACATTGAATAATCTTAATAATATAACAAAATTATAACTAAACGGTGTTTGTTCCGGCATTAGGCAAAAACTACTACAGCAAATCGGATACGGTTTTCACAGTTATATTCCTGATAGTTTAATTTAAAATTTGGTATATGTTTTATATTAATACATCATCTAGAGTGGCTTTCTTGGCTTTCTTACTCCTGAAGTCCACACGTACGACGTAAGAAGCAAAAAGCTAGTAGGCATATAAAAATACATGCGAAAACATTTCCTATATATAGTTTTTGAATTCACATTTCCCATATATGTATGTACATGTATATATATGCACATAATTTCTATTTATATACATTACTGACACATTTGCAGAAGACATTTTCAAAAATAACAAACTATATTGAATGATGCAAATTACATAATAATCGATTTAGTAGTTTAACTGAACTAATGAGATAAGTACATAATAGATAGTACGCAGATGTGTCTATACTCTTCTTCTATTCAGTGATAAATATACAAATAGTAAATAAATATACAAAAGAATCTAATTTTTTACAACATTCACATAATTACAAAATTGAGTAGCGATTTATTTGCAATTTTTACCTATCTAAAAAAAATATCTAATCGGTCATTTGTCAGATTACACACTAAGTATATACTGGTCGAACTGTATCCGATACGATCTCAGGTAGTAACCAAATAATGAATCTTATCGTCGCCGATAACAACGAATGACATAGTATAATGATGGAAAAGTAGAAACATTGTGATCATTGTGATAGACATGGAGATTTAACTCTCCTTTGTATGATTTTTTTTTTTATCGGTGAAATAAATCAAGGTAATATAATTCATGTTTAAAATTAACGGAAAAATTGTTAAAAAATAAACTTGACAGTTTTTTTTTTTTTTTTTGCAATGGACATTAAAAAGGTATCCAGACACGATTAATTTAAAGTAAACCTTTTCTTTTATATAATTTTTCTTTACAACACAGGGGGCAAACGAGCATGCGGCTCACCTAATGGTGACTACCGCCGCCCATGATCACCCACAACACCATCGGCACTGCAGGTGTGCTGCCGGCCTTTTAAAAGGAAATATGCTCTTTTCTTGAAGGTTATGTTGTCGTATCGGTTCGGAAATACTGCTGCTAGAAGTTGATTCCAAAGAGTAGTTGTGCGTGGAAGAAAGTGCCTTAAAAAACGCACGATGGAGGACCGATACTCGTCCAGATGGTTAAGATGAAAGTTTAGTTTATAGCGGGTTGTACGATGGTGAAAATCAGCAACAGGTATCAATCCGAACAATTCCTCAGAGTACTCCCCATGATAAACTCGGTAAAAGATGCACAGAGAGGCATCTCTACGCAGTTTCAGTAGGTCGAGTCGGACAATAAGGCGCTGATCTTCAAAAATTCTAGCTGCCCGACTTTGAATGCGGTCTAACGGAAGGAGTTGGTACCGTGGCGCTCCTGCCCTCAGGTGAGAACAGTATTCCATATGTGGCCTCACTTGAGCTTTATACAGTTTCAGGCGGTGTTCCGGCGTGAAATACCGTCTCACCCTACTGAGCAATAATAGCCCTTTATGAGAAGTATGAAATTTCGCACATTTATAGTTTGTATAGAGAAGGAAGAGAAGTATGTAATTATTTTTTTTAATTATGTATAAGAAATATATAAAATCAATTAAAAAAATACATTACACACACTACCATGTATTTGGCACATATACACATATATACTCTTTAGTTTTTTGTTAAAGACTGTGTGTCAAATTTAGAATAGATTAATCTAAGAAGACCGATGTGATTTATATTGTCTTTAATATTATTTGTCTATAGTCTTACTGAATATCAAACATAACCATAACAAATTCATTTATTACAATATGTTATGGTCGAATTTGGACCACGGGGCGACCACTAGTTTATATAATAATGTCCGCAGGCTGTGGTAGCGATTGAAATAGTCCACAGTGTGTTACTGGAGCGCTGTTTTAAACTCGAAACTCATTTTGCGAACTGAAATCGAATTAAATCGTTTCGTGCAAATGTATATTCGAACTATATCGTCATACGTCGCGTCGAGCACGTATTTGGTACTATTTCTGTGCTCACGTGCTGGCGAGTTCATTGTAATCAACGTATATAATTTTGTTGTAAATCGATTGTTCATTTGTTAAACGACACGCAGTCGTGACGGTGTAGTTAACTGGATGCTAACAAATGAAGGTTTTTAGAATTTACCATTGTATATGTACTAAGGGAGAGGGAGTGCCCATCCCAGAATACGAGATCTTTCAGCTATACGCAAAAACATCTATGAGAGAACATAGTTCCTTTTTAAGAGGCCAGCCTCCCTATAAATAATTTTAAATGTGCTAATATTTACAATAATACTAGTTACGCAAAAAATGAATGACGCCAAAAATTATAAGTAACCGTGACTAACGTACACAAGTTTACACACAAACAAAACACATTTTGCTTAAAAAAAAAGCGACTACAGTATTTACAAGACACACTGATGCACAACAAAATGTTTTGTACACATTATTTAGAGAGGAGGTTAGGTGGACTTGGCCCGCCCTTAAATTGTCTGGTGTCCATCCCGGCAAGGATTCCCAAGAAAATATGAGAATATTCCAGAGGTGGAATAATTAAAAAAAACTGGTCCCTTAAAAAAAATATTTGACCCCAAATTGTGCGTCTACTGCCTACATGAAGATATTAATTGGCTAAAAAAACCAGTTTATTTGATTCACAAAAAAAAACGGCAGTGTCAGCCATTAACAACAAAACTATTAACAATCCAGAACGGTTGCAAAATTTAAAAAAATCTTTATTTTTACTAAATTTATGTAACTATACAATTCAAAACAAAACAAAAAGATTTGAAATTCGAACACACTGATTGTAGGTTAAAAATCGAATTTTTATATATTTTTCTTTTGATTTTTTTTACTATTATCCTTATCTGGAAATAACGTTTTAAAAATGACCTTTCGATGGAAAAATACATCTGATTAAACACTTTATTCACTTAAACTATCCAAATTTGACTACTGAATCGTAGACTCATTCATAGATGTACAATGGCGTGTCCAAATGTCGTTATAACAAACAAACATGTACATTTCTTCAATTAATTATTCTCTTAACTAATTAACTGTATCATAGAACTACACTTAGCTAATTGACTTATAAGTATTATTACTAAATTCCGTTAGAACTATAATTAATTGTAACCACTTAAGATAATGGAAATGACTATAAGAAGTACATACTTTTTTTTATTGTAGATTTTTTTTTATTGAAATGGATGAAAATTATTTTGACAAACGGCCATTTTTCTTTTTGTGCAGCTAAAACGTATAGTTTCTTACTTAGAAAAACAACCGTCTTAATGATGCGTAAAAAAGAAATATCTAACTAAATATCTCAACATTGGAAAAGATGTTTTTTTTTTTTTAAATTTATATATGTATTAAATAAATATTTGGATGGGTACCTACTTAAATAATTATTTACTATTAGGTTTTTCCCAATGAAATTTTATAAAGTTTGTCCTTTGCCTCCAAAGCGCAATGAACTCAAGCTAACCATAATACCTACAATGTGTGTGACCCATATAGTGTCATTGTCACAGCCAATTAGATAATTACGTTTGCAACTCTTTGAAACCATAAGACAATTCTACTTACGTAGGGTATGTAAATTAATCTGTCTTTTAGCCGACTTCAAAAATAAGAATGAAATGAAATATTTATTTACTTTAAATAGACATTTACCATTTAATAAAGCCAGAACTTTTTGGCATCTGTTTATTTGTCTTAAAATTGTAGGCAATTTATGTATTAATTAAATGAGGAGTCATACATATGATTATTATGATTATAAAAATTAACGTCAAAGAAAAAATAAATTTATATGAAACCAATAAATTTCAATAGGTACATGCCCAATATAATCAAATAAGATTAATAATTACATTTTGTATGTCTAACCAATAATAAATTATAAATCAATATCAAGTCTCTTTAAGACAGATTATAGATATTACAGATTATTTATACGTTGCATTAGAAAGGACATTTTATACGTAATATTGCAGTAAGGTGTGGTCCCGTGTGGTCCCGGCATAGAATAAGCCACCCTTTCCTTTCCCATGGATGTCGTAAGAGGCGACTAAAAGAGGACGAGGGAAAGGCAGCAGCGTCCCTCTTAAAACTACTCCAAAGCCTAACTGCGGTTGCCAATCCACCGCTTTTTCATCCTCACCAATCATCTGTCACTGGTACCCCCCAATGTATACCGATACTACAGGTCTACTATTCCATTATCATCCATTAAAAAAAGGGGGACACTTTTCTAAGTACCTACTCATATGTACTGTTAGTAGCATTGCTAAGACAGGATATGTCTACAGTGACTTATTCGCCTACAGACACTCTAATAGGTTTTAACTATTTCCGGAACAGTTTGTGGTAATTTTAGCTACTATGTCGATGAATTCGCTCCATGGAGTCCGGTTTTTTATTTCATCTTATTTACTTGTCTGAATGTACATATAAGGAAAATAAAACATAAATACATTTCACTATGTATTTATGTTTTATTATTATTTCTCAGCTTAGCTGGTTTTATAGAGATATATCTGTCTGTTTTTAATATTATTATAATTATTATATTTTTAAAACAGAAACAATTTATATAAGTAACCTACTAAAGTAAATAAATTTTTTATAGAGTTTCTAAAACAAGGAAAATCTCAATTCGTCTAAAGTTTTGTATTTATTTAAATTATAGATATCTTCGCCAATTCTAAAACGATGATTTTGATTATTTTTTATCGAAAAGTTTTGTTTGTTTTATAAGAATTTGATCGAGATCGAGTCCATCCAATCTCTGATAACATATTTGTCCATGGCTTAATTTTTTTTTTTTTATAATCCAAGGCCGGCTTTTATCGTTTCTTATTTAAATCAACATCTTTTTTAACGCTTGCACTAGACGAGATAGATTGAGGATAAATATAAGTACCGACTAGGCCAGTTTATGCTACTTGACACTGAATGATAAATATTACATAAATCAATACATACCACGTGCGGCGGTGCTAATCAAAACATTATTAACTACGCCATATACTATTTACAACTTTCAAAATGAGATTCTCAATTTGTCTATAATATTGTTTGTGTGTGCATGCGTCGGTGCGTGCGTGCGTGCGTGCGTGCGTGCGTGCTTACATGACAGTGTGTGTGCTTTGTGCGTACGTGGATGTGCACCTGAGCGCATGTGCTTGTGTGTGTGTGTGTGTGTTCTTTCTTCAGTCAATGTGGTTTACTGCGTTGGTGCCATAATAATTTTTTTACGTTTGAACTACTCAACAGTCATCGTTTTTCTTTTCGGACCAAAAAGCACAATCTCGCGTCGTTATGAGCCCACCTTCGGTTTATTCTGGCGAGACACCAGTGAGGAATGATAGGTAAAGATCAAGTAAGGTCAATTGGCCCATACCCATCGCATTAAACTACAGCGGAAACCCACCTAACCTGCGGGTATAAGCATTGAGTCTCACCAATTTCCTTGTCTCGCTCCGAAAAGAAACAATGCATATCTTTACTTGATTTCCGCATACAAATATTAAGAGTTATCTAAATTGTGTGTGAAAATTATTTTAATCTGCGTTCAGACCTTTGACATGACAGTCTCCATTTCTACTACTCATGTATGTTTATGAAATATAATATTTGCTGATAACAAAAATTATTTTAATATTATCATTATTGTGTCGTAGTTCGTTGTCCATCTCTAATTCTGTTGGAGAGATTTGACGAATGCCAGTTTTTATATACGAGTAGATAGGTATTTAACTAATTTATTTTTGCATGTAATTTTTTTATACCACTGTGGTGGCAAACGAGCATACGACCCATCTGATGGTAGGCGATTACCGGAGTCTATGAACGCCTGCAATACCAGAGGCATTACGCACGTATTGCCAGCCCTGAAAAATGTAGAATGGTAACCACGCTAGTGCTGTTAGTTTTGACTGGCTGGTGATGCCAGTGAGATTTTTTTTTTAATGTAATCATCCATATTCTATTATCAAATAGAATAATAACCTTGCTACCGCTAACGGTATACGCTGGTAGGGCATTAGTGAGGGATAATAGGTGAAAATGAAAATGTAAGTCAGGTAGCCCTGATACACCTGTAATTTAGCACGATAATTTTTAGGAGAGACCACAGAGAGGTCGACTTGACAGTGTGTATTGGTAACAATAATAATAAAAATTTATTGCACATAATAATATACAATTATGGGATACAGAAATTAAGTTAAATATATAATTTTAAAATATATAAGTTATATATAGGATGCCGCAACTGTTATGGGGACCTTTGGGTCGGATCATGAATGGGACTGATCATTAAATTATATATTATATATATATATATATATATATATATATATATATATATATATATATATATTCGTGCAATTTTGGCACATTATCATACATAGTACAAACTTCAATAAAAACATGTTCCATGCTACTTAAATAAAGTATCTTTAATTTACAAATGTGTATCAAATAAATATGTTTTATACCAATATGAACTAACACTACTAACTGTAAAACAGGTGTCGTGCGCTGCATTGTTTAACTGGTCGTTAGTACAGTATGTTATAAAAAAATAAATCAGCTGACACTATATAATAATAATAAGAGAGTATATAACCTAGTGACGACCTGAAATGCATTGCAGGGAGTCAGTGGGTGCAGGTGGCTCGGGACCGTTCTTTATGGCAGTCTATGGGGGAAAGGAATTGTTAGTAATGGGGTCTGATATCCCTATAACTAGCAATACACACTCTCAGGTCGACCTCCACGCGGTTCCCCTGGAAGCTATCGTGATTAATTCTAGTGGAATTCGTCACAATTGGCTAACTAACCTGCTTTTTCATCCTCACCTAACATCCCTTACTGGTGACCCGCTAGCGTGTACCAATAGCGCAGACGGGGTTACCATTCCATTATCACACATTAAAGAAATATGGATACCGATCTGATATCTATATATCGGGTTCCTCTGGACATTGACGGCGGAAAAAAGATCATCACCCATATTGATATCGCCCATATCGGTCGGATATTTATTTGCGAATATGTTAAAAATCTGTTATTCAATACTATATTTTTGATAACAGACTTTTAACATATTCGTTCATTTAACCAAAGGACGACTTTGTACAAAAGTCGATTGCTTGAGTACCTCTGTCTCATTCGTGTTTCAACCGTGATGCAGTTGTGTTTGCATGGCTTTGTTTCGGTTTGAACGGCGTTTCGGCGTGAATTTATTGGGTACAGAGGAATAACATCTGAGTCCTCAGGAATGGCAACGCATGGGGGGTATCATGGGCGAAACAGTATACTCTGTTATGTCCATGGTACTGCTCATGTCTATAGGCGACGGTTACCACTTTCCATTAGGTGAGCCGTCACCTTGTTTACCATTCTAAGTAGTATAAAAAAAAATTCGTATTGTACCAATATATAGACATTGAAACTAAAATATATATATATAGCTATATATATATTTTTTTAATGGATGATAATGGAATGATAACCCCGCCTGCGCTATCGGTATACGCTGGCGGGGCACCAGTGATAGATGACTGATGAAGATGAAAGCAGGTCAGTTAGCCCATCTTGACGAATTTAACTAGAATAAGCCACGATGGTTTCCAGGGGGAACCATGTGGAGGTCGACCTGACAAGGAAATTGCTAGTAATGGGGCTATTTGACCCCATTACTAACAATCCCTATCCCCCCCCCCATAGCTATACATTACCCACCCCTAGACAATTGAAGTCGTTTCTTTTGTGAAACATAATCTAAAATTATGTAGGTATCATGAAGTGATCTTTTGTATCAATAGAGTTTACTGTATTTTTTAATTTCCTTTTTTAACTGGTGCATTAATAAGAATCCTTCCTCACACGCTTAAACCTAAATGATCACGTACAGTGCCGTTCCAAAGAGATTTTCTCCCACAAACGCTCAGGCTGTGGAATGAGCTCCCTGCCGAGGTTTTCCCTAGAGACTACAGTACGAGGTTCTTCAATAAGGGTATATTAAGGTTTCTTCAGAGTCGGCAATGCGCATGTGACAGCCATGCGCATGCGCATGTACTGCAGCCGTTCATAGGCTATAGTGACTGTTTACCATCAGACAGGCTATATGCTTGTTTGCCACCGTTGTGGTATAATAAAAAAAATAAAGTGTAAAATAAATTAATAATTTGGAAAATAATAATAAATGAATAAGAAATATCAAGTTTCATAATAAAGTTGATATGAGCAGAGACAGCGTCCGAGAGAAGGCGGATGAAGTGTTACCACTTAGTTACAGTATTAATTTAATCAGTCGTTACTATTGTTAACACTGTACGAGTATATACGGTGCTATCAATTTCAACAAAATCGCTCTTGGACGACCTCCTACTAATTTAACCTTGTCCTTTGAAGCGTCCCGACTTACAGAGGACGTAGTTCATTCACCGTTAACTCGATTAGGCAGCGATCTTTTTTACATCGTAATGTGGTATTTATGTCCCATTCCACTACTTTATTATGTCACCATAATATGTAAAGAATGCGTAGAACTGTAGTAGGTAAAATTTAGTCTCATAATGAATAAACTGCGGGTCTACCATGAAATGAAATTCCGAAATTTCGGACTCAATTTCGTGTTTTTGTTTATACCAAAATCGGACCAATAAATGGAGTTTAACATTTCTTTTATCATACATCCTATCATAAAAGTCCAAAGGAACAATATTTTAACATTTTTAATATTTCCAAACGGCATGTATGATGTAATTTTAACATCAAATTTTTATTTCGTTTAGCTCTGAAATTTCGGAAAACATTTCATGGTAGGATCTGATCTCTGATCATTAATGTGGCAAATAAATTGTTAAACTTTATTTTAAATTATCAACATCATCACCATACCAGCTTTTAACTGTCCACTGCTGAACATTAGCCAGTAGTTGCCGCGTTTGGCAGGCGGATTGGCAACCGCAGTCAGGCTTCAGAGATGTGTAATGAGGGACGCTGCTGCCCATCCCTCGCCCTCCCTTAGTCGGCTCCGCCAGTGTATACCGATAGCGTAGGCGGAGTTACCTATTCCATTATCATCCCTTAGTCGGCTTTTACGACACCCACGGGAAAGGAAGGGGTGGCTTATTCTACGCCGGAGCCACACGGCCATTTTTTTATTTTAATTATTGTTTGGGTATTATTTTTGAAAAAGGACAAAGTTCTCAATACTTCTTTTTCACAGCAAAATAAAGTAAAACAAGCTTTATTATACGACTTTGTCTGTCCGTACGTATGTTACAACGTAATATCTCAGCTACTATAAATCCAATTGATTTGTGAACTAGTGAGTTTATGATATTATTGACTCACACATTTTGCAAAGTAAAAGTGATAAAATTATATTTATACTTAATGGTCGAAGGATGGGCAGCAGCGTTCCTTTTAAAACATCCCCAAAGCCTAACTGCGTTTGCCAACCCGCCTGTCAAGCGTGGACTATGTTTTTTTTATACAACTTAGAGTGGCAAACAAGCTGAGGGCGCACCTGATGGAAAGTGGTAACCGTCGCCTATAGACATGAACAGTACCATGGACATAACAAAGTATAATGTTTCACCCATGATACCCCCTATGCGTTGCCATTCTATGTTCAGCAATAGTTAACAGCTGATAACAAATGTTTGTATGGTGCGGGCATCGAACCTGCGACAATCGGATAGTGAAGTAGTATGTTAAACTGCTACATCACCAATGATCATCAATTATTACAATGTATATAGTTACTTAATTTTTCATTGTAATTGTTATTTATATTAATTCAGACTAATTGTTATAAACTTATTTGCATGTGACATTATTAATTTGTAAAATTATTGTATTATTAGTGATTTTGCATTTGTATAGTCTTAAAATTTTATTATATTCGACACAATGTAATATTGTTATTGAAAAAAATAAATTGAATTTAATCTTTGGTTCCAGTTAAAATGGCTGCACAGGACGCGGCAATGTTAGAAAAATGTGAGGCACCCAATGGAACAGCGAGTGCATGTGGCAGCACGGTGAAATTAAAGCGTGAATTGGGGCTGTATTCAGCAGTGAATCTAATTCTCGGTGTCATGATTGGCTCAGGAATCTTTGTGTCACCAGCATCAGCATTAGAGCATTCAGGATCAGTGGCACTGTGTCTAATTATATGGACGATATCAGGCATAATATCCTTATTAGGTGGGTGTAGGTAAGGTTTTTACCTCTTTCGTTAATACCTGTATAAATATTATACATAAATATTATATGTAAATATAATAAACTAATAGTAAAAATATATATATAATATTTTTTAGGAGCATTATCCTTCGCCGAATTGGGAACTGTAGTCAATAAGTCAGGAGCAGAATACTCATATTTTCAAGAAGCTTTCGGAAAAATACATAAGTTTTGGGGTCCATTACCCTCATTCATATGTGCATGGATTTATGTCGTGATTCTCAGACCAGCTGAAGTGGCTATAATTGTGATGACGTTTGCTGAATATGCAATACAGCCATTCACTCATAATTTACAAGAAGATTATAAGCACATGGTAATCAAGTTGGGGTCACTAACAGCATTACGTAAGTATAAAGTATTATACCATATTATACCACGTAATAATAATTTCAACCTACAATTATGGCTATATATTAAATTGGAACTAAGACGATGTCGTATATTTGAACATTTTCTAAAAATGCGTAGTTAATTAATTAAAGAAATAAGAGTTATTCGATTTTATTATATGCAGTATCTTTTTTACGGCAACACTACAGCTGTCAAACAGACAGCAGTCATCTGTCAACATCAAGCCATTTGACATTTCTTTCGTGAACGAATTTGACGTGCGTTAATTTTGTTTTTAAACGTTTTTTCGTCGTTATTCCTTATAATTTTTATTGTTTTTTAACTTAAAAAAAAGATTTTCATATTTAATAATATAATTATTGGAGACAGTGCATTAAAAACTACTTCGAACAACAAGGCAAGTAAATAGTATAATAATTTTGACTTTATTTAATACAAAATATCATAGTTTATATTTCATTTCGTCTATTTAATTTTACAGTATGTCTAACAACTACAATAAAGAAACTCAGGAAGAACTTAAACGGAAAGTAAAAGCACTGCAATCCAAATGTCTTGACACTTGCAATATTATAGAGAATTTACCTTTAAACAGTCATCTAATAAACCCAGATAATGTGCATGAAAAGTCGTTGTGTTATGTCGAAGGACTCCGCACGGACATTGAAAATTCCATTACTCCTCTAGTAACAGACGACAATTTACTCACTGCACAATTTCTATGCGAAATGACACAGAAAACCAGTGAAGTTGAAGAGTTAACAGCTTATACGAAAGGTCTTATTCATGATGTGGATACAGAGATTATCAGGTATTTATAAATTTATGTCAACACACTTTGTCTCTACAATTAATAAAAAAAATAACATACATTTTATTTATAATTTTAGCACACAAAGATTATATTAATACAAATTATTTTGATCAAAGATGTACAACAACCGAGTTTAACTCTTTAAGTGTTCTCTTCTAGCTAACGCTGAGTGGAATGGAACATTAATTATCAGCGGTTCTTTATATTGTGTACTGAATGGAGTAAACAAAAATAAGAAACAGAGTAGTTGTGGTTTTTCATTCATTATTAACAAATTAACTATTAACTTATAATATTCAAAGATACTTACATTCAACGTACACAAATATTTGTATAAAATAATAAATATAAAATATTATATCCACATACAATGCAATTAATCAGTAAAGAGTAATAAAAAAAAGTAAATTGATGAATCTATTTTGTTTAGTCTATTGGCATAGTGTTATCTCTGTTTATTTGCTGATATTTAATGTAACATAAATCAACACAAAATAGTTTATACTATACTATGCTAGTAAGTGATGAGAAATGAGGATGAAGTCAGGGCTGTTAGACCACTATGATGAATTCTCCAGGAATTAAGTATGATGGTTTCCAAGAGTGATCATGTAAAAGTGGCCTGATATATATATATATATATATATATATATATATATATATATATATATATATATATATATATATATATATATATATATATATATATATATATATATACATACATATATACACATATATATACAATTTTCCATTATTTAATTTATTTAATCTTTAAAGTGAAAGTATGTACATATGGCAGATTTAAAACCGGCCGGTGTTCTCTACCAGTCAACCATTGGGCAAACAGAGAAATAAGTAGGCGATGCATTATTGAATTGAAGGAATATAAACATTAATATATTCATATATTATAAACTTACAATTAAACTAATATAAACATACATATAATATATTAAATAAATATATAGATTCATAAATAAATACATAAATATCACTATAACAAACAACTGTATTAGAAGAGCAAATGAAACAATCTATGACTCAGAGCAACCAGTAAGTTGAAGTATAAAAGTAAGGAGAAATAAACAAAAAGAATTATGTGTTATTGAACTTTGAAATTAAATATTCATATATGTATTAATAAATATGGTCCTGATTCAAATATTGTATATCAATAAATTAATTGCTAACAATCCATTACTTAATATCTCCACAATACCAGATAATCTTTACCAGAGGGAGACTTTGTACAAAAGTCGATTGCTTGGGTACCTCTGTCCCATTCGTGTTTCAACCGTGAAGCACTTATGTTTGCATGGCTGTGTTTCGGTTTGAAGGGTGGGATATGGCGTGAATTTACTGGGTACAGAGGAATAACACCTGAGTCCTCAGGAATGGCAACACATGGGGGGTATCATAGGCGAAACAGTATACTCTGTTATGTCCATGGTACTGCTCTTGTCTATAGGCTACGGTTACCACTTTCCATCAGGTGTGCCGTCAGCTTGTTTCCATTCTAAGTTGTATAAAAAAAAAATACATTTGAGATCACACTTTTTCATCTAATGAGAAGTAGTTTCCTTATATTAATGACCATTTTTTTACTCATTTGTATTCCATCAGTGGATTTTTTTAAGCTAATGCCTTATACAATGTGTTTAACATATTATTCTGACATTTAATAGACAATCAAATCATTAAAATAAAATTAATAACAATTATATTTTATTACAACAATTGACTGTTATTTCCATTCATATATTGCACAATACCTATTTACTTAACAACATCACATAATAAAAAAAAAAAGTATAGAAATAAAAATAATAAATAGACTATATTGTACAATGAATTACAGATTGAGTGAACTGATAAAAACAACACAGGAAGCGAGGTCACATTCCAGTGCACAGAAAAATCAGGAGCTATGTCCAGAACATTTACAAAAGGCCAAAGAGAAGTTTCTAATTATGAAAAGTGAAATCCATGGACTGGTGCGGTCTCTGTTCCCGAATCATGCAGAAATTATGCTGGAAGTTATGGCAGTAAGTAACTTATAAAAAAAGTCAACCAACTTAAAAAAGAAGGAGATTCTCAATTTGCATATATTTTTTTATATTTGTTACCTAATAACTCTGTCAGTTCTAAACTGCGGGTCTACCATGAAATGAAATTCCGAAATTTCGGACTCAATTTTGTGTTTTTGTTTATACCAAAATAGGACCAATAAATCAAGTTTAATTATAATTTTTTTCGTCATACATCCTATCATAAAAGTCTAAAGGAAAATTTTTTTAACTTTTTTAATATTTCCAACTGGCATGTATTATGTAATTTTAACATCAAATTTCTGTTTCGTTTGGCTCCGAAATTTCGGGAAACATTTCATGGTAGGCCCTCTGATTTGGAAAATTCTTTTTCTTATCGGAAAGGGTGCACTTACAGATTGGTCCCATATAAACTTTATCAAAATTGACTCAGTTGATTAGATTCAGAACAAAATAACTGGTTTTGTCACATTGAAGTTGGCTTTCTTTGTGGGACTCAATCTTTAATCATTGTTGCCCACTGTCAAGAGATTCTAAGGCACTTTTATTACACATTAAAGCCTCTAAAGTGGTTTACTAAACTATAACTTGACTTTCTACCTGAAGCATGAAGCAAGTGACAATGGTTTAAAAGAACCAAGCATTAATTATAAAATTTTTAGTGTTTAATACTCATATTGGCATCTTTAGACCACAGTCAAGCATTGTAATGTATTAAGTATTAAAAGTATCAAAATGTAATGTATTAAAAATTACTTAAAATATAAACCATAGTTTTATATGATAATTTGAAATAAAGAATTTTGTTTGAAGTTTGGACTTTATAATTGTAATATAATGTAGAAACTAAATACAGTTTAACATTTGCATACCTCTGCAGGGTGCTGTATGTTATGTACCTGTATATGTAACTTTTATTGTACCATGTAGCAAGTGATTAAATATGATTTGATTTGATTTTGCCAACTGAGTAAAGCCTTATTTTCAGTCAGACAAAAGTAATTTTTATGAGTAGGTACCATCACTTAACTATCTACTGTTGATGTACCTCCCCATTACATTATATTTGTTTATAATTTATAATAATTTAAATGCAATTTCCATTATTTATATTATATTATTATTCATATTGTTAATATCTTTACTCATATAATGACATTTAATATTTTAATTATATTTTAATGTTTATCAAACACAAGGCATGCTGTGGTTGCCTATAAATGTAAGAACAGTAAGATCTATTCTACTAGTGTATTGTATTGAAATGTGTAGCTGTATCTTATGTTGGTAATCCTATAAATACATAAATAAATACTGTGAAGCAGCTGTACTTGCATACTGTTTTTTGATTTGAAATGTAGAAAATACTGTATAGTGGAAATTACTGCCTAACAAAAACATAAGCTAAGCTAGTCGTGCTCACTATAAGGTCCTGGTGACGACAGTGTGGTGGGCCGGGTCGTTAAGCTACTACTAAAATATGGTTGATTGCAATGATGTTTAACTCATCCACCATACTCGTGAATGGGTGCTGCTTGTAGGGACTGGTCTGCGAGTTGGTTATTTTCCATTTAATCTATACTTATAATAAATCTGTAGAGAAGTCAATTCTGTACATGAAATATATTTCCAAAATAACTATCAGCGGGGTGATTAGTCATCGATACTGATGCCAAAAATGCAATCAGTAAAATTTTTGTCTATCTGTCTGTATGTTTATATAGAAACAAAAACTACTCGACGGATTTTAACGAAACTTGGTACAACTATTCTTCATACTCCTGGGCAGGTTATAGTATACTTTTCATCACGCTACGATCAATAGGAGCAGAGCAATGAAGGGAAATGTTTGGAAAACGGGAGAAGTTACTCCATTTTTAAGCTTCCGTCGCGTGTGCAGCCTTAATGGCCACTTTTTAAAATGTAAAAATGTCCACCCGTGCGACGCCGGGACCTGCCGCTAGTAATACATATAAATAGAACTGAATTTTCATTATAATCACAGTACCCATACAAATCTAAAATTATCTTGTACGTAATAATTTGAAAAGAGTAACTGTAGAGTTTCTTACAGATACTTCTCAACAAATAACATCCCAAACCCAGCTGTACAGTAATATAAAAGTAACGATTTAAAAGAGCTCGCAAACAAGTCTTAAGATTATTTTTATTCTATTCTATAACTCACTTGTATATAAGAATATCCACAGTACAAAATAATATTTTAATAAGCTACCTGCGGCAATTTATAATTGTTTCTTATTTCATATATTTACCTTTTAAATTACTATAACTATAGACTTCCTATATATGTATTAAACATATAAATAACTTTCTTCCAGGAACTGATGTCAGAAAAACTAAAGGAAAACTCTAACAGCTATATTCCAATAACGGCAGAGAACTATAAAATAATCGAGTTATTGAAGGACATTAATCTTGTATCAACAAACCCGTACAATAATACTGAAGTTAAAATTGCATATTGATATATATATAAAATATTTATAGTATAAAAATAAATAACCAAAATAAGACTGTGACAATAACCTGAAGATTTCTTAATATTGCCTTTAAAAAAAATACGACGTTTATAAAGAATTGTAATCAAATATTTTTGTATAATCGAATACAAAAGTCTGTGAAAGAAACATGAATGAATATTAATTATGTTTTAATAAATCTTTCCAAAGTTTAATTTTACTTTTATTTCTTTGTTAATTAAGAATCAACCTCTAATAACCCAGTTAAAAATTTACCACTTATCGACAGTTTAATATGTTAATAGTAGGCTAATAATGTCCTTTTAATGGAAGTTAATGACTGAATGGTGACGGGAAAACCATATGTATTTAAAAATCGACATTAAGATGTGTGAGAAATTGAAAAAGTGGCTGAAGCAAAAGGTATGTCTAATGCCATAGTCCTTTGGCATTTACCTGTCTACACCAAAAATTACGTAACGCAAATATATATATATATATATATATATATATATATATATATATATATATTTGTTTCCAATGATCTTTAACCTGTCTCCAAAAAACTTCGGTGGTAGATTAAAAAAAATATTACGTTACATATTTATATAGATTATCTTATTAAACAACGCTGTTAAATTTTTTTAATTATACAGTACTATCATACCTTCTTGTACAACAATTAGTCCATTACCTTAAAGTTGTCTTGAAAAGATTGTATCGTTATAATTGTCTTGCTTATTTCTTATATTTTATATGCAAATAAAGTTTACTCATTTATTCAAATCTTTTTATTCTCATTTATTATTGGTTTTTTTTTTTATTTTTAGAAATAAAATATATTATTATAGTATAGTGTTGTGCAGGTGGCCCGGAACTGTTCCTTATGGCAATCTATGGGGAACACCTATGTTCAACAATGGACAATTAAGAGCTGATATAATTATGATATTGTTATACATAATTAACACAACGACCTGTTTATTCCAACTAATTGTCAATTCATGCATTGTTATTTCAATAATAAAATATACTAAGGGTTTATTATTGTTGTTTATTCATATTTATATAATGTTTTTTTTTTTTTTTTGATGGGTGAAAATGGTATGGTAACCCCGCCTGCATTAACGGGATACGCTGGCGGAGCACCAGTGAAGGGTGATAGGTGACGATGAAAGCAGATACGTTAGCCGTTAGATGAGAATGAAATTAGGCCAGTTAGCCCATCATGATGAATTCATCAGGAATTAACCATGACAGTTTCCAGGGGAAACCGCGAGGAGGTCGACCCGGTTGGGTATATTGCTAGCAATGGGATTCTCGGTCTCCATTACTAACAATCCCTTTCCCCCCAATGCTTGTTTGCCATTCAAAGTTGTATATTTTATTTTTATTATAACAACTTTTTAAGCATCACCTAAACCTATTACTGGGAGGGTTTGGGATAAAATACTAACTTTTTTTTTTATAAATGTATTATATTCCCTTTTCATAATTATGTATGTGTGTGCTTTTCTATTCCAGTTATAATGACATACATAAATATAACGAGCGTGAAGCTGTTCGTTAGAGTACAGAATGTGTTTGGCGTGTGTAAAGTATTCGCGTGTCTCGTCGTTATCGGGGGAGGATTATACGAGATCGCTAGAGGTAAGTTTAGCACGATAAACGTATTGGTATAACTGATTTCTCGCCTAACATCCCTCTATCGCTTTCTTCACAGACTTTTGTTTCCACTGCTCTTAAAAACACAACTTACATGCTAAGTCTCTTATAAATATAGCCAATAACGGATTTTATTTATGCAAACGAAAATATAATTCCCACAGCTCTTAAAAACACAACTTACATGCTAAGTCTCTTATAAATATAGCCAGTAACGGATTTTATTTATGCAGACGAAAATATAATTCCCACAGCTCTTAAAAACACAACTTACATGCTAAGTCTCTTATAAATATAGCCAATAACGGATTTTATTTATGCAAACGAAAATATAATTCCCACAGCTCTTAAAAACACAACTTACATGCTAAGTCTCTTATAAATATAGCCAGTAATGGATTTTATTTATGCAGACGAAAATATAATTCCCACAGCTCTTAAAAACACAACTTACATGCTAAGTCTCTTATAAATATAGCCAATAACGGATTTTATTTATGCAAACGAAAATATAATTCCCACAGCTCTTAAAAACACAACTTACATGCTAAGTCTCTTATAAATATAGCCAGTAACGGATTTTATTTATGCAGACGAAAATATAATTCCCACAGCTCTTAAAAACACAACTTACATGCTAAGTCTCTTATAAATATAGCCAATAACGGATTTTATTTATGCAAACGAAAATATAATTCCCACAGCTCTTAAAAACACAACTTACATGCTAAGTCTCTTATAAATATAGCCAATAACGGATTTTATTTATGCAGACGAAAATATAATTCCCACAGCTCTTAAAAACACAACTTACATGCTAAGTCTCTTATAAATACAGCCAATAATGGATTTTATTTATGCAGACGAAAATATAATTCCAAAGCGAGGTAGGCAAGTTAGAGTGGGTGTATGCATGTAATATAAGTGCACGTATGAAAGAAACCGTGTATAATGATGAATGTCCATAAAGTTGGGTTAACCAATATATAAAATAATTAAAGTCCATGTTGTTACAGTTCAGATATTTTTTTTTTTTATTAGATGAAAATAGTATGGTAACCCCGCCTGCGCTAACGGGATACGCTGGCGGAGCACCAGTGAAGGGTGATAGATGAGAATGAAAACAGGCCAGTTAGCCCATCATGATGAATTCATCTGGAATTAATCATGATAGTTTCCAGGCGGAAACGCGAGGAGGTCGACCCGGTTGGGTATATTGCTAGCAATGGGATTCTCAGTCTCCATTGCTAACAATACCTTCCCCCCCCCCCCCCCAGTTCAGATATTGAAGGCAATGATTACTGAATACTTAATAAATACAATTTCTTCTTTGAAATTCTCGTGTAATTTATTATATTTTATTTTTTATTTTTCAAACGTTTTTATATTTTTATTGCCAACTATATAGGGATCGATTATTGAAATTATGGACAATTGCGGCCCGCTTTTACTTCACTTTGCCACCTTGACCCTTACACCCTTTGACCCTTACACGCCCAAAAGGATGACCCCTGACATAAATGATAAATTACGCTCTCAGGTAACACAGAGAACTTGAAGAAAGGCTTCGAAGGCAGCACGACGAGCCCGGGCGGCATTGCTCTGGCCCTCTACTCGGGGCTGTGGGCGTACGATGGCTGGAACAGCGTGACAGTCGTCACCGAGGAGATCATCAACCCTTCCGTGTTAGTTGAGTCATCATCATTTAATTAGATCACCACTGAACATGGAGAAACTTTTTTATTCAACTGAGAATGGCGAGCAAGCTAATGGCCCACCTGATGGAAAGTGGTATCCGTCGCCTATAGACATGAGCAGTACCATGGACATAACAGAGTATACTGTTTCGCCCACGATACCCTCCATGCGTTGCCATTCCTGAGAACTCAGATTTTATTCCTCTGTACCCTGTAAATTCACTCCATATCCCACCCTTCTAACCGAAACACAGCCATGCAAACATAACTGCTTCACGGTTGAAACACAAATGGGACAGAGGTACCCAAACAAACGACTTTTGTACAAAGTCTCCGTCTAAAACTTCTAAATTGACGAGTGGTTTTTATTATTAAATATTATTATGAAGTCACAGATAATACGTGATCTTTTCCTAATTAAATTATAATCCATCTAATCGCAATGTGTCTTGCTAGTATGATTTTTTTACAAAAATGTACCTACAACATAAGGGAATAAAGATAAAAATTGTGATAGATAATTACTATGTCGGTAAAGAACAAATAAAACTTAATACAACAACAACCAATTAAGAAATTTTTCCTCTAATCAACTTTAATTACAATATAATTAACAAAAAACCACACGTTTTGACTCTAACGTCATCTAATATTTCGTATCCAATTTTGTTTAGTGACCAACCACCTTAAGAACAATTGATATGAGGCGTCTTAATAAAACTACCTGTCTATTTCTAAAATATACCCGTACGAGCTAACAAGCAAAGAACTTGTTGCATTAAAATAAAAATAAAATATATACCAATCTAAATGCAACTATTTCAATTTTTAGAATTTCCATATATTAATTTTATTTTTACCGTATAATGCTAGTAAGTAGCTATGTTTTGAAAAATGTAGATAAGTCACATTGCCAGACCTGGTTAACAAAAAGATTGTGTCCCATAAAAATATATGCAACTTCAATTTTTTTATACAACTTAGAATGGCAAACAAGCTGACGACCCACCTGATTGAAAGATGAAAGAAAGGTGGTAACCATCGCCTATAGACATGAGCAGTGCCATGGACATAACAGAGTATACTGTTTCGTTCTTGATACCCCCCATGCGTTGCCATTCCTGAGGACTCAGGTGTTATTCCTCTGTACCCAGTAAATTCACGCCATATCCCACCCATCAAACTGAAACACAGCCATGTAAACACAACTGTTTTACGGTTGAAACACGAATGGTACAGAGGTAGCCAAGCAAACGACTTTTGTACAAAGTCTCCCTCTAGTGAGATAATTGTGACAAAATTCATTATTTTGATTTAAAAGCTAAACTACTTAAACGATTTGAATAAAATTCCTATTAGTACCAGTATGTAAGTTTACCCTTTCAGATAAAAAAAATGAATCGTTAAAATCGGTTTCCAACTGACAAAGTTATGAGGTAACAAACATAAAACAAAATACAACCAAATTAAGAACTCCCTTCTATTTAAAGTCAATTGATAAATTATAAGCGATTAATTAACTTATTTTATTGTAATTATTTCTTGTAATTGTTTATATTTATAATAAGTTTACTATTATAATCTTTTGGAGGTGTTTACACATGAAAACTCTTTTGTTACTTACTTACAGAGGAATAACACTTGAGTCCTCAGGAACGGCAACGCATGGGAGGTATCATGGGCGAAACAGTATACTTTGTTATGTCCATGGTACTGCTCATGTCTATAGGCGACGGTTACCACTTTCTATCAGGTGGCCCGTCAGCTTGTTTGCGATTCTAAGTTGTATAAAAAAAAAGAATAATTTGAATTTAATAAAAAATAAAAAAAAAACATTCTTTTTCAAGCTGTCAACATGTCTTTTATTTTATAAATTTTAAAAAATTTAATATAAAGCAAAATACAGCTAGAACACTAACAGGAGGAAACAATAAAGAGTATCTATCTATCTATTTTATTATTATTATTAATTGTTTTTTTTTTTTATTATGAATAAAGTGTGTCGTTGTTGCAGGAACGTTCCACTGAGCATATCGATCGCGGTGCCGCTGATCACCGCTCTGTATGTCTGCATGAACGTCGCCTACATGACGGTGCTGAGCTACGCGGAGATGATCTCGGTGCCGGCGGTGGCGGTTGCGTTCGGCGCGCGGGTGCTAGGACCGGCCAGCTTCCTCATACCGCTCGGCGTCGCAATCGCCACCTTCGGGTGCGCTATGAGCGTACAGTTCGGTATCACCAGGTGAGGAAGACCATAGATATTTTTAATTTTTTAATTATAAATAACCTTAGTTTTTTTTTTTACTGGATGATAATGAAATGGTAACCTCGCCTGTGCTACCGGTATACGCTGGCGTGGCACCATTAAGGGATGATAGGTGAGAATGAAAAGGCAGGTCAGTTAGCCCATCGTGATAAATATGCCTGGACTTCAGCACAATAGTTGCCAGAGGGCACCATGTGGAGGTCGACCTGACTTGGTATATTGCTAGCAATATGACTGGTAATCTGTATTACTAACAATCCTTTTACTCCATTTTTGTTGTGTCTCGGTTTAACCCAATGCCTCGGAGAAAATTATTAGTAATGGGTCTAAAGCTCCATTGCTAGGATTATATTACACTATATCTGTTTTTCTTTCTTTTCTCAATGTTCTCTACCCAAAGGTTATTTGCCGCCTAATAAGGCCGCCTTTTGTATCATTTCTTATTACAGTTAAATATATTTGCTATTTTATAAATGGTGCAATAAAGTGTAAATAAATATATCAGGTCGACCTTCACGAGGTTCACCGCAAAAATTGTCGTGGTTATTTCTTGTGGGATTTGTCACGATAAGCCAATTGACCAGACTTCGTCCTCATTTAACATCATCCACTGATCCCCCTCCAGTGTAAGCCAATAGTTCAAGATGGTTACGATTCCATTTTTATGTCATAAAAAAGAAACGCCTCAATTTCCGACGATCGTCGATTTTATCTTATGTGAAATGCATACATATATTTTACTCATGAATAGAGTACATTTGTATTCATAATAAAATATATGTATTTCTATTTGTCTCGTTAACGGTATGAGTGTTCTCTTTGTACTAACTGTACTGGGTACATCATATCAATAGGCCTTCCCAATACGCCGCTCTCTATAAGCCGTTTTCAATCATTTTTACACAGCAACTATATGATTGGTGTGTTTTCATAGACGCCCTGCGCCATCTTTTACGGCCGGTGATCGGTCGTCCCTCGAACTGGAGACCGGTAGACAGCAGAGGTCGCCAGTTCGGGGGCCGACCACATACTATTTTTTTGTTGCAGTATCCGGCCGTAGTACCTTCCTAATGCTCCTCAAATATTGCGTCTAAACTGCGCCCACCATGTACCCTCTTGTATAGGCATTCCGTCACCCATATCCAATAACGAGGACGGGATGCCTTAAATACTGTACCGTAAACCATAAAAAAAAGCCTTCCCAATAAGGGATTTGCCGGTAGTTGCCACACTTGACAGGCGGTACTGTGTAATATTTATACGTATTTGCAGAAAAACAAAAGCATTTAAGTGTTTCTTATATATAAATTGTTTATATATTTACCAGAGGGAGACTGTACAAAAGTCGATTGCTTGGGTACCTCTGTTCTATTCATGTTTCAACCGTGAAGCAGTTGTGTTTGCATGGCTGTGTTTCGGTTTGAAGGGTGGGATATGGCGTGAATTTACTGGGTACAGAGAAATAACACCTGAGTCCTCAGGAATGACAACGCATGGGGGGGGTATCATGGGCGAAACAGTATACTCTGTTATGTCCATGGTACTGCTCATGTCTATAGGCGACGGTTGCCACTTTCCATCAGGTGGGCCGTCAGCTTGTTTGCCATTCTAAGTTGTATAAAAAAAAATACAATAAACTAAATAAAATTAACTAAATTGTTTATAATATTTATTTCATTTTATTCCCAGAGTGTGCTACACAGCTGCACGGGGCGGTCACATGTTAGAAGTATTTTCCTATGTAAATATAAAGCGACTAACACCGGCGCCAGCGGTCGCCTTTCAGGTAAATAATAAAACGCTAAATAATCTATCTATCCTATTTAAGAGCTGCGCTCTTGTCGGTGGAGCTCTTGCCACTCACTACGATTTTCAGCGAGTCTCTTCACCTTTTGATACGACACGACAACAACTCCTTCCTTGATCTGCCTGATGTAACTATGTCTTGGTCTCCCTTTTCCCTTCTTTATATCTTACCTTCTATTATAATGTTCATAAGTTCGTCGTGTCGTATCAAGTGTCCCAACATTTTTCCCCTTCTGTCCTCATTAGTTCTAATAATTTGTCTTTTTTTCCTTAACCCTAAGCAGGAGCTCCTCATTGCTAATTCGATCCCTCCAGCTCATTTTCTCCATCCTTCTCCAGCACCACATTTCAAATATGATATTTTCAACAAATATGTATTTATCATAGATGTATAGTATTTCTCTTCTTAACCTTTCTAATATAATAAAATACTAATGGATCTACGTACTTGAGACATATTGAAAAAAAACTCATAAGACTCTTAGATATTCTTAATTTTTTTTTTTTAATTTTGTCTGTTTATGTGTTTGTTCCGTAAAATTTATGCGCCAAATTAGATGCAGTTTTCCTGAAGGTCTAACTTAAAATCTGGTTCATATTTTAACTTGATACTCTGTCTAGTAGTGGTTTTCTAACTTCAATACTGAACTCCACTCGTACGAAATAACGGGCAAAGAGTTATTAATATATAGATATTTTTAATTAACTTTTTTTTTGTTTCAGGCAATCCTAACATCCATATTCATTTTAGTTGGCAACATTCGAACCCTTATAGAATTTGCTAGTTGGTTCCTGTGGTTTTTCTATGGGCTTGGCATGGTGGCACTACTGGTCCTAAGAAAGACACAAGCGCACAAGCACCGGCCCTACAAAGTGCCGACTGCGGTGCCCTGCTTTGTGTTGCTATTAGCAATATTCCTGTCAGTGTTCCCAATTGTGCACGACCCGTCAATTAAATATTTAATAGCAGTCGGATTAATGGTAATAGGAATATTTGTATACACAATATTTGTGTATTATAAGAAAACGCCTACATATATTTTAAGTGAGTATAAATTTTATTTACATTACTTTTTTTGTAAGCGACAGGTTGGCAAAAACTGAAAAACTTACGAGAACTACCTACGAAGAAGCGCCGTTGACCACGTCGTAAAATTTCAAATACAAACAAAGAGTCGTTACTTATATGGCTATGGTGTACTTCCGATGAGAAAAGGGAGAGGGAGACTTACTTACCAGAGGGAAACTTTGTACATAAGTCGATTGCTTGGGTACCTCTGTCCCATTCGTGTTTCAACCGTGAAGCAGTTGTGTTTGCATGGCTGTGTTTCGGTTTGAAGGGATATGGCGTGAATTTACTGGGTACAGAGGAATAACACCTAAGTCCTCAGGAATGGCAACCCGGGGGGGGGGGGGGGGGGGGGGTATCATGTGCGAAAGAGTATACTCTGTTATGTCCATGATACTGATCATGTCTATAGGCGACGGTTACCGCTTTCCATCAGGTGGGCCGTCAGCTTGTTTGCCATTCTGTTGTATAAAAAAAAAATCTGCCATATAATTCAGACTATTCATCTGAATCAGCTATTTTCGTTTTAGCCAACCTGTCCCTTCCACCTGTATATTACTATTACACAAATGACAATCGAATCTAATGATAAATTCCTTTCAATTAACACTCGCACAAGAAAGACCAAGACAGCGCATGCCACCATCTCATTCTATCTCACGGACTCGCTAGCAATAAAGATTTCATTGATAGATTCGTTTGGCACTTATCTAGAGGGGTATTACAATTTTGTTGACTGGTAAATCTTACTCATATTATAAATGTGAAATTGTTTAATTATTATTGCCCCCTTAACGGCTTAACAAATTTGGCATACAAAATTGTTTTTGAACATAAATGCACAATTACTAGTTTCTTTAATATATTCATGCATTCTGTGCAAAAAATTTACAACTATTTACAAACTTACTTGTTTTCAGTTTTACTCATAAACAATAAAAATTACTCAATTTTTGGCCTAAAAGGTTTTACATGTAGGTACGCCTCTATGGTTTGAAAAGTGTTATTAGGTAATTCTTAATCATAGACGAAGGACATAAAAATAGAACAAGTAAACAGATTTTTTTTTCTTTCAGGCAAGTTCACATTTGTTACACAAGTACTATTCGAGAGCGTCCCGCCAAGCGGCAATCGTCAAGACTGATCTAATTTAATATTGCATGACATATCCATAGCTTAGATTATATAGACAGAATGTCAAGTCTTAAAAACGGGTCAACTTTTTGTCAGCTAATTGTCAAATTAGCTCTTTTTTTTATTAGTGTTCTATATACTTACGTACATGACGTATTTATATTTAATTATTTAATAAATAGAGTATTTTCGCATTAAAAAAGTGCAAAAATTTGTTAAACAAAAATAGAATTAATTATCATAGGCAAGTATCTCCAATTTTAAACATACATACTATTATAAATATTCACATTTCATTCAAAAGAATTCGCGCCATATTTTAGTGTTGCAAGTATCTGAAAAAAATTCTCCATAATTGAATTTATAATCCCGAAAAGAGGTAGATTATTTTCAATATGAATTGAATTATTTTTAATTATAATTCTTATGTATATACTATTTTCTAACATAATATAAGTATAATATATATATGTAGGTATGTACATAGAGATATTATTGAGTATTATGTAGACTATTCATTATTATTCATATCCACATTAACTTTTTATTATTTAAAAAATTGTGCTTTGTTATTTGACAGATTGGATTCAAAATAGATTTCGGAGGATTCCTATATATATCAAATATAGATTTGGTATCAGAATTAATTAAAATGGCCGTCATTTTTATTATTTTATCGAATGCTTTCAAAACCAATATCTTAGAATACCTATACACTTCAAATATAAATCGCGTCTCAGAATTAATCAAAATGACCGCCATTTGACCAATTCGACAAAATCGATATCTGAGGATCCGTGTACACTTTAAATGGATCCGGTGCATAAAATTAAAATGGTATTCACTTCCATTAATCTGACACCAATGCATTTTTTAAATCTACAAAGATTCTAAGATATTCATTTTTTAAAAAATCGGTTAAAAGAAACTATCAAAGCGGTCGTTACTTTTAGTGAAATTATCCGTCTATATTTGAAATATACATGGATCCATAAATACCAATTTCTGTAGTTTATTATTATGAAGTTCTGTCTACTGCATTCTTTGAAATATAATAATAATAAATAAGTAGTATGATTATACATGTAAATAAAGTCAAATATTGTAAAGGATTAATTAATCCTAATTAAACAATAAATAAATAATAAGAAATCTTAAATTAATAATTTCTAACCTGGTAACCTTATCACTGGTAAAAAAAAAATAGAGGGCAAAGGAAGAAAAATAATTATATGATACGGATGAAAACACTAGGTGTTATGTCGTATATAGAGCTCAAATATATGGCCCGGAATAGAGCTGACTGGAAAAAAAAACATGAATTAGTTGCGCCTACAAGAGGAAACTCTGAAATTAAAAATAGAAGAACCTTATCACGCACAGTTATATTAAAAAGTTGACCCGCTTTTATCGAAGCATTTGTATGAAGAATATGTATATATTCTAAGGTCATATCATTTGTAAATATTGATGAAATAATTATAAGTTATTTTTACTATACATTTTCTTATTTTATTGCACTTCAATAATAATGTTTCTCAAAACCAGTTATTTTCATTTAAAAACTAAACTACTAAACCAATTTTGATAAAATTTCTACGAGACGAATTTGTAAGTATCTCCTTTCAAATAAAAAAGAACTTTCCAAATCGGTTTACAATTAACAGTTATGAGATAACAAACAAAAAAACACAACCGAATTGAGAATGTCCTAATTTGGTTGAAAATATATAATTTATCTATACTATATCCTCTGATTGGCGAAACAATCCTAACCGACACCGTTGTATATGTCCATAAAGGGCACCAAAACTCAATGACTCGATGATAAAAAAAAAAAACATCTATAACGAATCAAATGAGTACAAGAGACAGTGGTGTGCTCCTCCTCTCACACATTTCGTTATAAGTCGGCTAACTGAACTCAGGTAGGATGAGCCAAAACAAAACAGCTAACAATAAGCTAATAAGTACTTAATTATAATGCGTAATACCTAATCATTATGTGTTTCGATTTGATAGGTGGAATATGGCAATAAAACTGCAGGATAAAAATGTTTAATCCCCAGGAATGTTCCACATGAGACTTTTGATAGGTATCTTAGTACATTTTATCTTTGGCTCGTTCAAACCCTTCGCTCCGTTCATCCCTCTGAATACAGTACCTATTGTTCTAGTCATGCTCACGTGTCTATTACCTTTTGTAATACAGAAATGAAACTATCATTGGCGTATTTAAAGTTACTTTTCTTAACAAAAAGTTAAATATATCTTCGCGAACAGCACTAAGCTTCGCTTATATCTTGGGATCGGCAGATAATAATTTAGGGTGAACATGATCCATCTGGCTCCTCTTTAAGTAGATCTTATAGTTATTTTTATATAAATAAACCTTGAGTTTCCTGTTACAAACTAATAAATAGTTTTACTTTCAGCTTCTTTGTTTGCCGTTACATTAATTTGACAACTATGATAATGAAATAATAAAAGTCTTGTTTATAGACATCATGCCTCAATAGCTCATTGATAATAAATAATACTAACATTTTAATAGAAACTTCATCAGGAAACAAATACAGTAATTAGGAATAGGTGCCATAGATGATCAAGCAGTTTCTTTCAAGAACTATAATAAAATAAGCTCGCAGCGAAGTAATTATATTTCAAGTATTAATATCGATGGTGAATAGAAATGAGCTTGTTCCATTTATTAATCGTTTATAAAGGTCATTAGGAAAAATAAATGTGCTCTATGGATGAAGACAATAATTACTCTATACTCTGCGTACAGATTCAAAAATAAAAAGCGAATTCCAGACAAATTATCTTTTTGAAGACTAGGCAGCATGGTCTCCGACCTTAGCCTGTTCCAAACGGAACAAACGTACTAAAAAAAAAAAAAAAAAAAAAATAAAAAGCGAGCCAATAATTTATCAGGTTATGATTTTTGTTTTGTTACAATAATAGTTACAAATTTTCTATTAAATTGGATGTAATCGTGTAATCTTCGTGAGTTATCATCATGGCTTATCATTATGTTGTTACTGCACAGAAACCGACGGCTGTCACAGCTTGTATTACCGGTAAATTCGAACAAATTGTTATTCGTGCTTTGTAGGTTAACTATATTATAGAACATCTATATAATTTTACTTTAACTCTGCGAATGCATACTCCGATGCATTGTTTGATGTAGTGAATTAGTAAATAACAAAGCCTTACATTGTACAACTCGCCAAATTTGTTGTATTTTTAATAGTACGAAAAACATCCCCCACTGTTTGCTTTAGCCACAACTGCGTCTTATGAATTTTTTTTCAATAACATTTTACACATTTATAGCTATGTCTAGTTTTCTATACAACATTTGTCTATTTGCATAACTCAAAGAATATAGGCCAATGATATTTCCGAAAACCGATGGAGATAAAAGGTTCTTGAGTGGCGGCCCTGTACAAGCAAACGCAGAGTAGGTCGAGCCCACCACTAAAGTGACGACCTCAAATACTTTGCAGGAAGTGAGTGGATACAGATGGCTCAGAACCGTTCCTTATAGCAGTCTATGGGGAAGGTCTATGTTGAACGGTAGACAGATAATGGCTGATATAATTATGATGATGATTATTTCAAGGTAATCACATATCCATTGACTGTCTATCTGAAGAAGTTTATGAATTTATAAAAAATATCAAATGTGATGTGCAATTTGATGCAATACTTCACAAATATCTAAATCTTTGGGCTACTAAATAATACTATAGGCCCAAAAACAGTAATTACTTCTGAACGAGTGGCAAACAAATCTATTCCTAAACATATTTATGCTGCCATTAAAAAAGAGTGACACAAGATAAACCATGTTGTTCTTGTATATTTGTTGTCACATTCTTATGTGTATGAATATGGTTGCCTAAAAATAATAAACAATTGAAAGTCATAACATAGAAAATACCCATGTGATATAGATGCCCTAAACAATGTAGATATTCAATATAATTAGCTCTTGAGTCTTGAGGACTTGTTTATTACTATTATGGGATGCTAATGTTTTTTTCTAGGAAATTTCACATCACCGACGGACCTAAATCTACTTGTGGCCAAGGTATGTCGCCTAGAGATGTACCTGGTGACTCCAGAAGGTCTACGGCCAATGAAAGAAATTGGGCTGTATGGCAGAGTGGCTAAAATGAAGCTGTTCAGGCCTCCAGTGAGTAACTATCGGCATTGGACTTTTATATCTTAATATTTTATCATCCCTTAATGTTGAAATTTGTGATATAATAAATTTAAAAAAAAAACACTTAACTTATTTTCTATTCTAGAAGATCTAGATAAAAGTAACACTGCATCTTAGTAAGAATATTATCTATTTTTATTTAATAACTACCCGTTTAACTTACATGTACTTTGGTCAAGAAAGTTTGACTAGTTTCTGGACCATTTGGATCCTTATTCTTAAGTGGCTACTGTTAATGTGTACTTATGACACTTTTAATAACCAATAATATATTATCTATGTTGTTGCATATATTTGATTTGGTGTATATATATCCTTTGGTGTATATTAGATCCAATGTACAGACTTTTACAATAACATATACACCAAATCAAATATGTAGCTGTAAAATCCTTATATTTACCAACTAATGTTGGCCAAACCAAACTTAATCTAACCTATCTGTCCATGAATAGCCACAACTAAACATGGTTAAATATTGTCTATTTAAATTTACCACATCTCTGATGTATGTTATGACTTACCCTCCCATACTCATTTGATGACACAGACATAAAATATATTTTAAAGTCTAATATTGTTTGGAAACAAATATAGATGAAAATTAATTGGATTGATTCTCTGAAAGAAAGGACAATTTTTAACCTAATAAATCCCAATTTAAAATTTCAGTATGAAGACAAAGATTTAGTATTCATATTAACTGCTCGCTATAATGCTATGATATTGGAATGGAGGACTGGCAGCAATGGTGAATTAGAGGTGGTGACAAGAGCTCATGGCAATGTAGCCGACCGTATTGGGAAACCCTCAGAAAATGGCATCTTAGTTGTGATAGACCCACAGGCTAGAGTGATTGGATTGAGATTATACGATGGACTATTTAAAATCATACCACTGGATAAGGATTCCACTGAATTGAAAGCTATTAGTTTGAGGTAATTTATATTCTGTTTTTATGCAACATGGAATAGCAAATTAAATGCTTTGATGTCACCTATAGACTTGAAACCATATAATATATAATGTATATTTATTTATTTTAAAAGGTACATCAACAGTGTAAATACAGAAATTAATTTTAATTGATATACAGGGCTTGCATCTTGCATTTACAGCAATTACAGACATCCACAACATTTATATATATATAATGTGTGTGTGCGTGTGCCTGTATATATATATAATAATTTTGACTACAATTTTAAGGGTTTACCTCTATAATTTTTTCTTATAACATGTTAATCTGTAATTTTTTCTCATAATTTATTATCATCATCATTAGCTCAAGTTATTACTAAAGAAATATCCAGTGACTTTAAAAGATTTCAAATTATTAAGATTATTGGAAGAAAAAAATTAGCTTTGCCACTTTATTTGTATGTACATATATTATACATACATATGTGCTGTTTTTACAGGTTAGAAGAGTTAAATGTTTACGATGTAGAGTTTTTGCATGGATGCTCCAATCCCACATTAATTTTAATACACCAAGATTTAAATGGAAGACATATTAAGGTATGATGAATTAATTAACATTATTATTACCATTAGTATAAAAACCAAGAAATCTATGTAAGAGGGATGACAAAACCAAATACTGTATTTGGTTTTCCTCTAGCAGGAGGCCAGAGATAGACTGTATTTTTTTTTATACAACTTAGAATGGCAAACAAGCTGATGGCCCACCTGATGGAAAGTGGTAACCGTCGCCCATAGATATGAGCAGTACCATGGACATAACAGAGTATACTGTTACGCCCATGATACCCCCCATGCATTACCATTCCTGAGGACTCATATGTTATTCCTCTGTACCCTGTAAATTCACACCATATTCCACCCTTCAAACCGAAACACAGCTATGCAAACACAACTGCTTTACAGTAGAAACATGAATGATACAGAGGTACCCAAGCAATCGACTTTTGTACAAAGTCTCCCTCTGTTAAAAGTATACTGTATAAAAGTCTTTTGCTTGGGCACCTGTTTGCTGTGTTTCTGTTTGAAAGGTGGAATATACCAGTGAAATTACAGGGTACTGAGGTTATGCCACCTTCATCATATCACCTGTTAACTTTCCATTGCTGAACATAAGTCTTACCCTTCAAAGGTTTTTCCAGTAGTTATCACACTACAAGGGATGCTTCTGCACATCGTTCGACCATTAAGTTCCTTTAATCTTTTATGACACCCATGGGAAAGGATGGAGTGGTCCATTCTATGTCGGGACCACATGGCAACACTCTAACATTACTCCTTAGTTGGCAACACATGAATGGTATCATGGGCAACAGTATACTCTATCATGTCTATGGCACTGTTAGTTAGTGTCTATAGGCAACGGTTACCACTTTACATCGGGTGTGCCTTCAGCTTGTTTGCCATTCTAAGTTGCATAAAAAAAAAACGTTAAGAATCAATTGATATGTAAATTTTTAATGTTATGTTGGTATTTAAAATTGTATTGTATATTTCAGACACATGAAATTAGTTTAAGAGATAAAGAATTCATTAAAATTGTGTGGAGACAAGATAATGTGGAAACAGAAGCTTCTATATTGATTCCTGTGCCAAGTCCTCTGGGTGAGATTATTGGATATAATAAAACTAGCTGTTTCCAGCGGCTTTGCCCATGCTAATCATAATAATAATAATTTCTCTCCCTGGGGCCCTGAACCCCGGCCGACTGTGCTTCTGCCGAGGGTTAATTTGCCATCTCCTCTCCTTAAGAGGGGAGATGAGAATTTTCTAGAAATTTAAAAAATAATAATAATAACTTTATTGCATAACCATGATTGCAACAAATAATATATTTATTTACTCTATATTGCACCAATTAAATAATAAAAAAAATATATACAATGTCTAACATTGTACTCCAGGGGGAAAGGGATTGTTAGTAATGTGAACTAATGGCTCGATTGCTAGCAAGCCCTGTCAGGTTGACCTCCACGCGGTTCTCTGGAAACCATTGTGATTAATACTTCTTGCATTCGTCATAACCTGCTTTCATGCTCACCTATCATCCCTTACTAGTGCCCTGCCAATGTATACTGATATCGCAGGCAGGGTTACCATTTCATTATCAACCATTGAAAAAAAAATTTTACTCCGGGGGAAAGTATTATTAGTAATGTGGACTTTGTAGAATTGCTAGCAAGCCCGGTCAACTCGACCTCTGCTTGGTTCTCTCTAGAAACCATTGTGATTCGTGCATTCGTCACAATGAGCTAACTGACCTCCTTTTCATGCTCATCTATCATCTGTCACTAGTACCCCTCCAGTGTATACCGATAGCGCAGGCGGGTCTCACCATTTCATTAGCATCCATTAAAAAAAAATATTGTACTCCTCCTCACTCTATGACTAACATTTAAATTTATTAAACATTCTCTCTTCCCAGGTGGTGCTATTGTGATTGGCCAAGAATCTATCGTGTACCACGACGGTCAGAGTTACGTGGCCGTTGCTCCACCACAGATAAAGGTTTGTTTTTTTTTTTACACTCTCAGTTTAAATCATATAGACTTTCGCGCTAAATATTCTAGAACAAATAGTAATAATATTATTTTTTAAATATATGTTCATTTTTAACAATATGTCTGTGTGTGTGTGTATGTGTGTAAGTGACTACGTGCGCATATGTGTGTGTATATGAGTTTATGTGTTTGTATAACGGGGATTTTATAAATTTCCTTTTAGTCTTTTCCGATTTTTGTTTCGACTTTATTTCTTTTTCAAGGTCAATACAATGCCTACATTGCAATGTCCCATTGCGTGCGCACTTACACACTCACGCACGCACGCACGCACGCACGCACACGCATGCAATACAACAACAAAAAAATAAAAACCCGAAATTGAGTGTAAAGAAGAACTAATCCGAAAAAAAGTCTAAATCCTTTAGCATGTTTCGAATTTCATGGTAATTCGAGATGCATTACTCCATTTAGACATGTCAGTGAGACAGCTGTTCGGAGTTAATCATTTAAACCGTGCATACACTATAATTATTGTCTATTACCGAGGTTACAAATGAAAAATACCTTTTATTTTATGGTTGTACAGTTGACCCCAATAAATTGCTACTGTCGTGTCGATACCCGCGGACTGCGGTACCTACTGGGCGATATAGCTGGTCGGCTGTTCATGTTACTGCTGGAGTTACAGGAGAAAATTGATGGCACGCAAGCTGTTAAGGATCTGAAAGTGGAATTATTAGGTAAGTAGTAATTGTTAATGGGCATGAAGTGTGACTCCCCGTGTGGTCCCGGCATAGAATAAGCCACCCCTTCCTTTCCCGTGGGTGTCATAATAAGTGACTAAGGGAGGGCGAGGGATCGGCAGCAGCTTCCCTCTTAAAACATCTTCAAAGCCTAATTGCTGTAGCCAATCCCTCTGCCAAGTATGGCGACTATTGGCAAACCTCCCCTAGGGGGAGGCTTATGTTCAGCATATATTAATTTTTTTGCCAATTATGAGGGTAATTGAATAAGTACCATACGATTATATTGATGTTGATTTTTGGCACTTTATGCTTGATTCACTGGGTGTTTTAATACTCATACTTTACACTTCTTAACTGTAGTAATTAGTTCAATACCAGAGGGAGACTTTATACAAGTCGTTTGCTTGGCGACTTCTGACCCATTCGTGTTTCAACCGTGAAGCAGTTTTGTTTGCATGGCTGTTTCGGTTTGAAGGGTGGGTTATGGCGTGAATTTACAGGGTACAGAGAAATAACACCTGAGTAATCAGGAATGGCAACGCATGGGGGGTATCATGGACGAAACAGTATACTCTGTAGTTTCCATGGTACTGCTCATGTCTGTAGGCGACGGTTACCATTTTCCATCAGGTGGGCCGTCAGCTTGTTTGTCATTCTAAGTTTTATAAAAAATTTTAGAAACAATATTTGAGTATCAATTAACTTATTCTAATTGTAATCAATTACTGATTTTAACTTCTTGCCCGACCCATCTAAAATAGGATAAAAAGTATTGTCTTTTCTGAGTGTGCGCTGTTTGTGTACCAAACTTTATATAAATACATTCAGACATTTTAACATGATTCGAGTTACAAACCCTGGTGTAGGAGGTAGTGCCCTGCTCTACAAAAAGTCTGGGCAATATATAATTTTTTATTTCTTATTTTATCGCTAATTTTATGTAAATAAGCCTTGGTTTTTCTGTTACAAATAAATTTACCATATCAGGCGACATTCCCATACCGGAGTGCATGACGTATCTGGACAACGGTGTAGTATTCATCGGCTCTCGGCTCGGAGACTCTGCCCTAGTCAGGTTGTCGGCGTCCCGCGACGAGTCCACACAGTACGTGCAGCCGATGGAAAGCTTCACCAGCCTCGCGCCCATCGTTGACATGTGCGTCGTCGACCTTGAACGACAGGGACAGAACCAACTCATCACGTGCTCGGGTGAGTTTAGTGCTACAAGTACGTAAAGTACCCATATTGGTTAAGATATCTGACAAGTGTAAGGTTATTTTTATAAGCGAATTCATGCCTCAGTTTGTAATGTCCAACCGCTCGCATGTGGCTTGGTCTCTGTAGGAATACTTGCTTATGGTACGGTAACAATAACGTTATGTGCTTTCAATGGAGAGCTTTTGCTATCTCTATGTCCATCGCCAAAATATAGATCGTCGATCTGGACTAACTCATTGCCTACTCTTGAGCTCAAATAAATAGTACAGACATTTAAAATGGCAAAAAATGTACAGACGTACCTGGTCCTTCGAGCCGGACTTTTCTTGTATTCTTGATCGTAATCTATATTACAAGCATCACTTATGCACATATGTATATATATAGTGACAAATACTGTTATATGCAATTTGGTGCTTAGACGTTATTTTCTCTAGTAAACTGCTGGACGTAGCCATAAGTGGCGTATCATCATTTCACCATGTTGTGTGCAGGGGCATTCAAAATGGGCTCGCTGCGTATAATCCGTAACGGGATCGGCATCCAGGAGCAGGCGTCGATCGACCTGCCCGGCATCAAGGGCATGTGGGCGCTCACACTCGCGCCCGGCGGCACGCATCACGACACGCTCGTGCTGTCCTTCGTAGGGCAGACCAGGTCAGTGTCCTAATACATATCGACGGTTGAAAGGCAACCTTAACTAAGCGACATTTAATAAATTTTACAGGAGAGTGGTTTAAAGTTGAAATTTTTCAAAAAAAAAATCATAACTATTTACCTGATTGACATATCGAAATAATTTTGACAGTTACGGAAAATATATTTTTTTTGTTATTTTTTGATATCAAAGAAAGTTATCTCGGACTAAAATTTAAAGTATTTTATGTCGGTTAGATAAAAAATACCTAGATTTGGTTACAGGTAAAATTATATAAATTTATCTAAAAAGTTAACAGAAACGAGTAAAAATATCGTTATCCTGATTCATCTAAATCTCCTTACAAGTACAATTATATAAAGACGTATATTAGATTGAACAAAATCAAGTAAAATTGTCTAGGTAAGTTCTTGTATGATTGTTGTGTTAGCAGAATATGTATCTTTAGTTAATAAATTTTCCTAAAATTATCCCAAACTGATTTTCAACTAATCATTTTTAATTATTTATAATGTAATAGCTATAAATAATACTATAAAATTAACAAAAAATATTCACAATAAAACAAGACTAATTTTGCTTTTACATAAGTTTTCTAAAACCTATGTCTTTAATTTTCGTCTATTAAAAATAATAAATGTTTGTTAGAATTATAATAGATTATCTGGTGTTTTATTAAAATTATTATTAAAATAGCAATCTTTAATGTCTGATTTAGAGTTTCATCGTGCTTGTAATGCTAATAAACACATACACATTTTCTATTTCGCGTACAGGTAAATTTATATAAGCGCCATTCGTACTTATTTTAACGAGTCAAATATATGCAGTAAAAATATATACAGCTAAAAGCAAACATATTTTTATACAGGTAAAAATATCTAAGGTATAATTTACTTTAATTTTATTTTTAATTGAATTATATAAATTGCAATATCACAAAATATTACATCAGGTGAAATTACATAACCAAATTATTTATATTTTTTTTAAATAGGTACAATATACTAAAATAGATAAAAACGAAATTTCATAACAAGTAAAAATTCCTACTTGCAAACAAAAGTGAAAGCAAAGATATGAAAAATTAAATAAATCCATATTTCAACTTTTAAAATGGCGTAAGTAATAAATATTCTTTAAATGACATTTTTTTTGTCGCTAAGTAAACATAAAATTGTAAATTTGGCCAAAATCACACAGTACTTAACCGACAAAAAAATTATCGTAGAATTTTAAAACCTAGACCAATCGACGCAGAAAAATCAGGCGATTCGAATGATATATAAAACTCAATTTAGGTATTTTTGTCGCTTAGTCAATTTTGCCTTTCAACCGTCGATATATACAATAAAAACCCCATATCATGATGCTCATTCACATTAAAATTTACTAATAGGATAGTTGTATTCCCGATAAGAAAAAATTACCTTATAGAAGGCTAATTTAACAAAAATTTTCGGGTCAGCTACAAATGATTGTGTTCTAGGTTTTTTTTTAATTACTATTCCCTTTAAAATGAAACATCATCTTGTAAAAAAAAACCACTTGAATAAAACATATGACGTTCATCAAATTTACTTTAAAATATTTTATGTTAAAAGTGTTGTCTGATAACATTGAATTTATCTATGTATAGAGTGCTGACTCTGAATGGAGAGGAAGTAGAAGAGACAGAGATCAAGGGTTTCGTATCAGATCGACAGACATTCTTCACTGGGAACGTGTGTCATGATCAGCTAATACAGGTGAGTTACTAATTTGTTTCAAATATGTATAATTACATAGGTAGTTGATAGCGCTGGCTCATCCAGCTCGAAGGACCAAAATGTTGAAATAGGCCATACCTACCTCAACATTTAGGCATCATGACCTAAATTTCGTTCGCCTAAGATTGGTGACCAGGCCCTCTAGACAAGTGGCAAGCGAATTCGTCGATGGAATCGGCATCGCTAGCGAGTCCGTGAGTTGGAATGAGTCACTCGGCGTCAGACCCAGGGCAGATATCTTCGGTCGAATAAATATGTTTTAGTGCCAACAGTCAGCTCGGACCGTCCACCGAATGTGGCGTGTCACAATAGATCACACACTGCAATGCGACGTGGTCGAACTTTCTTTGACTGAAGATCATCGATTGATCATCGGCAATTGAACAGACGATGAATGTGAGCATCCCGTTGTTTTACATCGATGTAATAAGTAACCTTTCACGAGTGTAACCAAAAATTGCGGGAGGAAAGGAATCGTTAGCAATGAGGTCTAACAGCTTCGTTGCTAGTAATGTACCCTATCAGGGCGATCTCCACGCGGTTCCCCTTGGAAACCATCGTGGTTAATTTTCGTGAAATTCTTCACAATGGTGCCCTGCCAGCATATACCGATAGCGCAGGCGGGGTTACCATTCTAGTATCACCCATTAAAAAATAATCATGACTGTAACTATTATAAAAATAATGTAAAATGCAGTGCCATCTGCACGTACGTAGCTACAAGTGGAAAACAATAGAGAGTCGTTCATTTTGTAATAACCTGTGTAAGTAAGTAAGCAAGCAAGCAAACTTGTTGCTATGCGACGTGTTCGTGTATGGTGGCGGGTGTAACGTGTGCGCGCTCGGCGGACGCAGGTGACGGACGAGGGCGTGCGGCTGGTGGCGCGCGGGCCGGACGGCTGGGCGCTGGCGGCGCAGTGGCGCGTGGGCGGCGCGCGCGGCGTGTCGGTGGTGGCGTGCGGCGCCGCGCGCGCCGTGTGCGCCGCCGGCCCGCGCCTCTACCTGCTCGCCGTGCGCCGCGCCGCGCTCGAGCTGCTCGCGTGAGTACACATACACACATACACACATACTGACACACGCACGCACACGGCGCGCGCGGCGTGTCGGTGGTGGCGTGCGGCGCCGCGCGCGCCGTGTGCGCCGCCGGCCCGCGCCTCTACCTGCTCGCCGTGCGCCGCGCCGCGCTCGAGCTGCTCGCGTGAGTACACATACACACATACACACATACTGACACACGCACGCACACGGCGCGCGCGGCGTGTCGGTGGTGGCGTGCGGCGCCGCGCGCGCCGTGTGCGCCGCCGGCCCGCGCCTCTACCTGCTCGCCGTGCGCCGCGCCGCGCTCGAGCTGCTCGCGTGAGTACACATACACACATACACACATACTGACACACGCACGCACACGGCGCGCGCGGCGTGTCGGTGGTGGCGTGCGGCGCCGCGCGCGCCGTGTGCGCCGCCGGCCCGCGCCTCTACCTGCTCGCCGTGCGCCGCGCCGCGCTCGAGCTGCTCGCGTGAGTACACATACACACATACACACATACTGACACACGCACGCACACGGCGCGCGCGGCGTGTCGGTGGTGGCGTGCGGCGCCGCGCGCGCCGTGTGCGCCGCCGGCCCGCGCCTCTACCTGCTCGCCGTGCGCCGCGCCGCGCTCGAGCTGCTCGCGTGAGTACACATACACACATACACACATACTGACACACGCACGCACACGGCGCGCGCGGCGTGTCGGTGGTGGCGTGCGGCGCCGCGCGCGCCGTGTGCGCCGCTACACAACACAGACACACGCACGCACGCACGCACGCACACATACACAGACACATACACGCATACGCATACATACATACATGCACGCGCACGCCTGCACTCATATACGTACGCCACGCACTCACACGCACACCGACACACGTGCTCATACGCACTCACATGTACGCTCACACACGCACTCACGCACGCGCACGCATTCAGACGCACACGCACACGCATGAATTTGGCACTTGTAATTTATGTATCTCACACGCTTAAATTAATATAGATAGAAAAAACATCGAGCCTCAAAAACGGGTCATCTTTTTGTCAGCTAATTGTCAAATTATACAGCGTAGCTCTACCATAATAAATAAAATTTGTGTCTACACATTAAAAAGGTGCAGAATTTATAAAACAGAATAAATATTAAAATTATAAAGGTATGACTCATACTATTTATCGCGCAGATTTGTATGAAAAAGTTGACCCGCTTTTCATGAAGCATTTATTTATTTATTTATTTAAGGACAACCAACAAAGCATATATTTATATCTACTTAAAATTTATGATAATGTGGTTACATTATAAAATGCTGCCTCAATTAAAGGCCGCCACGACATGCGTATTCATAATATATAATTATTATTAAGAAAATTTATAAAAACTACAATACTAGTTATATAATAATACGGAGACACTATCTATATAATCTAAGCTCACACAATATGCCACTGACAAGTCGAAACTTCTAAACACGATATACTTTAACGCTATCTTTCAATTTGTACAGTGAAGTATGCATGGATGAAGAAGTAGCCTGTCTAGATCTTGGCCCAGGCGGTGACGAAGCGCTACTCGGTGTCGGTCTATGGACCGACATTTCGATCAGAGTACTAAAATTACCAGACCTACGGCCACTGCATATCGAGAAATTATCTGGTGGTAAGTATTCTGTTATTGTGTGTTTATATTCAGGAAAACTAACGTGAAATGACTTAATCAATCCGGCTCGAGGGACCACAATGTACGGACGTAGATTGTGGTCCTTCGAGCAGGCAGTCTGTAATTATTGTATTGATTAATATTGGATAATAATTAAATCACAGTAAATAATTATGGTTACAAAGTGATAAATGCTACCACAATTTGCTTTTAAAGTGAGTTTTTTGGGTTCACATGTGCCTTGGTTTAGGTTCTTTGAAACCGAAATTACGGTTTCAGTCCCTTTTATAGCATAAAGAGCAAACAAGTATGTCGAAGTATACACGTCTCAAAGAATTACAAAATGTTAAATTACAAAATATAATGATTTTTTTATGTATATATAGAAATAATACCGCGGTCGCTGCTGATCTGCGTACTAGAGGGCGTGTGTTACCTGCTGTGTGCATTAGGCGACGGCTCCATGTTCTACTTCACTGTGGACCAGCAGACCGGCGCGCTCGCCTGCCGGAAACGCGTCACGCTCGGCACTCAACCCACCGTGTTGCGCAGCTTCCGGTAATTTTTTTTTTTTTTATAATACGATATAATTTCTCTTATATACTAATTAATAAATGTACAATATGGCAACCCTATTCACGCACACATGGATAAAAAAAATTACCTGTTTTTGGCGAAGCATTTGTATGGAGACACTATTACTGTGTGGTCCCGGCATAGGCAGGTGGCTTTTCCGTGGGTGTCATAAGAGATAGCTAAGGGAGGACGAGGAATGGGCAGCAGCGTTCCTCTTAAAACATCTCCAAACCTTAAATGTGGTTGTCAACCCGTCTGGATTTACACAACAGCATTGGCAGACGCTAAGCATGGCATCTACTGGCAAAACCCACCAAGGGGGAGGCTTATGTTCAGCAATGAACATAATGTAAGCAAAATTTTAGTTTAATAATGTATTTATTTAATAATTAATAAAAATTATGTAATTCAACAGATCTCTGTCCACAACAAACATATTTGCATGCTCGGACCGTCCAACGGTGATATTCTCATCGAACCACAAGTTGGTCTTCTCCAACGTGAACCTCAAGGAGGTGACCCACATGTGCTCGCTGAACGCGCTCGCGTACCCGGACAGGTGGGTACATGCACATCATCATCATCCTTCTGCTCTTATCTCAATTATTTGGTGTCGGCGTAACATGTCCAGTTGTTTGTTGTTTAACATTTTGAGTCCAACATAACCTTCAAGAAAAGAGTATATTCATTTTTTAAAAGGCCGGCAGCACATCTGCAATGCCGCTGGTGTTGTGGTTGATCATGGGCGGCGGTAGTCACTTACCACCAGGTGAGCCGCATGCTCGTTTGCCCCCTGGGTTGTAAAAAAAAATCTTCATTGAGAACTTTTTTTTTAATGCAACTTAGAATGGCAGACAAGCTGACAGCCCACCTGTTGGAAAGTGGTAACCGTCGCCTACAGTATCATTGAATAAAAAAGTATATTTATATACTTACACAAACAAACGGTAGTCTATAGCGTATGAACGCTATAGATATGAATATATAGGATATACCTTTATAACAGTGAAAGAATTTTCAAAATCGACTCAATTGTACCGAAGGTTACCCTGAACATTCAAACTCGCAAACTTTATCATTTTATAATAGATAGATAGATAACCTTTTTATTTGAGCCATTTATGACACACGTAAATTAACAAATGAGTTTATACAATCGCATTATATACACTTTTTAAAATATACAATTAAAGATAAAATATAAAAATATGGTTTCGTAATATTAGTATTAATATAGATAAATTATAACTATGTACATCTTTGTGTACAGTAATGTATAAATAATAATTATAATAGAACGAGAAAATATCTCGACCTGGCTCACGAGGTGACCGAAATGTGGGGGGTGACGTCTTATCCCCACTGGTCTGGAACGACATCTCAGACGGTTGGGATTCCGAGGCGGCTCACTTCCGGGAAAGATGCAGAAAGCAGTGCTTTTAGATTCTGCCCGCATTGTACGCCGGTTTCTCTCCCTGGGGCCCTGAACCCCGGCCGACTGTGCTTCTGCCGGGGGTTAGTTGCCATCTCCTCTCCTTAAGAGGGGAAATGTGAATTTTGTAAAATTTAAAAAATTATAATAATTTAAATGTGTAGTTTGGCGCTAGCGACAGACAGCACGGTGACCATCGGCACCATCGACGAGATACAGAAGTTGCACATCCGCACCGTGCCGCTGGGCGAGACGCCGCGCAGGATCGCCTACCAGGAGGCGTCGCAGGTACCTACCGCCTCATCACTTTCTTCTTCTTTCCATTTAAGAGTTTCCTCTTGTCGGTACAACTAATCCATGCATCTTCTTCCAGCCAGCTCTATCCCACGCCATATCCATACCTCCCTATACAACATGACATCTAGTGTTTCTTTTATCTATCCCGTGTAATTATTCCTCAGTCTTCCTTTTCGTCTATTGCTCAATTTATTCGATTGGTTTAGGTTTAAAGATTAGTGCGTTATAATTTAACATGCTTGTTTTATTATGTTAGTGTAGATATTAACTTATTATAAAGTTATCGTGTTTCCTTAAAATTAAAATATATTTTTTTTTGTATTTCTGTTTGAGATTTTTCTTTTATTATCATGTTATTCATTTATTTATAACAGGAAAATTAAGGCTTATTTGCATAAAAATAATGGTAATATAATAATAATAAACTCATTTACAGATTTTCACCATTAGACATAGAATAGAAAATTTGATAGTGTTTGTATTAGATAAAAAACTTAAAAGTATCATTTATTCTATATATCTTATAAGTAATAGGCAATACATAACAAACACATGTCTTGTTTTTTTTTTACCTGACACCTCTAAAATGTTTGAATATTGAAATGGACGGTTGTAATTTTGTACGCAGACGTTTGGCCTGCTGACGATGCGCGTGGACAAGGTGGAGTGGTGCGGCGGCGGCGGCGAGGCGGCGGGCGAGGCGGCGGCGGGTGGCGGCGGTGGTGCTGGTGTAGGCGGCGGCGGCGGCGTGGTGGCGGCGCGAGGCAGCGCGTCCACGGCGGCGGCGAGCTGCAGCGGCGCGGCGCCGCAGCAGCCCAAGCACGCGCCCAACGCACTCGACCTGGAGGTGCACAACCTGCTCGTCGTCGACCAGCACACCTTCGAAGGTACCGCGCCATCTCTTTTTTTTTTCTATACAACTTAGAATGGCAAACAAGCTGACGGTCCACTTGATAGAAAGTGGTGACCGTCGCCTATAGACATGCGCAGTATCATGGACATAACAGAGTGTACTGTTTCGCCCATGATACCCCCCATGCGTTGCCATTCCTGAGGACTCGGGTGTTATTTTTCTGTACCCTATAAATTCACTGCCATATTGCACCCTTCAAACCGAAACACAGCCATGCAAACACAACTGCTTTACGGTTGAAACACGAATGGGACAGAGGTACCCAAGCAATCATTCAACCATATAATGTTATGTACACATACTTGGCAAGAATAAAAAAATAATAGAGATTACAAAAGCCATCTGCAGAGATACCATTGTCTTGCCACTGTGTCGCTATTTCAGTTTAAAAATAGATATATGACAGTTAAGTTACAGTATATGGGAATATTAACTCCATAGTCCCCAAAAATGGCAATACATGAAAAATACCATAAATATGGTATATTTCATATACTCTGTGATGTCCATGATGGCACTATTCATGTCTATAGACAACAATCACCACTTTCCATTAAGTAAACTGACAATTTATTATGTATTTTAAATTGAAATGAAATAAGAAACAATTTTATGTCAAAATCCTGTTAAAAAAAATAGCAAAACCAATATCAGTGCCACATTAGTAGATTTATTTAACAGTTCACTTCAATAAATGAATACATAATAAATAACTACGTTATAAGTTCAGCGTAATAGGTGCAGCTATGTACAGCCATATGACCGCTATTAGTCGCGGTTTGACTACGTAGACGGGTTATTACAAAATGAACGATTCTCTATTGTTTTCTACTTGTAACTACGTACGTGTAGATGGCAATGCATTTTACATTATTTTTATGATAGTTACAGTCATATGGGGGGGGGGGGGGAAGGATTGTTAGCAATGGAGTTTGCCGGCCCATTTGCTAACAATACGCCTTATTAGGTCAACCTCCACGTGATTGCCCCCTGGAAACCATCGTGAACAATTCTTGTTGAATTCGTCACGATGGGCTAACTGACCTGCTTCATCCTCACCTATCATCCTTCGCTGGTGCCCCGCCGGTGTATACCGATAGTGCGGGTGGGGTTACCATTCTATTATCATCCATTAAAAAAAAAGTATGCTACGCGACTACTTCACTTATTTTGTACCAATCATCACAATTCTTATTGCAATTACTGGAACAAAAAGTGATCACGTTTTCAAACCAGGTAACTAGTCTGCCTGACAAATGTTTAAGATTATAAAATCTTAAACTTCAGACATACTTATTATTTCACCTTGATTGCAGTGCTCCACTCGCACCAGCTTACGTCGTACGAGTTTGCGATGTCGCTGGTGTCGTGCCGGCTGGGTGACGACCCCAACCATTACTATGCCGTCGGCACCGCCATACTCAACCCGGAAGAGTCCGAGCCCAAGCAGGTCATTCACCGCACTCACACTCACGCTGCACACTCACACACGCTACACACTCACGCTGCACACTCACACACACACGCACAGACTACATACTCATCACACTCACTACTCAGCCATCACACTCACTACTCAGCCATCACACTCACTACTCAGCCATCACACTCACTACTCAGCCATCACACTCACTACTCAGCCATCACACTCACTACTCAGCCATCACTCACTACATACTGTTTTCGACACTACGTACTACTACGTTCGTACTCACCGCTCACAGCGCTCACTAGTCACCGCACTTATTACGCACTCACATAATAATATACTATGTTTACGTTAATTCTCTTAAGAGTAGGCGGAGAGCAAGCACCAAATGCCAAAGTAGACTTTGTACAAAATTAGTCTTCACGATTGTTTTTATTTGATTCGTGTTTCTGCTACCAAGCAGCTGTACTTGCTTGGCTCTGTTTTAGTTTAAAATGCAGGATATGGCAGTGAAATTAAAGAGTGCAAGCCATGCAGGGTAGTATATGCGTCTTCATTTTATTTAAATTATTAAATATTTATATTCATGGTAGTCATGTCTATAGATAATGGTTACCACTTTCCATCAGGTGGACCGTCAGCTTGTTTGCCATTGTAAGTTGTATGAGTATTAAATGAGTTTTACACATTAAAAAGATGCAAAAATTATAAAACAAAATAAATATAGAAGTTATAAAGGAAGCACTTATTTATCACGCAAAATTGTATGAAAAAGTTGACCTGCTTTTCTCGAAGCGTTTATATAGAGACATTATATCTATATAATCTAAGGTTGAATCTTATATTTGTAATTAAATAATCATCTCTGTGTGTCTGTCTGTCGTACTCTCGATGTTTCAAAGCAGACTTTTCACTTAACAGGGCAGATTATTGTTGTTCCACTGGTCTGAAGGGAAGCTGGTGCAAGTGGCCGAGAAGGAGATCAAGGGAGCTTGCTACTCGCTCGTTGAGTTCAACGGGAAGTTACTCGCGTCTATAAACAGTACGGTCAGTAACATTTCATTTTTGTTTATTGTTAAATATTTTTGTAATTGTATGTGAAATTTAACACAAAATAAATATTTCTTTCCTTCTATAAACTGTTTGTACAAAATACCATGTACATTGCAGGTGCGACTGTTCGAATGGACATCAGACAAAGAGCTACGACTAGAATGCAGTCATTTTAACAACATAGTTGCACTGTTCCTTAAGGTCAAAGGTGATTTCATACTGGTCGGCGATTTGATGCGATCCATGTCTTTACTACAGTACAAACAAGTAAGTTCAGTAACTTTTACAATAGAAATGTTCTACTAAAAAAAATTTGCATATTAAGCTAACTTGGGTCAATGCAGCCAGTATTAGAAATTTTAAAAAATTACCCCTCAAAGGGCTTTATTTATATATTTTTTTAATTATTTTACAATGTATATTTTAGTTAATTTTAACGTAGGCAATAAAAAAGGCAGGTATATAGATTTTTCATCGCTTTAAATCCCAAATGTGTATTTAAAATAACTCTATATTTTGCCAATAGATGGGGTTAAAGAGAAAAATACGTGGTAAATCTAGGTGTGATTCCTTCCGTCACTACAGAGGAATAACAACTGAGTCCTCAGGAATGGCAACGCATGGGGGGTATCATGGGCGAAACAGTATACACTGTTATGTCCATGGTACTGCTCATGTCTATAGGCGACGGTTACCACTTTCCATCAGGTGGGCCCTCAGCTTGTTTGCCATCCTAAGTTGTATAAAAAAAAAAACCAACCGGGAATCGAAAACGAGACTTGATTTACGCAAAACAACGTGCAAAAAAATACTACAATAATAAGGTCGTTGACAGCTAGTTCTTAATAAAATGTTGCATTTTATTTGTTCCCTTTCAGATGGAGGGCAGTTTCGAGGAGATCGCCCGCGACTACACGCCCAACTGGATGACCGCCGTCGAGATACTGGACGACGACACGTTCCTCGGCGCCGAGAACAGTTTCAACATATTCGTGTGCCAGAAAGACAGGTTGGTGCCGCTGGTGTTGTCCGCTTTGTGATGATAGACGTGGTTTAGAGGGGGAGGGGGCACTTTACAATTGTCTGGTGCCCGCCCTAAGGTCAGGTCCGCAGATTACAGCTATACTTATTAAAGGGCCATTATATCAAAGCATTTAATTTTTTTTAATGTAAAAAGATTTATATTTTTAGACTAGCTATTGCCAGCGACTTCGTCCGCGTTTCTGTCGTTTTTGGTAAAATAAGTAGCCTATGTCCTTCCTCGCGGTTCAGTGGTTTTGATGTAACAGACACATTTCCCTTCACTGCTCTGCTCCTATTGATCGTAGCGTGATGAAAAGTATAGTCTGTTGCCGACATTAAAACGTATAGCTTGTTAAACTGTGTATATTAAAACAATAAACAACACCAGAGGAAGACTTTGTACAAAAGTCGTTTGCTTGGGTACCTCTATCCCATTTTTGTTTCAATCATAAAGCAGCGGGTCTACTATGAATTGAAATTCCGAAATTTCGGACTCAATTTCGTGTTTTTGTTTATACCAAAATCAGACCAATAAATGGAGTTTAACATTTCTTTCGTCATACATCCTATCATAAAAGTCCAAAGGAACAATATTTTAACATTTTTAATATTTCCAAACGGCATGTATTATGTAATTTTAACATCAAACTTGTGTTTCGTTTGGCTCCGAAATTTCGGAAAACATTTCATGGTAGGCCCTCAGCTGTGTTTCGGTTTGAAGGGTGGGATATGGCGTAAATTTACAGGGTACAGAGGAATAACACCCGAGTCCTCAGGAATGACAACGCATGGGGGTATCATGGGCAAAACAGTATACTCTGTTATGTCCAAGGTATTGCTCATGTCTATAGGCGACGGTTACCACTTTCCATCAGGTGGGCCGTCAGCTTGTTTGCCATTCTAAGTTGTATTTTTTTTTTTTTTTTTTTTTTACAACACAGGGGGCAAACGAGCATGCGGCTCACCTGATGGTAAGTGACTACCGCCGCCCATGATCACCCACAACACCAGCGGCATTGCAGGTGTGCTGCCGGCCTTTTAAAAAGGAATATACTCTTTTCTTGAAGGTTATGTTGTCGTATCGGTTCGGAAATACTGCTGCTGGAAGTTGATTCCAAAGAATGGTTGTGCGTGGAAGAAAGTGCCTTGAAAAACGCACGGTGGAAGACCGCCACTCGTCCAGATGATTGGGATGAAACTTTAGTTTGTGGCGGGTTGTACGGTGGTGAAAATCAGCAGCAGGTATCAATCCGAACAATTCCTCAGAACACTCCCCATGATAAATTCGGTAGAAGATGCACAGAGATGCAACATCTCTGCGCAGTTTCAGTGGATCAAGCCGGACAGTAAGGCGTTGACTATCGATAATTCGAGCCGCCCGAATAAAAAAAAACCCTAATCAGTATAACAACAATGTCACCATCATGAAAAGTAATAATTTAAACAATAAATACACTAAAATTGATAATAATATGATTGGCGTCGGTTCATTTCCGGCAGCGCGGCGACGACGGACGAGGAGCGGCAGCAGATGAGCTACCTGGGCCAGTTCAACGTGGGCGACATGGTGAACGTGATGCGGCTCGGCTCGCTGGTGGGCCAGCACGCCGACACCGCCGCGCCCGTCTCCAACCCCGTGCTGCTGGCCACCGTCACCGGCGCCATCTGTGAGACATCAGCCTCAACATCGTTATCGTCATTATCCTACGCCTCCACATTATTATACACATCCGTGTATAATGTCATGGCAAAGAAGCTGACCCGTCCATTTAATGAAAATTAGTATAAATTGGCCGTGCGGTCCCGGCATAGAATAAGTCACCCCTTCCTTTCACGTGAGTGTCGTAAAAGCCAACTACGGGAACTTAATAGTTGAAGGATAGGCAACAGTGTCCCTCTTAAAACATCTCTAAAGCCTAACTGCAGTTGCCGAACCTCCTGCTAAACGTGGCAACTACTGGCAAATCTATCATGCGTTGCCACATTTGACAAATGGTATGCAATATTTCAGGCCTGGTCGTCCAACTATCACAAGAGTTATACGAATTCCTTCACAAACTAGAAGAAAGATTGACCCACACGATAAAATCGGTTGGCAAGATCACGCACGTGTTTTGGCGGTCGTTCAACACGGACATTAAGACGGAGCCCGCGGAGGGATTCATAGACGGAGACCTCATCGAAAGCTTCCTCGATCTCTCCCGGGAGAAGCAACAAGAGACGGTCAAGGGCTTGCAGGTTAGTTGTTTAAATTTAATGAATGAATGAAAACTCTTTATTGTTCCCTTCAATAAATGATATAGATTAACAATATGTATACAAACAAAATTAATGCTTAATTAAGACAATAATGGGTGGCTTTATTGCTAAATAGCGATGTATTATATATTATTTTCTCAAACATGCTTGGAAATGTGAGCATTATTTTGACAATCTTCTTCGAGATAAATCAAAATTGCCGTACTGGCCAGATACATGCGGGCAGCGGCCGGCAAAAGTTGTATGAAAATCCATATCTGTCGTATTTTGCGGCCAGATAAATTACTATGTAAACTCATATCTGTCCTGTAATTTAAAAATGGAATGACCTTTTACTTCGAAACATGGCTACCAAGGAGGTAACTAATAAAAGGTTTTATTTAAATTTTGAACTGGCTTACAAATAGAAAGCTGTTTATTGAAAAAAAACGAACATTATGGCGCGTGAAAAATTATTATTGTTAATTGTCATTGAACTTAAAAAGTAAAATTGTGTTTTTGATTTCCGCGCATTGTTTGAGAAAAGTACTAGACAAGCTTTGGCCACAACTAGGCATTGATGGAGTCACGTATGTGTGCCTCGGCTATGCCTCGGCCCACATTTGCACGTTTGTCCATCAATGCCTCAGTTGCTGGCCGCTGCAGTAATGTACTATTTTTGTACGCAATACCTTCGTAAATAAAATTCGACACGAATGTTATTCTATTCCAGATCGATGATGGCGGCGGAATGAAGCGGGACGCGACTGTAGACGACCTTATAAAGATAGTAGAAGACCTTACGAGAATACACTAGAGCGATATAATTGTTTCATATAATAAATACTTTACGTACTTCATACTTGTTTTGATTGCATAACCCATCATCTTCACAACAAACAACATACACGCAAAATTTGCAATTTATAATTAACCATTAATTTTGCATTTTTTGTTTGCTTTGCAATACTTCCCGACTTTTATAAAAATAAATTTTATATCTATGATGAAAAATACGATAACGGCAATACATAGATATGTCATAGTATAGTATTATATTATCTGTGGTCATAGCAATTTTTTTTATTTAATTTGGCAATGAACTAGTGTTGCCTAATAGGCCACTTACAACAAACGGGAAATAAAGGAACATATATGGGATAGGTTTTTCTAGTGATCTTTAATTGAAGTTTTAAGTTTTTTTTTATGCTATTATTACTAAAAAATAAAGCTAGTGTTTTGTAAATATGATATCAGGTCAGGATGAGCTAATAAACATAAGAGAGAATTAGGAAATGGTTCAAGATAAAAATTTGTAAATGAGGAACGATTATAAAAGGCACAGGAGAAAAATAGTTTAAATCACCACGTCCGCACCGCACTCGTAACCATATAGACTATTTAAACGTTTGCCAAATGAGCAGGTATACAAACATGGCCATTATTGGCATAGCATACGTATTATTGCGCGTATTAAAGTTTTATTAAATTGTACATAACCCAAGGTTTTGTAGGAATTTATAGTTGAATTTTATAATAATTTTACCCTTTTCTGTGACTGCTAGTAGCCTCCCAAGACTGATGTATACATATTATTATGTAGTGTCGTTAGTACAGATATATAATGTAATTTATTTTATAATTTTTGGTAATTTAAAGAAAGAAATTTTATAGAATCTATTAATGAATACTAACATTAGTTTTAAGGAATGAGCTATTTTACTTAGAATGACAAACAAGCTGATGATAAAAAATAGTAACCATCGCCTATAGACATGAGCAGTACCATGGACATAACATAGTATATTGTTTCGCCCATGATACCACCCCATGCGTTGCCATTCCTGAGGACTCAGGTGTTATTCCTCTGTACCCAGTAAATTCACTGTCATACACCTCCCTTCAAACCGAAACATAACTAGGTCACTGTAGAAACACAAATAGGACAGAGATGCTCAAGAAAACGACTTTTGTACAAAGGCTCCCTGTGGTTTGTATTAGTGAAGAGACTATCACGGTCAATCATGTACGATGAGTATTTTAAATAAGGAAAGATCCAAAGCTTTACAGCTTTGATTAATGACGAATAAAAAAAAAAAAGTGATATTTGCATATAATGACATTTATTATAATACAATATATACAAACTGCTTATCCATAAAAATTACAAACGTCTAATGAATATATTTTAGCTCTAAAAGCCTAGACTAATAGAATAAATCAATTAATTCATTAGTTTAGGCTTTAACAAAAAAAAAAAGAACTCCATTACATGTAGATAAAATATATTAATAATTATTTGACGTTTTACATTTTTATGAAACTTATTACAATTTTATTGTATCATAAAAAAAATACACAGTAAGCCCACAAAAATACAAACGAACCCTGTTCATAAATGATAAACATTAGAACGACAAAAATAACATTTTAAATGCAATAAATTACGCTTCTCTCTCGCGCGTCTATTATTAATCCTTATTTTGTACATAACTTTTTTTTTTATACCACTGTGGTGGCAAACGAGCATACGACCCATCTGATGGTAAGCGGTTACCGTAGCCTAAAACGCCTGCAATACCAGGGGTATTACGCGCGCCTTGCCAACCCTGAAGAAACCTCTTTATCTCTTTTTGCAGAACCCCATACTGTAGTCTGTTGGATACTAAAACATGGTGATATTTTGTACATAGAAAAATACTTTTTGTAATATATTATTGTGGGGGGGAAAGGGATTGTTAGTAATGGAGTTTGACAGCCCCATTCCTAGCAGTATGACTTATTAGGTCGACCTCCACGTGGTTCCCCTTGGAAACCATCGTGAATTCTTGTTGAATTCGTCACGATGGGCTGACTGCCTGTTTCATCCTCACCTATCATCCTTCACTGGTGCCCCGCCGGTGTATACCGATAGCGCGGGTGGGGTTACCATTCTATTATCATCCATTAAAAAAAAATATTATTGTTTACATAAATCTACATATTCTTTTTTTCTAAATTAAAAAAAAAAATCTACATAACTTCATCTGTATTGTGTTAACAGTAGTAAGTAATTTTCTTCGTATTTTTTAAATTTGGAAATAAAGTAGCATTCTTTAAACAAAATAAAAAAAAACTCTAACAACTACATAACAAAGTAACTACACCAAATTATTTTTGTCTATTTTTGACCTCTAAAGGATCTAATTATACCGCATAATTATACAAAACATAATATAAGAAAATTATATATAATAATTAAATTGACTAATAATTAAATTAAATTGACTTTAACCTCATAGCAATTTATGGGTATAATTGAAAAAAATCTACATTAATTAATTATTATTGAATAACAGTTTTTCAAGTAAAAAGTACATTTTCCATTATTAACATATAAAATATATATAACATATAAAATGTAACCATAATTTTTTTAATGTCTTTTTGTACCAAAATAAAATAAAACATATATGAATTAAGTATTTATTTCAAAAATAATTCTTATATAGGAATGATTTATTATATATAAATAAAAACAATATAACTCATATTTATTCGTCGAAAATATTTCTTAACACTTCAAAACACGGAATATAAGCCGTGAAGTGGCGTGATGATCACGTGGTATAAAACATGATGTGTTATATTTATACTTTATATGTATATGCGGATTATTAGAAACTGTCGATGCTTGCGCGTCGATGGGGTCCCTAATGCGCAAACAACTTTATTATAGTCAATTATTATTAGTAGAGAAGATCCTCTAGAGCTCAAAAATCGACGCCCATATTATTTTTTTACCGACTTCAAAAATGGGAGAATATTTTTTTGTGTATATAATTATATTATGCGATATTCTTGTATTACTCTCACACAAATTTCTAGATTTTGTCTTTGGGAAATATTTTAAATTATTCACTCGCCCACCACAGACCACAAAGGATGACCAGTTAACAAAAATGGATTGCAAAATCGAGGACAATTGACCATTAAAAAGGGCGGCAAATATTTTTGCCAGGAACGGCAAAATTGCTAGGCACTGGATAAGTTTGGTGATAAAATTTTGTTTAATAACTAGGAATAAATTTTGCTAATTATATTTATAACATTCCAGTATGAGAATAATCCCAATACATTTTGTTTTAAATGAATCAAGAATGAATAAATATATTGTTGAGTATAGTTGCAGTAAACATAGGAAATGAGTTCATGAGTCGTTAATCTCTCCAATATGTTATACTATCACAGACAACTATGGACCTAACTTTGTCTGTAACATACATATATGCCTCTAGCAAACTATATTTATCTAAACATTAAGCAAAGCCTCTGAAAATCGATTATTTTACAAATAATCACGATCAGTGTTTTGACATGCAAGCTGGTAAAGTTCAAAGGTACCTTTTACCTTTCATTGACTCGCTTGTCAAAACACCAAACATTAGAAGCTCGTCTTTAATACACAAATACAGTATTATGCACCTACTTCCTGTATTTGTCAGCTTTATTTCGTAGGAACCACATGAGTGCAAAGAGACAAGCTGGTGGACTAGTCAGTGGGCCAGGCGAGTTGACCATATCCTCAATTTCTGGTATTGTCTTCTCTACTACTTCTATTATCTCATCGTCTACTCCACCACCTGTAACATGCAAAATTCTATTAAAATCTTCAAGATAAATTAATAATAATTCATTGTCATCATGTGAAGCTATTGCCATAAGTGCTATCACAGTATAAGAAAAGTCAGTGATACAACACCTTGTTACCCAAATAATTAGGACATGTTGCTCTGTCTAGATTAGTGTTTTCCAACTTTTTTTGTGCCATGCCCCACTTGAACATTTCTAAAATTTTTATTTAACGACTCTAATCGCCCAGTTGATATTTTTGTAATGTCAAATGAAATTATACCTAATAAATATTTATAGCATTTTTTTATTTACTTTTTTTTGTTAAATTTGACACCTATATTTACTCCTAGCATTGCATTTAAATGGCTCGGAGCAAGAGGGTTAAAATCGCTTCGAGTCCATTTTTTAATTGTCCCCTCTTAACTATCACATTGCTCCCCTGTGGGGCGTGGGCCCCACGTTGGGAAACATTGGTCTAGATGTATCTGTTGGACAATTGATAGGAGAGTTTTATAAACTGGTATTGGTAGTACTATATTGTCTTTAACATCAATTATACATCAGGGAAATCTCATAGTGAGATTAGTCTACGTTTTACTGACGCTGAGGATAACTTTAATACAGTTCATACATATAACACTGTACATAAACATAGTATGACATTACTACACAACATAGATAGATACTCTTTATTGTTTTCTCCAAAACATTGCAATAGTAAACTTATTATAGATACAAACAATTATAAGAAATAATCACAGTGAGAAAACAATGGGTGGCCTTACCACTAAAAACCATCTTTTCCAGGCAACCTTTAGATGGAGAGGAGTAACTTTAGATAAACATTTTGATTCAATCATTTCTAAATATGAAGATGTGATACATGTAATAATGTAAACAAATATCCCTAAAGTATCCCTTTTTTGCATACCTTGTTCTGTCTTCATATCATCAGTCACTTCACAGTAGTACAATGTTTGTAAAGCACCCTGTACACCAACACCAGACCTGAAAATTAGAGTTCTAATTTATCATTTGATTTGATATGAAGAGGGATTCTCTTCATAATGAATGCACCTTAGCTAACAAAATACACTAAATCCTTATATCACAACAAAAATTTGTTATAAATGCGAAAGTTTGAAAGGATGTGTGAGCTGTTTTTTAATCTTTCCTGCAAAACACACTGAACGGATTTGAATTAAATGTAGTACACTACCTGTATATAATATTTTGTAAAGTTATATCCTAACATCAGACATAGGATATTTTATGTACTGATTGGCACAGGCAAAACTGTGGAAAATAGCTAGTAAATATCTAAATGTAAAATTTACTCCTAACCTGCTCATATCAATCTAAGTTAATTCTTTATATATTAAAGGAAATTTAAATATTTTAAATACACTATCGAGACTTAATGTTGTGAAAAATTCTTGCAAGTAAATGGTACCTACATACCTGTTTCTTTATTTGCTAAACTTTAGTTTTTTTATTCCTTATAGTGTATTTAAATACAAATACAAAAAAAAAAAACTTTGTTTGAAAGTGGTATAAAGGATGGTATATAATATTTAAATTTTGTTCACACTTTTCACCAAGATCTGGCATACAAAATTTATATAATTGTACTACTTTACTATGCTATGTATGTCACATATTTACTTATATCATCATATTTTATAAATGTCAACATATTTACTTATTAATAATAAATTATACAGATTACAAATTACAATCAATTAATTGAGTCACATATTTATAAATATGTGTCAACAAGGCAAAAATTTAAAATTTAAAATAATCTCTAAATTAACACTAATTGTAAACATTATTGTTATTGTTTAAAGTAATAAGCCAAGTTCTTACCTGTATGAAATAATTCTATGCAAGTCTTTAAGTTCAACATTATATCCACACTCTTCTAACACCTCTTCTCTTGCTATCTCATCTACAGATTTATCCTTGTCTACGATACCCGCACACATCTCTAGTGCTATGCCCAGTGAAGCTGGATACTTTTTTGTGTCAATGAATTCAGCTTTTCTGTCTTCTGGTTTTATACAATTATAATAAATGGCTGGAACAAAAGCAATTAATTGAAATAGTAATTATATATTTAGATAATTTTATGTTCCAAAAAATAAATATGAAAATGAGTGCATACATTTGAGGGTAAATGAGCTGTGGAGAAATTTATGAATGTTTATAATATAATAAAAGTAAATAAATCAATAACAAGCAAAAATATATTGAGCTCACTCCAAAAGCTGGAAAAAGGTCTTAAGAATAAGAAATTAATATTGTGCATTCTGGATTCATTTAGTTAAGCATTTAAAAAATGGAATTGCATGAGTAACATAAAGTTCTCCTAACAGTATGCTAGAAGTGGTTATTTACATAGGGTCAATTACTGACTCCAAATTTGAAATTGGTTACTGTTAATTCTCCACTAGCATCATACAAATTCATTTCAGGTTAGTGCCAACGTTGCACTAACCTGAAATGAGATCTACAAGGGCTCAAAAATAGAATTTTTAAATAAGTAATAACTACAACTATTACCTCCATCTCTTTTTTTATGCAACTTACAATAGCAAACAAACTGATGACCCTCCTAATAGAAAGTGGTAACCATCACCTATAGATATAAACAGTTTATTGAACATAACAGAGTACACTGTGTTGCCCATGATATATGTTACATCTAAATATTACAGGTCAATTTTCACCACCAACACTAACCTACAGCACTGAGAAACTTGGTCAAATATAGTTTTGTGTGATGCTATAAAGAAGGGTAAAGTGGAATAGTTGACATGACAACATAAAATCGTTAAGGTTACTCATTTACTGCATCTAATTGAATTCTTGGATGTAGGGGCACTGTGCAAATATTAATGTGAAAATAGGATAATAATGATAATAAAATCTCATACCGGGACGGAATTGTTTAACAAAAATCATGACTCTTCGTGTAACATTAAAAACTATGATAGCAACGCTATCATGAACTTCTAGTATGTCCCAAGTCTTCTTTTGGCCATTCTGGGTAAAGTTAAACCTAAACGGCTTTACGTAAGGAGAGTCAGGCAATGGAGTGAAGAAAACTTCTTTGATATCTTCCATGGTTTTTAAACTTGGACCTTTATGTAATATACAAAGAAAATAATATACTATAATGATAATATAATTCTAAATAATTAATATTCTTTAAATAAAAATTAAAATCTTTATTAAATGAAGTTAATAGCACAATAAATAATAAATTTAGACAGGTCTTTTGGTTAAAAAAGATTTAATTACAGATTAAGTAATATAATTTAAATTTTTTGGTAATTTTGATTTAACTGAGATTGACATTGATTGACATTTTCATCATGACTTAGAGAAGACACTTTTCTTGTATTGCTAGAACTGAAAAACATCTGTGCAAGCATTTTAAAGCAACAACAGAATATAAAAAATATTCATATTAGCAGTACTACTTTAAAATTTGTGCAAACAACTATTTATTAATATAAGAAAAAGAAATTGGTTGTTGCACTCACCGAGACCACGATCCGAATCTGGTATTAGACTTATCTAAACCATTGCAAATAGTATTAGTCACTCAAAAACAGTTAAAATATTTAAAATAATAGGAAAGTGTAAAACGGTTATTTTTTTATTCTATTATTTTTTTATTAGAGAGGCGTTGCTGGGATGCATATTGCCTGGTTGCCTGCCATTGAATCAAAGAGGTTCTTAAGATTTATCAAACGCCATTAATATAAAAATTAATATTGATAGATATTACTTTATATCCAAATATTTTACAGTATAAAATTTTTAAATCCAATAAACTAGTTTCATAAAATATATTAAATGATTTTAATTCTAAGTGATATAGACTGTAAATATAAGATTAGATTGATAGGCAAAGTAATCGAATGTAAAGGGGTTATCAATTTAGCATTAAAATATCAGTTAATTGTCAGTCAGTACGTCAGTACAGTGTACACTGGAACAAATGAGGATGGAAGTACTGTTCACCGTCTATAAATAAAGGAATTCGTAAATGGTCATATAATATACGCATTGTTTGGTCATATAATATAGATGCTTGAATTTTAAAATGGATGTTGATTCATACGATGTTTTTTGTATTTAATGTAAAATTTGTTAGAGGCTATAATGTGTTATTAATAACGAAAAAAATAAAATTATTGAAAGACAAGCTTACCTATCTCAAATTTGACTATGACTCATATACATAAAGGGATAAGGTGGCAAAAATTGAAACATTGAATTCCATTATTCTGAACTAAAAACCAGTGGATTTTTTTTCCGGAACATTTGAAATTGTTTATTGTTTTTTATTTTAAATTATGTTATCTATTATATTACATAATAATACTATTTGGAATAATATATAATATATCTATCTATAAAGATAAAATAATATTTTATAGTAAAATATTACAAAATATCAAAAAATAGCAATGTAATACAGGTATTAAAATTCTATCGCCACGCGCGGAATCGCTGTATAAAATCACCGCCTCAAGCGTACAAAAACTACTTACAAAAAAGCGTCCTATTGAGCGTACGCTGTAGATATCACTCATTTGTGGATCATTAAATTTCAAATACATTGCACCGCAACAAAACTAAGAATCGTATTTATATGTAATTATATCGTATTCATTTTTATTTTATTTATATTTTTTAATGGTATTTAATACTAAGATCTAATAATGGAAAATCTCTGATTTGAGATCTACTCTGTTACTCATTTAAGTGACATGACAGCTTCTGTCTTGTCATCTAATTGTCTCATTTATTCACTTATATACCGAATAATTAAATTTTATTTTTATTTATATGAAATATTATCGCTTATATTATTTATAAGCAATATAGTCTAAAACGTTTGTTGTGATAATAAACTGAAGTGAACATGTCGAGACAAGAGAAAAGCTCAAAGCCTGGGTTTGTTATCAAACTTTCGTGTGAAACCGTGCAAAAATTGTCCGAAGAAGACCAACAGCCCAAAGAAAAAAGTGAGTCCGCGATTTCTGCGCATACAGATAATTTGTCAGTTAGCAAAAGTGAAGAAAAGCCCAAGCAGATTGAAGATAATTTTATAGTTAGTCAGAATACTGAAACAAAAAGTGAATTAAATGTAGATCCAAAAGATACAGATGATAACCTTCGTAAAAATGTTAAAAACCTTGAAAATGAAGAGGAGCTATTGGAACAAAATAAAATATCCAACACTGATATAATAGATACTGATAAAAAAGATAACAGCAAAGGTAATGCAACAGCATGGGGTGATTATGCTCCGTACATTACTTTCGAAGGTGTAAAAGCTATTTATACAGATCCATCGACACAACAAAAATATGTATGGGATGAAACGAGTAATTCTTGGACTCCTAAAAGTGGACAAGATGTGCCTGGTAGGGTATACAGCTATGAAAATGACACGCATGTGTACACAGAGCAGGATGGATCAAAATTCTTTTGGGATGAAGAAAAGAAGGCATGGATACCTAAAGTTGATGATGATTTTTTAGCCTTGTATCAAATGTCATATGGTTTTGTCGATAACACTCCTAAAGAAGAAAGCAAGGAGGAGATGGTAAAAAAAGAAGCAAAAAAGAAAGCTGATGCAACCAGTTTGAAAAGAAAAAATGAGCCACAGTGGTTTGAACCATCTGAAGAAACAAATACAAAGGTGTATGTATCAAATTTGCCATTGGATATAACAGAAGAGGATTTTGTTAATTTCATGCAGAAATGTGGCCTCGTGGAAAGGGATCCGAGCACACAGAAAATGAAGGTGAAATTGTATATGGATAAAGAGCAAAACTGTTTCAAAGGTGACGCGTTATGTACATATATAAAAATTGAATCTGTTGATCTAGCATTGAAACTATTAGATGGTAGTGACTTTAAAGGTCATAAGGTCAAAGTAGAGAGGGCTCATTTCCAATTGAAAGGTGAATATAACCCTGCTCTAAAACCGAAGAAAAAAAAGAAAAAGGAATTGGAAAAAATAAAGAAAATGCAGCAAAAGTTATTTGATTGGCGGCCGGAGAAATTCATCGGTGAACGGTCTAAGCATGAGAGAGTAGTAATAGTAAAGAACTTGTTTCAGCCCACGGACTTTGATAAGGATGTGCAGCTTATACTTGACTATCAGCAAGATTTACGAGAAGAAAGTTCTAAATGTGGTGAGGTACGTAAGGTGGTCATCTATGACAGGCATCCTGAAGGAGTTGCTCAGATTACCATGAAGGAACCTGCAGAAGCTGATGCAGTGGTCCAATTAATTAATGGAAGGTGGTTTGGTAAAAGGCAAATTACAGCAGAAATATGGGATGGAAGGACCAAGTATAGAATTGCAGAAACAGATGCAGATATAAGCAAGAGAATAGATAAGTGGGATAAGTTTTTAGAAGGAAAAGAAGATCAAAACAAGGAAAGCAAGCCAGAAGACAAAAATAATGAAAAAGAAAGCAGTGAACAATCTAATGTTGTAGTCTCTCCAGAAATGGTTGAAACTAAAAAAGTTGCATAGTTTCATTATGTTTATTTTATAATACATTTTATTATAAGAATACATTAATTAATCAAATTAATAAATTATATTTATTTGATTGAAATATACATTACCTACTTGCAGTGTGATTGTGCGTGCACTAATAATTCCTTATTCCCATATTAAATATAAAAATTGGTTCAGCCATTAAGCCATTATTTATGCTTTTATTTTCATATCATTATTCATCCTATCCTTTATCTATCCCCTTCTTTTATCTAAAATAATTTTAGTAGTATTAAATTTAGTCTAACTTTCTGCCTTTTATGGATTTCAGCAAATGCACTAGGTAAATTTACAGCATAAAATCTGAGGCACAATACACTATATTTTTGTGGTGAATGTAAATTATCTTTGCTAGACTATACTATAATCATTAAATTTGCTAATTGTGTGACTATTTCGGTCTATTGATTTGGTTTATTAAAAGCATTTTTTATTACCAAAGAATTATGATCGAAAATGAAAATTGACATGCAATATTTTCTAGGCTTTTTTATGTATGTAAATCTATTTTAGATATTTATTTAAAAAATAAAATATAGAATTTTAAACAATAAGTATATAAAAAATATATGGGTATAAAATCAGCTAATACATCAGCAACAGTAATATATAAAGCAGATGTATGGATATTGTAATTTAGGAATAAATTGCTGAAAAACTACAATAATAATAGATAACTCTGTTTTTTTTTAATACTTATTAATTTTATTTACTAATATTGTTTACAGCTCTGGTTATAATATATATTCCCAAAACTAATGTAACATTTATATTTGTAGTTTATTATTACCTAATTTCTTAAAATTATTCTATTTTTTTTTTTTATACTGTATGATCATTTATTTATTTATTTATATTAATTATGTTAAAGTACATTTTGTGTATCCTTTAATAGGTATGTGCATTAATATTGTATTATATTTAATGTTTGTTGTTTTTTAATGAATATATAATGGAATGGTAAACCTGGCATAATGGTAAACAGGTATATGCAGGCAGGTCAGTCAGCTCATTATGATGAATACACCTGGAATTCAGCACGGTGGCTTTCAGGGGGGACCACGTGGAGGTCGATCTCACAAAGTATATTGCTACCAATAATTCGTATTGATAACAAATCCATTCCCTCCTATTATATATGTTATACTGCAATATGCTGTTGATCTTTTTATGAATAAATATAAATAGATAATTGTTTTTTATTTTAAGGTCATTGGCTGATTCTAAGGCGCCATTTCTCTAAATTTAATTTGGTAACCTAATATAATTTTTTACCTATATTACAATATTTAATCTAATATTTTAATTTGGTAACTTCGTAAAATTACTATTTATGGACCATCATAAAACAAAATTATAATTATATTCACTTCAATGTATTAAAAAAATTATATTGCTCCTTATCTAAGTATTTCGTTGTTATATCAAATTGAAATTTTAATTTCAGAGAAATGTGACTTCAGAGTCGACTCTAATATTTAATAATATTAAAATAATAAAATATAACGGTGATACATATCTAAATATATCTATGATAGCGGCAGTATATACCGTTTTTGTCTATGATAATGTATTTGCTTTATTATGTATAGCAATTTGCCTAAGCCTGTAACTCCTGTTAGTGAAAAAAAGTCATTAAAACCATAAACAACTGGCCGTCATGTCTGACACCTGACTTAAGTTGGATATACAAATTTATCAATTCGGTATTTCATAATTCTATTCAAAAACACACATTTTGGCCTAGACTTATCTATATTCGAATGAATATATTTTACATAGTGGATTTACGAAACATGCAGGTTGGGCATAAGCTGGCATATTCATGTCTACATTTCGGTTGAACTGTCAAGTTTTTACGGGACTTCTCTGGCTGTATCCATGAAATATATCGAGATAATATGATAACATGGCTGTGCAACCTGACTCTGGCGGCAAGGACGATGTGAAGACACAATTCGTGACGCGGGAAGGGACCTATCGCTTGATGACTCTTTCTGAGTATTCTAGGCCCAATCGAGTGGGGTACACTAGTGGATCGGGTTCTTCACATGTTCGGGTGTCATTGGTGTCGCTGCCGCCTGGGCCTGGAGGGGGACCGCCCGGCTCCGACGGACAGGGATCCGACGACCGGATATGTTTCAACCATGGAAAAGAACTGTATGTTTATGTGTACAGAGGTGTTAAAAAGGTAAATTGAACTTCAATGTTGTTTACATTAAACAGAATTCTCAATCAATAATTTTATTCTTATGATTTACCTAATGAGTACAATGTTATAATACCATTTGCATTCATATGTATTGTGTACTTTTATGTGAACTATAAAAGTATTGCACCTTTTACTAAACTAGCTGGGAAGCATCAATAATTGTTGTTTTTTTTGTGGAAGTGTGTGTAAAATGTGTAAGTGGATTGGTTACTTTTTAATATCTTAACAGTTGGTTGGGTAGTTAAGGCATTGTCAGAATTTGGCTAGTAATATTTGCTATAGAGAAGAACATAGGCTATTTTTGATCTCAGTCATTTATAATAAAGTTAGAGAAAACTTTCTATATCTTCCATATGGCATGTTATGTTGTGGGTGTATTAATACATTAATACAATACTTTTGTTTTATTTAAATATAGTATCTAATATTTATTAAAAATTAATATAAATCTTATTAAAAATAAATAGATGAATGAATATGATATAGAAAAATACTTTCAAGTTATACATACAGTATTTTTATAATAGGAGGATTTTCATTTATCTGTATTTTTGTGATATCTGCACTAATATTCTTGTAGGGAAATGAAAATTAAATAGTAAATTTTTTGACATATAGAGAATTACATTATCAGTGAGTAATATGAACTGTATTTTATAAAAAAAAAATTATATGCTACTTAGAATGGCAAACAACATGAGGGCCTGATGGAAAGTGGTATGCAACACTTATAGACATGAGTAGTACCATGGACATAACAGAGTATACTGTTTCACCTATGATACCCCCCATGCATTGCTATTCTTGACGACTCAGGTGACATTCCTCTGTCCCCTGTTACTGCCATATTCCACCCTTCAAACTGAAACACAGCTATGTAAACACTACTGTTTCACAGTAGAAACACTAATGGAATAGAGGTACCTAATCAAACAATTTTTATACAAAGTTTTCCGCTGGTAAAAAAAACTCGTGCAAAGCTGATTAATTATGCCATGCTAAGTTTACTTATATTAATATAAACATGCAGGCAGCAGATCTCACGAAGCCAGTTGATAAGAAGATGTATAAAGGCACGAACCCAACATGCCATGACTTCAACACTGTCACAATGACGGCGGACAGTGTATCGTTAGTTATAGGATTTTCTACCGGCCAAATACAACTCATAGACCCTATTAAGAAAGAATTAAGTAAATTGTACAATGAAGAGGTAAGTGAAAGTGTCATTATTATAATTTTAATCTATTAAATAAATAAAAAATCCTTTTATTAGAAAGTTTGGACATTCTTGACCACAAGATATTATTTATGTATTAATGTTATATTATTATTCATGTACTTTTATTATTTACATATGTAGGTATATAGAGCTGTTTTTATTGTATTATATATTCAATTTTTTACTGGGTATTATTTAGTTTATCTTTAATTGTATGGTTATTACCCTTATACATTCTATAGTTTTCTTTCAGCTTCTCAAAGGTTGACTGTAAGAGATCCCTTTATAGGATAAGTCTGCCATTGTATATTAAATAATTTATCAGTGCTTAAGTTGAATTATATACAATAAAGATTTTACAATACAATCTAATACAATACTACCCCCACACTAGTAGTAATAATTGATATTCTATTATTGTACAAACTGTTCTAATATATAAACTATAGTAAGGATCTACCTTCTTTTTTTATTTATGGTTTGATGGTTTGTACAATTGAAAACAAAACTAGTAAAACAATACACAATAAAAAGTACACTTGACAGTTGAGTTACTTCTGTTTATAATAGTTATTCTTATATATATATATATATATATATATATATATATATATATATATATATATATATATATATATATATATATATATATATATATATATATATGTAAACACAACAAAGTTAACATTCAGACATTCACTATAAGGCTGTCATAGCCACCCTGGTGTATTGAAGCCTCAACAAAAATCAGAATAAATATTGTATTTAAAATAAAATAAAAATTAGTTACTTATTAGAAAGTTATTACACTTTATATACCTTATAGATACTTTTTCCTTTTGGGTTCCTAAAGTTGACTGAGCAGCAGAAATCCTTTCAAGGCATAAGTCTGCCTGTTTACCTTGTCATGTTTTTATATGATATCTATATTAAATGTGAATATATAATATAGTTTATAGAAACAAACAAAACAGTCAGTTAATCAGGCCTAAATGTTTGATTGCTGGGCAAAAGACTTCCATAACTGTTTCTACCTCACATGAATGCTAGGCAAGGTGTAATAGTTCTTATAAATTATTGCTCCATCACATATGAAATTGTTAAAAAAATGTATGTTTAAATTGATCAGTTTAAACCATTTCAGAGCCATTTCTTAAAAGATGTTGTTAATGTAGGTAGATTGACAAATGGTCAACAAATTTATTAGGCTTTTACATATTGGCCCATAGTATAACTTATTGCAATCATAATAACACCCCTATAGTTTTTTTTTATTGTCATTGTGGCAGAGGTGTCTCATAAAAAAATTGCTAGCCAAGTGGCATGGTAAAGGATTTTTTCTTTTGAATAGGCATATAGAATTACTCAAATTTTTGAATTCTGCAATCACCTTTAACAAAATCCTGAGGATAAAAAGGAGTTAAAATAATCTTTATTTAAATAGAATAACCTCCTTTCTAATCTTTATTTAAAAAATAAGTTTATAACACCTTTTAAATAATTACTTCTCTATTCATTTGCTGAAAAACTGTAAAAATATACTCATATAAATATATGTTCTATAAATTCTTTCAGAGACTGATTGACAAAACTCGTGTGACATGTATAAAGTGGGTACCAGGATCGAGCAATCTATTCATCACGGCGCATGCGTCTGGCCAGTTGTATGTCTATAATGAAGAGCTGACCTGTGGCACCACCGCGCCACACTACCAGCTCTTCAAACAAGGCGACGGCTATTCCATACACACCTGTCGAACAAAATCTACAAGAAATCCACTCTACAGATGGGTGATTGGTGCAGAAGGCAGTTGTATCAACGAATTTGCGTTCTCACCCTGTGGAACTAATCTAGCCGTCGCATCGCAGGATGGCTTCTTACGAGTGTTCCATTATGATACGATGGAGCTAATTGGTAGGGCGAGATCATATTTCGGAGGGTTCCTGTGCGTTTGTTGGTCGCCGGACGGTAAATACGTGGTAGTCGGCGGCGAGGACGATTTGGTGACTGTTTGGTGCTTCAGTGAAAGGAAAGTGGTCGCGCGCGGACAAGGCCACAGATCGTGGGTTTCGGTGGTTGCGTTCGATCCTTACGTAGTGAGCTTCACCGATCCCGAAAGTGACGAGGGTGTCGAGGACGACAGACAGAAAAGTGAGAGTGTTCAATGTTACAGACTAGGTAGTGTATCGCAGGACACGCAGCTGTGCTTGTGGGACTTGACGGAGGACGTGCTGAGGCCGCCGGTGAGGGCGCGGGCATCCGCCCACCTCTCCCCTAACAGTCAGACCTTCTCGCCGAACGGGGTCCCCGGTATGAAAGTGCCGGCGAAGGGGACCAAATCCAACAAAATAGGTCACAAACACGCCGAGCTGAGTGGGCAGAACAATCCCTCCGGCGAGTCGTCCGGAGCGAAGCAGCCCGCCAAAACGAAAGTCAACAACGTCTCTACTCTGAATATAAGCGTGGGAAAAGCGAAGGAGGAGAGTTCGGGCTCGCTCGGCGTGAATTCGCTGACGCAACGGCTGGCAGGATTCTCGTTTGGAGACCGCCGGTCCGAGCACAGACGGAACTTCAGTTTGTCTAAGCCGGCCGAGCAGAAGTCGTCCGCGTCGAACACGGTCGCATTGCGGGGCAAGTCGGCAGGGGCAACAACGAACGATTCGTTCGACCCGTTGAAGCTGATAGGCACGGCATCGTGCCCGCGGTTCGACGAGTGCCCGGTGCTGGAGCCGCTGGTGTGCAAAAAGGTGGCCCACGAGCGGCTGACGGCGCTGCTGTTCCGCTCGGAGTACTTCGTGACGGCGTGTGCGGACGGCTGCGTCAACACGTGGGCGCGGCCCGCGCGCTCGCTCAACGGCGAATCCCGACCGCTCAGACGCTTCGAGAAGATCGACCTCGTTGACTAGTCCGCTGTCTCTGGCCCTCACTTATACACTGTAGTGTTGTCTATTCAAGACTGTTTATACGAAATGTTATTACAACGAACTTCAATCAATTAAAATTATTTTTATGTGCAAATCTCGTCCAACCAACCTGTAATATCCTCTTAGAATCCTTTAGCTAGAGTATTGTATTATTTGGATAATACGTCTTGAATAGACAATACATAGTAAATTATGTTGTAGTTATTTTTAAAATATTAAATTTATAGTAGTATCTTTTATAAGGTTATTACTATTTTTTAGGTATGTATATACATTTACAAAAATTACATATTACTTTTACATGTAGAATATTTATGAGGGGAGGTTTGATAAGTTTGCGACCTGAGGTGCTTAATTAATGAAAAGTATAGTTTTATATTTTTTATTTTTCAATATAATTCCCCTCAAGGAAAATACACTACACTTCGTGAATACAAAGCCTATATCCTTCGAAAAAAAATATTTGCTCAAATATGGGTATTACAGATGGTACATTATTAGATTTTTTCGCCTCCATATTTTACCATAAATGATGTGTAAATCTACTTTTAATATAAATACTAGTACAGTGCCATTATCATAGTTTCATATATTACAATGTTTTAATTATAATAGATTATAGATAAAAAAAAAAAGAAAACACATCAAAATTTGTCTCGTTTTTTTTATACCACAGGTGGAAAACGAGCATACGGTCCACTTGATGGTAAATGGTTACCGTAGCCTAGGAACACCTGCAATACAAGAGGTATTACGCGTTATCGTCTCTTGTCTCATGGGAATACAATGCAGTCATTTATAATTTGACATATCATATGACTGTCATATATTCATTTATAGTGTAGTATCCTTTGCCAATTAGTATCCTCTTTGGTTCCTTCCTAAATAGATGAAAATGCTTAATGCTTAATTCTTTTATATATATGGCGGCAATTTATTATATACTTTCAGACCCATGCAGAATATGCTATTATTGTGTACTGTATTTTGCTTTTCATTGTTTCATAATCTGTAATATTAAATTTTATTAAAATTGCAACTTCATAGATATAAAGTGAAGGGAATGTAAAAATTTATAAACTTCTTAAAATGTGATGAGTCATCGCTAAGTACCTTGGGTCGCGAACTTATCAGCCGCCCCTCTTATTTAAAACATAAAAGATATTTAGTGGATATTTTAAAAATAACTAAACAAAAAAATTTACCTCTCGTTATTTGGAAGGCCTTGTATGTTGTATTGCAGAGGTAATAGTGAAATTCAGTCCTTGAACATGTGAAGTTCGAATGTAATAAATTATTCTATATTATTAGAAAGATTGTTGGCTTGTGAATGAATGCGTGTTTGTATATTTATAAAGTCTCTATTGCTCTCCTGTGTTTAGTGTCTTTCTACTGAGATCCATTTGAATAATTAGGCATAATATTTAAGACATTCGAGATTCCTTATTTTTTTTTTCGTCAATATGAATTTAACCTTTTGACCGCCACCGTTGTCAGCAGCTGAAGGCCCCTTAGCGCTTGATTGTAATCTGCAATTTCGCATTGTACTTTTTTTTTTATACAACTTAGAATGGCAAACAAGCTGACGGTCCACCTGATGGAAAGTGGTAACCGTCGCCTATAGACATGAGTAGTACCATGGACATAACAGAGTATACCGTTTTGTCCATGATACCCCCCATGCGTTGCCATTCCTGAGGACTCAAGTGTTATTCCTCTGTACCCAGTAAATGCACGCCATATCCCACCCTTCAAACGGAAACACAGCCAAGCAAACAACTGCTTCACGGTTGAAACACGAATGGGACAGAGGTACCCAAGCAATCGACTTTTGTACAAAGTCTCCGAATACTTGGTACTACTCCGAATACTTGGTTTGTTACTATGATATGTATTTTTAAATACTGTAAACTTTTGTTTTATATTCTGTCTTTAAACGGTAAAGACAACATAGAACTAAATACTTGTTATTTAGTAGATAATATTGATTGAAGTGGAAAGGGCATGAAAGAAAAGCCAATACGGGCGGTTAAAGGGTTAAACAATAAATACAGGAGAGTCCTGTGAGTGGAAAGCTTGATACAGTTGTATTTCTTACTGTAATACGTTACTAGGCGATATTTGTGATCGCCGCAGCAATGAGATTGTACTGTAAATGTATAGAGGAGTGTATATTTTAATTATTAAGGAGAATTCCCTTCGGCTCACGTATGTACATATAGTTATTAGGACGTAGCAATCAAAGATTGCTCGGATTATCGCAAACGCACCCGTGTGCTTTTCATTGTCTTTATACTCGTAAAGTATTTATTTAATTTTTCTTTAAACAATTTGAATGTTGTTGTGTCGATTGACGCGTCTGTAAGACTTGCGATGTTTTCAAACATTTAATTATGCGTGAATTGTGTATATTGTTATTGGATTCAGCTATATTAGTTACTATTAGGGAGCCTAGTGAAATTGTGTTGTTATAGACAAATTAATGTCTACAGTTCGACAGCTTACTATGTAGATATAATGATTTGCTTGATATAACCTACCCGCAGTAATTTCACGGTCTATATACCATAGATAGAGAAAATCCTGTATGTTGCAGTACCCAATATGGCGATGGCAAATACCAGCAAAGATTATTTTGTATAATCGATATTTATTTTCTTTTTATTAGAAAAGCTGACATACTATTACATGCTTCTGGCGGTAATATGTTGTTGTGGCCTTGAAGAAGTTTTCTTGCCCTGTTTAAAGGAATGCTGCTATATTAGAAATTAATATTTTTATCCTTGGCAAGTTACCCATCGTAGAAACGTATTACTTGTGCTGACATTTCCATTGTCAATGCTAGGTCTGTGGGTATGTCCAGTCTACTCTGATTGCAGGGGAAGACTTATTAATTACTCCCTACTATCGTCAAGGGTTTCGATGGGCGTATCCCATAAAAGTATACTTTTAAAAGGCCTTTTTATAAGCATCATTTTTTTTTAAGTTACTCGTTGAAATAGGAATATATTACAACTATTTACATAGACAATTTTTCCTTGTATTATTATTAAATTATTTGTTGTAATTTAAAGTTTTTAAAATGCTATTATTTATGTGTATTGCGTATAACGTCTTATTTAGTATACCGATAGTGTATAATACGTCTTTTCATACCGTTTTATTGAAAAAAAATACATAAAAATTTACAAACATTGAAATTGTACGTAAGTGACAACTCAATTTGTTGAAATTTAAATAGAACCGATTCATATTTAAATTCTGCTAACCTTATATTTTAACCGACTTTAAAAATAAGGCGGTTATCGTTTCGATTGTATTTTTTTTGTGTTTGTTACCTTATAATTCAGGTGTAAAACGATTTGGAAAATTCTGTTTTTATCTGAATATTTACAGAGATGTCAGATAGAAATTTTATCAAAATCGGTTCGATAGCTTAGTTTTTAAACCAAAATAACTAGCTTTGCAACAATTAAAGTCGGTTTTTATTTTGTGGAACGCAGTTTAAATACATTCATTGCTATTTAGTAAATCTTTAGACAAGCATGGTGATAGTTTTAGTTCTATTAAATATAATTAAAGGTCCTCTAATATGCCCATGGCAAGTGACAAAAAGTTTTATGTTCTAATTATATTTGTTTTTCCAATAGTACAGGGCCGTAGCTAGACCCAAGTGTAAGGTAGGGCAAAACAATTTTTTGATAGGGCAGAAATCACATTTAAGTGACTTCGAAAAAGCGAGTCTAATTTTCTTGGAGCCTTTTATTTCAGTGTAGGGCATTGGGCGTTTTAAGGTAGGGCATTGCCCCTCAAACGATTTACGTAGTACCTACCTTTGTGTTTTCTCCTTTTTTTTTCTTCCTTTCCAAGTCTTCTTGTTTGTTCCGTATTCTGATAGTTACAGAATGAACTAGTACAGTCGCGTGCAATAACATATAAACATTTTAATACTTCGTCATAGTAACTTTATTGATAGTGCAAAACTTATATTAACTATTTGCGAGGTTACTATTCCTTAGAACATCATAAAGTAAAATTATAATAATTTTGACTGAAATCTATTACAAAATTAGTTTATACTAGCGGCCCGTCCCGGCGTCGCACGGGTGGACATTTTTATCATTTCCCTTAACTGCTCTGCTCCTATTGATTGTAGCGTGATAAAAAGTATACTATAACCTGCCCAGAAGTATGAAGAATAATTGTACCAAGTTTCGTTAAAATCCGTCGAGTAGTTTTTGTTTTTATATTGAACATACAGACAGACAAAAATTTTACTGATTGCATTCTTTTGCATCAGTATCGATCACTAATGACCCCCTGATAGTTATTTTGGAAGTATATTTCATGTATAGAATTGACCTCTATAGATTTATTATAAGTATAGATTGGTCCTTATAATGAAAATTTCGCTGTGATATCAAATTTAAATTTTAATTTTAGAGATAGATTTAGAGAGATAGCGCCTCAAAATAGACCTTACTAGGTACCCTAATAAATTCATATTGTGATAAAGTAGAAAGTGTTTACATGTTAATGCAGACGACTGTACTAATAAGGGCCTACGTAGACCAGCCAAGGTACAATTGTAGACGTATTTTTTTTACAACAAAATCAAATACGAACAGAAATGTATAATGTATTATTAATTTTTTATCTATCTTATTTAAGAGCTGCACTCTTGTCGGTGGAGTTCTTGCCACTCACTATGATTTTCAGCGAGTCTCTTCACCTCTTGATACGACACGACACCAACTTCTTCCTTGATCTGCCTGATGTAACTGTCTCGGTCTCCCTCTCCCCCTCCTTCCTTCTATCTCACCTTCTATTATAATGTTCATATGTTCGTCGTGTCGTATCAAGTGTCTAAACAATTTTTCCCTTCTGACCTCAATAGTTCTTATAATTTGTCTCTTTTCCTTAACCCTAAACAGGCCCTTTTTATTACTTATTCGATCTCTCCTGCAAATTTTCTTCATCCTTTTACAGTACCACATTTTAAAGGCTCTAAGTATATCCAAATTTTATAAAATTAATTCTAAAAAAATTCCACGTCAAACAAAATAAGCCTACATCGTTTATTGTACATGTACAAGGCTTCATACTTGATACATACATATAATAAAATAAATATTTCCTGTATAGATGTTATGACAATCGTTTTCATAAAAATAGATTTTGCAAACAACATGTTTTATGTATTTTTGTGAAAATGCGCAGTTAGTGTCTATGTTGGGAATATTGCTGTATAATTATTGTACTTATAAAACTTATTTTTTGTGGCCTTACACATTTTTATGTATTATTTGATTGTATTTAATTACTGAATCATGTTATTTTATTCAAGGAAATTAAACTATAGACAGGGTTGTGTGTGTGTATTCTAAATTTAAAAATCGCATTTGAATTTTTTATATTCGAAGTGGTCTTTCGAAATTCAAAATTGAAATGAATGGGAATGGAAACTTGCCAATTCACTTATTATTTTTCAGTGAAAATTATTTAGTGTAACCACGAAACCTGTTCGCCTGAGACGGAAATGTGTAATATTTAAATAATATACAAAAATCTTAAAATATACACAAATAAAACCTTTTTGAGAATTTTATTTTTATGACTAAAAAATCCTTTAATAGATCTACTATGGCAACAAGCTTCAGTGCTAATGGTCAAGGCCTTGATGTAAACTGGAAGAAAGTACAGGTGGCGCCAACATTCCACTTTCATCTCTTAAAAAAATCGCCTACGCTATTGTTTTCATAGACTCGGTATAACGTATTTAAATATACTTCATAATTTAAAATTGGTTTCCACGGGTGGGATACCATTGACTGTAATATGTAAAAATGAAGTCTTTTTATTTTTATTTTTTATACAACTTAGAATGGCAAACAAGCTGACGCCCCACCTGGAAAGTGGTAACCGTCGCCTATAGACATGAGCAGTACCATGGACATAACAGAGTATACTGTTTCGCCCATGATGCCCTCCATGCGTTGCCATTCCTGAGGACTCAGATGTTATTTCTCTGTACTCAGTAAATTCACGCCATATCCTACCCTTCAAACCGAAACACAGCCATGCAAACAACTGCTTCACGGTTGAAACACGAATGGGATAGAGGTACCCAAGCAATCGACTTTTGTACAAAGTCTCCCTCTGGTAAGTCAGGGTCAACTCGCAATTCAACAGGAATAACCACGATGGTTTATAGGAGAAACACATGGAGAACGATCTAATAGGAATGTTAGCAATGGGGCCATAATTCTCGTTATTAATTTAATCTTTTCACCCCACTTTATATATAAAAGAATAAATATTTGATTGCCTAATATTTCACTAAGATTTAATTAATAAGTACCTACGGCAAAACAAAACAACAAATTAAACTATATAAAATTCTATTTTATTATCTAAACCGTACAGCTCAAAATCCCGGATCCCAGGTCGTGCGGTCACTGGCGTCTACCAACTTGTAGCATATTACTGTGTCGCCCGGTTTCACTTCGAACGTCGCATCTTCGAAGCGCAGCCCGCATTCCATGTCTCGTTTTATTGTATTCGCCTCTTCTTTGAGATGTTTCATTGATACCAGTTTACCTGTGTATAAATATACCAGCGGTAAGTTAATATCGATAGAAACGTTTTCGCTAGCACACGTAATAAAGAACGAGACGACGAACGCTGCCATATGTCACATGGATACGGTAACAATAATGCACCTATAGACAGTTCTTTTGTCAGTTGTCTAAGAAGGCTGGTTGTCTCGAAAAATAATTCACGAGGTACAAAATTCCATACCCCTTTCAGACCCAAGATTTTTTTTTAGGTTAAATATATTTTCGTGTTTTGGAGCCTAGCCATCTTGCCGGCACGCACGAGACTACTGCACCACCTAACCGCTAAAATGATTTCTTATTGGCTGGTTTAGAATCTCACTATCATGTTATTTCAGCTTCGTGCGTAAAAATGAATTGCGCGCGGTTTTAGAATTTATTAAAGTTACAACTCACGCCCGTATTGTTTAGGTCTGAAAGGGATATCTTAGAATTGTCTTTGGATTTACATTGTGTAAATTAACGAAACCTGTTTCTTAAAACTAGTGTAAGTATTTATTAATAGGGTCTCATCATCATCATCATCGTCATTATATCAGTTGTTAACTGTCCACTGCTGACTATAGACAGGTGTATTGGCAACCAGAGTTAGGCTTTGGTGATGTTTTAAAAGCCCAAATGATAAACAAGTACAAGTGGCATTTGGCTGATCACATAGCTCGAAGTGCCCACAACCGATGGGGAATGAAGATTCTTGAGTGGCGACCTTGTACGGGCAAATGCAACGTGTAGGTCAACCCCTGACGACTGACTTCAAATGCATTACAGAGAGTTAGTGGATGCAGGTGGCTTGGGATCGTTCCTTATGGAAGTCTATGGCGAAGGCTTATGTTCATCAGTGGACAGACAATGGCTGATGTGATGATGACGACACTCATGGGTAAAGGAATATAAAAAATTTAAAAATAATAGGAAATTTAAAAGTCCACCAGGTTATGGTCAATCTGTGTATTTTACAACTTGAGTAATAAATATACAAATATAAAAAAAAGTGAAATATAATATACCTTCATACACTTGTTGTTGTTCCCGTATGACCCTGTAGAGGGCGTTCCGGACGAGGTTACCCTTGAGGCAGCGGCACCCGGCCACTGGCACTTTACGTTTACCCTCGGACACTTGGAACAGCTGTAGAACATTCGCCTCGCCTACAACAACAAGGATTTGTATATAAAATTTTTTTTATGCAACTTAGAATGCAAATGCAAACAAGCTGACGGCCACGACAGAGTTTACTGTTTCGCCCATGATACCCCCCATGCGTTGCCATTCCTGAGGACGCAGGTGTTATTCCTCTGTACCCAGTACATTTACGCCATATCCCACCCTTCAAACCGAAACACAGTCATGCAAACACAACTGCTTCACAGTTGAAACACGAATGGGACAGAGGTGCCCAAGTAATCGACTTTTGTACAGTCTCCCTCTGGTCAGGTATTGCAGGTGTCTGGAACCTATAACCGTTTATTAATAGGCGATATTTTTATAAAAAGATATATGATTACCAAGCACTTCCTCCTCCTGCCGCTTTGGTATTCTGGCGGTGATCTCCTCCTTCACGTCGTCCACCAGTTTGTATATGATGTTGTACTTCTTGATGGCTATGTTCTTCTTCTTGGCTTCCACCGTGAGCGATGACGGACACTCCACATTGAAAGCATACACCACAGCGCTGAATGCTTCCGCTATCTGTTGTATTTTTATATGAATTAGGCATGAGGAATATCGATACCGCTCCGATATTTATATATTTGATTTCTCTGGAGATTAATGGTGGAAAAAAGGTTAAGTCTCGGCATAGAATGGGCTACACCTTCCTTTTCTATGAGTGTTGTAAGGGAACTTAATAATCTAGGGTTCTTTTTTAGTGGATGATAATGAAATGGTCCCACCTGCGCTAATGGTATACGCTGGCGGAGCACCAGTGAGGGATGATAGGTGAGAATAAAAAGGCAGGTCAGTTAGCCCATCGTGATGAATACACCTGAAATTCAGCACGATAGTTTCCAGGGGGACCATGTGGAGGTCGATTTGACAGGGTATATTGCTAGCAATGATAATGGTAGTCTGCATTACTAACAATCCTCCCCCCCCCCCCCCCAAATGGTCAAGACATGGGCAGCAGCATTCTTCTTAAAACATCACCAAAGCCTAGCTGTGGTTGCCAACCTATATGTTAAACGTGGCAGATACTTGCAAAGCTCCCTTTCAACAAATCGTCGTTTCTATGTAAGTGAGGCGCTTATTAAGGTCACGGGTGCTTATATAATACCTCTATATCATTGGGCGTGACCGGGCCGACTCCGTAGTGCACCAGATCCAGCCGGACGCGGTCGTGTTCGTCGTACGTCTCAAGAATGTCCAGAATCGCCTCCACGGACCCGTCCACGTCTCCTGCGAAGATATATTATTGTTTGTTAAATAAAGTCAAATAATATGGTCTTTTTAGGATCAAAATGGAATAGTAGCCTCACCTGCGCTATTAGTATACACTGGCGGGGTATTAAAGTGAGATGATAGGTGAGGATGAAGTTAAACAGGTCAGTTGGCTCATTGAGACGAATTCACCAGCAATTCAATCATGGGCGAAACAGTATTATACTCTGTTATGTCCATGGTACTGCTCATGTTTATAGGCGACGGTTACCACTTTCCATCAGGTGGACCGACAGCTTGTTTGCCATTCTAAGTTGTATAAAAAAAATTAAGGGTTTTCAGATGGACCATGTAGAGGTTGACATACCGAATATATTGCTAGCAACAGGGGTAGTATCCATCATTCATCAACAGCTCTTTTTACCTCTGCAGGAGGCTAATTATCAAAGGGGATGATATAGGAAACGGGATGAAGGACAATTGGTAAAAACAGGGGTTCTTGACAAGATCTATTTTAGCTTACCCAGCGAGATTGGGCGTTCTCTGATGATGAAATTAAAAGGTCATCAGAAATGCGCGTTATTTATTCCATATATGATGCCCCTCTCATTAGACCTTAGCGCTTTTGAATGCCCCCTTCTCCCCTTATTTCTAGCAATAAGATTTCTCTGCCCATCCTATAAACCTAGCGGAAGGTAAATTAATATTACTCACCTTTTACCAACACACTGAGGGTGGGATGATCGTCGTGCTGTATCATCTTCTGCCTGGGACCGTCTGGCTTCAATTTGAACCGGCCCATTGCTCGCTTACGTGACAGCATCGCCTTATACTGTTCTCTGTGCGCGGCCTCCTTCGCTTCGATGGCGGCGCGGTCTAATTCTTGCTTCTCCTTCATGCGCTGGTTGTGACGCCATTTCAATACTTCGCTAGCTCTTTTCTGTGTTAGACAATAGTTTTTAATATGATTAGTAAGAATCGGGCTTATTTAAATCGACATATTTACCGTTCTATTGTTTCTGCCTACCCTAATGGGAGACAAGCGTGATAAATATGTATGTAGTAAGAATTGGCAGTTATGAACAGTTTGTATGGGGAAAAGAGAAATGGAAAATACAACTTTTCTGGGGAAGAGTAAAATTGAAAATTTTAATCTTCATAATTTTTTTTTTAAATCAAATGGTTTGAATCGAAGCATTTGGAGTTCCACCATTTATATTTCCTCGAATGGGAGACAGGCTTGCAAAAACCTTCCACGGTCTTCAACGAACATTTAAAAAAAAAGGAGATGAATTCAGTCTAGCACTACAAGACTTTTGCATTTAGCAAGACATTGATTAATTATTATTTTCAATAGCAAGATGTCAAATCAAGAGATGAATTGTAAAGGACGTTTACGTTTAAGGTACGTACCTCGGAGGCGACTTCCAAGACTGTATCGCCGGCGGCGGGCAGCTCGCGCCAGCCCAGCACCGCAACCGGCGTCGACGGCGGCGCCTCCAGCACCGGGCGGCCTTCCGCCGAGTTCAGCATTCGCACCTGGCAAGGCATATAGTTTTTACAGCCTTACATAGGTATCATCTACTTTTAAGAGTTCTATAGTAACATTTATTTATTAGAGCAACTGACAATATATATGTAATTTCAGTATGTATGTATATCAATAATTACTAGTATTGCATTCGAGTATTCTGACACTTCCCTACGGTTGACTGCGAGTGAATGCTTTTAGCATAAAGTCCGCCATGTACACATATTTGTACTAATGAATAAATAAATAAATAAAAATTAAACAAGACATCCACTATGATTACAGTTTTTATTTCAGGCAAACAATGCAGGTATGTTGACTTAATTACTTTACTTTCCAGGGCTTGTATTAATTCTTAAAAAAAAAAAAGAAAAAGAATAATTGATATATTATAGTCAAAATAACATATAGATTTTCTTTTTTCATTAAAATGTTCCGAAACAGCAGATTTGCAAATAACATCGTCCATATGATGCGACTTTGACCATCTGTCCATACGTCACAGCGCTATATCTCAACAAGTAGTTAAACTATCGGCTTAAAATTTACAATTATGTATAGAGCGTGCGACTTCTACTTACATTGGACCGTTTTTTTTTATTCTTGACAGATTTAGTAAACACTATTTTATAGCTTACTTTTGCAATGATTCATTATTTATTGAAAGAATACCATATTATCATAGCAATAAGTCTCACCTTAGCCCAGCCCGAGCCCGCTACAATCACGCAGCCTTTCCGCAGTGTTCCACGTTGCACCAACACTGTTGCTTGTTTACTAAAAAAGAAAAATATATAAAATGATATATATGGTAATTGTAACTTCTAAAAAAAGTATCTATTACGTCAAAATGTAATATATATATATATATATATATATATATATATATATATATTTGGCGAATATCTTCAATGTTATAGTCTAAGATCCTGCCGCTGAATTCTGTACGTATAAAACTTTTTAATGAATAAACTTTAAATATAATAAAAGGCAATCGATTTGCCTGCTGTCAGTTAGCCGCTACAAGGTTGGCAGATGGCAACCCTTATTTTTGAATATTTTTTAATAGGCAATCATGTGATGTTGTGTATAAAAAAGAATAAACTTCCATTTAGTGTAAATATTGTCTAAAAGTATAATGATTAAAAAAAATTACCAAATATTTCACCTGCCAACCCTCGGTTGCCGCTAACTGAGAGCAGGTAACTCAGGTGCATTTTAATATATTAACGTTCATCTTTCATTTAAATCAAGTTTCATTAAAAAGTTTTATTTATGCAGAATTCAGCGGCGAAATCTTAGTCTCTATGTATATTGTATGAGCAGGCTAACCTTTTGTTTGTTATTTTTTCACAATCATCCTTAGGCATACGTATATGAGTGTTATAAATGTTATCATTTTTTTTTATACAACTTAGAATGGCAAACGGCCCACCTGATGGAAAGTGGTAACCGTCGCCTATAGACATGAGCGGTACCATGGACATAACAGAGTATACTGTTTCGCCCATGATACCCCCATGCGTTGCCATTCCTGAGGACTCAGGTGTTATTCCTCTGTACCCAGTAAATTCACGCCATATCCCACCCTTCAAACCGAAACACAGCCATGCAAACACAACTGTTTCACGGTTGAAACGCGAATGAGACAGAGGTACCCAAGCAATCGACTTTGGTACAAAGTCTCCTTCTGGTCTAAAATACAGATGTTAGTTTACAATTATTACAGGGTGGTAATGTTCCTAAAATAATTTGAAAACTATCATCAGAGTAAGACTTTTGGTTTTGTTCAAATTTCCTATCTAAATATAATATATAGAATTAGTCGAAATTACAGCCGAACACGGCACTATGCCCTAGAATTTCTTTCCTTAGCCACATCATACTTTCAAATAGTTAATATGTATAAAAAAAAAATAACTTTATGAATTATTTTCATCACTCAGGAATAGCAACGCATGGGGGGTATCATGGGCGAAACAGTATACTCTGTTATGTCCATGATACTACTCAAGTCTATAGGCGACGGTTACCACTTTCCATCAGGTGGGCCCTTAGCTTGTTTGCCATTCTAAGTTGTATAAAAAAAAACTCAGTTACTTGTCCATAGGCTACAGTAATCATTTACCATCAGACTGGCTGTAATTTTGCTTGCCATATTCGTGGATAAAAAAAGTTTCGATTGGAAACTAATCAAGCATAAATGTTTTACCCTGTGCGCGGATCAAGCTGTGCCTCTATGACGACGCCCTCCACAAAGCCGCCAGGGTCGGCCTTCAGGTCCATGAGCTGCGCCTGCAAGGTAAGGGCCTCCACCAGCGTATCGAGGTTCTGTTTCTTGAGCGCGGACACCGGTATGGCTTGCACGTCGCCGCCCACCGCCTCGCACACCACGCCGTGTTGGGCTAACGCGCGTAATATTCGCTCCTGACGACAATACAATTGTATCATCATATCAGCCTTTAATTGTCCACTGCTGGACATAAGACTCCCCCTTGGGGGTTTTGCCAGTAATTGCCACTCTTGGCAGGCGGATTGGCAACCGCAATCAGGGCTTTAGAGGTATTTTAAGACGGACGTTGCTGCCCATCTCTCGCCCTCCCGTAGTCGTCTCTTACGACACCTACGGGAAAGGAAGGCGGTGGCCTATTCCGATTATACTATATAGTTCTATTTTAATAAGTAGGATAATTATGTTTAATTTGTTTAAAATAAATGTTTAAATTTATTTATTTATTCATAGGAAAACCAGGGCTACACTACAGCAAATAGATACAGTTTTAGGGTAACAAAATAAGCCACTAATAGGTTTTCACAAGTAGCAACAATATAGATACAAGGCGCTGTACACAAAGCTAATATAATAACTTTTTAATTTTGATTATGATAATATAAAATCGAGGCATACCTACAATGTTCACACCTGGCTTGTCCATCTTGTTGATAGCCACCAATATGGGAACTGGAACAAGAAGTACTTGCAATGAGTATGACGCTTGACGCCTTCGAATTTTAATCTTTATAAATATTGAAATTGAAAATGTATAGTGATAAATAGTATTTATTACTTGATGAAGCTGGCAACATATTGTTTAATACATTCTGTTTCATTTTATTTCAATCATCATCTATAAAAGCTAAGGCATTGGGGTCGATTTTTAAGCGCTTTTTCTTTACATATAAACTTATCTCTTAATATTTTAATTTGATATTTTCACGATATTTTATGAACCATAATGAATTAAATTAATAATAATTTCGACTTAAATCTATTACAAATTTATTTTTAAAGACTTCTTTATTCTAAGTACCAATATTTAAATAAATTCAATATTTAATATGTCAAATAATTTGATATCACAGTGACTTCGCTGTTGCAAAATCAATCATCAATAACAGTTTTAATTTTAGAGATAGGTTTAGAGCATTATTTTTCAATCATTACTACCTCACCACTACCTTAACTAAAGTGTAAATGATACACATTTAACTATTTTTCCCCATGTTTTATCTTCATCTTCCAGTGTCACTCTCTCCTGTTGTATGTGTACTTTTAAGTTTGTGTATGTTTATGTATATATATGTATATACATATATATGTATATAACTTTGTATATATTTGTTTATATATAATAGTACTAATATAATAGTGCGCCACCTACCCTTTGTTTTTCTTTCTTTTCTCAATGTTCTCTACCCAAAGGTTGTCTGGAAGAGATTGCTTAGCGATAAGGCCGCCTTTTGTATCATTTCTTATTACAGTTAAATGTGTTAACTATTTTATAAATGGTGCAATAAAGTGTACATAAATAAATTAATAAATGTATTTATGATTATTATTATTATACAAATTCAAATGACTTTATTGTGGATCATAGGTCAAATTAAGGTAATACATCAGTTAAATAGTATCTCCATGTCCTGATATATAAGCGTACAATATATGGAACAGTTAACAGTATATAAAACATAACATTTAAAATTATATAGTGAAACAAAATATATTTATATGAGACATTATTTTTTACAAATGATGACTATTTATCTTTATCATTGATATATTCGTCCAGGCTATAATAACATTTATTTATTAACATATCATGAAGGTTCTTTTTAAAAACATTTACCTCAGTCAATCCTCGTATACGTTTTAGTATGTATTTTTTTTTGATGGCTGAAAATGGTATGGTAACCCCGCCTGCGCTAATGGGATACGCTGGCGGAGCACCAGTGAAGGGTGATAGATGAGAATGAAAACAGGCCAGTTAGCCCATCATGATGAATTTATCAGGAATTAACCATGATAGTTTTCAGGGAGAACCGCGAGGAGGTCGACCTGGTTGGGTATATTGCTTGCAATGAGATTCTCAGTCTCTATTACTAACAATCCCTTTCCCCGCTTTGGTATGTATGATTTATTATTTGAAATCAGATTTGGTATTTTGTTAAGAATATTTAATCACTAAATCAACTGTTTCTGGTTAAAAGTAATTATTAACTGTATTATTCATAATTGGGACTTGCGCTCCATTACTCCCGTCAGGTGGTAGACCTGTAGTCTCCTAATGAAACCAACATTAAAATTTATCATAATTGGCTAACTAATGTGGCTTGATCATTACCTATCATCCCTTACAGGTGTTCCTCCTGCGTGAACTGATTGCGCAGGTGGAGTTTCTTTTTTTAATGAATGATAATGGAATAGTAACCCCGCCTGTGCTATCGGTATACACTCGCGGGGCACCAGTGAGGGACGATAGGTGAGGATGAACGCATGTCAGTTAGCCCATCGTGACGAATGCAACAAGTATTAACCACAATGATTTCAATGGGGAATTGTGTGGAGGTAGACCTGATAGGGCTTGCTAGCAATGGGACCATTAGTCCTCATTACTAACAATCCGTTTCCCCCAGTGTCGATGGGGTTACCATAAAATAAAAGATTATACAAACCGTTGGCTTCCCTGGCCATCCGTATGGACTCGACGGTCTGCTCCATGACACCGTCGTCGGCCGCCACCACCAGCACCACCACGTCGGTGGCGTGCGCGCCGCGCGACCGCATCGCCGTGAAGGCGGCGTGGCCCGGCGTGTCCAGGAACGTCACCTTCTCGCCCGACGACAGTTGCACTGCACACCAAATTGTAACTCTAAGCTTCATTTTGTATGTATTGTACCGACATTCATTTTTGTTGTTCTGGTCATTTGCTCGAGGTAGAAATGATGTGAGGGTGATAGTCTTTTTTATATTGTTACTTCACTAAAAAAGGTATATTCAAAATGCTTACCTTCAAAGGCACCAATGTGTTGTGTGATACCCCCAAACTCTTGGTCCACGACGGAGGTGTCCCGGAGCGCGTCAAGCAGCGTGGTCTTGCCGTGGTCCACGTGCCCCATCACGCACACCACCGGCGGTCGCGGCCGCAGCGCCTCCGGTGCTGCTGGCGGCGCCGGCACCGCATCCTTGTTCTAAAGAGAAACTCACCTTCAGAGGGAAACCTTTAACCTTTTAAGATGGAAAGTTTTAACCTTTGTATGAATGAATGAGTATACTTTATTTGCATTATCCAATATAGGAAAAAAGCATGACAATTTACAAACACAATGATACAATTGTATAAATAGAGTAAGGCGGTTTGTAGTGTTGTAACACACTAAATAGCTAGTTTTTTTTTATTATATGGGATAAAGGAGCATGCACCTCACCATACTCAGCTAAATCACTACACTGGAAGATTTGCAGGTGTACTGCTGGCCTTTTAAAAAATAATGAGTTTCTTGCTTGAAGGTTATTTTAAATGTTAAGGTAAAAAGTTAATGTTAAGGTTAAAATGTTGCAAACTATTTGAGGTAGCATATTGAATTTTATCAGTTTCATCTATATAAAGAAGTCCTCTATTACCTCATTTTAATTTAAAAAACATTTTTTAAATTTGTATAAGTCAGGCATTCTAGGTGGTGCTTTTAGATGTTTATTGCTTAGTTCCTGATAAGATGTATCCTAGATTGAGAAACAGATGATTTGTGTGATACTTATTTATTGTATAATTGCACAAAACAAAAATTATTACCTCCTCTTCCTCAATTTCTTGGTCAGGATTTGGTACAAGTTTGAACCGGAAACCAGATATTTTGACTACATCTCTAATGATCTGAGGGTTGTATATTATAGTTTTCTTAGTATAATTTGTGTCTGAAGTTTTATCTGCGAATTCTAATGCCTTTAGCACATGATCTGAAATATAATTAAAAAAATTACAAGGTTATTTTAGATGATCTTATTTCAATCTAGTGATATAGTTTAGAATGGGAAGCTGAAATTGTCGAAAATAATATACAGCCTCTGTTTGTCGCTGATAATGTAGCTTTCTATATGTGAAAGTTTTTTAAATTTGGATAAGTAGTTATTGAGTTTATAAAGAAAAGATCAAATCTTTTCTCTTTTCGATTTTAGTTTTATCTTGTTTTATTTTTGAGTTTACAACATCATTTATATAGTACTATGATATCCTGATAACACTACAATAGTAATAAGTGGAACATTGTAAACATAAGGACAGAGGTCGTAGGAAATGGACAGCATTACAAGATACTACTTACCAACATCTTTTTTCAGTACATTAGCTATATCTTGTACAGTCATGTTACGCCATATACCCACTACTTCTTTACCTGCTTTTGGTGAATATCTAATTGAGGATCTTCCATTACTTAAAACTACCTAGAAAAGTATTAAGATTCAATATATTATCATATTCATAAATAGTAAGTCTATGGTATGGAGTTGAGTAAATTTGGGATCAATATGATAGTTAAATGATTTTTATAATCAAAAATAAAAAAATTCCTTACAACATATTTCATTTAAAAATCAATGAGACTAGAGTGATACTCATTACATTAATAAAATCCTGTTTTTTCTTTTCAATTGTAAAGAAAAAATGAAAGAGGATAAGAAGTATGGTTACATTATGTATGTTTCATGATAAAATATACACTTACCTTTTCTTCTTCAGGCTTTCTCTTCTTACAGTGAACGATTGATACAGATAGATGTCTGGTTATTACGTGGTTACTATTGAAACTTTTTAATTCACTAAATTGTGTAAAACATTCTTTTTTTATAAATCTAAATGGCAACCTGAAAATTAATTTAAATAAATAATGTATTTAATTTAATTAATATTTGTAAGTAATCAATGTTGCTTAATTACCTTCGGAACAGCAGATTTTTGTACATATTTAGATTGTTTAGCGGTTTGACTCCTTATAATTAATAAATAGTAAATAAGATTATGTTTTCCTGTACAAACATACTATCAAGTAAGATATAATTATTATTTTATTCAGATAAACAATCACTACATGTTAATTATAATGTTTTTGTATAATATGAAAATGTTTTCATGAATTTCATAACCTGCATAACAAATATACTTAGATAACCTCAAAAGTAGTCCTGAATTCAAAATTGACAATTATGAAACCTGTTATCAAATGTCATTATTGGCAGTTCATTATTTTTGAAAAACTCGTAGATTAAGAATAAAATCTATTAAATTCGTGTTTTTCCTCGTTTTTTTTTCTGTTTTATATATAAAGTTAAAGAATCACAGTTTAAAACGTAGATTTTAAAAAATAAAATTGCTTTGCTTTATTTTACTATAATTATCATCTATTTTACATAAATTTCTTATCAACGGTATCCTAATTATTTTTTTAAATTTTGTTCTTTAAACTTTCAAATAAAAATCTTTTGTGTAATTTTATTCATGTTCAGAAAATATTATAGTAATTTCTGCTTGATTTATAAGTTAAAATGAAAAGAAATGGTGATATGATAAAAAAGTCAAATACCTTCATAGACAATTTCCAATAAAACTTAAAAAATTAAATCATAGACAATTACTATTTATGTCCGCCATTCATCCTTTTGAGTTGCTTTTTCGTTTTACGATTCCAAAAGAGCACAATTTGTCATTGAAGTCTACGCTACACCATCGCGTAAATAATTAACATAAGTAGTAACAGTTGAAGCAATAAAGCAAAAACGCAGGCATCACGGCCACCCGTTTAGTGTATAGGAGTGACGTGATCCATCCGTGAGATCGTATCATTCCCCCAATGATGCTTTTGCTTCCCTTTTACGTTATCGGTTCCGAAGTTGGTTTATGTGCCTGATGGTATGGAAACTATGTGCGATTAACAGGTAAAATATTGAGGACTCAGCATGGGGGCGTTTTTGAATAAGCCCGAAACTAAGAAATATAATGAGACTGGGGAAGGAAACGGTCTTCGCTATGGCGTGGCGTCGATGCAGGGCTGGCGAGTGGAGATGGAGGACGCGCATCACGCGCAGCTAACTTTGAATGGTACATTATCAGACTGGTCTTATTTCGCCGTGTTTGATGGGCACGCGGGTGCGCGGGTGTCGGCACATTGCGCGGACAACCTCTTAGAATGTATTCTTCAAACGGATGAATTCCGGCGTGAAGAGATAGCGGAAGCAATACGCGCCGGTTTCCTCGATTTGGACAAGAAGATGCGGGAGCTGCCGGAATTGTCGAACGGCGAAGAAAAGTCAGGTTCGACGGCGGTATGCGCGTTCGTATCGCCAAAGCAGATATATATAGCGAATTGCGGTGACTCCCGTGCAGTGCTGGCTAGAAATGGAATACCGATTTTTGCAACCCGCGACCATAAACCGGAGTTACCATCGGAGAAGTCGCGGATAGTTCAGGCGGGTGGTTCAGTGATGATCCAGCGCGTGAACGGTAGCTTAGCTGTGTCTAGGGCACTAGGAGATTATGAGTACAAGAAGGTTCAAGACCGTGGGCCATGTGAGCAACTGGTGTCACCAGAGCCTGAGGTCTCAGTGCATGAGCGTTCAGAGGCAGAAGATGAGTTTTTAGTGCTGGCCTGCGATGGAGTGTGGGATGTGATGAGCAATGAGGCATTATGTGCATATGTTCACTCATTACTCCAACTTACAGATGACCTTGTCGCTGTGACAAATCAGGTCATCGACACTTGCTTGTATAAGGTGAGTGATGGTCACAATATAGTTATATTTACTACTTCAGTCCTCCTGAAGTTTATGAATTAATAAAATTTCAATTACCCTATGTCTATCTATGTATTTACTGAATAGTAGTTTTCATGAGATACATGGTCACTACAATCCATTCACATTTTGATGAAGTTTGGTGTGGTAATAACTTAGTCCCTGCTTCAATATATAGGATATTTTTTAGTATAGACAAATTTCTCAATCGTATTAGAAAATACAAAAATTCTCTAAGTGAACTATATCAGAAGCAGCTAATCATTAATATGATAAGATTGCTTGTACAAAAATGGTATTACTATGTTGCTACAATAACATAATGATTAGATGTAAATATAATTTATAAATAGAACATCTGCAATATCTTTATGCTATGAATTTGTTACTTAGGTTGTAGTCCAAATGATGTAAATATGATAATGCAGTATTATAGTAGTGTTTATGTAACCTCTACTAAATATGTGGAGCTAGTTTCACTTATTACTAGTTGCACATAAAATCTATGATTTCACATAATGACTAGATCCATTTACATAATTTATATTGGCCAGATATACCTGCCAATAATTATGTTTCATTAAAATAACCATTTGTTTGTGCATTTGGTATTTGATTTCATAAAGATGAATATTTCAAAATACAAATTTGTGTATAGTACTAAATTGTAGGTGTATCTACTTGAAATTTTAGCAATGGTGAATAATTTCAATTGTTAACGAAACAAATAGAGACATATATAAAAGTATATAAATAGATGCCATTGAAACTCTTGGCACTTGGTTCTGCCTATCCTGTAAAGAATTTAGTGTGAAGATATCTATCATCAGCATTTATTTTATGAACTATGATTTTATAATTTTTAATGTTATAAGCTTTAATGTTTTTATCAATCAATTATCTATAAACCACAAGTTTCTCTATATGACTTTGGTTAAAAGAGTCTAGAGAGATCTAAGATATTGTTCATTAGTGTACCAAATGATATCAAAACTCATTTAGTTAAGTGATTAGGTACTTAATAAACATTTAACTTGTTCATACCCTGACTTACTTTACATACATACATCCTTTTACACAACCATATTTATCTAAATAAATAATGAAGTCATAATGGGAATGTGTGTGTGTGATATATGTATGTGGGCACACATGATCCTAAAACTAAGAAATAGATTTTGATGAAATTTCATCTATTATTCTACATGTATAATACTTTTTTATTACTTTGATAAAATGCCTTATTCCATTCAAATATGACATGTACAAAGTTGTGAGTTGAGTTAGTGTGTAATATTCAAGTAAAATCATTTTTATACATATGAAGTATATATATGTAAATGGTTTACTTGGATATTGTTGTATCAAACTTTGTTTTAAAGTGTCTTGTAGCTGCTAATTATTCAAAGGCCACAACTAAATATTCAAAACAAATTTTCATTTGCTTACATTTGTATTTAGTTATTGGTCAATTTATGAATATTGACTATATATTTTTATTCAGATAAATATAAGCAACTTTTTCCAATAGATGATTGTTATTTTACTTAACTAAAATATTTATACATGTTGATGAAATTAAATTTAAATGTGTCAACACTTTTTATGTGAAGGATGCAAGGTGTAACTAAAGATATACTAGTACTGGTACAAACTTAGAAAAGTTGCAAATACCAGGCTGCCTGACTATTATAGTATCTATGTGAACTTCTTATGGGGAGTAGGTTGAGTTTAATAAGACAAACATAAACTTAAAATGACAAATTTATATTATGATTATTATTCAATATTCAATTCAATCAAATTATATTTATTATATATTACTTACATCCTTACTATACTTATACAATTGTATCGTTGTGTTTGTAAATTGTCTTGCTTATTTCCTATATTGTATAATGCAAGTAAAGTATACTCATTCATTCATTTATTATATATGTAATATTTATTAAATTCCATAGCATAATTATCATTATATTAATTGAATATTTTTTAAATACCTTTTTATGGATGCACATATACACATACAAATTATCTGGGTCTTGGTTAGATTTTTAAAGAATTTATTTATAGCATAATTGTAAAATTTTTGGAAAAGTATTGAATTTTATATATTAATATTATATTTATAGTAATTCTCTGAAGATGACAGGAAAATTAGATATAGTAAAAACTATGAAGTTTTAAATACTAAATTATAAAAAATTTACAGGGTAGCAAAGACAACATGAGCATCGTGTTGGTAGTGTTCCCAGCGGCACCGAAGCCCAGCCCTGAAGCCCAGCGCGCGGACCGAGAGCTGGACGAGACGCTCCGACAGAGGCTCACAGGTTGCTATCATTCACTATTGCATGCCTGCTCATACAAGTATAGGGATAGATACACAGCACAGTCGGAGAGACAGAACGGATCTATAGAGTCTAGTCGAAGTACAACATACGATGCTCGTGGTTAGATTAATAAGGTACAAACAAGGTAATGGAGTAGATTTCGATGAACCGTTCTCTATTTCTTAAAATTAAAATTTCATTTTGATGTTATAGGAAAATTATTGTTCTAAAGACCAGTATAAAATAACTGCTTTATTCATAAAAACTAAAAACTTGTATAAACCTATTCTAACTATTACACTGCTTTGTCACTTTCTTTCAAATTGGGAATTTAGCACGAGGGAATGAGACAAAACATCTCAATAGCCATAACAGGTTTATAAGTGGTTTGACGTTTTTATGACTATGTAGGGTAATATTTTTGCTTGTCGATGGTTTGCAACTATAATAGTTTTCTAAACTCAGTGGTGTAACTACCGGAAGGCTAGACGAAGCAGTGCCCTAGGGCACTCAGGTTCAGGGGCTTCCTGGGACTCTAACTTACAAACTATAAGTTGAACTAGTGAAAATTTCTCCTACATTCGGAATATAAATAAACCAGATTCCAAAAACGTGACTTTAAAATGGAAACTTATTTGAAAGACATCTTTATTTGAAATTTGCGGGGAACTACCCTGTATACTTAGGCTGGTTTATTTTTTGCCTCAGGGCCTTTGGTTACCTATTTACGCCACTGACTAAACTATCAAATTAAAATTGTAGTTTTAAAGATAAGCTTAGGAAATGGTACCTCGGAATCGGCTTCGTTGTTAGTACCAAACATAGGTTTCTTTGGATAGTATGTTTTTTGTGATTCACCTGGTTATACTTTGCCAACTTTGTGCACTTTGCTCCATAACGTTGATAATGTGATGCGGAAAGTAATATGTATGATTGCCCTAATGTACATACATAAATTTTTTCCTTTGTGCTGTGTGTCAAGGCGCAGGAGCGCTACGCACGACGTTGTAAAATTAACGAAAACGTCAAATAGCATTTCTGAAGGCAAGAAAACTATAATGTTTCATTTAAGTTAAGGTAATCGTCAATAGCAGGGCATTTAATGCCTTGGACAATGGACATGGTACAATCTGTTATGTCCATCTTGTTTATGTATATTTGATTTAACGCTTTCAACTTGCTGAATTTATTTGGCATTCCCAGTATTGCTTCTTTAGACAAGTTGTAAATGTTTTTTTTTTAAATGTATGATAATGGAATGATTACTCCGAAGCTAACGATACATACGCTGGTGGAGTACCAGCGATGATAGTTGAGGAGGAAAAGGCAGTGCAGTTAGTCTATCATGGTGAATTCATCTGAAATTAACCACGACGGTTTTCAGGGGGACCTGACAGGGCATATTGTTATCAATGGGACTGATAATCCCCATTACTAACAATTTCTTTGCCTCGGTGATAAATGGTAATATGTTTTTGTTATCACGTACATAAGATAGAATAAGTTAGGTATTGCTGTCAAGTTCTGTCTCATGTAGGTGGTAGCGAAAATGTATCTACTGATAGTTTCGTTTACTACTTGTCTAAGGAGGTAGTTTTTGTAATTTACGCGTGCGTTTGACTGTTACGTGTGGAGGTTTGGTCAAGTTGTGATAGTGTGTTGTACTATGTCAGATATGCACACTATTACAATTAATACGTACATATCTAACCACAAGTAAAGTCTATACGCGCTTGTGAATTCCAATAAATTTAAAAATATAAAATTTAAACAACGAACCCAGTTTATACCTAGTCCCTGTCTTCCGGATACAGTTATTGTCTTTCTTCTTTGTCTCCTTTAGTCTTCATACAAAATATTAAATAAACACTGTAGTAGTTCATACAGGATTAAGTTTATAGAACTATTTCGAAAGCCAACAAGAGGATTTATAAAACTGAATTTCTGCCTAAAAAATATAGTACAAAAATGAAAATAATTGAAATATCATAAATGCATCGCGTGCCGTAAAATTAATCTTTATCTTTTGACTATTTTTATTAGAAAATAGTTTTCAATTTTACAACTAAACTAAGTATCAGGTTTCACTTTTTGACCCTGTTTTATTATACAGGCAAATTAAAACCAAAGTTAAATGTAAACAAAGCATGAGGATTTCATGTAGTTATTAATGGTGTGTTACCAACATAGACGTATAAGTAATAAAATATTTTTAACGTTTCATACAGGTTGACTTTAAGTGTTTCTACAAGAAAATTCCATTCTTACCTTATGAATTTATTAAAAAAAATATATTTTTTTTTAATTTATCTCTAAAAATATAATTATTCATTGTTAAAAATCAACGGAATCGTATATAATATCAAATGTATTAGCATAATGAATACTATAGTACACTTGTGTACACATTTTTCAAGGTTTAGGTGTTTGAAATAAAATAAAATTCATGTACCTATTACAAATTGATAATTGTGGTTGCGTGTTCTGAATGTGATTAATAAGAAATTATAATAAATATTAAAAAAAAAAAATGAACTGTCACTTTTTAGTGTTCACTAATTATATTTGGGGGTACTTAATGTTACGTGTAAATAATATAGGTACAGGCTTCGTTGACCTCAGTCTATAGTGCCTGACAGAAATCATCGTTAATATTATAATGTTCGATGATTTTATACTATGATGACTATTGATTATATCATAATATGTCATTACGTCATCAAAATTAGCCAGTGGCTTAGTTACGTACATACGTACACCTGAGTAATAATAAATGTCCAGTAAAATACGAATTTAGTCACTACTTTAATTTGCTTTTTTTTTTTAATATATTAACCGTGTACTGGTTAAATACGGTTTCTATTTCCATTTTCATTCTAATGTCCAATTGGATTAAAATTAATTATTTGTTCACTTAACATAACTGTTGCACTACACAAAAATACGAAGATTCTTATGAAAATTTGCTTGCCAATATAAAAAAATATATATATATATTTAATTTTAGTAATAAAAGTGAGAAATAATAAATACCAATTTATCTTATTTTTTTTTTATAGTTCTGTCATAAAATATCATAGTAATACTAGTTACCTTTTTATTATTATTTTAGTTTGTTGTTGTACTTGTTATACCATCATGGGAACTAGATAGTCAATTTTTCGTCTATTTGTTTAATTTTCAAACCTAAATGGCTTTACCAATTATAATGCAAATTTGTATAAAGAAAATCGAACTCTAGTGACGGCCATAGGCTATTTTTTTTTTAAATCATACAACCAAAATTTCTTAGATCGTTTAAACGATTTTTTAAGGCGATTAATATAATTAAGATCCGTAAATTGTTATACCTGTCCAATATGTCATAATATATATATATATATATATATATATATATATATAATTATTATGACATATTGGTATATTTTGTACAAAGTTACATCAATTATACCTATTAATTTAGTTCAATATAAGTTATTATAATTTAATTATAAAATATTTAATATTTATTTAATGGAAAGATGATGTTGTGGTTTTTATACAATTTTCCTATATTACCGACTGTGGAATGTGGAATGATGATTAATATTTGAGCCCAGTAATCTAAATAATATTAAGACATAGAAATGTGATGTAATAGTACATATTTATTATTACCAATGATAAGTCGATCACTGAACTAAATGATCAGCAATATGGATTATGCACACAGTATTTTAGCGCGTGCCCCGTTTGTTAATTCTCATACATTGTTAGCGGCGAGGCGTAGTTATACATAAAAATGTTATTAATAACATAATGTGATCAGCATAAATATCATTAGATAAAACATGTGGATTATCTCATGTAGATGGAAATAAGTGCGACTTGTTTTTAAAGTAGTCAAATTCAAAACTTAATGCACCGGCTGAGTGCTTCCTTGAAGGGTAGGCGAGTATCACTCATAGAATTGTCAAACGTCTCAATATAAAACTTAATAAATCCTATTGGTTAAGCGTCTTATTCGCTAAATATCTCGATCGCTAAACGTCCTATTTGCTAAAGGTTATTTTCGCTAAACGTCCTATTCGCTAAATGTTCTTTTCGTTAAAGGCCATGTTCGCACACAAAAAAGATATAGACGTCAAATATTCCTATAAGTCAAACGTACCAATACAAAAATTAATAAAAGTCCTATTCATTAAACGTCTTATTCGCTAAAGGTCCCGATCGCTAAACGTCCTATTTGCTAAAGGTTATTTTCGCTAAACGTCCTATTCGTTAAATGTTCTTTTCGTTAAAGGCCATGTTCGCACACAAAAAAGATATAGACGTCAAATATTCCTATAAGTCAAACGTACCAATACAAAAATTAATAAAAGTCCTATTCATTAAACGTCTTATTCGCTAAAGGTCCCGATCGCTAAACGTCCTATTCGCTAAATGTCCTTATTGCTAAGGGCCATATTCGCTAAAGTCCGTGTTCGTCGTTCGTTTCTATACGTTATCTGTACGTGTTAACGTGTTTACCATAGCTCCCGTTCATTAAGCATTCGATTTATGAAAAATTTGCAATAAAAAAATATAAAGACAATATAACCAACTGACAAAATGATCCGACTTGAACACAAATCTTATGACGCTCGTAAATAATTAATCGCCGATCGATTATACTACAGTGCATTAAATATAACATTAAATATCCATATACACGTTTGTATGAATGGTTATAAAATACTTTTTTACATATCAGCTATTAAAGAGGTTACCTCGCATGCGGAATGGCTTAGTTGCGGAAAAAATCAAGCGAAGCCTTACCATAGCAACATATTTGCGACTGGTTGCATCATAACCTACTAATCGACTAACATTTATTCTACCAAGCGTTGCAAATAGACGCTGCAACTGCATGTATGCACTAACGTATTTGTTTTTGGTCCTAAAATAGATTCATTAGAGCCTAACTGACCTCGGTTAAATTTCTATCACGGATTACTACGTTAAATTTTATTGAAAAGTTTGAAGGATTGTCAGAAGCATGATAGTTTCGGAAGGGTTTTGTGTGAGAGTAGATTTGCTTTCCAAAAATAGCTGTTGTAACATTAAGATTAATAGTTTTGTAATTTTTGTTTTATGCAACTTTTTCCTTGATCAACCGATGGGGAAGAAATGCCCTCGAATGATAATCGCATACAGGCGACCATTTTATAGTCGCGTTAGGATGATTCTCCACCAGATGGAGCTACAACATCAAATGTGTGTCCGACTGAAACAAGTTTTACAACAGAAACCGAAACCGAACTTTCGGCCTTGGTCTCAGTTTTGGCCGAAACCGAAACTTACTGAAACATATTTAAAATTTCTCTTCTATACTGAAATCTAGTGTATTTTTACACAGTTATTTACACATACATACAGATACTTAAAGGATTAATAATAAACATTAATTAAAGTATGTAACAAATATATCATATATATTTATATGTAAAAACATGTTAAAATTATGACTTGCTTTTGGAAGTAAATTTAAAAAAAAAAACACTTTCAGTTAGACACACACACAATACAAACACACACAAAGTTACAGCGTGGCCGAGGTTTGGCTAATTTTTGGCCGAAACCGAAACTAAGGCCGAAAGAAGAATATCTGGCCGAAACTAGACTAACCCGAAACCGAAAGTTCGGTCGGACATTAGTAGGAAGTCACGTAATGCAAGTGGCTCAGGTTGTGGTGTGATCTATAGGCGAGGCATTTGCTTAACAATGGACAATTATTGGCTAAAATGATGATGATAAGGCCTTAGTGCAGTGAGTAGCCATGGTCAGTGACATCTGTAGTACTGTTAGGTTTGTAGATGCTTGGTAGCATTTTATATCAGGTGGGCCGTCAGCTTGTTTAGCATTCCCAGTGATATGCAGAAATATGTTTGTGAAAGTGATTTTACTCAAGTGAGGAATGGATACCTGTGTTATTCCTATACAAAGAGATGTTATTCCTATATGAGTTAAATTAAATACTCGATTCGCAGAATTTTCGATAACGACATATGTTTAGTACAGATCGTGTCTTAATATAGCTTGATTTGACCGGAAGCCTTCATATTTTTATACATAAACTAGCGACCCACCTTAGCTTCGCACGGGTGCACATTACATCACATCACATTAGAAATTTCTAAAATTATCAATGTTTCTCTACTATAATATGCATGTATTATACATATAAACCTTCCTCATGAACCACTCTATCTATTAATAAAATTGCATCAGAATTCGTTGGGTAGTTTTAAAGATCTAAGCATACATAGGGACGGACAGACGGGAAGCGACTTCGTTTTATACTATGTAGTGATAGTGATATTCTTATTGTTTTAGTTGAGTTGTTCTTGATGTCAATCATTTAACATTCCATCATCAGACCTACAACAAGTCATCCTTACACTTTCAAATCTGAATGGTCGCATACAGTACAGTTAAGAACGAATGGCGTCCTATTATCTTTATCCAAAACACGGTCTAATTGTGATTCTATACTATCTCTAAATTACGTTTACTATTAATCAACAAACGTCATATATACTGAAAACAAATATCTTCAAAAAAAAAAGTATAATAATAAATGCTATAAATAATTGTTTGGTCATTTAAGACGACTGGTTCTTATAACGCTGAGCTATTAAAAAATAAAGAGGGGTAAAGAGGTTTCAATTGGGTCGGCAACGCGCGCGTAATACCTCTGGTATCGCAGGTGTTCATAGGCTACGGTAACCACTTACCATCAGGTGGGCCGTATGCTTGTTTGCCATCTCAGTGGTATAAAAAAAAATAAACAAAGAATATGGACATACAATAAAGTCCAAGACTATTTCCGACTATTTGCAATAGCAATACTGGTGCTCATGTTAGATATTGTAAGATTAATCTTGTCCACACATCATTTTGAATGTCCACAAAATCTTACAGCCGAAACATCATTATTTATACTATTTATTTCACCATAGGGAGACTGTACAAAAGTCGTTTGCTTGGGTACCTCTGTCCCATTCGTGTTTCAACCGTGAAGCAGTTGTGTTTGCATGGCTGTGTTTTGGTTTGAAGGGTGGGATATGGCATGAATTTACAAGGTACAGAGGAATAACACCTGAGTCCTCAGGAATGGCAATGCATAGGGGGTATCATGGGTGAAACAGTATACTCTGTTATGTCCATGGTACTGCTCATGTCTATAGGCGACGGTTGCCACTTTCCATCAGGTGGGCCGTCAGCTTGCTTGCCATTCTGAGTTGTATGAAAAAAAATATAGTAGAGATTCAACGGTAGTTAATAAAATGTGATCTTTAAGCCAGTTACTATTTGTTACAATTAAAAAAAAAAACATAATTTCAAGACGATCTGCAATAAAATACAAAATAGGAAACAAAATAATTAGCATATTTTAACAAAGTATTTTATCAGTGTAACTGTACATTTTTTATTTTTTTCAAATAAACATGGGTGAAAAATAATATTAAAAAAAATCTTAAATTCTAACTCGTCTGCGAAAAATAAAAAAAAAATCTTAGCTGACTGCTGGAACGCTCTTAATATGGTAGCTACAATTTTTTTTTATCGTCTTTCGACCTGTTTCTTTAAAAAAATGTCCAATTTAATTTTTAATATACTCACGTAAAAGGATGCTAAAGATTTACAATGTTTATTCGATGCGGTCATTTGAGACTTACCTAATATATAGGTTATTACAACTTCATTTTTTTTTCAAACAAAATTGTAAACTTAAATATACTTCCCCTAGTCGATTTGAATGTTTCTTTTTAGGGATACTATTTGTTATTTAAAAATAGCATTAAAAATGTGGACGTGACTTTGTAATCCATGTTACTGTATGATATAATATATTATTATATTTATTTTTTAATATGTTTATTTATTAAGTAATTTATGCATAGCATGAAAAGTCATATTTTATTTTAAAAGACATTATGCAATATTTTATTTATATGCTGTAAAAAAGGGTGTAGATATATAATTTTGTTGTTTTAGTTAGATAGTTTAATAAATCTATTAAGAGGGTATATACCGAAAGACTGGTTGGTGTACTGGTATGTCTTATCTGTAAAATGTATACATTAAATTATTCTACATTTCTCAATGTTAGTTTAAAAAGAATTCATATAAGGAATTAAAATGTTAATCTTGCAATAAGATTCTACATACTGAGATTTTGAAACTTGATATTAAAACAAAATATTTTAAAAGTATAATAATTGCTAAATTTTCTTCAATACTTTTAAAATGCACTGTTTTACTACAGAGAATTATTGCTTTTAATGATTACTCACAAGTATTGAAATCTGTTTTTAAAAATTTATAAAAAATACACAAGTTTTTATATAATAACTACCGGTTTAACTTACGCGAGCGCGAGCACAGCCGCTTATGATCAAGGATCACGTATTGATACCGAAACTAGGCGAGGTTATGGAATGAGCTCCCTGTCGAGGTACTGACTACAGCATGGGGTTCTTCGAAAGGGAGTTAAAGATTTCTTCAGAGTCGGCAACGCGCGCGTAATACCTCTGGTATTACAGGTGTACATAGGCTACGGTAACCACTTACCATCAGGTGGGCCGTATGCTTGTTTGCCACCTCAGTGGTATAAAAAAAAGCTTTCTCGATGCAATTACACGTAAGTTAAACTGGTAATTATTATATTAAAATATAATGTGTGCTTACGAAAATTTTAGCAATAAAATACACGAGTTGGTAGTCTTCGGTATGACCGTTTTGATTTCTATTCATTATCGTACTTAACTGAATATGTAAATATATGTATGTACAAAATATTTATTCTATTGTAGTTTTAATATATACACGAATGTATTTGATAATCGGAATTTTGTGAATCTAACATTTGTGATATTAACTTTAAAATTAAATTAACTGAAGTAACATTTTCCCCCTAAAATTAAAAAAAAAAAAGAAAACTCCTGTCTTTACAACTTACTAATTGTAAGCGAACGTTTTTATAACTAAAATCGTGTTTGTTAACCATTTTACTGATTAAACTGTGTTTGAAACTATAACTGCATCGTTTCATTGCTTTAGTCCTGGCCCCCTGTTACCTTTGCCCTATAGTTTTAAAAAAAAAATGATTTTTTTAATTATAAGGGGTTAAAGCAATGAACGTGCTAGCTACGCGGTTTACCGCACGTATATGCGTGCATCGGGAGGTAGACATCTATCTACGAGATACGAAGCCATATATGCAGGGCCGCGTCATAATCTTGTTTCTTATCTTTTTGTTTTATCTAACGTGTCTGTGAATAGTTTATACAATTAATAATGACTTGCTAGCTCAATAACATAATAATGGCGCCCGCCGAGTATTGTAAAATTGATTAAAGAACATGTTTGTCACTTATATGTAGGTACTTGCACTGGGATAGTGTTTCAAGTATTAATTCGATTAGTTGACTTAAAATAGAGTACAAAATCCTATTACTACTAAACATATATGTGTATATTTCACCAGAGGGTGACTTTGTACAAAAGTCGATTGCTTGGATACCTCTGTCCCATTCGTGTTTCAACCGTGAAGTAGTTGTGTTTGCATGGCTGTGTTTCGGTTTGAAGGGTGGGATATGGCGTGAATTTACTGGGTATAGAGGAATAACACTTGAGTCCTCAGGAATGAAACCCATGGGGGGTAACATGGGCGGTACTGCTCATGTCTATAGGCGACAGTTACCACTTTCCATCAGGTGGGCCATTCTAAGTTGTATAATATATATATATATATATATATATATATATATATATATATATATATATATATATATATATATATATATATATATATATATATATATATAATAAAGAAATATGTTTATGTTTTTGTTAGTCATTACATAAATGGCTGAACGGTTTTTGATAATAATTGATCCGTAGACAAAACATTGCGGGATTTTTGTTTAAATGATTCTCTGTATTTTAGTGTATGAAATGACTAATTAAGATTAGGATATGATATCAGGATAAAAGCCTCTAAATAAAAAAATATATAAAAAAATAGATGAGACATATACCATATATTTTTACTAATAGAAAGAAAGAAACAAAATATAAATAATAATAAATAAATAATATTATAAATGTTACTTCTGGGTGCCTTAATTAGATATGGGTAGGTAAGTATTAGTTGGGATGGAAAAAGATATAGGCTACTTCATATCGCGATCACGTTGACGAAGTCGTGAGTGAAAACTAAATATAGAAAAATATTTGAAATAATACAGGTGGGCAGTATAAAAGTAGATGTTTCTTAGTCGAATCGCGGGAAAACATTTCTGACGCTTGACTTAATGTTAGCAAACATGTTGCACCCGCGCTAAGCTGGGGTGGGCCTTTACATATCCACTCGTATAGTTCTGAAGTAGAAGTTTCAAGGTGATTATGAATGTGACTCATATCTAAACCTAGATCATTGGTCAAACAGAGATATTTATAGATAACAGATGTAATGAAACAATGGAAATGAAATTCTATCAATGTAATCATAGGATTGAGTTATTTTACTGAAATAATGTAGGTTAGATAGGCGGGTACAATAAATGCAGAGCGAGGCGTAAAAAATTGAGTTTAATGAATAAAAATGGAATGGTAACCCCACCCGCGCTATCGGTATACACTGGCGGGACACCAGAGAGATGATAGATGAGGATGAAACAGGTCAGTTGGCCCATAGTGACGAATTAATAAAGAATTTAATCAAAACGGTTTCCAGGGGGAACCGCGTGGAGGTCGACCTGATAGGGTCTAACAATCTCTTTCTCCCCTCGTTTGCCCTAGTGATGTACCAGTGAGAAATGATAGGTGAGGATGAAGTCAGATTACTTGGATGTTATAACCAATTCACCAGGATTATAATAATAAGTGAAAGTGGATAAGTCTTTCTTTCTTTTTAGTAGATGATAATGAAATGGTAACCGCCTACGCTAACGGTATACGATGGCGGGGCACCAGTGAGGGATGATAGCTGAGGATAAAGCAGGTCAGCTAGCCCATCATGGTGAATACACTTGGAATGGGAGGAAAGGGATTGTTAGCAATGGAGTTTGACAGCCCCATTGCTCGCAATGTGTCCTATTAGGTCGACCTCCACGTGGTTTCGCCTGGAAACCATCGTGAATAATTCTTTTTGATTTCGTCACGATGGGCTAGCTGACCTGCTTTATCCTCAGCTATCATCCTTCACTGGTGCCCCGCCGGTGTATACCGATAGCGCGGGTGGGGTTACAATTCCATTATGACCCATAAAAAAAAATACACCTGGAATTCAGCATGATGGTTTCCAACGTAATTTGAATTTTAAATTTTGTAATAAAGAATATGTAATTGTAAATTTAATTTATTATATTAATTATATTATGACATTTATATGCATATAATCTGTAGTCAATGTTGTGTACGCCTGCTATAGGTATGCATATCAGCATACTACATAAGAAATGTTATTTTAATTTATGTATAATTATGTATACTGTTGGTGTGCCTAATTCGAAATAAAAAAAAAGTGACTCCTAGAATTTCATCACGACATTTGTAGAAAAGTTTAAAATAACCGTCATTTTAAATTTCACAAAATAAATCCTCACATGTTGAAATAACAGTGCAAATTTCACCGGTCGCAACTAGTATACCTATGCGGTATATGATAATTTATAGTATAATAGAATCATTACAGATGACCTACTGATAACGTGTCACAATAATCATTTATTGGTTTCCGACGTCGCTGATATAGTATGACCTTCGAACTCGTCATAACCTTGCTGCTATACTAACGCCAGTATACCTAACAATCACAGCTGGGGGAAAGGGGTTGTTAGTAATGGAGACTGAGAATCCCATTGCTAGCAATATATCCAACCAGGTCGACCTCCTCGCTGTTCTCCCTGGAAACTATCATGGTTAATTCCTGATGAATTCATCATGATGGGCTAACTGGCCTGTTTTCATTCTCATCTATCACTCTTCACTGGTGCCCCGCCAGCGCATCCCGTTAGCGCAGGCGGGGTTACCATACCATTTTCATCTATAAAAAAAAACAATCACAGCTTGGAGGGAATTGTTAAGAGGGAGATGGGATTGTTAATAGTGGGGATTAGCAACCCCATTGCTAGCAATACTCCCCTGGTATCCATCGTGTTCTATTCCAAGTGTATTATAATTCATAATGATGGGCTCACTGACCTGCCTTTTCATTCTCCCTTTCATTCCTTATTGGTGCCCCGCCAGCGTATACTGTTAGCGCAGGCGGGGTTACCATTCATTTAAAAAAAGAAACAACTATAATACCGATTAATATTATGCAAAACGGTTACGGGCAAAAATATGGTCCCATATTGTTTCGAATAGTCTGTAACATGAAAGGGTGCAAATTTTAAAATAGCACTCTATTGTAAAGTTAACATGATTTATATTTGATTGCGGCACGCTCTTTTATTTTGTATTGACTGAAAAAAAAAAAAAACTACGTCATTGGTTACCCGGCACGCGACGTCACGAAGCGCGCGCGAATGAGTACATTACTAAATGCGACGAATCCTGTAACCTTAGCCTGTACTGTGATTGTAACTATCCGTCTTTCAATTTTGTCCACATGGACAATATGAGTTCGTTTTTTTTTTCGGTCCACCTGATGGAAAGTGGTAATCGTCGACTATAGACATAAGCAGTACCATGGACATAACAGAGTATACTATTTCGCCCATGATACCCCCCATGATTCCGATTCCGGTATTATTTCAGGCAGTCAGTGATTCGTGGAGTGATATTTTTTTAAGAAATACTCTAGGTACTTGATGGTTCATATCATTATTTGCTTATTATATGTATAAAAATAGTATATTTTGAATGGTTTGCCAAACCGTCGCCTTTAGACATGAGCAATACCATGGACATAACAGAGTATACTGTTTCGCCCATGATACCCCCCTGTGTTGCCATTCCTAAGGACTCGGGTGTTATCCCTCTGTACCCTATAAATTCACTGCCATATTCCACCCTTCAAACCTAAACACAGCCATGCAAACACAACTGCATATGCTCACGCTCATAATTTACTTGAGTAAAAACACAGAGCCATGCAGTTCTTGAATGAGCTAAGTTTCTGCTATGGATACTAGATAACGGTTAATTATTATTTATATGAGATAAACTAAGGTCGTAAATGTAAATAAAAATATAAACAAGGTATAAGCATATCTACTGACATACTTCGGTATGTATCCTATTTTTTGTAAACAATAGAGGCGTGTAATAATAGAAAATGTCGAAACCAATACAAATTGACATATACATGAATATAAGCGATTGTATTGTGCGTTCTGTAGTTGTTAGAGGGCGAGGTAGTGTTTTAAACAGCAAACCACCAAGGTTGCCCAAGATATTGTACTATTTTATCTTACTGGTAACACCTATAAAATGTATTATACCACCTTGTCTTAGTTTATATATATATATATATATATATATATATATATATATATATATATATATATATATATATATATATAAATATATATAAATATTTGTTATCTTAAATAATTTATTAACTTAAAGTATACTTTAATTCCTTACAACGTATATGGCAAAACAAGGTTTGCAGGGTCCGCTAGTATATATATATATATATATATATAGCGTTCAGAAATCCTTGGAACAGTCGCTCCGTAAGACCTGTGAAGATACCAGGAAGCTTCTGTGTTACTGGGCGGAGTTTAGCTGGCTGTACTAGCCCATGACTCATACGTACAACGGTCCAAATGAGAGACTTAGTGCGTAAATAAGAGTCCAATTTACATTACATTATTATTTACATATAATATTTAATATAGAGATTCACACGCTTCTGCCGCTAAGTATCTGTGTTTACACAACTGTAGGTACATCGTGTTAATTGTATCTTCGAATTGGATTTTTTTTAATAATAATTAGTTTATTTTCTTTTCACATTCCATTAGAGTAAATTATTATTAAATATGCTTGTACTATTGTGAATTATGTTGCGGTGTGGTCCCGCCATAGAATAGACCACCCCTTCCTTTCCAGTGGGTGTCGTAAGAGGCAACTATGGGTACTTAATGGGCAGCATCGTCCCTCTTAAAACATCACCGAGGCCTGACTGCTGTTGCCAACCCGTCTGCCATGCGTGGCAACTACTGGAAAAACCCCCCAATGCTAAATATAAGGAGGAGATGGCCCCCAGTCCTTTGTCTTCGGACCGTTTCTTATAGTAGTCTATGGGGGAGGTCTATGTCCAACAGTGGACAGTTAACGTTTGATGTAATGGTAACAATATTGAATTATAAATGTAATTTTAGAGACTGGTGCCTGAGATAGGTATAAGAATACTTGTACAGCAGATCATCAGAGCTTCAATCAGCAATGTTTTTTACTATGATAGATAGATAGATTTATTTGCATTACTTACAGCACACAAATTACAATACAAACATACACATAATACACAGTAAAAGAGATAAAAGAATGAAAAACAAAAAAGCATAAAAAAGCGCTCGTATTATGTTGTTTTTTTTTTTATACAACTTAGAATGGCAAACAAGCTGACGGCCCACCTAATGGAAAGCGGTAACCGTCGCCTATAGACATGAACAGTACCATGGACATAACAGAGTATACTGTTTCGCCCATGATACCCCCATGCGTTGCTATTCCTGAGGATTCAGGTGTATTTTTTCATTCCTCTGTACCCAGTAAATTCACGCCATATCCCACCCTTCAAACTGAAACACAGCCATACAAACACAACTGCTTCACAGTTGAAACACGAATGGGACAGAGGTACCCAAGCAATCGACTTTTGTACAAAGTCTCCCTCTGGTATTCAATGTAATAAATAATTTGTTGGAGGAGATGAATTTATTCTAAGTGTGTGACTTATTTGTGTGTGTGTGTTGATATATGTAACTGTTAGTTCAAGACATCTGTTGGGTGTTTACAGCACTGATCGAGAAGAGCGCGGGCACGGAGGAGCGGGAAGACACTTCGAGCCATTTCTCGTGGGTGCTGAAGCAACTGATGCAAGAGAACATACCTGGCCTCCCGCCCGGCGGCGGTCTCGCTGCTAAGTCAGTATTTTATTACTATATTTCATACTAGCCACCCGACTCGAAGTTGTACGGCTTTTTTTTTTTAATAAAAACGGTCCATGTAATTCGCTGATGATAACGAGTTTTCTATAGGTGAAAGAATTTTTAAATTCGGTTTATTAGTTTTTGATTTTATCCATTACAAACAAACATACAAAAAAAAAAACAAGTCTTTTCTCTATGTAGTATTAGTTCAGATTTTTCAAATAACTAGATTTATGATTTACTTGTATTTTTTCAATATATAACAAGAGAAAATAAAAATAAAACGCATCAGTTTGAAATAGAGACAATATTAATTTGTAAACTAATTAATTCTTTCCGAAGACGCATTGTATGAACAATGAAGTGTATTCTCAAGTATAAAATATTTTTAAATTTAAAATTTTAAATTAATATTACAGTAAAATGATTGTTTTAAGAACCGGTAAAACTGTTATTTTTTTTTTAGTAGAAATGCGTCAGAACTTTTTTACGTTTAATTTATCGATGGGTCATACCATAATAATTTTGCTAAACATTTACTAAATCGATTTAGTAAATGTTACCTAAGAGTCAGCTCCAATATATGCTTAGCTTTTTAATATGTTATTGGATAACGGGAATTTGATGAATTTACTATATTTCGTCAACCAATTGCTGGTGTGTATGTATTAATTTTGTTAATATTAAATTTTTTCTATGTATACTGGTCCGATTACAAGGTTTTTCTCTCTTTATTTAGGTCAACAAACAGTAGACACAATAACAATATATATACATATATATCTAAATATCAATAGTTTTAGTGTCACCAACGACGTTGGCCACCTATTACTATAAAACAAAATATGCAAAATGGTTGCGTGCAACTACTTGTACAAAATTAAACAACTTCCAAATTGATGTTATATATTTTAAAAATTAAAATTTATTTACCAGCAATAAATAAGTAAATACAACATCAACAACAAAATATCATTCCTCCACTTCAAGTAGACCACCGATAAGTCTGCCGAATGCACTAACACGTTCCGAAATAATATCATATCATATAAGGTTAAGTGCGGAAATGCCCTAACAAATTAACTACGCAGAAATATAGTGATAACATGTCGCAGAGTGCTAAAGAGTAAATACCTAAAACTTTAATGCCTGTTATATAATCCAACTGATTGGCGCTTCGTAATAAATTTTTAAATTTAACAATTGTTCTTTTACTCTTTGAATGCGATAGGGATGATATAAGTCTCTTAGAAAAATAAGGCATTGCTTCGATGATTTATTTTAAGTACCATCAAGGTACATTACAATCTTAAATGTAAAGCTAAACAGGTGTCAGATTGGCATGCTCTTCCATTTACAGCAAGATATATATTTAAGCATTAAAATTTTACATTATTAAAATTTTTATACTATAATGGTAAAAAAGAAAAAAAAAAACTAAGTAACAGTTTATAATAATTGTGATTGCAGGCAAGCGTTACTGGATAAAATATACAGGGAGTTCTACCCAGAGCACGCGGACAGCTCGGAGACGTTCGACTGTCCAGAACTTACAGACGCTTTTGGAGCCAACTGAATGTCGTGCATTGCTGGGCCGAATCGAACACTATTGTGAGCCGGTAAGGATCAAATTGAAATGTCCATGAACTGTCACTGTGACATTAGATTCATTGTGTTGCCACCTAAGTATATTTTTTGTCAACGGCAATTTTACCAAATCAATCATATCATAGTGTGTTTGAATTGTTAATAAATCGTTTATTAAATATGTTTAACTTTAAATTTGGAGAGATATAAAGAGTTTCTCTTCATATTTAAAAAAAAATATATAAACATGAACATCTTTAAAAATGGAAAATCAAAGTTCACACACGAAAACATATTTTCGGCCAGTAATAGTGTACGATTTGGTTTTATTTAGCAGAATATTTTTTTTGTAGTACAAATCGAATGGAATTTCAATTACATTACTTTAAATTGTTATGAAAGATGGCAACACTGTCTCTATTTTTTGTACATAAAAATAGTCTGGAAACCATAAGTAATGTAGTTGTAATTTTATTTTGATAACAATTGGATGCAACTACCACTTCGTCTATGTTGATTGTCATTAATTTTAAATCATCGATGGCTTTGTACAAAAATCTGCTATAAACGTGACCATAAAATAGTCTATAATTGTAGTGTGTGTCTATGGTAGACCATAGAGATGCAGTAATTACAACACGGCCGTGTCCCATGTGCTAAGAAGCGCATTGTCGCGATTTTAGTCAGGGGAGCCGTATGTACCGTACTGTTTTAGCTGCTGCTGTGGTCGAGTGAGGTTTCCTTTGAGTTATAGACAATTTTTTTTTTCACCGTTAGAGTAAAATGTGTCAGGTGTTCCACAGCGGGATTGTTTGTTTTTACCAGTTTGTAAATCGTAATTGTAAATGTTGATGTGTGGCACAAATCTCCATTTCCTTTCTCCTTGTAGAAACTAACCAATCCTGTCATTAAAATAGTATTGATATAAAGTTACATTTGTATAGAGTTAAACGGGTTTATCATTTGGTATAACAGTCTCCATTTTATTTTGTAGTTTAGATTATAATTTTTCGTGTAATGTCATAATATTAGATGTGTAATATAGAGATTGGAGTAACATGTAATATTAATAAAATAAAATCCGCTTCATAATTTATAGTTTTTTCAAACCTATTTGTTTCGTACTGTGTAAATTCTATAGTGTAGGCTTCAAAATGGCCAGTTTGCAGTTTATGGAGTTATTATTTTATCACTGATAAGGAAAAAATCCAAGATTCATATACGGATTCAAATGCTACATCTTAAGACTATTTTGGATTAAAATTTAAACAGTAAGACGTGCATCATGTCGTCGCTTACTTACTGCATAATTTGATGGAATACGCTCTGTTTTCAGTCCCGGTTTTTTATTTTCTAATCGCACATCTTGGGTTTTTTGTATATCAATATATTTTACATAAAAAATATTGTGTTCTTTAAATGTTCTCTTTGTATTTTTTAAGCCTGAGATAGCTGCTTGGGGTTTCACAAGTTGTTGACTTAGGAATGAATATTTAAAACGGGCTATACTTGTGTGAAATGAAATCAACTGTTATACTTTAAGGCCGCTTACATCTGTACCTGTAAGTTTTATTCACGTAACAAATTTGTGATAAATATAAAATGTAAACAATTGCGAGTGACTTATCTTTAATTGATCTGTTATGTAATCATGCGGCAGAACTTACGATAGTTACGTAACATGCATAAAAACTATAGATATAAAGGCGGTCTAAGGTTGGTTTTTTTAATTCTTCAAAATTAAATAAATCTTTTACAGCCGTAAGTGATTTTATGATATAATATATAACTGTCTTGACCATAAACACTTACCTCATCCATGCATACATATCTGTCACGTCTGTGCCCCATTAGGGTAGACAGAAACAATGGAACGCCAAATGCTTCGATTCAAACAAACCTTCGCTTCTTGCACATTCATCAATCTTTTCATACATGCTCGCCGGTTACGGGTACTTTTAATTTGGCTCTTCTTCAGCACGTCGCCTATTTGGTCGACACACGTCCGTCTAGGGCGGCCCCTACCGACATCTCTTTATTCTTGCTATAAATAAATCTCTTTCGTAATTCTTCTTTCAATCCATCCTCTCCAAATGGCCAAACCAACGCAATACTTCGATTTTTGTCACTACATCGCCTTTCAGTTTACACTTCTCTCTAATCACACAATTTCTAACTCTATCTTTTAATGTAATACCACACATACTTCTCAGAGCTCTCATCTCTATAGCATTCGCTTCTATACATGGGTGTTGGTGTCAGTACTCCCTGAATTATGGCAAGGCGAGCTTTGCTCGATAATACATTTACCCCCTTATTCGTAAATACATCAAACCTGTCATAAACCTATTTTAGCTATTGAACTGTTTTGTTCCTTTATTCTATACTTAATTCCAAATTTAAAAGTGACAAAACAGTATAATAAAGTAGATTTGTAGAAGGATTTAGTTTGCATGAACAAGGGGTGAAAATTAAAAAAAAAAATATTTGTCTATGAGTTATAAAATTTTAAAACTCTTATAAAAAAGTTCAATAGTTACGCCGGTAAATAATTATATACTATTAATTGTCTAATTGAAATTTCACACAAGTAAATTCTGTTTTAATATTTTATTTCTAAGTCTCGGATATTGAATATTATCGCTGAATATAGTACATTACAGAGTCCTCTATGAATATTACTAGTATTTTTTTGTACATACAATATTTTTATGCTATCAAGCAATAGTGACTATGAAAATTGACAGTCATATATGTTAACACATTTTTTTTATTCATATTTTAGTTTAAACATTCGTCTTAATTGGGAAATTGGCTATTTAGTGGAATTAACATTTATTTCTTCTATTTTTGTGTTCTATATAGATAAGCTTTTTTTTTTCAAAATTGAATAATGCGCTGGAGAAATCGATTATTGCAATTTATTTTTAAAACTTAATTTTTTTTTTCATATTAGAAATATTAATCTATGTATGTCACTTCGGTACTCGTTTTAACTATAGACATTAACAGTTGGAAATAAACTATTTGATATTAAAACATTAGGATGAAACTGCAATAATATGGAATTTAGTACTTTCAAGGGCGTGGCCAGAACTTTTTCAAGGCGGGGGAAGAGGTTAGGCAATGGAAATTGATAATGTGCTAGTTTAGTCTGAAAAAAATCTTTATTAATGCAAAACATATGTGTTTGAGCGAAAACACGTGATGATAATTATTGTATAAATGATTTTAAAAGTATATAACTATATCTATACCTGGCTAACGTCCTTGTGTAGTTTAATTTTAATTCTCCACGTTTCTTTTAAATCTTAACAAATTTTCTATTTTTTTTTTTTGATTCTATATAACTTAAAGTGCCCATGTTGCAAGACCACAAATTCCTATTCGAAATAAATACCAAAAATGATTATACATAAACGTTTTATTTATTTCTCTTCTAAAAAGAGAGATAATTAAAAGAGAATAAATGATGGGAAATACTTTTGTACCTGTTTGAATTCATGTTAGTGTAACTTTGAAAAATAATGTATACATAGATGCATATAGCCTCATATGGGGTTATTACAGTGTCATACATATACAATCATATATCTTATTATATATTAAAAGGAGTATCATATATTCAAAATATTCCTTCTAATGTTTTACGATCCTACAAATGTGATACTGTAATAACCCCAAAACCCCGTTGATATATGGGGAAGTGAGTACATAAAAATCCTGACCTCTAATGGAGCGAATCAGTGGGTGCAAAAGGGATTCAGAGCAATGGTTTTGTAACTATAGTCTGTAACTATGCTAACACCTTTATTAAAGGTACCAGTACATGCTCATGTGCCACGCACGGGTGCTCGAGTTTGCTCAAATACATTGCAAAACCTTAGAGGTTTACACTCGGAATATACATCGCTCTATTTATGAAGCCATTGTGAATAAATGTAGAGACATTGATTTATCTGAAATTAAAAAGTTGTACCGCTTAGAATTAATTTATTGAGGTAACTCGGTTTTTATCCAGATGTCTTAGACAGTAATCAAAGATTTTCTTTAGTCTACGCATGAGGAAAAAAAAACTCTGAACATTGCAGCCTCGTTCTTGTTCATGGAGACAGTATCATATCTATGAATACTATAAATAATATCCTTTGCTACTAATGTAGGGCCGTATATTTATAGTCCTGAAATTTATATATAGCCCTACATATTGGACAGTGTAATATACTCCTTATTTGTATCAATATATGTTCGCAAACACGTAATAATAGCATTTATTCACTTTTATGCTTCTAATGAGTATGTACTGTTTACCTTTATATACATATAGTAGATTTATCGTTTAAAATATATATAAATATACTAATATAACCTTATAAAACACTGATAATCCCATATTAAAGTGTCTACGTACATGTTGTTGTCAAATAATATGCTATGGTTTGGAATTCGAAGGCAATTTACTGTAAGACTAGCAATATTTTCATCTATCGATGAGGCAAATGTTGCTAATGAAAAACAAAATTAAAATTGGAACAGTTTTGTTTTTTATTATAATTCCTTTCTGGCCAGTTTAGTCGTACTAATGACTTGATGGAATAACAAAATAATAATCTAAGTAAATTAAATATTTTTGAATAAAAAAATTTATATTTCTTTACCTATTACCGTGAATAACACTTTAGACTACATCAGAAAAATTGTTTAATTTTTTTTTCAAATTTGGTAGATAACAAACGTCTTACAGGATGCGCCTTCATCATAATATTTTGGTAAAATGCAATCTTAACACCCTACAACACCATTGTGTTTAAAAATATTTCTTTTTTACCGATTGCAACACATGTTATTTTTTTAATACGTTATCTTGTGATTCAGACATCGGTTGTAATAGTTGAGTTTGTAAAAAGGGATTCTCATGTCATTTATTAATAATTTAGACTTTTTTACACATTGAAATTCACATGGAAGTCACGTTATAGATTCCATGTGACTCGTGGATATTATTATGGAGGTACTATTTAGGATGTGTATAAGAAAAATCGAGATAATAGTTTTTGTCAGTCCTATCTCGGTTTTATTACTGTAAAGTTTAAATGTCATATTACTGTATTTAAATTACACGGTTTTAAGTATATAAAGGTTTCGGTGACTGTGCAGTAAATATTAACAATATGTATACTATATGAACAAGAAGCTTATAATCAGGAGATTGGGCTATGAATACGACATTGTTTTAAACTTGTATGACCATCTACTGTCTCGCTTATGATACCTTATTTGGAAAGAGTAGCTAATAGAAAAAGGTTTGTCTATTCCACTTATTCTCTGAACAAAAATTTCGAGACAAATATATTGCATGTCAATTTTTTAGCGATCAATTTCGTGTTCATTGCAATGTCCGTTTATAAGCCTCTTGGTAAACTAACATAAAGAGGAGATATGTACCTGTAACAGAATATTTCCAAATCTCTCTTCCCTTTTCAACCCATTGTCGTGCATATACCATTGTATGAATATTTATTAATATTTTTAATATAATATGTACTCTCCTACAAGAATTCTACAATATATATAATAGTGCTATAATATAGGTTTATTTGTAATTTAGATAGTTGTGTTGGAATTGAACCAAATATTACCGGCATTGGGTTTTGAATTGGAATTTTGTCCATCCTTGGCGATAAGTAGGTTGTTTTTTTTTTAATTATTATTATTTAGCTGTCAATCGGCGTTGTCTTACGAAGTGTGTCTCGTTATTATCTAGTAGACGCTTAATGAACAATAAATACCTGTACCTTACCAATGGTTATTTTATTTTTGTTTATGCCCTTCATTTTTTTTTTTGTAATGGACCTCGTAGACTGTCAAGTGGCTGAATCAAGTATGTATATTTTGTATGACAAATATTTAACACTTACAAAGCATTATACAAAGTAATATAGGTGTTTTACTCGTGTAGTTCTAAGGATGTTCTACTCTGTCAAATTTAATACTTTTAATACATCATGTAAGTTTGGCAAATTTAGCAGATTTTTTTTTTGGCATTGTAGCCTGCTGGCAAAGACAAAGAGACAAAGTACTAAAACATGATCCGTATACATATATGTATGAGATAATTCATAACTTTAAAAAATTACAAGTTCTAAATTTAAAATAATACCAGATACAAGAGAGAACTAAAAGAAATATTAACAATTTTAAACTGTAGGTATTAGAGTAGAAATGACAATTCCCGTCTTCCTTCATCAATATTTTGGGCTGTAACTGTACTTTTTTAGTCGTTGAAATAATTGAGGTTATTGACAAAGTCCTGAGCAGCCACCTGAGCCTCGAAGATGGACCGATTCAGAGCATCATCAGATTCCTCCGGCTTGCGTCGCTTCACCTGTTTCGCCTTCCAAGACTTGCTAGCTATTACCGCTTTCTGGAGATGGATTTATTTACTCGTACATTGTACATATGGATACTTTTTTCTATTTTAATGTAATAACTATCGGTTTAACTTACATGTAATTAAAGCGAGAAAATTCAACTAGTTTCCGGATCAATTCGATACCCTTAATCATGAACGGCTGTGATGAAAGCGCGAGCCTGACTAGTCGAGCTTTCTCGATATAATTACATGTAAGTTAAATAGATAGTTATTACATTAAAATATAATGAATGCTTACGAAACCTTTAACTTTTTTTTATTTTTTCGCTACATACATTATGGAGTAGGCAGAGAAAATTGATTGTTAAATTGTTCTATACATCTGCCTCACTGCTTCGTGCGCTTTCATATACGTCTCATGCAAGCACGCCGGTTCCGCAGGCTTGGAGGAGTCAAAATAAAACATACTCTATCTTTTTATAATAAAGAGTTAATGGAATGGTAAACCCGCCTGCGTTATCGTTATACGCTGGTGGGGCACCAGTGAGGGATGATAGGTGAGGATAGAAGGTCAACTGGCCCTTAGTGACGATTCTATAAGAATAGACCAATGTGTTTTCCAAGAGTACTTATTTTGTACATTGTCAATCTATCATCTGACATTCCATATGCGAGAACCAGCGTAGCGTGCACTTTCCCATTTTTACATAGACTCTTTGAAACCAATTTAACAGTAGAATATTTAGAAACCAAATTTTGAAAAAATAAATAGATGTATGTAGTAGTGAAAAGAATGCATAAAATAAGAGAATCGAGAAAATAAAGCTGTACATAAAACGAGACTAACATCTTTCCGTTCTTGGTAAATGTTTGTGCGGTACAACTCGGCTTCCTTCTTTTTCTCGCGTAGTTCGTTATGTGTTTGGTTGTATCTAATATATAAATTAATAAAAATCAATCGACTTAATATAAAAAGAGTTCTAGTTCTGTCTAAAAGTGCTACAATAAATTGGGATAGATAGATAGATACTCTGTATTGTTTCCTCCAAAAGATTACAATAGTAAACTTATTATAAATATAAATAATTACAAGAAATAATCACGATGAGAAAACAATGGGCGACCTTATCGCTAAGAGCGATCTCTTCCATCCAAAGTTCTAGATATAAGGGAGATGTAATACGTATAATAATATAAATATTATCCTTATTCATATATATATATATATATATATATATATATATATATATATATATATATATATATATATATATATATATATGTATATATATATTACACGCACACACTATGTCTATAAAATTTTTTAGATACTAATTGTTAGTACTGTACTAATTGTTAGTTGTTAGCAAATATAATGGACACATACAATGCAGTTTATTTATATATATATATATATATATTTTTATATTGTAAATTTTTAATGAAAAGTTTCGCGACTGACTCTTGGCCACAGCAGAATATCAGTGTTTTGCTCTTTTAAGGGCAAAGCAATAAACTGAGCTGTGACCATTTTGTGTTACTATGGCACACGCATGAAGGAATGTTAACAAAGGAGATTGTTAGATTATGTATTTTGTTTTTGTATTTTTTTTTAATTTGTGCTTTTTTTATTTTTATTCTTGTGTCTTTTGCTGTGTATTACGTGTATGTTTTTTTTTTGTAATTTGTGTGCTGTAAGTAATGTAAATAAATTGTCTATCTATCTATCTACTATACTTCGACGGGTTCAGTGGCGGTTTTACCAGTATCCCTGGCCTGCCATACCACACAAAAAGCAAGGCGTCACAAGTCTATTTTTTTATGGATGATAATGGAATGATAACCCCACTTGCGCTATCGGTGTACACTGGCGGAGCATCAGTGAGGGATGATAGGTGAAGATAAAGCAGGTCAGTTAGCCCATCGTGACAAATTCACTAATGAATCAATCACGATGTTTACCAGGGGGAACCGAGAGGAGGTCGACCTGATAGGATATATTACTAGTAAGGCTGCTAATCTCCATTAATAACAATCCTTTTCCCTCCGGAAAATCACAAGGCTCTTAGGGCTGTGGGCACACCAAACGTGCCAACAGCGGTGGACCCGCGCTTGTGTTCCGCCAGCGTGTACCATTAGCATTAGAAGTTTTTTTTTATACAACAAAGAATGGCAAACAAGCTGACGGTCCACCTGATAGAAAGTGGTAACCGTCGCCTATAGACATGAGCAGTACCATGGACATAACAGAGTATACTGTTTCGCCCATGATACCCCCTATGCGTTGCCATTCCTGAGGACTCAGGTGTAATTCCTCTGTGCCCAGTAAATTCACGCCATATCCCACCCTTCAATCCGAAACACAGCCATGCAAACACAACTGCTTCACGGTTGAAACACGAATGGGACAGAGGTACTCAAGCAATCGACTTTTGTACAAAGTCTCCCTCTGGTAAAACTGGAATAGGTAATATATTGCAATATTCATATATTTTAGTTACAATATCTATTTACTGGTCCGATAAGTCTGTTATCCTAACAATGATATTGGATAACGGACTTTTAACATGATCAAAAATAGATATCTGAGCGATATAGGCGATATCGAAACCAGAATATAGATATCGGATCGGTATCTATATTGTTGTATCAGTCGCTCACTGTCCACTGCTGAACATAGTCTCCCCCGTAAGGAGGGTTTTGCCAGTAGTTGTCACGCTTGGCAAGCGGGAGGGAAACCGCAGTATGGCTTTTGGTGATGTTTTAAGAGGGACCCATCCTTTCACTATAAACTCCCTTAGTTGCCTCTTACGACACCCAGAGGAAAGGAAGGATAGGAAGAATAGACCACGATTCTACGCCTGGACCTACACGGCTATTCATATTACCCATGCCTAACTAGCATAGCATAATTCTAATTTTATCCATTAAAATAAATGTAACGTATAATGGAGTTCCAGTATTATAAAGAATTCGAATACTTGTGAAAGAGCAGCTTGTGAGCGAGGTGCTGTATGGGATTCTTGATGTGGTCACGGCCGACATCGTGCAATGCATCGGGGAGCAAGTGGCCGAAACTGTCCCACAGGTATTTCACCGTTTCCGGGTCCAATTTTCCTATGGTATTTTCAAAGCACATGATTTATTACTGTAAAACCCTGTGTGGTAGGGTATTGTTAACAATGGGAACTAGTACCCCATTAATAACAATATTCAATGTCAGGTAGACCCCTTTACACAGTCCACCACAGAATAATTCTGTTGTGAGTAGCATTGGCATATTTAAATTTACTTTCCAGGAGGGAGGAGGGGAGGATCATTAAAAAAGTCACAAATGTACTCTTAGACATGTCTGCCCATACCTTTAACCTTTACTTTTGTTCCCCCCTATGCCTTTCACTGAGCAGTCCACTCTGGAAACCATAGTGATTCATTCTTAGTGAATTTCTTACGATGGAGTTGGTCTAGGAAATTAAAAAAAAAACCCAGACACAACCGTCTGAGTTCATTTTCACCTATCATCCTTCAGATGACTGATATCCCAGCATATATCAATAGTCCCTCTTGGAAACCATCTTGCTGAATTTTCGGTATATTTATCACGGTGGGCTAACTCACTTGCCTAGGGGGAGAAGGGATTGTTAGTAATGGAGACTGAGAATCCATTGCTAGCAATATACCCAACCAGGTCGACCTCCTCGCGGTTCCCCCTGGAAACTATCATGGTTAATTCCTGATGAATTCATCATGATGGGCTAACTGGCCTGTTTTCATTCTCATCTATCACCCTTCACTGGTGCTCCGCAAGCGTATACCGTTAGCGCAGGCGGGGTTACCATACCATTTTTACCCATCAACTGACTTGCCTTTTCATCCTCATCTATCATCCCTCACTGGTGCCCCGCCAGAGTATACCAATAACAGGCGGGGTTATCATTTTATCTTCACCTATTAAAAAAAAAGTAGTGCAAGCGAGCGTATACCAATATTCACTGCTGAACATATGTAGAGACAGTTTTTATTAACTCAAGGAACAGTCCTGAATTCCACTCATATACTTACTGCAACGCTTAAATAAATGAGTATCTACATAATTAATATAACCCTGTTCGCCGCACCATAATTGTAAAATTTGTAGTTTTGACTTCTACGAGATAGGCTTTGCCTAGTATGGGGTCATAGTTATATTGTACCATTGGCTAACTTTGTTTAAGGAAAATAAAGTTTATTTAATTAGTATTTGGCTATTATTGTTATTTTTTTTATCATGAACAGTTAATTTTAACCCGCGACTTTGGACCGCTTTTCCGCATCCCAAACTCTACTACGTGTAATCTTGATGTCTACCAAACGATGGATTGGTTATGGCGCCAAGATTAAAAAACTTTTACATTTATAATATTAGTAAAGGCTTGTACTAAAAAATATTGTAATTTTTTTACCTTTAATATCCATTTCATCAGACGTTGGCAATATTTCAATATCAGTAGGATTTTTTATCGTCAGCTTGCACTTCCTGTTGATTGCTTCAGAATGGCCACAGTCTTTGGTAACTTTAATCAGTAGTCCATCTTTGGCCAGGTTGTAGCTACTGGTACAAGGAGCACAACGGTACACCTTCTCTTCGTTCTCATTTTTCACGTAACGACCGTTTTCGTCGAAGTAGTACTTCTCTTTGTCGTATGTCTTGGAAAAGTTTATTTTAGGTTTTTTTTTATAAATATTTTGTAAATGATGATATGTTTATTCATCATCATCATCTCAAACTGTCCAATGCTGAACATAAGCCTTCCCTATAAGGGCGGTTTTACTAAAATTGTCACGCCTGACAGGCAAGTTGGTAACCGCAATTAGGCTTTGGAGATGTTTTAATAGGGATGCTACTGCGCATCCTTCGCCCTCCCTTAGTCGCTTGTTACGACACCCACAGGATAAGAAAGGCTAGCCTATTCCACGTCGGGACCATATGGAACCAAATCCAGTTACGGGTAATTTCTTAAGCTAAATACATTTGTATTATCAGAAAAATATGGAATTAAAAAAAGTGGAAAATTATGGCAAGCATGACAACTACTGGCAAAGCCCCCAAAGGTGGGGGGAAGGAATTGTTAGTAATAAGGAAGTTAGTCCCTATCGATATCAATATACCTTATCAAGTCGACCTCCACGCGGTTCCTCCTGGAAACCAACATGATTAATTTATCGTTGAATTCGTCACGATGGGCTAACTGACCAGTCTTTACATCCTCACCAATCATCCTTCACTGGTGCTCCGTCAGTGTATATCGAAAGCGCGGGCGGGGTTACCATTCCATTATCATCCATAAAAAAAACCCAAGGTGGAGGCTTACATTCAGCAGTGGAGAGTTAAGGGCAGATACGATAACTGGGCTAAAATGCAAGAGTTAATTTACTTCTTTAAATTCGCCATAGCAATTAAAATGATAGACGCCCATGCCGGAGTCGAAGAAGTAAACTTGATGGTTGTATTCGTCCAAATAATAAGGCCCCACGTCGTCGGTGTAGAAAATGCGGTCGCTGCCTGAAATTATGATACAGCAGGTAAGAAAGAAGTCTACTATTAGACGATTTGAAACAAGCTAATTTCACTCCGTAAAATAAACAGTTACTTCAGTTTTACTTCACAAATAAAAAAGACTGCTTCAATTTATTATAAAATAACAAATGGCCGTGTGGTCCCGGCTAAGAATAGGCCACCCCTTCCTTTCCCGTGGGTGTCGTAAGAGGCGACTAAAGGACGACGAGATGGGCAGCAGCATCCCTCTTAAAACATCTTCATGGCCCAACTACAGTTGCCAACTCGCCTGCCAAGCGTGGCACTACTGGCAAAATCTCCCAAAGGGGAGGCTTATGTTCAGCAATGGTTGGTTAAAGGCTGATATGATGAATAATAGAGTAAGGATTAATGGAGAAAGGATTGTTAGAAATGGGGACTAGCGGACCGATTGTTATCTGTATATTCAGGTCGACTGCCACGAGGTTTCCCTTTGGGAGCCACTGTGGTTTATTTTTAATGAACTCGTTACGACGGGCCAACTGACTTGCTTTTATCTTCACCAATCATCCCTTACTGGTGCCTTTCCAGCGTTTACCGATAACTTAGGCTACCATTCCATGAATATTCATTAAAAATTAAATATGGAATCAACGCGGGAGAACATCTGCTCAGAAATGGCACATATCGAGTAACATAAAAGAGTTGTTCTGTAAACTAATGTTCATCAGAATTTAATACTGTAGGAAAAACCCCTGGACGGGAAACTCACCAGTCTTCACAGGTCCTAGAGTCAAGCCGGGTGTGGGTCGGTACGTGTTAGGGCGAGTTAAAGTTAGTTATTTACACTATATACACTGGATACACGATATATTTTCTCGATGTGCACGATCGCGGCTAACGGCGATACCTCAGCGGAGTCCTAACTCGACGCCGAGTACGAACAAGCGCATACGCATGGCGAGCTATTGTACGAACGTTTGTTTTCTCCTGAAGCGAGCGGCATTCGATTTTGTCGTTAGGAATAGGAACGCAGTCGCTAGGGGTGGGATCAACCTCGTAAATAATACACTTATTTCCATTACTTCTCTACTTTATATACAAAAAATATCAAACCTCTAACACAAAAGAAAGTTATTAGTGCCTTGGCTGCTTCATTTATTGCTCGATTCACTTCTTCTTTTCTTTGCTTCAAATTTTCGCTCATGTTTATCCAACATTGATATTTTGAACCAGGCAATTCTGTAGTTCTGGAAAATTTAGAAAATATATCTACCTTTTGGAGGAAGTATGGAGAGTAGAGGTAGGAAAAAGAAATAGATTTGTCAGTAAAACTTACTGCTTAGTATATTGTATAAACTTCCGGAAGAAAGGTTCTTGAGTTGATCCCGTACGAGTGTAGGACGAGCTCTAACTAGAGGGAGTGACGACAGGCATGCATTGCAGGGAGTCAGTGGATGCAGGTGGCGCAGGACTGTTCCTTGTCTATGGGGGATGTCTATGCAGTGGACAGATAATGGCTGAAATGATAATGACGATACTACATATATCGGCTTACTGCATAGATTGATAAATTTGCTCCTGCTTCGTTAGTACTGTCTGCTCAGTCTTCAGCTTCCTTAATCCATCTACAATTTGATGGAACTCTCTCAATCTCTCCTCCCAGTAGGCTACCTCTTCACTCAATCTTGACAGTGGTATATCATATTTAGAGTTTTCAATCTTTTCACGTATCACTTCAATAGCTCGACTAACCTTAAGATTTTACCACAGAAAAAATGAAACAGGCGGATAAGAAGAGAAGAGAAAGAAATATGTTCACAAATATATTCTTTTGTTAATGAGGTAGTTAGAGACGTTTATTATCGTTGTAAATAATTAACTCACTAGAAATGTGTAATATCCGATACCTATATATTGAGTTTTTCTAGATATGACGACCATTAATCGCGATATCGCCCATACTAGCCGGATATCTATATTTATTACGAACGGGTTCTTTTTCGATATTATATATTGGATAATCGACAATTAATATATCTGTTATTAGGCCAATATATGTATAAATATTGTGCCTACAATATATAGATATTACTATATATTAACTACTTTTACAATACACCCATAGGGAGAGACATATCAGAGGGAGATTTTGTACAAAAGTCAACTGCTTCGATATCTCTGTCTCACTTGCATTTTTTTTTCCCTTAAAACAGCTGTACTTGCATGGTTGTATTTCGGTTTTGTGGATGGGGTAGGGTTGAGATAAAAAAACATTTAAGAGAAGGAAACTGGTCTATACTTTATTAGAGGAATAAGACCATTGTCCTTAGGAATGGCAACGCATGAAGTTATCATAATGCATTCTGTGTAATCCATGGTACTGTTGATATCTGACGATAATTACCATTTTTCATCAGGTGGGCCGTTAACTAGTTTGCGATTTTACGTTTTTATTATAAAAAAATACGTATTCTCGTCAAAAAATGGCTGGTAAGTAGATTGGAATGTATTTGTTTAATTCCGCTACCATTAGTATGTGCCCTTGTGCCAACATTTGTGGATTTACTACTATTATTGGTAGATATTGTACGACCTTCCATATTAGTCACCTATCATCGAGCGTTATTTAGTCCACGCACATGTTGCGAAACTATCATGCTGAATTCCAGGTGTATTTATCACTGAGAGAGACCTGTTCTTATCATCTGGGGGCGGGTCGCTGCCGTCTGAGATGTGGTGAGTGCGAAAGCTAACCCATGTCTCCGACATATGGCACCTCGAGGGTATATGGTCTGGTTTTTAGTGGGTACACTCCCACCTTACGGGGGGTTTCCCACAGTACCCATTCACCTCCCACAAGGTGTATGGGTCTGCATAAAGCATTTTCCAGAAGTTAAAAAAAAAGGTGTATTTATCACGATAGACTATGCCATTAACGCAGGCGGGGTTACCATTCCATTATTATCCATTAAAAAAAGCTTCTTACTTCAGCGTACTCCACCGAGCACATCTTGAACTGTCGACTCAGCATCAGATGTTCCTTATTCCTGTCGTACAGCTGGTTCAGCAATTTGTTCACGTTGTCGCTGCTTGCACTCTCTATGCTGCGCTGGTTGTTCCGCATCCGTAGCAATATCTCCTCCAGGCTCACTTGAATTTCCGGAAGCTGGATTGAAGTCAAAATTGTTATGACCATCTCATCATCGTTTTGGCCATTATCAGTCCACTGCTGAACATAGGCCTCCCCCATAAATTGCCATAAGAAACGGTCCTGGGCTTTTTTATACTACTATAGAGGCAAACAAGCATAGGACCCGTCTGATGATAAACGGGGTTCCTGTAGTCTATGGACGCCTGTAACATCAAGGATATCACGCGCGCGTTGCCGACTCTCATAAAACCTTAATACGCCCTTTTTGAATCCCATGGTGCATTTAGGCTCTAGGGAAGCCTCGACAGGAAGATCTTTCCACTACCTAAGTGTTCGCGGGAGGAAGCTCCTTTGAAACTGTACTGACCACACTGTACGAGACCTTTCTGGTTCTAAGCTGTGATATATATATAGATAGATTTGTAGGTATAAAAACAATTAGAATTAATTAATTTACTCATAAACATATGAAACTACTAGCCGTTTCCCGCGGCTTTGCTCGCGTGCTTTAGTATATAAAGTATTATATATATGTTCGTATACCTATAATTCGTACAGTCGTTTAAGCGTGATTGAGAAATATCCAAATATAATAACAAACTTTTGCATTTATAATATTAGTGGAAAGTAGGGTAAGTAATATGTATTCTTTATTGTAGTTAGTTTTATTTGACGGTCTTTTTTTTAATTAGTGAAAATGGAATATTAACACCGCCTGCGCTATTGGTATACAGCGATGACAGGTAAGGATGAAAGCAGAGGGCCTACCATGATATATTTTCCGAAATTTCGAAGCCGAACGTAACCCAATTTTGATGTCAAAAGTTTAAAAATATTAAAAATGTTAAAACATTGTTTCTTTGGACTATTAAGGAAAGATTTATGACGAACGAAATGTAAAGCACCATTTACTGGGCCGACTTCAGTATGAACATAAACACGAAATTGAGTCCGAAAATTCGGAATTGGATTTCATGGTAGACCCCCAGATCAGTTACTCCATCGAATTCAACAACAACCAATCACGATTGTTTCCAGTAGGGAATCGCGTGGAGGTCGACCTAATTATTTTTTATTTGCCATTATTAGCAATATATCCTATATCGCTAATAATGAAGCTGTTAGAGACCATTATCAACAACAATTTTCCCCCCTTACTTTTTGATTAAATATGGAATTATGCATTTGCCTATCATTATATAATGGTAGCACATCAATTTTTTTTTAAATTATATTTATTGAACTATGAAGTCATGAGGACAAAATCAGATCAGTCAATCCACTGCGGTGAAGTATATGTGATGGCTTCTTGAGGGGAGCATGTATAGCCTGACTTGGCAAAGTATGTTGCTAGCAAAGTTTTAATTCTCAGTACGTAAGTATGTGTATGATTAAAACTGGAGCTTTATTTCACTATTTTAAAAACAAAGACATACTTAGTTTAAAACATCCGGAGGTTAATATTCGTTATCATTATCATCATCTCAGCCGTTACGAGTTTAAAATGATAACTTGTCATTGTATTATACTATAATTATAATATTATTCAATTGTAGTACGTTATACTAAGTCTATGGTATTTATCTACTTACTCGGTTTCCTAACATCATTAAAATATAATCATGAGTATATTTGAAAACATTACTAGTCATTACTACAGAAATTTTAAAATGTTCCAAGGCGAAATTATCGACTTTCTCTTTTTTATCAAGTTTTTCTATTACATCTCTCAGTAAGAAAATATCATTCATGAATACATTATATTTTTCTTGTATTTCATCATAAGTTTGTTTTTCGATTGGCGATTGAACCGGCAAAAAGTCTTTACCGAATGATATTTGATCACATTCGTGTATATTTATAGTCTGCTTTGCCAAACTCAGGAGATCATTTTTATTTGTATCGTGCGAATATTTGTCAGCCTTTATAATCATATCGTCCATTGTCACTGTATAATAATACAGGAAGCTAGTGATGATTTTCTTTACTTCTCCATAAAAAGCATGATATGATCCGTCTTCAAATTTTATATTGTCAAGTAAACTTACATACTGCTTTAGATTTGGTATTATATCACCATTCAATAGAAGACACGCGTCGCTCATAGTCAATTTACGCAAGTTTTGGATATATTCTTTATAATTCATTTTGTGTTAATTTTTTATTGATAAAATGTATTCGATTCAAATTTGCTAATATAATTTAAAATTGACGCCAAATGTAAAAGGTCTTTAATATGTGTAGTTACAATATACTGGTTTCCGGTAAGATCATAACTTTTACTTTTTTGTTGTTTAAATAATGAAGAATGGTAGTATTTTAAATTATTAAATATATTAGTACAAAAGTTAAATAAATTTAATAAAAGTTTTAAAAAATATGAAACTTAAAATTTAAAAATATATTAAATTAGTTACTATTAAGACGTTTTTATGCCGAAAACCGAACCTAAATATTATTCCCACAGATAATATTTATACAATGTTGCGCCATTTTAAACTCTAACCATAGATAAGCGTAGTCTATTCTCACCATATGCATGCTTCTTCTATTCTACTTTATGGACTTTAGTCTGGAATTATCTGTCAAAGTGTCAAGTGATTATAATTTTTTTATTAAAAACACCTGCAGTATGAATGTTAACAAGATTTTCGTGGTTCAGTTGATCATCTGCAATTTAAAATAGGTCGCTAAGACCTTGTATGTGATCGCAACTGGGTCTCAACGGCGTTTTATTAGAATAAAAACAATCCAAGTGTCTCCGGCGAACTGGTATGTTAAAATAATAGTTCCGTCTTGTTACTTGTGGGTCGTAATATTAAAGTAATTTTTATATTTGTTACTTATAATTTGAACCGTCTTGTGTTATTAATATAAAATTAATGGATATTGTGTTTAAAAAATGCAAATTTGTGTGATCAATTCTTAACTCTCTAGTACGTAGGTATTGAATGAATACGGTCAACCCATGGCTTACTTCGCTATAGTTATTGTACACCTTTGTACGTGACTACAATCACAAACACGTTGTCCGTCGTCGGTATCGGTTGGCCTTCTATAAATTCATAAATTGACCCAGTTAGATTTTTATGTAATCTGATATTTTTCATATAATCTGTGGACACGTTGTTTACAAAACTAACGATATATAATATCCTTGTGTTATCAGGGATATTTGCCGATACGAGTATGGTTTTATATTGAGCATCGAATTTTTATTCACAATCATTCCATAAAAAATTGAAAAACACTAAAAAAATGGCAAGATACTACGAGAATACCTCAACCTTCAATTTTAGTTGGGATCAAGTTGCGTGTGGTTATTGGAAAAGATATCCTAATCCTCAAAGGTAAGATTTATTCTTTAAATAATTAATATTTATTTGTGGTTTAGATAGGCTTGATAAGCCTTTGTCTGTATTTATGTATCTCTGAATTAAATAGTAATAATTAAATGACAAAAATAAATATTAGTGCTCATTTAGCGCAAGTGGTAAAAGAAAAAAGTCATTGTTTATGACACTAACATTCATTAGTCATTCATCAGTGTATATTTTAACACAATGTTTAATTCACTTTAACTATATAATACCATAATTACCAGCCATTAATAAAAAAAAATGGTTGCTTAATAAAACAAAAGAATTATCAAACTTGATTCTGAAATGGGGCAAAAACTTATAATATATACATAAAAAAAAAAAAAAAAACTATGCACCTAAGTAATTCATGTGAACAAAACCACAGGTTACAACTTGTATAATTATAAAACTAAGTTTGTATGCTTGTTTGTTGTTTTTTGGTGTTTTAATGGCTTTATCATATCATTGTTAAATTTGGCATGAATACTATTTGAGATGGAGAAAGACAGACATTCCAGTTATATTATGGCTACATGAAAGAAGCTGTGGTTAAAAACTAGTGTAATATACATCTAGATAAATGTTTGTTAATATGATGTGTATAATTAAGTATTCATTGTTCATAATGCTAAATACTAGCTCTCCTTGAGAAGTTAACTGGAAAAAATGTGACCTTCCAATCAATCAGTGTTGTTTATTTACTTGTATAAGTAGTATGTACATAGATGGTAGGTGATAACCTAACATTAATTGGTATTAATAATAATATTTAATAATAGGTTATTAAGAATGCAATGTGTTTTTTAACAGACCATTGATTGATTGATGCATCCATTTATAACTAGAAGTAAACAAAGTTTTTTTTACTGAAGTCATGTTTACATACTTTTTTGTGTCCTATTATTAGTGTTATGACACAGAAAATGTAAAGATAATTTTAAATATAGCTACCAATGGTTATATATACTTCCTAGAATGTTATGTTCTTAATAAGGATGGGTTATATAGATACTGTTCCAATATCTATATATTCTCTCTATATATTCTATATACACTCTGGACATTGATGGTTTAAACAAAGGTGATTATCCATTTTGATATGGCCCCATACCATTTGAATATTTATATTAATTTTGATCCAGTTCTTTATGATCCATATTTAATATATGTTTCATGGTGATATATTGATATTGTAATTTCAATATATAGATATTGCAATATATTGGCCACCCCTAGTTCTTAATATTTATATTCACAATTAAACTTAAAAATGTAAAGTAATAATAAAATTATTTAAAAGAGCAACACGCAAGTTTCTTGCTCGTTCTTCTTGTGATGAGACAGCTTTCCGAACGAGCGGTAGATTAAAAAAAATGTAATGACTTTTCAAAAGTGCTTCAATGTAAGTTTATTTGAATAAATGATTTCTATTCTATTCTATTCTATTCTATAATTTTACTGGCTTTTATCTGTGATTTAATCTATCTCTCTATCTCTATCACATATAGTATTTATATATCAAATTTCATAGTAAATGGTTGATCATTAAGGTGCCAAGGGTAACAAACTCATTTTCATAGTTTTAGTATTAGTAATTATTGTTGGTATGTGTGGATATTGATATTATTAGTTATTGTTACTAAATAACAAACAAAGAAAAATATTACAAACTTATTGGGTGACATATTAACCTAGTATGTGCAGTGCTAAATAAACAATTAATAAATAAAATTGTTCTCAATTTTACTGCACTGCATGCATTAATATAAATATTAGGCACTCTATAGGTTTTTTTTTTAATGGATGGAAATGGCATAACCTGTGCTATCCGTTTACACTGACAGGGTACCAGTGAGAGGTGACAGGTGAGGATGAAAAGGCAGGTCAATTCAACTTTATATTAGTCACAACAGTTTCCAGGGGGAACCGCGTGGAGGTCGACCTGATAAGGTATATTGATAGCAATGGGGACTAACCTCCCCATTACTAACAAACCTTTCCCTCCTGCACTCTATAGGTTGTAATGGTTTGTAACACTAAGTAATAAAATAATAATGTTTCAGTACACATGTGCTATCTGAAGATACATGGAGCCGGCAGGTTAAGGATGGGTGCCTCCACACAAAGAGACTGCTTACCAAAACCAACAGAGTACCCAAGTGGGGTGAGAGGTAAAAAAATTTTTTTTATACCACTGAGGTGGTAAACAAACGTATGGCACACCTGATGATAAATGATTATTATAGCCTATGAACGGGGTTCGTGTCCTCGAGGGAAGCCAGTCCTTGTGCTAAGCTGGTTGCACTAGTTTGCAATACCCGGGGTATTACGCGCGTGTTGCCGACCTTAAAGAAACTTCTTTACCCCTTTTTTGAAGTACCTCATGCTGTAGTCTCTTGGAAAAACTGTATTGTTTGATCCTATTTGAGAGATTTTTAACTTTTTATCCCAATAGGTAAAAATGTATCCAGTAGGTGGCCTGATCAGCAGATGATAAAATACCTGCCAGATCAGCTATTGATATTAGCTGTTTACTGTCCACAACTGAACATAGACCTTGCCCTAATCAGTCTCTACGCTTGGCAGGTAGTTTGTTTTGTGAGCAATGCTGCAGCCCATCCCTTGACCATTAAGTTCTTTTAGAGGCAACTAAAAGAACTTATGACACCCACGGGAAAGGGTGGCCTACTTAATTTTTTTTATGCAACTTAGAATGGCAAACAAGCTGACGGTCCACCTAATGGAAAGTGGTAACAGTCACCTATAGACTAACGAGCAGTACCATGAACATAACAGAGTATACTGTTTCGCCCATGATACTTTCCATGCGTTGCCAGTACTTTTTTTTAATGGATTACCAGTGTGTGTGTGTTTTAGTGGAACGGTAACCCCACCCGCGCCATCGGTATACACCGGCGAGGCACCAGTGAAGGATAGATAGATGAGGATGAAGTAGGTCAGTTAGCCCATCGTGACGAATTCAACAAGAATTGTTCACGATGGTTTCCAGAGGGAACCACGTGGAGGTCGACCTAATAAGGCATATTGCTAGCAATGGGGCTGTCAAATTCCATTGCTAACAATCCCCCCCCCCCCCCCGTTGCCAGTACCGAGGACTCAGGTGTTATTCCTCTGTTATTCTTTGCCATTTATATTAAATACATGTGATAAATGGAATATAATGAATTAAACAACAATATTATTGTTTATATAGCCTTTTGCACTGCCATAGGGCTATTAATAGACTATTTACGAAAGTGTACGATTAATTCTTACATAAGAGTGTATTCTATATTATGTATTTATCGGTATAAAAATGTGTTATACGTGTTATGTAATATAAGACTTTATTATCGTTGTTGAAGTTCTAAATTCGCTTAAGCCAAAATTTTATATTTTAGAGTAGAGCATAATAAAAATAAAATCTCTGCATCAGTTTATGGCATATTATTTTTTTTATTGGAAGAAACTTAAATATAATAAGGTTACTATTTTAATATTCAGATTAGGCTATCCGTGCTACTTTTAACCATCAAATAATACCATACAGTGAGTGTAGAAAGTATTCGTACACCTAGGGTTGTAATAAAAAAAATACGAATTTGATAGACTTTCTTTTATTTATCTAATTTAAATCAATACTATTAAATATTTTAACATTCCCGCACTTTGTTTATGATAATTTTTGTTTTTTAATAAAAAAAATTATACAACATAAAAATATTTTTACGTTAACTAAGCAAATAATGACAAACAAAAAGTATTCGTACACTTATAAAATTTGTAAGTAAATGAATATTAAAAAAATATTAATACTTTGTTGGACCACCGTTAGCATTGATGATAGCTTGGAGTCTCTGCGGCATTCTTCGCGAAGCGCAATTTTTAGTGTTTCTTTACTTGAAATTGGTCGATTTCGAATTTTATTATCGAGATAATCCCACACATGCTCTATAATATTAATATCAGGTGATTGAGGAGGAATCTCTAGGTATTTTGGAGCGTTAAACAGGATCCATGCTTTAGTATTCCATGCTTTATGTTTAGGGTCATTATCTTGTAAAAATATCCAATTATTGTTAAAACCCATTTGAGCTGCACTAGAGAGAAGATTCTCTTTTAAAATATTAATATACGTTTTATGATCCCTAATTCCATCAATAAATGCAAGTATTCCCACCCCAAAAGCACTCATGCAACCCCATACAAATACTGACCCACCACCGTGTTTTACCGTTGGACATAAATTTTCTTTCTTATATTCCATATTAGGTTTTCTCCATACCATATGATGTCTATCCGATTTGAAAATATTATATTTCGATTCATCTGAGTAAATAACAGTTTGCCAAAAATGATTTTTTTCATTAATATATCTTTTTGCGAATTCTAATCTTTTTTTTCTATTAATATCATTTACCCAATACTTTTTACGCGCAGTTCTTCCATGATAATCGTTACTACGTAATACGTTCCGAACGGTACTGACAGAAATATGGCAATCATTGATATTATTAATTTCTTGTAACACTCGAGGGGCACTAATTTTTGGATTTTTTTTTACACAATTTAAAATTTTCCGATCCAATCGAGGCGTGATTTTTGATGGACGCCCCACCTCTGGGTTTGTTTTTTAGTGTTTTAGTAATAGAAAACCGATCAATTACAGTCTGTACGGTTGAACGTGGTCTATTGACAAATTTTGCAATTTCACATAATGATTTGCATTGATTATGCAAATTAATAATTATTTTTCTCTCCTCTTCACGCGTTTCTTTTGCTTTACGACCCATTTTTGTAACTAAATACGTCTATACTTGTCACGAGTGCAACTAAAACGTCTAATATCTATACCTACGTATTAAAAATGACCTTGGCATTGTAGGCATATGAAAAATTCGATTGAATAAATGATTTATACAGAATTTCATTTAAAAAAGAATGAATGTACGAATACTTTTTGTTTGTCATTATTTGCTTAGTTAACGTAAAAATATTTTTATGTTGTATAATTTTTTTTTTAAAAAACAAAAATTATCATAAACAAAGTGCGGGAATGTTAAACTATTTAACAGTATTGATTTAAATTAAATAAATAGAGGAAAGTCTATCAAATTCGTATTTTTTTTATTATAACCCTAGGTGTACGAATACTTTTTACACTCACTGTAACTTGAATGTAACAAAAATCTGACATGTAAATTATACTGTGATTCTCGTGGTTAGTCAGGGTACCAGTGAGTGACGATTTGTGTTATTCCGTTGTTAGCAGTATATTTTGTCAGGTCTACCTCCACATGGTCCTCCCTGGAAACCATCGTGCTGTATTCCAGGTGTATTCATCACGATGGGCTAACTGACCTGCCTTTTCATTCTCACATATCATCTTTCACTGGTGTCCTGTCAGTGTATACCGATAGCGCAGGCGGGGTTACCATTCCATTATCATCCATTAAAAAAAAGGCAATCTCTCTCCAGTAGCTAGTTTAGGTATTTTTCGTGTTTCGTTCTAGTTTTTACACGATTATCTCGTTTCATATTAAAAATATACAATTGGTGTTGTTATTTTTTATGCAAAGATGACGAGTATTGTTGATAAAAAATGATGACCCGAGTTTGACCTTGATGACAATACGCTTGTCGTAATATTGACTTACTTTTGCCTGCCTTATCAGAAGAAAGTTATCCGCCAACCAAATTATCAACGATGCACAGTAAACAGACAGTAATGTAATATAAATAATAACATAAAATCGATTATAAAAATAAAATCAACTAAAGTATTTGATGAAAATCCTAATTCACTTTTTTTTTTCAATCATCGTCATCATATCGGCCTTTAACTGTCCACTGCTGAACATAAGCTTCCTTGGGGGTTTTGCCAGTAGTTGCCACGCTTGGCAGGCGGATTGGCAACCGCTTTTAGGTTTTAGAGATGTTTTAAGAGAGACGCTGCTGCCTATCCCTCGTCCTCACTTAGTCACCTCTTTCGATATCCATGGGAAAGGAAGGGATGGCCTATTCTATGCCGGGACCATACGTCCACAGCTTTTTTCAATATAATGTAATAAATACTACAAAACAAAAACAAATATGCAATTTCACTGGAATTTATTTTAATTATTGTAGTCTATCGATTTGACACTCCGCTTTAGCTTCAAAAGGTCGCGGGTTCGAACCCCGCACAATACAAGCATTTGTATTCATGAGTATGTCCGTTTGTATTAATTTGTGTCGTATTATGTATAATATGTAAGTTTTTACGTTAGCATAGAATAGACCACCTAAAGTGAGTGTCGTAAGCGGCGACTAAGGGAAGGCGAGGGATGGGTAGCAGCGTCCCTCTTGAAACATCATCATAAGCGAAACTGCGGTTGTCAATCCGCCTGCCAAGCGTGGCAATTACTGACAGCCCTCCTCCCACCCCTCATGGAACTTGTTTTTTTTTTTTGATGGGTGAAAATGGTATGGTTACCCCGCCTGCCGTAGGTGTTGTGGGTGACCATGGGCGGCGGTAGTCACTTACGATCGGGTGTGCCGCATGCTCGTATGCCCCCTGTGATGTAAAAAAAAAATTATTCATTACGGCTGAATGGTACGATCAGTCCAATTGGAGTACGCGACTATCGTTTTGTCATTTCGATAAATATAAATTGTAAACAAGATTCGTTGTAGTGAATATTAAATACCTACTTATTAATCTACTCGTATCGGACATCTATACAAATATTTTTCAGAATTTAAATTGTAAACATTGTTTGTTTTCATCTTATTTACAAACTTATGTTTTAATTATGAATTCGTGTATTGTTTTTAATTTGTTTGCAAAATGTAGCAGATTATTCAAACCGAAACACAGTCATGCAAACACAACTGCTTCACGGTAGAAACACGAACGGGACAGAGGTGCCCAAGGAAACGACTTTTGTACAATATCTCCCTTTTTCTAAATATTTTTCATGTACAGACATAGTCTACTTACAATTTTATTATATAAGTAAGTTAAAATGTGAAAGTGTTTCTACTTACCTGCTTCTTTTTTTTTATTTTTTTATACAACTTTGAATGGCAAACAAGCTGACGGCCCACCTCATGGAAAGTGGTAACCGTCGCCTATAGACATGAGCAGTACCATGGACATAACAGAGTATATTGGTTAGCCCATGATACCTCCATGCGTTTCCATTCCTGAGGACTCAGGTGTTATTCCTCTGTACTCTGTAAATTCACTGCCATAATACCTTTTAAACACAGCCATGCGAACACAACTGCTTCACGGTTGAAACACGAATGGGACAGAGGTATCCAAGCAAACGACTTTTGTACAAAGTCTCCCTCTGGTAAGCGTCTTTGCTCAATCAATAGTAAAATATTCCATAAAATTTTCCATACACGTATTAATTGGAATGGAGGAAGACATAAACTTTATATGCCAGTCAATCGGTGTAATAAAAAGATGTAATTTGTAAACATTCATAATAGATACATTAATTCTCTACATATCTACGTATCTGTAACTGTACGTGATATATCTATACTTACATAATTTCTTATCATCATTATCGATAAATGTGTCCACGCGTTTGTAAGGGTTATTTTTTTTTTTAATGGGTGACAATGTAATGGTAACCCCGCCTGCGCTAACGGTATACGCTGGCGGGGCACCAGTGAGGGGTGATAGGTGAATAATGAAAAAAGCAAGTCAGTCAGCCCATCGTGATAAATACATCTGGAATTCAGCACGATGGTTTTCAGGGGGAACCGCGTGGAGGTCGACCCGACAGAGTATATTGCTAGCAATAAGACTGAAAGCCTGCATTACTAACAATCCCTTCCCCCCGCTTTTGTAAGGGTTAGACGGATTAAATATATTTGATAAATACCTATATCATATCAGCTCTTAACTGTCCACTGCTGAACATAAGCCTTTCCCATAAGAGGATTTTTGCCAGTAGTTGCCACGCTTGGCGGGCGGGTTGGCAACCGCCGTTAGACTTTTAGAGATTTTTTTTTTCAGTTTTAAAACTTAGATTTACAGGTATGTTAGGCCAAGTAACTCTAAGAACTTTTATTAAGTACTTACTGATTAAGAGGATCTTGTAAAAATTTCACTGCCTTTTTGTATATGCATTTTGTGGTAAATTTATTTAAAATACAAGGTTAATGCATTGGAATTATATATATAAAAGAGTAAATATTATTAAAAAATAAATTAAGTATTTACATTAATTGCAGTCATGCACAATATCAAAAAATACGTCGACACAAAAACTAGGTTTTTTTTTGATGGGTGAAAATGGTATGGTAACCCCGCCTGCGCTAACGAGATACGCTGGCGGAGCACCAGTGAAGGGTGATAGATGAGAATGAAAACAGGCCAGTTAGCCCATCATGATGAATTCATCAGGAATTAACCATGATAGTTTCCAGGGAGAACCGCGAGGAGGTCGACCTGGTTGGATATATTGCTAGCAATAGGATCTCAGTCTCCATTACTAACATTCCCTTTCCCCCCCAAAACTAGGTTTATAGGTATAAAAAATACATCATCATCAAGGTCTTCTGTACCCGCCGGATTGTGAGGGTGGGCGAGGTAGGGGACTCGGGGCGAACCCTATTACTCCAGCTTCAACCCCGGAGGCTACCACCTCTGGGTCATTAGGTTTTGAGCCGACACACTGGTGGTGTTTTCTTAATCTTTTACTTGTAGGCTGTATGGGGGTGGCTCCTGTTTCTCCTTTTAATAATGTATTTTTTTTATTATAATAAATAAAATGGTCTCCAACCGTCTCCCCCGTTCCCAATAAATATAATATTGGTGTTAGTAAACTATACGTGTTAAGTTTCCATTAAAAAATACATTACAATAATATAGGGCAAACTCAAGTCAATACTTTGAGACAATATTTTAACTTTACTATAGAAACAGTATACTCTGTTATGTCCATGGTACTGCTCCTGTCTATAGGTGAACGGTTACCACTTTCCATCAGGTGGGCCGTCAGCTTGTTTGTTATTCTAAGTTGTATAAAAAAAAAACTTTAATTAATTATAGCTGATCGCGAAATATGTTTGTTTTGTATATTATACACTTAATGTAACAAACAGCGCTGTCAGCGATTAGTGATAGGTAGACCTACTTAGTATTGATGATTTTGCTTGCTAACTCGTTCTGCTGATACAGCAACTACGTTCACTCGGTAATGACTAGAATGATGAGTATTACGAAATGTGTATCAATTTTTAAGTTTCTAGTTATTTATTTATTTAAACTTCAATGAACAGTAAAATTCTATGTACATTTTGGCGGACGATGGTCTCTACCAGTCAAACATTTTTTTAATAAATGATAATGGAATGGTAATCCCGCCTGCGCTATCGGTATACACTGGCAGGCCACCAGTGAGGGATGATAGGTGAGGATGAAAGCAGGTCAGTTAGCCCATCGTGATGAATACACTTGGAATTCAGCACGATGGTTTCCAGGGGGCACCACGGGGAGGTCGATCTGTTAGGGTATATTGTTAGCAATGGGACGGATAATCCTCATTACTAACAATATCTCTTCGCACCACCAGTCAACAATTAGGTAAACCGAGAAATACGTAGGTGATGCATTATTGAATAGAGGAAAAATTTACTGAAATAAATAGTCTTATTGCCGTGTTATCCCGGCATAGAATGGGCCATTCTTTACTTTCCCATGGGTGTCATAAGAGGTGATTAAGGGGACCTAATGGTAAAGGGATGGGCAACAGTGTCCTTTTTAAAACATCACCAGAGCCTAATTGTGGTTGTCAATCCGCCTGCCAAACGTAGCAACGTTATGGGGGAGGCCTGTGTTCAACAGTGGACGGTTAACGGCTAATCTATCCTATTTAAGAGCTCCGTTCTTGTCGGTGAAGCTCTCATGGCTAATATAATAATAAACAATATATGTGGTACTGCTCATGTCTATAGGCGACAGTTACCACTTTCCATCAGATGGGCCGTCAGCTTGTTTGCCATTCTAAGTTGCATAAAAAAATATATGTGTAAGTATGTATATTATAGTACGCTACGTATTTCAGTAAGTCTTTTATTTAAATGTCTTCTTTCCAAAAGTTGTCTGGAAACGATTACATAGCGTTAAGACAGTCCACTATAGGGAGTATACCAGAGAGAGATTTTGTACAAAAGTCGTTTGCTTGGGCACCTCTGTCCTATTCATGTTTCTACCGAGAAACAATTGTGTTTGCATGGCTGTGTTTCGGTTTGAAGGGAATGGCATATGGCAGTGAATTTACAGGGTACAGAGGAATAACACCTGAGTCTTCAGGAATGGCAACGCATGGGGGTCTCATGGGCTAAACAGTATACTCTGTTATGTCCATAGTACTGCTCCTGTCTATATGCGATGATTACTACTTTCCATCAGGTGGACCGCCAGCTTGTTTGCCATTCTGAGTTGCATGGAAAAAAACGTAACTTCCCTTTTTTTTTGTAATTGATGAAATAAAATGTAAACAAATAAGTATAATTTTAAAATATTGTAAACTTTAAAAGGTTCTTCAACGCGCAGTCAGTGAAAATAATTGAGGAGAGTATTGTGGATCCCGAAAAGAAGATCCTCGTCACGTACACCAGGAATCTGGGATATACAAAAGTAATGGTAAGATTGAATCAAATAACATATTACTACTATTAGCTTCCGATATCAAGTCACAAAATGTTGGAACAATACACCACCTCCCATAAGACTGATCGCCACTAAGTCTAGTTTTAAAATTAATTTAAAAACAATTCTTAATTGACAGACAAAGGTTAGATATTCCGTCAAGTTACCTCTATGTTCCATTTGTCTGCTAGATTAACTGTCATATCTGTCTATTTACTGTATAGATTATCTGGTAGTATTGTTTTATTGTTGCCCTATTCCCTTTGGCCGCAACAGAATATCAGTGCTTTGCTCTTTTGAGGGCGAAGCAATAAACTGAGTTGTGACCATTTTGTATTGTTATGGCACACGCACAAAAAGAAAGTTGTACTTGGCTTTATGTATTTTTTTTAATCATTTTTTTTTTTTTATTTTATATATGTTGTAATTTGTGTGCTGTAAGTAATGAAAATAAATTATCTATCTATATATCTACAATGAACGCTCTATATAAGCAACCTCTTTATAAACAACATTCTTTATATTTATTTATTATTCTATTCTATTCTATATTTTATTAAATCTACTGAGTAAGTAAAAGAAATAAGTAAAAATACTTTCCAGACAAAGTATTATTTTATACTCCTTTTTATATCCTTATTTATATTTTTATACTCAATACTTATATAATTACAAAATTATCAACAAAAACCACAAGTTTCGATTCCAGCGCCATCTAGTGATTTTTGCCTAATTTTGTTTAGTGACCAACAAAATTTTAACATAAAATTTATTCGTGGTAATTCTGTGTTTTTTTTTTAATGGGTGATAATGAAATGGTAACCCCGTCTGCGCTAACGGGATACGCTGGCGGAGCACCAGTGAAGGGTGATAGATGAGAATGAAAACAGGCCAGTTAGCCCATCATGATGAATTCATCAGGAATTAACCATGATAGTTTCCAGGGGGAACCGCGAGGTCGACCTGGTTGTGTATATAGCTAGCAATGGGATTCTCAGTCTCCATTACTAACAATCCCTTCTACCCGGTAATTCTGTGTTGATGTTGCATTACTGTTAGCACAAGCTTCCTCGTATATGAATTTAATATATCAATTTTGTAGAAGATGTATGACCCTCGCTAGATATATATATATATATATATATATATATATATATATATATATATATATATATATATATTCTTTATTGCACTAAAACATACAGTAACAACAATAAGTTATAATGATAAGCCTGTTGTTAACAGAATTATGTCTATAAATCCCCACCACTAAAGTTTGTTATCAGTGATAGATTATAATAAATATAGTGATAAACTTATCTAGTAGCTTGTACAAGTCATGCTTACTATGATGTTCAGACTAGTAGCGGCGCTGTGCTGGCTTATCCGTCATACTCGTGAACGCATGAAGAAGAACAATGTTAATTAAAAAAAATGGATAATACATTAAAAGCTACATGCCGTGGGTTTGTAATCACTAATATTATAGACTAGCGGTCCGTCCCGGCGTCGCACGGGTGGACATTTTTACATTTTAAAAAGTGGCCATTAAGGCTGCACACGCGACGGAAGCTTAAAAATGGAGTAACTTCTCCCGTTTTCCCGACATTTTCCTTCACTGCTCTGCTCCTATTGATCGTAGCGTGATGAAAAGTATACTATAACCTGCCCAGGAGTATGAAGAATAAATGTACCAAGTCTCGTTAAAATCCGTCGAGTAGTTTTTGTTTCTATAACGAACATACAGACAGACAGACAATTTTACTGATTGCATTTTTGGCATCAGTATCGATCACTAATCACTCCCTGATAGTTATTTTGGAAATATATTTCATGTACAGAATTGACCTCTCTACAGATTTATTATAAGTATAGATTTTTATAAATCGTGCAATAAAGTGTAAATAAATTTAAAAAATAAAATAAAGGTTTCCACGATGACCCACAGTGTTAATTGGTTTTCAACCGACTTCAAAAAAGGAGTATGTTCTCAATTCGGTTCTAATCTTTTTTTCTATGTTTGTTACCTCGGAACTCCGTCATTTATAAAACCTATTTGATTTCTTTTTTCTGAAATCATAAATTTTTGGACTGATTCCAGAGATTTTTTTTATATTAATCATCTAAAAATCATTAAGGGATTATTAGCATTGGACTTTGACAGCCCCATTGCTAGCAATATGCCCTATTAGGTCGACTTCCACGTGGTTCCCCCTGAAAACCATCGTGAACAATTCTTGTTGAATTCGTTACGATGGGCCAACTGACCTGCTTCATCCTCACCTATCATCCTTCACTGGTGTCCCGCCGGTGTATACCGATAGCGCGGGCGGGGTTACCATTCCATTATCATCCATTAAAAAAAAAAACACTTCAATTAATTAGATTTTTTTTATTTGTATTTGTTTTTTTTTTAGAGCGTAGTGGAACGCGTCGAGTATAAGGCCGCGGGGCCGGGCCAGACTATCGCCCGGCGCTCGGCGTGGATCGACTCGCAAGTGTTCGGCTTCTCGCGAGCGATACGAGCGTTCGGTGTCGAGAGGTTCAGGAAGAACTGCACACAAATGGTGAGTTTCAATATTACTATTTCCTTTCTCCCCTCCTTTTTTTTTTATAAAATCAATACCCACTATAATTTATTTATTTATTTCATTTGTGCTTATTTTAAGTGGTGTGTTTTATGCTTATTGTTTTTGTTTTAATTAAGCCCTAGTGACCACACTTTTGCCCCGTTATGTAGTGTATACACTGGGGTACTTTTTCAACTTAGGCAAAAAAATCACACAGGCAAGTCTAATATTTTTATATATTTTATATTTATAGTTTGTCTGTCTGTACGTTTGTTTTGGCATCGCGAAAAACTATACTATTTTGGATGCGGTTTTCATAGTTGTGTTTTTGAAGGTGTAAGTTAAAATTTAATATATTGATACGCCAGTGGTGTGTTAGTAGTCAGCGACCTACACTGTACTAACCTACTGTGGTAAGGGATTGTTAGTAATAGAGACTGCGAATCCCATTGCTAGCAATATACCCAACCAGGTCGACCTCCTCGCAGTTCCCCCTGGAAACTATCATGGTTTATTCCTGATGAATTCATCATGATGGGCTAACTGGCCTGTTTTCATTCTCATCTATCACCCTTTACTGGTGCTCCGCCAGGGTATCCCGTTAGCGCAGGCGGGGTTACCATACCATTTTCACCCATCAAAAAAATATGCTACCTAATATAGGATAGTAGGGGGGAGAAGGGATAGTTAGTAATGAAGATTAGTTTAATTAAGATTAGTTAGATTGCCCAACCATACCATTTTCACTCATTTAAAAAAAAAACCTACTGTGATTATGATTAGACAGTAATTATCAGCATTGCTTATGCAGACCCTTCCATTTTACTGTTTGTCACTCTGATTGTCACATACATTGTCACTCTGTCTCGGAAATTATCTTAAGCCAATAAAAAAATATATATAGTGATATGTCTGGTGACGAAATAAAAATACTCTTTTAATTACCAGTATTTCGTATAAATTATTAAAAAAAAACGCATAAATATGCCTGAATAGCGACTCATGCAAAACAAAAGTCACGAATAAGTCATGAAAATGACTTAATACACTGACACTAAGCGAGCCATTTAGCATGTTTTTTTTTAAATAAAATTCTGCACCTATTGGTAACTGATCATTAATTTATTTGTATTGAAGGAAGCTTACAGCTACATATAAAAACGATTTATATATATATATATATATATATATATATATATATATATATATATATATAGCCTTGCAGGTATGTACCTCAGGTATCTTAGTTTAGAATAGGCTACCCCTTCCTTTCCCGTGGGTGTCGTCAGAGTCGACTAAGGGAGGCCAAGGGATGGGTAGCAGCGTCCCTCTTAAAACATCTCTAAAGCCTTATTACGGTTGGCAACCCGCCTGCCAAGCGTGGCAATTACTATATTCTAAATATAGTAGTTGCCACGCTAAATACACCACACACACGCCAAGTCAATATAGTCTAAATATTTATGTGTTAAATTACAGGGTACATAGGCATAAATCCTTAGTTCTCATTAATGGATACGTATGAAGGGTCGACCCAATACACTCTGTTAGTCCATGGTACTGCTCATGTCTATAGGCGACGGATACCACTTTCCATCATGTGGGCCGTCAGCTTGTTTGCCATTTTAAGTTGCATAAAAAAAAGACAAAGTGAAACACAGAACTTATTCTTTTTTTGGAGTTGGTTAAAATATCTAAACTTTCCTCTTTATAAAATTAAGTTTACATAAAAAAAAAATTGTACAATAAAGACAATGGAACAAAGTACAAAATTTAAATATAATATAAACGATATAATTAATTTCCATCAATAAGTCACAACACGAACTGTGAGTTACATAAGGGTTCTTTATTTACCACTGACCTTGACGTCTCCATTGCGTCATACGAACATACTGCTCTATAGAGGCGGAATATTGAACTATATATATTTATTAAAATCATAGCAAACTAGTCAACAAGTGCACAGAACGAGGTCTGTTCTATTTCTAGATTTATACTCTATATAATTGATAGTGTATGTATATAATTATTATTTATTATTAATTTAGATAGATAGATAGATAATTTATTTGCATTACTTACAGCATACCAACAATAATAGACATAAATGCACAGTGAAAAGAGATAGAAAAAAGATACATGTACAAAAAATAAAAAAAAAAACAAACAAAATGCTTAAAATAGTAACAATTTCATTATTATTTTTAAACATATATTTTATAGTTTAAAAATTATATATATATCATATCAGTCGTTAATTGTCTACTATTTAATATAGGCCTCTGTTATTTCCCTATATTACAACCCATATATTTAAAAAAAGGAATACACTATTTGATGTGATGATGACGATGATGAAATATCCGTTATAAACTACATATCTATGTCTCTAGTGAGAAACGCTACAATTCAAATTTGCTACTTTTCCAGAGAGCCAATTAAAATATTTTTAATTTGCTTTTTTAATTCTAATTATGTGTGAAAATTGAGCATACTTAATTTTGTGTATTCTTTCCTATGGAATTATACGTTTTTTTGTATATTCAATAGTTTTAGAAATAGTTGAATTGTATCCAATTTATTCATTCAACGTACTGCAAGTATCATGTGGAAATAGTCCTAAATTGACTTCTGTCTGTTTCCATGTAATATTAAAAAGAAAGTATATTTGGTGTAAAAGGATCTAACATTATTTAACGTGTTATTAATTACTTTTTTTTTTTTGAAAATAATAATGGTTATTTAATCTTGTAAAAGGTCATTAATCGAATTGAACAAATGTAAAGAAATTAAATTAAACGAAAAATAGATTTGACATTTACGGGGTCAGTGACTTGTTACTTTTGGTACTACATTTTTATATATTGTTTTAAATTAGAATTTAGTCTTTTGAGATAATTGCAGCTTTTTATTTTTTATTTTTATTCTACGTTATTTATAAAGATATCTTCATGTTTCTTATGCGGTTAGAAAGAGAGAAAAAATTGTTTATTTCAAATAGCCTTAAAAAAAGAAAAAAATATAACTCGACTTTCAAGTTGCATTTGGCTCGTTTAATGTTAAAATTCTCCATAGATATGACCAAAGTTCTTATTTTGAAATATATTTGTTATATATTTAATATTGTTACTATTGCCCGCAGGTTAACGGGTTCAACCACGTCCTACACAGTATGTTCCCGAGGCAGGTGCCCTCGCAGCACACCATGACGCCTATGACGCACACACTGAAGGAGATGCGGGAAGCGGCGGCCGCCGCCACCGACCGGGCCAAGGCCAACGTCCTCTCATCAGTCAACAGGACATAACAGGACAAAGAGCGAGGACAATAAGGAACCTGGAGCGGTACAGCTAAGATATAAAGTTGTGACGACACTCAGATCTTCCAAGTGTCTGCGACTGTAGTTGTTTCGTTGACTGTACTTCCATATTCTAAGTAATAATGTATTTAGTTCCAAAGCCCAGGTTTTGTTAATTTTTGGTATTGCCAGTATAATTTTTGTAGCTTCTTTAGAGCGAGTGTTGCCATTGCATGTCTTTAATTTGTATATAAGTTCCAAGGTTGACTGGAAATTTCCTTAAGGGATAAGTCTGCCTGTGTAAATTTTTGTTATAACCTAATATCTATACTAGAAGTGAGTGTACAAAAGCATATAAAATAAAATTATAAATAACATATCTTGTAACAATATAATATCTATATTTTTTTATAAAGAATAAAGAAATGCAATGCTGGCACTTCTCGCCTACGTTAGTACTGATTAATTTTCATATTTATGTCTGTATGGTTATTTAATAGATTATAATGGTTTCTTGTTAAGAAATGCGAATATGATCTATACATGACGATCCTAAAATTAATAGAATTTCGGCTTTGTATCGAATTACTAAATGTATTTGAAAATCAATATGATTTTATTATAACAACAATTTTAAACTTAAAGGTTACTATTAAGAATCATGTCCAATATTTGGGCATGGAATATCGAACTTTATATCCTCGATATAAAGTTTATTTTGGTCAGGTTTCATGTAAATTAATCAATTACCAGAGGGAGACTTTACAAAAGTCCTTGTAAAAATTGCTTCGGTACCTCTGTCCCATTCGTGTTTCTACCGTGAATCAGTTGTGGTTGCATGGCTGTGTTTCGGTTTGAAGGGTGGGACATGGCGTGAATTTACAGGGTACAGAGGAATAACACCTGAGTCCTCAGGAATAGCAACGCATGGGTGGTATCATGGGCGAAACAGAATACTCTGTTATGTCCATGGTACTGCCCATGTCTATAGGCGACGGTTACTACTTACCATCAGGTGGACCGTCAGCTTGTTTGCCATTGTAAGTTGTATAAAAAAAAATTGAATTCGCCATATAATTAAGATAAATCAATCACGCCTGAAATTAGACATTTCTCTCCTGACTTATTACGTACAGGGGCGCTGACCCCGTGGATGCGGAGCATCCATGACGCTGGACATCATAACAGAACTGAAATAATCCTCAACCCATGATCTGTTTAGTTCCCATTTGCTCGTTCAGCAACCAGTGTCTGGTTTTAAGTTGATATAATGGTGATGATTATCAAAAGACAGCTTCATTGCTAGCAATATACCCTCTTGGGTCGATCTCCACGCGGTTCCCCCTGGAAACCATCGTGGTGAATTCTTCACGATGGGCTAACTGACCTGCCTTCATTCTCATTTATCATCTGTCACTGGATCCCCACTATCGTATACTATTAGTGCAGGCGGGGTATTACATTTTTACCCATTAAAAAAATATCAAAAGAGCCTTAGCATCCCACTAGGTTTTCTCCGGCGCCCCTGATTATGTATATAACTAAATAAGTAGTTTAAAAACAAGTAGCCACCGCAAGCACAAACAAAGCAAACAAAACGGTGGTTTTTGTTTTGTATGTCTTTTTATTGAAGTTAGTAATTTACATACATATTGTACATTTAGTAACAAAACAAATCTTACTAATATAAATGTGAGATTTGTATTTTTGTTACTCAATCCTGGTTGGACGGAATTTGGTACACGAGTGTGTTATATCTTAATACATATTTTATGTATTGACGAACGCGGGAAAAGCCGCGGGAAACAGTTGTACACAGTTATTTCAATAAAAATACACCCTAAGATTATTAGTATTTTTTTAATTTGATTTTAGTTATATATTAAATTAAAAATATTAAATCACAGGCAGAAGTCTTAAATCTTAGCACGATATTTGAGCTGATTGGTTTTTATTTTTAACCGACTTTTTATAAAAGGAGGTTCTCAATTCAGATGTTTTTTTTTATGCCTGTTACTTTATTACTCCATTAATTGTAAACTAAATTTGGAAAATTCTTTTTTTTTTATGTGAAAGGATATACTTACATATTGGTCTCGAGTAGAGATTTTATAATTGGTATAGTAGTTTACTTTTAAAATCAAAATATTGTTTATTTTTTGAAAATATTATTTCTATCAAATGTTATATATAAAAGCAAATCACAAGTTTTGCACTTGAAGTTGCTTCTTATTAAAAAAGTGCAGTACTATGTAGCACTTATGTATAGTTATACTAGATTAAAGTAATGTAAACTATTTGTTAGCGCTTAGGATGTTGATCGACGGTGCCCACTACATTGCTATGTAAATATTTTCATACATTGTTGATTGATGTATCAGCATTTCACATTGTTTATTAACATAATATTGCGTATTCTCACTGAAAATATTCACCATACAGTTTTTCCGCTTATAGAAGATAATTTTCATTTTCCGCGACTGCGTAATTTCAGTTTTACAAAAATGTAAGCGGAAAAAATGGCGCAGGAAAATTTTCACAGTATGGATACGCCTTTATATGGTATATCCCTTTTATTATTTATTATTATCATTTATTTGTCACTGCCATTTTTAAAAGTTTAAAAATGCTACCCGTACCTTTTACCACATTCCAGCTGTGGGGTGTTTTTTTTTTTATTTAGACGCAATGGCATTTTAAAGCTTTGCTTGACTGAATATTGGCTTGAGTATTATGCATATGTTGAATGTAAATTGTTCAATGAGAATGATCAATGAATATTTTAAATTGTGTATTTAATTACTATATATATGTATTTAATTTTCACTACATAACTGTGTGTGTTTGTCTGAACAAATGTACATAGTTAACGTGAAGTATAATTCTCACTCTATACTTGGATTACGTTAATAATTAAAAAAAATGTAGTATAATATACATAGGAGTACGAATAAATTATATTTTTAACGAAATAAATTTTATAATGGCAATATAATGTATTTACATTCAAATATTATTGAGAGAGGATAAATATGTGAGTTTGTTCATTAAACCGTGCTTTTAAAAATCTAATTCTAGACCTAGGCCCATCTATAGGCGTATTTAAGATGGTGGGGGTCGGGTAGGTAGACAATACCGTGGTAGTCTGCATTTGCCACGGTATTGTTTGGTGTTTACCCTAAAATGTGAAAGAAATTTACAGCTATGCGCAGACATGTTTAAAAAGTACATAAACTACCTTTCTATACAGGCCAGCTCCCCTTAAGCCCTGCAACCTTAAACACGCCAATGATTCCATCACTATTCGTAATTTAAAATAGATGTTGCATTTTCCTCACTTGCAATTATATATTTTGTATAATTATTACTTCATTATATCGCAATTGGAGTGTATGGACGTAGGAACTGACGTTAGATTCAAAATGTTCTGTAAATGCGAAAAATCCTTAATTAATGTTAGTTATAATTACAATATTAAGGCAATAAATAAATCAAATCATAATTTCATTATATAGTTTTATTTCTTTGGTTAATCTGTGGTGATGAAGTAATAACAATTCTATAAGTGGTGATTAGAGGAATAAAATAAAATACATATAAAAACTATGAAAAATAAATATAGAGAGAAGTATAGAATACGGAGGTCATAAGTTTAGTACTGTAATCTTTTAGAAGGAATTCTAAAGGGTATCAATCTAAGCCACTTGGATAGAAGTGCATAGTAGACACGAGACTATTCTAAAATATGAATTATATACAGTGGACGTCCTATATAAGCAACATTTTTTATATTTCATTTATTGTACTCAGATTAATTAGTTAAAGGCATAAGTAAAAATATTTTCCAGACGGTAAGTGTACTTATACTCCTTTTTTTCCTATAAGTAACTTTCCCAATAAGAATTTACAGGGTACTGAGGAATAACACCTGAGTCCTCAGGAATGGCAACGCATGCGTGGTATCATGGGCGAAACAGTATACTCTGTTATGTCCATGGTACTGCACATGTCTATAGGCGACGGTAACCACTTTCTATCAGGTGGATCGTAGGCTTGTTTGCCATTCTAAGTTGTATAAAAAAAATTATTGAAATTGGTTGAAATGAGTTGCTTATATAGAGCGTTCATTGTATTATAAAGAGATATAGTAATAGGGCATAGGGACATTAATAAGTTGAAATATTTTTAATTTTATTATTATCTTGGAATGCCCGTCAGTAAAGGATACGAACAAGACATTTGGCAGTACATGATGGTTTTGACAGTATATGATCATATTTGATGTCGTGATAATTGACTATAAAGGAAGCTCGTGTTTGCTACTGCTATGTTTTGAGCTTTATATATATATATATACACCTTGTTTTTTCTTAAGACTAAGTTATTATTATGTAAAAAAGGTATTATTATAAAGTATTTCATCGATGATACTGGAATGGTTACTCCGCCTCCGCTATCAGTATACGCTGGCGGGGGACCAGCGAGTAATGATCACACATCAGTTGGTTCATCATGGTAAATTCAAGAATTAACCATGATGGTTTCCAAGAGGAACAACATAGAGGTAAACAGGTAAAACTGCTGGCATTGGGACTGCTAATTCACGTTACTAATAATCCCCTTTCATCCAAAACTAATTGTCTCAATACTATTATATACACATCATTAAAAAAATTTGGAATTAAATTTTTGATAAAAAAAGGAAACTTCAGAAATATTAAAGGAATAAAAAATATTATTAACAATTTACAACACATGGTTTATTACATTTACAATGGCGACATAAATTTGAAAATTTCAGTATTGACATCTTGACATAATAATTAAACTAATCCAATTTTAAATATATAATAATATTATTTTATTTTTATTGCAGCTCTCAACCTAGCACTCCGACTTCTGGGATTTCTTTCTACTTCTTCATCAGTTGGAACTTCCACATGTTTATTTAGTGGTTTCCATGGTGTGTCAAGAAATTCATTTATAGTCTCTTGGTCTTGAACTAACAAGGGGCTGTGATATTTCAATGGGACTGGATTTGCTACTTCATTAATTGTATTCCCTCCTATGTGCCGTTTTACTATTGTATCCTCTAAAGAATGAAAACATATTGTAACCAGTCTCCCGTTCAATTTCAAATAGTATTTAGCTAGTACCATGCCATAATTTAACTCGTTCAATTCATTATTTACAAATATCCTTAGTGCTTGGAACACTTTCGTAGCATTTGACTGGGGCCTTTGCAGTTTGTCTAATCTAACTTCATCTGGGCAACACGAGTTTACTACATCAACCAGTTCTTTAGTTGTGTCAATATTCTTTATCATGTACCTAGCTTGTATTATAGTCTGAGCAATTTTAGCAGCTTTTTTCTCCTCACCGTAAATCTTGAATATTTTATATAGTTCATGTTCGTTTGCTGTTGCAAGTACTTCCCTAGCAGTGATTTGGTTAGGATCTCGACCGGCATCCATCCTCATATCTAGATAGCCATCTTTGCTGACTGAAAATCCTCTTTCTCCTGTGTCTAATTGCATTGACGAACAACCAAAATCAAATAATATGCCATCAATACTAGATTGTTCAATTCCTTGAGTTTTAAAAAGAGCTGGCAATTCACTGAATCTTCCCAATAATGGGATTACTCTATTTGGGTATTCCTTGGCTAGGTTTTTGGCTTTCTCATAAGCTACAGGGTCTCTATCTAAAGTTATTAATGTACAATTTGCTGTTTCAAGTATTTTTTTCGAATGGCCACCGGCACCAAATGTCATATCCACATAAAGTTCATTATCTTTAGGATTGAGGTACTCTATGGCCTTATTTAACATAACAGGGATATGGTCTTTGTACTCGATGGGTTTAGTCGAGAGTTTCCTAATAAATATTGACTTATGTAATAATCTGAAATGCATTTTGAGGTTAATTAAATATTTTACGGAAAAAGCCTTTATTTTCTTCTTTCAAATAATTTAAGACCTCGTTTGAGAGTATTAAGTTACACTCTTCAGTACTAAGGCCAGTCGCTGTGCTACTCTTTGTACGTTTGTATTTGTTTTTATAATAATTATCGGCTATTTTGTTTAGGGAATTGTATTGCCGATTGCAAAGTTCCGAGTCTAGATTTTGTTTATTAGCAGTTTCGAACGCCGCCTTTACTTTCTCTCTAATGAATTTTCCAAGGTCTCTGTGAAATTAATATATATAAATTAAAGAAATATACTTTGTAAATCAGAAAATAACCTCGTATTTATTATTTGTACTAACCTTTCGCCTTTGCTGCTATCAACAGGCCATTTAGCTATGAGTTTAGTAAATTTCTTGTACTGAGTAGTCATAGTTAGAAGGTTGTTAATTCATTTTATTAATAAAATATGTTTAAATTGTATTTTTTATAGTAATGCAAATATAAAATTGCAGCGATATAATAAACTGCTGTAAAAGCCTGACTGACAGATAGTAATGACAGTGACAATGACTGACCTATGACTGGCATCCATAGTGATGTGCTTTGTAAGTCCTTTTTTAGAATTCGTGTATTTTGATAGGTACTCATTAATATAAGTATCAAATACTGATAGAAGCATTGACTATGATGAGTATTCGATTAGTTGTATGAGTACTCGAGTATATTATTTGATTTAAGTATTATTTTAATTGAGTTTTGAAGTATACTTTAATAAAGCTACGAATAAATTTCCAGTATCTTTCTTATAATACTTAAAATGACAAACTGACGGCGAAAGTAATGAATGAAATGTGTGAAATATGTATAATTATAATGTATAATAATGTAAAATAGTATCTTATAAGGGAAGGGTTTGTTAGTAATGGGAACTATGGATCCCTTTGTTAATAACATTCTGTCAGGTTAACTTCCATGCAGTCGCTCCGACATTGGCGTATTTCAGATTACTTTCTAGGAGCATGACCTTGGTCTCTTGAAAAAAGTGCATATGTAGTCTCAGAGTAGATAGCAAAAATATCTGCTTCTGCATCTTGGTCTATTAAAAGGTCAGATAATTCTGGGATGGACAAAGCCTTCCCGACGCTCCTTAAAAAATACCTATGCTTCTCGAGAAACCTTATGATTCATGAAAACTACTGCTTAATTTTTGGTGAATTCACTATAGGCTAACTGACGTGAATTGGTCACGATGAACTAACTTGCTTTCATCCTCACTTATTACCTTTCACTGGTGTCCTGCAAGCATATATCCAAAGTGTTGGCGAGGTTATCATTTCATATTAATCAATTAAAAACAAAACTTGGCTTTATCCTCACATATTATAATATTGTAGTCATTTAATGACAGTTTGTTATTATATTCGTTTAATTATATATAATACTAGCGACCCGACCCGGCTTCGCATGGGTGTCCATTATATCACGTCACGATATAAAACTTTAAAATTATCAGTGTTTCTCTACAATATTATGTATGTATTATACATACAAACCTCTTGAATCACTCTATTTATTAAAAAAAAAAATTGCTTCAAAATCCGTTGCGTAGTTTTAAAGATTTAAGCATACATAGGGGCGAACAGATAGCGACAGTGACTTTGTTTTATACTATGTAGTGAAAAGTAAATTACGATAATATAGGTACTTCTGTCGCCAGGTTTCTAATTGTCCAGCGTATGTTTGATAATAATGAGAATAGGTTTATTTTAGAATAATATCTTTTCGCAAAATTATCAGTCATAAAAACCCAGTAGATAATATTAGACGTGGGCTATCAGTTGATATCTGCGAGCGTTATATATTATTCATATTAAATTAGGTAGTTTTCATTGTGTGTTTGAGTAATTTGTTTATTTGTTTTTATAAACATTATTGTATATTCACGTTAAATATAGATATTAAGTTATAAAAAAAAAAAATACGCGGATTTATCCTTTGTAGAGATTTCTTTTAGTCAATCCTAAAAGAGAAAATGCCTATAGGGTTTGTATGTAAAGCGTAACATATATATACGAGTACATTTAATATTATCATTATATAATTTATTTATTATTATTTATATATTATTATTTATTATTTTTATATAGTTTTACATTAATATTAACTGTAATATAAGTTTGTAGTAGGGGTGGGTAATATAAATACATATAGTAATATCTCTATACTTTAATACACAATATCTGTGTACTGGTTTAATAACAAATATGTTAAAAGTCTGTTATCTAAAAAACAATATTGGGTAACAAACTCTTAATATATTCGAAAATAGATATCCGCCCGATACGGGTGATATCGAAATAAGTGATGACCTTTTATCCGTCATCAATGTCCAGAGGAATCCAATATAGAGATATCGGATCTGTATTTATATTACCCATCTCTATTTTATAGGTATGTACTAACATAAATCTATCGTGATTAAAGCAATTAAAAAAAAAAACACCATTTTAAAGAAGGAATATCTGTAAATAGTTTCATAAGTCTACGAAATGTCCGCTGCTGGTATCAAAATAGTATTATGGGGAAACAAAGGCTAATCCCAATTATTTCATACAAACCGGAGGATTATCCCCTTATTTCGGGATACGCATCGCTGACGTTATCTTAAACGGGTCGAGTGAAATTGTATGGGAGCTGCACATAGAATTAACTAACAGGGAAATACGCTAGTTCATTTGTAGAGGCGGATTTTGCAAATATCTATTAGTAGAAATTATCTTTAATAATATTATTCAATGCGGATGTCTGTTTGTTACTTCTTAATGTGTTTGTTTTAATGGATGATAATGGAATGGTAACCCCACCCGCGCTATCGATATACACCGGCGGGGTACCAGTGAAGGATGATAGGTGAGGATGAAGTAGGTCAGTTAGTCCATCGTGACGAATTTAACAAGAATTGTTCACGTCGGTTTCCAGGGGGAACCACGTGAAGGTCGACTTGATAGGGCATATTGCTAGTAATGGGGCTATCAAACTCCATTGCTAATAATCCCTTTCCCCCCACGCCTCTTGGTGTGTTTGTGGATGCAGCTGGCTTAGGATTGTTCGTTATGGTAGTCTATGGGGCAGGCCTATGTGCAGCAGTGGACAGAAGAATAGCTGAGATGATGATGTACCACTTTTTCTTCAGTCGTCCCCATTCTTTACATCCATCTACTTTCATATTTAACAATGGCATTAGTTTCTCTGTATGATATAACTACACTTTTTGTATTTTTTTTATACAACTTAGAATAGCAAACAAGCTGACGGCCCACCTGATGGAAAGTAATAACCGTCGCCCATAGACATGAGCAGTACCATGGACATAACAGAGTATACTGTTTCGCCCATGATACCCCCCATGCGTTGCCATGCCTGAGGACTCAGGTGTTATTCCTTTGTATCCAGTAAATTCACATCATATCCCACCCTTCAAACCGAAACACAGCCATGCAAACACAACTGCTTCACGGTTCAAACACGAATGGGACAGAGGTACCCAAGCAATCGACTTTTATACAAAGTCTCCCTCTGGTTTGTATGGCGATGAAATTACGGATTATGCGAGCATATACCATAGTTCTCGGGAATGGCAGCACATAAGTGGTATTGTGGGTGTCACAGTGTATACTGTGATGTCTATAGACGACACTTACCATTTCTAAGCTTCAGCTTGTTTGCCATTTTAGGTATTTTAAAAATCTACAATTTTTTTTAGCATAATGTGATATCTTCACCGACTGTTAACGAATTTTAATTATTCTTAAAGGTTTTAATTAAAAGGGTTAAGGGTGAGCCCGTACTGCTAATTATTTTGGGCCGGATTTTAATTTACGTACCTACATATACCTACGGGATTATTTAAATCCGTTATTTTCCCACCTTTAGAATAGCCCATTGATGTTTCGTATGTTGAACATGGGTCTTTTCTTATCTATCTATCTATCCCATTTAAGAGCTGCGCTCTTGTCGGTGGAGCTCTTGCCACTCACTACGATTTTTAGCGAGTCTCTTCACCTCTTGATACGACACGACACCAACTCCCTCCTTGATCTGCCTGATGTAACTATGTCTCGGTCTACCTCTCCCCCTCCTTCCTTCTATCTTACCTTCTATTACAATGTTCATATGTTCGTCATGTCGTATCAAGTGTCCCGACATTTTTTCCCCTTCTGTCCTCATTAGTTCTAATAATTTGTCTTTTTTCCTTAACCCTAAGCAGGACCTCCTCATTACTAATTCGATCTCTCCAGCTAATTTTCTCCATCCTTCTCCAGCACCACATTTTAAAGGCTTTAAGTTTATCAAAGTTTTTTTTTCTTATAAGAGGTAGATAATAATAATAATAAAAAAAATGTAGCAGTTCAGTTATAAAATACAGTGGATTAAAACCCGTTTCAAATCAATACACTTGTTATATTTTTTTAATTATTTTAAAGCTAAAGTGTTTAGTTATATAAGATGTGGCTAGCCATACTAGCCATGTGTGGGGGGGGGGGGGGGGATTGTAAGGAATGGGGATTGGCAATATTTATGGGCGACGCTTATCACAAGTGGGTCTTCTCCGTGCGTGCCATTCTAAGTTGAATAAAAAAAGTGTGATAAAAAAAGAGTGATGACACATTGTATTTGTACTCTATCACGATACGGAAATTTGTGCTATTTATTTTTTTATAAATTTTCATTTTTTTTTTATACTAGAGCGGTGGCAAACTTGCATACGGCTCATCTGATGCCAAATGGTTACTGTAACTTATAAACGTTTACAGAGAGCATTATGCGACCTTAAATGACTTTTTTTATATATTTTCCTTATGTTGTTTGTTTATGTAACTATGTTTGTTACTAAATATTGAATAACACGTAAATCTTATTTGTAAAATAACCTAAAAAGTCAGTATAGTAAATAATGAAAGGTAAGTAACATTTTTTTCTTTAAATATAAACCGTGACTTTACATTCAATCCGAACCTGTAAATGGCAGCGTACAAATATAAACAACTGTTTAAAAGCTCATATTTATACGAAATATTATCTACCAAAAAATTCCGGAACAAATAAAGGGCAATCACTATCATACATTCTTGTATTTAAACATTGATATCTTTATTAGGCGGCCTTATAAAGGATCTACACTCAATTTCTTACTGCACTTCTGAGCAAGAGATTTTGTTCAAGAAAATCAACATTTTTTTTCACGCCGCCTTGCTTTCTCTTACTAAAAATTGAACATTACGCACATTGTTTAGTATCGTTACTGTAACCATCACTTGGTGTTTTAGTAAATGTAAAGGTTCGTTGAAAGGTTACGGAGCAATGGATAGGTTGAGCTTGGTTGTATGTGAGTGGCGCACGACGGGGTGTGGGGTAACGCTGAATGTTACAAAGTGTGAGCCTTTTGTCTAGATTAAGGTGGAGTTCCATTACGGCGATTAATTTTATTGTGTATTATTTATTGAAGTCTCTAGTAATTGATCAAAAACTACTTTTATTAACTAAAATTGTAAAATAAAAATTGGTTACGAAATGGCTTATTACAGTATAGTCTAAGATTCAGCCGCTAAATATAACTTTTAAATTAAACTTGATTTAAATGAAAGAAGAGCGAAAATATATTACAATGCACACGGATTATCTGTTCTCAGTTAGCCGCAATCAAGGACTGCCATGTGAAAATATGTGAACATTTTGGATAATTTGGTTAACTAATCGTACTTTTTGATAACACCAAATGGAAGTTTATTTTTTTCTATACATGGTGACATATGGTTTCCTATGAAAAATACTACAAGATTTTAATCATATCTTAGTGTGGATGCTAATCTAGTCACTATTTTATATTCTAGTGTTTCGGTATTGGCATTGGCCTTGATTCTGTGAAGTATGACTGAAAAAGAAATATTTTTAAAAGTTTAACTTAACGTTAAGGAAAAAAATTCAGATCTTTTTAATTTTATGGAATAAACAATTGTATGCTGTATCAATATAAGTGATAACAAAACATTATAATGAAAAAAATAGGTTCGTAGGTCTTTATTTTTATGAATAATTGGGTTTATGTATATATACTATTATATTAAGTGCAAAAAAGATGTTTTTTTTTGTCCAAAGTTAATGACTACTTGACTACCGGTGTTTATCGTTATTCATGTAGCTAAGTAATTTAATCGAAATTATCATCATCATCATATCAGCCATCATGTCAGGTTTTGACAGTAGTTGCCACTCTTGGCAGAGAGTGTGGCAACTGTACTTAGGTTTTTGGTGATGTTTTAAGAGGGGTGCAGTTGCCCATTCCTCAACATTTAAGTTTCTTTAGCCGCCTCTTACAAGATCCACGGAAAAGGAGGGGGTGGCCCTTTTTATGCCGCGACTACAGGGCGAATCGAAACATTAGTAAAAATAATCTATTCACAAAGTGATCTGTTTACCGACAAATATAATTTCTCATTATATAAATAATTACAATTCGTTATCTCTTTCTATACATGTATAATTGAAGCGGTTTATGCTAATTTTTATACTTAGAAATATTTTTTAATTTATGTAAGTATTATTTCTAATCTCCTTTATTTGCATACCCACTTGTTTAATAATTAAACACTATGTTATGTAATGCAAATAAAGTACGCTCATTCAATTACAAGCCATATATAGAAGTGCTCGTAAAACGAGGCAACAAAAATATTTTACGTTGTCCAAAAATGCCCAAGTCTGTCGTTTTAATGAAATAGCCCACTAACCGTAGGGCGGGCGGCGCGCGCAACACTCCGCCATTTCTGTCTGCATTCGGACTCAGTGCGCCTTAGTCGCGCCATGCAACTCACAAAACCGAATTACATAATCTAAAATTAAAAACATTAGCAGTGACAGTGCCATAACGTTGTAGTGAAACTTGAGTGATTAGTTTAGTGTAGTGTGAGAACTCAGTGAACTCAGCGAGCCGACGGAATGAACTTAATATAGGTATCTCATTTCTTCACACGCTTAGCGTCGCTGCCTACTTTTGCATCAATTACATGAATTTGAAACATTTATTTTATTTACAGACGTGATAAAACATTTATTAATCGGTATGTTTGTTTGTTGTTATATTTATTATGATTTCCGTGTAATAAAACTAAACGCACGGCTATTGATTATCAAATAAAGCTTGTGCAACGTTGTGCTGAGTTTCCTATCGCTGGAAATGACTCTGGTTGTAATGTGGTTGTATATCTATTTACCATTATGGGCGTCCTTCGCGGTATAGCGGTAGACGCGTTGCTTAACGTGAAAGACTAAAATTCGAATCATGAATGACCCTGTTTAGGAAATGAACTTATAAATGATTACGTTTAGGTTACTTTGTTTTGTTCTATCGTCAGAACACAGGGTGATGAATTTTATTATTATTATATTAAAATATAGTTTCATTTATATATTTCCTTTGCAAGTTTACAAAAATACAAAACATTTGAAAGGTACAATAAAGAGATTTCATTCATTCATTATCCTTTTTAAACTAGGTACATCTATAATGTATTACTACATACAATAAATTGAGAAATTTACAACATCATGAAATGCCAGTATGAAAGAGGAATTACAGATTAGAGAGAATTGAAAATCATCCTAATAGACGATTTTTTAACCATATCACGGCACGATACGGTACGATTTTACCGTCACGATATAAATGGAGAGCGAAATGATATGCAATTGTATGGAGACGCTTTTAAATTTCCATTCACGTGCAAGGCATTATCAGTTTGTGCACGTGCACGATATTGTTGCGGAAATTAAAAGCGAAAATTAAAAAAATCTATATGATTATATATATTTTATTCACCCATTATCTCATGTTCGCTTATAGATTCACACACATCACATTTCATCACCTTTCGACCCATTGGAATTCGTTTGTGTTTCCTCATGCCTTACTCTATCATCTTACAGATTTTGTGCGTTCGCTTTATGTTTTACTGCGGTTTAACATTTGATCTACTGAATACTGTTTCAAATCCACCCATTATGAGAGATGCAGTAGTGAGCACTGCCTCTGGGTTACATGGACTCGTGTGTAGCCGGATGATGAAGAGGCTGCCCGCGGTGGCTGACCATTAACCTATTGAAGTAGCACTCTTCGGTCGTCTCTCCATTGTATGATGTGTTTTTAAAATGGATGATAATTGTATGGTAATCCTCGTCTGCGTTAACGATATACGCTGGCGGGGTACCAGTGAGAGATGAAAAGACAAGCCACCGTGACTAGTTTATTTGAAACTCAGTACGATGGTTTACCTGAGGGAACCATGAGGATGACGACCTGACCTCGTATTGTTAGCAATGGGGCTATTAGTCTCTTTACTAACAATCCCTTCTCCCCTTACTGTATGATGTTCCCCCAATACTCGATGTTTGCCTCAATAAGAGCTCTAGCAACGAATATAACGGATGCCATATCATGAGAATCAAATTCCTTTGTTGGTACCTTTAACTTATAAAGAGAATCGACTCGCGAGGCTGGTCTGCGCGTATTCACTAAACGGTATGGTCACGCGAAACGTGGAGCTTTGCTAAACTTGTCGGGTTAGTTCTCAGCGGTTAATTATACTGTTAAAGCGCTAAGATAAGGGTAAGCCATTGGCAGTAGACTCATGGGTATCAACATCTTTTTTTTTTTCTACAATTTAGAATAGCAAGTGGAAAGTGGTAACCGTCGCCTATGGACATGAGCAGTACCATGGACATAATAGAGTATACAGTTTCGCCCACCATACCCCCCATGCGTTGCCATTCCTGAGGACTCGGGTGTTATTCCTCTGTACCCAGTAAATTTACGCCATATCCCACCCTTCAAACCGGAACACAGCCATGCAAACACAACTGCTTCACGGTTGAAACACATCACATCAGTCTTCAACTATCCACTGATGAACATAAGCTTCCCCCTTGGAAGGTTTTGCCAGCAGTTACTACGCTTGGCAGGCAGATTGGCAACTGCAGTTATGCTTTAGAGATGTTTTAAGAGGGACGCTGTTGCCCACCCCCTATCTATTCACCCGCCCTATCTTATTCGCTTTTTATGACACCCACGGGAAAGGAAGTGGTGGCAAAATGGACAAAATCCTATTACCACCCACTAGGGGTGTTGCAGGTGTCTATAGGCTACAGTGATCGTTTACCATCAGACGAGCTGTATGCTTGTTTGGCACCTTTGTGCTATGAAAAAGAAAATAGAATGCTAGCACCGCCAGCACTATCGGCATACCCTAGTAGAGTACCAGCGTGTGATGATATGTGAGGATGCAACAGCTCAGTTGGCCCACAGCTACCAAAATTTCCATGTATATCGCGTGGAGGTCGATCTGATCTCATTGCTAGCAATAAGCTTTTTATATCCCATAACTATTAATTCCGTTACCCTTTCTAGAGAGAGCGCTGGCTCCTTAAAGATAGCACATGTTGTTCATATTTACCAGAGGGAGACTTTGTACAAAGTCGATTGCTTGGGTACCTCTGTCCCATTCGTGTTTCTACCGTGAAGCAGTTGTGTTTGCATGGCTGTGTTTTGGTGTGAAGGGTGGGATATGGCGTGAATTTACAGGGTACAGAGGAATAACATCTGAGTCCTCAGGAATGGCAACGCATGGGGGGTATCATGGGCGAAACAGTATACTCTGTTATGTCCATGGTACTGCTCATGTCTATAGGCGACAGTTATCACTTTCCATCAGGTGGGCCGTCAGTTTGTTTGCCATTCTAAGTTGCATAAAAAAAAAATTCCCAAAGAAAGTTCACTCTGCTGATCGGTGGGATACCCCCCCTGCATATGTAGCTATAACGAACATTGAATATATTTGCTCAAGCGGGTAAAGTTGCTGGTAAAAACTAGTTGCAAATATGAAAGAGCACATTGGATTACAGTGATGTGTAGCTACATTAAGCGGCTTAAGAGGAAAGACATAAGATTAAAGACGAGGAAATTACTTTAATGAAAGCCACTCTCGAATGTCAATAAGTAATGAACGCACTCGTATTTTTTCATGGCCGGAAATGGAATGGTAAGCCTGATTGCATTATCGGTATACACTAGCGAGGCAACAGTGTGAGATGACGGGTGAGGATGAAAGCAGAGGGTCTACCATGAAATATTTTCCGAAATTTCGACAAACGAACGAAACAGAACTTTGATGTTAAAATTGCATAATACATGCCGTTTAAATTTATTTAAAAATAATAAAATATCATTCCACTGGACTATTAGGATAGGATTGATGATGAACGAAATGTTAAGCTCCATTTACTAAGTCGATTTCGGTACGCACAATAATACGAAATTGAGCCCGAAAATTCGGAATTGCATTTCATGGTAGTCCACCGGGTCAGTCGGTCTATCGTGACGAATTCACCATTAATCTACCAAGATGGCTTTCAGGAGGAATTCTGCATGGAGGATGACTTGAAAGGTTATATAGCTAGTAATGGGGTTTTAGAGCCCATTACTAACAATCCCTTACCCCCGAGAGATTCTTGAATTAGATACCTGTATCTTTTTTATAGCTAAGTAGTTACGTCGTTAATTTAATGATAATTTTGAGTTGTTCGATTCGGATTACTTTATTTTGTTTTTGGAAAAAAACAAAATGTAATTATCATCATCATCATCATCATCATCATCATATCAGCCTTTAACTGTCCAATGCTGAACATAAGCCTCCCTCTAGGAGAGTTTTGCCAATAGTTGCTACGCTCTGCAGGCGGATTGGCAACCGCAGTTAGGCTTTAGAGATGTTTTAAGAGAGACGATGCTACTCATCCTTCACCTTCCCTTAGTCGCCTCATATGACACGGGAAAGGAAGGGGTGGCCCATTCTATTCCGGGACCACACGAGAAATCATTATTATTATATTAGCTGTTAATTATTTTATTTCAGAAAACTAAGTGAAGCCAGGACGAGACGTTGGATTACGTTGAAAATAAATTAGCAGACGTAAGATAGACAGACGCTTTTAATATTTAATTTTCTTTGTTTATCCCGCCGGTATCCACTTCCGTAGATAAGTGACAAACGAATTTATGGTCTTTAAATTATTAATAGGGGGGTTTTATGGCTAATGGTTTTTTAACTTATTTATTTATTTTATTTATTTATTTAACTCTTTATTGCACCATAAATAAAAATATACAATGTTTATTATTTAATTATTTATTTCAGATAATTTAAATCTATTTAAAAGTTGGCAGTTAAAGAGTTGTGATGATTTTATTACGATAATTAATTAAATAAATAAATAGATACCTTTTAGTAAATTATTATTTATTATTATGATTTTTTGATTTATCGAGCAAGAATGAATGGAGATGTCGGTAGGGGCTACTCTAGACGGACGTATGTTGACCAAATAGGCGACGTGCTGAAGAAGGGCCAAATTAAAAGTGCCCGTAACCGGCGAGCGTGTATGAAAAGATTGATAAATGTGGAAGAAGCGAAAGAGGTTTGTTTGAATCGAAGCATTTGGCGTTCCATTGTTTCTGCCTACCCTAAAGGGAGACAGGCGTGAAAGATATGTATGTACATACATATGTGCATATATTTTAGTATATGAAAGAAAAAGACGCTGTTGGATGTTGCAGTCTATCTAATATCATCTATTGAGGGATAACACCTGAGTCCTCAGGAATGGCAACGCATTGGGGGTATCATGGGCGAAACAGTATACTCTGTTATGTCCATGGTACTGCTCATGTCTATAGGCGACGGTTACCACTTTCCATCATGTGGGCCGTCAGCTTGTTTGCCATTCTAAGTCGTACAAAAAAAAATGTTTTAAGTGGGACACTGTTGCTTATCCCTTAACCATTAAGGTCATTTAGTTGCCTCTTCTTAACCACGGGAATGGAAGGAGTGGTCGATTCTATGTCGGAAACACACGACAATATGCTACCTAATGGGTGGAAAGGGATTGTTAGTAATGGACACTGAGAATCCCATTGCTAGCAATATACCCAACCAGGTCGATCTCCTCGCGGTTCTCCCTGGAAACTATCATGGTTAATTCCTGATGAATTCATCATGATGGGCTGATTGGCTTGTTTTCATTCTCATCTATCACCCTTCACTGGTGCTCCGCCAGTGTATCCCGTTAGCGCAGGCGGGGTTATCATACCATTTTCACCCATCAAAAAAATATGCTACCTAATATAGGATAGTAGGGGGGAGAAGGGATAGTTAGTAATGTAGATTAGCAATCCCATTGCCCAACCATTCCATTAACCATTCATTAAAAAATATGCGACAGCGATAACGCATATAGATGCATGTTGATAACCATAGATTCGCTAGGGGGGAAGGGATTGTTAGTAATAGGGGGTTAGTCCGCATTGCTATCAAGTCGAATTCCAAGCGGTTCCCCCTGAAAACCATTGTGACTAATTTAACGTTGAATTCGTCACTATGGGCTAACTGATCTGCCATTTTATTTTCACCAATCATCCTTCACTGGTGCCCCGGCAGTGTATACCGATAGCGCAGGCGGGGTAATCATTCCATTAAAAAAAAAATTGATTCATTACTCATTTATCTATAAGGTCGATGTGAAGGTAGATAAATAAATTTCTATAGATAAAAACATGTAACTCTCCTTAATATATTTGATACTAGACGTGTATCCGTGAGAAGTGAAAGTAAATTTTTTAATACTCCCGAGGATACTGCGTATAAAGTTCTCCTGTGCTCGGCGTCTCCTGTCTACCCCGCACGGGAATTGGCGTAGCAACATGGAGTTGGAAATAAGTTGACGCCTTGTCCAATATAGTGGTAGTTTGTAATAGAAATATAATAGATAATTATTATAAAATATTAACAAAAACACATATGGTTGACTGGGAGAAAATGCTTTTAGCATTAAGTCCGCCATGTACACATATTTGTACTAATGAATAAATAAATAAATAAATAAAAAGGTACAAACACAAGATACAATAGGCTTCTTAGGGTGAAATTATTAGTTATTATTATACTATTTTGGCTTAAACCTGGGGTGGGGGTTCTTTAAACTACTCTTGTATTGTAATGAGTAAAATAAAACAAGAAAAAATAATAGCCAGACTCACGAACAGCACTTGATTTTTATACGTATAGAAGATTTTTTGTTTTTGCTAAATTTCATCCCAATCATCTGGACGAGTGGCGGTCTTGACAACATAACCTTCAAGAAACGAGTATATTCCTTTTTAAAAGGCCGGCAGCACACCTGCAATGCCGCTGGTGTTGTGGGTGATCGTGGGCGACGGTAGTCACTTACCATCAGGTGAGCCGTATGCTCGTTTGCTCCCTGTGTTGTAAAAAAAAAAGTTTACAGAAATCTTTTGGATGAAAAATTAAAAAAAAATAGATACTCTATTTAGAACCGCCGAAGAGCATTACCCTCTTTGGTGCAATCGAGTAAAAAATATAATAATATTATGTTTTTATTAGTTTGAAACAATAAACTGTATAACTTTACGGTTCAACAAGGATATTTGAGCACGTGAGTAGCATTAGGTTGAGGGTTACATCAGTAACACGTAATATCTGTGCCGTTATAACTAATAATGGGGTACAATGTAGGTCTACCCTTAGGTTAAATTTACTTAATTTGGTGGTGCAATGGGTTTGATCCTTTAGAGGGTCAATATGGGAAAGAACTGCTGTAATTATTTTTTTTAATATTTTTTTTTATACGACTTAGAATGGCAAACAAGCTGTTGACCCACCTGATGGAAAGTGGTAACCGTCGCCTATAGACACAAGCAGTACCATGGACATAACAGAGTATACTGTTTCCGCCCATGATACCCCCCATGTGTTGCCATTCCTGAGGACTCAGGTGTTATTCCTCTGTACCCTGTAAATTCACGCCATATCCCACTCTTCAAAGCGAAACACAATCATGCAAACACAACTGCTTCACGGTTGAAACAAGAATGGGATAGAGGTATCCAAGCCTTCGACTTTTGTACAAAGTCTCCCTCTGGTGAATGGTAATAAATGAAAATGGAATGGTAACTTCGCCCGCGCTATCGGTATACACCGACGGGGCACCAGTAGAAGATAATAGGTCAGACTGAATGCAGGTCAGTTGGCCCGCTATGATGAATTCGACTGGACACGGTTCCCCCTGGAAACCATCATGGTTACGAGTAATTCGAGAATTAACCACGATGGTTTTCAGGGGGAACCGCGTGGAGGTCGACCTGAGAGGGTCTTGCTAGCCCTGCTGTAATGTTCGCACAGTATACCTGCTGTGTGAGCATTATACCGGATGCACCATATTGCTATTACTGTAAAGTATGGTTCTATTCGCTTAACGTATGCTTATGTTTTACGCTGTAGATAACCATAATTGGCTAGCATGTAGTAAATGTAATGTAATATGTATTGAATTTTGTAAAAAGCTGTTGTTATCCCAAATAAACTAAATAAAATAAAATCAAATCAAATAAAATCAAATCAAATCATATTTATTCGCTTGCTACATGGTATAATAAGAAGTTACATACATACATATACAGGCACATAACATGCAGCACCCCGCAGAGGTATGCGAATGTTAAAATGGTTTTAAGTCTACATTTTATTATAATTATACAGTTCAAACATTTTCCAAATTACAATATTCCAAATTATATATATATATATAAATAAAGAACTTTTTCTAATTTCAATTCAACGGATTTTTTATCAAAAATAATATAACAAAAGCGACGTAGACCAATTCTGAATCAATTTGTATGGCTCTATTTAGAATCTATGGATAAATAGAATTTACTCCAGTGTTTTATTCCCATGTTGGACCCATACAAATTTTATCACCGTTAAATTTTTGTTATTGGCAGCTTGCCCAGTCGACCCTTTTACAATAATTTTTATATACATTTTTTTTATATTTTCTTGACATCGTGTATGGTTTTTTTTTTTAGTGTATATTTATTTTATTTATTTATACAGAAAAATCACGGCTATATATATATATATATATATATATATATATATATATATATATATATATATATATATATATATATATATATATATATATAATACATAATTTGTAAATATTTTTTTTTAAACCACAAAGTTAGCAAACAAGCATACAGCCCGTCTGATGGTAAACAGTTACTGTTATCCTATATATCTAGGTCAACCTCCACGCGGGACATATATATCTTATATTAGTTATTATAACTAATATATCCTATATTCTAAGTACTTATCAGGTCGACCTCCACGCGGTTTCCTCTAGAAACCATCGTGACAAATTTATCGTTGAATTGGTCACGATGGGCTCACTGGTACCCTGCCAGTGTATACCGCTAGCGCAGGCGGGGTTACCATTCCATTGTCATCCGTAAATAAAAGATACATTTACTGCGGCGGGTTATATAAGGGAAATCCTATTATGATTCACGTAAAACTGAATTTTTAAGTTTGTTAACCCTTTTGATCGGATTATCACATATCTTTTTGAAATCTATAGAGTCTATTTTTCTCTGTGACACAAAGAACTCCTTGTTTTGAAGTAATTCTTATCAATATTATAAATGGGAAAGTAAGTTTATTTATTTATGCTAAAAGCATTATCTTACAGTCAACCATAAGATTCAGAATAGTCGAATGCGGCACTAGTTTTTGTTTGTTTGGTATTTCATAACGGCTTAACTAATCACTATGAAATTTAGTATACACGTACTGTGTGAAAAGGAGAAGGATATAAGCTACCTTTTATCCTGGTCACGTGAAAGAAATCGCGGGTAAAAGCTAGTATCTACATATATTAAAACACGCAAAATTTACGATGTAGGCTAATTAGGAACTATCACGTCATTTATTAGTACGTTTACTTTGGAGTCGCTTTTTTTGGAGTAACATTATATTATGGAACCCCATACTGTAATAGTCTTTTGGAAAAACTTTGAAAACCGCATCCAATTTGGTGCAGTAGTATTTTGTGTGATGCCTAAAAAAGATATACCATGTAGACATAGATAGATAAAATTTCTGTATATTTGTCTGTAGTCAATTCGAATTATTAGAAAGAAAGAAACTTCATTTTATAAAACATGCTGCAACTGTTACAAAAAAACTACACATAAAATATAATTAATTTTTGTATTTTATGCACGAAAATTATTAATTCACTATTGCGCCACCTGCCCTTTTCTATCTGCTCTCCCTTAACTAAAGGTTGTCTGTAAGAGATTGCCCTAGCGATAAGACCGCCATTTGTACCTTTATGTGTATATTTCAATCTGTGTTTATGTTACTGTATTTCATTTGAATTATTCACTTGTCATTGTATATTTTTATTTATGGTGCAATAAAGAGTTAAATAAATAAATAAATTAAAGAAAATACATTAAAAGTGCAAATGTTATAACAGTTTCATCAAAAAATTAGTGCTAATTATATATATTAAGATCCTTTATATTATTTTTTCTTAAAAATTGCTAATGTGCAGACATAGACATGTACAAAATTATAATTGCCTATAGTGTGTTGGAGTTTAAAAGTTTAAATCATTTGTAAACTGTAGCTGTAACAATAAATAAATAAATAAATACACGATATCTGTACAGTTTAAAAAAAAGTTACAGTTTTATTACCTACTAGCGGCCCGTCCCGGCTTCGCACGGGTGGACATTTTTACAACATTTTAAAAAGTGGTTATTGTGACATAACGATAATAGTTAGACATACAGTATCGCGAAGTTTTTTGTAGTTATTATTTTCTTCAATATTGTAGAACATACTTTTGTTCTATCACCAACAGTTCTCGCAGCGCACGCGACCAAAGATATTTTATAGCTTTTTTTACACCTTGAGTTACGTTACTAAAGTTATAGTAAGGATTCCTAATTTTTTCTAGTAATAATTATAGCCTATGTTACTCAGGGTGAATGTAGCTTTCTAATGGTGAAAGAATTTTTAAAATCGGCAAAGTAGTTTTTGAGTTTATTCATTACAAACATACATACACACAAAAATACAAATCTTTCCTCTTTATAATATTCGTGTACATGTAGATTAGTACGTAAGATGAAATAAGATGTGACATTTCTAGCTCTCATTTAGTTCAGTGTCCTGTTACCACGCTATGACGTCACCCCGCCTACGCAAAGTCCATCCCTTCGTGAATTTCAGTGTGGGTGAATGAATTCCGTTGTTACGAATGTCAAGGTTCACGCCGAAACTCACGTAGCAGACAAATTAGCACACCGAGTGGCTTTCATTTATAATTAGCGTAAACTAACATTGTGCTGTAGGTAGATAGGTTAACTCTTTCGACAATGTTGAATAATGTATACTTGAAATTATTTATATAATAATAATAATAACTTTATTGTAGCTAAAAGTCGGGTACACAATTTCTTATACAGTGATTACTACACTAGGCTCGCAGCCCTGTATTGTAGTAGTCAGTGAGTGGCTTATTTTGTTCATATTTATTGCCATTTACAGTCCGGTTCCTGTATAACATGTATATAGTAACATATATATATATATATATATATATATATATATATATATATATATATATATATATATATTATTGCACTAAAACATACAGTAACAATAATCTATATATATATATATATATATATATATATATATATATATATATATATATATGTATATATATATATACACATATATATATATAAATTAATGCCACTTTTCGTTGTAGTTAACTCAAGAACGGACTCACCGATCCAAACTAAATGTTTAGGCTTTGTTCGGACTATTTAGTAGATGGTTTATGTGAAGTTTGCACAAAATCGGTCGAGCGGTTCTTCATTTATCACATTTTTTGTAACAAATGAAATCAATAAATGGCGGATCAATTTGTTAATTGGGATTTTTGTGTCGAATTCAAACTTTTTTAAGATCCCCATCTTGTGCCGTCAAATTGAAACTTTTTTCAGTGTTGTCAGTACAATTAAAATAGCTAGCAATTAATAATTTTTTTTAATAAATTATTAGAGAGGTTTTGTTAAAACTTCTCTAATAGAGGAGGCCTAATTTATTTATTTATCTAACTATTTATTGCACCAAAAACATAAAAATAAACAATGACATTATAAACAATTCAACTGAAATACAGTAGCGTGAAGTACAGATCAAAATATGCATATAAAGGTATAAAAGGCGGTCTTATAGCTAGGACAATCTCTTACAGACAACCTTTGGTCAAAGGAGAACATATAGAAGTGGGTAGGTGGCGCAAATACAAGTAAAGAAATAAAATAAGAAAGGAAAAGAATAACTACAGTGAAAGAAAATGGGATTTTACTTGTCCATGTACAACAGTGGGCAGTTAATGGCTGATATCATCACCAAAATCAAACGGAAAAGCGAAAAATTGCTTAAAAAATACGTGCAAAGCTATAATAATAGTAAATAATAATTTTTATTTCAGACTTTTTGGTCCATTAAATATTTATTAGTAACAATATTCTTAAAAAACTAATGTTAGTAAATTCACATACACAATACACATACACACACATACACACATACAATATATTAAGCAGTATACAGAATATATATCACCGCTGCACAATTCCATTGGAAATTGCGCAGCAGTGATTAACGTACACACAGTCCAGCCTGCTTGCTATCATACTCAGGATGCTGTTGGTGCTGGCACGTACTCTGCGCACCAGGGATGCACACCTTTTTCGCACCGTGGCATAAAAACAATCTACACAATGCTCAGCGAACATCCCTGACGCGCTGCAGAATCGTGGCAGCCCCATCAACACCCTGAACGCGTTATTATATTGGATACGGAGGTCGCTGTAGGATTTTTGAGTATATACAGCCCACAGGTTGCATGCATAGAAAGATGTGCAATGTGATCTAAATAGCGTAATTTTAACTTGTCTAGAGCACCGCGCAAACCTGCGTGATATAGCGGATATATAGTAACCAATAAAATCACAACAAGCCTGCAATATACCCACAAAGAACAGCATTAGCGTACATAAGCGGCGTTCATCGGAAACAATTCGGAATTACATTCCATTCGCGTTGGAATCCTTGCATTCTTGTTACATCGCTACTGTCCAATTGTGCATTCCACAGTAGCACAGTACCAGACCCGCTGAATATGGAATGTTTGGATTCTCGGTGTTTTTTCCGATTCCGATTCCGATATTATTTCAGGCAGTCCGTGATTCTTGGAGTGATGTTTTTTTAAGAAATACTCTAGGTACTTAATGGTTCATATCATTATTTGCTTATTATATGTATAAAAATAGTATATTTTGAATGGTTTGCCAAATCGTCGCCTTTAGACATGAGCAATACCATGGACATAACAGAGTATACTGTTTCGCCCATGATACCCCCCATGTGTTGCCATTCTTAAGGACTTAGGTGTTATCCCTCTGTACCGTGTAAATTCATTGCCATATTCCACCTTTCGAACCCAAACACAGTCATCCAAACACAACTGCTACACGGTACAAACACGAATGGGATAAAGGCGCCCAAGCAAACGACTTTTGTATAAAGTCTCTCTTTGGTTAATTCATCGAAAGAATATAGGTATATTATATTTTTAAAGAAATAAGGGAGACATGGATGTTTGAATGTTTGTTGTTTAGGTGCTAATGCTTAGACGAAAGGAGTTTAGTACATAGATTGTAGTGTAGTACATTTAATTTCAATTTGTAGTATTTACATGTTGTAATTACTTTAATGAGCGAATAAATAAATAAATAGAAAATTCTAGAAATGCAAGTATAAATGAGAAATGCTTTCAAATGTCAAATGTATAATCGTCCCAACCAAAAAGGACGAGTGGCGGTCCTCCACCGTGCGTTTTTCAAGGCACTTTCTCCCATGCACAACCACTCTTTGGATTTAACTTCCAGCAGCAGTATTTCCGAACCGATACGACTACATAACCCTCAAGAAAAGAGCATATTCTTTTTTAAAAGGCCGGCAGCACAGCTGCAATGCCGTAGATGTTGTGGGTGACCATGGGCGGCGGTAGTCACTTACCATCAGGTGAGCCGCATGCTCGTTTGCCCCCTGTGTCGTAAAAAAAAAATCTAATACAAATTCAAAATCTATTAATCGACTGAAAATTTCAATTCATTGCTAATTTAAATTAAGAACATTTTTGTAATAATTTTAACAAATTTTAGTTACATTTTTATTAAATTCTATTTAAACAGAATTAAACAGTAGGCTTCTTGACGTGATACGTTTCGTTGGCAGCGAGTGTACCTTGAACGGAACAATCGCGTGTACACATCCGGCCGAGTTATTAATGTAGCTAACATTGTACGCTATTTTATTGTACACTGGCGGGCAAGTTAACCGTTTACTGTTTCCGTGTTGCATTGATTTCTGTAGTTGCTATTATGTCCGTTTGGAGTACAGAATTTATTTGAACAATTCAAAAAGTAAGTTTTCGATTCGTCTGAATGTTCTTGTTATACTAGGAGATATAAACAAAGTCCCGAAAAATTTGTATTATAAATTTTACAATTCTAACAGCAGACAATAACAATATTGATTTAACAATCTATTTTATAATAATGTCATATCAAAATGATAATAAGGACGAATTCAACGATATATCTATATAAAAATTAGTGCCACTTTTCGTTGTAATTTTATAACTCAAGAACGTCCTATCCAAACCAAATGTTTAGGCTTTGTTCGGATTATTTAGTAGATGGTTTATGTGAAGTTTGCACAAAATCGCTCGAGCGGTTCTTCATTTATCACATTTTTTGTAACAAATGAATTCAATAAATGGCGGATCATTTTGTTAATGGGGATTTAAATTTTTTTTTTATTATTTCACTTTATACGTAGCGAAGCACGTACCGGGCCGCTAGTCATTTATAAAAGATCATAAAGCACTTTTGGCGAGTCAAAGATCTAGAATTGATTGTGTTTTAAAATATTTTTCAATACCTACGTATTTATTTGCATGTTATCCAAAATACGTTATATAATTATACAATTTATTTTATAACAGTTTGTTGAATGAAGGTATTTATTTATTAATACATGTACATATGTGTATAAGACGGACTTAATGCTAAAAGCATATTCTCCCAGTCAGCCTTAGGGAAGTTATATTTTTTTTAACTAAATTTTTAATTAAATTTTACTACTAGGTAATTTTGTTTTGAATATTAAGAAATAATTTAAATTATGCATTTTTAGAAAGCTTTACGAAGACTAAAGATTACGTAAGTCCATTTTTATTCCTTTTCAACAAAATGTTTGTTCCACTTTGAAATATTGGAGCCAATGTTTTTTCTAAAAAAAAAAAAAACTCAAATAAAAGTTATTCAATTATTTTACTTTAATTGTAAACACGTTAAGAGAGTTAATTACGAAGATATAGCAACGCAACATCTCAGTTATCTGTCAATTAAAAATAAAAAAAAAACAATTGTACATTTTTGATGTTTTCTTGTTATTTTAAAAGTACTCTGCTAACGAATTAAAACGTCAGTCATGCAATAACAATCTTATTAAGCTGTCACTCAAAATTTAGATTTCGATGGCAAAAATGTATTTGAAAAATTCCGAAGCAAAATATGAAGTAGGTGTTTAGTTTTTAATGGTATATGCAATGTTTTTTATAACTACCGTCTTAGTTCGCTAGCAGATAGATACTCTTTAGATAGATACTCTTTATTGTTTTTTTTTTCCAAAGATTACAATAGTAAACTTATTACAGATATAATTAATTACAAGAAATAATCACAATGACAAGCAGTGCACTTTATAAATCATCAGTCAGGACCATTGAAAAATATTTTATTTTAGGAGTTATTTTGCGGAAGTCCATAACACTGGTTATTTGTATAGAATTATTTTGTATAATTCCGCTAACATTAGTATGTATTTGGTTGCCAACGCTCGAATAGATTTACCACCACTATTACTACCAGAAGTTCCATAATCTTCCATATTAATCATCAATCTCTAACTATTATATAATATTAAATATTGATAGCTAATATGGAGAGTTCTGGTAGTAATAGTGTTGGTCAATCTTCGAGTGTTGGCAGTCAGTCACACACATACTAATGTTAGCGGAATTAAACAAAATAATTCTAATTAAACAACATTGAAAAATGTTAAACTTTTATTTAAAATTTATAAATAATTGCATTGTTGGAAAACTTCGATAAATAAAAGTTATAGACGCAACGTTATTAAATTAAAAAAAGGTTATGTTTTAGTCTTAATATTATTTTATTATAAAGCCAATTGGTATTTTATTACTTTTGGAATGTAAACATTAATCAGTTTAAACAATTTCTTTAAAAAATTTCAAGTGTTCTCATGGAGGCACCAAAAACTTGTTTATATAATTGTATGGCGGGGTAAATAACATTTCAATTTTATTGTTCCCCAGAGACAAGTGCTTTTGTGTAACGTTTTAATTGCAAAATACTTATTAACCACTGATATAAAAGATATTATCTTGCTTAGTTAATTACCTAGTAAAACTAAATTGGAAGTGTAGGGGCGAAGTCACGTGTGACATTGGACTTTGTGATCCCTAAATATTTTTAAGAGTAGACTTAAAGAGCATCTTTTATCTCTATTAACATATATTTATTTATCTATATATGTAGGTATATTGTATGTATATGTGTATGTATGTGTAGGTATATGCATAGATGTAGGTATATATTTATGTATATGTATATGTGTATTTGTACGATAAAATATAATGTAATTAATTTAATATTGGCTGTTTAAAAATTGTACACTGCTATATCCGCTGACATTGATGCTCCTTTCCACTTTGGGTGTTGCTGGAAGAAAACTCTATCAGAGTTAAGCTCGCCTTTGTACTTTTGTTTACCTCTGTCATATTTTTATAACTAATGTGTACAATAAAGTATTAAATAAATAAATAAATAAAAATATACGAACAAGAGGTATTTCAAATTTGTTTTTTTTAAAGAGATAAAATTTAAAGGTAACTACGCCTATGCTAGTGGTACATCTATGTTGTTGGACTATCAGTGAGGGATTCAGGTCAGTTGATGAACTGCTATAAATTTATTAAGAAATAATCATAGTTCTCAGAGGGAACCGTGTGACGGTTGACATGACGGGACAGTAGAGAGTGCAAAGGTCTTTAGCCTTACATATAACTCTTGCTTCATCCACTTTCATAACATGTCATAAAAAATATTAAACGAATATTACGACTACAATCTCTAATGGGGTAGTAAGAGGCTGTTTTTCTCGAGGTAAGGGATTGTTAGTAATGGATACTAGCAGCTTCATTACTAGCAATATAACCTAGAAGGTTGACCTCCACGTGCTTTCCCTTGGAAACCATCGTGCTTGCTTTTTTCATCCTCACCTATCATCTCTCAATAGTACTTCGCCAGCGTATACCGTTAGCGCAAGTGGGGTTACCATTCTGTTATCACACATTTCAAAACTGTTTCCCTGGTGGTGAATATGACAATTCGATCACAGATAATGTTTTTTTTCAATGAGCTAGTAAACAAGTAAATATAAAGATTTATTCTACTCTATTTTATCCTATCCTATCTTATAATATCCTATTCTTAAGAGGTGTAAATGGAATGGTAATCCTGACTGAAATTCAGATCAGTGGACTCATCATGACGAATTTACCAGAAGTAAACATGATACGGCGGCTGCGAGGAGGTCGACCTTGCAGAGTTTTTTTTTTTATACAACTTAGAATGGCAAACAAGCTGACGGCCCACCTGATGGAAAGTGGTAACCGTCGCCTATAGACATGAGCAGTACTATGGACATAACAGAATATACTGTTTCGCTCATGATACCCCCCATGCTTTGTCATTTCTAAGGACTCAGATGTTATTCCTCTGTACCCAGTAAATTCACGCCGTATCCCACCCTTCAAACCGAAACACAGCCATGCAAACACAACTGCTTCACGGTAGAAACACGAATGGGACAGAGGTACGCAAGCAATCGACGGAGACAAGGGTTCCTATTAGATAGAATGATAAATTAATATTTTATATATTAGCTTTAATATTATAGTTTAAAATTTTTGATATCTCGGGCGATATCACTGTTATTTCATAGGGATCTCTAATATTTTTGAAATTAGTATACAGCTTATATTATTCGCTGATAATAGGTGAAATAATTTTTAAAATCGATTTAGTAGTTTTTGAGTTTTTTTATACTCGTAAAACACAAAAAGTTTTTACTTTTATACTTTTATTTTATTATATACTATTTTTGTATTTTTATTACATATTACTTTAGGAGTATAGACTGGGCAGCGCCCTCTAGTTATCTGCTTGGACAAATGGCCGTATATTTGTCTGGACATCTCATTTCACGTGAAATCTTTGCGGCCACACGTCCGACAGTAATGGTGACCAATTAATCAGAGTTAGCCAGTGTCAACCTGTAATTATATGGACGTTGGTATAAATTGATATTATCCAAATATTTTTTGGTTGTGAAAAGGTTCTGAGCTACTTTATTAGTTAATTTATAACGATTTTTGATTTATTTTTCTTTTTTTTTTGTAAAAATGTTCACTTTTGTTGGTAGGAATTTGATAACAGAATGATTTTTCTGAGGATGTTGACAGATTTTATTCTTTTTAACCGACTTTAAAAAAGCAGGAGACTCCTAATTCGGGTGTATTTGTTTTTATATTTGAAACCTTTAATTTCGTCACTTATAAACCGAATTGGAAATTTCTTTTTTTTTGTCTAAAAGGATATATTTTCACATTGGTCTCATAGCAATTTTATCGAATTCGGTTTAGTAGTTTAGTTTTTAAGTCAATACAATTGGTTTTGCCACGATTGAAGTTGTTTTTTTTTATGGATTCCAAAAATAAATTATTATCAAAGAATCATGGTTTGTAAGTCGAATGACTAGAAATTTTAAGTACATATATTATAACATATAACAATAGAGAATAGAAGACGAAAAATGATTGACTATCATATACGACATGACGATTTTTTAAAGAGCATACTAAAATGAAAAATAGGGAGCAAAAGCGGAAGAGGAAGACCGAGGAATAACTACATTGGACAGATAAAGGAAACACTAGGTGTCATGTTGTATAAGGAGGTCAAAGATATGGCCTGGGATAGAGCTGGCTGGAAGATGCAAGAATTAGTTGCACCGACAAGAGGAAACTCTTAAATGAAAAGAAAGATATTATAATATAATAATTTGACAGTTGGACGCGTTGTGTTAGTATTGTCTTGAAATCTTTAGTAATTTTAACCCATAAAATGTACAAACTCACGGGCAAAAAACTCCCCTGAATGAATGGTTTATGTTCAATTCACCACGTAACTACAGATAACAGGAATTGTTGTTATGACAACTGTTGTAATTATTCGTCTCTGTTTGTTATCAAGTTAATTATGTAACGAAATAAATCTCGTTATCGTAGATCAGTTTATCGCAGCCTCCGCTCTCCATTGTTCCAGGCCAGTGTTTCTCAAAGATGTCAGGCTTGTTCATTCGCCCCTTCTGGGCGTAAGACGTTTGTACTCGAAATCAATTAAGAACAAAAGCAGGCATTGTTTTAAATGAGAATATTACTAAATTCTTGAGCAATTAATTAGTGAGTAAAAGTCGATATTAACGTTTAATTTATTTACTTACAAATTCAATTATTGAAGAAGCGACTTTAATGTAGAGTGAATGAAAAATGTTTTAAAAACAATTTGTTGTAGATTAACGGATTCACATTCAAAAATGGATATCCCATTTGAAAAGTTCAGTTCCTTAATTGACGTGACTGAGAATCAAATTTGGTTTTTTGTTAATATGAACAATGATTTTTTTTTATACAACTAAGAATGGCAAACAAGCTGACGGCCCACCTGATGGAAAGTGGTAACCGTCGCCTATAGACATGAGCAGTACCATGGACATAACAGAGTATACTGTTTCGCCCATGATACCCCCCCCATGCGTTGCCATTCCTGAGGAATCCCTGTAAATTCACGCCATATCCCACCTTTCAATCCGAAACACAGCCATGCAGACACAACTGCTTCACGGTTGAAACACGAATGGGACAGAGGTACCCAAGCAATCGACTTTTGTACAAAGTCTCCCTCTGGTAGAATGTGCTGTGTGTGTATATATATATATATATATATATATATATATATATATATATATATATATATATATATATAAACTTATTTTTAAAAGTCGCTTAAAAATAACACTTGCTATACTACAACTCTGATATAAGAGTTAGACACGATAATTCATGGAGACAAGAAGCCACTAAAGTAGATAAGCATTGTGCTGCACGAGAGTTAAATCAAGGCAATGGTGTAACGGCCACCTGGATAGCTCTCAGACGTCAGACACGACCATTCCACATAATATAAAGCCCTACAAGCCGGTCCAGACATGGTCTGAATAATTTAGACCGGTACCGATGAGAGGGATTTGGACACTAGCATGTAGCTGAGCCAACATGTGTTACTATGATAGAGAGTTTAGGGTTGTCACATTGCTGAATGTGTATTATTTAGTAATGCATGCTGTGAACATCGATTGTTTAGCACGAAATGTTTTAATATGTAAAAGTTTATAAAAATGTAGGTAGGTATTATATGTATTTATAGTGTATGTATTTATGTTTACATACAATATTACAATATTTTATTATATATTTTAATATTTTATTTAACTGTATATTTGTTTATGTATTAATAGTTGTAGCACTTCAGCTGCCCGCTAACGAAATGCTTTCTTACTGTACTGGGTTGACTGGAAGAGACCTCTGTCAGAGATAGGTCCACCCTTGCTCACAACATTTATAAATACATTATTTTATATGTAACTTACAAGTGCAATAAAGAATATATGTTATTAGATTGAAAAAGAATTCAGCTCTTAAATTTTCTGTCATAATCATCCATCGTATCAGCCTTTAACTATTCACCGCTGCAAATAAGCCTTCCCCTTGGAGGGGTTTGTCAGTAGTTACCACGTTTGGCAGGCGGATTGGCAACCGCAGTTAGGCTTTAGAGATGTTTTAAAAGGGACGCTGCTGCCCATCCCCCGCCCTCTCTTAGTTGCCTCTTACGACACCCATGGAAAAGGAAGGTGTAGTCTATTCTATGCCGGGACCACACGGTAAATTTACTATACCGCAGATTAATACTTTGTATGTATGAAATTCTTGCTAATATTATAAATTCGTGAGTTTATTTGTTACCTTATAGCGTCTTAACTGCTTCACCAATCACTACAAAATTTGGTATACACGTACTACATGGGATGGAAAATGTAATACTTTTACTATTTATTCTGGTTAGTAAATAGAACCGGCTCACGCGGGTAAAGTTGCGGATAAAAGCTAGTATAAGTGAAGGTTTGTTACTTAATCGCAATTAATTACGAGCATTAAATTCAAAGCATACCTGTTTGAAATTCGAAGCATCAGAATTTATCCCATCATTAAAAATGCTTTGAGTACTCAAAATCTGCTTGATGTTTTTAAGAGATCATAATAAACATAAGGGTTACAATAAAAATATAAGATTTTGCAGGTAAAGCAGGATGTAACACATAATTCATATTTAAAACAATATTACAATAAAATAAATATACGAAAAGTAAAAAATCCTGTGTAATTACACTATACTTTGAAAAACATTAGAAAACCAACAATACAATTTATTATGTAAATAAGTCTGAAACAACGTAGCCACAGGCCGAACGAAATAATGTGATCTTTAGATTTATTTGAAGTCCTTTATTATTGTTATCATTTATTTTAAAGCTAAAAACAAAGAAGAGGAATATTAAATTTTAACGACGGCCTTGCCAACGCAGTCTCCATTCAGCATGGCAATAAGTGTATCTGGGAGCTCTTCAAAGCCATTTGTGACCGTTTCCTTTGCTTTGATGATTCCTTTCTGCAGCCATTCTCTCAGATCTGTTAGCGCGGCGCACTGTTGCGACCAATTCCATTGTGTAAAGCTGAAAGCCTCAATGCGAACTGACACACGGGTTTTTGGTCTTCTCTGTCGATACGATTCCTGTCCATATGTACTTATTGATCCACAGATAGCAACACGGCCGAGCTCGTTCATGTTTTCCATGATAATAGAAGCTAGATTTCCTCCGACATTATCAAAAAAACAATCAATACCGTTAGGAGCACTGGTACTTAAACATTCCTTTACATTATCCATTTTGTAATTGAAAGCATAGTGAAAGCCCAATTCTTGTTTCAAAAACTGCACTTTCTGGTTTGAACCCGTGAAACCAATAACTGTACAGCCTTTAAGTTTTGCTATTTGTCCCACTAAGGACCCGACCGCGCCCGCCGCACTGGTAACGCAAATCACTTCATGTTGTTTTGGTTGACATATATCTAAAAGACCCAAATAGGCCGTTATTCCAGGCATACCTAAGGCTCCGATGGCTAATGATAAAGGTAGATACCCTATTTCGGGTTTGTAAGGTTTTATTTTGAACATATCGTCTGGATGGTCGGTGAGCAGTACGTGATCTCTCCAGCCCGAGTGGGAAAAGACATATGTATTAACTTGGTATTCGTCATTTTTGCTCTCAATCACTTTGCCGACTTGAAAGCCAAATTGCTCATATGGCGGCTCTTGTTCGCTGGCAAAGGACCTCATATACGGGTCTACGCTAATGTACTCGGCTTTTACGAGAAATTCCCCGGGCCTCGGTTTAGGGAGCTTTTCCTCTATTATTTCGAAATCTGAACGCTCCGGTAAGAAGTCTTTGAAGGCATTTTTCACAATGAACTTTCGGAGTTTTCTCATTTAGCAGAATTAGAACGTATTTGTGGGCGAGTTCACTCATCTGTGGAACAAATTATGGGTATTAAGTAGGATGTTTATAAGAATTACTGTTTGCGCCAAAAGTTAAAATTGTCAATATAAAGTTTGGTTTCACAAGCTTATTATAATGTATGTTATTATGAACAAGCAAAACAGTGTGCCAACTTCATGAATTTTCTGTTTTTGTTTTGATTTACAGTTAAGTGGCGTTGTATAAAAATATAAATGTAATACCAATAGCGCAAAATTATAATTATAATAAACCGCTATAAAAATGAATTGTTCATGTATTGTGTTGTCATACCTTCAGTGACACTACAATAATATAATTTTATTAACTTACCGGCGGTGCTCGTTCTTTAAATGTACTGTGTATGACATTAAGATATAAATAGGTACTATAAAATCTTACTACGTATCACATAGTCTTGAAAATGGATAAATTTTAAAATTACCTAATGTTAAATGTGTAAAAAATATACTGAAAGCTTTCGAGAAATACCAATGACGCTTATGTGTAGCTTTCAATGTGATTTGAAGTTTCATTTTGGTACAACTTAACACACTGTATCATGTATAAATGCAGATAATGAAAGCACAGATAGATTAAATGTAGCACTCTTTTGCAGAAAAGCCAAATTAATAGTATCCGACATGATGATAGCAATATGGCAATGGAAAATAAATTGTTTTGTACTCACCCGTCGTTTATTGGCGGGACATGACCGCTCAGTTTCGTGACTTGTGCGTGACTGACAGTTGTGGTAGCATTATTGACGTTTTCGCATCGCGTTTCGTTACTGCACGCGTAAAGTATGTTCTCCTTTTGTATCGTTTTCAAATAGCACATGGAAATAAAATGTTATTTGTATAATTAAGATTGAAGTGAGTATTATTACTTGTAGATTTTAGTTTTTTTTTTTTATTTCGATTATCTTTTATGACAGACTTTTCTATTAAATGTTTTTTTTTAAAGATGCTTAAACATTTTCAATTTTGACTGATAGAATATATTAATATTATGAACTACGAATATTGGTTTCCAAAATATACTTCAAGTTATTAATTTGAATTAATATATTCATATTACATAATTATAAAAAAACTCAAATTTAAAAAATAAAATGAATATGTAGTCGTTGTGAAAATAAATGTTTTAATTACTTAATTTATACTAAATAATGATTTCTATAATTTTTTTAATTTTAATTTTTCATACCTTTTTAAGATATTAAAAGAGTAATAAATCCATATAAAAATACAGTCGAATTGCAAACCTCCTTTTTCGAGTCAGTTAAAACATGCATAGTTTATATAAAAGGTAAATTTAATTGTGGAAAAATTAACAAAATAAAAAAGTTTTCTACCATATTAGTCCACAGTATGTATGTATATATTTATATTAAAATCGATATTGATTTAGCGACGTAATTGCAGTAGCGTACGTGGATACTCATAAAAAAATCAGGGGAATTAATAACCTTTTGTATATTGCTTATTAGTCAACGATACGCTTCATTATATTATATTAATTTATAATAATCGTATATTACCTGAAATAATTAAATTCGCTTCTATATTTAACATGCTCGTACCTACCTTTCATGTGAAAGAAAACAATGTGGAAATTTCTCGAAATGTAAGCAATATCTACATGGTTATACAAGCTTCGTTTTATATCAAATTAATTTACATATTATACTAACCGCAAGTTACGGTTTCACACATCCAATATAAGAAGCACTATGTAGTCGCTTCAAAGCCCATACCCATCTAGGGTTGCCACAATTTCATACTAAAATCCATTAAAATTTTATCGGTTGTAGAGTCAGTTGTACTCGTAAGTGGTATTTTTTTTATGGGTGATAATGGAATGGTAACCCTACCCGCGCTATCGGTATACACCGGCGGAGCACCAGTGAAAGATGATAGGTGAGGATGAAGTAGGTCAGTTAGCCCATCGTGACGAATTCAACAAGAATTGTCACGATGGTTTCCAGGGGGAACCACGTGGAGGTCGACCTGATATATTGCTAGCAATGGGGCTGTCAAACTTCATTGCTAACAACGTCTTTCCCCCCTTGTAAGTGGTATTAGGTATATTAAGGTGAAACTAAATGATAGCATTTATTAAATTGAATAACTCATTTCAAGAAATAACAGTCGATATCTCAAATTAATTTTTTAATAATATTGGTTTGTCTGATAAGTTTAAAAAATATTGTGAGATGGTCGAGCGATGGGCAGTGGCGTCCCTCAACCAATCATTATGAAATTTGTTATAAACGTACTGTACTAAATTGAAAAGGATATAGATTATTTTTTGTCCTGATCAGTAAACATATTCTACTCACGAGGACGAAGTTTTTTTTATGTAACTTAGAATGGCAAACAAGCTGATGGCCCACCTGATGGAAAGTGGTAACCGTCGCCTATAGACATGAGCAGTACCATTGACACAACAGAGTATTCTGTTTCGCACATGATACCCCCCATGCGTTGCCATTCCTGAGGACTCAGGTGTTAATCCTCTGTACCCTGTAAATTCACTGCCATATCCCACCCTTCAAACGGAAACACAGCCATGCAAACACAATTGCTGTAGTTATGGTTAAAAGCCAGTATTAATATGTAAAGTAAATGTATTTTTTTTATATGGGTGAAAATGGTATGGTAACTCCGCCTGCGCTAACGGGATTCACTGGCGGAGCACCAGTGAAGGGTGATAGATGAGAATGAAAACCAGGCCAGTTAGCCCATCATGATGAATTCATCAGGAATTAACCATGATAGTTTCCAGGGAGAACTGCGAGGAGGTCGACCTGATTGGGTATATTGCTAGCAATGGGATTCTCAGTCTCCATTACTAACAATCCCATTTCCCCCAAGTAAATGTATTATCTACAAATAATTTTCTTTATATATTTTTCGTGAACGCATCAACCCTAGTGCAGTCCAAGCGCTATTTCCACACCGTCACGTTTACCTTTACAGCGATGCCCAGTAAGGTAGTATCCCTTTATAGAATTTCGTGGGAATCAAGTAGGCTGGTTGCTTAGGGTTTAGCATGGCTATATAGTATCAATTCGATGTAATATATATTACGAAATAGCTACGTCAGTGTGTTCAAATAACAGTTTAAGATTGTAGACTGTGCACGTATTTAAGAAACAGTCGTTAGTGACCTACTTACTACTTATATAGACATCGTTTTACAGCAGTTAACCAATATATCTTAATAATTCAAATGAAATCGCTGTAAAAACAAGTGAATAAATAAATAATTTAAATATGTATTGCAGTTGTGTTTGCATGGCTGTGTTTTGGTTTGAAGGGTGGGATATGGTAGTGAATTTCGGACAATGGTGTCTATTATGAGTTGCTTAAGAATCAACTACCGGTCGTCTCATTGAAAAACGTATTCTAAAATTAATACATTGTGGTTTATTTTATCTGTTTATAATAAATTGCCCTCGTCTCTTTACAAACCGAATCAACGAGCAAGCGTCGCTGCTTCGAAGTCCGAGTACGATAAAAACTATAGAGTTATAAAAACTCTGGTTTCAACTTGAATATGTCAAAACAGCAAAAATATTATGAAAAACTTTACAAACTCGAACGTTTCTCAAACTGTTGGGCAGCTGGAAAACCGGTAAAATCCAGTAAAAACTAGTTGGGATCACTGCCAACTTTCCAAAGCGGCGGTTGTTAGCATGACGGAGCGTTTCCTAGTTTAACGGTGGCCAGATGAACATGGACGCAGTAAATCTGGCAGATAAGACCTCTGGACGCCACCGAAAACATATTTCTAACAATGTAAATAGAAAAATAAGTTGTAGAATATCATGATGTATGGTTTTGAGGTCTTTTGCTCGGCAATAGAATAATGGTTTTTTGATATGTGTGTTTCTAGATAATATTTGATCTACGGCGCATTTTATACAGAATAAAAAAAAAAACAAAAAAATGTTTGAATACATTGTACTATGTAAGAATTATTATATACTTATAATAATAAGCTATTACTCATACGCGATTTTTTTTTCATGGGATATATTCATGGAAAGAGATTAGAAGCAGCAATATAGCTTATCTCCCTTATTCTTAAAAACTAAAACTTTCTACTATTACTATTTCTACTACTACCAGAGGGAGACTTTGTACAAAAGTCGTTTGCTTGGGTACCTCTGACCTATTCGTGTTGCAACCGTGAAGCAGTTGTGTTTGCATGGCTATGTTTCGGTTTGAAGGGTGGGATATGGCGTGAATTTACAGGGTACGGAGGAATAACACCTGAGTCCTCAGGAATGGCAACGCATGGGGGGTATCATGGGCGAAACAGAATACTCTGTTGTGTCAATGGTACTGCTCATGTGTATAGGCGACGGTTATCACTTTCCATTAGGTGGGCCGTCAGCTTGTTTGCCATTCTAAGTTGTATAAAAAAATCTATTTCTACTACTACTATTACTATTAGGTGCAGCTAGGAGTTCTATGATACATATATGAACAGTTATTTCACTTTAATATAATACACAATCAATAATATATTTTTTATTATTATCTAATTACTGGTTGCTATTGATTACATTATTGACATATTGCATATTGCAAGAGGAGCATATTGCAACTCAAGGAGGTAAGTACTTACCTAGTTTTTGTGGTCCTCGATTGAATGTGGGGATGATTCAACTATATTCGATATTTAGTTTCTTTAGCGTCTGTAGTATTACTACGTAAAAGGAAAATACTTATTCTATACGTATTTTATGTTTTTCGTGTGATTATTATTATTCAACATTGACAACGTCACAATTTATCATTCAATATATACCCACTACAAATTTATTATATTTATTTTATTTTTATTTATTACACAATACACTTTAAGCACACCACTGTGTTGGTCAAGTTTTCAAACATTATTGTTATTATTAGGACCCCGCGGGTTGGCGAGGCGCGTGCTGAAAATCAGCGCTGTAGTGTCCCTGACACTACAGCATAATGCTGAGCACGCGCCTCATTTTGCAGGTATGGCGACGCACGCACACACACACTCATTTTTGATGAAATTGTTATAATACGAATCGTTTTATTTTTCTTTTTTAATTTTATATATATATTTTTTTCTTTATAAATATTTTTTTGTGTTGTTTCTTTATTATAATTCTTAATATATGGATTTTTTTTTAACCCCTGTGTGGGTGCCGTCGCATATTTCTTGTAAAATAAAGTTTTTTTTCTTTCTTTCTTTCTTTACATTGTTTTATCACTTACAAATTAAGAATTTAGCACAAAAGAAAGAGACAAAATAGTTCAATAGCTACAATAGGTTTATGAGAGGTTTGACGTTTTTACGAATAAGGACTTATATGTTTAACTAGCTGATGCCCGTGACTTTGTCCGCCTGGTATTTGTTATTCTTTCATTAACATTTTTAACCCACTTATTGTAGTGAACTATGTCGGGGAATACTGAACCAAAATTAACAAAAAGCGTGTCGTTCTCGGTTGTGTACGTAGCTGTAGGTATAAGTTACTATAGTTTTTTAACTATCCCACGGAAACTCTTTAAATTTCCGTGATTAACAGTGGCTAAAATGTTGACCGGGGATGTGAGGTATCACCACTCACAATTTTATTTAAATCGGTCCAATAGTTTCGGAGATTAGCCCGTACAAACAGACAAACAGAAAAACAGACAGACAGAGAACAAAAAATTTGAAAAAATCTGGATGTAACGCATGGGGGGTATCATAGGCGAAACAGTGTACTCCGTTATGTCTATGTTACTGCTCATGTCTATAGGCGACGGTTACCACTTTCCATCAGGTGGGCCGTCAGCTTGTTTGCCATTCTAAGTTGTATAACAAAAATACAGCCGAGTTTAAAAGGCACCTTCCGATGGAGGAAGACGGTTTCATATACCATATTAACTATATATATATATAGCTGGTTAGACGAAATGAATCATATTATGATTCGTATAAGATGGACTTTTTAACCGTGTGCGTTGACCCGAGCAGTTGTCGACGAGACTTTGATAGTTATCAGGCTCGACCCGCCATCTCCTTTCAGATATTTGGGTTAGATAGGATTGTTTACAGTTGTATGTATTTCTTTACTGGTGTAGCGGTGCCTTATCGTGCAAATGGTCGTGGGTTCGATTACTGTGCGATAGAAAACATTTGCATTCATGAGTTTCTCTGTTTATTTATTTATTTCAAGTAAACAGTTGGATAGACAATACGTATTCTTAGTGCCGCGAAATTGCTTTGTAGTTTGTCTGCAGCTCTGCGCTCTTGTACATATAGCTTAATAAATAATTATGTATTGATATCCTAATACTATGTACTAGATCTATATTTTTATACATACATACATACACATATGTGTATATATATATATACTATATATATTAGTATATGCATGTGTGTGTGTGTATATATATATATATATATATATATATATATATATATATATACACACACACATGCATATTGTTATTAGTATGACTACGCATTATATGCATATGTATGCCAGTCGCTTGTATTTTAAATAGTGTGTGCTGTCTACAATCATCACTATACATTATGGACAACTTTCATCATCCAAGTTTGCATGAATTTATTCTATGTATAATATGTATCTACGAAAAATTCCTGATTAAAATCCTGTTATTAGAGGATAAATTTTATAAATAATCATATAAAAACATTCATATGAGTGATATGACAGAGAGAGAGATAGAGTTGATTTTTCGGCTTATTTTGTAACTTTTATTTTATAAGAGATACGAAGGTTTCTCAAAAGAGGCCTTGTTTAAAAAAGGATGTTAAAAATTATTCAATAACACACATGTGACATCCCTGGTACTGTAGGCGATCTTTATATTTAGTAGTCGTAATCACATACTATTGGGTAAAGTGTCTTCAATCGTTTAAAAAAATATAAAAAGTGGAAAGAATAGATAATAGATAATAAAGATAGATAAAAGATAAGATAAGATAAATAAGATAAAATAGATAAAACAAATATTACACGAATCCTTCTTTTGTTACGATTGCTTTTTTTTATACAACTTAGAATGGCAAACAAGCTGACGGCCCACCTGATGGAAAGTGGTAACCGTCGCCTATAGACATGAGCAGTACCATGGACATAACAGAGTATACTGTTTCGCCCATGATACCCCCCATGCGTTGCCATTCCTGAGGACTCAGGTATTATTCCTCTGTATCCAGTAAATTCACGCCATATCCCACCCTTCAAACCGAAACACAGCCATGCAAACACAACTGCTTCACGGTAGAAACACGAATAGGACAAAGGTACCCAAGCAGTCGACTTTTGTACAAAGTCTTCCTCTGGTTATTCTGTAAATTTTTATAACAAACACCGTCATTTTACCTTCTCCTTTATTCGAATATTCCTCCTTTAAACAAATAGTATCCTTAATTAAAGAAACATTTAAAATTTTATAGTACGAAAGATTTTGTAATATAGTGTGTAGCGTTGTGCTAAAGTGGCCTTTTTTTAGTAAACGATTATTTCGGTACTCATTAAAAATAAAATCGAATACTGACTCGCAATAGAGAATTGGGACAAGTACCTGTTCGAGTACTTATATTGGTATTCGAGTACATCATCCAACTCGAGTATTTTTTCAATTGGTTTCTAAGGCTTTCCTTTAAGGAAAATAATAAATGTTCAGTTACATAATAATTTTAATTTATTCAATTAGGGAGAAAATAATGAAATCTTGTAACGGAAACAATAATTTTTGATAAAAATGCGACTAAAATTTGAATACACTATGGATCCATATATATATGGATCCATATATTGGAGTACCTAATGTATTTGGAGTAGTAATGGCGTGAATTTACAGGGTACAGAGGAATAACACCTGAGTCCTCAGGAATGGCAACGCATGGGGGGTATCATGGGCGAAACAGAATACTCTGTTGTGTCCATGGTACTGCTCATGTCTATAGGCGACGGTTACCATTTTCCATCAGGTGGGCCGTCAGCTTGTTTGCCATTCTAAGTTGTATAAAAAAAAATAAACCTGTGACTACAATGGACACCAATATGCCATTATTTGTGGTGAATTAAAAAAAAAGTCGCTGAATAGTTAAGTTATGAACCAATATATACATATAATATTGTTATACACTACCCATCCCTAGTCAGTATTCAAGTCGGCCTGTTTCGGCACACCACTAATATATCATATTTCGCATTATGATTACTGTTTATGTCATAACGCCCATGTAACTCCCTTTTTATGTATGATAGGTAAATACCGTATCACGTACCTGTTGTATGAGCTTCACAGCTCAGCGAGTTGCTGCCAATAACAATATTTCTATTCGGAAGTGCCGTTTGAATGAAATGTATTGGAAAATGTTGCGAAATATAAGACACAAATGTTATGTTTTCGTTTGATATTGAACAGTGATTGTGCTCTAATGCTCTTACTGCAATATGTTTTTAAGTGATTTTTTAGGGTTTCGTACCTCCAAACGACAAAGATAAATTATTAGAACTATTGACGACAGAAGGGGAAAAATGTTGGGACACTTGATACGACACGACGAACTTATGAACATTATAATAGAAGGTAAGATAGAAGGAAGGAGGGGAAGAGGAAGACCGAGACATAGTTACATCAGGCAGATCAAGGAAGGAGTTGGTGTCGTGTCGTATCAAGAGGTGAAGACACTCGCTGAAAATCGTAGTGGGTGGCAAGAGCAATTTTTTGCACATAGGCCTCCCCCTGGGGGGGGGGGGGTTGCCAGTAGTTGCCTCGCTTGACAGACGGATTGGCAACCGCAGTCAGGCTTTAGAGATGTTTTAAGAGGGACGCTGCTGCCCACCCCCCGCCCTCCCTTAGTCGGCTCTTACGTCATACATCCACGAGAAAGAAAGGGGTGGCCTATTCTATGCCGAGACCACACGGCCAGATAAATAATAACAGTCATAAGGCCAGATAAAACGAGTAAGATAAATATATACAAAAATATATGGACGAAAAAATTGCAAACCTCTTTTTGTGTAAATGTTTTTTTAAACTGGAGCACAGCGATATGTGTCATATTTATAGTCATCCATTTTTTAGTTCCGGCCTACTTCGTCAGCCTTTTGTCTCCGAGTGGCCTTTTGCCTTAGCAGCAGCTAACTCTGACGCATTTAGGTAGATTACCAGAGGGAGACTTTCTACAAAAGTCGATTGCTTGAGTACCTCTGTCCTATTTGTGTTTCTACCGTGAAGCAGTTGTGTTTGCATGGCTGTGTTTCGGTTTGAAGGGTGGGATATGGCGTGAATTTACAGGGTACAGAGGAATAACACCTGAGTCCTCAGGAATGGCAACGCATGGAGGGTATCATGGGCGCAACGGTATACTCTGTTATGTCCATGGTACTGCTCATGTCTATAGGCGACGATTACCACTTTACATCAGGTGAGCCGTCAGCTTGTTTGCCATTCTAAGTTGCATAAAAAAACTCAGGACTCAGGTGCTATTCCTCTGTACCCAGTAAATTCACGCCATATCCCACCCTTCAAACCGAAACACAGTTATGCAAACACAACTGCTTCACGGTTGAAACACGAATGGGACAGAGGTACCCAAGCAATCGACTTTTGTACAAAGTCTCCCTCTGGTAAATGTAGTAATGAGGTTGGCAGGGTATCAGTCAGAGATGATAAGATAGATATTTATTGTTTCTTCCATAAGATTACAGTAGTAAACTTAAACAAACTATTACAAGAAAATATTACACTAAGAAAACAATGGGCGGCTTTATTGCTAAGAGCGATCTTTTCCAGGCAACCTTTACCTATTGGTGAGGACGAAGATTTAGAAGTGTTTGTAAACAAGTATATTTGAATAAAGATGATGTAAATTTGAAGTCCGTTGGGCATTCGTTACGAATTCAACAAGAATTAACCACGATGGTTTCTAGGGGGAGCCGAGTGAAAATCAACCTGATAGGCCGCTATGGGACAGTCATTAACAATACGTTTTCCATACACTGTAGCATTAGGTATGTTAATTTGCGAAAATTTGTTCCAATATAACATAAATTAAATTTTAATTAATATCAGTGTCAATTTACATTTAATTAATTTTGTATTTGTACGCCACAGTGCAGGGAAAATAGTTTTGCTAAGATTTTAGTAAAAATTATTTATTTTTTTATACAACTTAGAATGGCAAACAAGTTGACACTCCACCTGATGGAAAGTAGTAATCGTCGCCTATAGACATGAGCCGTACCATGGACAAAACTAAGTATACTTTTTCGCCCAAGACTTCCCCTAAGCGTTGCAAATTCTGAAGATTCAGGTGTTATTCCTCTATACCTTGTAAATTCACTGCCATAGCTCACCTTTAAAAACGAAACACAGCCATGCAAACACAACTGCTTCACGGTAGAAACACGAATGGGACAGAGGTGCCCAAGCAAACGAATTTTTATACAAAATCTCCCTCTGGTCAAATTAACAACAGTAATATTTTATCAGTATTTTTTTATTTTTTATTCTAATATTACTACTGGAATCAACAGTTTATATCCAGAATAATTATAAAACATTATACTTATATATATATATATCTTCACCAGCATCCCTCTTAAAACATCTCTAAAAGCCTAACTGCGGTTGCCAACCCTGCTGCTTATGGAGAAGGCTTATGTCCAGCAATGGGCAGTGAATATGTATATATATACCTACTCTTTATTATTCTCTACTGAAATATACCTTACGTAAGTGATCCTTCTTAGAATTTCATTATTAGAATCTACCTCAATGGTGTTGTTACATTTATCATTAAAAATCGATAACGGACTATATTCTATTCGGACTCTCACTACCTTTTCCACGTAATACGAGGATATTCTTAGTCGACTATTATCGTAACTATAATACCAAACATAGGTAAATAGACCGTGTTCGGTCCCTTTTGATTTTCATTTATTTTTACTTGTAAATAAATGAAAAAGAATTCGGAAAGAAGAATTATGATTTATTTCGCTTTCTATAGTAATTGGGTTCTTTTGTTAGTAACAGGGATTACGAAGCTCTATTGCTAGCAATATATCCTATCCGATCGACCTCCATGCGGTTCCCGCTGGAAACTATCTTGGTTAAATCTTTATGGGTCAACAGACCTGTTTGATCCTCTTCTATCTTTCATTAGTATCCCGTCAGTATATACTGTAACAGCTGGCGAGATTACCATTCCTTTATCATTCATTAAAAAAAAAAAAACTTAAACACAGCTATACAAACAGAATGGAAGACAAATTGTATTGTTAATCCGTCAACTTAAGGAAGGACTCGGGAATGTTTCTAAAAAGTGGCACAGCTTCTATTTATTTTCAGTTTAATGTAATCGGATAAGGCGCATCGAGAAGTTTAATACAAATGTTTATTTCTAGAATCGATAATAGGTTGTAACCGGCGGAGCCATTTGGTCGATTCAAATAAATACCAAGTTGCGAACGGAGGTTTGGTGACTGTGAAAATGAAACTTGCGTACAACTTTGTTAATTATATCCCATTTTACTTTATGCTTTTGAGTCTTGTTCTTTTGCAGAAAACAAATTAGTTACGCTCTTGTAAATACAGTGTTATTTTCAATTAAAGTCTAAGGAAAATAGGTGTTCATAAACTTTTTGTAATGCAAACTCTATGACAAATTGCTTTTTAAAACGTAAACTTTACTACTTATAAGTTACTATGTTTTATTACTCATGTATTGATACATACTTATATAGAGTGAAATCAATCGATAGATTAGATTAGATTAGATTAGTTTATTTGCCATAACATTGTTTTTTACAGATATTAATCCATTGTGAACTACAAATGTTCGCCTTATAGTCTAAAGCATGGAAAATTATTATTGGGTACAAGATACATTACATTTAATACATACATATAAGTGACTTAACATTACACCAACTATTTATTCAACTAATAATAATAAAATTATAATAGTATGTTAAAAAACCAATCAATAACAATACATTAGATTCAGTTCAATGTCAGTGCTAATTAATAATAGAGTACAAATTATGTCATTCTTTAAATAATTCTCCCAAAAAACGATATCGTTTATCAATATTAAGTAATAATAAATTCGTCAACTGTTACAATTCATTATATTACAATAGTTCAATGTTAATAGATGCCAATGTCAAATAATAATCACATACAGAGGGAGATTTTGTACAAAAGTCGATTTGGGTACCTCGGTCTCATTCGTGTTTCAACCGCGAAGCAGTTGTGTTTGCATGGCTGTGTTTCAGTTTGAAAGGTGGGATATGGCAGTGAATTTACAGGGTACAGAGGAATAACACCTGAGTCCTCAGGAATGGCAAAGCATGTGGGGTATCATGGGCGAAATAGTATACTCTGTTATGTCTATGGTACTGCTCATGTTTATAGGCGAGGTTTGTTAAATTCCATCAGGTAGGTCGTCAGCTTGTTTGCCATTCTAAGTTGTATAAAAAAAGCTCATTGTCTCCCAAGTATTTCGTTATATGGAATTGACACTTTTGTTTCATATTGACCTCTTGACCTCCCTAAAGTTTTACACACTTATAAGTACCCGGAGATTACTGTGATAATCCTGCTATCTCCCGCTGTACATTGTCAGCGCTGACTTTCAGTAAAGTTGCGGGAGTTGCTCGTTGACACAATGAGTGATGACATTCACCAACCCCCTGGGAGAGCTTAGGTTGTTTTATAAATCTTATAACAAATTTAAGTAGTGTGTTTATCTATAATAATAATTAATAAGGTTTTGCTGGAAGAAATCTCTTATTAGAGGTAAGCCCGCCTTTGCACATAATGTTTATAATGAATTGTGATTAACAGTATGTTTTGTGTACAATAAAGAATAAAGAAAGAAAGAATAATAAGTTTATTCTGAAATAAATGTTATAAAACATAGGTGAAATCCTGCTTTAGGATAAGCAGTGGCCTTAGTCGCCTCTTACGACACCCACGGGAAAGGAAGGGGTGGCCTATTCAATGCCGGGACCACATGGCCAATAAATACATATTTATACGTATACGTAAGTGAAGTGTGGACTGAAAGACGATGTAGTGACAAAAATCGAAAAAGGAATGTTGCGTCGGTTTGGTCATTTGGAGAGAATGGATGAAAGAAGAATTACGAAAGAGATTTATCGAGCAAGAATGAATGGAGATGTCGGTAGGGGCCGCCCTAGACGGACGTATGTTGACTAAATAGGCGACGTGCTGAAGAAGGGCCAAATTAAAAGTACCCATAACCGGCGAGCGTGTATGAAAAGATTGATGAATGTGGAAGAAGCGGAAGAGGTTTGTTTGAATCGAAGCATTTGGCGTTCCATTGTTTCTGCCTACCCTAATGGGAGACAGGCGTGACAGATATGTATGTATGTATACGTATACGTACCTTAATAGTACATATACAATTTTATTTCTAGTAAACAAAGTAAAACATATACTGTGGCTTTAAGACATCAGATAGCATATATGGTATATGAGTACATCTATTGCTTGCGGCTTTGCACGCGTAATATCGTGTTTCCCCTTTAAGATGATATTTTCAAAAAATTCGTTCTTAGCGGATTTTTATTATTTCACCCGTAACTGTCCACTGCTGAACATAAGCCTTCCCTGTAAATGAAGTTTCGCCAGTAGTTGCCATGCTTGGCAGGCGGGTTGGCAACCGCAGTTAGGCTTTTAGAGATGTTTTAAGAGGGACGCTGCTGCCAATCTGTCGCCTTCGCCTATGTGAATAGAAATTCGGAAGTACTCGTAGGTACTTTATTTATAGAATTGCGTAGTTTTGTTTTCCTATTATCGTGATGGTAATCATGATGAATGGATATGGTGTCATGCTATGGTGATTCATAAAAGTGGCCACAATGTTATTTATAGTTCTCTTGAATAATAAATACCTCCATTGTCAATCTAAATAAATTTAAGTTATGAACAAAAATATTATATACTATGTAGTAAACGGTGATCACCATTTTCATCATCATATAAGCCGTTGTCTGTCCACTGATGAGCATAGACATAAGATGAATTTATCAGATTTCCACAAGAAATAAAAGTAAACAATAGTATTTATGGTATATAAAACTAATTACCTTGTGATGTCATTAAATAGTTTTTATTAAGGTGACCTTACGAGATCATCATCCCGGTTTTTTTTTAATGGACGATAATGGAATGGTAACCACGCCTGCGCTAACGGTATACGCTGGCGGGGCGTATCCCAGTAAGGGATGATAGGTAAGAATGAAAAAGCAGGTCAATTAGCCCATCGTGATGAATACATCTGGAATTCAGCACGATAGTTTCCAGGGGGAACCACGTGGAGATCGACCTGACAAGGTAAATTGCTAGCAATGGCATTCCCATTGCTAGCAATATACCTAGTAGTCCGTACTACTAACCATCTAACAACAATCAAATCATACTGCCATAGGGAACGGTTCCGAGACACCTGCATTCACTGACTCCCTGTAATGCATTTGAGGTCGTCACCTTATCTAGTTGAGGAGGATGGAGGGCGGGGGGAGAGTCGCCATACACGGCGTTGTATTCAAAAATCTTTTTAAATATATAGTACACTAGCTTTTACCCGCTACTTCGTCCGTTTGACTGGTACATGTTTACTAATAAAGGCATAAAAAGTAACCTAAATCCTTCTCAATCCATGTGGCATGTTAATATCAAACTTCATAGTGGTTGGTTAAATCGTGAAGGCGCTATAGGGGAATAAACTCGCTTTCACATTTATAATATTAGTAAGAATGATGGCAGTATTAAAATGGTACCTTTTGTTTCAGGTGTCCAAGAAATGAAACGGAAAAGGTGCAGCAGTAGGTCGGGCGTCACGTGGTGACGTGTTGTCTCCCTCTAACCATGTCCCCAGACGACGTCGCCACCATGCGCTACGTACTCTTCTGTCTTCTGTCCTTATCTTTCAATAGGAACCTCGCGTTCGTGCTCGACAAGCAGAATCCGTATTCGCAGTTTCGTAAATGGAACGCGGGCCTGAATGGCACACTTGAGTTGGAGTTTAAAACGGATCAGCCGAACGGTCTGCTTTTGTATACGGACGATGGTGGCACATACGACTTTTTCGAACTGAAACTAGTGAATGGTGCGTTGAGATTAAGGTACAACCTGGGTGGCGGGGCTCAAATTATAACGGTCGGCAACAATCTCAACGATGGACACTGGCATAAAATCCAGGTGAGTACACTTTTGGGCCATTCAGTTGTGGTCCGCGATATTTTCTTGTAATGAAGTGTAGGGGATAGGATGATAATCGCTAACAAAGTTATATTGTTGTGGGTCAAGGTCATTTGGATTCGTAATGTCTCGTTAAAGTGGGCCAGCTAGAACAGTGATTACAACTTTTATGGGTGCTTAAAATATATGTTTCTTTTTTATGACACTAAGAATGACAAACAAGCAGGCGACTCACCTGATGGAAAGTATTAACCGTCGCCTATGGATATGAATAGCTTCATGAACATTACAGAATACGCTGTAACGCCAATAGTATCATAAATGCGTGCCCATTTTTAAGGACTATGATGATCGTATCTTATACAGGGTAGAAGAGGCAGGTTGGTCAAAACGAAAACAGTTGATTCAGATGGATGGTCTGAACCAATGGGTACAACATTTTCCCACCGGAAATGCACTGCAAGTATATAATTAACGATTCTTTGTTTTGACGCCGCGCAATGTATTTGAAATTTTATGATCCATACGACGCGTGATACGTAGGTATGGCACGGTCAATGGTGCTTCTTCGTAGGTAGTTCGTAGACTGTGGTGTTGATTATAATGCTTTTTTTTAAATGGATGATAATGGAATGGTAATCCCGCCTGCGCTAACGATATACGCTGGCGGGGCACCAGTGAGGGATGATAAGTGACGATGAAAGCAGGTCAGTTAGCCCATCGTGATGAATTGCACTAGAATTAACCAGGATGGTTTCCAGAAGGAACTATGTGGAGGTCGACCTGATTGGGTATATTGCTAGCAATGGGGCAGTTAGACCCCATTACTAACAATCCCTTTCCCCCCTGATTATATAGCTGATTCCGTGCATCGCAATACGATTTTAATACGTTTATTGCTGATTTTTTGGTATTTCATAGTATTTCACTATAAATTATGATTATTTCTTTATATTATGAAATAGTATTATAGATTACATAATTTTAAATGAATTTTCATTAAAAAGCAGGAAAAAAATGGAAATTTTTCGAAAAGAATTTCCACTGATTTTCAATTCAGAATAATGGTCTGAATTCATTGTTACAGTTTTTGCCAACCTGTCCATATGGGATCATTATGGAAGTATATCCTATCAGATAAAGAAAAAAGAATTTTCAAATCGGTTAACAGTTGACGGAGTTATAATCTAAGACATATAAAAAAAAAGTGTAACCGAATTGGGAACCTCCTTCGAAGTCTATTAAATATTAGCATGTAAAGTTAATAATTGCCACATCTATATAAATTAATTTTTATTTATTTATTTAAACTTTAATGCTCAGTAAAATTCTATGTACATTTGGCGGAATTAACACCGGACGGAGTTCTCTACCAGTCAACCATTGGGTAAACCGAGAAATACGAAGGCGGTGCATTTAATATCCATATCTAATTATTACAGAAAAGTTTCTTGAAGAAAACATCTATTTTATGTATGTGTATATGTATTTATTGATAGATACAAACAATTCACTACTACAAGCAAACAAACAAGTTGGTCTTATAAGAGTAACAATAAGATAAATGCGTAGGTGTCGCTATGTATCACAACCGTGGAAAGGTAACCAACTCAGCATAAAACTGCACGCTATACGTAGTGCTGATTTTTTGCTAGCATCTGTAAAGGGAAAGATTCCAATCTCGAATGCTTACCATTTTTTCTTGTTACATCAAACGAGTCTGTTTATTTTTAGAAGCAAACTTTCGCAATATAATCCGCCATCTTGTGAAAGTGGCCATTTTAAAAGATGTCATGTATTTTAACGCTATCTATTCTTCAAGCTCTGTCATTTGATATTCGTAAGGGTACTGTGGTCGTCACAGAATATACTGTGACGATCACAGTATCCTTGAAGCCTTTACTCCCGAGAACTGATTCCGTGTATTATATATTTTTTACTGCTATATTCCACCCTTGTAATATATCCATGCAATGACAGTTTTTTTATAGCAGAGGTACGGATGGGACAAAGTAAACTACAGAATTTACTTTATTGACATTACAGTGTATTATCGTGTATGTATGTGTGTTTAATGATATACATATATTTGTATTCATGTAAGTATATTTATATGATCACAACTTGTAGTAGTTATTGTGTTTCATTTGTTATATGATTTATAAACCAATATAGATATGTTATGTGACTGTTTACTTACAACATTTTTCGATATTTTTCACTACATAACTATATTTCTGTTTTGTCAAGGGTTGACTGGAAGAGAATATTCGCTATTCGCTATATATAGCGTTAAGTTCATTTTTTTGTCAATTTTTTTTTGTATTGTGGTCAATAAAGAATATATAGCGAATAATTGCAAATACAAACTTTAGAACTCTTTTTTTTTGGTTTAAGCCTAATCTCTAAGCCTAATTTATAATAATTAAACTTGTTTTTTAAACATGCAGGTGGCCCGTCGTGATGAACATACCTCCCTCATGGTGGACGGCGTCACGCAGAGTAAGACGTCCAGAGGCAAGGAGTTCGTATTCGGGAAGTTCAACACAAACTCCGACGTCTTCGTTGGGGGAATACCGCCTTCGTGAGTACTCTAGTTTTTAAAGGAAATATTTTTCTGACACAAAAAACGGTTTCATTGTATTTTGCGTTACTCTTTGCCGCTTTTTAGGATGAAAATTTGGGTACCTGATATATTGTATTTATAAGAAATTTATTTTATTATTGTAATTGTAAAAAAAAGGTAGTTTTTGCGTGAAACAGTAAAAAAACATCTATCCTTCCGTCCACGGTTAAAAACTTTCGCATTTACGAGTATAATATTAATAGAATTAATAGGAAGTAACCTATAGTTTATATTAAACGCACTTTTTAGAACCAACACAAAAAAAAATTGAGTATTTAAATAACTTTAATAGGCATTCCATTGTTTCTCCCTACCCTAATCGGAGACAGGCGTGACAGATGTGTATTTATATAGGTGATTCTAAAATTTCTATTATTTTTTTGTACATTATACGATATTTTTGTTAATTTTACACTGACTTTGATAGACTTTTTGTAATTTATAGAATTTACTCCTCCGTACAGGTGTTAAATTAATTTTGTTACCACAGAAGTATAATTTTTTTTAAATGAATTACGTTCTTTTTATTTAGAATCTTTAGAATCGTAATATGTTTTGGACCCATTGCTTTGTATGATGCTGGTATTTCTCTTGTATTTCTAACATACATCTGTTTAGTTTTTCGTTTATTATTATATACAATAATAATTACATACATAGTATTCTCAAACTACCTTTATAAATACATATATATGTCTGTATTATGTAGGTAATATGAGTGATATATATATATGTTATTTTTAAATTACTGTTTTAATTTATTACTGTTTTTGTTTATCTATTTATTTGCTCATTACGTTACAATTACAATTATATTTTCCGTTATTCTTGTCTACGGTCGACTGGTAGATAACGCTATATTGTGTAAAGTCCGCCATTTACACTATCTAGGTGTATTAGAGTTTAATAAATAAACAAAAGAAAGTTACATAAAGAAAGATGGCGATCAAATGGTAATTAGGAGTTGTAATTACCCGCAACCAGTGTTACGGCAACCAGAATTAGCCACACAAATGAGAACATCAGGAAACTATTTGGTAAGCACATAGGACTATACTGGTGTTTACTGCCAGTGTTTCAGAACTTTAGGGTATATAGAATCTGAGACCCTAAATCCGGACATTGTTCAATTTAATTGTCAACTTCTGTAATTAAACCGAGGGTAATTGTGTTCTGACTTAATTGCCACTAAGTTTACACAATGAAAGGGACTGTCTCGAAAAACATAAGTCCGAGTTAGGGTTGTCACAGTGAGTGGACAAGTGAAAGTCCGTAGGCAAATTTCGGGAACAATATGTAAATTCTCTGGCTTGTCGGTGATCAGTTAATTACTGATTCATCACTAATAATTAGTAAGTGAGGCATTAACCTTTGGTCGTGTGGTCCCGGCATAGAACAGGCCACCCTTTGCTTTCCCGTGGATGGGAGGATGGGTAGCAGGGTTCCTCTTAAAACATCTCTAAAACCTAACTGTGTTTCTCAATCTGCTTGCCAAGCATGGCAACTACTGGCAAAACCTCTTAAGGGGGAGGCTTAAGTTTAGCAATGGACAGTTGAAGGTTAATAAAATGAGACTTTAACTTGAGCAAATATAAAAGTGAAAACGACATTGTCAGCGCATGACATCCCTAGTAATACAGGCGTCCACAGGCTACGGTAATTCCGTTTACCATCAGACGGGTCGTATGCTTGTTTACGACTAAAGTAGTATAAAAATAGTTATTGTTTCCTATGTGACTTTGAAAAAAGGAAGGTCAATCAGGTCTCATTTTATGGGATTCATCATTGTCATCATTTCAGCCATTATCCGTCCACAGCCTTCCCCATAAGGAACGGTTCTGAGCCACCTGCATCCACTGACTCCCTGCAATGTATTTGAGGTCGTCACTCCATCTAGTTGGGTCGTTCTACACTGCGATTTATTTGTAATTTTTAAACTGATTTTTACAACTTTTATTTGCATTTTTTTTAAAACTTGTGTTCATTTTTTATTCGATGCCTATATATATATGTAACGGGGAAATAAATGAATTCACTGTATTTTTGTCGTTTCCAACAATCGTTTCGACTTCATCCGGAAAGAGACAAAAAGTAACAAAGACACAGTGAGTTCATTAATTTCCCTTTACATATGTACTTATATATATACATTTTCATTTAGGGGGAGTTTGCCTATTGTTGTCCCTCTTGGTAGACAGGTTAGCTGCTACAATTAGGTTAGGGGGAAGGGATTGTTAGTAATGCGGACTACCAGTCCCATTGCTAATAATATGTAATAATATGTCAGGTCGACCTCCACGTGGTTCCCTCTGGAAACTATCATGCTGAATCCCAAGTGTATGGGCTAATTGACCTGCTTTTTCATTCTCAATAATTATCTTTCACTGATACCCTGCCAGTGTATACCGTTAGCATGGACGGGCTATCATTCCGTTATCATCATTTAAAAAAATGAAAAAAAAATGCAATTAAGCACTGACGATGTATAAGAGGGACGCTGCTGCCCATCCCTCGACCGTTAAGTCCTTTTAGTCGCCTCTTCCGACACCTACAGGAAAGGATGAGGTAGTCCATTCTACGCTGAGACCATATGGAGAATTTTTTTTATAACAAAGAGGGTAAATGTTTTTTTTATGCAACTTACAATGGAAAACAAGCTGACGGTCTACCTGATGGAAAGTGGTAACCATCCCCTATAGACATAAGCAGTTCCATGGGCATAACAGAGTATAGTAAAATTTCATCCCAACCATCTGGACGAGTGGCGGTCCTCCACTGTGCGTTTTTCAAGGCACTTTCTCCCACGCACAACCATTCTTTGGAATCAACTTCCAGTAGCAGTAGTTCCGAACTGATACGACAACATAACCTTCAAGAAAAGAGTACATTCCTTTTAAAAAAGGCCGGCAGCACACCTGCAATGCCGTTTGTGTTGTGGATGATCATGGGCGGCGGTAGTCACTTACCACCAGGTGACCTGCATGCTCGTTTGCCCCTGTGTTGTAAAAAAAATACTGTTTCACCCATGATACCCCCATGCGTTGCCATTCCTGAGGGCTCAGGTGTTATTCCTATGTACTTTTGTACGTTTTGTTTAGATTCGTATTCGACTTTCAAATGTGTGTTACGCTTGTTTTTATTGATGCTCCCGCCGGTTATCCTTTAGCAGGAAGTTCCGTAATACGAAGCCTATTAGAGTCATACACGTGTCCCGCATTTCAATTGGCTACAGACCTCATTAAAGTGTACTATTGTACTTAGGTGTTCTCGGATACATTTGAGGCAAGAAATTCTGGATGCGTAAATTTTTCTTGTTGATTTTTTTTATACAACTTAGAATGCCAAACAAGCTGACGGTCCACTTGATGGAAAGTGGTATCCGTCGCCTATAGACATGAGCAGTACCATGGACATAACAGAGTATACTGTTTCGCTCATGATACTCCCCATGCGTTGCCATTCCTGAGGACTCAGGTGTTATTCCTCTATACCCAGTAAATTCACGCCATATCCCACCCTTCAAACCGAAACACACCCATGCAAACACAGCTGCTTTACCTGTTGAAAATTTATATTTTACTAGCTATCCGATCCGGCTTTGCACGGGTTTATAGAACTTTCGCTATGTATGCCCTGGCATGAAACGAGCCACCCTTACCTTTCCCGTGGAGTCGTAAGAGGCGATTAAGATCCCTCTTAATCGCCTCACAATCACAGCGAGAGAAGGGCAGCAGCGTCTTTCTTAAAACATCTCTAAAACCCTAGCTGCGGTTGCCAACCAGCTTGCCAAGCATGGCAACTATTAGCAAAACTCCCTTTATGGGGAAGACTTACGTCCAGACTTATGTCCAGTAGTGGACAATTAACGGCTGAAATAATAAATAGGAAAAAAATATCGGATATCCATATATTGGGTTTTACTGCATATGTATTTTAGCATATACTGATGGTCACTCTATTCTCCCAAATTTGAATTTATAACTGAATCTATATTATTGTAAACAAATACAAAATTTATTTAAAAAGAATACGAGCCGAGTTTCTTGTCAGTTCTTCTCATCTCGATATCATTCCGAACTGACGGTAGATTTGACATATCACAAGAGTCTGGAATAGAGCTACATGAATAAAGATATTTCGAATTTGAGTTTGAACTGAACATTGATTAGCACCTATTTCGATTTAGCCCATACTAGACGGATATCAATTCGTATCACTGGTTATTTAATTTCAATTATTTTGTTGAATTCTACTACTATTAGTACATAAGTAACAGAGTTCGCTAAGCAGGCTCCCCTATCTCTTGCATTGAAACAACTCAATGATATTTTGAGCCAGTATCCGCAATTGGATGTGTTTGCCTCCAACTTGCTGGAGTTTCGTCGAGTGACCACAGAGTATTTGTGTTTAGATTTTTTTTTTGTTTCAGTTGAGTATTTTTGTATTATTTTTTGTTTAATATTTTTTGTGTAATATTGTATGTATGTTATTGTATGTTATTGTACTCATGCTTTCCTGGGTGAGCGTATTGGAAGACTGTAAAGCTCATCCAGTGGATGTAATAAATAAATAAATAAATAAATATGTGTGTGAATTTAATTACTGTATTTAATTTTTATAAATTAAAATCGTTTGCCATCGAGAATTCATTCTCAGATGCTAGAACCTAAATAATCGCGTATAATGCGGTTTTAGAGGAATTTTCTCCCATAAACGCTTAAGAATCAGCCCCCAGCCAGGGTTTTCCCTAAAGATTACTGTATAGGGCTCTTCAAAAAGTGTGTATTAAGGTTTCTTAAGGGCCAGTAACCCGTACGTGACACCCCTAGTGTTGCAGACACCCATTGATTACAGTAAACATTTACCATCAAACAGGCTGTGTACTCGTTTGCTATCTTTATGGTATAAAAAAATCATGCATTTTTGCCATCAGTATCGATCACTATTTATCCCCTGATAGTTTACATTATATATAATAGAAGTATAGATTTACTTGTCATTCGACTAAATTACTAACGCTGCCCGAACTAGACATTGGAGATAGTTTTAGGCAAAGGTACTTGAATCAATAGCGTGTCTACGATACCGTAGTACCTACGCTACGTGAACGAGATTGTAGTTGTCGGTAATTGGCTACGGAGTTCGTAGCGGTCTACGACGTAGCAATTACATGGAAACTCTGTGAGTGAAGTCAGTTACAATGTATTTGTACTCAGTACTATTATTATATACTCTTGATGTCTTTTTATCCAAAAATATATATGGGGGGGTGGAAGAGATTGTTAATAATCAAATTTAGTGGCCAATGGGACCACTTTTGGTTGGCAATATATGAAACCAACTCGTTTGGCCCATCGTGACGTATTCGACAAGAATTAGCCACGATAATTTCAATAGCGTGGAAATCGACTTGTTAGGGTGTGTTAGTAGCAAGGGGACAGTTAAATTTATTACTAACAATCCCTTCTTACCAATATAAGCTATTAGGTCGCCCTCTACGTCTGAGCATCTTTCGTTAGATTAGCAAAATATAATATTTTTTACCTTGCCACGATCGACTGGACTAATAGTCGCGATCGATCTGTTGGCCACCTCTGACATAAAGGATATTTAATGTATTGATTCACGCAGTCAAAGTCGCGGTATAGAGCTAGTCATTTACATACGTAATAACACTAGCCGTTGGCTGTAATATTATAAATTTATTCATGAACATTGCGCCTTTGTCATTGGGCCGTTTTCGAAATTATCCTAATTGCTTTGGTCCACGTGATAAGTGTTACGCTACGAATAAATAATAATTGTTCGTTTGCGTGTTGCCACCACAGAGTTTGGTGTAAGTCATGAGAGATAGCGTCGGTGATTTTAGCTCTTTCGTCTTAATTAAATTGACTTGGCTTTTTCCATACTAATTGTTAACACTAATACATGCCTAGACAGTGGCGGACAGGTATAAACGTAGTGGTTAGGCTGTGTAAATTATTACAGCGCAACAGTCACCATACAAGCCTGCAAATTTTATATTAATCGCGCGATTGGGACGCCCTCTGTGTGACACTATACTTTACCAGAGGGAGACTTTGTACAAAAGTCGATTGCTTGGGTACCTCTGTCCTACTCGTGTTTTAACCGTGAAGCAGTTGTGTTTGCATGGCTGTGTTTCTGTTTGAAGGGTGGGGTATGGCGTGAATTTATTGGGTACAGAGGAATAACACCTGAGTCCTCAGGAATGGCAACGCATAGGGGGTATCATGGAAGAAATAGTATACTCTCTTATGTCCATGGTACTCCTCATGTCTATAGGCGACGGTTACCATTTTCCATCAGGTGGGCCGTCAGCTTGTTTGCCATTTTAAGTTGTATAAAAAAAAACTACTACAAGGCTGTCTTATTGTTACTCTGTAAATCTTATTATAATATATCTATTTATTAATGTTGTATCAAACACTAATATTGGAAAGAGAAAAGATTAGATTTTATCTATATTTCTTTGTTTTTTTGGGGTGGATAAACTAAACGTTACGCAAAAAGAAATCGTATTATCATTGCTGTAAAGCCCTGTAACCCTTCTGATCTATGGTATTTCCGACCTTTTAGTGTCCCTTTCTGATCATTGTCAAAGGCAGAAATTTTAAGACGTCCTTAGGACCGATATTTTTTATTTCCTTAGGACGAAAAGTGGGCTTTCGGAACGTTGTATCGTTTATACATGAGTGGGTTCATGGAATGTATTGAACGTGAAGGGTTACTAGCTATCTACTTACTGGTGCGAAGGTGTCGCCCTCTGGTTTTAAGAGTGTGTACTTTTAAAGATTACAATTAATTCTTCATCGTATATATCGTCATAGTCGTAGAATACTGACGGATCTTCATATGTAATATTTGTCAGATCCGTCAGTATTCTACGACTATGACGATATGTAGTAGGTCGTCCATTGCATTACAACGAATAGAGTGGCCGTTATGAAATTGTATTTCCATTGAATTCACAACTTAGTTTCTATTAAACTTTGAATAAATTAATTTTTTTAAAGTAGACTTTACTTTGCTAATAATAATTTAAATGTTAATAATTAGTACATTACTGAAGCGGCCAGCAACTGAGGCATTGATGGACGAACGTGCAAATGTGGGCTAAGGCGTAGCCGAGGCACACATACGTGAGTCCATCAATGCCTAGTTGTGGCCAAGGCTTGTATAGTACTTTTCTCAAACAATACGCGGAACTCAAAAACACAATTTTACTTTTTAAGTTCAATGACGAATAACAAACAATAATAATTTTTCACGCGCCATAATGTTCCTTTGTTTTTTTTTTTCAATAAACAGCTTTCTATTTGCAAGCCAGTTCAAAATTTAAATAAAACCTTTCATTAGCTACCTCCTTGGTAGCCATGTTTCGAAGTAAAAGGTCATTCCATTTTTAAATTACAGGACAGATATGAGTTTACATAGTAATTTATCTGGCCGCAAAACACGACAGATATGGATTTTCATACAACTTTTGCCGGCCGCTGCCCGCATGTATCTGGCCAGTACGGCAATTTTGATTTATCTCGAAAAAGATTGTCAAAATAATGCTCACATTTCCAAGCATGTTTGAGAAAAAATAATTATTGCAAGAATGTATGAATTTGTTGCCCCAACAATAGGAGACTCTTCAATTGCTTTTAAATATTAGCATAACTTTCAAGAAAAGAGCATACTCCTTTTTAAAAGACTGGCAACACACCTGCAATGCTGTTGGTGTTATGAGTGATCATGGGCGGCGGTAGTCACTTACCATCAGGTGAGCCGCATGCTCGTTTGCCCCAGTTTTCTGAAAAAAAAAAATTTTTTTTACTTGCTGTAATAAAGTGTAAAATAAATAAATAAACAATAATATTATCTATTAATTAAGTAATTATTCTATTTATATATGTATATATGTGTTTTTTATTGCACAATAAAACTCTTTACATTAATAATAGGAGCTATTTTTATTGTAAAAAGGTATTATTATAGTAAAACTAACAAACATTTGACAAAAGATTTAAATATTAATAAAGTTATTAACAAGTATTTAATCGTTATTTTATTGTTATTGTAAAACTAATAAAACACACTATTGGACAATGTAAGTTTCGTAAACACATCAAACTTTATGGCACTTGAATTTAGAACGTAGAATCGAGTCTATAACAGCGAAGGGAAAGGGATTGTTTGTTATGGGGTTTAAAATACTTATTGCTAGCAAAATACTTCTTTAGATCGACCTCCACGCGGTTCTTTTTGGAAATTATCGTGTTAAATTCTTGTTAAATTTGTCATGATGGGCCAAACAGCTTTTGTCTTTATTTATCATACCTCACTGGTACCAGGCTAGCGTATACCGACAGCGTTTGCGCGGTTATCATTCCATATTCACCCATTAAACTCCGAGTAAGTCGTTTTGAGTCATAATTTAAATGGGGGCCATAAAATTATTTGTTTTGTTTACTAACAAGGTTTGCTGGGAGAAATCTCTTATTGGGGATAAGTTCGCATTTGTACATTTTTTTTATACAACTTAGAATGGCAAACAAGCTGACGGCCCACCTGATGGAAAGTGGTTAACGTCGCCTATAGACATGAGCAATACCATGGACATAACAGAGTATACTGTTTCGCCCATGATGTCCCCCATGCGTTGCCATTCCTGAGGACTCCGGTGTTATTCCTCTATACCCATAAAATTCACGCCATATCCCACCCTTCAAACCGAAACACAGCCATGCAAACACAGCTGCTTCACGGTTGAAACACGAATGGCACAGAGATACTCAAGCAATCGACTTTTGTACAAAGTCTCCTTCTGGTTACATTACGTTTAAAACTAATTTTAAACGTAATGTAACCATTAACATTATGTTTGTGTACAATAAAGAATAGTTTAAATTGTTACTAACAAATATATTTCATGGTTATTTTACTTTTCTTTCATTCATTCATTCACATCAGTCGTTAATTGTACACTGCTAAAGATAGGTCTGCCCCATAAAGGGGATTTTGTCAATAGTTGCCAAGTATAGCAAGTGTGTGTGGTAGGTTGACAATCGCAGGCTTTTGTTGTTATTTTAAGAGGGACGCTGTTGTCCATCTCTCGACTTTTAAGTTTCCTTAATTGCCTTCTACGACACCCACGGGAAAGGAAGGGGTCTTACAAAAAAAAAATTAAAAAAAAGAAAACAAAGTTGTAACTATACTATTTCTCTGTGTAGGAGATATTTAGGGGGGAGGGGGATCGTCCTACACTGTGTTTGTCCATACGGAGTCGCCACTTAAGAGCCTTTCTTCCCTATCAGTTGTCGGTTCTTCGAACTATGTGACCAGCCCATTGCCTTATAGAACCCATTGTAAAAAAAATCCCTTTTTTTGTTTCATAAGTTCATAGAAATCCCGTACATGCATACGAGTACATACGAGTAGCTATGTCATATATCATACCAAAAACATATTTACGACATGGTGTTCCCATGGTTTATGATTAAAAATATATTCGCGTTCCATTTGACAGTTTGCAGGGGAGGGAAGCGTGCTCGGTAGCAGGTTCTATCCCTGGGGAATGTATATTTGTATTCATAAGAGATACTACGTTATCATGGATGCTCAACAGTGCTGTTTTTGAAAAAAAAAAAACGGGTCTTCATTTATTTACGGGTTTTAAACGGATTACAATATTATGTGTGTTTCTTTTACAAATGAAAAAGGTTACGGATTTAATTATCTTGAACCTTTTTTGTTATTTTTTTTTATCTATAAACATATTTAAAAAAAATGGGAAGCTTTTTAATTAGACCGTATTTTTTAATCCTTTGACTGCTCGAGTCAAATCGGTAATTTTATATTGTTTTTTGTTTTTGTTTTTATATATTTTTTACTTTCACTGAATCATTATGTTAGTAGCAGTCAATTAAATCACATCTCATTTATGGTCGTCATATCATCATCATATTAGCTTTTAACTGTCCACTGCTGAACATAAGTCTCCTTCTTGGGGGATTTTTCCACTAGTTGCCATGCTTGGCAGGCGCATTGGCAACTGTAGTTAGGTTTTGGAGATGTTTTAAGAGGGACGCTGCTGCCTATCTCTCGCTCTCTCTTAGTCACCTTTTATGACATACATGGAAAGGAAGGGGTGGCCTATTCTATGCCGGGACCACACGGAAACTCATTTATAGTATTATAATATTATTATTACTTATTTATTTTTTATTTAAAACAACTTAGAATGGCAAACAAACTGACGGCCCACCTAATGGAAAGTAATAACCGTCACCTATAGACATAAGCAGTACTATGGACATAACAGAGTATACTGTTTCGCCCATGATACCCCCCATGCGTTGCCATTCCTGGGGACTCATGTGTTATTTCTCTATACCCTGTAAATTCACGCCATATCTCACCATTTAAACCGAAACACAGCCATGCAAACACAACTACTTCACGCTAGAAACATGAATGGGACAGAGGTACCCAAGCAATCGACTTTTGTACAAAGCCTCCCTCTGGTAAAATTATTACTAATTATATAATTATTAATAATATGATTTATTATTTATCATATTATTTTTGCACCTTATATATATATATGTCATATAAATGTCTTATAATATAGATATTAGGTTATAATAAAAATGTACACAGGCGGACTTATCCCTTAAAGGGATTTCTTCCTGTCAACCTTGAGGACCCGCAAGGAAAAAATATCTATAGGTTTTATATAAATTATGACATATATTTTGACATAAATTTACAGGGTATAGAGAAATAACACCTGAGTCCTCAGGAATGGCAACGCATGGGGGGTATCATGAGCGAAACAGTACACTCTGTTATGTCCATGGTACTGCTCATGTTTATAGGCGACGGTTACCACTTTCCATCAGGTGGGCCGTCAGCTTGTTTGGCATTCTTAGTTGTATAAAAAAAAAATAACAAATATTTATTTATTTATTTTATATATTATATTGGTATAGAAAGATCAATCTTTTTATCAGTGAGGCCGTCTAAATAGAACGCAATATATGTATACACTTTTACATTTGTTGGCACGAGATGGAACTAGCGGTCCTTATCTTGTTGCAACCCTTTGTTGGAAGTAAAAGAAGAATAGGATAAACCGAAATAGTATCCATTGCCCTCGTTTGCGGTGGTAAGGGGATGTTTAGACTAGTGATGTGCCGGATCGTTAAAAATGTATATCCGCGGATACGGACTCGGATTTGAGTAAATAGTATCTAGATCCGTGGATACGAATACGGATCTTTATATTTTTTACTCGGTTGGTATTAGACAGTAAGTTTTAATGGATGATAAAGGAATGGTAATCTCTTATTATACTTAGGCATTAGTAAGGATGAAAACGGATCTGAGCTGTGATAAACTCATAAGAATTAGACATGATGGTTTTTGTTTTGTTTATAATTTAGAACAGCCTTTCCCAAAGTGGGCGATAACGCCCCCTTGTGGGTCTGCAAGGCTAAAGGTGGGCGGTAAGAGATTTAGAAAAAAATGGGGGCGTTGTGTAGAGGCTTGGGGTGTGATTTGTGGGCAGTAGACAAAATAAGTTTGGGAACCCCTGATTTAGAATATAATGGAGCAGCATTGATTACGTTTGTATGTTTAGAGTTCCTAGTATTCCAAACAACCTGTCTGCCAAGCGTGGCAACTACTGAAATATTTAAACTTTCACATTTAATATTTACATTAATATTTTCATTAGTGTATATTAGTAATATATATATATATATATATATATATATATATATATATATATATATATATATATATATATATATATACAGTTTAGTTTGAAGCTTTAACTTAGCTTGTCCAATGTATGGTGAGGCAGGCTTTATATAGGTCGTTGCTACCATTTGAGCCGTGTTTCTGCAAGTCAGTTAAACTTTTGTATGGCATCTTTTATTGGAAACTAGGTCTTGTAGCCGGTGGTTTTTATTTTTAAAGTAAATTGAAATATCGGTTTGAATGGTGAGATATGGCAGTATAATTACAGGATACGGTGATATACCTTAGTCTTAAAAATAGCAATGCATGAGTGGTACCATCGTATCATAGTAATGTCCATTGTGGGACTCATATTAATAGGAGACGATTAATAATTTTAATTAGATGGGTCATATGTTTGTGTAGTAATCCATATTTCATATTTACTAAAAAGTAATACGTAAATATGCTTCTTAAGAGCATATTTATGTATACAACAAAATGAATGAAAATCCTGTATTTTGAGTGTAAAAAAGTATTTCGAAACCTCAAAAGAAGTCTATGAAGTAATTGTAAAGTTTTTAGTTATATTTATGAGTATATATGTACACTGGTTCATCATCATTACCATCATATCAGCTTTTAACTGTCCACTGCTGAACATAAACCCCCCTTGGGGGGGTTTGACAGTAGTTGTCACGATTGACAGGCGGGTTGGCAACCGCTGTTAGACTTTAAAGATGTTTAAAGAGGGACACTGGTGCCCATCCCTCGCCCTTCCTTAGTCGGCTCTAACGTAACCCAAGGGAAAGGAAGAGGTGGCTTATTATTCTATGCTGGGGCCAACACAAAAGGTATACTGGTTACTACCGCTACCGGGATGAAAGGGATTGGTAGTAATGAAGACTGAGAATCCCATTGCTAGAAATATACCCAACCAGATCCGACCTTCTCGCGGTTCCCCCTGGAAACTATCATGGTTAATTCCTGATGAATCCATCATGATAGGCTAACTGGCCAGTTTTCATTCTCATCGATCTCCCTTCACTGGTGCTCCGCCAGCGTATCCCGTAAGCGCAGGCGGGGTTACCATACCATTTTCACCCATCAAAAAAAAAATACTGCCGCTACCATTAGTATGTACTTACGTGATTGCCAATACTATAGAAATAAGTTGGCATTGCATTCAAGAATTGAGGAAATATAAACAGTTATTTAACATATTCATACATTATAAATGTAATTAGATTTATATAAACATACACATAAAAATATATGATATATATATATAATTTAATATTGTTCATCACGTTGCATCGTCAATTATATTTTTCGTTATTCCTGTCTACGGTCGACTGGTAGATAACTCCATATGGCGTTAAGTCCGCCATTTGCACTTTCTAGGTGTATTAAAGTTTAATAAAAATATTATTTATATATATATATAAAGAAAAAAAAAAGAAAAAGCTGTAGGATACAGCTACTGTACAGATTTGAGTTAGGTTTGTATTTATATTGTTCACGCGTGGGTGTTAATGTTATTTCAATTTTGCTGACAATAGGCTTATATTAAAAGGTGTAAACATTTTAATACCTGTGGGTGTATTATACGGGTTGGATACAGAGAAAGTAAATATAATAAAAGCAGCCATAAAAATAAACATGCTGTAGAATATCCCTTGAAACGACTACGTTGGTGGATGGAATGAATGTTGGAAACAACAATTTACTTAAGTAGCTTTTAAAAGGTGAATAAATTGACGAATTTGAGAATGAATGTTAATATTTACTAGTGTAATGAGTTAAAACTAGTTTTTATCCGCTACTTCGTCCGCTTGAGTGGGATACGTTGACTAGCCTTGATAGAAGTAGGTAATTCCTTCTCCGTCCCATAAAATACGTGATGTATTTATTATTATCAAAGTATGTTTTTATAAGCACAGAGTTTAACATTGATTCCTACACTAGGCTGAGTCTGTCTTGTAGGAAACAGGATTCGTTATATACTATGTTGTTATATTATATGTACATATGTTATATACTAAATACGGTAATCAATTGTGGCTTGAAAGCACTAACAGCTGTTAACAATCTAATATTCGCTTTTATAATATTTTTTTTAATAGGAGATAATGTAATGGTAACCGCGCCTGCGCTATTGGTATACAGTGGCGGGGCACCAGTGAAAAATGATAGGTGAGAATGAAATAGGTTAGTTGGCCCATAGTGAGGAATTTATAAAAGATTATCTAAGATGGTTTCCGAACCGCGTGGAGGTCGACTTGGTAGGATACTTCGCTAAAAATGTGGCCGTTTTTTTTTGTTGGATGAAAATGGATTGGTTGGCTTGCACTAACGGGATACGCTGGCGGAGCACCAGTGAATCGTGTGGAAGAGTGGGTGATCGATGGGAATGAAAACAGGCCAGTTATCCTGTCATGATGAATTCATCAGGAATTAATCATGATAGTTTCCAGAGGGAACCGCGAGGTCAACCTGGTTGGGTATATACAAAATGAGGTCGTTAGTTCCCCATTACTAACAATCTATTTCCCCTATTTTAATAATATTGGTAAGGAAGGATCGGTATCGGTCAGTCCATATTTACATATACGAGTATAGCCCTACAAAAATTATTAATGTCAAAGTTTAAAAAAAATGTTTGTATGTTTATTACTCAATTACGCTTAAACGGCTGAACTGATTTGAATTCGATTCATGCAGATAAAGTCAAGAGAAACAGCGAGTGATTTACATTTTTATTTGCTAATTATTATTATTTAGGTAAATCTAAGTTCAATATGAACTAACTAGTCTGGAAAACTGAAGGGAGTCGTTGATTTATCTTCTATCCAACCTTCTATGTATAAATGGTGGTACTGCCAAAAATTAGGCTGCACACAGAATTATGAAAATAATATTAATGTGACAAGCGAGCGTGAAATTAGTTTTGTTCCCTCAGGACTGGGTTGTAAATCACGGTCCTAAACTAAGGAACTGTGATATATGGTCTGGAATCGAGCTGAGGACGTATTTAGGGGATGATACGATGGTTTCGCCAAGTAAACACTTCGTCATATTTTAAACGTTAATTGTTAATTCCACCCCTGAATACAGGCTTCAAATAGACTACCAAAGGGATGCTCCTGAGCTACTTGCATTTACACTGGTTTCAAAGGGATTTTCTCCCGCGAATGCTCAGGCTGTGAGATAAGTTCGCTGCTGAAGTTTTTCCTAAAGACTACAGTATGGGGTTCTTCCAAAAGGGCATATTAAGATTTATTCAGGGTTGGTAACACGCACGTGACACCCCTAATGTTGCAGGCGTTCATAGGCTACAGTGATCGATTACCATTTGAAGGCCTGTATGCTTACTTACTATCTTTGTGGTATAAAAAAATACTGATTGGTTATTTATTTATTTATTTATTTTTTTGGAAAACGTACAGCTGAATTACAGTCAATACATAATCAAATTTATATCTATGTTAAGCCATGAATCGTTTTCACATTTGCGTGATGACAATGATCGGTTTTTATATATGCAAAATACATACATACACATACATACATACATTCATACACATATATATATACATACACATACACATATATACATATACACACACACACACACACACACACACACACACACATACACATACACACGCATACATACACACATCTATAATAATTAAAAAGTTATAAATTTTGATGAGACATCTTTTAGCTTGATATATAATAACAAAACAAAAGTAATATAAAGCAAAACAACATTACTAAAATAGTCAATTAGGTGCAGCAGGGCGAGAACCAAAGAATGATTTTGCCACCTGCAATTTAATTGCATGCGGCTTTGTGTGGAACAGATCAATATCATGGTCAAACAATAATTTGTTAAACTTAACTGGAGCTCTGCAGAAATATGAATTTCGCCTAAAGTTGGTTCTGTAACGCGGTACATACAAACACGGTGTTTTCCTACGATTTCTAGTAGGAACAAAAAGGTTTATATTTTGAACCAGTTCAGGACAATTAATATCACCTCTTGCGATACTGACTAGCAATATTACATCTGCTATATCCCTTCTAGTTGCAAGAGGTAAAAAATGAAATCGCTTACACCTGGATTCGTAGTTGGGATCATCAGTTCGCGCCTTGTATTGCAAGTACTTCATGAATCTCCTCTGAATGGATTCTATCCTATTAATATATACATTATAACACGGATTCCACACCTGAAATAATAAAAATAATTTGAGGGAATACCATGTATAAATGACATGCCATTTGATAACTTCCGTAACGTGATGATGGTGAGTATTTTGCTTTGCGTCGATAGGGTTCCAGGTTCAATACTGGGCAGGGACATTTAGGAAATTAATTATGGCTGAACAGAATTGGTTCGGATCTGGGTGTTGTGGTTGAAGTCGATAACTTCATGACGAAGATCAGCAGTATTTCAATTACTGAAACCTGTATTGACACTAGTGTAAACATCGCCTAAACATTGGATCCAATGTTTGCGTTATACAATTTTAAATCGTGTCATTTTACGTCCGAAGGTTTGGTCCAACCCTTTTATGCCGTCAAACAAAAGAGTACAAAATATGCTACATCACGGCCATATTGTTAAGGGATGATTTGTGGGAGTCTGTCTCTATGATTTGTTAGGGTAATAATGAGGCGGGCTCATTCGTAACGAGCTCTAATCTTGGATGATTGTCGGTTGTTCGCATTTTATGCTCTCCTGGTACTTTATGGAACAATGCACTAAGTTTCTTTGAATGAAATTGTAAATGGTTTAGTTGATTCAGGGTTCCCGTATTGAGTGAATAGTGCGTCTTTGTTGTTCGATACAGCCTGTAGATACAGAATGACTTTCGTGTAACGCTAATGGATTATTATGTTGATAATGGACTAACATGATTCATTTATATATTTTTTTTTATCAAGCTGGCCCGACGGACATTATGTTCAGAGCCATTGGACTGTAACAGGCCGTTTTTAATACTTGATTCAAATGTATGAATTGGCAGTTAGGAACAGTTGAGGGGAATGGGTTTGTTATTAATGGAGATAAAACAGTCTTTAACAATATACTATATCAGTTCGATCTCCATACGGTATCCCCTGGAAATATTACGATGGTGTGAATTCATCATGATGGGTTAACTCATCTGCTTTCATCCTCACCTGTCATCTCTCACTGGTGCCCCGTTAGCGTATACATATACTATTCTATTCTTGCCTATTAAAAAAAAGTTAAGAACAGTTTGTATGGGAAAAAGAAAAATGTCTTTTTTTTTCTGGACAATTTCTTCATTTTTTTCATTATAAAAACTTTCATTGCATTTAAAAGACCAAATTTGAAAAATAAAATAGTCGAATTTGTCTAGCTTTTCTCTAGTTTTGCTCTTAGTAACGCTTCAAGCTATTCATTTTTATATACCTAGACAGATTTGCACTGAGAATATCGTGATTTACTGGATTGTTACTACGATTTATATAAGTTGTGTGGTTGAATGGACAGTACATTATCTGTGACGATACTAAAAACTATGTGCCAATTTAAAATTTTACATAAATTTACAAAAGGTAATGGAGAACACTACTAACGAATCGAATTAATCCGATTACTGGCGGTAGGCGACCTGCGACCTGTATGTTTAGGAAAATCTGACCATGTTGAGTATTAGGTATATACATTTTCCACAATTGTAATTGTCTCTTAAATGGAAAAATTAATATATTTCATTCAAGTAAACTTAAGTAGAGATATATATTTACATTATTACATTATTACATGACACAGTATTACATTTCCATATTTAGAAATAATAGGATCTTCATCGTGCCTCCAATCAAACTGTTTATAATTACTCCTCTCCATCCAAAGGTTGCCTGGAAGAGATCGCTTTTAGCGATAAGGTCGCCCATTGTTTTCTCATTGTGATTATTTCTTGTAATTGTTTATATTTATAATAAGTTTACTATTGTAATCTTGTGGAGAAAACAATAAATAGTATTTATCTATTTAATTATAAGTATTTTGCGATAATATTTGTTTATGAATCTACCGTTCAGTTCGAAATACAATTTGAACTGAGAAGAACGGGTAATAAACTCAGCTGACGCTTTTTATAAATAAACTTGAGTTTACAACAAGAATATATCATTAAGTATTATAGTTTTGTTTTTAATGGGTGATAATGGAATGGTAACCCCGCCCACGCTAACGGTATACACTGGCGGGGCACCAGTGAAGGATGATAGGTGAAGATGAAACAGGTCAGTTGGCCCATCGTGACGAATTCAACAAGAATTGTTCACGATGGTTTCCAGGGGGAACCACGCGGAGGTTGACCTAATAGGGCATATTGCTAGCAATGGGGCTGTCAAACTCCATTGCTAACAATCTCTTTCCCCCCTAAGTATTATAGTAGTGTTAATATTAAGTTTATTTTTATTTCGCTTTATAGTAATGTTGAACAGTTTAGATATGTACGTGAGTGTAGAGCGGGATCATTTGATAAGAACTTTCATTCATATTCATATAGACTTTAATGGATCCAGTCGCTGAAATATTTATAACTGACTGCGACTTGTTTATAGAGTTTTCGTATGTTTACTTTACTCGTTTCAAATCCAAGTGACATACATCACTTTAGCTTTTATATTTAATTTTTTAAGTAATTTCAAAAAGGAAGACGTAAATGGTATTTTTTTTTTATTTTATAAATACTAAGAGGTAGCAATCAATCAAATATCATATCATCTCACTAGAGGGAGATTTTGTACAAAAGTTGTTTACCTGAGTACCTTTGTCTGTCCGATTCTTGTTTCAACCGTGAAACAGTTGTGTTTGCATGGCTGTGTTTCAGTTTGAAGGGTGGGATATGGCAGTGAATTTACAGGGTACAGAGGAATAACATCTGAGTCCTCAGGAATGGCAACGGAGGGTATCATAGGCGAAACAGTACACTCTATTATGTCCATGGTACTGCTCATGTCAGATTGTTTGCCATTCTAAGTTGTTTAAAAAAAAACAGACTTTTAAGTTGATCATTACGAATTTTTTTACTAGAAGATGTGAGAGTAAATCAACTACTTTTTATTCCGGTCACGTGGACGAAGTCGTGGATAGAAGACAGTTAAAATATATGTCTAATATTATCTTATTACAGCTTGTAAGCTAAAACGTCTTAATGTCGATGACGCCTGCTGGCATGTAACACGTAAGGGACATAACTCAACAGACTCAAGCTATAACGGACACATGGCGTCGCGTCCGTAGATTTAATCTAACGGTCCTAGGCAAGGGGATTTTATGTAATATTTATTGAAAACTTAATATAATAGTCAATTGTTGTAATATAATAATCATAATTGTAGGTATATTATATGTACATGTGTGTGTATATATATTATATGTATATGTGTGTGTATGTATGTGTAAGTACATGCATAAATATAGATATATATTTATGTATACGTATTTGAACCGTGGCTGTGTTTCGGTTTGAAGGGTGGGATATGACGTGAATTTACAGGGTACAGAGAAATAACACCTGAGTCCTCAGGAATGGCAACACAGGGGGGTTATCATGGGCGAAACAGTATACTCTGTTTTGTCCATGGTACTGCTCATGTCTATAGGCGACGGTTACCACTTACCATCAGGTGGGCCGTCAGCTGGTTTGACATTCTAAATTGTATAAAAAAAAATGATTTTGCCCAAAATAAAGTTTTTTTTTTCTGGAATATAATATTAGTAATAGTCATGATTTTAAAGAAAAGTTGACTGATCTGTATACAGGTGATATCAAAGTCGATAGCGGCACGTAAAACTAAGAACATGCTATAGAATACATTAAGACATTGATGCTCCTTTCCACTTTGGGTTTGCTGGAAGAAAACTCTATCAGAGTTAAGCACGCCTTTTTACTTTTGTTTACCTCTGTCATATTTTTATAATTAATGTGTACAATAAAGTATTAAATAAATAAATAAGACAGAAATTAAAAATATTAAATAAATATATATAGTTATCGCAATAATTTATTTACTTCAGTTCCAATTATACAATTAGAACACTAAGAGAATTAACGTGCCGCGGAAACAGAAAAAAGTTTCGAAAAACCATACACCTTGTTACGTCACGGCGTGAATAAAAAGGGAATTAAAGCGGCGAAATGCAAAATGTGCTAAATTTTTAATACGGAACCCTTTGGGGCTCAGAGAGTGCGCGACCATAAATACAAGTAGCTCGCACTTGTCTGCCGCGAGTTCGCGACACGTGATTTTAATTATATACGTAATAGCTTTTTCCTACGGCTTTATCCATGTGTATGAGTATTTATTAAATCGTCCAGGGATGAGAAGCAGTGACCCTTTTAAAATATTATCAAAAATAACTGCAGTTGCCAACCCGCTTACCAAGTGTGACAACTACTGGCAAAACCATTTTTCGCTCAGGTTTTGCTGGAAGAGAACTCTTACAAAGTTAACCTCGCCTGTTGTACATATTTATTGTAAACTATTAATGTCTCTTTATTTAGATTTTAAACTAGAGGGAGACTGTACAAAAGTCGATTTTTGGGGTTTCTCTGCCAGTGTGTTTTAACCGTGAAGCAATTTGCATGGCTGTGTTTTAGTTTGAAGGGTGGGATATGGCGTGAATTTACAGCGTATAGAGGAATAACACCTGAATCCTCAGGAATGGCAACGCATGGGGGTATCATGGGCGAAACAGTATACTCTGTTATGTCCATGGTACTGCTCATGTCTATAGGCGACGGTTACCACTTTCCATCAGGTGGGCTGTCAGCTTGTTTGCCATTCTAAGTTGTATAAAAAAAATTATGTCACTAGATATATCTCGCAACTTAGCTTTTCTACGTAAAAATGTAATACATACAATTATTCATCCATTCTTACAAATTTTCGCATTTATTTTATATATTATTTATTATATATAATAAGCTTTAAATTTTGTGTTAATTAAATGAATTAATTAAAGTATTTTGAATGTCTATTCAATACAAGGTAATGACGCTCCTAGCTTCCAAGTTATTGAAGTTACATATTTGACCTAGTTTGAGATAGAAGGTTATATATACCCAATAACTTTAAGCAATAAGACCGCCTTTTTGTATTACTAGTGTAGTACTTATCGAAAATTGTTCAACAAATCCTGTAATGTTGGTGTAATAAAGTGTTAAATAAATAACTTTAGGGACAAAGAAAAAGGAAACTAAATCTATTTGCAATTCTTTTGGTAAAAAATATATTTTATTTTTATTTATAAAATAATTATTTTCATCATCATCATCATTATAATAGCTTTTAACTGTCCATTGCTGAACATAAGCCTCCCCCTAGGGGGGGGGGATTATCAGCGAATAACACAGTCCATATTCTATTTAAAAAAAAACATGCGAAGTCGGGCCGATAGTAAATAATATATTGTTTACGCTACATACAGTTTTTGTCGAGGACTGTACGTTTCTTTTCATCGCAGAGCAACCTACAATTCAGAGGCAAACTGTTACAGATTCGCGGATTTAGACTTTTAGAGACTTTTCCCCCGCGCCATAAAACGTCCCGTTTCACACTAAAACTCGTTCTTAACGTCAAAACGTGAAATGTGACGGTGGACTGTAAAATATTTTATTTTTTAAATTAAAACCACGGAATGACTTCGTAGATTTATTTTTGGCGGGAATTTAGGTTTGTTTGCGTTATATCTTAAGTGATCGTCGATAAAGTGCTAGAATTTATTTTTTTCTCGTGTCACATAATTATTTATATGAATGTTTATCTATGGTCAGAAATAGAAATAGGAATAAATCACAAACTAAACACTGATAACTTCTAATGCCATTTATTGTGAATGTACCATCATCATATCAGCATTTGACAGTCCATTGCTGAACATAAGCCTCCCTCTTGGGGAGTTTTGCGTGTAGTTGCCACGCTTGACAACAGCAGTCAGGCTTTGTAGATACGATTATTTTAAGAGGGACGCTGCTGCCCTTTTTATGGGTGATAATGAAATAGTAACAACTAACTGATCTATCTTTACATTCTCACCTATCATCCCTCACTGGTGCCCCGCCAGTGTATACCGAAAGCGCACGCGGGGCTGCCATTCCATTAGCATCCATTAAAAAAAAACCGTTATCATTAGGCAGGCCGTATGGTTGTCTCCTTATAAGTATTAAAAAAAAATCTTTAAAATGGTTGCTATGTACTTAGATATCGTTCAATATAGTACATTTAACATATATAAGATATTCACACAAGTCAATGTTGAGTGCATGACAAACGACCTTAGATGCGCTTCCTATTGCGTCTAAGACTGTACTCGTATATTGAATCGCTGATATTGCACTCCTCCAGTGGCAAATGTACGTCTGCATTTTATTCAAATATATGCACATTTTCTACCAACTAATATTTTGATCTATAACTAGTTGTAACCCATGGATTTACCCGCTTGAATTAGAATAAAAATGTCTTATAAATTAAATTCGGATGTTATTATTAATCTGTATATATCGATAAATCGTACTATATCGTACTATACCCTTAAGGGTTGAAAAAAATTCAACACGATTTAAAAAAAAAACAACCTAAAGAAAAAAAAACCATTATATTCATAAACAATAAATATATTCTTTCCATAATTTACTTTAGTTTTTTTCGGTATTTTAATAATTCATAGTAATGTTATAACTAAATAATAATGTATTATTAGTTAGTCAAATATTATCGACACAACACCACCATTTGCATACATAATCAGCTGTATTTAAATTTCAATAGCCAGGAAGTAATATACTGTCGATACGGCTTCAGCATACTCAGCTCTAAAACCATTATCATAAAGTTTATATTGTCATATAACTTACAAGCGTTAGGTATATGAAGGTCCAATAATAAATTTATATAATTTAATAGAGACAAGCTATATCGTTGTGTGTTTAATAAAAAAAGCATATTATGAAAATAAACGCTATTCTATATTTCAGAAGGTACAAATTTTAATTTATCAAAGTGTGAATTTGGTAGTTTTATTAAAACCTCTATAAACTTAGTATTTAATTGGTGACTCAGTACGGACAAAAGTAGTGTAGTCTCCACTAGATGGAGTGACGACCTCAAATGTATTGCAGGGAGTCAGTAGATGCAGGTGGCTCAGAACCGTTCCTTATGTCACTCAATGTAGGAGGCCTATGTTCGGCAGTGGACAGATGATAGCAGATGATAGATGGTGATGATGATGATGAAATTAGTACTCTTTGTGTTTTATCATTTCTGACGACTATGGTGTTAGGCTTCTTTCTATCTTTAATTTTTTTTATACAATTTAGAATGGCAAACAAGCTGACGGCCCACCTGATGGAAAGTGGTAACCGTCGCCTATAACGTCGACATAACAGAGTATACTATTTCATATCTACTAAGACTGTGGGCGAAAGGACTGTATGCTGGTATGGAAACACGGTGTTTTAGAAAGATAATATAATTATATAAATAAATATACAAAACAAACCAACGGAGCAAAAAAGTGAAAGAAACAAAACTAAACTGACACAGACTTCAAATTACAAACAAAAAAATCTTTATAATAAAATTAAAAAAGTAACTAAAAAAGTGTATAGTGCACAAAGACATAGCCATGTAAGTACAGCTGCTTCCTAGCAGAAACACGGGTGATATGAAGGTACCTAATCTGAATTTTTTTTATACAACTTAGAATGGCAAAGTTAATGGTCCATCTGATGGAAAGTGGTAACCGTCGCCTATAGACATGAGCAGTACCATGGACATAACAGAGTATACTGTTTCGCCCATGATACCCCTAATGCGTTGCTATTCCTGAGGACTCAGGTGTTATTCATCTGTACCCAGTAAATTCACGCCATATCCCATCCTTCAAACCGAAACACAGCCATGCAAACACAAATGCTTCACGGTAGAAACACGAATGGGATAAAGGTACCCAAGCAATCGACTTTTGTACAAAGTCTCCCTCTTGTAAATATGAGTTTATTAACTTTTACTGTACTTTAACGGCTTAATCAGTTGTCATGAAATTTGGTATTACGTACCATATTACTATGGGAGCAGAGAAAGACATAGGCTACTATTTCGGTCAATAAACATAATCCCGTCATGTGGACGAAGTCGCTGGTAAAAGCTAGTATTTCAATATTGCTTACGAACTGTATGTAGTAAGAGGTGGGCGGTGCGGGCGACCTCTTTACGAGCATTAGTTACACTCGTCAGTTTTCCTGCAATTTAACAAAATAAATAATGCTCCATTGGTGAGTTTTGTAGTAAATAGGTCGGCATGCGGGCTGCGGTGACGTCACAATGCTAGTTTGACGAATAGAGAAGAGAGAAGACATAAAATTATACGGTCGCGGACAGCTTCGATTTTCTAAATAAATTCTTGATACTAACGCGACGTAAAAGCTCTTGAAGGCTTCGAAGACTTGTACGATATTACTTCTTTCATATTTCAGTAAAAAGTTAGCTTTTAATAGAGGCTCTGAATAGAGAAAATCGCCATTACAATGTTTTTTTTTATACAACTTAGAATGGCAAATAAGCTGACGGTCCACCTGATGGAAAGTAGTAACCGTCGCCTATAGACATGAGCAGTACCATGGACATAACAGAGTATACTGTTTCGTCCATGATACCCATGTTTCACACATGATTCACGCCATATCCCACTCTTCAAACCGCAACACAGCCATGCAAACACAGCTGCTTCACGGTTTAAACACGAATGGGACAGAGGTACCTAAGCAATCGACTTTTGTATAAAGTCTCCATCTGGTAAATCTTGACTTCGCAGTGTTTTTTTTAAAGGAAACCCCAGTCCCCTTAGGTTGGAGCCTTATGTGCGTTGCCTATGGGATACATTACACACAGCTGGTTGTTACCAATTGTCTTATGGTTTTTAGGTTTGAATTTATATTGTATATTTTTATTAATTTTAAGTGTGTGAGCTTGCTAGGTAACCTGTTATTTTTTTTAGAATAAGAAGTAAGCCGACTCCCACTTGACTTACGTATTATTACAGCTAGTTAGACCCGTCTTTGCCTGCGTGAATCATTAAGTATATAAAGTATCTTATATGCAAAGTTAGGACATAACCTACCCGTGCAGCAAATTTCATTCAAATCTGTTTAGTAGTTTTTGCGTAAAAGAATAACAAATATCTATTCATCTATTGTTACAAACTTTCATATTTACAATATTTATAGGACACAAAATTTTCTATTTCTTGTTCTGGTACTTTCCGTAAACAGTAACGTCGCATTGTCACATCCCTGGGTATGAAAAGAGTTTGTGATACATGGTATGTTTACACCGTCACTACACGGGTTATATTTTATAGGTGAGACGGTAAAACACCATGTATTTTATTCATAGGATCTTGGATGGTTCGTAAATTATTTTACGTTAATACAGGTTTTTACTGTAAAATCAATAGGAAAAGAATTACTTGGACTTTGTCCACAATGAGAAAATTGGGCTTTGTCCCTTTGTACACAACTTCTTTGTCGGAAAATTGGTAATGTCCTTAACGCCGGGGCATCGTCGTAAAATTTGTCACCAAACACTTCACGAGATTTATAGAGGAGAGTTTTAGGTGACAACGACCTTTTAAAACTATACCTATTGTAAACTGTGTACAAGATGGAATCGCAATCATTAGCATTCATTTAAAGGAGTATTGTATCAGTAAAACCGTATATTAAAAAAAATTAGGCGAACCATAATAGCGTATTACGGAAAATTAGATTGTATGGCTTAGTTCCTTTGCCTTATAATTGCGAATAAATTAATACTATTATTGCAAAGATACGACTAACCTGTCAAGTTAATATGAGAAGCTCAAAATTTTTGGTGACATACGATTCTGCGTTCTTAATTCAAATATTTGAAATGTAATGTGTCTATGGATAATTTCGTTGTTCAACGTTGACATTTATTCATTTTAAAATTGGAACAATGGGATAGTAATTCAGCTTTGAGTAGTAGTAATTGTATTAATTTATCCATAATGGAAAAGGCAAAAGAATTAAGTCATACAGCTTGATGTTCACTGGAAATAGTCACGATTAAATTACTGTTTTTTTTTGGGAGCGTGCATTATATCTGAATTTTTAGAAAGGATTTTTTCAAACGTAATTATCGCTTGCCAAGATAATTTCGCCTGTTATACATTATTTATGTTATATACTTCGTATGTATGCAGTAAAGTATAATGTAAGCGATCTATTTCAACATATCTATACACCTGACGATGACATATCGAAACTATTCGGAACAGGTATTGCGTGTAGTGGTTCGGTACCAATTTGTAACACAATTACATAGGAAATCGCTATGTGGTGGGTTTCGTATTGTAATGCGGTGGCAATGAATTTGTGGTTATACATATTAAAATTAGGTTATTTTTTTATACAACTTAGAATGCAAATAAGCTGATTTTGTAACTTTGTACAAAACTCGTGTGTTTTAAAACTTTGTACAAAAATCGTTTGCACCTCTGTCCGATTCGTGTCTCTACCGTGAAGCAGTTGTGTTTGCATGGCTGTGTTTCGGTTTGAAGGGTGGGATATGGCGTGAATTTACAGGGTACAGAGTAATAACACCTGAGTCCTCAGGAGTGGCAACGCGTGGGGGGTATCATGGGCGAAACAGTATACTCTATTATGTACACACAGGCACGCACGCACGCACGCACGTACGCACGCACGTACGCACGTACGCACGCACGCACGCACGCACGCACGCACGCACGCACGCACGCACGCACGCACGCACACACACACCCACACACACACACACAGCCGAGGATTTTGTAAAGAAATGTAGGTTGTTATTTCGCCTCAATATAAGCGGATTAACCTTGACTCGAATGTGATAGATTAAATTTATCGGGGGCGATAGCGGCCTGTTAAGCTAGTTATTAGTATTGTATTGCTTATAGTTTAATTTTTAATTAAAATACTAAACTTGATTTTTTCTTTCCTATATGGAAGATACGATATATATATATATATATATATATATATATATATATATATATATATATATATATATATATATATATATATATATATATATATGTGTGGGATATCGTTATAATCCTCCCATCATAATTAGTATTAAAGTATATATTTTTTTTAAATAGTATTAAAATTTTTTTTTATACAACTTAGAATGGCTAACAAGCTGATGGCCCACCTGATGGAAAGTGGTAACCGGCCTTTTAAAAAGAGATATGCTCTTTTTTTAAAGTTACGCTGACAGCAGATTTTTTTTTATATACCACGAAGATGGTAAACAAGCATACAGCCAGTCTAATTATAAACGGTCACTGTAGCCTATAGACGCCTGCAACATTAGGGGTGTCACGTGCGCGTTTCTAACCCCGAAGAAACCTCAATACGCCTTTTTTTTGAAAAAGAAAGATTATTTAAAGTTCCTCAAATGTTTTACTTCTTGTAATTTTTACTTTAATAATTCAGTATACTCAGAATATACATTACCAAAACACCTACCGTCGTAATGTTAAGAACTAAGCACATTTCAGCGATTCAAAGCTCGCTTTTATAGTGCTTACAGAATTGCAGAAAGCCTCAGTACTCGGTAGCTACGTTAAATACGCAGGATTGATGTGCAGTGCTGTTAAACACCTTTTATACCTATACAGAAAACCGGTTTTGTAAAATCGTTAGTGCTTACATAATACTGGAACGCGGCATGCAAAACTTTAAACTCTATTTTTACCGGTTTTTTCTTTTTTTTACAATTAAAATTGTTTAGTTTCAGCTGTAAGGTACACTTGTGTACAAGGATATCTCAGACTAAAATACAGGAGCTTCAAAAAGAGCATACTAAGTTGACAACGACAACACGCACATGACCCCTCATAACAATCCTTTTCCCCCTGGAAAAGGATTGTTAGCAATGGAGTTCGACAGCCCCGTTGGTAGCAATATGCCCTATTAGGTCAACCTCCACGGGGTTCGCCCTGGATACCATCGTGAACAACTCTTGTTGAATTCGTCACGATGGGCTAATTGACCTGCTTCATCGTCACCTATCATCCCTCACTGGTGATTCCGTTCCATTATCACTCATAAAAAAAAAACACGCACGTGACCCTCCTAGCGTTACAGGTGTCTATAGGTTACAATGACCATTTTGCAATTAGACGAGCCGTATGCTTGTATGCCAACATAGTAATATAAAAAGCTGTACTACACTCTCTCATTGGTAACCGCGTAAATCAATGCAGATACAGTTACCGTTTATCTTTCATCCATAAAACAAATCCATTTTACTCCACAAACTAATAATACCAGAGGGAGACTTTGTACAAAAGTCGATTGCTTGGGTACCTCTGTCCCATTCGTGTTACGTCCATTGTACTGCTCATGTCTATAGGCGATGGTTACCACTTTCCATCAGGTGGGCCGTCAGCTTGTTTGCCATTCTGAGTTGTATAAAAAAAAATCTCTTACAGATGTTTAATGCAAATGTTAAGAATAAATAGAACATTCCATTTTCTGAGTCAATTTAATTCTTGCGAACTAATTTATACGTTGAATGATAAAATAAATTTCAACAAGATACTAGCTCGCTCGCTATCGGATTTCAAGTCGTAATATTTTAAATGAGTTTGTGTGCACTTCGGTGCATTTTGTTGCAACTGTCTGTCATATCTTCATAATCGTACGATATGAACGGTCTTATTATTCGTTTCTGTACATAACAAATTGAATATTTAACTGGTATTGATTCGTATTTTGATTTTGAGGGAGACTTTGTACAAGTCGCTTGCTTGGGTACCTCTGTCCCTTTCGTGTTTCAACCGTGAAGCAGTTGTGTTTGCATGGCTGTGTTTCGGTTTGAAGGGTGGAATATGGCGTGAATTTACTGGGTACAGAGGAATAACATCTGAGTCCTTAGGAATGGCAACGCATAGGGTTATCATGGGTGAAACAGTATACTCTGCTATGTCCATGGTACTGCTCATGTCTATAGGCGACGGTTACCACTTTCCATAAGGTGGGCCGTCAGCTTGTTTACTATTCTAAGTTGTATAAAAAAAAATGACAGTGTATATTGCTAGCAATGGGATTGGTAGTCCGCATTACTAACAAATCCTTTCCCCACATGATTTCCGATTGTTACTAATATAGAAACAACATCAAGTCTGTCTGTCAGTATACATAAGATACTGTGTTACTAACTTGACAGCTAGATGAACTGTACTAGTAGTTGAGACTTGAAAAGTTAGAATATTCCCATAAAGGAATCGACCTGTAAAATAAATAAAATGGCCAGTCCCTCTGCCTATATTTGTCAAGTTAGAATTTGTTCATATAGGCAGGGGGACTAACAAAACAGAGCGTCACGAAAGAATTTGTTATTTCTCATATACGCATTATATTTTGTAAAACTGTATATTTTCTAGCATATTTTCTTTTGGTCTAGTAAAATACGGTTAAGCTTCAGTAGAAAGTAGAACAGAAATAGATTATGGCGTTGTGTAGGGAACACTGTCTCGTGGACATAAAAATAATCTTTGACAAATATTTGGGCTGCCTCCGTGTTAGTTTTATTGTGCCGCTCTCCGTTTGTTATGTGGGGGGCTATAAAAGCCAGGGCTGACTCGCGGTGGGCGTGTTTCCACTGCGTCAGGCGTTTTCTGTTTTGTTGCAAATAAGAGAGAAAACGTACTTCTGGCTCGTAGCCCGCGGGTTCGTACGCGAAAAACGTGTTCTCGAATCTCCCGTTTTCGCGGTAATTTTGGATAATCTCATTTTACCCGCACTATTTATTTATTATACTATATTATAAATTTCGGAGTTTCTTTGTGTGGATGTCCGAAGCGAGGATATCTGTAAAAGAACCAAAGTCACCGACGTAGCCCGAAGGATACACGAGCCGAAGTGACAATGGGCGAGTCACATATGGACGATATCTGCACATGGGAGATACCATATTTAAGAAAAACTCATGTGTTTTTAGTAGGTTTTAATAGGAGCAGTATAAATCATAACAATAATTTTTCTGTTTATCTGTCTGTGTGTTTGTTTCGGAGTCACGCAGTACCTATCTATTGCACCAAAGTGGATAAGATTTTTACAGTTGTGTTTTTAAAGGCCCAACTTAAAAACTGGTATATATTCTGTATTGGTACGCCATCTAGAGACGATTATATTTATTTAATTTGTTTTCTTACTTCTGAACGAACGTCCACGGGAACGAACCAGCGGGCGAATAGCTAGTTATGAATAAATCTACATTGATTTTTTTTTACATTTGTACAACGCGATCTGTGTACACAGAAAATAGATTGATATTATGTAATAGTGAGGGCATTATATAAATTTAGAGGTCTAGGCCTTTTGTACGTCAATAAAAATACAGTCGGAGCACGCGACATGAATGGTTTGGAAGTCACGCGATGGGCTCTCATTAAATGAAAGGTTTATTTCATTATAATTTAATAGAGAACGCCTTATAATATTCGTTAGCTTAATTTGTGTTCCTTTTCTACAGATGAGTACTTAGGTATTGTAATTATTATTATAATTGTTTCGTTAATTTTATCGTTAACCATGGATATAGACTTTTTTTTATACAACTTAGAATGGCAAACAAGCTGACGGCCCACCTGATGGAAAGTGGTAACCGTTGCCTATAGACATGAGCAGTACCATGGACATAACAGAGTATACTGTTACGCCCATGATACCCCCCATGGGTTGCCATTCCTGAGGACTCAGATGTTATTCCACTGTACCCAGTAAATTCACGCCATATCCCACCCTTCAAACCGAAACACAGCCATGCAAACACAACTGCTTCACGGTAGAAACATTAATGGGACAGAGGTACCCAAGCAATCGACTTTTGTACAAAGTCTCCCTCGGGTAGACTTAAATAGATGTCACATATTTTATACCGACTATCTTAGAAAGGACAAAGATTTTTTAAACATCTAGCCTAATCGGTCTGATGGATAGATACTCTTTAGTGTTTCCTCCAAAAGATTACAATAGTGAACTTATTATAGATACAAACAATTACAAGAAATAATTATAGTGTGAAAACAATGGACAGCCTTATTGCTAAAAGCGTTCTCTCCAGGCAACGTTTGTACTGAATGATAATGAATAGTTATATTTGGTCTGTTGTTCTTATATGCTTTTTAATTGTAAAAGTGCCGCTTATAGGTTTGACGATGACAGAATAAAATAAATATGGCGGTCATAAACTGTCAAAAACTTAAAAAAATTAACAACGTTTTTTTTTGTGACGTACATACATACATACATATCTGTCACGCCTGTCTCCCATTAGGGTAGGCAGAAACAATGGAACGCCAAATGCTTCGATTCAAACAAACCTCTTTCGCTTCTTCCACATTCATCAATGTTTTCATACACGCTCGCCGGTTACGGGTACTTCTAGTTTGGCCCTTCTTCAGCACGTCGCCTATTTGGTCGACATACGTCCGTCTAGGGCGGCCCCTACCGACATCTCCATTCATTCTTGCTCGATAAATCTCTTTCGTAATTCTCCTTTCATTAATTTATGTGACGTCTAAATTAGTAAGAGTTTATTGGACTGATTCTTAGGATAAAATTCTAATGTTGATGTTTTTTTTTTATATACAACATAGAATGGCAAACAAGCTGACGGCCCACCTGATGGAAAGTGGTAACCGTCGCCTATAGACATGAGCAGTACCCAAGTAATCGACTTTTGTACAAAGTCTCCCTCTGGTATCCTTTACATGATATATTTTAGTATGAGAAGGCTGAAGGCTGAGTTAGAGTCAGTTATAGTCACTTATGACTGTATTCTATTTACTCTTCCAACCGGAATATTGTGGGACACAATATTGCTGCTTCACGGTAGACAAAGATATATAATTGTATAATAATATACAAGCCTCATGGTAACTACCCAGCTTGGTTAGGCCCACGACAATACGAGGAAATTGCACTAGCTTGCACTCTAGCTAGTGCAATGTAAATGCGAACATTTTTTGCAACTTTTGTTAATTGCTTGGTAAGTACGTTGCAACTTAGATAATGTAATTGCTAAATGCCTTAATTTTTTTCTTGACTAAGGATAATTTGTGTCACGTTGAAAAATTACGTTTCCTCTTATTAAAATCTGCTAAAATAAAAACGTATAGTAAGTGACAATTATCACTATCGGTCCACGGTACTGCTCATGTCTATAGGCGACGGTTACCACCTTCCATCAGGTGGGCCGTCAGCTTGTTTGCCATTCTAAGTTGTATAAAAAAAAAGATTTTCAATTTCTTAGCATTTTAGTGTAAAACAGTTCAACCGTTTTATTTAAGCATTAAGTAAGCCGCAAGATCGTTTGTCCTTTGTGTTATAAAAAACCCGTTTGAATGTGAAATTTTTACAGTAAAGCTTAAAAAAAATATTCCTAAATGGATTAATATGTTCTTTTTTTTTAAGATTTTTTTTTATGTTTTAAATAGTGTTGTCTTTATCTGATAATAGATGGCGTAAAAAATAAAAGTGTGCAGAAATGTCGTAAAAAAATTAAAAATAATCTTTAACGTAAGCTGAAGTACATGTACAATACATAAGGACGAAGTCGCGTAAAAGCAGCTGCAATTTAAAAATAGAATTAGTCAATCGTACTCAACTACTGAGCCTAGAAGCATATGCGTCATCTATCCTAATGCACGTCTATGAGTACTAAGATCAACAAACATCCAAAAAACACACCGTTCGGCATTCTGGCAATTAATAGATCAAAGTGAGAACTAATTGCTTCACGTTAACGTCATTAGTGTAACACCGGAATTGAATTCCAGTGCCTGCTGACAGGAGATTTATGCTTCCACCGAACTACGTCGTAAGTAGTTAGTGCCTATTAAGACACCTTTTAGTTCTCTAATGCGCTTGTTAACAATATTAACGCGTGTGTGGAAGTTATAAAATTAACGTAGTGTAATGTGGCCTAATTTTGTTGTGACCATTTGGAGTTTTGCAAAAAATGGGACATCTTATAATTGTTGCAAGGGCTCGTGTAAGTTTCGACATAGGCGACAATATAAGGGGAAAAATTCTTAATCGCTTAATTAATTAATTACTTTTAATTAATTCTTAATTTCTTTTTTTTTAGTCACATAAAAAATTTTTTTTTTCTTAATTTTGCTAGCTATTGGTGACTTTGTTTAAAAGTGTTGAGATGGTTGGATGGAAAAATAGACGAGAACTTTTAATGTTTCTTATATTTTATTCTAATACATATTCTAGGCATGCGACGCAAGTGACAGAGGAAATCAGAGAGAGAAATACATTATGGCGTGCGCTGAGTTATTCTCAAAGCGATAACAGATGGCGCTACGTATCCCCTTTACATAAATATGAATATTAAATTTAACCTAATTATAACAAAAAGTATGTAGTAATAGGAGACATGTTTAATGTCGGATTACAACTTTTTTTTTAGCGAAAAATCTGTACAGTTATCATTATAATCACTATTATAAATATATATTGTATCTTCTTTTTATCTTTATTTATTTATACATAGTTTTGAAACGCGGCTTCGTCCGCGAAATCTTAATTAAAAGTAGCCTACGTCCTTCTTCATCTCAAATGTTATACTAAATTTAATGACAATTTAGAAGTTAAGGTGCCAAAAGATAACAAACAAACAAACAACCAAAATCATTTCTACAATTATTATGTTAAAATATCCCTTATATTTTAAAATAACCTACAATTTTTTTTTTCATTTTCATTTAAGAGTTTCCTCTTGTCGGTGCAACTAATTCATGCATCTTCCTCCAGCCAGCTCTATCCCAGGCCAGATAGAGGGCAAAAGAGGAAGAGGAAGACCGAGGATTAACTACATGGGATAGATAAAGGAAACACTAGGCGTAACCTACTAATGTTAATTATAAAATAAATAATAAATATTTTAAAATAAATAATATAATTGATAACTGAATTACTTTACGTGTATTTTGTGTGTACGACTAGTTTCGCGAAAACGAAGTTACGTTTACAATTAAAATTCCAGTAATAATAAAAAAAAATGTTTAATATTCCTGTACTTCTGGTAACGTGGCCTGAAATTATGTAAGTTTCAGTCATTTATGTGTTCATAAGGCACGAATACGGTGACGTATCGCCTTGATACGAAAAGTTCAAGGTCGAACAGCTTTACTCTAATTCAGGGTCACACAAAACGGTCAGACGGGAGGAGAACAATACGTTATTATTATTTTTTTTTCACTTTACTTAACCGACTTGAAAGAGAAGGGGTTTTTAATTCGACACTTTTGTTCTTTATGTTAACCATATGACATATTAACAAGACAAATCACGTGATATTTATATTAAGTTGGTTATTAAATTATATGTCTTTAAAAAAGACTAACTTTTTGTATAGATTTTTAATTTACAAAATTATATAATAAAATATATTTGTCTAAGAGCATAGCAGGTACTTTAGACTATATACGTAAAGTACACAGATTTACAATGTAAAAGAGGGAGTGCACAATAACATATAAGAACGAGATAGACAAGATACTCACCTACACAATATAAGCTCGAAGCTGATTTGGCGGAAGTATTTACAAAACATGTTTTTATTATTTTTAAATTTTGATATGTACCTAATTATTTTGAAGTGAATATATTTAAATAAAATTGAGTCTGCTGGATATAATATAAACTAGGAAAAAAACAAACATAAGATTGCAATTTTTTTACGTTATAAACATTTACCAGAGGGAGACTTTGTACAAAAGGCACACTAGAGTAACAATTTTCTTGTGTCTTGTTATTGTAAGTCTGATAGTACGTAAGTTTGTTATAGGAGGAAAAAATGACGGGAGCAATGAACATCTAGTTTAAATTGAAGAGCTGCATTTTAAGTATACATAAATAGGCGATAGGACAATGCGTAATTGTTTCTTACGACTGCAGTGTGCTTTGAATATTACTTGTAAAAAAATAATAATTTTCGGGTTATAAGCCTCTTATACATGACATTGGCAGAAATGGTTACAAAAATGGCGATTGATTGTCATAAAAAAAAAGAAGAAGTACGTTATACTTTGTCTATGGTAGGTGCAAGATTAAAAAGCTAAATATGTATTGAACAAGGCTGTACTGACTCTTTCCTATGCCTGTTCTTTATAAGATGTTTAAAAAAAGAAAAAAGTATTAAACACCTCACTTTAAGGAAGTATATTATATTTTTTTATGATTTCAACTAGACCAAGGCTACAGGTTTAACCGTTTATCCAAACTAGGCACGAAACGACAGAAATAAAAATGAATTTACAGAATTAAATAGTAGCTATTATGGAATATTATTATAATTAGAGTCATTTTATAACCAAGGTCTGCCTTGTAGGTACTATTATCTTATATTTCTACTAATTAAAGGTTATCGGTATATCTATGTGGATAAACTTTATGGCTTTTATTTAAAAAAAAAAGTGTTAAAAAAAATTATCAATATAGATTTGTTTGCTTTTTTTTTTTAATATAAATGAAATAATTTGTTAAGCTGATAAACAGTAGAAATTGTTTGTGACTAGACCCTGTGATCCTGTGTTAACTTAAGATTAAAGATTATATTTTTAATTAACACATATATAGGTTTATTTATGTATATATTTATTTATTTAATATATTATATGTAGGTTTATATTCGTCTAATTGTATATTTACAATATATATATTCCTTGAATTCAATAAAGCGTCGCTTGCTTACTTCTCGGTTTGCCCAATGGATGATTGGTAGAGAAAACCGTCTGGTGTTAAGTCCGCCATATGTACATAGTTTCACTGTGTATTTAAGTTAAAACAAGTAAATAAATTAAAAAAAAAAACTATTAACTTTATCCGTGTGCCAAATATTTAAATAATAAATATATAAATATCTGACATTTTTCATTTAACTCATAATTTCTTTCTGTATATATTTTAACTTTAAAAATGAGTTTTTTAAAGCGATTCGTAAATTGTCAAAATTACTGTAATCTTTTGGAGGAAACATGTATATACGGATAGAACATACGTAAATGGAAATAACTCTCCTTTGCAATTAATTACCCAACAGCGAAATAAGAGGCACAGAATATTTTGGTGGCCATTAACAAGATCATTAATACGGTAACCGTTCGTGGTTCATTCGACACGGTTTTACGATCGAACTAACACGGGCGCTTGTATTTATCGTCGGAATCTGGGTTTATAGTTTGGTAAGATTGGTAGTGCTTGGTGTACGTTCCCGTCAAACTAAACACACATCGAGTTATATACATGCATAAGACTGGTAGATTAGAAGGTAAGGGATTGTTTGTTTTTATGGGTGAAAATGGTATGGTAACCCCGCCTGCGCTAACGTGATACGCTGGCGGAGCACCAGTGAAGGGTGATAGATGAGAATGAAAACAGGCCAGTTAGCCCATCATGATGAATTCATCAGGAATTAACCATAATAGTTTTCAGGGAGAACCGCGAAGAGGTCGACCTGGTTGGGTATATTGCTAGCATTGGGATTCTCAGTCCCCGTTACTAACAATCTCTTTCCCCCCGGTAAGGGATTGTTAGTAACGGACTCTAATTGTCCCATTCCGGGGAAAAAGAGATTGTAAGCAATGAGGACTAACCTCCTTACATATCCTATCAGGTCGACCTTCACGCGGTTCCCCTAGAAACTGTAGTAACCAATTTATCGTTGAATTCGTCACGATGGGCTAACTGGCCTGCTTCATCCTCACCTATTATCTCTCACTGGTGCCCTGCCGGTGTATATCGATAGCGCAGGCGGGTATCATGCCATTTGCACCCATTAAAAAAAAACTGTTCCATTTCTGTATCAGATTGACCTTCGCATGGTTCCCCTTGGAAACTATCGTGGTTAATTATCATTGATTTGTCACGATGGGCAGTCACTTATCTTTCACGAGTTGGTGCCCAGCCAGCGTATACCGATAGCGCAGACGGGGTCACTATTCCACTGATGCTGTAAGTAATGTAAATAAATTGTCTATCTATCTATCTATCTATCTATCTATCTATCTATGATGATGATACGAGTATCAACTATTAATTATACACTGCTGATCATATGCCTTCCTTTTGGGGTGTTTTGTCGGTAGTTGCCACGTTTGGCAATCGCAGTAAAGCTTTTGGTGATGCTATAAGGTGGATACTGCTGCTCATCACTCGACCATTAAGTTCCCTTAGTTGACTTTGTACAAAAGTCGATTGCTTGAGCACCTCTGTCCCATTCGTGTTTCAACTGTGAAGCAGCTGTGTTTGCATGGCTGTGTTTCGGTTTGAAGGGTGGGATATGGCGTGAATTTACTGGGTACAGAGGAATAACACCTGAGTTCTAAGGAATGGCAATGAATGGGGAGTATCATGGGCGAAACAGTATACTCTGCTATGTCCATGGTACTGCTCATATCTATAGGCGACGGTTACCACTTTCCATCAGGTGGACCGTCAGTTTGATTGCCATTCTAAGTTGTATAAAAAAAAACCCACGGGAAAGGAAAGGTCCATTACGGGACCACATGATAACCCACTGACTCTCTACAATCCATTTGAAATGTGTCACTCTTTATAATGGAGGTTGTTCTACACTGCATTTGCCTGTACCTTTTTTTCCATGAGTTATCGGTTCTTCGAGCTATGTGACCAACCCATTGCCACTTTAGACTGTTCATCCTCCGGGTTATGTTGGTGACTTTTGGGGATATCCTAATTTTGGATTATACTTTCACATTGAATTTACAGGGTACAGAGGAATAACACCTGAGCCCTCAGGACTGGCAACGCATGGGGGGTGTCATGGGCGAAACAGTATACTCTGTTATGTCCATGGTACTGCTCATGTCTATAGGCGACGGCTACCACTTTCTATCAGGTGGGCCGTCAGATTGTTTGCCATTCTAAGTTGTATAAAAAAAAGACATTGTATATGTGTTTAATAAATTTCTTAACTGACATTCTTTTGTACATACATACATACATATCTGTCACGCCTGTCTCCCATTAGGGTAGGCAGAAACAATGGAACGCCAAATGCTTCGATTCAAACAAATCTCTTTTGCTGCTTCCACATTCATCAATCTTTTCATACACGCTCGCTGGTTACGGGTACTTCTAATTTGGCCCTTCTTCAGCACGTCGTCTATTTGGTCGACATACGTCCGTCTAGGGCCCTACAGACATCTCCATTAATTCTTTTGTTTTTATAAATATTACTTTAATCTACGTTTGTAATGGGATTAATCGCCGTAAATGGAATCGTAAGTTGGTATTACGTCTAGACGTTTGACCTGAAGGGGTGTCGACTTATATGGGTGGCAATTAGTGGTTGGTTTTTGGAGGATGTTGCATGCAAGTTAGGACATTGCACTTTGGTTGTTGTCCCAATCTTGTATGGAGGTTTAAAAGCTTTTACAAGTACGTATTGAACAGGTTATTGAAAAGTATTATACTATAATATAGTCGCCGTTTGGTCCCGGCATAAAATAGGCCACATTTTCCTTTCTCATAGGTATTTTTTTTTGATGGGTGAAAATGGTATGATAACCCCGCCTACGCTAACGGGATACGCTGGCGGAGCACTAGTGAAGGGTGATAAATGAGAATGAAAACAGGCCAGTTAGCCCATCATGATGAATTCATCAGGAATTAACCATGATAGTTTCCAGGAAGAACCGCGAGGAGTTCGACGGCATATTGCTAGTAATAGGATTCTCAGTCTCCATTACTAACAATCCCTTTCCCCCCTCTCGTAGGTGTTGTAAGAGGCAGCTAAGGGAGCTTATGGTCGTGGTATGGGTAACAGCCTCCCTTTTGAAATATCACCAAAGGCCTACTTGCGATTGCTAATTCGCCTGCCAAGCGTGGCAATTATTGGCAAAACCCTCTCAATTATGAGCGAGGTCAATGTTCAGCAGTGGGCAATTAATGGTTGATATAGTTTGGTATTTGCCATAGAATAGCCCCCCCCCCCTTTCCTTTTCCGTGTGTGTCGTAAGAGGCGACTAAGGGATTTTATGATCGATGGATAGGCAACAGTGTCTCTTTTGAAACATCACCAAAGGTCTAACTGCGGTTACCAACCCGCTTGCCAAATGTGGCAACTACTGGCAAAACTTTTCATATGGGGAATACTTAGCAGCAGTAGCCAGTTAACGGCTGATATATTAAAAAAATATGAGATGCAGTAGTGTATTCTATGCAGACTCTGGTCCTATTCTTGTCTATAGGCGACGGTTACTGCTTTCCATCAGATAGGCCGCCATAATACTTAACTAAACCGTCTTTCAAAAAAAGCGTTCACGCTCACTTTTTATCTTTATCCGAGCAGTAAGTGCTTTATATTATTCCCAAACTCGTGTATAATATAGTATATATCATATATGTGTAAGTATATTTGTTATTCATATATATTTATTCGTTTATATATTAATTTTAGTATGTATGTATATCAATAATTACTAGTACCGCATTCGAGTATTCTGACACTTCCCTATGGTTGACTGGGAGAGAATGCTTTTAGCATTATGTCCGCCATGTACACATATTTGTACTAATGAATAAATAAATAAATAAAAATACTTGAAATGGCGAATGGCTGGCCGTTAGCCATTTAAGTTTATTATAAAAAATTATACATATAAATATAATTTTATATCCATAGGTGGATTCCGCTGACCTCAATGTTATTGATTGCAACTCTAATGACAATTTTATGATACGTGCACAATAATTGCTATTCGTAGTTAGATAGTATCATAGGAAGTTTAAAACTATTTACCAGCTTATAGTTTTTTTTTAATGGATGATAATGGAATGGTCTCCCTGCTTGCGCTAACTGTATACGCTGGCGGGGCACCAGTGAGCGATGATTGGTGAGGATGAAAAGGGATTCAACGATAATTCAGTCATGATGGTTTCCAGGGGGAACCGCGTGGAGGTCGACCTGACAAAGTATATTGACAGCAATGGGGACTTACCTCCTACTAACAATCCTTCCCGCAATCTATAGTTAGGATCATAGTACAGTATAGACACAGATAATACGTATTCGTATTGTACTATGATTTTTTATACCATGAAGGTTACAAACAAGCATACAGCCCGTCTGATGGTAAATGGCCACTGTAGCCTAAAGACGCCTGCCTGAAAACCTTAATATACGCTTATTGAAGAATCCCATACTGTAGTCTCATGGGAAAACCGCAAAAAATGAATTTAGTAATATTGTAGATAGATAGATACTCTGTATTGTTTCCTGTAAAAAAATATTTCTTTGTACCATATTAGTACCCTAAAAATAGGTACATATAAATTGGAAAGCTTATCTTTTTTGAGTTAGGTATGTTAAAAAAAATAAAAAATAATTACTGGACTTATTATAAATATAAACAATTATAAAAAAAATATTACACTGAGAAAACAATGGGCGGCCTTATCGCTAAGAGTGATCTTTTCCAGGTAATCTTTGGATGGATAATAATAATTATAAACAGTTTGACTGGAGGCACAAAACTCTGTTCATTTTGTTTTAATTACATATAGATATATAATATAATATGTACAATAATGTAAATATAAAAATGTATTTTTCATTTATTGATGCCCATTGATCCCCAAGATACAGGTCTAGTTTTCTCGTTTATAAAAAATATCCATATATATATATATATATATTGCCATTCCTGAGGACTCAGGTGTTATTCCTCTGCACCCTGTAACTTCACGCCATATCCCACCATTCAAACCGAATAATATATATATATTACATACATACATATATTACACATACATATTTATATTTATATATATGTATAGATTCATATAGGTGGAAGAAGTTATAAAATTCGTTGAATAGTTTTTGAGTTTATCCATTATAAAATTTATAATATATATATATATATATATATATATATATATATATATATATATATATATATAAGCAATTAAATCTTTTTATAATATTAGTATAGGTTCAGACTGCATTATTTGTTATTTTATAGTTATTTGTTTAAGGAAATTAAAAAAATATAAATAATTATCCTCAAATACTCCGAAGCGAGTGATTTCAAATAGAGGCCCTATTGAGCCAAAACGGGAGCAATTTGGCATCTGTCTACATCTCACTTTGCTTTTGAACTTTCTGAATATTTTTAGCGCAACTTGATTTGTTCGATTTCGACAGAGAATATAGACGAGCCTCGTCTTACGGTATTAGTCCCTTTAAGGTATTTCCAATTGGATATTAATGTTTATTTTTAACCACGAAATGTCTGTAAGGCAACGTAATCGAAAGTTATTTTAAAAATTTTATATTATAGGAAATATATAAATGTAATTGCCACGTGGTCCCGGTATAGAATGGACTACCCCTTCCTTTCATGTGGCTGTCGTAAGAGGTGACTGAGTGAAGTAAATGGTCGATGGATGGGCAGCAGCGTCCCTCTTTAAATATCACCGAAACCTAACTGCTGTTGTCAATACGCCTACCAAGCGTGGCAACTACTGGCAAAACGCTCCTTATTGGAAACGCTTATGTTCAGCAGTGACTGTCACTCGGCTGACATTTGATGATGATGATGGAATTATGGTAGATTTGGATATTATTATGCTATCTTTTAGACTTTCACACAGCATCTATTATGTTTTATAAACGACGAGAAATTACGCGATTATTTAGGATAAAATAATTTATAATGTTAAATATCCTAAAATATTCGTCTTTTTGTTGAAAGAATCTAGTAATATGACAAAATACTGCAATAGGTTTACCGATTCATAGTTTTATTCATGTGACAAAGAATGATAAATAAGTTGATGGCGCGCTTGATGAAAAGTGGTAATCGTTGCCTATAGACATGAACAGTACTATGGATATAACATATATCGTCCATCATACTTTTCATGCATTACATTCCTGAGGACTCAGGTGTTATGCCTCTGTACTCTGTAATTTCACAACCATATCCCACCTTTCAATCCGAAACACAGTTATGCAAACATCATTGAGAAAGAGGGAGGGAGACTTTGTACAAAAGTCCTTGGGTACCTCTGTTCCAAGCAAACGACTTTTGTACAAAGTCTCCCTCTGGTCCAGTTTCACAAAACGAAATTAATAAAATGCTTTCGGAGTAAATAAAAAATTCAAATAAGCTTATGAATAATCTATTGTAAATAATATTTTGTCATGCCATTACATTTTTTCAACAAGAAAACGTAATAGATTCGAACATTCGACAAATCTCCAGATTTCGCGAACTTCTTAGATATTTCAAACAAATACTAGTAGCCTCATTTCCCTGTGACATATAAACACGTGTTTATATATTAATATAAACTATATAACACAATCTGTGACCTATATTCCTGCTGTATATATTTGACTCGAACGGGAGGGGGTCTTTGTAGTTGTATTTATCGGGCCAGACGTTTGTGCCACTTTATAAATGTTCAACCTTACAGATAGTATGTTGTATTTATGTAATATATTATTGCCAGCGCCAACAGCATCCTGAGTATGATGTGGGAAGTGGGTAGGTGGCGCAAGAGTGAATTAATATTTTTTTCTCAAACATGCTTGGAAGTGTGAGCATTATTTTGACAATCTTCTTCGAGATAAATCAAAATTGCCGTACTGGTCAGATACGTGCGGGCAACGGCCGGCAAAAGTTGTATGAAAATCCATATTTGTCGTGTTTTGCGGCCAGATAAATTACTGTGTAAACTCATATCTGTCCTGTAATTTAAAAATGGAATTACCTTTTACTTCGAAACATGCCTACCAAGGAGGTAACTAATACAAGGTTTTATTTAAATTTCGAACTGGCTTGCAAATAGAAAGCTGTTTATTGAAAAAAAAAACAAGGGAACATTATGTCGCGTGAAAAATTATTATTGTTCGTTATTCGTCATTGAATTTAAAAAGTAAAATTGTATTTTTAAATTCCGCGCATTGTTTGAGAAAAGTACTATACAAGCCTTGGCCACAACTAGATATTGATGGAGTCACGTATGTGTGCCTCGGCTACGCCTCGGCCCACATTTGTACGTTCGTCCATCAATGCCTTAGTTGCTGGCCGCTGCAGTACTATTATAACTATTAAACACTTAAACGCATGGATGGAATTACCATTTGACAGACTTCCATCAAATTGTCTTCAGGCGTAACCTAACTTTGATCTTCTGAAAGAATATAAAACTCGCATTTCAGAAGAGAATATTTGAAAACTCTGTCTCTGCTGGACTTAAAAACTTTGTGTTTTCTGTTATTCACTTACGGTATACGTGAACTCACGCTTGATTTACTCGTATATGTAGGTAGATATTTTTTGGTTAAGGGTTAAAAATTTCGATAGTTTGTTGCCTTATAAGGTTGTCTGTAAGACATTGCCTTAGCGATAAGACCGCCTTTTATTTTATTTTTTTTAAAGGTACATCAACAGTGTAAATACAGACATTAATTTTAATTGATACACAGGGCTTGCATCTTGCATTTACACCAATTACAGATGTACACAACATTTTTTTTAGTCGTCGATTATATATTAACAAAACTGACACGAACAAAATAATTAAAAAAAAAAACATACAAGTAACAAACATAAGAATACTTAAAATATTTAATTATTAAAATCATTAGAACCTTTTGTACCTTTATATGTATATTTTAATCTGTAATTTATGCTACTGTATTTCAGTAGAATTGTTTATATGTCATTGTATATTTTTATGTGTTTGGTAAAATAAAGAGTTAAATAAATAAATAAATAAATATACATGATTCCCCGTATGTCCCTATGTACGTATCCATAAACTATGGTAACCGTTTTATTCAGTTGATTCGGTTGTATTTTATTTTATGTTTGTTACCTTATAACTCCGTTGATTGTAAACTGATTTAGAATTTTTTTGTTTTAACTGAAAGTATATATTTATAGTTTGATTTCGTAGAAATTTTATCATAATCTGTTCGGTAGTTTTGTTATTAAATTAAAATAATTGGTTTTGCAACAATTGAAGTCGGTTATTTTTGCAACGATGGTTTCCAGGGGGAACCGAGAGGAGGTCGACCTGACAAAGTATATTCCTAGCAATGGAGACTAACCTCCTCATTACTAATAATTCCTTCCCCCATAGGTGACGGTTACCACTTTCCATCAGGTGAGCCATCAGCTTTTTTGCCATTCTAAGTTGCATAAAAGGAAAACCGGAAATATATTCATTTGGGTAACTATTTTATGTAGCCGAGATTATTTCACGAATATCAATGACGGATGAAAATATGCGGGCGATCCGTTCCGGGCGTCGGGAGACGGCCCATTTTTTTTACTCGCCTTGTCCAGTTCCATAGTATAAATATTAATAGGAAGTTACATATTTATGACCGTTACTCGAACATGGCGATCCTTAATTCAATTTAGTTCAACCTCAGATTTGGCGTTGTTACTGCTTTGGCTCTCTCTGTCTGTTTTTGCTTGATTCCAAAGGGTGGGATGTATTTTGGATGAGATGTTAATATTGGTAAATACAGTCTATTCTACATGGAAGTTTTTTTTTCAAATTTTCATAGAGAATTAAATAAAAACTAGATATTAAAATATAGAAAAAAATGTAACGAATCAAGTATTAAATTTTATCTTCTAGTTAAATTTTCATATGAATATTTTTTATCGATTTATTATTGATTAAAAATAATATTGATGGTTGTAGGCAATGAATAAGCGACATAGTACTTTTTTTAATTGGTGATGATGAAATGGCAACTCCGTCTGCGCTACTGATATACGCTGGCGGGGCACCAGTGAGTGATGGTAGGTGAGGATGAAAGCAGATCACTTGGCCCATCATGACGAATTCAAGAATAATTAACCAAGATGGTTTCCAGGGGGAACCGCGTGGAGATCGACCTGACAGGGTATATTGCTAGCAATCGAGTCGTCAGATCCACATTATTAATAATCCCTTTCCTCCGAAGCGACAAAGTTACTCTTGTGACGATACACTTACTTTGTTATGCCTATGGTGCTGTTCATGTCTATAGGCGACGGTTAGCACTTTCCTTTGGGGGAAGGGATAGTAATGCGGAGTACCGGTTCTATTGCTAGCAATATACCCTATCAGTTCGACCTCCACGTGGTTCCCCCTGTAAACCAATGTGCTGAATTCCAGGTGTATTCATCACGATGGGCTAATTGACCTGCCGTTTCTTTCTCACCTATCATCCCTCTCTCGTGCCCCACCAGTGTATACCGTTAGCGCACGCGGGGTTGCCATTTCATTATCATCCAATAAAAAAACTGTTTATCAGGTGAGTTGTTTGTTTGCCATTCTAAGTAGCGAAAAAAGAAGTCTATTTATTAAAAACAAACTATTTTTTTTTTATTCTAAGGTATAGATGTAAACTAAACCTATGGAATATTTATTTTATACTTACCTCAAGGTCTAATTGCGCTCTATCCTCGAGCCCGCATTGAGCTCTTGATTTACTGGAGAGTCCACGATTTATGAAGGGTCCAAGTGTCAGGGATATCCCTTCTGACATTTAAAGATTTCCTTCCTAGTTAAAAGAATGTGTAATAAAATATTTGTAAAATATGCATATTTGTAAGATTGGTGGAAATTTAGACAGATAGATAAATAAAAAAATATTTGCGTCTAAAACACAGACATAAAATACAGTCGGTTAACAATCATTTCAGCCATTATCCGTCCACTGCTGGACATAAGCTTCCCCCATAGACTGCCATAAAGAACGGTCCTGAGCCACCTGCATCCACTGACTCCCTGCAATGAATTTGAGGTCGTCACTCTATCTAGTGGGGGGTCGTCCTACACTGCGTTTGCCCGTATGGAATCGCCACTCAAGAACCTCTCTTCCCTATCGATTGTCGGTTCTTAGTCGTCGAAGGAAGCACTTCTCAAACTGTACTGTGCGTGACTATTCTGGTTCTAAAGTGTGAGGAAGGGGGGAAGGGATTGTTAGTAATGGGAAGGTTAATCCCCATTGCTATCAATATACTCTACCAGGTCGACCTCCACGCGGCTCCCCCTGGAAACCATCGTGACTAATTTATCGTTGATTTCGTCAGGATGGGTTAACTGAACTGCCTTTTCATCCTCATCAATCATCTCTTACTGGTGCCCCGCCAGTGTATACCGATAGCACGGGCGGGGTCACATTCCATTATCATCAATTAAAAAAAAAGTGTGAGGATGCATTCCTTGCCTTGAAAAGTAGCTGCAGGCATCATATTGAAGAGTTACTGGTAAGCCAAGATATCCTAGCTTGAACCAGGCGATAGATTCGATTGTGTGGCACTTTTAAAAAAAAATCGCCTATTCCTTTGTAGTTCGGTCACGCGATTACGTCGTCAATTCGGAACCACTTTTTATAATTCTTTTTACAATCGATAGAGCTCACTTCCGTTCCGTTGGTCTAATATTAATTTTTTCGTGACTCAAATAGTTGTTTCTTTTTTGTTGAACAAATTCATTAATTATTTTAATTTTTATAATATTTGAAGTTCGTAATCGATTTTATAGTCATAGTCACCCTTTTAACCTTATGTTATATTATTTGTTAGCGTAATGTACTTTTCTCTTTTGTTCTTTTCTATTTCGGTATTTTCATACCTTTTCTTCTTTCTAATGATTATCATTAGTAATTACTATCGATTTATGTGTGTCTAATTTAACAACTAATTTGACGAAAGACTCACCAGCCGTTAATTGACTAGAAAAATTATTTTGTCTAAAAGTCACACCAGGAAAACGTTCCAAGTTGTCTTTTTCACAAAATTACTGTAATAAAAGTGGGATAGCGCCGCCTAAGGAATTTTAATTGAGTCCCCCATTGTGAATGTTTAGTGTAAAGCACGAGACACGAGCGGTAGCGATTAAGATTTTTTTATTTCCCTAAAATTGTGATATAAAGAAGTTTTTGTGTACGATTTAGCTCCCAAATGCAATAAAATATTTTAGTTGTTTTTTTTTTTTTGGTTTCTTTTAATTGGGACATCTTTTAGAATTGACAGATTTTTACGTTAGTTATAATTTTTATATAAAATATCAAGAACTCAAATAGTTTATAAAAGTTTAAAATTCCATTTTAGATAAGTTGAGGTTTGATGAAAAGAGTATCATCAGATTAAGAAATATATTGTACCACAGATAATATATAACACAATGTTAGTAATTATGCCTTCTTGTTACTGTTTAATTGTCTTTTTATGCACCGAGACCTCCCTATATCTATTTTGTTTGATGCCTACTGTTGCTATGGTAATCATTGTTTAATAGAATCTTGATGTTATTATTGCATGCCTTCTGGATAATAGAGAAAGTTATTTTGCAGTTCGATGAGAGAGAGTATTAAACTTTTTGAAATCAATTAAAACTGTTTTATAGTACTTTATAATGTGATTTACAATAAAAAAAAAATGTATTTTACTGTATAGAATTAAAGTTTATCTAAAAATGTAAATATTAATAATTATATGTAATTATGTTTCACTGCATCAAATGACTGGGTGTATAAAATATAGCTACATAATAATATACATTTATTATTAAAAATTACATTACACATTATTTAAAATTACAAATAAAATTATGAAATAAAAATTATTATCAATTTATTTTGATATAAATGTAACAGTAGTAGTTTAGAAAAATATAAATAATAAACGCGTTCGTTTATGACTTGCGACATCATTTCACTAAAGCTTCCGAAACAAAATGGCTTTACGAAATATGGCGTCGTTAATACCAAAAATTCCACGGTTTTTCCTTTAGTGGCCGCCCGAAATACGCGCCCGTATGGAAATGAGATCGCTGTAGGCATTGCAGTACAAATGTTAAACAAAACATCCGTTGTAACGATATTGTTTTGGAAACGGCGAAAGGAACTAGACACGTTTTAAATTAAACAGTCATATTTTAACCGACTGAGAGCAAGTAGAGTAATGTGTTTCGAGTGTGTGTTTGTATATATGTTATTGACGTCTTTGTATGTCACGTTTTATTTCTGTTACCCGCCATTCTTATATCGTCATAGTCGTAGAATACTGACGGATCTGACAAAGATTACATATAAAGATCCGTCAGTATTCTACGACTATGACGATATGTACGTAGAGAGGACCTTATTCAGTACCTGACAGACTGTCAGCAACATACTGAAATAATTATACATAATAATACATAAGAAATATATTGTATAATTATTTATTACATGGTATAATACATTCCTTCACAACAGAGACTTACTCGAATATTCTCACTATAAGAATAGTGAGAACACGTATACTTATGTGCTATTTTTCTCGGTTTACTTGATAAATATTTCTTTTTTTTTTATCGTATTGTCGAAAGACGCGAGCGATCGGTTGATCGAGTATCACCAATCTCCCGACAGCACTTTATGGGATTAACTTAATGGACTATTTTTACTCGACGAATTCTCTCCGGGGACGCCCCGGTATTCTTAGATACGGAAGTGTATAATGCAATATGAAAAGTTTTGAAAATTATATTTTTCACGACTCCTACGAGGGTTGTGCGCGGATGGACTTGGCGTTTCAGCTAATCGTTGTTGCTTTTGATAATTGAAGTTTGTAGAGATAGATAGATAGATACTCTTTATTATATCCTCTAAAAGATTACAATAGTAAACTTATTGTAGATACAAACAATTACAAGAAATGGTCACAGTGAGAAAACAATGGGCGACCTTATCGCTAAAAGCGATCTCTTCCAGCTAACTTTTGGATGGAGAGGAGTAATTATAAACAGTTTGATCGGAGATACGATGTAAATTCTATTATTTTTAAATATGTATTACATATAATAATGCGATATTAATTTAATAACTTTTTTATCTTTGTATTTTATGTTTATTATTTACAGTTTACGTGGATTCTTTTGGATGACACGTGAGGATGTTTGTGCGGTGATATATAAGGAAGAAATCAAGTAAATTGGTCTTTAATTAACTTAAAAATAATAACGATTGTTTTTAGAGAGGATTCCGCAGGTGTTGTTGTGTGATACCGGCATAGAATGGACCATCCCTTCCTTTCCCATGGGTGTTTTAAGAGGATACCTGAAGGTCGAGAGATGGACAGCAGTGCCCCTCTTAAAACATCACCAAAGCCTAACTGTAGTTTCCAACCCGTCGGTCAAGTGTGGCAACTACTGGCAAAATTTCTTTTATAAGAAAAGCCTATGTTATGCGGTGCAAAGTTAACAGCTGATATAATAAAAAAAATAACACCTGAAAGGGTGAACTAAAAACCCCTTTGCAGGGAGAAAAGATTGTGAGTAATAACAGCTCCACTATTCAAAATATACTCCCTTAGGTCGATCTCCACGTGGTCTCCCCTGGAAAATATCGAGATTAATTTGTGACGAATTCGTCAACATAGGCCAACTTGAAATGACTTAATCCTCATCCGTCATCATTCACTAGTGTCTTACCAGCTGATATATGCATCATTTACGTCACAGAAAATCAATCCATTTCTCCCGACATTAAAAAAGTTGTGTTAATATTTTCCTAGGACCTAGTTTGTGCTAGCAATTTGGATTTCGATCAAGAAACTAGGTCTATGAGATATCAAAATATAGGTCGTAGTACAAGGAGGATGAAGCGTGGAAATTGTGTTATGTTTATGAGTGCAATGAAATACTTACAGGCCAGACAGCCGGGCGTCTACAGCGTAGACGTGATGGCATACAACAGCATGTCATTTTATTTGACCCGATACATAAAAACCACATTGAAACATGATACTGTTATTGAACAAAATTATAGGTACTCGTATGTGTTTCGTGGAATTTATTCAAATGTAGTGGTGAGACGAAGAAGGCTTTAGGTTTTAATACAGGTAGATAAATAGCTTATTTATAGCACACATTACATAAGAGTATGTTTTTTTATAATTTAAATGAATACTTTGATGATAAAACTCAATAATTTAATAATAATGTAAATGAAGTGATGTCTTTTTTTTATACCATTGAGGTGGCAAACAAGCATACGGCCCACCTAATGGTAAGTGGTTATCGTAGCCTATGAACACCTGCAATACCAGAGGTATTTCGCGCGCGTTGCCGACCCTGAAGAAACCTCTTTACCCCCCTTTTGAAGAACCCCATGCTGTAGTCTCTTGGGAAAACCTCGGCAGGGAGCTCATTCCACAACCTGAGTGTTCGTGGGAGGAAATATCTCTGAAACCGCGCAGTATGGCGATGGCGAGCCGTACCATGGTAGAAAGTGGCTGTATCTACTTGCCTTGTATTATATTTAAAGAATAATAATATATTTTTTTTTTATTTAATTTTAATTTTTTTTTATTTGTGCACGTATTTACACGAAACTGTGTTCGTTTTTTAAATACACATATAGAGATAAAATACGTACTATAATGTGAATATATAAATGTACATTTTAATTTACTTATATATATTCAAATAATGATATTATGTCCGTCGTTATCTGTCCACAGCTGGACATAAGCCTCCCCCATAGACTGCTATAAAGAACGGTCCTGAGCCACCTGCATTCACTGACTCCCTGCAATGCATTTGAGGTCACTTAAACTGTTACTCCATTTGTTGGAGTGTTGTCCTATACTGCGTTTGCCTATACGAGGTTTCCACTTAAGAACCTTTCTTCGCCATCATCATTGGTTTTTCGAGCTATATGACCAGCTTATTGTCACTTGAGCTTGCTTATCCTTCGGGCTGTGTTGGTTATGTCGGTTCTTCTGCGGATATCCTCAATTAGAATTCTATGAATGTAGTTTACTATATTATTTACATTAGTCAGTAACAAATTTTACATTACTACTTGAAATATTATCCTAAATATTTATTTACAAATTATTTACAAAAAAAACAAGAAAAAGTAATTAAAAATTTTAAAAATTATTTAAAGATAAAAAAATTCTGTGAGATCACTGCCAGCATCACTGAATTCTATTAAGTAAAGAATCTCCGAGCATAGCCTTCTCCATAGCTCTCTTCTTTATAGCATTTACAGAATATATATAACAAACAAACGAATGGAAATAAATTTTGTATATAAATATTTGATATGTATATAAAGATTTGATTTTGTATATAAATATGTGATACTTTTATTAGCCTATTATCTTTATTCTTTGTTTAAATAAAAATAAAAGTACCAACATATATTTTGCTTCACAAAAAATTTGGCTTCAATTATGAATATTTAAATTTAGATTACGCTTTGCAACAGCTTTTTGCTCAAAGAGAAACGGTGATCACAATTTTTACAAAGTTAAAATGAATATGGCAGTGGACACGGACGATCGCAAAAAGGATGATGAAAATCGGTTTATAATTTGTCTAATTAAACAGGTATTTTTTTTAATGGGTGAAAATGGCATGGTAACCCGCCTGCGCTAACGGTATACACTGATTGGTGAGGATGAATAGACAGGTCAGTTAGCCCATCGTAACGGATTCAATGAAAAATTAGTCACGATAGCTTCCAGGGAGAACCGCGTGGAGGTCAACCTGATAGGGCATATTGATGGCAATGGGGACTAACCTCCCACTTATTGGGGGGAAAGGGATTGTTAGTAATGGAGACTGAGAATCCCATTGCTAGCAATATACCCAACCAGGTTGACCTCCACGCGGTTCTCCTTGGAAACTATCATGGTTAATTCCTGATGAATTCACCATGATGGGCTAACTGGCCTGTTTTCATTCTCATCTATCACCCTTCACTGGTGCTTCGCCAGCGTATCCCGTTAGCGCAGGCGGGGCTACCATATCATTTTCACCCATCAAAAAAAAAATAACCTCCCACTTACTAACAATCCCTTAATCCCAATAATCAGGTATTATACTCGTATTAATAAAAATATATTCAGAAGAATTAAAAATCTCCTTTTTTTTCTTTTTAAAAATTGTCAATAATAATAACAATATTGATTTCTTCAAGGTCGGCAATGCGCGTGTTAGATATTTATTTTAAATTATATCAATTTTCTTAAACATCGTGTGTCAAAATGTGTACCTACATTTATTAATAAAAATCTGACTAATTACTTTAAATATAATAACAAATTAAATTGTTATTATACCAAATTTGGTAATGTAAAATAATAAAAAAAATTATAAATATATCAAATTTTATTCTTGTAATGTATATAAAAGACTAATTTATCTTTTAATTGATTTTATAATTATTTATTATCATGATACTTGAATAAAAAGTAATGAAATTGTAAGAACACGTGGTCTCACTGACTTGTTCGCTCGAATTCGGCCCTGTAGATATAAAAGATTGTTATTTGGGTGGGGAGACAGTTCTTGTCCAACCGTTGAACTGAGCGGATCTTCTTGACGTATCAAGAGTGAACAAGTATAGTAAACCACGTGGTTATTATATAAAATATATATCAGTTATTGTTGATGGAAGTCCTAAAGAAGCTATAGTTAAATAAATGTCAATGGATAAACAGAAGTTGGGTATTTATGTTATATTATTTATTATATGTCATATACAAAGTAAAATAAGTAAATATATGATTTAACAGTATGATATCTAAATTAAATGAACTGTGAGAACTTGTGCTTCATTTCTATTTATACTAAGAGGCTTACAACCTTTATATTGCTAAAGAATATATTATATCACATGTATACAAGTTAGAATTGCGTAGTTAAATTACTATAAAAATTAATTACCCTACAGTAATATATATATATATATATATATATATATATATATATATATATATATATATATATATATATTAAATATTATAAATAATAAATACAGTTCTTTAATATTTTATTTGAGACGCGCGTAATACTCCTGGTATTGCAGGCGTTCATAGGCTAAGGTAACCGCTTACTATCAGGTGGACAGTATGCTTGTTTGCCACCTCAGTGGTATGTAAAAAAAAATCTAATATTTGTCGGCAAATATCTTCGTTAATGCTATGGACGTCAAAAGAATCCTTAAATTTAAGCAATATATTTTATGCGTAGAATAACACCATTCAAATCCCCAAAGTGCACTGCTGGGAGTCGAACTCGCAATCCTTCGAGAGAGCAACTCCGTCGCTAGTCATATTTCAACCCCATCGCGAAAGGGGTTGTAAAAGTTAAGGTTTATCTGTATTTGTACGAGTATATCTGTAACACTGTAGCTCCTAAATAACTGAGTGAATTTTAATACTATTTCTTCTTTTGTTATGTTTTGAAACAAATATATCAACATAATTTACATTTAAATTTGATGACATAACAACAGGGTACAGAGGAATACCACCTGAATCCTCAGGAATGACAACGCATGGGGGTATCATGGGCGAAACAGTATACTCTGTTATGTCCATGGTACTGCTCATGTCTATAGGCGACGGTTACCACTTTCCATCAAATGGGCCGTCATCTTGTTTGCCATTTTAAGTTGTATAAAAAAATAAGACTATATTTTGTTATATCTTTTTTATCCCAATTTAAGTGATTTTTTTTTATTAAAAACATTTACTTTCACTTATCTTCTAGTCATTTCCTATATCTTTGATCGAAACCGTTCTTAACGTGAGAAAAAGGTGAACAGACCCTTGGATCCCATGGATCTGATTACAGAATCGACAATTTAAGCCTTTACTAATTAAAAGAGGATGGTATTTTAGACGGTTTCTGTGGTAATACGTGATAAATTACTATTGCTTCGCTTCTCAAATTAGAAGTCATTTGATAAAGATAGGGATTGGTTCTGTTTTATATACAATTAATAGTACAAATAAAAATAAAACAATGCAACAACAAAAATAACAAATAAAACAAAATAACAATCAAAATGTAACAACAAAAATAAAACAAAATAAGCATAAATTTCCATGCTTCCAAAACTTTTTTTATATCTCTTAATTCGTAAGCAAAGCCAAAAATCCTCTTTTTAAACAAAAGTAGAATTATACATTTAAAATATTTAGTAATCCTTATTATTAATTATAAATGGGACGGTGAGTTTGTGTGTTATCTTTTAGTGTTATAACTGCTTAACTAATATATATCTGGTATACACATAATATGAAGAAGGAACATATGTACTATGCATATGTACTTTTTATTTCAGTCCAATTCACATACTTATTTATGTACTCTTAATTGAACTATTTAAAGAAATATACACTTAAAAATATACTATAATAAAATACACTATAAAGTGCAGAGGGCGGTATTCTTGTTAAAGCTTTCGTCAAAAACAACCTTTGGATAGAGGAGAAAAGAAAGACAATATTTGATACAAGAAGTGTATGTAATAAAAAGACGGAATAATCAAATGCACACTCCACATACATCTTTATATATATTTACCATATTTACATATATTTCACACAATAACCAGACAAGTATGAAAGATACTTGTAATTTTTTACTACTTAATTTTAGCTACGATTTCGTCTCTATCTAGTTTAATATAAATGTATAAACAAATGTATAAATAAATGTTACATTTTATATTACCTCACCTATTGGAACAATTTAAATAAACATTTTAAACGTAAGTACAGACATATGTTTTCATAAGTGGCAGAGTGAATTCTCTCTAAACTATTAAATTGCATAAAATTTTCCACGCTGTTTATAATTCTTTTAGTATAAATTAAAAATTAATATACTTAGCAGTTTATTTTTTAATTACTCGTAATTTAAAAATTTCCGTCCATGTATCTGCTCTATTTAACCGTCTCTTAGGTCTTATATAATTATTTTCTCGTTCAATTCCAAGGAACAAGCTCACTCGCCAGAAGTCTTGGGAGTCGTTATAAAATTTCCCAACATTTCCCAGAGTGCTTTCAAGTTTAAAAAAGCTATAATTCGTACGTTTTATCCGAGAGAATGATATTAATAAAGTAATTATATTTCTAGCTTTCTAGTATTGTTGTTTCTAGAACGTATACTGTCTCTGTATATTCTATCTACTCTATGTCCGACTTTTATGAAAAAAAAAAACAAGCGAGATGTTCTAATTGTGTAAAATAAATTTAAATTTCGAATTTAATGATTACAAAGATTCAATTTGTCTATGGTTATGAGATAGTGGTTATATGAATATGCAAATTTTAAAATTAGAATTTCTGTTTCTGCTAGGAAATAATATAAACATAGAATTTACTTGTTTGTATATATGAAACAACGTATTTATGTAATTGAGAAATATGAATAGTGCTACGTACATCCAGGAATTAACTTATCAAGTAATGGCTAATTGTAGTTGGCCGGGAAACTATTATTAGGGTCTCTCATGCAAGAATCTGATTTATGAACGAATTCTTGTTATTATATGACTCTCTTTAGTTCACTATTATTTCTACTGTTATTTGTGTTGTAATATTAACGAGATACAAATGTTCTAAGTCAGATATGTTATGTAAATGCATGTTCCGCTTTTAGATTATGTAGATAGAGCATTGCGTGTCAAAAGCATGTCAACATTTAGTCGGTTAATTCAATTTGACTCAAATTGAAAGACAATACGCGTCATTTTCACAGTGTGAAAAAGAAATTGGATTAAAAATTTCCCGGACAGAATATTCAATGATTGTAAAAGGAAAATATATTATAAGTCTATACTTGGATATAAATGAAAGTAATCCGTAAAGATAAGCATCATTACGAGTTACTATGCTCTGTTTAGTTTGTTTTTTTTTTTAATATATTCGTAGGAATTTTGTATAAATTGTTTTTATTTTTCGACTTAACTTTTCGAATATAATTTCTCCCATTATACTGAGTGGTAAATGTATATTATGGTAACCCTATTCACCCAGACATGCATAAAAAAGTTGATCTATTTTTAGTGAAATATTTGTGATACTCTATCCATATAAACAAAAGTTTCATTAAAGAGAGGTCGACTTCTCAACGGAAAATTGATATAGTATATATTATTTCATTTTAAACTTTCGCGTTTTTTATACATATTTTAAATACGCCATCCTGTCGTGGTCACGACGTAGTGCAATCTACGTCGAAACGTCGCCAATAAAGTATATAATGCGAATTCTATTTAAAAGTTGCTATTTTTTTGCTATGAATATGACATACTATGATGTTTCTTTACTATTTAGTCACCTATAGGCATGAGCAGTACCATGGACATAACAGAGTATACTGTTTTGCCCATGATACACCCCATGCGTTGCCATTCCTGAGGACTCAGGTGTTAATCCTCTGTACCCTGTAACTTCACGCTATATCCCACCCTTCAAACCGAAACACAGCCATGCAAACACAACTGCTTCACGGTAGAAACACGAATAGGACAGAGGTATCCAAGCAATCGACTTTTGTACAGTCTCCCTCTGGTAAATATAAATACTCTGGTAAATATAAATACTCTGGTATATATATTTATACCTATCAACTAAGGAAATATCTTCAGATAATGCATCACACAGCTAGCGGCCATATATTTTAAAACATTACATTTTGAAACATGTCAACTTTGCCACAGAAATATTACTCAGTGTCGTCGTAATAGAAAAGAAGGGTAGATAAATTGTAGCAGCTCTCCCCGGTAATTCCAAGATGAATGCTCCCGGTGTTGGATTTTGTAGAATTGAATTTACAAATGGCGATAAATCGATAGGACCAAATTAAATTATGAATAAAAAATTGTTTTCGCGAACGTCGCCTAATGAGAAATGGCATCTTTTGTTTGACGTCACCCAACGCATTCCGCGTAATGTCATGATGAAATAAGAGAAAAATCACAAGTAAATCTTATGAATATTGTTAAATACATACTGTTATTAACATTGTAACTTAATGAATAGATGTAATGGTCAGCTCCACTCCTCGGCAACATTTGCCTGTTTATATACTTTCTTTCTTATTTATATATATATATATATATATATATATATATATATATACTACAATGGTGCAGACCGTTTATACCTTTAAAGTTCAAGCTAAAAGATTTTACAATACAATTGACAGTGAGTTATTTATATATTATAGTTACGTATTATAGTTATTCTATGCTTATATATATTTATTATATATATATATATATATATATATATATATATATATATATATATATATATATATATCATGTATATTTATTATTTATAGTATTATTTTTGTTTCACATATGTTATGCTTTATGTACATACCTTATAGATACTTTCTCCTTTCTGGTTCTCAAAGTTGATTGGAAGAAATCCTTTTAAGGGATAAGGCTGCCTGTGAACATTTTTGTTATACCTTAATATCTATATTATAAGTGAATGTACAGAAGCATATAAATAAATAAATGTGAAAGTTTGTGAAGATGTTTGAATGTTTGTTATTCAATCGTGTTGAAACGATTGAATAACTTTTGATTGGATTTGTATGGAATTTCATACACAGATATAATTAATTGGATAGTATCATCATGTCATATCTATATACTTTGCTATATCCATGATACTGCTCATGTCTATAGGCGACGGTTACCACTTTCCATCAGGTGGGCCGTCAGCTTGTTTGCTGTTCTAAGTTGTATAAAAAAAAATCTATGCCGGGATTTTAAACTTCTATAAATAAATTATTTACTCTTTATTGCACCACATAAAGAATAATATAAAACAATATATATTACACATATGAAGTACAAAAGGCGGTCTTATCGTTAAAGTAATCTCTTACAGACAACCTTTGGGCAGAGGAGAAAGGTAAAAGACGGTAGCTATTTGGCACAATAAGTATATCTAATAAAAAAAATTGGATTTAAATAGATTCTTGAAGGTATTCAGTCGTATTTATTTATTTATATTTTTTGTTACAGATACAACGTGAAGTTGACAACCCTAGCATTGCCTTCAGTGATATTTGAACCGAAGTTCCGGGGATCAGTTAGAAACCTGGTGTATTCCGATCTACCTGGACAACCACCAAGGAGACAAGAGTTGCGACATTCCAGGGATTTAAAGGTAAGTGACAATTTGTGTTTTTTTTTAGGATTAAGATTGAATTATGTATCTGGCTATGCTAATGGCCCATCGTGATGAATTCGTTAAGAATTGACCATAATGGCTTCCAGGAAAGACCGCGTAGAGGGTGAGGCTGACGTAGTAATGTGCCCTTACTAGGAAAGGAGTCCCCATTATTTAAAAATTAACTTCTTTTCCCTTTAGTTAGAAATAGGCAGACAGGTTCATTCTGCTTAGTATTATGATTATAATCTCTTTTTTTTATACCACGAAGTTGGCAAACAAGCATACAGCCCGTCTGATGGTAAACTTTTACTGTAGCTTATAGACGCCTGTAATACTAGGAGTGACACGTACGCGTTGCCGATCCTGAACAAATCTTTATATACACTTTTTGAAAAACTCTATACTGTAGTGTTATAGGGTAAACCTCGGCAGGGGGGGGGGAAGGAATTGTTAGTAATGGAGTCTGAGAATCCAATTGCTAGCAATATACCCAACCAGGTCGACCTCCTCGACCCTACTCTTTAATGTTTCTTTCAAAATATTACAATAGTAAATTTATTATAGATACAAACAATTATAAGAAATAATCACAATAAAAAAACAACGGGCGGCCTTATCGTCAAAAGCGATCTCTCCTAGTCAACCTTTGGATGAAGAGGAGTGATTATAAACAGTTTGATTGGAGGCATGATGGAAAATATATTTCAATATTTCTGATTGATTATTTAAAAAATGCTCTGCTAGCGAATAAAAATAATTAATTATATATTTATATTATATTACTAGCTGACCCCGTAAACGTTGTTTTACTACTTATTGCGAAATATAAAAATCGCAATTAAAATACAGGGGTTGATCGTAAAACGATGAAAATTTAAAGTTGTATGCATTTTTCAATACTAAAGTATAATGAAATAAAAATAAAAAAAAAATTGTCAAAAAAAAAATAAAAAAATAAATTTTGGGGTGGGTCACCCTTATCATTGACGGGTATGAAAAATAGATGTTGGCCGATTCTCAGACCTACCCAATATGCACACAATATTTCATAAATATCGGTAAAGCCGTTTCGGAGGAGTTTGGTAACAAACACCGTGACACGAGAATTTTATATATAAGATATCGTTAATTATACAATTACGAGTATCATATCAACCATTCACTGTCCACTGCTGAATACATGCCTCCTTGGAGGTTTTTTTTTTTTTTGGAATTTTAATGGAATTGTAACCCCGCCTACGCTATCGGTATACACTGGCAGGACACCAGTGAGGGATGATAGGTGACGATGAAGTAGGTCAGTTAGCCTACCGTGACGAATCTAACAATAAAACAATCACGATGGTTTCCAAGGGGAACCAGGAGGAGATCGACCTGATATAGTAGATTGCTAGTAATGGAGCTACTAATCCCCATTACTAGCAATTCTTTTCCCCCCCTGGAGGGTTTTGCTAGTAGTTTCCGCGATTGGCAGGCGGGTTGGCTACCGCAGTTAGGCTTTGGTAATTTATTTATTTATTTACTTTGTACTTATGTTACTTTGCACATATTTAATTATGTCTTTAGGGTGGATTATAGCTTGATAGCATTCTCTACCAGTCAACCATTTTGCTAAATAGAGAGAGAGAAAGAGAGAGTAAATGGCAGTGTATTTGCCTATTACAATGAGCGCCTTTTGTACTAAAAATTTTTGTAATGTGGTCATAAAGAATAAATAAATAAATGGTTATGAATGCTCTTAATTGAAATAAACAAAGGTATAAAATTAAAAATTTCCCTTTTACCTGGAACAAGAAAAATCTTGTCTTGTATTCCCAATAATTTCCTTGTGAATGGAATGCCAAAGGATCTAACCCCCCCTGAATACAAATATAATTTTAAATTTCCGCCATATTTTGCTATATTTCGTAAATATCTTTATTTATCCTGTCGGCCGTTGTCACGTCTGTTCGATGGTTAAGTGCGAGGGAAAGTATACCTTCCTGCTTTATCATAAGGTAGAATTTCGGAAAATTCCTTTTGGATTACTAAGGGTAAATCCAGCTGAGAAATTCCATTGAGCGCGGCTCTATTCGCGTGGGTTAAGTTAAAAGCGATAAATTACTTAACGGATTTAATTAAGTAATAAAAGCGTCTGGTTTCACGAAATAAGGAAATACTGATAAATTATGACGAAAATAAAATGTTATCCTATTTAGGCTCTCTTTAAATTTAGAATGGTTTATGTTTCAATATTATTAGGTGTGTTCTTTTTTTAAATGGATAATGGTATGTGCTGGTGTGGAATCAGTGAGAGATAATTGGTGAGATGATTTATTCCCCGTCATAATCATTTCAGTTATTAACTATCCACCGCTGAACATAGCCCTCCCCGTTAATGAGGGTTGCTAGTAGTGGCCATGCTTGGTAGGCGGGTTGGCAACCGCAGTTAGGTTATGCTAATTTGTTAGGTGTCGCCTTTTCTGACACTCACGGGAAAGGAAAGGATGGCCCATTTTATGCCGAGAGTACATGGTTTGATCTATTATGGCTCATTATTTTAGTTGTTATAATATTATTTTAAAAAAGTAGTATTTTAATAATGGCGACGAATTTTGAAACTAGTGGGAAATATCAATGACAGATGCATCATATCATATCAGCTGTTAAATATTTCCTTCTAAACATAGCTCTTCCCCATAAAGGGAGGTATTGCCAGTAGCTGCCACGCTGGCAGGCGGGTTGGCGACCGCAGTTAAGCTTTGGTGACGTTTTAAGAGGGACGCTTTTGCCCACCATTGCCTCGACCATTAATCTTAGTTGCCTCTTTCAATACCTACGGGAAAGGAAGGGGCTTCCCGTTCTATGTCGGAACCACACGGCAATGATAAATTATTTAGTTCTTTCTTTTAAAAACACATCAGACAATAGAATATTTTTTAAGCGACCGTTAAAAGAAAGAGTTTGTCAATTCGTTTGCATATTTTTGTGAATTAAACGGAAATTTAATGCGATTACGTCACAAATTATAAAAAAATTCACAATTATTTTTGTAAATTATTTTTTCAATACTTTTACTTTAGGGTCGATGGTAATGATATTACAGGGTACAGAGAAATAACACTTAGTCCTCAAAAGGCAACGCATGAGGGAATCCTGGATAACTCGGTATACTCTGTGATATCCATGGTACTGTTCATGTCTAGAGGCGATTGTTACCACTTTCCACCAGGTATGCCGCCAGTTTGTTTGCCATTTTAAGTTGCTTAAAAACAAAGTAAAATAGACAGATGGTTAATTTTAACTGATGGGGTTTATTCTGGTGTTAATTTCCTATTACTTTTGTAACGACTAATACTGTCGTTTATTTAAAGAGCAAAAAACTATTGTATTGAGGCAAAATGTGTGACTCGTTCTAAATTCAAATATTTTTAATGTAATGCCAATCCACTAATCGCTTTTGACTTGGACTCTAGACATAGCACGCCGTCGCCTGTAGCTTAGGCCACTGGTTAAAACGATATCGCGGTTCGGACTGAGGCATAATTTAAACAAGATGTTTTCGTAGGTTACCGACAAAAGTGTATCGCTTCATTTTGTTTGAAAGGGGACATACCTACCCGCATCGGTTCACGGGTAATTGAACTTTGAATAAATGAAAAATAATCTTTGTTTTATTTCTCTATGTTTTATATTTGATCTTTTCTCTGATTTTAGTATTCTTCGGATTATTGTGACTGTTCTTATAAGGTTATTTACCAATTTGTAAATGGTGATTTCGATTATTTTTTTCAAACCATAGGGCTTATTTCTACATTGGTCTCTTATTAGTTTTGTGATGACCACTTTCTTTTGCCGAGCAAAAAATCTACAAAATAAGCAAATAATGTCGCGTTCTAAACTCAAACATTTTTAATGTGTGTTATTTACAAAATATTTCGTCGTTCAAAGGTGTATGGATGTAATTATGTATGTATGTGTATGAGAGAGAGTGAGAAAGAGAAAGACAGAGTATCCACAATTGTAGTGTGTGTAAGAAAAGCTCTTTTTCTATACCTATATATAATGTATAGGAGGGTTCGATTGTAATTATAAACTGTTGCTAAAATTGGCCAGTATTCTATTATTTAGTTTTAAGAGTTGAAACAGTTAATTTCCACAGTTGTATGATCATGTTTACGTCAAATATATAGAATAGCTACGGAACCGCATTTACCTTTGCTCGATTTGTGCTTGGCTCTTTTAAATTCGTAAAGTTAAAGGTTTAAAATTAACAAACTCCAGTTACAATGGTACGTAGTTCCACGCCACCAGCAGCTTGTAACCTGACACGTAAGCAGTTAATTGTTAGGCTATTATCAAGCACGAATCCTTATTCTGGGCGTCACAGTATAACATAACGACTCTTTCGTTTTTCAACACACCAATCCATTACGTACGTAGTAACCGGTAAACGTTATTTATTACTTGAGCGGCTTATAAAAAGAGGCTTGTGTTTTTTTGTGTGCGTATGTTGCATGATATCTCTGTCAGATATGTACTGATATTGACAGGTAATTCTTTTTGCCATCGATGGGGTTTATTTCCGTGTTGGATCCATATTTTGTTATGTCACGATCGAAGGAGTTGTTTTCAGCTGTATTAAAAAAAAATGTTCTCATCG